>NC_141767.1:50569787-51819787 GCF_051362555.1 Lingula anatina
ATTCTTGTTGATTGCATTTTTACAGCTTGTCAAGCACAAAACTGGTGGCTGTGTCCCTTATTTTGTGTATGTGGGGGTCTATACGAATGCGCTTGCTCCAGCTGGTGGTACAATATTCGGAGGCGGTATCGCCTCTCTGATCCTCTAGTTAATTTTCACTTTTTCTCTGGTAAGTGATTGTAAATATTATATCAGTAGCTTAACTCTTTTAAAACAATTAAGTGGATATGTTTCCACTGCTTATTAGTGTATACAATCTAAAATTCTCTAATTCTTAGAATAGAGCATGAGTTTTTACTTGGTAAAGTTGTTTTATCTAACACAGCCAATCATTAATTAATATTTATATATTTATTAGGGTATTTATTTATTTTAAATTATGATGAGTTTGACATTTGTGTGTTTACATGTAGACATGATATTTTAGCTATTATTCATACTTGATGAATGAATGAATGAATGGATAATAATTTTACATTTATTTTTAGAAGGACCTTGCGGACATGTCAATGCAAAGCCAAGTTGTAGCCAAGTTAAAAGAAGAGGGCATGGCAAGAGTCTTGTTCACAAATTGCAAGGATCAGTATGGTAGTGCTCTAACCAAAAAGGTGCAGTATGAATACAAAAAATTAATCTTAGAACTGTATCTGCCTTTGTGTACATAGCTAATGTTTTAAGAATGGCAGTTTATGCTTTTACGACAAGTCACATCTTGGATTTTAATTGCTTTACAGCTTATTCCAGCAATCTTAGATGTGGTTGAGGAGTACCCAAGATACAACAGAAGTGAGGTGTGTATGTTACATAGTTTTAATATTGATGTATTGTAAAAACATCTGCTTAATCAGAACAGCATTCTCTGGCTTTAAGATTTATTCATGCTTATAATTTGAAATAAACTTGCTAGGCTAAAATTACTCATTATTTTTAGGCAGATGAGCTGAAGCTCCTTGTTATAGGTGTACCTAATGTTGGCAAGTCATCCTTGATAAACAGTTTAAGAAGAATGCACATAAAAGGAAAAAAAGGTGTGGTATAAATTATTAAAGAATTCTTTTTGATATTTGTTCATGTACCACTACAAATTTGTCCCTGTCTTTATGGTGTTATGTTATACTATTCAGGTAAAGCTACTTCTGTTGGAGGAGTTGCAGGCGTAACCAGAAGTTTAATGGAGAAAATAAAGGTAATGTTTGTACTTCATTAAAGCTAGTAAATTTTGTTTAAGAAAACTTTTACTAGCAGTGAGGATGAATGTCAGAGGTAAATTATGTGATGAACATTTTATAAATGTGAACAATTCTTTCTTTTATAGCCTCTTAAGTAATTTTATAATAACCAAGCAAATCCTTCATGGACAACATATACACACACACTTATGTATCTAGTACCCATTCATTTATTTATATTTTAATATTTTAAACTGTAAAGTCTTAATGATAAGAAATAAATATAGGTGTACAAAATTCAAATCTGCACATTTTTAAAATGCACAAGAGTGAAAATTGTGGTGTCCTTCGTGCCTTCTTTTTCATGTGTTACTCTGGGTCTTTGTAAATATTATTTTAAAATAAAGAATGATTTCATCTATATTACTGACCAAACGTGAGATTGGTTAAAACCTATCAAGCATTATGTAGGCAATGGAAGCACTTGTCATAGATCAGCAAATTTATTCCCTTAGCCTTTTACCTGTCATACTATAAAGCTTTTATAAGAGCTTGGTGAAGCAATAGACTTTAAGTTCGCATTTTTTTGCAGGTGTGTGAAGACCCTTTGATCTACCTCTATGACAGTCCAGGAATCCTGCAACCAAATATCAAAGATGTTGAAGTTGGAATGAAACTGACACTGTGTGGTGAGCTTGCTGAACATTGCTTATGGACTTCAATGCTTCAATTTTAAATTAGTGTTTTGTGTGAGACAAAAAAAAAAAAAGATGTTCTTGACTAATTTTTGCATTCTTACACCATCAGTTTAACTCAACAAAATTGTTATTGACTCATTGAGGTACAGAAATGTATACCCATGCTAGATATGTATTCCATTAATAAACAGTATGTAGTTATATGTCAAATTCACTGAAATGAATTCCATCGGTTTCCCCTCATTGAGGGTACTGGTTTATGATTATCAAAATACCAAAAAGGAGTTTTTTTTGTGCATCTAATCATTCAATAATACCTTTCTGCTGATTAAAAACAATAACAAGGCAGCAAAGCTGTCAAATGTACAGACAAAAAGCAGGAAATAACAAAATAGGCTACTGTCAATTCTGATGCAAAAGTACATTATGTTAAACTGCAAATTCAACATCAAATTTTAATTATGCTCAACAGGTAATACCAATGTAAGTAAAATGTGAAACAAGCATAAAGCTTCAGGCCCATGGGAGTTCAAGTTCACACTTTGAAAATGTAAAACTTCCAGAAAAAGAAGTCAATTAGACTGCTTTTCCAACTCAGGCTGCATTTCAGTCCTGTATTTCTTTTTTGAAAGTTTGGCAATCATAAGTAACATGGTTTTCCCATAATGGTCATCATGGCAGCAACACCCAAAATTGTGTTTTCTTCTATTGTGATGCAATATTACATAATGGTTAACAGCATAATGACAATCAATTTTTAATAACAAAATATATGTATCATGGATTTTCAGAAAATGTGACTAGCATGGGTCTTCAAGCCTGTGGAACTTCAAAGTCACACCTTGAAAATGCCAATATGTGAAAAATTAAATTTTCACAAAAAAAAACTGTTTATCTGGCAGATTGCATTGCCTACTGAAGCTGTATTTTAGTCCTATGTTCTTTTCCTGTAAGTTTGAGAACAGTAAGTGACATGGTTTTTCTTAAAAGGTAATCATGGGAGCAGTGCCCAAAATAGGTTTTTTTCAAATTTTGATGCAATGTTACATAATGTTTAACAGCATAATGACCATCAATTTTTACTAATAAAATATTAGTATCATTGATATTCAGAAAATGTGACTAGCAAAGGTCTTCAGGCCCATGGAACTTCAAAGTCACAACTTGAAAATGCCAAAATGTAAACAAGACAGCACTGTTCTGAAATGTTTTTTTCCCCATTTTTAACAATTTTTAACATAAAACAAAATTAACAGTTTACTGCCATTTTTATATGATCAACTAAGAAAATTGATGACATGAGAAAAGTATCAATAGAGCAGTGTTAAATGTCCAATTTCTTCCATTCTGAGATTCTGAACATAGTGAATGATTGAATCTGACAAATTGCAATGATATGAGTTTATTTCCATTTTTGAAACTCTATTATACAATACATGATAACAAGTTTACCATCATTTTTACATAATCAACTAACAATGTTGTAAAGATGCAGGAAATGTCAAACAAACACTTTCACGTATCTTATTAGTTTAATAATGAGACTGTTAACATGCCTAAAAATTGAATCTGAAGAAATGTGAAAAAACAGCATACCTTCTAAAATAATGGCACGATTATGCTGATTTACGAACTCAACCTGCATTTTAGTAAAATTGACCACTCCTGTGACTTTCATGACAATTGGCCCATCTGTTTTTCTTATATTGTGTTTACAGTGTTGCATATAGGCTGAAAAGTGTAAAAAACAGCATAACTAGTAAAATAGTGGCCCGATCATGCCGATTTTTGAACTTGACCTGCGTTTTAGTAAGATTGATTACTCCTGTGAGTTTCATGACAACAGGTCTATCGGTTTTCCTTGAAATGTGTTAACAGTGTTGCATATATGCTGAAAAGTGAAAAAACAGCATAACTACTAAAATAGTGGCCCGATCATGCCGATTTTCGAACTTGATCTGCGTTTTAGTAAGACTGATTACTCCTGTGAGTTTCATGACAACAGGCCAATCAGTTTTCTTTGAAATGTGTTAACAGTGTTGCATATATGCTAAAAAGTGAAAAAAACAGCATAAATTCTACAATAATGGCCCGATCATGCTGATTTTCGAACTTGACCTGCATTTTATGAATATTAGTCAGCTCTGTAAATATAAAGCCAAAAAGTAAAACTGTCTTCCACTTATGGTGTTAACGCTGAAAGTGCACGGCGACGGCGACAGCGACGGCGACATGATCGGCGACGGCGACGACAGACGCAGGTGATGGCAATATGTACAGGCACATCTGTGTCTGTACATAAAAATCCCTCTTGAAGTATAAAGCATGTTAGCATTTATACAACTTATTGCTAAGTGTAAGTATATGTATAGGCACCTCAGTGTTTATTAACGATAGAATTTCAGTCAGGCATTAGCAGGGATAATGTATCGAATAAATCTATTATATTTTGACTAAATATTGGCATAAAATAACATATTTTAGTTGATTCAGTCTTGTTTACATTTTGTTTCAGCAACAGTTCAAGATCATTTAATTGGTGAAGTCACCATTGTAGACTACATGTTATACTGGCTAAATAAACATGGATATTTCACGTGAGAGAATTCAATTCTTGTTTTCAAAAAGAAATGTATCAAATTGAGAAAAGTTAAAAGGATGTATACAAAGATGTAGTTATATGTCAGTCATTTATTCATTGTCATTTATTTCTGAAACATACTACCTTTTGGCACATGGTCTAAATGCTAAAATATATGTTTACAATGGCAAGTAACTATGTATCAAGTCATGAGGATAAATGCTAATATTAATTTTTCCTGCATTTCAGTTCACATACACAGCTTAATTCCACGCATTGTTTGAAGTAAAGTAGTAATATTTGTTTATCTTTTATGTTATTTATAAAAATTATGTTACCCAAATACTGCTGATATAAATCATTTTTGTAGCAAAGACATTAACCTTAAGTTTCCTCATGTATGGCAATGCCATTTTTATCAAATGTCATCTTTATCTGTGTTTAGGTATGTGAAACATTTTGAATTAGATGAGCCTGTGGATGATGTGAAGGAATTTCTTGCCCATATTGCAAGAAAACACAAGAAAATACTAAAACAGAAATCGGTGGAAAGTAAGTTTAATTTTGCTTCAGCTTTTTTTTTTAATTTTAGTTTCTCAGACATGAATTTTTTCGGCAGAATCACAAAATTTCAGATTTTTTAATGCAAATTCTGAAGTGTTCTGAGAGTTTTCAAGTCCAGCACCACAATAAATGTTCAGATTATTTTTTTCAAACCCAGGTTCATGTCTGGTTTCTGTTTGGTGTTATTTCATAAAATTTAACCAACTGCTACTTTTTCCACTTAAAGTTAGTTACTTTTCTAATTTGACATGGATGTTTTTTTTCAACGTACACATTAATATTCCATATTTTTCAGCAAATCAGTACGTTTACAGGCTAGACTTTCAAAGTGCAGCAGTTATAGCATTAAAAGCATTCAGACAAGGGAAGCTTGGCAAATTCACCCTTGATGAAGATATAATTCCATGCTGAAAATGCTGGAATCGAGTTGTGCTGCTGGGTTGTCCACGTCCGTCTTCTACACGTGGAAGTGAATTTTAAAGTGAATGTAAATATTTGTTTTAAAAAAAATTCAAGGGATAACTTCACATGCTACAGAAGATACAGCTTTATCATGACTTTAGTGGAATATCAAACTATAGTTTAACATCTACTATCAAATGCAAGTCACCATGAAAGTACAAGAAATGCATGTAACTGCTCACTCTGCTTAAGCAAAGTGCATAGAGTGTAAAAAGTATTTTTAATTGTTACTTAAGGGCATTTTTTATTTTAGAACTTTACACAGATAGATAATAAATACTCATGTGTGACTAATCATGTCAGAAACAAAAGTTATTACTTCTGCAGGTCCATATCCTTCATTCAATCACATTAACTGATTTCTGAAACTTGCATCTCCATATCAGTGGCACCCATGCACACTTAGATCAAGAGTGCAGAGTTGCTCACCAACTGATTGATGATGATAGAGCCATTTTCCTTCTTGTAAAGAAAACTTATAAATAAATGCAGTCTATGCAAGGTAAACACTAAAGAAAAGTTAATATCATATCTGCCGTTCACTATTGGTATCTTCTTAATAAACTACATGAAAAGTTGAGACAAGAACATCAATTATGCTTGATGATTATGGGCAATGGTCCATATAAACTTCAGTTTTTTAGTTGATTCAAGCATAAGAAAATGTTAATTTTAAATTTGCTATCATACGTTTTTGAAATGAGTTAGAAATAAACTGCACAGTTTGACAAGGTTTCTAATTTTTTATGTAGAATTGGTGACCTGTTGCTGTGACAAACATATTTGTAATTCTGCTCAATATCTATAATAAATGATATATTTATCTGTATTGTGTATGTGGAGAATAGTTCAACTTTATATCACAAAAATTTGCAGTGGTTGTTCAGATCGGAAGCATATGAAGAACAAAACCAAGGCTGAATTTTTTTGGTAAGATTTCTTGTGAAAGAGTACTAGATCTAGTAAACAATACTTTAATAGACAGTCTAGTTAACACATTTTTATCGAGGAATTGAAAACATACAGTGAGAAAACTATGAAACACCATTTTGTGGTCCTATACAACATACCAAAAAGTGGCTTTAATATCACTGATAACAACCTACTTTTGCAATTTCTATAGCTAAATTTGAAATTAAAGAGATTTTCATCAGCAAACCAGACATTATTTATAATTGCACAAATAGGGCATCAAAAACTCTCATAAATCCCCCTTGGCCCACTGAAATTGATTACTCATTTCGTATTCACATATATCTAATGCAACTTCACAGCTCTCCTTTACAACTCTCTCTGAATCTTTGAGATAGTCCTGCAAAACTGTCATGCTCTCTTCTGTTGCTATAGAACCCAGTGCTTCAGCACATTCATGTCGGACCATTGGATGCTCCTGTAAGTCTTTGAGATTTTCAATAAGCTGTGTTACACAAGCTGGATGCTGCATCTGTCCTAGTACATAGGCAATCTCATGTCTGAATAGAGCACTGTTGCATTTTAAACCTAAAGACAAACATGAAACCTAATTTAAAAACCTGTGTTTCATTTTATTGATGCCTTCATTAATTTCTTTAGTTGTGGAAGCTTCATCATAAGACATTTCCTCTGCTTCAATTTCAGCATGACAAAACTGAATGTATGATTATAAGTATCACTAAGGAAAAACCTAATTTTCAACATATAAGACTATTCTATTTACTTCATATCTTTTCTATTTATTTATACACAATCTTACTTATTTATACATAATGCAAAGCATTTACATACAATAAAAATATTTTAGCTTTAAATTACAACCAATCAAATGCATTTTAAGGGAAAAAAACAATATTGTTACCTTCAGCCAATGCTAATACTGATGCAGAATCCCCTATGTTCCTGAGCGAAAACATTGCCCTATATCTTTGAAACAGTGGCAACTTTTCATCCAATAGTGTCTGTTTCAAAATATGGACACTGTCTTCAGCACAGGGTGGAGCTGGGTCAACTGAGAAATATGGGTTTTCTGTTATGGCCTCCCTTTTGTTTGTATCACTATGCAGCCATTCCAATCTTTTCAGAGCCAACTCGCAGGTTTCAGATAACTGGAAATAAGAATTAACACTGATAAGGCAGTCAAATGATTTATGAGGTATTATCAAAGTACTATCAAATGAGCCTTAAACTACAAATAAAAATCTACATTTAATTTGATACATTTCAATCACTAAAATTAAACAGCTCATGAGATATTTATTAAATTAGAAAATGTGTAACAGCTTTTAAAATTGCCTTGCACGTACCTCTAAAATTGGATCTTGTAAATATTTCTTTAGTACAGCAATGACTTCCTTAGAATTCACTCCAATTGCTCCTAGTGCTTCCCCTAGTGATACACATGCACATTGGATTAGTTTCTAAATTTAACCAAATTCAAATAGCTTTTAATGAAACAAAATATTACTAAACTTTCAATTTATTTTAAGTTAAGACTTAACACACGTGTATTAACTTACTGGTATATAAGCTATAATACCCCGGTATTTTAATGAGTATTAACTGTGGGAGTGTGAGTAGATTCTTAAAGGACAATGTTCATGTAAAAATCCATTTCTCGAATTTTGAAGATACAGCACTCAATCTATACACTAGAGGTATGTTTTAATCGATCCCCGCCATTTAAAAATTATAAAAACAATCTATTAGTAGAAAAAAAGCGTTTTAGTAAACCTCACCTCAATATGCAAAAATGAAGCAACAGATCTGGGTCACGTGGTACTGTGACGACAATCACGATAAAGGTCTATGAGACTCAACTGAGCTGCAGGTGCATACAGACGGAGAAGTTAAGGAAAGTTGTGTTGAACGGAGTTGAGGAATTTTCGTTATGCCTCGGTGTGTTGCCGTGGGATTCACCAAAATTGCAGCTCTCGTTGACAATCTTTCTTTGTCTGTGACGGTCTTCCGTGACTTACTTACTAACTTCGGTGACAATAGTTGCGATGCTCTAGATCATGGTCACCTCAGGTGGTTTAGATCGTATCAAGAGCTGGTAGTCTTTCAGATTAACTGTCATCAGTTGGCAAACTTACTGATTGCTGATGCATTTTAAATGCATTGTAGTTGACCAAAAGCTCGTTTACAACAAACCTGTTAATTATGCACCGCTGCAATTCACAAGCCAGGTAATAACAGGTATGAAACTCGTCTTGGTGGGCTTTCATATTTTTCAATATATCTCATTTATTTCATGGGGTTATTTTATTGGTATTTGTAAATGACGTTAAATATCAATACTTAAACAATTAAGTTCAAACACGGTCGCGAACATTAATAAAAGAAATTGCTCTCAGGGTATCTTGAAGCTTCCGTGGAAGAAAACGTGTTGAGGAAAAACAGGAAAAAGAGCGTTATATTAAAGAAAAAATGGGAACTGCTATAATAAAATGGTTCGTTATCCTAATTCGTTTATGCTTTGAGGATTTGTTTCTGAAGATTATTTCATCTGAAATATTAAAGAATTTAAAAGATTGATTATTTTATAACTTGAGACGCAAATTCTGCGTCAGTACGCAATTTTTTTTTTTTTTTTGCAAATTTGTAAGCTTATAACAACATGCTATAAAGATCTACTCTAGAAAAAAATTTGCTTGGGTAAAATTGAGTACGGAATGAACTGGAGACACTTGGCTTGTCATTAAGTTTACACGAAAATATGTCAGGTAACTTTATACTGTCTTTGAAAGAGTAAAGATTGAAAGATAATTTTAGACAAACTTTGACGGGGGAAATACCTACAAAGAGTAATGGGCTATTTCGCCAACATCTTGTTGAAAATTTTACACTGCAATTCTATTCAAATAAGCTAAGGAACTAATTGCCAAATTAATACTCTCATCACATAACAGGGGGGTAACCAGACCTGCAAAAATTGTACGCACATATTTAAAAAGATAACAAGCACATACAGCAAAATGTAGACTTACGCAAAACATGAAGGACAGCGTAATCACAGCAAATGTACCTCATATAGTAGCTTAATTTCCATTAATAATAAAATCATCATTTAAGTCAAAAATATTCTTGCGATTTAATAACTATTTTAATTTACCCAGAACGGTATATTTATTTTAAAGGCGGTTAACTGAAATATAGTTTTATGATTTGTTTGTGAAAATTGCCCATGTCACCCTGTTAGTTTGGAGGTCTAAGCTGGATCAAGTCCGTGTTAACATTCCTATGAAGTTGTGCAGGAAAAGTTCTTCCTTTCTTTCTCTAGCTCCTCGATAAACCTGGTGTTCAGATTTTATCTAGTACCCCCAGGTCTACGGGAGCTGCGCTTTGTAACTAACGCACAGGTAGATTTTTACCTGAGATAACTGGAGTAAAGCTTAGATAGAGAGTGCGTTCGATACAAGCAAGACAAATTGAATGCCATTTAACCCTCTAATTAAGAGGTAAAGGAAGTTCCAGGTAGATGGATGATTAAGATAGGACTTGTAAAGGTAACAGGCATTGTTTACCTCAGTTTAATAAAAGTATGCAAGACGGAGTGTCAGCGGTTTAATAAAATAACTTGAAGTTCACAAATAACATGGACCTCATATGCAATAATCAACATTTCCCTTCACTCATTCAAATGCAGTGTTTTATACAACTTGGGATAACCATAATGAAATGCTTGTTAAAGAAATGACTAGACGGGAAATGGTTTTACACAGCTTCACGAGGATTTAGACCCCTCGGGTAAGAGATTTGAATGAGTATAAACTTTTATCAGAAGCCAGAGAAGTCATCTTACAGGTGGACAATGCAGCTCAGTTTGACAGCTAAGCACGCTCTGTTCTCCAGTGGCTCGATTGTCGTCATTGGACCACGTGACCACATAGCTCATTAACTCCCAGGCCGAGCAAATAGGACGTTTTTTAAAGCCAAAAATTTACAAAATGAGCTTTTAATTTGTGTATTTGGATAAAGATATCGTTAGTTGGGCATGTTTTCTGAAGAATATGTTCCGTTCAGGCCATTCTGACGGCATGAAGCAAACCCTTTAAAACATGCAAATAATGTTAAATTTCGTACATTTTATTACGTTGTTCGTAACAACTATTATCATAGCAATGTCGGTTTTTTACTTACAGGCTTATAGTACGTCTGTGCTGGTAAATTTTACTGACCTGCTTCGTGTCTTACTATGGGGTCTTCGTTAACATTTTCCAACACTTGAATCAACGTTGATATGGCCATGGCGTCTTGCATCTGCCCTAAACAGTATGCACATTCATGTTTTAATAAGGCTGAAGAATCAGAAAATCCCTTCGATATACACTCTATTGCATCCTTTCCACCAATGTTCTTCAATGCGAATAAGGCGCGGTATCGCTGTTTCATCGGTCGGCTATCGTCCTGCAGAAGTTGTCCTATTGAGAGAATTTGGTCCCTAGTAAAATTCTTCGCCATTACGAGCTTGAAAAAGTAAAGGGATTGTAAGACCACTACGTGTATACCAAGAAATATGTGAAAATGTTAAGTAATTTAACCAACCCACGTTTCGTGATGAAACGACCTTCACCTGTAATACAGAAAATGTGGAATATACACAACGTGGAACATACGTGCCTGTTATAACAGACTACATTAAGAACGCTGGAGACAGGGGAATCAGAGATGCACTTTTTATCAGTTTAACTCTATATGGAATAAAAAACACACGGAATATTTGTATAATAATTTCACTGACGTGCCGTCAAATGTAAACCCGATCTTAGTTTCTTACGCTTCCATCACGGGAGAGCCGAGACACCAAAACAAAATTTGTTAGAAGCACTGAGTTGCGGTAAGAAATTGGAACTTAGTGATTTATGGTTTTTTATGCCTTTTGTTCGCATTGCTTAACGATCTAATATAGTAGTGCCAAAGTCCATATTGTTCAGTGTGTTTGACTTATCGCTCGGGTACAAGATATTGTTCACGCAAAATCATACTTTCCATAGGCTATTACAGGCGGAAAATGATATCGTGGACCCGCAACTGTTATCTTATCAACCGCACCGAGACTGAATTTATTACTCCTAACTGATTATAAAAAAATTGAATCATTTTATCTAGGTGACGGTCAGTGCGTCCCACAATATTACGGATCGAACAATGACAAAGGCAATGTAGGTATTGTGTTTCTACAATACAGTTACATGAACATGTACATGTAGTACTAACACACTGTAACTGTATTTTGGAAAAAAAGTATGCTCTACACAGCCGTCACTGGTAAAGCAGATTCCTTGAGCACAGTTTGAGCTGATAGAGGATTGTACTCAAACAACTACTAGTGGATATACCTGTGGCATTCCATATCAATGAGGCCTGACTGGACTGCTCAGTTTCTTTATCGAGAAGACATAACACTTTTACTTCTGAATTATTTGCTGTTCTCAACAATTGTTCTGACATTTGTGATATTTTTGATGATCCTGACCCAAGCCTCATCAGATGGTGATGATCCATATCTTGATGCATTTGCCATTATGGCATTGATGGGTACATCTTTCTTTATATCTAATCTACTGCTTGCACGATATATGGTCCAGGCTATGATAGTGAGCAAGGAGATACGTCGCATAAGGATTTGAAGATAGTACATACATACTATAGTGAGTTTTAGCATGATGTGAGATAGTAATAGTTCATAGATCATTATTTGTACACAAGCAAAACGTTGTGAAGCTTGAATTTTTAAAGTACTTAGCATATGGTCAACTTGAACAAAGGCCTCCATCAGAGTGAATATAGATATTATTTTTGACTGCTTTGTAAGCTAGTGTAAAAGCTTCATAATCTTTAATGTTTTATGTATAACTAATGGTCTTTGTGCTCTATATATAAAAAGCTGATGGATTTTTTTTTTGCAGAAATAGAGCTAGTTTTGAATTTCGTAATGGTCTCTTTATATTTCAAAATTTCATTAAATTTCATGTTAATTACCTCCCATTGGTCTTTCTTTACATATACCTGATACAGTTTTATTGCATATACTAGTTCCATGAAGGAATTTTACAGTTACCATATTTTATTACTCTTTAGAAATCAGGTTTTACTAGGGTGTTTGCTTTTTTTGAGCACTTACAACGACAATTAGCCATGAAATTTCTTACATCTAATATATCGCCATATTGATTGTAATTTCAGTAGATTTTTTATTTCAGATACATCAGTACCATTGCAACATCATGACATCAACTGAAATAACAGTGGGGATGGCAGACACTTTTAAGGACTGTGATACTAAAAGCATGGAGGACATTGATGAGGAAATGGAGTCCCTAAGCATTAAACCTAGTGAGGATGAATCAGAACTTATAGTGGATGGCTTCATGGTCAGTGGCACTTTCACAGATGTAGCAAGTAACCAGTGTAGGACGCCAGTTATTCCTAGTTTTGAAGAGAGTAGTGACACTCTGGTAGAGGGCCCTGACAGTAGGGCTATCAGCCCTGTTGGACATAGCCTCACTGCAACAAAGCTCAAAGTGAGCTCTTCCAATCTGATCCAAGCAGTGGTTTTATCACTATGGGACAACATTGTAGGACCAAGGATACTTCATGTGTGGAAAGGGGAAGCGTGCAATGAAACTGTAGAAACTTTTAAATATCTTTCCATCTACACACTGAATGGGGAAATATGCCGTGATTTAACCAGTGGAGGTATAGACACAAAATTTTATGTGATGTCTCGCAGAAAACTGTGCGTTTTAGCACTGATTTTTGGGGCAAAGGGCAAATGTGGACCAAGTGTGCACTGTCTCTCTGTTGTCATGTCTAGTAATGATTTACAGAAATATGTCACTTGGCAGCGTACTCTTCATGCTTGGCTCAAGAGGAGAATAGCAGTCCTCCGGGTGTTAATGGAAAAGGTACTTATGAACAAAATAGAATTTATAGAGGTCAAAAGAAACAAAAAGCATAAGAAGTGGTGAAATAACATGAAACGTTATATAAGTAGCTCAGAATAAGTTATAATTAAGGTCCCATTAACTTATACATTACACACGATCCTTAAATGTTTTTTTACTGTTACTATCTTTTAAGGTTAAAATTAAAATTTTGTAATTTACCAAAAATGTGGCATATTGCTGTGGCATATTGCTATGCATATTATAGATTGGGATTTCAGTAAACATGAATGTGAAAGGTAAAGAGGCTTGCAGCATGCAAGATTTTCAAGTATTCCTATTTTATATATAGATAGCTGCCTTAATCTCCAAAGGCACATAACATCCTGCCTTAGTATAAAAATTCATATCTGCTGCTCAAAATTTGCAGTTACATAATGTGAAGATCATGCCTCTGAAACAGCTATGAGGCATAACAAGGGAACATTAACAACAACCAATGTTGATGTTTTGGTTTCAATATTCAGTTTCACTACTTTTTTATATAATCTAAACAGAAAAGCGTAGTTTTTAAGTTAGATAAATTGTGCCTTGCAGGATATTTCATCCTGGTTCATATTGTAAAACTATCAATTCCAGCATGTTAAGTGCTAATTTTTAAAGCATTCATTAGAAGGGGAATGTTAAGAAAAAAATTGTTGCAGAGAAGCTATGCATGGTGCCTATAGTCAGATACCTTGAGATTGGGTATTATGTTCTGTTTTCTGGGTATATAATGTTTTTTGGTAGTTGTCTATGTTTCCTGGTTATGTGTCGTGACTGTTTGATGAAGCAGGGATGCATGTAATCATTCACTATATTAACTAGGTGAACAAATAAGTGATTTTTTAAAGAGTACAGTTAATTTTTAACTCCAGAGAACAAGGGGCAAAGGTTGAGAACCCAGGATATATGCTATTTTTTTTTTCAAACAAAATCCTCAGTATAGTTCTCTATATATCCTAAATAATACACTTTTATTATTATTTTCAGGATGAGTATGACAAAGGCATACATTTTCTGAATGCCTCCATTAATAAAACCATGAGGATGCTTCAGTCTTTGCAGTTGGATGGCTTGCCTTCTTGCATCAAGGTAGGTAAAACCTTACAGGTATGTATTGATTCTCTATTTAAGTCTGCCTTCCCTTGAAATATCGATAAAATCCAACCTATGCATACCTTTTGGCATTTCTTGAACTGTTCAATTTATCTAAGGGCGCATTCCCATAGATTTTAGATCGGTCTATCCCCGTGGGGAGTCTCACTAGATTACTGTCAGATAATCCGGCTTACATGTCTGTCCCGCCTGCTACAAGCTATATGGGGATAATTAACTTCCGTGCGCGGTCGGCTGACTGCAATTTAGCGTGAACCCCAGGGAGTTAGGTTGATCTAGTAAGATCGATCTAAATCTCTGGGAATGCCCTTTAAGAGAAAATACCACTGTTTACAGTGTTTTTTAAAGGGATAACAACTATTAGCAAGATATCCATATTTCACTAAAAATACATTGCAAACAACTCACAGAAATAAAATATAATCTATTTTACCACCAAAATGGCAGTAAACACATTTATTCTGGAGTTTGTACTTGCCATCACATCACATGGCCTCCATAGATGGCTACACTTTGTAATAATGTCGTAAGAGAATATTACAAAATAAGACCAAACTTTTTAGAAAAAAAAACGGGGACTAACTTTGAATGTGGGAATGGATTCATTAACCATTGGGACGTATGGGAAAATTGTCCTTTATCCCAGGAAAATTCATTTTTGGCAAAAATGAACAGTTGTTATCCCTTAAATCTATCAGAACTAAAATTCACAAAGTAAGCTTAAAAATTTATAGCATGTAGCTGATGGAGATATATGCGTCTGATGATGAATAGTAAAGTGGTTTGAAACAAGAAATTATCAAGAGAAGGAGCGGAAAAGATCTCACAAATCTAATAGGCTGTTATTGGAGATTTGCACATTCAAATGAGCACTCTAAAGCAATGGGTGTTATGAAAGCAAAACTAGCAGCACTATGGGGTGGATCAATGGTTTTTTGGGGATTTTGCCATTATTTAAGTTTCAACAATATATGGTTCAACTAAAACATTTTTTAAGTGGAAGGAAATATTTAGTTTCGTGGTTATAAAAATATATTATAATAACTTGCTATTTTACAGCTGGAAGATACTTATTTTTACAACGAAGATTCTTCAAAGGATTTTTTGCTTAGAAAATCTATCACTTCTCATCTCATGACTTGTGGACGAAGTGTTGTCACTGGCACAGTTGACAGTGAAATTAATAAAGTAAGTTATCCTCCAATTGAAATGAACCAGTCATTTTGACCACAGTATAGTTGAATACTATTCATTTTGGCTGAATGATATTTTGCACTATGTGTATGTATCGGAAATGAATCACTGTAGATACAGATAAGATGATATTGTGGTTAAGAAAATGGATTCTTATTTTGTGTTTAAAAGCATGCAACACACTTTCCTTTTTTTTTCACTTAAAATTTTACAAAGTAACTAGGACTACCAAAAATAAAAACAAGTTATATCTTTTCAGATGGTTTCCACTTTGGCTTTGTTCAATACTTCATCTGAGAGACAGTGCAGTAGATTTTGTAGCCATGAGAGAAATTGGCCATACCACCATGATCTATGTGTGCAAGGATGGCTTCCTCCTTCATACAATCTGAGGGTAGATAATATAAACATCTCATTCTCTGTTCCAATTGAGTGATTTTCCTGCATAAATAATCAAAGAATCAGAAATAACCATAAAATCAAGTCTGTTAAAACATTTCTTTTTTTTCTTTTCGGAATGTGATTATTTTGTACCCTTATGTATGAAGACTCCTAAGCAATTAATTGTCATTTTGTATAAGCTGCAGTACTTTTTTACAGCAGTCAGTATTGGATAAGATTCCATTGGGAGAGATGCAATGTGCTGAATATCCTACGTCCATAATTGATGTAAAGACACACGAGGTCAGACAGACACTACCTGTAAATGAACACCACACAAGACGGCATGATTTCTTATCACAAGAGGTCACTCATCCTTACTCAAAACATGATGTCAAATATCCAGAGAAGTGAGTGTACTTTTCCTTATGTTATGGAATATTTTGCTGTTTGCTTTTACACAGGTCAGTTCCCATAGCAAACAAAGCTAAGATAAGAAGCTGAAGAAAGCTGACCAGACAGTGGACTTCAACTTTGCACGGTTGACAGAATATATCTCAACATTACAGAAAAATATTTGTTTTAAGCTGTTTGACACTATCAGTTCATTTCACTAAATGCCTATTATGCAAATTAAACTACACTACATGGAAGAAAAGATACTAAAATTGTAATTACAGGCCTCATAAATGATAATTGCTGTTTACTAACACGAGCCTTATATTTGGGAGCACAAATGCACAAATTACCGACTCCAGCCACAAATTAGGTACCCCAATATAAAGTAGAAGGACTGACATAAAGGTCTGATGTATAGATCAAGTTTCAAAATTAGCCTGAATAGTTCATTTTTGTTAAAGTTATGCTGTTTTTTGTATATGGGTGAGTTTTCCTCGGATTCATTTCTCAGGGATGTTAATAGTATTAAACTTATTATATTTGTAAAAGTATTCTTTGACATTTTTCTTCATCTTAAAAATTTTGTGAGTTGATTATATAAAAATGATGGCAAGTCTATCATTGTGTAATAAAGTGTCAAAAATGGAAATAAACCTAGATCAGTTCAGTTTGTCAGATTCAATCCCTCACTTTGTTCTTAATCTCAGAATGGAGCAAATTGGACATTTAAAATTGTTATATTGATATTTTCCCCATTTAACATTTTTTATGTACAGACACAGATGTGTCTGTACATATAGCCATCATCTGCGTCTGTCGTCACCGTCGGCGCCGTCGTCGCCGTCGTGCACTTTTACCGATAACACGATAAGTGGAATGGCGTTTTTGCTTTTGGCTTGAAATTTACAGAACTGGTGAATATACCTAATACGCAGGTCAAGTTCGAAAATCAGCATGATCAGGCCATTTTTAGGGAAGTTATGCTGTTTTTTCACTTTTTTCAGCATATATGCAGCACCGATAACACGATAAGTGGAAAACCATTTTACTTTTTGGCTTGAAACTTACAAAACTGATGAATATTCATAATCCGCAGGTCAAGTTCGAAAATCAGCATGATCGGGTTATTTTTAGGGAAGTTACGCTGTTTTTTCACTTTTCTCAGCATGTATGCAGCACCGATAACACGATTAGTGAAATAACATTTTACCTTTTGGCTTAAAACTAACAGAACTGATGGATATTCATAATACGCAGGTCAAGTTCGAAAATCGGCATGATCGGGCCTTTATTTTAGAAGTTATGCTGTTTTTTCACATTTCCTCAGATTCAATTATTAGGCATGTGAACAGTCTCATTATTTAACTAATAAAATACGTAAAAGTGTTTGATATTTCCTGCATCTTTACAACATTGTTAATTGATTGTGTAAAAATGATGGTAAACTTGTTATCGTGTATTGTGTAATAAAGTGTCAAAAATGGTAATAAACTCATCATTGCAGTTTGTCAGATTCAATCATCCACTATGTTCAGAATCTCAGAATGGAGGAAATTGGACATTAAACACTGTTCTATTAATATTTTTCCCATCTCATCAATTTTCTTAGTTGGTCATATAAAAATGGCAACAAACTGTTTATTTTGTTTTATGTTAAAAAAATGTTAAAAATGGAAATAAACCCATTTCAGAACAGTGCTGTCTTGTTTACATTTTGGCATTTTTAAGATGTGACTTTGAAGTTTCATGAGCCTGCAGACCTTTGCTAATCACATTTTCTGAATATCCATGATACTAATATTTTATGATTAAAAATTGATGGTCATTATGCTGTTAAACATTATGTAATATTGCATCAAAATTTGAAGAAACCCCTATTTTGGGCACTGCTCCCATGATGACCATTTAAGAAAAACCATGTCACTTACTGTTTTCAAACTTACAGGAAAGAAACATAGGGCTAAAATACAGCTTCAGTAGGCAATGCAGTCTGTTTGGTAATTTTTTCTGGCAATTTTTTCTGGCAGTTAAACAGTTTTTTGTGAAAATTTAATTTTTCACATATTGGCATTTTCAAGGTGTAACTTTGAAGTTCCATGAGCCTGCAGACCTTTGCTAGTCACGTTTTCTGAATGTTCATGTTACTAATATTCTATTATTAAAAATTGATGGTCATTATGCTGTTAAACAGTATGTAATATTGCATCAAAATTTGAAGAAACCCCTATTTTGGGCACTGCTCCCATGATGACCATTTAAGAAAAACCATGTCACTTACTGTTTTCAAACTTACAGGAAAGAAACATGGGGCTAAAATACAGCTTCAGTAGGCAATGCAGTCTGTTTGGTAATTTTTTCTGGCAGTTAAACAGTTTTTTGTGAAAATTTAATTTTCCACTTATTGGCATTTTCAAGGTGTGACTTTGAAGTTCCATGATCCTGAAGACCTTTGCTTGTCACGTTTTCTGAATGTCCATGTTACTAATATTCTATTATTAAAAATTGATGGTCATTATGCTGTTAAGCATTATGTAATATTGCATCAAAATAGAAGAAAACACAATTTTTGGTGCTGCTGCTATGATGAGCATTATGGGAAAACCGTGTTATGACTGTCAAACCTTTAAAAAAGAAACACAGGACTAAAATGCAGAATGAGTTGGAAAAGCAGTCTAATTGGCTTCTTTTTCTGGAAGTTATACATTTGAGTGAAATATTCATTATCTTTTTTGCATATTCATTGTGGGACTCGGAGCTCCCATGGACATGAAGCCGAATGGTAATCAAATTTTCTACATGTCCATGCTATTTATTGTCAATAAACAAAGATTGGTGATAATTATTCTATAATTTATTATGTAATGTTACATCAAAATTGACAACAATATTTTTGAATTGCTACTGCAAACATTATGAAAAGAAAACTGTGTTACTTATTATTATTTTTAACTTACAAGTATGATTTTTAGGATTGGCATGCAGTTCAAATTAGAAGGCCAGGTCAATTGGGTTCTCATTTATTATTGAATTTATGCAATTTTGTGTGAAATTTTCATTTTTCTCATTCTGGCACTTTCTAAGTATAAACTTGAACTCTGATGGGCCTGAAGCCTTATGCTTTTACTTTCGTCGTTGTTACCTGTTGTGCATAATTAAAATTTGATGTTGACTGTGCAGTAAAACATAATGTATTCTTGCATCAGAATTGGTAGTCTCCTATTTTGTGCATTATTGTTTTGTGCTTTTCTTAAGATGTGACTTATGGGCCTGAAAGACCTTTGAGAGGGTCAGTCTGTTAATATTCCTTGGGTATCACTTAGCTAATTTCTGAGTTATAAAGTCATTTGCCTAATTGATAGGCCATTAAAGGAGATTACATAAAGCACACTTGTTGATGTAAACTCCCAAAAGTTAAGCTCTCTGCTAGATTAATAATAAGGAAGCAGTGATAATTATGCAGGTTATTATATATATATATATATATAATTTATAATCAAAGATTAAAAGTTTGAATAGCAGCTTCATTGAAATTATATTTACCTCAGGCTCTGCCTAGGAGGTTATATTTTCACCCCTGTTTGTCTGTCATCAACATAACTCAAAAAGTTATGGACCGATTTTGCTGAAATTTTCAGGAACTGTCAAAATTGGGCCAAAGAGGACAATGATTAGTTTTTAGTGGTGGTCTGGCTCAATAATCAATCAATAATCAACAATAATCAACAATTGCTGCCTTGGCAGAGGTCTGCACTCTCAGTGGTTTTCTAGTTTTGTTATGTTTTCCTTTACAATTTTTTCTCAAACACTTGCATTTGTGACTTTTAACTCTCATCCGCTCGAGGCTCTGCACATTTTCTGTATTTCCACATAAGCAATTGTATTGTTTTATATGTCTTTAAACATTATATAAAATTATTTTATGCACTGTCATCATTTTTCAAATATTGAGACTTTCATCATGTGACTATAGTCTCTCATGGTCCTGAAACTGTATTCTTATTGAAGGGGTGGATTGAGACCATCTTCTGGGTCTTCTTGAAGACAGGTTATTAAAGGACAATGTTCATGTAAAAATCCATTTCTCGAATTTTGAAGATACAGCACTCAATCTATACACTAGAGGTATGTTTTAATCGATCCCCGCCATTTAAAAATTATAAAAACAATCTATTAGTAGGAAAAAAAGCGTTTTAGTAAACCTCACCTCAATATGCAAAAATGAAGCAACAGATCTGGGTCACGTGGTACTGTGACGACAATCACGATAAAGGTCTATGAGACTCAACTGAGCTGCATGGTGCATACAGACGGAGAAGTTAAGGAAAGTTGTGTTGAACGGAGTTGAGGAATTTTCGTTATGCCGTGGGATTCACCGTGGGATTCACCAAAATTGCAGCTCTCGTTGACAATCTTTCTTTGTCTGTGACGGTCTTCCGTGACTTACTTACTAACTTCGGTGACAATAGTTGCGATGCTCTAGATCATGGTCACCTCAGGTGGTTTAGATCATATCAACAGCTGGTAGTCTTTCAGATTAACTGTCATCAGTTGGCAAACTTACTGATTGCTGATGCATTTTAAATGCATTGTAGTTGACCAAAAGCTCGTTTACAACAAACCTGTTAATTATGCACCGCTGCAATTCCCAAGCCAGGTAATAACAGGTATGAAACTCGTCATGGTGGGCTTTCATATTTTTCAATATATCTCATTTATTTCATGGGGTTATTTTATTGGTATTTGTAAATGATGTTAAATATCAATACTTAAACAATTAAGTTCAAACACGGTCGCGAACATTAATAAAAGAAATTGCTCTCAGGGTATCTTGAAGCTTCCGTGGAAGAAAACGTGTTGAGGAAAAACAGGAAAAAGAGCGTTATATTAAAGAAAAAATGGGAACTGCTATAATAAAATAGTTCGTTATCCTAATTCGTTTATGCTTTGAGGATTTGTTTCTGAAGATTATTTCATCTGAAATGTTAAATAATTTAAAAGATTGATTATTTTATAACTTGAAACGCAAATTCTGCGTCAGTATGCAATTTTTTTTTTTTTTTTTTTTGCAAATTTGTAAGCTTATAACACCGTGCTATAAAGATCTACTCAAGAAAAAAATTTGCTTGGGTAAAGTACGGAATGAACTGGAGACACTTGGCTTGTCATTAAGTTTACACGAAAATATGTCAGGTAACTTTATACTGTCTTTGAAAGAGTAAAGATTGAAAGATAATTTTAGACAAACTTTGACGGGGGAAATACCTACAAAGAGTAATGGGCTATTTCGCCAACATCTTGTTGAAAATTTTACACTGCAATTCTATTCAAATAAGCTAAGGAACTAATTGCCAAATTAATACTCTCATCACATAACAGGGGGGTAACCAGACCTGCAAAAATTGTACGCACATATTTAAAAAGATAACAAGCACATACAGCAAAATGTAGACTTACGCAAAACATGAAGGACAGCGTAATCACAGCAAATGTACCTCATATAGTAGCTTAATTTCCATTAATAATAAAATCATCATTTAAGTCAAAAATATTCTTGCGATTTAATAACTATTTTAATTTACCCAGAACGGTATATCTATTTTAAAGGCGGTTAACTGAAATATAGTTTTATGATTTGTTTGTGAAAATTGCCCATGTCACCCTGTTAGTTTGGAGGTCTAAGCTGGATCAAGTCCGTGTTAAAATTCCTATGAAGTTGTGCAGGAAAAATTCTTCCTTTCTTTCTCTAGCTCCTCGATAAACCTGGTGTTCAGATTTTATCTAGTACCCCAGGTCTACGGGAGCTGCGCTTTGTAACTAACGCACAGGTAGATTTTTACCTGAGATAACTGGAGTAAAGCTTAGATAGAGAGTGCGTTCGATACAAGCAAGACAAATTGAATGCCATTTAACCCTCTAATTAAGAGGTAAAGGAAGTTCCAGGTAGATGGATGATTAAGATAGGACTTGTAAAGGTAACGGGCATTGTTTACCTCAGTTTAATAAAAGTATGCAAGACGGAGTGTCAGTGGTTTAATAAAATAAATTGAATTTCACAAATAACATGGACCTCATATGCAATAATCAACATTTCCCTTAACTCTTTCAAATGCAGTGTTTTATACAACTTGGGATAACCATAATGAAATGCTTGTTAAAGAAATGACTAGACGGGAAATGGTTTTACACAGCTTCACGAGGATTTAGACCCCTCGGGTAAGAGATTTGAATGAGTATAAACTTTTATCAGAAGCCAGAGAAGTCATCTTACAGGTAGACAATGCAGCTCAGTTTGACAGCTAAGCACGCTCTGTTCTCCAGTGGCTCGATTGTCGTCATTGGACCACGTGACCACGTAGCTCATTAACTCCCAGGCCGAGCAAATAGGACGTTTTTTTAAAGCCAAAAATTTACAAAATGATCTTTTAATTTGTGTATTTGGATAAAGATATCGTTAGTTGGGCATGTTTTCTGAAGAATATGTTCCGTTCAGGCCATTTTGACGGCATGAAGCAAACCCTTTAAGTTTATATTGACTGGTATCTATTTTTTTCTGTTGGAAGACCATCAAAATGGAGGATGGATCAACATAGATACTTTGGAAAACTGTCAGAAAATATCTCAGGGTCCACTCCTGTTATTGACCATGTTACCTGTTGTGCATGATTAAAATTCAGTGTTGACTGACAGTGCTATTATAAGCATTATTTATTATTGCATCAAAATTGACAAAATGACCTTTTTTGCATCTTTATTTTCTGTTTTTTTGTCTGTACATTTGACAGCTTTGCTGCCTTGTTTTGGTTGATCATTTAAAAATGAAAGTAAATTGATGTTTATGTATTTTGTAATAAGTGTTGAAAATGAAAATAAAACATTTCAGTACTTGTGTACAGATTGTAATTTTTAAAGTGTGACTTTCAATTTCCATGGGCCTAAAGACCTTTGGTAGTTGCATTTTCTAAATATATATATGTTACCTGCAGTTCACAACTTAAAATTGATGGTGATTATAAGCTGTTAAGCATTATGTAACATTGCACCAAAATTGAGAAAAATATTTTGTGTACTGCCACTACAAATACTCTCAAAGGAAAACTGTTACGTAGTCATTATTTTGTGACTTACAAAAACGAATGACATACGGCTCAAATTGGCAAACCAGGTCGATTCGATTATATTTCTCTTGTTGTCTGTACATTTGACAGCTTTGCTGCCTTGTTTAAATGTATTTTTAAAAAACGTTTTGACATAAAATAACTTCTCCTTTCAGAAATATTCTTGACAACCTCCAGTACCCAGAAAACTTGGTGCACAGATTTATGAAAGAAGTGAGTTGAAAAAAATGACACAGATACACCTGAGCTTATTTTTGTTTTTACTTAACTCTTTTGGTTTTGTTTTTTATTTATCAGAATCACAATATTTAATATGCATATAAATATATAATTATTATAATTTGTTTATTTTTGTAAGAAAAAACTAAATTATGTACTGCATGCTGAAAAAGAGGTATTATTTCATAGATGACAATTTTAATTGTGAATTTCACAGTTATTTGCAATTCCTGTTGGACTGAGGCTTTCATTCATACAGCTTTTCATCAGGACCATAGAAAGAAAAGCTTTGGTCCTTATTAAGAGTGCAGAGGTAGACAGGTGAGTGTAGCAAGGTAGAGTTTCCAGTATTATTGAACTGTGCTAAAATTTCCTGTTGAAAACATACCATATAAACGAAAACTAAGGTTATTTTAAACTCTTTTGCTAGCATGAGGTTCATATTTTGTTCTGTATTTGGTTACACGAAGAGCGAATGACCAATGAGAAATTGTAAAGTAGTTTATATATTTTGCAATTGGTAGCTGTTGATATAATGAAGACAGACTTTCTGTTAATTTGTATGAACATGGTGGGTGATTTAGATGTGTTGCCTTTTTTGTTTTTAGTGACCAAGGAAGGTCAGCACCAAAGACAAATCCCAGGAAGTTGCGTCAAGATTTAGGACTTCAGTTAGAGGGAGACTTCAGAATAGTTTTAGCAATGGCAGAAAAATTAAAACCAGGCATATATACCTATCTGCTAGGTGACTCACTCAATCATGAGCTAGCAAGAAATATTTCTTTGTATTCAGTTTGACAGCTGAAAATGTCATTGAAGAGATATGATCAAAATTAATATGAAGGAAAAAAATTACATTTCCATTCACATTCCCAGTTTATTTGATTACCTTTGTTTTTATGGTACTTTTTGCATTTCATGTAGTTTTCAATTTGGTTGCACAAAATTATTTCTTATTTTTTCATAGTGCCTCTGGTCAAGGCTAAGGCACAAAATGATTATGTATTCTACTTAAGATTGAGTGTTTTGATATTGATGTTGTAGTTTGATGTTAAACATACTAGTTCAAGGCAAGAAGCATGTTTCAAATCTAAGATATTAATAGAAAATAATTTATATTGTTTAATATTTTTCTTTTCTCTCTTTTTCTTTTTTCTTTTTCTTTATTATTATTTTTTGATTACATGTTTTTTATGTCACTAAGTCATGCCACGTCTTGTCTAAAATGTACTTTTTTGTGCAAAGTGAAGATGCAAGCAAAGCAAATAAACGTTTGACCACGTGATGCCAATTCTTTATTTTTGGTATTTTGCTTGAAATTTGCTACGTTTTCCAAGCCATTTATCATTTATTATGTTTGTGAGTGTAGCCTCTATCTTTGCAAATGCCAGATGTCACTGACCATTACTTATGATATCATGCAGACAGTTTATGTATGTAGGCACTGCCCGTGTCTTTATGTATATCTGATGAACCTCTACCTGTGCTGTTGCCTTCCAGTACATTTGTTCATCCCGTAAGTGACAAACCTTTTTCATTTTTTCTCATTTGATTTCCCCAGAAGTGTCAATAAACCGTTTTTTTGTTTATTTTATTTATTTATTTATTTATTTATTATTATTATTATTATTATTATGATTATTTTATTTATTTATTTTTTGTAAAAAGGCAGTTTAAACTCGGTTTAATTGGTTAAATTTATGTTGTCTTTAGATACGTCAGTGGCTTCATTAGCGACTGTGGAATGAAGAAAAATGATTTTTATTCATTTTTCAATTTACCTTTAAAAATTTTTAATTTTAAATTTCCTCTTTTGTTGCAAATTGTTTATCGAAATCATTATTCAAATATTTCTGACATCAGATACAAATAGTACTAATTAAAATGCGAGTAAAATCGTATTTCCACAAGTTGTGTGATTATTATTGATTGTGTCACGGACGTTGGTTTTTTCTTAGTTTTGGGACAATCATAACAATACCATGTATGACACGAAAAAACGTGTTTTTCTGCCCACTGATTTTCCTTTCCTAACGTTCCTCCCCAATCGCCCAAAATGTTAAGATTGCCTCTCAAATGATTAACAAATTACGCTCGAATTAAGCATCCCCAAATATCGAAAAGGGAGTAAGTCGACTGACAATTAAAGCCAAACACTTTTTACACAGAAAGGTGACCCTTGCGCCTTTTTTGTGCGAACATGAAATGGCCAGGTCGTAGATGGACGGGTTGAAGGCACAGAAATTGCTCGCTAAGATCATACAAGGGTGGTAGACACATCGTCTTTGGCACCATGGTCGGCGCAAGTCCCCGAACATGTGCAAAACAGTTACACATATCGGTAAGGAGGTTGGTTCCTGAGAGGTGGGAAATATATCGCTGTAATGGCAGAGTAGATGCCTAATGGATGGCACTTAATTGATTACAGATGCAAGTTCTTACAGTCAATCTGAACGTTGTTACTGCCTGCAATGTGCCACCTTTCTGCTCCCTTGACTGACATATATCATGCGTCCGTCGAACGTTGATGACGGCGACGGCAGTGCCTCCACGGTAATTTTTAAGCTTCTATGACCATACTTTTACTTTCTTTCCGTGTCCCTTCGTCCTACCCCCGCCAACCTTCCTCAGTGATTCACAAATGAAAGATAAAAATGCAATCTCACATAAATATATCTATTTTTAACATACTTGATACTCTGCCGCGAACGAATTGAAACCGATTTGATTTAAAAACTTTGTTTTGTATGGTTAATGCGAAAAACGCAAAGGATTAGTGAAAAAATTAAATTATGATGCAATCCAGGAATATTCCCACCTTTAAACTTACATAATTATGAAGATTGCCAGAAAGTTTTAAGCATTTATATACATGCATAAAGAAACATTCTTCAAGTTGTTATGAGATCAATCTAGACGTGAATAATTGCGACGTACGGGTATTTTCACTTTCACCGTGACTGTGAGTCTTGGAATATCTGCTTCAGATTTTAATGTTAATATATGTTATGTATACAACCATGAGGCATTTTCATACGCACTTATTTAATTAATCTGAACTGCATTACGATGTAAAAAGGCATTAAATTCTTACTATGTCATATATTTCAAACCTGCAGCACAAATGTGGTAGGTGGATTTCGATTGGGAGAGCCAAGAAAACATCGTCACTGCAGCATTTCAAACCTCAAACTACATGTAGTTTCTTTAAAAACAGTCGGTTATTATTTCCTGTGTTGTGAGCGATATGAGAGAGGATACGTGTGATAAATTAACAATAACTGCATACGTTCGTACTGACATACACACTGGCGCTAAATTTTTCGGATTTGAACGACACCTGGTTGTGACGGATGATCGGATTGAGGTAACGTCATGTCTTGCGTCTGCTCCTCATTACTGCAACACAACAGAGGAAGTCTCGCGGGAAGCGGCCAAGTGCACTGCAGTGATTTACAATCAAAATAAAGCACAACTATTTGAACTGTTTCCGCCAATTCAGCCCCGTAAGCCTGTCCCCACGTGACCTTTGTTTCTATTTAATTCCTAACGAATGAAACGAGAAAATATATTTCTCTCCTACTGGGACATTTTATAGCACTGTACAGGAATCTGTACGTGAGTTTATAGAAGTATTCGCAGAAGGGCAGTTCAGTAATGTGCTGTCAACATGCACATTTTGCAACAAATTCTTGATCGTTTAAAGCACTAATTCTCCTTCCATTTTTAGCAACCAGTTTTTTTTTAAATATTTTTCCCACTAAACCTCTTTAACGGCATTGGTTTTAATATCTAAAACAGTCTCTCCGGAGTTTGATTTTATGTCTATTGTCCAGTGAAATTGAAACTACAAATTGCATTAGACCAAAATAAGAAATATGTACAACGTCTGCAAACGATCAAGGTAGCTTCAGCAACATGCCACTGAACTAATATTCGGTTTGATAATCCTTTTATTTATTTTATGTGTTTTCTCTCCGGGATAGCTGAATTTCGCATGTATATCACACCATCTTGGCAAGGCGCCCACGCTCAGCTAGTGATGGTGTAACCATACGTGGGGCTAGACAAGGTAAAGTGATCATTTAAACAGTACTTAGGCAAATCTTGGGGGCACTTCAACGGGCTCACGAGACATAACGAGAGAACGGCGAGGTCCACACATTCTTGTTCTATCAAATCTTGAGCCGGTGAAGATTTGTTATTACTTTCTGGAAGCTGCTGCCACTGTTGTGTAAACCAGCTGATGGTGAGAGCCGACAGACGTTCATTCTCATACACATTTTAATGGCCCATAGACTGCGGGTTTTAGCTTGTCTCCCGTGATCGTGTGCGTGTGCTTGCTTGCTTGCTGGGTTCCCTGCATCTTCAAGAGTTATAGTATTTGGTTATTGGAAACAGCTCTCAGATTGTGTGACAGGACGAGTAGAGGTTATCATCTGCGCATGTCAGAGGTTTGACCCGACTTAAGTCTTATATATATTAAGGCAAGAAGTTTGCCTTCAATATCAAAGGATCCTATTACTGTTCTAAGAATTATTCGCGGACAATTTACCAGTGCTATGCACTAATTATTAGTGCTTATAAACCCCATAATGCAGCATGAATGCTGTCGCCAGCGGTGGATACAAGCAGGACCAGTGGACGTAGACTCAAAATGTTTGGTGTGAAAGTATGTATGACGCTGTTGTGGCTTTGTTTATTGCCTGGCTGGCTCAGGACAGCAGCACACGTCAACGAATTTTTGCCATTGAGGAACAACATACAGACGTTACCTCAACATGGACGGAAAAAAGTAGAAGTGCTGGGTGAAACGCTCAAGCGGCAAGTGTCTAAGCTCAGACAAACCGCCAATCAACAGGTGGATTTAGTGTTTTTGGTGGACAGCTCAGGCAGTGTTGGCGAAATAAACTTCTTCAATGAGCTCAAATTTGTGAAGAAACTTCTTGCCGACTTTACTGTAGCCGAGCATGCTACACGTGTTGCCGTGGTAACGTTTTCATCTGCATCTCGCATCGAACGCCACGTCGATCATCTCACACGACCAACTGCAGATCGACACAAATGTTCCCTTTTAGAAGAGGATTTACCAAAGATTTCCTTCACTGGGGGTGGGACATATACTTTAGGGGCAATGGAAGAAGCGAAGGTAGGTGAATGAATCTGTCAGAATTAGTTAATTAATATAGTTGGTCTTCTGTTGGAGTTGTTGACCCGTTAGAGTGCACACAATTTAATATTACGGCAACGAACTCTGTGAGACTGTAGTTATGTAACAAGAAGACGAAATGATAGGCGGACACCCAAGAATCTGTAAAAGTTTATTGGGTCCAATGAAAAACGAACCGAATCGGGTCAGACGCATGGTGGTTTTAACTGCAACCCAGACATTGTAAATTTCATCAAAGTTCTTGAATTCTAAGTGGTAACCAGTCCCAATTGGAGAGGCGTTTCCAGTTTCACAACAATTATTCCTTTCTGCCTGTATCGACTTCATACAGCTGCAGCTCGGCCCGACCTGTAACGGGGCATTGCACAGCAGCCCGACACACAGATGTTTACTATTCAACCTCTTGTAGGAAAGAGGGATTTAGAAAAACCACGCTACGTTATACTCAACTCCGCTTTGGTCGATTCAACATAGTTTTTTGCAGAGAGAAAGGGGGTGGTTTAAGTCAAACGTGCGTTGGCTGTGTTATTCTTTGTACTCTCCTGGTGTGCAGGATCTTCGTTAACAGGTGGCGCATAGATTTGTTTGTCTTTGCTGTCTATTGCGCGCTTCGTCTGATCTGTCCATTTTATGCGTCCAGAAGTTTTTAATTGCCCGTATAAATAACCATTATGAACGAATTTGTCTATACTTTTTCGACACAAATCAAAACAGCATTTTCAATAAACTTCGCTCTTCAATCGAAGAACTCCAAGCTTTATTTGGTTAAGTAATCTGGTTAGTTTAGTCTTAGGTTGTTTTATCTCAAAAGCGTAGTACTTGAAGGATAAGGCAGTTGATAGCGAAATCCTCAGACGTGGTGAATTTTAATGTTTTAAATGGAGTGTTTAATTTTAATGTTTTAAATGGAGTGGTTGGTCGAAATTGTTTGAGATACCCCACTTTCTCTTCGGTGACTGTAGACCCCCACAACACCTCACTCCACCTGTCGGTAAGAATATTTTATTTTAAATGTTAATGTTTCTCCCCAGTTCTATTTTATTAATTTTTTTTCGACATAGGCTCAGGGCAATCACGCATAAAAATATCTTGCAATTTGTCAAACATTAAACCGTTAAAATGGTTCGCATAGAAAGTTGAAAAATATCATGCAATTCTTTCTTGTTTGGGACAGATGTTCATAGAACGCTAACCGTAAGTAGCTACTTATAAACGACATAAATTGTGATATTAGTCATGACTATACTCTGCTATCAAACGTCAACATGAATATAAAAAAATCAAAAATAAGTCTGCGACCACCCGTATAGCTACTTGAAAGGAAAGTTAGATAACAAGGCAGCGTGGATTTAGTGGAATTTCACCAAGTATAATAAGTAACTTTAGATCTTTATTTTAAGTCGTTCATTCTTTTGCCTTACCTTCATCCTCTCTCTTTCTCTCTCTCTCTTCCCCCCTCTCAAACATTTCTATGACGTTAAGAAAGTAAAAACATGTAAAAGGCAAAAGGGAGAAAGATGCATTATTGAATGTTACAAACCTGATTATATTCAACTATTGCACATGTGTGATTAGAAATAAGAAGGTTGGCACAGCAGATATATGAGAAAAATCGAGCTTAGCCAAACATGAATGAGCAGAAACCTCCCGTGGTGAAGCTAGTTTAATAGTTTGAAAACAGGGTTCCCAAATACTGCCCTTTCCAAAAGCGTGACTAAGAAAGTAAGGCAACATAATGTGATGTCAAGAGAGATCTATGGCAGCCCATCTGTACGGCAATATCGGGTCGCTGCGCTTGGATTCATAGAGAATATCTCCGTCATCAGCACATGTGTGAAGTAAGTTTGCAGGTGTGGCACGCATTCCTCACCACGGTTCTTAGACAGAGTTACGTTTTATCGCAGTTTTACTCGTTTTTTATTATTAAAAGATAAGTAGTGAAGAAAACTGAAAGAGTGAAGAAACGAAGGGTGTGGTCAAAATATGGTCCCCTAATGATACTGTATCTGCGTTGTACCCACCACTTTTTGAACACCGTGGATTTAATAACATGAGATTGATTTATAATTATTTGACATTTATTCCATGATTAAGAAATAATAAATTTTCATACAAATATTGATTGTGCCAAACTTAATGAAAATGTTCCTTTCCTTTTCTTATTCTTTTAGGTCCAGGTATTTTTAAAAATTAATATGCTCTTTACATCATCTTTGTGAAAAATTAGGAGACATTAAACTAATGCACACCAAATATTCATGTTGTGGAATTTTACATCATTCTTGTTTATTTGTTATTTAGACTGCTTTTTTACACGGAAGCGTTTTTAACTTTTAAACATTTTTGACTCTTGCGCTGTTGTGGATCTCTCAAATACATTGCAGTCGACAAAAACAATTTCAAATAGAAACATTCGTAAACGTGAACGAATAGTCATTATAGATTTCAGTTTTCCATCAAACTATCATTTATTTAATGCATTTCTTAACGTTTTCATCTAATTTCCTTTTATGCGCTTAATTTCAAGGCATTGAGAAAATGGTTAGCTTTCAAACTTGAAAAATTGAGAATAAAAAAGTGTCAATGACAGAATTTTAGTGGGTAATTTCTTTCAATGTAACATCTGTCTTTGTTATATAAGTATTTTTTAAGTTGGCATAAGCAATCGACCCTTCAGTATCAGGTCTGACTGTTTATATCAACCGTGTGACATTTCAAACTAATCAGAGAAGCATATCGTCGATTTACGGTGTCAAATTCTCCTTTATAATCTTCAAATTACACTATTTACGCCCATATCTTTCATCCCGCCGTGCTGGTGAACCTTTTATAGGGATTGATGTAAACAAACGTGCTCTCACGGAGTGGAACAGTCGTCATTTTAAAACTCATTGGCTTTTCAATCTCATACTAAACAAATGTCCGCATTGCTTCAATATAATTCTAAACCCATAATATTAAAATAATAATAATAATAATAATAATAATAATAATAATAATAATAATAATAATAATTATTATTATTATTATTATTATAGTTCTTCATAGTTAATATGTGTTTTTGAACTATAAGCTCGTAAGAATAGACAAAAACTTAGGCAAAGATAGCAAAAAGTTCTTTCCTGTTTATATTTTTCTCTGGTTTCACGAATATGTCGTCTGCATGTCTACCTACTTATCTTCTATCTCCGTTGTTTATTTTATCAAAGAGTTTCCAAGTGAAAAAATACCGATGAGAAAGTTGTAGTGTTAAATGTGTACTTAAAGTTTGATAAGTCTAAACCATAGGGGAGAGAGAGAGGGAGAGAGAGAGAGAGAGAGAGAAAGGGTAAGAAAGAGGGTTTTACTTGTAAATCTAAAAAATATTACGTCCCTGGTGTTTCTTTATTTCATCTGTCCCCATGGAGGGTCGGAGTTAAGCATTTTATTCAGATTGAGCGCATGCACGACCCGCCAAGGAAACACTTGCCACCAATGATATATGTCCCTAGGCCATGTGCGACAAAAATACCCGACATTCTTGTGTCAATTACCTTCCATTGAACTGTGTCAAGGCATGCAAAATGAACCTACTTCAAACCACATAATATTACTCAATCGAGAGCTCTACTGCAGTGGTGGTGTAGCACGTTGAAACCCTGTGTTTCCCGTGAAAATAACCACCTTGTTCCGTAAAGTTTGTATTTATAAGGCTAATTACTGATAAAAATTTCGAAACCAACTTCAACGTGATCACGCCTGAAATGAAAATGTTCCAATCCTTCCTTTTAATTATCTACACAACGGACATCTTTTTTGATTACCTAAATGCACGTATACGTGTGCTTTTGTACCAACTGATCATGACTTTATGCTAACTCTAAACCATGCATTGCATTTTTGTTACTATGGATGGGAAATATAAATTTGATTAATAGGTATTGTATAATTTTGCTTTTTATACATTTCAAACTATATGGGTAAAATATGTTATAATAAATCTACTGTGAGAAAGCTGGGCATTTGGAGGAAAGACGCGATTAAGGAACAAACTATAGTATTTGTATAAAATTGCAAAATGATTTACAACCCTCTTTTCAAATAGTCTATAGAGAAGACTGATCATATTGCTAAAAATTTGAACTTTCATCACAGAAACCTCGAATATGGATATCATAACCGCATTTAAGAATTTCCATTTCCGGGTCCTTATTGTCTTTTCTCTTCGTGTGTGTGTGTATATATATATATATATATATATATATATATATATATATATATATATATATAGTGCGAGCAGCAAATTGAAATAGGGGAGAAATTTGTCGCATCATATTAATAAAGAGAATATTCCCCCATTTAGAAAAGACTAAGCCATCAAACAAATTATAAAGATAAAAAAAATGTTTTCTAACAAATAATTGTGGTAGATGTGCTACGATTCTGTACGGTATTTTCGTCTTCCTGAGTCCAATGACCATGCATATTTATTATGGACGTTTTGAAGTCTAGCCAACTTATTTCAATCTTTTAAAGAATGCGTGTCAGTGGACTTCATCCTGCAGGTCTTGAAATAAGAGAGCCTCTTTACTGAAACACTTCCATTTTCAAGGTTCTGGAAAGTCTAGTTTTAATGCTTCTTATTTTTAAATTCAATTGCATCGCATTCTGCATAAAACATGACGTATATATATGTATAAATGGCAATTTAAATTTTATTGTTGCTCATATAGGTAGGCCTATACAACCCATATGATATAATTTTAGTAGTTGAAATGACTCAATCGTATTTGAATCAATTTGCGATTTTATTATGCAGATGTTATTTAACAATAGAAGCACTGGAAACCCCTGAATAGCAAATAATAATAATAATAATAATAATAATAATAATAATAACTGGAAATACATATTTCTTTCTATAGGAAATTTTGGCGGCGGGCCGTCAAAATTCTTCCAAAGCTGTAATATTGATAACAGATGGCTACTCTAATAATGGGGATCCACGGCCAGTGGCCAAGGCCCTTAGGGACCAAAACACCAAAGTGTTCACTTTCGGTATACGAAACGGTAACACACGTGAACTTCGAGAAATGGCTTCAGAACCCAAGGATGAGCACAGTTACATTTTGGACAGTTTTGAAGAATTTGAGGCCTTGGCTAGGCGAGCGTTACACGAAGGTGAGCTGATATGAAAATGTTTGTAAATACTGAGAAAATTCACATACATGCGTGCACAATAAGAAAGCAGTTTGTTTCTCTAAATTCCTTTACTGCACACAGAGGTCAGTCAGAAAGGCAATGCCTGTAATAGTTCCATTCACTTCTAGACAACTTTCTTAAATTTTAATAAATACTTTCATAGATCTTCAAACTGGTGGCTATGTAACACAAGACTCAGAAAAATGTGACAACCTTTGTGAGGAGGGAAAGATGTGCTGTGACTCGTCAGCAGCGTGCAGATGTGGAATACACACGGGACACTACCAGTGTGTTTGCGACCCAGGTTTCTATGGTAACGGTTTGCAAGGCGATTGTAAAGGTAAAAACACTATCGGTGGTATTAAGTAACGTCTTAATGAACCTTTTCTGTCTTGCAAAAGTATGTTTAAATTAAATTGCCAAAACTGTTTGATGATTTTAAACTACAGTAATATGTTGCTATACAGAGTAATCTGCCATCGATGAATGGCTGGTAATTTGTCTGTGAATATATCTAAGAACACCGTTTTGTTACTCTTAGATTTGACCTATCTTGTAACTGTTTCTCTGTATTATAGGCAACTTACATCCCCAAAATCCAACCCAGTTTTCAGATACTCTGCACAAGCGTAAGGCTTTCTTTATACATAGGTTTTACTCTCAGTATTTTTTGTAGCCTTTATATATCTGAATAGATAGATCTGAAAAGGTGTGAAAATTTTAAAGTGCCCCATCTTTTAGAGTTCATTAACTCATTCATTCACACACACATACATACATACATGTACATACATACATACACACACACACACACACACACACACATACATTCATACATACATACCAGATTAAGGAAGAAAATGCAATAAAAAAGGGGAAAACGTTTCCGACTCGAACAAACACCCAATCGCGAAATAATGAGCAGTTTTTTCCGCTGTCGGGATCCTGCCACAACTATGAAGTGTATAAATATCTGAGGCAGCTGGAAGAACTGCGCAATTTTCGGTTACCAAAAGAGTAACTGCCTGTGACACAATCAGAAACGTTAATGATTTGAACCACATCGCCGCATACAGTGTTTAGCCCAAATCAACTCACTATTCACACATGAATAATCGTTCCTACATCTTTATTTTGGTTTCTCTGACAAAAAAGGCGGAAATTCCAGATTTCGCTTACTAAAACAAATTGAGATGTCTCGCTTACAGTTTTTTTAACGGTCAGTCGGTCTTCTAATACTCTCTTCCTAAGAATCTGGGGCATGTCGCTTCTTGCCGGTTAGACATTTTATGTTCCGTTTTTCAGACGCGCAGAAAAAACTAGACCTATATGTCCTCCAGCTACGTCACTATCTCTTACAGACATTCGTCATAAGAATCTTAAAAAATAAGCGGAAGATGAAACGTTTTGTTTTGGATGTAGGGTCTAATATTTATATTTGCGTGCCGTAGAATTGTCTAAAGGTAACTGTTAAATAACAGAGATGCATCTCAAAGCATGTTTTTGGGCGAGTGCTAAATTTGGGTATAAAAGGGGCCATACTTTGGTTGTCTAATGTCTTCCCGTTTTCCTACAATCTTGATACAATGAAGAAAGCGTCTGCTGAAATCACAAACGCGTTCAACATTCCTTTAGATTAGTTGAATAAAACCCCTTTCTCAAAATGATATATTTATGTGATATAAAAATTCAAGCAACACACACGACCGTTCACTCGGCTTTGGCTAAGGGAAGAAAAGTGTTCTGAATAACGTATACGTAAGTGGTATTTCTGAGTTTGGAACTCTACAGGGAAATTTTTTGTAAGCTTCAGAAGATTGATGGCACTTATGATATTTGTTACTGTAATTTTTTCGCACCAATATTCTTTATGCTGTTCTTTTAACGTTGCTTGCTCTCTGCACCAGTTTAACCCCTGCATCGACCCATTGATAAATCGTACAGAATTATTCGATCGTCTGCTCTGGGTTTTCTATTCCAAATTGAACAACAGTGTTAGTAAATTTGGACACGTGTTGGGTAATGAAAGAACATCAAATGCCGGCTGGTGGTCATTCCATTGTTTTGTTAAGTCATCCGAGTTCCAGGTTATTTAGATGATACGAGCCAGGCATTGACTGAAATAAGTTTCAGTGTAAAAAGTTAACAGAGCAGAAGAATCTCCCTGGCATTAATTTTCACGTACTGTGAAATAAGGAAACGTTATCATGATGGGAATCTGAACCCAGCTGTGCCTTCTACCAGTCGAATCGTTGGAAGTCCCCCAGAAGGTGTTGGACTGAAAAGGCTCTCTTGCTTATAAAATTTTCACTGCAACGGGATACTTCCCCTCAGAACCTCTTTTAGAAAAATGCCTCCCTCGGTCGATTTGTTGAGTTAGGACATATTAAACACATTCTAGGACATTAAGTGAACTTTAAATGGTGTTGGATTAGACTGAAAAAAGCCTTGTATGAAAATCGCATTCAACAAAATGGAGAAATTGGCTTTTGAAATAGCATGTACCATGGACATATCGTTTCCGTTTATTTCCATATAATAAATGTGCCCAGGAACTTGAAAGAGACAAACAGTAAGCAACAATGTAATGGGTAAAAACGAAAATCTAAACCCATTTTTCAGTACGAACTTGTGAATTAAAACATCTTTCATTAACTATCTTAACAGGATGTCCGAGTGGAACATATAAAAATACCTCCATTCCCGGAGATGAGAGCACGTGCACGCCGTGTCCAGATCCCAACCACGTCACCCCAGTGGGCAGCACCAAGATCCAGGACTGCACATGTAAAAAAGGATTCAGGACATTTGGAGAGTTTGGATGTGCAGGTATAATTTCAGCCACTTGCAAATGCACAAAGACCACCAGAATCAAGAGCTGCTATTATATTTCACAGTCTCGATTTTCATTTTTTTTTTTTGCAATTTCTAATAATTCAAGGCTTCGATTAAACTTCTAAAAGGCTTGAAAAAGGACACCGGCATAAAAACTCGCCTACACGGGGCAATATTTAATTTCTAAAGTGATATCAGATTTCTCGTAAAGTGCTCTTTGACATTTATTTAGAACCTTGAACTCTTACAAAACTCAGAGAAAGTCGTTCAAAGAATAATGGTTTTAGCTTCAGAAGATATTTTTCGGTTTAAATCTTCAACTGGTTTAATGCCTTTCAATGATTTATTGATTCATATTTTGTATTTTATATGAAGTTCTAACGTGTCCAGACATTGCCCCTCCCGGAAATGGTTATTTTGTCAAAGGCCAGTGTAGCAATGAGTTCAATGCAGCATGCGGCGGGAGGTGTGCCCCCGGGTATCAGATGCTAGGTAGCAGTGTGAGGCTATGCCAAGAGGACGGCACGTGGTCTGGCACAGACATCTCTTGCAACAGTAAGAAGGCCTCACTTAAGAATCTCCGTATAGCACACTAAGAAATCAACGAGCACATTTACCTCGGAAATTAACGTCAGAGTAGCACTGAAAATTGAAAATAGTTCTTATCATAGAGATGGATTGTCCTACAACTAATTTAAAGGATGGAAATTACCGTGGGTTAAATTTTATTGTATATTGGCGACTATTGGTATTAAGAAATTAGATCACAAAAACTATATTTACCTGGTACATTTTAGTAAAGAAGTGTACGCCGCTGAAACCCCCACGTGGCGGGCGCATGGTTTGCACGAAAAATGACTTCAACTACCAGACAAAGTGCAAATTTTCATGTGACAAGGGGTACGAGCTGCTGGGATCCAGTAAAAGAACATGCCTGGCAATAGCTGTTTGGAATGGAATACCGACTAAATGTAGAGGTAGGCTCTTTTTAAATGTGTTTAACGTTCGAAACTTTCTGTGACTTTATAAATGACAAGTTTTCTTTTTCTGTCGGGAACTAAATAGTGTGTCAAAGACATGCATACAACTAGGTGCTAGGGAATGTGGTGGAGAATGTTTAGAATTTAATGAATGTTTAGTTCAACAGCCACACATCTTATTACTATATAGTATTCTTTTTCGTTTGGTAAAACACATGCTATCCATTTAGTGTTTCCCTTTTTTAAATCTTCAAAGTTAAAAAAAATACAAATCATATTTTAGAGGTCCAGTGCCCTCCCCTACCAGAACTGAAGGACGGTTACGTTGTTCCTGCAGCTTGTACGACTGAGCCCGCCTCTTATGGTGTCATCTGCACGATTTCGTGTGAATTCGGTTATACCCTTGTCGGGCCGTACACAAGACAGTGTAACGAGTTCGGGAAGTGGAAGAGTAGCAGCTTAGTCAGCAAATGCGTTGGTATGACCAGCATTTCTTGTAGTATTTCAGTTGCGTTAAAATTAGCGCAAGAATACATGTAAAGTTTGGGTGTTTAAAAATATTGGCTAGCGTTATCTCAAACCGGACCGGGATTTGCGATCCCGTAAATCGAACCGAAAGAAAGAATTATTATAGTTCCAATTCAAATTTATCATTAAGATTCGAACTTATCAATTCTAGACACCACAGAACCCAGCATCATGTGTCCCGATGACATCACAGTGGTGGCGGACGACCACGAGAACACGGCTGAGGTAACATGGGAGGTGCCGGTGGCTATAGACAACTCGGGCTACGTACCAACGGTAACAGTCGTGCCCGCGGTCGTTCCTCCCAGAAAATTCCAAATCGGCAGGACCAAGGTGACATACCACGCTGAAGATCTGAATAAAAACCGCGCCAAGTGCAGCTTTGTCATCACTGTTAAAGGTACTTTTTGTTTTGCCTTCCCGTTTCTCTTTCTGTGTTTGCTGTGTCACAGGCTCAGCTACAATTTCCCTACAATGTTTTTGAAAATATGACTTAGTTGAAGGGTCTGATATGATAGTAGAGGTAAATTTCTATAAAAAGGTAATCCAATAATATTTATGAAATCTTCATTATGCACGCATTCATATGTTGCATACCTAACACAAACATGCAAATTACAACCTACGCAAAGATGATCATCAAAGTTTAAAGTTTTATTATGGGTACTGGTTGTTACATTTACACTGGCGCTGTTCTATTCTTTGTGACAGATGAAGAGCCACCAAGACTAGACAGATGTATATCACCTCCACCCGTGGTATCCACACAACGTGAGCATTACGTGGAATGGGTAGAGCCCCTTTTCTCGGACAACTCACAGGAAGATCTCACTATTAAGTCTTCTCACAAGCCCGGGATGTTTAAATTAGGGAAAACAGAGGTCTTCTACACAGCCTACGATCCTTCGGGGAATAAAAACAACTGTACTTTGGAAATCATAGTGCAAGGTTTGTTTTATTAGTTTTTTTTATTGGTTGAATATATTTCTTAAATACTTAGGCGTTGAATTTGCTCTATCCCTTTGCTTGGTGCAGAAACTATTGCTCGGAGGATACAAATGTTTATGCTCTATGTAGTCGGCGCATGTTTACCCTTCACCAAGCCAATTTTGTACAAAATCAGTTTTTATCTTTTATTATACAAGTGTTGTCAATTTGGTATACTTATTGAAAAAAGTGATACCGGTACGATAAAAAATTAAAAGTCAAATTGATATGTAGTAAATGATCAACACTCTTTTATATGCCTTAATTGAAATAACAGTTCTGTAAAGTCGTACGCTTTCTTTGTAAAATGTGTCTAAATTATCAATCACATCTCACAGAGTGAAGCTTTCACCAACCTGATTTACGTTTGTAGAGCACAAGTGCACAGTCCCGCCTTCCCCAGTCAATGGTAATGTGAATTGCAAAGAAAATCAGAATAATATTCACTGCACTTTATCCTGCATGGACGGATATGGTTTTGCAATTGTTCCTCCTGAGTCCTACTCCTGCCATTTTGATGAGGGTCGCTGGTCGCCTTCAGATAAGATGCCCGATTGTTCAGGTAATGATGAGTAGGCTAGCTGCTGTTCTGTGTCCAGAAAAGTCCAAAATTTCCAAAACACATGGTAATACTGTGGAATAATTCTATCAAGATAGATATGAAAACAATAACAGTGAGAATATGGCTTTACAGTTAATTTGCTAAATCTTACCCGTTTGTTGGCGATGAGTTTTTATTTGAGAAAAAAGGGAGGAAACAGTTAATGGTACTTGCAGTTACGGTACATTTTTTCTTTTTTTATTTGACAAAACGGATATATACTTCTAGTTTGTACGCAGACAATAAATTGAGCACATTGCTTTTCCCTAAGATTGTTTTTGTAACATGTAAACAGTTAGCATCTGCGACAAGTGAACATGGTTTAAATGATTTGTGTTTGTAGAGAAAAAGATGTCAAACAATGTTATTCAACCCGCAAGAATAACCTACAAAACCAATGTGTGTGCGGATAGACTGTTGTTGAACGAACTTGAAAATGATTTGCAGAGTCAGTTGTCGAACAAGGTAATTTCTGCAGACAGACAAAATAACAACGCTTATAATGAGTGTGAATTTAACGGGTCGAATAAAGAGCTGAATAGTAGGTCTTTTTGACGCAATCCGTCGTTGCGCTATTGTGAAAGCTATGTAACAAGTGCGCTCAAAGAAACTTAAAACAGCTTTTTTAGTGATTACCCCACCAAGGAGAAATAAAAGTCACGTTTTCGGTATTCTAGGTTCAATATTGTTGCCAGTGCCTTATTTTTGTAGGTAGCGCACATCTGTGAAGAGAACGTTATTTGCGGCGTTGAAAACACTGAAGGTATCTGTGAAGAGTATGATAACAGTAAGTATCGCTATCACAGTAAACAACGAAGAGTGGAACTAAAAGCAGATGATTCAATAGTGTAAAAAAGCGACTGTGGCTGAAAAGGATTCATTTTGTGCTAAATATAGATGGGTGGAATTGTGACAAAGTCAAAAAATGCTTAAATGGATTTTTGTTCTTTGTCACGTTTTTTTTAACCATGCGATGGCAACGATTTTTTCTAACAAAATTTACAAGTTTTCATTTAAGCCAGTAGCAAATAAAAGGAACTAACATATTTATTGTTTGTATGTAAACAAGTGGTATATGTATATATTTATTTCGTTTTGATAGAAATCAGGAATCCCTTTAGTAGATTAAGCAGACGCAAGAGAGATGACTCCATAACGAAAGTGAAATTCACCTTTCAAGTGCGAGGTAAGTCTGTAAACCATCAAGAGTTGAAAGTCAGAACTATTCGTTTAGATTTCTTCAAAGCGTCTGTTAGCCATACACGGACCTTCATAAACCCGTAACAAAACTTATTTATGACTTCATTTAGGTTTTGTGAATACGACAAAGAGTCACCACGCCCAGCACTCTCTGATGGAAAGCATAGGTCTTGTGAAACGCAACCTAAAGACAGAAGCCAGGCAGGGACAACTGGACATCATGATGGGAGACCAGCCGCTTCATTTTGAGGACATAGAATTTTTACTCGAAACACCGAAATTTGTTTGTGAGCCTGGGAGTGTATTGCGAAAAAACGTCTGCGGTAAGATTTAGATTGAGATTTATTTATATTACAGGGCTGAAAATTTTTTCTTAGCAGAACCAAAGGCAAAACGTTTGTTTTCTTGTAAATTGTGGCAATTGTTTTGAAAAAGATGTACCGACAATAAAAAAAGCTAGCCGTAAGTGTGCGTTTGTGCGTGTGTGCGTGAGTGTCTGTCAACCACCTTAGTGTCGCTGTTATTAGTCGAATAGAAACGTGTTTTAATTTAATTAAATTTTAATCAACCGTAACAAGTAAATATCAAGTGAGTGATTATTTATCTTTTTGTCGTTTTTTTAGTAAACTGCCCCGTCGGAACTTTCTTCAACGTAGTAACAGAGGAATGCGAGAGTTGTTCCGTGGGTACTTACCAAACTAAAGAAGGTCAACAGACGTGCCTGGTGTGCCCAAACAAGACATCCACAGCCACAAATAATTCAAAGAGTTTAGGGGAGTGTAAAGGTACATTTTTCACTCATTCATGGAAAATTATCAAGACGTTTGTTTTAATATGAACGCACATACATTGTGGTGCTTTATATAGAGAGGTTGATCATTACCTTTAAATCAGTTTTGTTTCTTTTTATTTTGTCTTCCAGCCCAATGTTTGCCTGGAAGTGTGTCTTATGATGGTCTAGAGATATGTGAGACATGTGAAATAGGGTATTATCAGGCTGGATATGCACAGACCTCGTGTGACAAGTGCCCAGGGAGAAAGACAACCTGGAGGAGAGGGACCAGGAAAGCTGAGGAATGTAAAGGTAAAGGTTTCTTTCACTATAGCAATCACTGTAAACTGAATTAAGAAGAAATTTTCCATATATCAAAATTCCATTTACATGTTTATGGTGCGTGAAGCAAAATCCTTATTAAACCTTATTAGAGTTAGACCTTTTATACACTTTTTCCAATCATAACTTTCACAATTATTTCTTCCTGCACTAGATAGGTGTCCTGCAGGTGAGGTGTCCAAGACAGGCCTTATGCCTTGCTTTCCATGTCCTAAAGGTTTCTTTCAACCAGAGGAAGGCAGTTCATTCTGTAGACTGTGCCCAAACAAGGCCACCACCAATCACACTGGTTCTACCAACATCACAGATTGTGAAGGTAAATTTGACAAATTTTACAAATCTACATCATTTTCATCTTCTTTGGTGTAAAATGGTGTAATATGTAAAAGTAAGTTACAAATTATATAAAATATTCTTGCTTTTAGGAAAAAATAATGATAACCATATTCTTTTGACACTTGCGTGGTTTTGGTAAACAGAATAATTTTGATTCAAATACAAGTATCTGCCAGTGTTATTTATAAAATGGATTAAAAAATTCAAGGTATTAAGGAACCAGACATTCATGAAAACACTACAGAGGTTCACATCAATGAATGTTTCTTGGAGCCATGCCAGAACAGAGGCCAGTGCCAGAGCTTGAAGATTGGATACACATGTCAATGCCTACCTGGTTATACTGGTGAGCTGGCTATACATGAATTCAGTCAGCACAAAGAAAAGGGGTTAAATAATTCAGATACATAGTAATTTTTCTGTCTTGCCTTTTTCCCCAGCAGAACTTGAGGTTTTGAGAGCAAAGGCTGTCTTCACAGTATGTATATGGTCCCATGCTGGTTTACTAGTAATTCAAACATATTCAACATTTATGTGATTACAAAATGGATATTGCTTCGTACCTTAACAGTACGATTTCATTTTAAAGATAATTTTTACATACTGAAATGATGTATGAGCATCTGTACTGTATAAGAATTGACTGTTCTGTTTAAGGGACTGACTGTGAGACTGAAATTGATGAATGTCAATCAAGGCCTTGCCAAAACAATGGAACCTGCCAAGATTTTCTGAACTACTTCAAGTGCACTTGTCTTGAGGGATTTACAGGTACATTATGTGTGTTGTTTAAACTGAAGTGAAGTTACATTTTAAGAATGGTACTGTTGATTCAGTTTTATTTAATCAGTTTCACATTTTCTTTTCAATGAGGAATATATGTTCACATATTTCCAGACCAATTTTTGAAACTTCTTTCACCATCATGTCTTGCCAGTTTGAGACTTTGCATGTGATTTCAAATTTTGACAATTTAATAATTCATAACTCATGCAGCTGAAATACTCAAAGTGTTTTTAATTTTAGAAAATACAAGCATTCAACTGCCAGTGTTATGGCTTACATTGATGTTACTATAGCTTCTTTCAGGAGAATCTTGTGAGACTAATATTGACGACTGCCAAAATGCACCTTGCTGGCATGGAGGACTGTGCACTGATCTTATTAACAGTTACAAGTGTTCTTGTAAAGCAGGATATACAGGTAATACACTTCTTTGACACATGATTAAACGAGACAGATGTATTCACAATAAATATTGAATAAAATTTTCAATTACTTATGACATTTAAACAAAATATGTGAAATTAAATTGTTCATTTCAGCCAAGTTAATTTTAGTTAATTTTATTAAAATTTATTAAAATAATTCTAACATAAAGTACTAGAGTAATATAAATTTAAGTCATATGAATAAAATGATGATGACCTGATATGAATATATATATTCAGTAAATTAAAATTTGTATTTTAATTTTTCTAACAGGACAAAACTGTTCCATTGATGTCAATGAGTGTGCCTCATCTCCATGTCAGAACAATGGGAACTGCCTGGACCATATTAATCGCTATTCATGCCTCTGTCCCTTTGGTTTCACTGGAGACAACTGTGAGACAGACATAGATGAGTGTGCCAGTGGACCCTGTGTAAATGGGGGCACCTGTCAGGATGGACATGACTCCTTTGTGTAAACTATTGTTTATGAATAATACAATTTAAATTTGTGAACATATTTTCTAATGAACTATCACAAGCAGTGAATGTAAAAAGTACAAAATTTGACAATCTTTTTATCATGGAGATTGCTATGCAATAAAGTCTGTTGTTTTTTGTCAACAACTTCCTGTTTATTGTAAAAAAAGGGCTCTATTATGTTTCATGCTGATTGAGGTTCAAAAACTTTTCCAGATGCTTGTGTCAGCCAGGATATGCAGGAAGGTTGTGTTCAGTGAATGTGGATGAGTGTTCTTCTCAACCCTGCAGACATGGTGGAACATGCTATGATTCTGTGAACAGTTTTACTTGTATATGTCCACCATCCTTCACTGGGAATCAGTGTCAAACAGGTGGGTTTCATATACAGGGTGGTCCATAAAAAACCTTTAAGGTAGTCAAATTTCAAGCATTATCATCATCATTTCATGCCACATGGACTTTCCTTGGCCACCCTACTCACCAGATCTCAACCCCCCAGATTTCTTCCTTTGCGGGCACCTTAAAGAAAGAATCCATGTTAACAATTCACAAATTCTAGACACTTTGAAGACCAACATACAAAAAGAATTAAGGAACAGTCCTACTGACATGATTGCAAGAATTATTGCCAATTTCAATGTTCGTGTAGCTACAGTTATTCAGTAGCGAGGAGCATGGATAGAACACATTATTACCTCTGCCAAGGAGGTTATGTTTTCACCCCTGTTTGTTTGTTTGTCTGTCATCACATAACTCAAAAAGTTATGGACCTATTTTGATGAAATTTTCAGGAACTGTCAAAAGTAGTTTTTAGTGGTGATCCGGATCAATATTCAATCAATCAATAATCAAAAACTAAGTTATGGACCGATTTTGATGAAATTTTCAGGAACTGTCAGAAGTGGGCCAAGGAACAGATGATTAGTTTTTGGTGGTTATCCGGATCAAGCAATAATCAATAATCAAAATATCAAAAATTTAGGGGTGAAACAGCATTGGATGGGGACTTTGCTGCCTTGGCGGAGGTCTGCGCTCTCTGAGTACTTTTCTAGTCAATTATTGAAATTTGACTACCTTAAAGGTTTCCAATTTCTGCTGAATTTGCAAGGATAAAATGGTCATCAGTATGGAACAATTTGGTGAAAAAAGTTGGAAATATCTTAATTACTTGTATATCAAAGTTGCAATGAAAAGTGAAATAGGACCAACCTGTATAAGTCCTATGTTCTAGTATTATGTTCCTGTAACAACTTAGTGGAAATTAAAGGGTTTTTGTCGCTATAAACTTTGAACTGCAATGAATGAGATAAATTAATAACGAATTATATTATATTTAATATATTATATTTTTCAGTTTTGTTTTATTATAAGGGGTGCATCAGATTTTAGTTGAAATACAATATATACAAATCATTCTGAGACTGGTGTGTAACCCTGTGTAAAACACATTCTTTGCAGAGTTATCAACATTCTTCCAGCTCAATTTTGGCATGTCAGGAACATTGGATCACAGCATTGTTCATGGACCTCATAAAGATTTGAGTGAAATTACTGTGGCGTTTTGGATGAAAACATCAGACAAAGATAATTACGGAACAGCAATATCATATTCCACACTAGAGGAGAATAACACATTTGCTATCACAGATTACAGTGGGTAAGTAGGAATGAAATTGTCCTCTTCAAACCATACAAATTAAAAACTCATTTTTACATGTTAAAGCACCTTTTACTTTCATAAAAAGATAATAAAACCATCCAAAGCACTAATTTAGGAAGCCTATAGATACACCTAATGCTACATTTTAATTGCCAACTGAGTACTGGTATATCTGTTACATGTACATTGTATTATTTTGTCTATTCAAATATTTATCCCTGTTTTGTTTCTTCTAACAGGTTTGTCATTTATGTAAATGGCCAAGACATTGTAACAGATGTAACAGCAAATGATGACCAATGGCATCACATCTGTGTCACATGGTCCAGTGCCAATGGGGAATGGCAGATCTTTAGAGATGGAAGAAGTCTTGACCAGGGTCAGGGACTTGCACCTGGAACAGTTATAAAAGGTTAATGGTGTATACAAATACGGCTTATATTTAATATATATATTTATATATAATTTATATATAAATTTTATAAGTATGAATTTTGTAAAGGAGAGCATTTAACACATATGATTTTTCTTTTAGAACTTAGATTAAACCTATTCACGACTCAACAGAATGTTGTACATTACCATACCTTGTACTTGTCTGAAGTAAGTGAGAAATAAATATTTTTGTTATAGGAGGGGGCAAGCTTGTCCTCGGGCAGGAACAAGATGCATTTGGTGGAGGGTTTAGTGCTCTTGAATCATTTGTTGGAAGCATGACCCAGCTACACATATGGGACAAGGTGTTTACTGATTCTGAAATCCAAGGATTAATTCTGACCTGTGAGCCATATATAGGAAATGTCAAGAGTTGGCCAGACTTCCTCTCTGGTCTCAGGGGGAAAGTACAAAAAACAAATTCTTCATTCTGCAAAGGTAAGAAGCTCTTGTAGGTATAACTATTTTTTTTCAAATTTATTCTTACATGGGTATGGATTTTAGGTGATACATGTACATGTTTATATGTGGATAATAATATGTTCTTTTTTTACAAAAAAAGACATGTTAAAAATATTTAAATGTTAGATAAAATAATAGGCATATAGTTAAGAGAACATTTTATTTCATTTTTGTGCTGTAAAGCTCTACATCTAACCAAAATTGTCAACACATCACTTCTTACACAGACTGTGAAATCCCACCCTTTATACCAAATGGCAGTGTAGAGTGGACAGGTACTGCTACATTCTCTAGCGCCACCTACAGTTGTGATGTTGGGTATGAGCTGAAAGGGACAGGGACCAGGAGGTGCCAGGTGTACTCAGAGTGGGATGGTGAAGCTCCCAGGTGTGAAAGTAGGTCTCCAGAATTAGTGGATAAAATATGTCACATCTGATTTTAAAAAGTAAAGGCATACATTATACCAGTAATTCCTTATTGACAATAAAAGCTTAATTTAAATTTAACAGGCTCTAAAGTATATGTCCAATTTAATCAGTGACTAAAAATGTGTAAAGTCACATGTATAATTTTGTTCAGTCTCCATAATTCAGTTTGATTGGGACATGGCTATTTTCACGTGATATATTTCTCAGAATGGAGTCAGTTTTCTATAAATCTTTTGAGTTTGGTTTGCAACAGAATATTTTAAAATGAATTTAAGCTATTCAAAGATTTGGCTTTTATAGGAGTTTATAGAAACCTAGAGAAAATTTTTAAATCTTTCACATTTTCATTTTATTTTAATACGACATACAAGTTAAAGTATAAATGTATAAATAAAAATAACACTGTATCTGGTAAAACATTTCAGAAGTGAGCTGTGGTTTCCCTGGTATGATACCAAATGGTTATATAGCAGGTAGTTGGTACACCTATGGCAACTTTGCCCAGTACGTATGTGTACATCGTTACAAGTTGGTGGGAAATGCAACCATCTACTGCAATGAACATGGTGTTTGGGAAGGAAATCAGCCCATATGTGAATGTAAGGAACACTGCTTATGCACTTACATCTCTGCTTTATATTTAGTTTTCTGCCTTAATTTACCTTTGCTGTGTGGCATCATGAAGATTTTAAATTTTAAGGGCACTCATCCACATTTATGCTTATGATTTGTTATTCAGATCACAGAACTAAAATCTTTATGGCAATCTTTATAGTACAACCAATTTTATCTCATTATAAGTATTCATTCATAATAGTAATAAAAGTCATAAATATTTTCTTTTTTTACAGTGGTTTTATGTAAACTTCCAAAAATACCAGACATGGTTGAGGCACTAGAGAGAAAAGAAGAGTACAGGCCAGGAGATGTTGCCAGGTTCTATTGCAATCCAGGGTATATGTTAAAGGGCCCAACCTCAGTCCACTGTGATGATGATGGATCTTGGGATGTAGAACTGCCATCATGTGTCAGTGTGAAATGTGACCTACCTCCGCGTTTGGACAATGGGATAATCTTCAATGTTTCAAGTCAAGATTTTTCCATGGGCACCATTGTGACTTATAGATGTGAGGTTGGCTACAGTCTCATTGGGAAAAGTAAAATCAAGTGTAATTTCAAGGGGAAGTGGGACAAAGATCCCCCATCTTGTACTATTGTGAAATGTAGGAAGCCACCAAGTCTACAATTTGGGAGAGTGGAGGGGAAGTCCTTTGTATTTGGTTCCAAAGTCACGTATCATTGTGACACTGGTTACAAGCTCATTGGCCGCCAGACTCTCAAGTGCAATGCAGATGGTCAGTGGGGTGGCTCATCCCCTATATGTGATCCAGTATACTGTGATGTTCCACAACAAATACAAAATGGCTTTGTGCATGCCACAAGTTATGCATATAATGCAACTGTGCATTATACTTGCAGGACAGGACATATGTTGTTTGGTAATAAAATGCAAGTGTGTCTCAGAAATGGCTCTTGGTCAGGTTCAATACCAGTTTGTGAGCCCATACCATGTTTGCCACCTAGTCCAGTTGCCAACGCAAAGATAATAGGGGAGGACTTTACATTTGGAAGCACAGTTACCTATGAATGCCAAGAGGGTTACATATTGGAGGGAATTCCAGAACGTGTCTGCAGAGAGGATGCAACATGGCATAATCCTCAGCCATCTTGCAAGAGGGTGCAATGCAAAGTTCCAGACATAGCTAATGGAATTCTAAGCAAAAGTGTGCTCTACTATCAAGATGAGTTACTTCTCAACTGTAAATTAGGCTTTGAATTGTCACATAATGAAACGGTCACCTGTCTTGCTAATGGCACATGGAGTTCTGTGACACCCACTTGTGAGCCAATTACATGTCACAGGCCACACAGTATCCTCTATGGCATTGTATTTGTGTCCAGTACCTCTTATGGTGCTGTGGCAAATTATACTTGCAATCCAGGATTTGAGCTCCACGGAGACTCAACTCGTCTTTGCTTGACCAACAGGAAATGGAGTGGCACAGAACCTGCTTGCACAATTATTAAATGCCCTCACCCAGAGGATATTGATTATGGAGAAGTAAAATATGCCAACTTGTCATTTGGATTGAAAGCTCATTACTCTTGCAGTGCAGGATACGAATTGGTTGGTAAATCATCAAGGACATGCCAGGCTAACAAGACTTGGAGTGGCAAAGCTCCAAATTGTGTTCAAGTGTACTGTCCAAGACCACCAAGCATCCAATATGGAAATTATAAATTGGATGATACTGTGTATGGGTCCATAGCTCAATATGAATGTTTTTATGGATTTGTTCTTAAGGGTGACATAAATAGAACTTGTGAGCAGGACAAAACTTGGTCTGGCTCTGAGCCAATATGTTTTCCTAAACAATGTAAGAGTCTTCCATCAGCTATCCTTAATGGAAAAGTTATAGGAACTAACTATACATTCAATGCAACTGTCACTTTTGAATGTGACACTGGATATATGCTCATTGGTTCAAAATTTCTAGCATGTTTAGGAGATGGCACGTGGGATTTTGCTGTGCCAGTCTGCATTCCAATATTCTGTCCAGACCTGCCATCTTTTGCCAATGGTAAAGTTGATGGAAAAGACACCATAGTGTTTAGTTCTGTGTCCTATACTTGTGATAAAGGTTACAAATTGATGGGTCCATCTCAGCGGAATTGTTTGGAAAATGGCACATGGAGTAAAGTTGACCCAATTTGTGAGCCTGTAGATTGTGGACATCCAGAAAATATACTCAATGGCAGAGTGATTGTCAGTGGTACAAAATTCCACGATTTTATAGAATATGAATGCAACATTGGTTACACTCTTGTTGGTGTTCGCTCCAGACTTTGCTCTGCTAGTGGAGTTTGGGAGAATGTGCCTCCAGCATGTAATATCATCAGCTGCGGACAGCCAACTCAAATTCAGAATGGAAAGTTGCATTACAACCATACAACATATGGCTCATTTTTAACTTATACATGCACCAAAGGTTATCAGCTTGTTGGGCATAAAACAAGAATTTGCAATGAACATGGAAGATGGTCAAGTGAAGAACCAGTTTGTAAAATTACAACTTGCAAGGAGCCTGAATATGTAAGAAATTCAGATTACGTAGTCACTGGAACTACTTTTGGTGCTACAGTGACATATTCCTGCATGGAAGGCTATGTGCTAGTCGGAAATAAACACCGTACATGTAGTTTCAATGGAAAATGGGTCCCAAATGCTCCAGAGTGTGAAATTATCTCATGTCCTGAATTAAGCCCCATTGAAAATGGATACGCAGAAGGTGCACAATACACATTTAGTAGCAGGGTTGCTTATCATTGTCATCCTGGTTATGAATTAATTGGAAGTCGCAGCATTATTTGTTTGTCTAATGCAACATGGTCTGCCCCATCACCAATGTGCCAACGGATAATGTGCTCATATCCACCAGAGCTAAAACATGGAGAAATGACAGGGGATCATGGGTATGGTGGTCATATGCTCTATAAATGTAACTCTGGCTACAGGCTTGTTGGTGATTACAGACGGGAATGTTTAGCAGATGGCACATGGAGTGTAACGGCACCTATATGTGAACCTCTAAAGTGCTCAAAACCAACCATTCCAGATGGATATGTAAATGGGCAAAACTTTATCTTAGGATCCATAATTCAGTATGGTTGTAATACTAACTTTGAATTGATTGGAAATGATACCAGAGAATGCTTAGAAAATCAAACCTGGAGTGGAGTTGCGCCATTCTGTGAAGTGATCAGATGCAGTGTGCCTAAGGCTGTGGCAAATGGAATGATAATGTTGAATGGATACAAAGTGGGAGAAGTTGCTGAATATAAATGTAACAATGGATATGAAATAATTGGCAGCGCTAAAAGGACCTGTCAAAATGATAAAACCTGGAGTGGTTCTGATCCATCTTGTGGCAAAATATTTTGTCCTCATCCAGAGCAAATAGAAAATGGCATTTTTAGTACTCAAAGCACTGCAAAGGACTTCCCCTATGATATTTTGATAGAATATTCATGTCTCAGAGGATACTACATTATTGGTGTATCACAACATCGTTGCCTTGCTAATAAAACATGGAGTGGAGACTTACCTTACTGTCAGCCTATTGACTGTGAGCAACCTCCCATTGATAGTCACTTGCAAGTATCTGTGGAGAGTACCACTTACAAAAGTACAGCAAATTACTCTTGTGATGATGGATATATTTTAATTGGAAATGCGACACAAACCTGTATGGATAACAAAACATGGAGTGGTGACATCCCTAGATGTGATATTGTAACTTGCCCAACACCCAGCCACATAACCAATGGAAAGGTCTCTGGCAACTTATTTTTATATGGAGAACAGCTACAGTATGAATGTGACATTGGATATGAACTGTTTGGCTCGTCGTCACTAACTTGCTTGAGCAATGGACAGTGGAGTGACCAGTACCCCACATGTTTAAAGGTCTCTTGTACGGTCCCTGTTGCTTCAAAAAGAAGTGTATTGTTGGCAAATACCTCTACGCTGTTTTATGGTGATTCCATTACCTATTCATGTGTAGAGGGATTCAGTATTCATGGTGATAGCACAAGGAAATGCAAAGAAAATGGGCAATGGAGTGGAACTGAACCAAAATGTGAAATTGTTAAATGTGGAAAACCACTTCATGTGTCACATGGAGGACATAATGGAAGCCATTTCAGCTACAGTGAGATAATTGAGTTTTACTGTGATAAGGGTTATGAGATGGTTGGTTCACCAATTGCCCACTGTCTGTCCAATGGGAAGTGGAGCAGTATGTCACCCGTGTGTGTAATGGTGACATGCCCAATGCCAAATGAAATTGAAAATGGTGAATTATTGTTCAGTTCCAACATGTATGGTGGAACAGTTGAATACATGTGCCATGAAGGTTTTGAGTTGATTGGAAACAAAAGTCATGCGTGCCAGGCTGATAAAACATGGAGTGGCAACATCCCGTATTGTGAACAAATTATGTGCCCACACCCAGAGGACCCGCCTAATGGGCATGTTATTACAAGTGATCTTTCATATGGTCAAGTAGTTGGATATGCTTGCAATCCTGGATTTGAGTTGAATGGTGTAAGAATGAGACAGTGTGTTGGTAATGGTATTTGGAGTGAAGAAGCTCCTAACTGTACCATCATTTCCTGCCCACCTCTAACAAAAATTAGTCACGGAACAATTCAAGGAAATAAAACACATTTTGGGTCCATTGTCTCATATAGCTGTGAAATGGGATTTGAAATTTCAGGGCCTTCTGTAAGGTCATGCACAGAGCATGGAACATGGAGTGATAAAACACCAAAATGCATTCCGATAAAGTGCCAAGAGCCTGGTCTGTTAGCTAATGGCAAAATCTATGGTAACAATTTTACATATGGTGAAGTTATCAAGTTCAGATGCCAAACAGGATATACTTTAAAGGGACCAAGCAGCAGTCAGTGCAAGGTAAATAAGCAATGGAGTGGGAAAACACCTATATGTACAGTAGATGTCTGTGAGACACCGACTAAAATTCCTCATGGAAAAATTATTGGGGACAATTTCACATTTAGTGCTACCATTGCCTTTATTTGTGATCCCGGATACAGATTGGAAGGATCATCTGTTAGGCAATGCATAGCAAAAGGAAAATGGAGTGGAAAGACACCATCCTGTAGGCCCATTGCTTGCATCCCACCACCAAGCTTAGACAATGGATATATTATTGGAGAGAACTTCACATATGGCCAAGTTGTGCAGTATGTCTGTAATTCAGGATATAACCTGCATGGCCCCTCAGAGAAACAATGCCAAGAGGATAGAACATGGACTGGAGGAACACCTTCATGTTCTCTTGTAACCTGCAGTGTGCCTTTGCCAATACCACATGGTAATATACTTGGAGAAAAGTATTATTTTAATGAAACCATTGAATATAGATGTGCTAAAGGATATGAACTGAAAGGATCACCTTTCAGAAGGTGTCTTACTGATGGTAACTGGTCTGGAAATGAACCAAAATGTTCTCCAGTTTCCTGTGGAATACCAGATCCTGTGCCAAATGGATATTTCAATGGTACAGAATACACCTTTCATAAAGTTGTACATTACAGTTGTTTAACTGGGTATAAACTTGCTGGTGTACCTGAAAGGACCTGTCTGCCAAACAAACAGTGGTCTGGTGAAAACCCAACTTGTGCAATTGTCTCCTGTCCAAAGCCAGCAGACCTCCAGAATGGGGTATTGTTTGGAGAGGAATATGTGTTTGGAAGTGCTATTAGTTATATGTGTGAAAAGGGTTACAAACTTGAAGGTTCTCATATAATGTACTGTCAACAGGATGGCACATGGACTGGAAGTAGTCCTGTTTGTACTTTAGTAACTTGCCCTGTCCCAGAAGCCCTGAACAATGGCTTGGTGTTCACAAAAAACTACTCATATAAAAGCATTTTGATGTACAAATGCAACCAAGGTTTCGAATTAATAGGCTCTAAACAAAGACATTGTTTAGAAAATGGAACCTGGAGTTTTGAAAAGCCTTATTGTAAGAAAGTGACTTGCAATCACCCTTCAGAATTAGCTCATGGTAATGTTTTCGTCTATGATTACAGTTATGAATCTGTAATTGAATACAGATGTGATTATGGATATGAAATAAAAGGAAACATACTTCGCACATGTCAGGCTGATAAAACTTGGAGTGGAAATACTCCAAAATGTGAACTACTTGTTTGTCCCACACCTCCTGTCATAGCAAATGCAATTGTTGTTGGAGAAAATTTTAGCTTTGCTGAGTCTATCACTTACGTATGCAATAAAGGATTTGAGCTGCGTGGACATGCAATTAGAACCTGTCAAGCTGACAAAACTTGGTCTCGTGGAGTCACACAATGCATACCTTTGACATGTCCCCAACCTCCACCATTTCGAAACGGATGGTGGGTTGCAACAGACAACAACACTGTACATTCTGTGATAAGGTTCCAGTGTAATGTTGGATACAGCCTTTCAGGTCCACATGCCATTCATTGCCTAACAAGTAAACAGTGGAGTGGAGAATTCCCAACATGTAACAAAATCACATGTGGTCCACCTGACAAAATAAAAAATGGTCTTGTAGTAGGAGCATCCTATGAATATGATGAAGTTGTGGAATACCGCTGCTTATCTGGACATTTTTTATCTGGACCTCATAAAAAGCAGTGCCAAGCTGATGGAACATGGGAGCCAAGTGGAATTCCAAAATGTGATTATATATCATGTGGTAGGCCAAGAAATGTTCAAAATGCAAAAGTGATTGGCACCTCTTATGCTTATGATGATTATGTTTTTTATCTCTGTACTGAAGGATTTGAACTTATGGGAAACAATGTATTAGAATGTGGCAGAGATGGACGTTGGAGAGGTAGACTTCCAGTTTGCAAGATGATATCCTGTGGACCTCCCCCTGTTATTGCTAATGCTTCAACCTATGTTACTCACTACACATATGGCAGTAGGGTAAGTTACTCTTGTAATAAAGGATTTCTCCTCCAAGGGGAATCGATGGCAGAATGCATGGCTAATGGAACATGGATGTTCCGCCATTCCCCAAGCTGTGTGCCTGTTAGTTGTGGGCAGCCAGACCCTCTTTATAATGGACGTGTTCATCTCACTGATACCACCTATGGCAGCATAGCAAGTTACACATGTAAAAAAGGCCATGTTTTAGTTGGATCTCAAAGAGTTACTTGTAAAGATAATGGTTTTTGGAGTCATGGGGTACCTACCTGTAAAAGAGTGGTGTGTAGACCTCCCCCTAGAGTTCTCAATGCTGATGCTGAGGGTCATGACTTTACATTTGGTGGAACTTTAAGGTATAGCTGCATACCTGGATATGAAATGGTTGGACAAAATCTTCGTATGTGCCAAGAGGATGGTTCCTGGGAAGGCGAACAACCATACTGTAAAAGTGAGGTTCATTTAATAAAATTTATATCAACATTTTAATAAGTACATTGATAGAAATTGATTTTTTTGGCAAAATAATTGTACTTCTCATGAAATCAGGATTTTAAAATGAATAAATTGTATTTTTTACCACAATTGTAACAGATCTAACTTATCTCCATTTGCAGTTTAATCTGTACCTGTCATTGATAAACTGAAATTCAAACCTTAGAGCCCTGATGTTTCTTGACAGATTTGTCATTTTATAATTATCATATCAGATTCTTTACATTTACCTCTTTAGAAAAATCTTGTGGAGGACTTTCTCCACTTAAGAATGGCCGTGTGGTGGGAAGAGGCTCTCTTTATCTTGATAGAGTTAGATTTTTCTGTGATTCTGGTCATATTTTGGTCGGCAATGAAAGTGCAATTTGCCTGGAAACAGGACAATGGAGTAGTAAAGTACCAGTTTGTTCTGGTAAGTTTTGTCTTGTACTTTAATGGTACCTTTTAAAAATGTTTGAAACATTTCAAACAGAACATGAATGTTGTAGATGCAGGGAAATAATTGAAAGTGTGTTGTAACAACAAATATCAAGTCTTAATGCATTCAACACTTTTCAAAACAAATTTTGTAGTCAAAGGATGTTCCTCTGCAGCTTTCTTAAAAATTGCTCTTTTTTATAATCTCTATACAGCTTATATTCATTTTTTGTCTTCACAATTTCAGCTGACATGTGCCCTCCACCTAGGGTTTCCCGGCAATTCCGTCCTGTCAGTGGCACCTTTGCTATTGGATCTACCATTGGTTTGGCATGCATTTCTGGTTATGTGGCCAAGGGAGACATCACCATAACCTGTCAGAAAAATAAGCGCTGGAGCTCTCCATCAGGAACCTGTGAAAGTAAGAATTACACAGGAAGTTTTAAGATGTGGAGGGTGTTTATTTGGATCTACTGGTGTAGTCCTTTATATCTCAGGCTGAATAGGACATATTTGGGGTGAACCAAAGAAAATGGCAACAGACTTTATTATTATTTCACCGTGCATGTCTGTGAAGTCTCCAAAACATCATAGCAACAAGTCCCAAAGAATAAGGGCATGCCAAATGTAGCTAATTGGCATTAATTAATTATGGAAGTCAATTTCCATGCAGATTAATATGCACCCCTTACATGTAAGACAGTGCTTCCAGGTGCCTCAACAGGTAAAACTGGCACTTTAACACAATGGCAGCCCTACTTGTTTTTGTTGTGTTGATCAGCACATTCTGTAGTTCATGTCAAATAAGATTGATGAATACAAAATTAAGAAAGTGAAAGAAAAACTCAAATAAGATTTATATGTTACAGGGTATATAATCTTTAAATGCTTTTAAAATTTTACTGGAAATATTCTGCTGTAATTGAGCTGTACAAATATGGGCCTATCATTTATATTTTTTCTAGGGGTATATTGTGGCCCCCCAAAAACGGATGAGAAAACTGTTCAGTACATTTTTGCCAGAAGGGGTGACAACTACACATACCGAGACAGAGTGGTAGTTGTGTGTAAACCAGGACTAGCACCAGGCACTCATCATTATCTTACATGTAGAGAGAACGGGAAGTGGGATGGAGTGGCAGCATGCAAAGAGGGTATGAGATGACAACATGTGTATTTTTGTGATGTTTGAGGAAAATTAAAGGCCGTAAGTGAGTTAAAGTTACAGTTTCTCAGTCACAATTTTATTTTATTTTTCAATGGAATGAATCGCATATTGTCAAAAGTTTATTGTGCACTGAATTTTGTTGGATTCTAGTCACTTGTGCCCAGAAATGTAAAAATGGAGGGACATGTGTAGGAAGAAACAAGTGTTCATGTCGGCCTGGATTTAAAGGAGAACACTGCGAACAAGGTCAGTTTTGTGCACATTAAATATATATTGATAAGTTCATATAGAGCCAACTGAAATTTGCATAAGAATAAGGAAAAATACTCTTGGAAATGTATGGTCATAAGAGTATAGTCTGATTTCTTATGTTTCTAATGTTGTCCAGTCTAAAATGATAAAATTTAAAAAATAAAAAAACAAACTCCAAAGAAAAAGAAAGTAATACAATAGATCAATTGTTGTAACTTCACATTTCTTACTGGATGAAAAGGTTTCAATTAGCCAAAGTTTCTGTACTGGTAAAAATGAAGAGAAAAGAGTGTCCTGAAATTTTGCAGAAGTTTTACGATATATTCACTAATGACCCCCCCAAAAAAAGCCATATTTTCATGGTAAACTACCTGATTTGGGTGCTGCTGGTTTATATTTACATGGTCATTTGCCTGAAATTTTGTTGCTGTATATAGAGTATATAAAGTTGAGACATGACATGTTTTTACATTTGCATATATATTTGTTTTGCTTCAGCAATCTGTGTATTGCCCTGCATGCATGGAGGGACATGTGTGGCCCCCTATAGGTGTACATGTAAACCTGGGTATACAGGAACAAGGTGTGAGAAAGGTACTGTAGCAGTGATATGATAAACCCAAAATAATTTAAATTTTCAGAATAAAATTAAAACACCGAAATAGTCCAGTTTTGCAAAAAATCCAGAAAATATTTACAAATGTGTCCCATTACAGCAATCTTTTTTTTTTTTTTTACTTCAGTTTTTAGCACTCAAAAGTGTCATTGATAAGTTTTTGACTACTAGTATACATACTAGGCAATAATAACCCAACTAAAAAAGATTCTTCATTCTAAAAATTTGCAAAAAAAAAAAAAAAAAAAAAAAAAAATACTGATAGCATCTGGGTAATTGGTGTTCCATTTGGTAAATCAGATATCCCCGTTATTCTGTAAGATTGTGCTTGCTGTTGTTATTTACAAGGGCATATAAGATCTATGTTAAATTTTTCAGCCATATGTAGCCGACCCTGCGCTAATGGCGGTCAGTGTATTGAGCCAGAGATATGTCAGTGTATGCACGGGTGGATGCCACCTTACTGTGAGGAGTATAGGTAAGTACTGATGAGACTGAATGAAAGTTTGGTGTATTTAGTTGTTTTAAAATAAAAATGAAATTATAATTAAATACTGGGGCCTATGTTTAAATGAGAAATCAACACGTTTCAGTCTATTTAGCTTACAATCCGACCTTTGATGCTAACTACCCTACTTGTGGAACCAGGCCTTGGAGAACACATTGTCACTATGTAACATCAATGACAGTCCACCTTCAGTTCACCAAAAGAGCCCTTGCGATTAAGGCTAAATGTGAAGACTTCATTTCAAGCCAATGAGATTAAATTATAATTCCATTTTCTCTAACTGATGAGACAATTGGCAAAATTTCAGTGCTTTTTTTTAACAGTATATTTATTTGTAATAATTTCCACAAAACATCAGAGGTGAGAATGATGTACACACTTAAAACTTAAGAACTTTTCATAAAGTCATCATATACACCACTGGCATGAGAAAACATTCTGATGAAATGCAATATATGCCAATTCCTGGTCAGCATTTAGGTGATTGATGTGGCATACTCCATTGAGTAAGTTTCTGTGACATTTTGTACACCTTTCTTTCAGGTCCCCTTTATTTATTTCTTTCGCAAGTTTTTGACTGTGCATTGTTTTCATTTTGGTGACCCTATCCCTTTAAGTATTAAACCACATTTTTGTTTTATCAAAAATCTGCAGATCAACTTTGACAGGCTCCTTTTAAAATCAGCATTTTTTATTGTAAATACTGTTGCAAAGTTTTTGGTCTGGTTTCTGTATTTGTCAGCTTTGCTGTCTAGTTTTGAGAATATGCTGGTAGATTTAGCAATTTATGATTTATAATTGATTCATGTACATTGTTTCTTAATTTTCAGGCATGATTGGAGGAGTCATTTTTATAGTAAAAGGAGGAAAAAAAGGCAGATTCATTGACAGGAATAAACAAGAAATATTTTGTTAAAAACGCATTCATAACCATTGATGTACAGAAAAATGGCTTTATACAAATTCCAACAATTCTTGCTATCTATTTTCTGTACCAGTTATGAGGAAATAAATTGTTACATATATTTTGGTGGTCAAGAATATCTACCAGCATAAGTGGTTTGATGCCGTCAAATGTTGTTTATATAATTTCATAAGCAGCAGAATGCTGAAGCAGCATTATGAGAAATGCAAAATCAAAATGTGTAATTTTCATCATTTTTTTTATTTCATTGTAAAATGTTCTTAAATACATAATACATTAAAATGATTGTTCACCTCTGTTAGCATTACATTTGTAAGGTTTTACAACGGTACATACACTAAATAAACAGCAAAAACAGTTCATTGTAAATGGATAATGATGTTGCCATGTCCAATGTCTTAATTACTTCAACTGATACAGTATCTATAACATTGCAAAGTACTGAGAATTTATTAGCTCATTATGGAATTGTCACATTCAGCCTTAAGCATGAAGCAAGTTTTGATCATTCATAATGCTTAGCCTATTTAATTTCACAATCATAATCTTAACGAGAACATTTTTTATGTGACTTTAAAACGACTTGTCAATAAGTCAGCTATATTACAACTGTTTAATCAGCTGAAATCCTGTATTCTTTAAATGTAATTTTACAAGTTAATAAGTAATGAAATTACAACACCTGCTCAAAATACATTTTGTGTTCATTAAAATTACAGCAATGCATGCTACTGAGTACCATTAAATACAGTTATTTAAAAATAAAGTATTTTTTAAAATGCTTTAGTAAAATATCTTGACATATGCAGTCAAGTGACGAAGGTTGTTGTCAAGTACTGGAAAGTTGCTAAACATGTCATTAAGATTTATCTTACATCATTTCTCAGGTTAAAATCTAGAAACACTCTTACAAAGGCTTCCATATCCAACAGAAAAATATTTTGATTATTCAGCACGGTTGTGTCAGCCATAGCATGTTAAGACAGGATAGACTTTATCTTGTGATAAAAAGTGCTAGATTGGGTTCATTGTATTTTCTGCTGTTAAATTTTATATTTTGGCATTTCTATCACATTTGTCCACAGAAGGATGTGTGATCCTAGAAATTAACCATCTTTAAAAAAGAACAGGCAATTTCAAATGATCCCAATATGTCCCAATATTGATCTATTTCAGCTTTATGCAATAAATACTGAAAACATATTCACAACAAATAACAGCCAATTAGTCACTTGAAATCAAAATGAATGGTGAAAACAGTTCAGTTGTACTGTTAAATTTTCAAAAGACAATACCTGACAAACATATTCAGCTATGTTAACAAATTTGTGAAATAGCTCACCTTATTACCTCTGTTGTGTCAAAGCATGGAACACCAACCAAACATTTCAATAAAAAATGCTTCTGGATATCACCCAGTCACTCGAGGACACACTGGTATACTTTAAGACCAAGGCCTTACTTATAAGCTGCATCTAAGTTTGAATACAATGGCCTCCATTTTGCATCAGGGCAAAAATACAGCAGAATGGATAAGCCCAAACAACACCACAGACAGAGTGTCTGATACCATTTAAGAATTGAATGATCTGTAAAATGATCTAGTCACCAGCAATGACAATATCATGGTTGACAAGGAAACCCTTTTCCTGCCATACAACCATGGGGTAGGAAAAAAATTCACGAAGTACATGCTGACATAAAACCAGTGATTGCGAAAGGCGTCGGACCACGGCCATATGCTGGCAAAATTCTGTGGGATGGAAAACCCTTATAACTCATTGGCCCACATGACCGATGGACTAAAGTCGACACCTTGCCTCATATCTGAATTTATCGTAAAGCTCTGAACACGCACTAGATATTTCGTATCAAATACATGCATGCCAGCCTGTCCATAAGACCTAGTGGACGTGGTTTTTATCCGATTGGGTGGTACAACCAGTAATGGACGTTTCTGTATCGAAACGAATGTTACTCTCTCTCCAGGCAGAAGATACTCGCTGCTGCTTGGAGAGTATGTGGTCATGTGACCGCAAGTATCGCCAGCGCGATGGTGATGTCAAAAATCTCCTCGTGGCTCGATGTTGTAGAAAAAAATAATGAAAAAAGACCACAAAGACCACTAACACTAACAGACAAGCATTTTTCCAAGAGTATGATAAGACAAAGAACAAACGTTTAACCCTAAAAAATGTGGCAAAGTGAATGATTTTATGAGAGATATTACACTGATAGTGACAGTGATGCAAATGACATGGACATTGAACTCTAGAATCTTGTTTGACATATTTTTGGCAACCTTACCAGCATGATTTATTTAATCATTTTTACTTCACTTACTTCCCTTACATTGAATATATATAACTTTCAATGAAGCATCCTGTGTGCATGAATAAAGACTATAACAGCAACAAGGACCTTTAATGAAAAGTTAGAAAAGTTGGAAGCTCCACATCACTATGACTTACATTTTAATTTAAATTTTAATTAAAAAAAAAGGTGTGGGCTGTCAAAATTTAATTTGCTCCAGCCCACATGTCTGGTAAGTGTTCAATCTCTTTGGCAATCATTGTTAAACTAATAATGGGGGTTAAAACTTGTATCAGCACCAACAGAACAGGTACTGGAGAAGAATACAGTTTCACCAGAATGAAAGTGAACAGAAAGGCTTTAAAAAGGTAGCAAGCAGTGCGAAGGTACTAGCTACATAGTTTTTTTAATGAGAAACCTGTCACACCTCAAGTTGTTGCTAGTTCAAAAAGGACTTGGAGATGTAATTAAGTAAGATGAAAAGCTCACAATGTGGGAAAAGTTATTCAATCAAGTAGGGGAAACAATCTCATTAAGCAAGGCTAGTAGTAAAACCATGGGATTGAACCAGACACCAAAAAGTCCTCGAATACTGTATGTGAGGACATTACATAGGCAAATAGGCTTCTGGATCGGTTGAAGGTAATGTTTTGGCAGTAAAACTCATTAAAAATCTAGAGCCCTAGGAAGCTGGGCTGGAAGAGACACACGGTTGCTGATGGCACTGAAAAGAGGCCATGGTTTCCAAACCCACTCCCTCCAGCTGGAGTTAAGACGCAGTTTCCCACCCACCCCTCTGGCTAAAGAAAGCCCACAGACTTCCACCCCAGTCCCTCCAGCTGAAGAGAGGGCCACGTTCCAGTCACCCCACCCTCTTCAGCCGCACCTACTGTTGACAGGGGCAGAGGCAAGAAGGGCAAAGCTGTTGATCAGCAGCCAGAAAGGATGAAGCCCAGGAGGAATTTCACCTTCACCAAAGAAGATGATGATGCCGTCTTTGAGTGGCTGTAGGAGAAAGAGCTGCTGTGGAGAAATGGACACAGGCTTTTTAAGGACACCAACAGAAAGAAGGCATTAGGGGAAGCTTAGGGAAGGGAGCTGGATGTGACAGGTGAACATCTCCAGGGCTGAGGGAGAGGCGCGCACTCCTGGTATGTAAAACTCAACAGGGTGAGGTTTTGCCAGGCTGCCAAGAAATTCACTGAAATGAGAAGTATGTGCTCCAAAAGAATGCCCTCTACCAGAGAGAGCTTAGACACTGATCCTCAGCACCCATGAAATCTCTAAGTCATGTTTTCCAAATGGTTATTTGTATTTCCTTCCCTTTCTTGTACTGATTCACCTTCATTCTACCACCCTCATTCAGTGATTGCGAAAGCCGTCGGACCACGGCCATATGCCGGCAAAAGTTCTGTGGGCTGGAAAACCCTTTTAACTCATCGGCCCACATGTCCGACGGACTAAAGTCAGTTTCTTTAACAGACACCTCGCCTCATATTTGAATTTATCGTAAAGCTCTAAGTACGCACTATTCGCAAGTAAAACTTTAACTTGCGCCATACTGGCGCGTTTTGTAATAAAGGTCTACGTACATTATGATGTCGCTTGAAGTGTGCGTAGCAATGGTGTGAGGGCTGACATGTGACCCGTTTCACAAAAAAATGTATCGAAACTGAAACAACTACAGGTCAATGAAAAACGTACTGCTCAAGACTCTGAAAACAGGCCGCTCAAACTGCTTACGACTGGCCACGCGCGGACCTCTGAGAACACCTAACTACACGTGCTGGGTAAACAAGTATGGCTTCCGTCGGACTGCATGTTGAGTAAACGATAAGTGAAAAGGAGAAATATTCATTTGCTTTTTAGACGGGTGCTCTTAACTAATTTTAACGGATATTTTAAGTCATATTGCGCCTTTAGCGGTGCTATATGTCAAAATGAGGGACAACATCATTTTCCATGCGGAAAATCCGCAATGGTACAGTCTGGGTGCAAAACTATCCATTACAGTATATTCATCTAAACTTTAGTCTTAGATATTGAATAAAAATTCTTTTCAGACTCTGGCCCGTAGCCAGGGATGGTTCAGGGGTTTCGAAAGAACCGCCTCTTATGCTGACAAAAGGTCCACTCTTGGTAAAATTTGATCTAGGTACATGGCGTTTTTATGGAAAAAGACCCTCCCCCCCCTTTTAAAATTGCTGGCTACGGGCCTGCTATGAGAGCAATAGCTTTATTTTACAATAAAATGGGATTTGTCTACCTTTTCCATGTAGTGCAATTATTTGGCATAGTGCAATTATCAATTCTGAAGATTTTTCCATTAAGTACTGTACAATTTTTCAGACAGTATGTTTATTTTGGAAGATTTTTCCACACACTACAATTATTTAGGACTTCAGAGTAGTAGCATTAAGCCCTTTTTCATTGATTTTAATCATATAAAAAATATTGAAATACAATGAATTTTCTTTAAATAATTCACGGCACACATTTTTAAAAAATGGCACACTTTTTTTGACCAAGTGGGCCAAAATGGCCCGACCAGATTTTGACCCAGGACAATCCCTGCTAACAGACAAGCATTTTTCCAAGAGTGAAAATCTAAAAAACGTTACAAAAGTTGGAAGCTCCACTTCACTATGACTTATGTTTTTTCAAAAATTGGAATAAAATTTACAAAGGATACATGATCTTGTGTTAAAAGATTAGAAATTAAGATAGGCAACCCAGATGTAAAAAGGATAAAACTTAAATGCCAGAAAGCAACCAAAATGAAAGACGTTTAAACTTAAACCTTTAAACATCCTATTACATCTGGCCTGAAAATTAAAAAGCAACGATTTAAAATGCCAGACAATAATATTCATCAAAAATGAAGTGAAAATATACAGCTTGATTATTTTGTTGTGGGCCGGTAAAAAAAGGTGTGGGCCGACAAAATTTAATTTGCTCCAGCCCACATGTCTGGTAAGTTTTCAATCTCTTTCGCAATCACTGCTCATTTGCATATGAGATCACATAAGATGCACAAAGGTTAGTCCCAGCTAACACTGGCTGAACATAAATAGGTCAGACATAGTTGTGTTGGCATAAGTGCTCTGAGCATGTGCAAGATGTGGATTGTGATGCTCAAATAGACACTTTAACACAAGCAGTCTCTACAATTCTGCCTGTGGTTCAGCAAATAAGCGCCAATATGACAGGGAATGACTCAACTAACGAAGAAGGAGATAATGTTGAGGATGATTTTGCCACAGAGGAACCTACCAGTGCGGCCGTCACTGTGCCAGCTGACACAGAAAATTTGCTGGCTTTACTCACGCAGTCGCTCAAAGCCAAGGAGACATGTGGCCAAGCTAACGACACAGAGCTGGCTGAGAAGATTAACAGTATTATGTCGACCGGGATTTCAGAACAGCGGCTCACAGAAGTGAAGGACAAGTTTCTACATCTGGAAAATTGCCAGTATCTAGAAGTACCAAAATGCCAGCCAGAGGTTTGGACAAGTGACGGGGATGCTATGAGGAGTAAAGATCTAAAATTACTGCAAGTACAGTCCCTCCTCATTAAAGCTGTTACAGTGGCATGAATGTTAAATTTAATCTCGCACCTGTCCAGGATTTTGCACCTATATGATCTGTAGACCAGAAAGAGTTCATTATAATTGACAGGGAAATAGGCAAATTGTTATCTAAAGGAGTCATAACTCATTGCCAGAAGAGGGACAATTTATCTCTACTATTTTTACCCGTCCTAAGAAAAATGGAAAAGTTAGAATCATTTTGAATCTTAACACATTGAATGAATTTGTCACTTACCACCATTTTAAAATGGACACCCTCCAGTCCTGTTTAAATATGATGCAACCTGATAGAGCTGAGCATGAAGAAGCGCTCCAGGACATATTGGCTCAGCGGGAGTATTAAGTATATTCAAGAAAAGGTAAGGTTAACTTACTATGATGGTCATTATGGAAAGACCACCAATCCCAAGAATCCACACAATGGACCATCAGCCCACCACCTCTCCCTCTGTGACAGAAGATCCAGAGCCCGGACACGCAGATCCGACACCCAGCACTAGTTCAGGTAGCTCTGGCAATCAAGCTTTATTGGGTTCAGGGGACCCATTGCTTTCACTACTGAATTCTGGGGAATATCAGGTTATAACGGTGAACCCAGACGGAACATTCAACTGAGCATCTTCACCCACCCTTCTTCACTGGCAAACTAACCAGTTGGGTTCAGGGGACTCAACCCTGGCAGCATCTACAGATACGGCCTATCAATCATTAACTCACCACCTCTCCCAGACAACCATCACTAAAATTCAAGAAGACCAGTATGTTGATCTCAAAGGCCTTATACCACACACCTCCAATACCCTGCTCCCAAGAGACAAACAGGAGACCTCCCCCCCCCCCCCCCCCCCCCAATTTTCGGTAATACCCCAGTTTGATCTGGCAGCCCCCTTGGTCAATCTCAATCTCGATTTTAGAAACTTAGCAATCGATCCTAGGTATCGTTTTACCAATGGGGCTATCTTCTTCCTGCCAAACATTCGAGATATTTTCCACAGCACTGGAATGGATAGCCAAAAACAAGTGCAATATACCACATATTATACACTTACTGGACGATTTCCTGATTGCTGCCCTAACAGAAGTCGAATGTCAGAACTCTCTTGCAAAATTTTGTGCCTTATGTAAACACATTGGTGTCCCTTTAGTGTCCGAAATAAACCACAGTCCCCATGACTACCATCTCCTTTGCAGGCATTGAATTAGACAAGAAGCAAGGCTACCACCTGAAAAAAATAGAGGGCTGTCTCAATCTCATTCAAACCCATCTATCTAAAAAGAAAATAACCCTCCAAGACCTAGAGTCCATCACATGCCTTATTAATTTTTGTTGTTTCGTAATCCCAGTGGGTAGAGCATTTTTGCGACACTTAATCAACCTCACAATAGGCATTTCCAAACTCTTCTAAAGAATACGCCTCAACAATGAATCCCACTCCCATCTATTTACCTGGCAAAAATTTCTTACAAATTCTAATGGTAAAGGGTTTTTCCATGAAGAAGGGTGGAGTATTTTCACCAATGCATCGAAAAGCTGTGGATTTGGTGCCATTTACAATGACAAGTGGTTCTATGGACAATGAAAAGATAATAAAGAGCAGTCACACATTTCACTTTTAGAACTGTATCCAATCGTGACATCAGATTTAATTTGCCAGGATAACCTGGAAAACAAAAAGCTAACAATATGGTCTGATAACGAGGCTCTCATATACATTTTAAACAATGCACTTCAAAGACCAACACATTATGATCCTTGTAAGGAAATTAGTTTTGACCTGCCTCAACAAAAATACTCACTTTAGAAGTTTAGAGCACTTCACATTCCTGGATCTCTCCATGCGGCAGCTGGTGCCTTCCCGATTTGAATTACAGAGATTCCACAAGTCAACACTGCTTGCTGCACAGGAGCCAACACCAGTACCACAAGAATGGCAGCTCAGCAACCTGTTGAAACCTGTAGTCGTTTGGGTACAGGGGACCCAATCTGCGACGAGTCAACTTTCCATTGATCTCAAGAACCAAGCTGCCAATCGCCTCATGGCTGACCTAAAGAAAACCATGGAGGCAGCACTCACTCCAAGCACGTGCCACTTACGAGAAAATAGAATCCCATTTACAAGAGTTCTACGAACTGACAGGCACTTCAGCTTTTCCCAACAATCCATCTGTAACAGCACTGTTCTTCCAGTTTCTAAGCGAAAGATATAAAACAAGTTCTCTAAAAACATTCAAATCCACCTTGAGCTAAAAATACAAAATGAAGCATCTCGACGACCCACTTCTTTTTTGTCAAGCAAGCACTAAAAGGCTTAGAAAAGCAAGAAGAATCTAATGCCACAGCACCTCCACCTGAACACAGAGCTACGATCACCGTTCTGATGCTACAAGCCTCGATGCTAGCCATCCACTCTATTTTACGATCCAGTTATGAAATCACACTCTTCTCCACGATGTTCTTTGCTGCCTTCTATGGATTACTACGACTAGGCGAATATACAACAGGTGACTCTCAGCACACTTTACTGGTGCAGAACGTGACAATCAATTCCCCCTGAGGGCTGGGCACTTCTGTCCCCACATTTAAACATTCCAAGTCAACCTCAGTGAACAAAGTGCTTCTTAATAAACAAAACTCACCAACGTGCCCAGTAACAATGCTAGCAAATTATCAAAGAATCTGTCCAAACATGCAAAATGGATATTTCTACCTCCACGAGACCAGAACACTTCTCCTGTACACAGACGTGAGTTCTGTAGATTTCAGAATATGTGCACTCAAGCTGCTCAACTCTCGCATCTAAACATCAAGCCACATAGCTTTCGCATTGGATGAACTACTTTAGCCGCCCAGTGCAGTCTTTCTGACCAACAGCTTAGGGACATTGGAAGGTGGAATTCAGATGCCTTCAAACAATATTTTAGATACTAACTGCTATGCAGCATATAATATGGGTATCATTATCTTATGTATACAAAACATGTAGATGAACAGACTATGCTTAAATTCCTGGATACATCAGGTGAATTATCAGCTTTAATTCTATGAAAGGCAGTATTAAGAACATGTTTTAAAATAAGCAAAAATTAGTGCCAAATCAAATGATACAAATATAATCTTTGATAACAAATGCAAAAACCGTCAACATGTCAGCATAGACTTTTCCTTACAAGCATTCTACAAAATGTTTACACTAATAAAAGTGCTTAGTAAGAACACAAACACAATTGTAGTCTTCCTATAATCTCGGATTTTTTTGGGTGGGGGTATAAACCTTTCTACAAGGTTTATTATGGCGCTTTTTCTCCCCACTTTTTATGGTTTAAGGAAATGACACCACATTACACAACAGAAATCAATTATTTTACCTATTAGTTTAAAAAATATAAAGGAGTTATTCATCTCTGGTAAACTGTGGCTCATAAGTGTTATAAACTGACATATACACCCGACAGTGGCTCCTCCTACTACACCAGAATAGACCAATAACTTATGCATGTGCGTCACGTGACACAACGCGTAATGCGCGTGAGAACACAAAACACCAGCAGATCGCTACTTTACAGAGAAGAGATAAGGTGGAGGGAGAAGTTTGTATGAAGCATCGCTCAGATGATATATTAAGTATATTCAAGAAAAGGTAAGGTGAACTTACTATGATCACTTTCTTTTACTCTCCTTCCCTCCCCATCTAACCCTCGACTCCAAATATTTTCCTACTATATTCAGCCATATGTCTACATAATTGCGGTACTCACTTTGACAATGCTTTGGTGCTTTTTCTCCCCACCTTTTATGGTTAAAGGAAATGACACCACATTACACAATAGGAATCGATTATTTTACCTATTAGTTTAAAAAATATAAAGGTGTTATTCATCTCTGGTAAAGTGCATTTACCCAAACAAGGTTGGGAATTAGAACAATGGGTTAACAACCATTGTATTAACACGAAATTGGAAGTGACTCCAAAGTCCCAAGAGTTGAAATATAACCATAAAACAGGGCAAAAAATCCCGCCTTTTTATTTTCCTCAAAAATCCGTAGCTGTTATAAATAGAAAATAAAGAACACAGCTTAAATAATAGAAGATTTATTAAACCTTTAAAATGACAAAAACACCATTTCTATCATAAGAATAGTGGGCCTCACTACCAAAGATGCTGAGGACAGAAGAGCATTCGGAACTCCTCGACAATTTCCGGCTATCTTCCGAACGCCTTGAAACTAGTCTCGGATGTATGACAGTAAAAAATGTCGCCTACGCACAACATATGTGATCAGGTCAAGAACCCGGATGGACGGCGCCGCATCACTAATGTATACCGCAATCAAAACAATATAGTTCCCCCAAAACACGTGGATCTAACAAATATGGCGTCATTCGACGAATGTATTGAATATGCACTATCTTCCTGCCCACTTTTTAAAGATCAAGACTTCAAACTACGTGAAAAACAACTGGAAACACTGAGGATATTGTTCGAAGGAAAAGACTGCGTGTCCATTTTACCAACTGGCTATGGGAAGAGCATAATTTTTCAGTTGCTGCCTTGGTTTCTCCAACATAAACTCAAGAAAAAACAACCGATGATCATCTTGGTGGTTTCCCCACTAAACTCCCTAATACAAGACCAGATTTCAAATTTGAGAAGAGTAGGCATAGCTGCGTGTACTATCAATATATCAGGTAGATTCCCCTTCGTTTTCTTCCTCTTCTCTCACAGAATTTAAATCACAATATAAATAACAAATAGGGTTATTATTGCTGCTCTTGATTTAATAACAACAACGATGAATATATAATTAAAATGAAGAAAGAATTTGTTAATAATAGTAAGAATGTATAATTATTTATTATGCCTAAATAAACATGTCCTGTCAGGGCGCTGCCATGTTTATTATATTGGTATCTAGAGTAGTTTGCACTACTTCCAAAATGGCGACGTCTGTCATACGGCCGAGATATGATGACGCAGGAATCAATCGACGGTGAGCCGAGTGGACAGAAGAGGTCACACCAAAGACAGTCGTGGCACAAAGAGGAGGATACAGGATGCCCAGGAAGAGTGTCTGAGGGAAATCAGTGACAGCTTGAGGGCCAACATGCAGCTGCTAAAGGCCAACCGAAGCCATGATAGCACACCAATGTGTATATTGGACAGATAGCAAAGAGGTTTATTGCAGGTTATGTCAGGTAGGTTGTCAAAAGCTCCCAAGTCTTTCTGGCAAACAGGGTTGTTTCAAATAATACAAAAGCCAACCCCCACAATGAGGCTTGAAGTCATATAATATCTAAAGTTCAAGAGTAATGAATGATATAGAGCTGTTACAACTGATCAGTGGGTCTGTTTATTTTGATTATCTATTATTGAAATAAATTATACATCTGATTTAGAGCCAAAAATATTACAAGTTTTCCATATTGAGGTTTTAGCAGCAAGTTCTGAAAAATCAGAAAACAGATAAAGACCCTGTATTAACTAGTATTTAGACATAAAAGGATGCATTACAAAGTGGTTTACTATGTACTTTGTCTCTTACAATGTGTCTCTTTTAATGTGTAATTCTAGTGATTGCAGTATGACTCTATAATTTAAAGAGGCCAAACATTATAAACCATATCTATCCACATAATCTAACCTACACTAAGATGAGATTTATGACCAGCAATATCCTCAAGGGCAGATGAAGCCTCCAATAAAAGGCTTAGGTTATAATGACCAGGATGGAAGCTGCATCTATTCTGCACTTTGCGGAGTCCCCCAGTTCCAGCTGCATATGTAAACATGAAGTTGGGTGGAACTTTTCTCTGATCCAGTGTGTATGTCCTGGAACTATAAATAAAGACCACCATCATTCATGAAAATATCATTAAACATAGAGCAGAGAAAGAGGAATATAACACATCTAAAGTATGCAACTTGAGGAAGGGCAGGGGATATAAGGAAGCATGGAAAATTTTATCAAATTCAATTTATTCTAAAAGGTCTGGTACACTTAAAAACAGAATGTGGTGGAAGTTAAACTGCTACCACTGACCTAAATATCATCAGAGGCTTTCTTTTCCTTAAAACAAGGTTATAAATGTTATTGGGGTTTTATTTACTAAGACTACACAAATTGGCCTTTCACTGAACAAGGTGCCTTTACAATCCAATAACATACAAAAACATTAAAGAGTGAGGCCTTATCCAGAAGCAAATATCCTACAGTTAAATTTAATATAATCCCAACTAAACCTTAATTCACTGTGTGACACCAGTCTGTCTGCAAGCATCAGGTTGGGTGATGTGAATGTTGCTGCTGCTGCAGATGTTCTTGAAATTGCATGGCTGCCTGAATCTGATCTCCAGAACAATATTCCTAAAATGTGGAAAAAAAGCAATCCGTACATCATTATCCATTACAACGTGTCATCCTTACTTTTTTTACTATTCTGAGTGTGAGCTGACCATCCCAAAAATATCTTATGACTCTATTGTTTTGTTTATGCAAAATAATTTAAATAAAGACCTATATCTGGTGAATACCTGTAAGAAGACTATGGCCAAGTTCCCCAGTCTCGGGTTGGCAGACTTACTAAATCTGAGCATGCACTCTACCACTGGAAGACTGGCAACTTCTGGAACAAAACATAAACCAGGGCAAGTTCTAATCTTTACGCCGGGATTTGATATACACATAAATATGACAAAATTGCATACATATATTACAAGTAATATATTTTAACCTCAAATAGGAATTTATAAGTCATAATAATGGGTAAGGTCTAATAAGCCATACATTCTCCTTTTAGCAAATAATTGTTTTAGGATGAAAGCTTTTCATGTATCATTTGTTTAAAAAAAGGAAATGTTAGTTAATGTTTTAATAATTGCATGAATACGTAAATCATGATAATATATGTACAAGTGCTCCTTCAATAGGCCATGATTATTTCAATTTAGTAATAAGTTACATATAATTACCTTCCCCGGATTCTTGAGTGAAGAGAAACATTAGGCATGTAATGGCAGATAGCACAGTTTCTTCATTATCACTAAATAAAACAAGGCAGCAAAGCTGTCAAATGTACAGACAAAAAGCAGGAAATAACTATGCACAAAATAGGCTACTGTCAATTCAGATGCAAAAGTACATTATGTTAAACTGTAAATTCAACATCAAATTTTAATTATGCTCAACAGGTAATACCAATGAAAGTAAAATGTGTAACAAGCATAAGGCTTCAGGCCCATGAGAGTTCAAGTTCACACTTTGAAAATGTATAACTTCCAGAAAAAGAAGCCAATTAGACTGCTTTTCCAACTCAGGCTGCATGCCGATTTTCGAACTTGACCTCCGTTTTAGTAAGATCGATTATTCCTGAGAGTTTCATGACAACAGGCCTATCGGTTTTCCTTGAAATGTGTTTACAGTGTTGCATATATGTTGAAAAGTGAAAGAAAAAAGCATAACTTCTACAATAATGGCCCGATCATCCTGATTTTCGAACTTGACCTGCGTTTTATGAATATTCATCAGCTCTTTAAATATAAAGCCCAAAAGTAAAACTGCCTTCCACTTATCGTGTTTACAATGAGGTGCAAGGTGACGGTGACGGCGATGACGGCGACGACAGACGCAGGTGATGGCAATATGTACAGACACATCTGTACATATTTACTGTACTGTTTGAGAACAGTAAGTGACATGGTTTTTCTTAAATGGTCATCATGGGAGCAGTGCCCAAAATAGGTTTTTTTCAAATTTTGATGCAATATTACATAATGTTTAACAGGATAATAACCATCAATTTTTAAGAATAAAATATTAGTATCATGGATATTCAGAAAATGTGACTAGCAAAGGTCTTCAGGCCCATGGAACTTCAAAGCCACAACTTGAAAATGCCAAAATGTAAACAAGACAGCACTGTTCTGAAATGGGTTTATTTCCATTTTTAACAACTTTTAACATAAAACGAAATTAACAGTTTACTGCCATTTTTATATTATCAACTAAGAAAATTGATGAGATTGGAAAAATATCAACAGAGCAGTGTTAAATATCCAATTTCTTCCATTCTGAGATTCTGAACATAGTGAATGATTCAATCTGACAAACTGCAATGATATGAGTTTATTTCCATTTTTGAAACTTTATTACACAATACACAATAACAAGTTTACCATCATTTTTACAAAATCAACTAACAATGTTGTAAAGATGCACGAAATGTCAAAAAAAACTTTTACATATCTTATTAATTAAATAATGAAACTGTTAACATGCCTAAGAATTGAATCTAAGGAAATGTAAAAAACAGCATAACTTCTAAAATAATGGCCCGATTATGCTGATTTTTGAACTTAACCTGCGTTTTAGCAGGATTGACCACTCCTGTGAGTTTAATGACAATTGGCCTATCTGTTTTTCTTATATTGTGTTTACAGTGTTGCATATATGCTGAAAAAAGAAAAAAAAGCATAACTACTAAAATAGTGGCCCGATCATGCCAATTTTTGAACTTGACCTGCATTTTAGTAAGATCTATTTTTCCTGTGAGTTTCATGACAACAGGCCTATTGGTTTTTGTTGAAATGTGTTTACAGTGTTGCATATATGCTGAAAAGTGAAAAAACAGCATAACTTCTACAATAATGGCCCGATCATGCTGATTTTCGAACTTGACCTGCATTTTATGAATATTCATCAGCTCTGTAAATATAAAGCCAAAAAGTAAAACTGCCTTCCACTTATCGTGTTTACAAGGAAAGTGCACGGCAACGACGGCGACGGCGACGACAGACGCAGGTGATGGCAATATGTACAGACACATCTATATATATTTACTGTACTGTTTGAGAACAGTAAGTGACATGGTTTTTCTTAAATGGTCATCATGGGAGCAGTGCCCAAAATAGGTTTTTTTCAAATTTTGATGCAATATTACATAATGTTTAACAGCATGATGACCATCAATTTTTAAGAATAAAATATTAGTATCATGGATATTCAGAAAATGTGACTAGCAAAGGTCTTCAGGCCCATGGAACTTCAAAGTCACAACTTGAAAATGCCAAAATGTAAACAAGACAGCACTGTTCTGAAATGTTTTTTTTCCCATTTTTAACAATTTTAAACATAAAACAAAATTAACAGTTTACTGCCATTTTTATATTATCAACTAAGAAAATTGATGAGATGGGAAAAATATCAACAGAGCAGTGTTAAATGTCCAATTTCTTCCATTCTGAGATTCTGAACATAGTGAATGATTCAATCTGACAAACTGCAATGATATGAGTTTATTTCCATTTTTGAAACTTTATTACACAATACACGATAACAAGTTTACCATCATTTTTACAAAATCAACTAACAATGTTGTAAAGATGCAGGAAATGTCAAACAAAAACTTTTACGTATCTTATTAGTTTAATAATGAGACTGTTAACATGCCTAAGAATTGAATCTGAGGAAATGTGAAAAATATGCTGAAAAGTGAAAAAACAGCATAACTTCTACAATAATGGCCCAATCATGCTGATTTTCGAACTTGACCTGCGTTTTATGAATATTCATCAGCTCTGTAAATATAAAGCCAAAAAGTAATACTGCCCTCCACTTATCGTGTTTACAAGGAAAGTGCACGGCGCCGGCATCGGCATCGGCATCGCCATCGGCGACGACAGACGCAGGTGATGGCAATATGTACAGACACATCTGTGTCTGTACATAACAAGGCAGCAAAGCTGTCAAATGTACAGACAAAAAGCAGGAAATAACAAAATAGGCTACTGTCAATTCTGATGCAAAAGTACATTATGTTAAACTGCAAATTCAACATCAAATTCTGATTATGCTCAACAGGTAATACCAATGTAAGTTAGATGTGTAACAAACATAAAGCTTCAGGCCCATGGGAGTTCAAGTTCACCCTTTGAAAATGTAAAAGTTCCAGAAAAAGAAGTCAATTAGACTGCTTTTCCAACTCAGGCTGCATTTTAGTCCTGTATTTCTTTTTTGAAAGTTTGGCAATCATAAGTAACATGGTTTTCCCATAATGGTCATCATGGCAGCAGCACCCAAAATTGTGTTTTCTTCTATTTTGATGCAATATTACATAATGGTTACCAGCATAATGACAATCAATTTTTAATAATAAAATATACGTATCATGGATTTTCAGAAAATGTGACAAGCATGGGTCTTCAAGCCTGTGGAACTTCAAAGTCACACCTTGAAAGTGTCAATATGTGAAAAATTAAAATTTCACAAAAAAACTGTTTAACTGGCAGATTGCATTGCCTACTGAAGCTATATTTTAATCCCATGTTTCTTTCCTGTAAGTTTGAGAACAGTAAGTGACATGGTTTTTCTTAAATGGTCATCATGGGAGCAGTGCCCAAAATAGGATTTTTTCAAATTTTGATGCAATATAACATAATGTTTAACAGCATAATGACCATCAATTTTTAATAATAAAATATTAGTATCATGGATATTCAGAAAATGTGACTAGCAAAGGTTTTAAGGCCCATGGAACGTCAAAGTCACAACTTGAAAATGCCAAAATGTAAACAAGACAGCACTGTTCTGAAATGTTTTTTTTTCCATTTTTAACATTTTTTTAACATAAAACAAAATTAACAGTTTACTGCCATTTTTATATGATCAACTAAGAAAATTGATGAGATGGGAAAAATATCAATAGAGCAGTGTTAAATGTCCAATTTCTTCCATTCTGAGATTCTGAACATAGTGAATGATTGAATCTGACAAACTGCAATGATATGAAATTATTTCCATTTTTGAAACTTTATTACACAATACACGATAACAAGTTTACTATCATTTTTACAAAATCAACTAACAATGTTGTAAAGATGCAGGAAATGTCAAACAAACACTTTTAATATCTTATTAATTAAATAATGAAACTGTTAACATGCCTAGGAATTGAATCTGAGAAAATGTGAAAAAACAACATAACTTCTAAAATAATGGCCCGATTATGCTGATCTTTTAACTCAACCTGCGTTTTAGTAAGATAGATTACTCCTGTGAGTTTCATGACAACAGGCCTATCGGTTTTCCTTGGAATGTGTTTACAGTGTTGCATATATGCTGAAAAGTGAAAAATAAAGCATAACTTCTACAATAATGACCTGATCATGCTGATTGTCGAACTTGACCTTCGTTTTATGAATATTCATCAGCTCTGTAAATATAAAACCAAAAAGTAAAACTGCCTTCCACTTATCGTGTTTACAATGAAAGTGCACGGCGCCGGTGACGGCGATGACGGAGACGACAGACGCAGGTGATGGCAATATGTACAGACACATCTATATATATTTACTGTACTGTTTGAGAACAGTAAGTGACATGGTTTTTCTTAAATGGTCATCATGGGAGCAGTGCCCAAAATAAGTTTTTTTCAAATTTTGATGCAATATTACATAATGTTTAACAGCATAATTACCATCAATTTTTAATAATAAAATATTAGTATCATGGATATTCAGAAAATGTGACTAGCAAAGGTCTTCAGGCCCATGGAACTTCAAAGACACAACTTGAAAATGCCAAAATGTAAACAAGACAGCACTGTTCTGAAATGTTTTTTTTCCATATTTAACAATTTTTAACATAAAACAAAATTAACAGTTTACTGCCATTTTTATATAATCAACTAAGAAAATTGATGAGATGGGAAAAATATCAATAGAGCAGTGTTAAATGTCCAATTTCTTCCATTCTGAGATTCTGAACACAGTGAATGATTGAATCTGACAAACTGCAATGATATGAGTTTATTTCCATTTTTGACACTTTATTACACAATACACGATAACAAGTTTACCATCATTTTTACAAAATCAACTAACAATGTTGTAAAGATGCAGGAAATGTCAAACAAAAACTTTTACGTATCTTATTAGTTTAATAATGAGACTGTTAACATGCCTAAGAATTGAATCTGAGGAAATGTGAAAATATGCTGAAAAGTGAAAAAACAGCATAACTTCTACAATAATGGCCCGATCATGCTGATTTTTGAACTTGACCTGCGTTTTATGAATATTCATCAGCTCTGTAAATATAAAGCCAAAAAGTAAAACTGCCCTCCACTTATGGTGTTTACAAGGAAAGTGCACGGCGCCGGCATCGCCATCGCCATCGGCATCGCCATCGGCGACGGCGACGACAGACGCAGGTGATGGCAATATGTACAGACACATCTGTGTCTGTACATAATAAAAAGGGATTTTTGTACTGAAAGGCTTTCAAGATATAAATCAAACCCATTAAAATTTTTAGAACTGATTTTCACTAATCTGCAATAATTGAATGAGACTGAAGCATGTAGGCTGCAATTAATTCAATTATTATTCAAGACTCTTACAATCATAATGACCATGTATCAAAGAATAATTTACCTTGATAAGCAGCCTACAACAAGTTTAACTCCATCATTTTTCAGAATGTGATCTCTGTTGTCCTTGTCTGAAACAGCATCAAAATGTTAGAGCAATATAAAAAGTAAACTTTCTCAGATAACTTTTAAAGATTATTGCATAAATATTTAAAGGGAAAGCATTTTAATTTTAAAATTTAATACAATATAATAGAGATATATCAAAATAGATTGATTAAAATACCTAGTAAAGGAATGTTTAATCAAGGGTGTAGCAGGCAAAGCTAGCAATGTTTCATCTGTATAAATTTTATGAAAACCTGTCCATTTTCCCCCAAGACTAAACTGGTCATTTTAATTATAAACAAGGCAGCAAAGCTGTCAAATGTACAGACAAAAAGCAGGAAATAACTATGCACAAAATAGGCTACTGTTTATTCTGATGCAAAAGTACATTATGTTAAACTGTAAATTCAACATCAAATTTTAATTATGCTCAACAGGTAATACCAATGAAAGTAAAATGTGTAACAAGCATAAGGCTTCAGGCCCATGAGAGTTCAAGTTCACACTTTGAAAATGTATAACTTCCAGAAAAAGAAGCCAATTAGACTGCTTTTCCAACTCAGGCTGCATGCCAATTTTCGAACTTGACCTCCGTTTTAGTAAGATCGATTACTCCTGAGAGTTTCACGACAACAGGCCTATCGGTTTTTCTTGAAATGTGTTTACAGTGTTGCATATATGTTGAAAAGTGAAAGAAAAAAGCATAACTTCTACAATAATGGCCCGATCATCCTGATTTTCGAACTTGACCTGCATTTTATGAATATTCATCAGCTCTTTAAATATAAAGCCCAAAAGTAAAACTGCCTTCCACTTATCGTGTTTACAATGAAAGTGCAAGGTGCCGGCAACAGCGATGACGGCGACGACAGACGCAGGTGATGGCAATATGTACAGACACATCTGTACATATTTACTGTACTGTTTGAGAACAGTAAGTGACATGGTTTTTCTTAAATGGTCATCATGGGAGCAGTGCCCAAAATAGTTTTTTTTCAAATTTTGATGCAATATTACATAATGTTTAACAGCATAATGACCATCAATTTTTAATAATAAAATATTAGTATCATGGATATTCAGAAAATGTGACTAGCAAAGGTCTTTAGGCCCATGGAACTTCAAAGCCACAACTTGAAAATGCCAAAATGTAAACAAGACAGCACTGTTCTGAAATGGGTTTATTTCCATTTTTAACAATTTTTAACATAAAACAAAATTAACAGTTAACTGCCATTTTTATATGATCAACTAAGAAAATTGATGAGATGGGAAAAATATCAATAGAATAGTGTCAAATGTCCAATTTCCTCCATTCTGAGATTCTGAACATAGTGAATGATTCAATCTGACAAACTGCAATGATATGAGTTTATTTCCATTTTTGAAACTTTATTACACAATACACAATAACAAGTTTAACATCATTTTTACAAAATCAACCAACAATGTAGTAAAGATGCAGGAAATGTCAAAAAAACACTTTTACATATCTTATTAATTAAATAATGAAACTGTTAACATGCCTAAGAATTGAATCTAAGGAAATGTAAAAAACAGCATAACTTCTAAAATAATGGCCTGATTATGCTGATTTTTGAACTTGACTTGCGTTTTAGCAGGATTGACCACTCCTGTGAGTTTAATGACAATTGGCCTATCTGTTTTTCTTATATTGTGTTTACAGTGTTGCATATATGCTGAAAAAAGAAAAAAAAGCATAACTACTAAAATAGTGGCCCGATCATGCCAATTTTCGAACTTGACCTGCGTTTTAGTAAGATCAATTTTTCCTGTGAGTTTCATGACAACAGGCCTATCGGTTTTCGTTGAAATGTGTTTACAGTGTTGCATATATGCTGAAAAGTGAAAAAACAGCATAACTTCTACAATAATGGCCCGATCATGCTGATTTTCGAACTTGACCTGCATTTTATGAATATTCATCAGCTCTGTAAATATAAAGCCAAAAAGTAAAACTGCCTTCCACTTATCGTGTTTACAAGGAAAGTGCACGGCGCCGACGGCGACGGCGACGACAGACGCAGGTGATGGCAATATGTACAGACACATCTATATATATTTACTGTACTGTTTGAGAACAGTAAGTGACATGGTTTTTCTTAAATGGTCATCATGGGAGCAGTGCCCAAAATAGTTTTTTTTCAAATTTTGATGCAATATTACATAATGTTTAACAGCATGATGACCATCAATTTTTAATAATAAAATATTAGTATCATGGATATTCAGAAAATGTGACTAGCAAAGGTCTTCAGGCCCATGGAACTTCAAAGTCACAACTTGAAAATGCCAAAATGTAAACAAGACAGCACTGTTCTGAAATGTTTTTTTTTTTCCATTTTTAACAATTTTTAACATAAAACAAAATTAACAGTTTACTGCCATTTTTATATTATCAACTAAGAAAATTGATGAGATGGGAAAAATATCAACAGAGCAGTGTTAAATGTCCAATTTCTTCCATTCTGAGATTCTGAACATAGTGAATAATTCAATCTGACAAACTGCAATGATATGAGTTTATTTCCATTTTTGAAACTTTATTACACAATACACGATAACAAGTTTACCATCATTATTACAAAATCAACTAACAATGTTGTAAAGATGCAGGAAATGTCAAACAAACACTTTTACGTATCTTATTAGTTTAATAATTAGACTGTTAACATGCCTAAGAATTGAATCTGAGGAAATGTGAAAAATATGCTGAAAAGTGAAAAAACAGCATAACTTCTACAATAATGGCCCGATCATGCTGATTTTCGAACTTGACCTGCGTTTTATGAATATTCATCAGCTCTGTAAATATAAAGCCAAAAAGTAAAACTGCCCTTCACTTATCGTGTTTACAAGGAAAGTGCACGGCGCCGGCATCGGCATCGCCATCGCCATCGCCATCGGCGACGACAGACGCAGGTGATGGCAATATGTACAGACACATCTGTGTCTGTACATAAAAAGTGGATTTTATCCAAGTGAAAAAATATTGAGCTCAGTGTTTTTGTTCACTTAGTGTACATGTTAACCTATGACAGCATGGAACAATGATAATCTTTAACAAGGCAGCAAAGCTGTCAAATGTACAGACAAAAAACAGGAAATAACTATGCACAAAATAGGCTACTGTCAATTCTGATGCAAAAGTACATTATGTTAAACTGCAAATTCAACATCAAATTTAAATTATGCTCAAGCAGCACCCAAAATTGTGTTTTCTTCTATTCTGATGCAATATTACATAATGGTTAACAGCATAATGACCGTCAATTTTTAATAATAAAATATACATGGATTTTCAGAAAATGTGACTAGCATGGGTCTTCAAGCCCGTGGAACTTCAAAGTTACACCTTGAAAATGCCAATATGTGAAAAATTAAATTTTCACAAAAAAACTGTTTAACTGGCAGTAAGAATTACCAAACAGACTGCATTGCCTACTGAAGCTGTATTTTAGTCCCATGTTTCTTTCCTGTAAGTTTGAGAACAGTAAGTGACATGGTTTTTCTTAAATGGTCATCATGAGGGCAGTGCCCAAAATAGTTTTTTTTTTTTCAAATTTTGATGCAATATTACATAATGTTTAACAGCATAATGATGAGTATTATGGATATTCAGAAAATGTTACTAGCAAAGGTCTTCAGGCCCATGGAACTTCAAAGTCACAACTTGAAAATGCCAAAATGTAAACAAGACAGCACTGTTCTGAATTTTTTTTTTCCATTTTTAACAATTTTTAACATAAAACAAAATTAACAGTTTACTGCCGTTTTTATATGATCAACTAAAAAAATTGATGAGATGGGAAAAATATCAATAGAGCAGTGTTAAATGTCCAATTTCTTCCATTCTGAGATTCTGAACATAGTGAATGTCAATGATTGAATCTGACAAACTGCAATGATATGAGTTTATTTCCATTTTTTGAAACTTTATTACACAATACAAGATAACAAGTTTACCATCATTTTTACATATGTTGTAAAGATGCAGGAAATGCCAAACAAACACTTTTACTTATCTTACTAATTAAATAATGAAACATGCATGTTAACATGCCTAAGAATTAAATCTGAGGAAATGTGAAAAAACAGCATTTCTTCAAAATAATGGCCCAATTAAGCTGATTTTTAAACTCAACCTGCGTTTTAGCAGGAATGACCACTCCTGTGAGTTTACTGACAATTGGCCTATCTGTTTTTCTTATTTTGTGTTTACAGTGTTGCATATATGCTGAAAAGTGAAATAAAAAGCATAACTAAAATAGTGGCCCGATCATGCCTATTTTCTAACTTGACCTGCGTTATAGTAAGATTGATTACTCCTATGAGTTTCATGACAACAGGCCTAACGGTTTTCCTTGAAATGTGTTTACAGTGTTGCATATATGCTGAAAAGTGAAAAAACAGCATAAGTTCTACAATAATGGCCCGATCATGCTGATTTTCGGACTTGACCTGCGTTTTATGGATATTCATCAGCTCTGTAAATATACAGCCAAAAAGTAAAACTGCCTTCCACTTATCGCGTTTACAATGAAAGTGCACGGCGACAGTGACAGTGACGGCAACGCCAGCCACGACAGACGCAGGTGATGGCAATATGTACAGACACATCTGTACATATTTACTGTACTGTTTGAGAACAGTAAGTGACATGGTTTTTCTTAAATGGTCATCATGGGAGCAGTGCCCAAAATAAGTTTTTTTCAAATTTTGATGCAATATTACATAATGTTAAACAGCTTAATGACCATCAATTTTTAATAATAAAATATTAGTATCATGGATATTCAGAAAATGTGACTAGCAAAGGTCTTCAGGCCCATGGAACTTCAAAGTCACAACTTGAAAATGCCAAAATGTAAACAAGACAGCACTGTTCTGAAATGTTTTTTTTCCATTTTTAACAATTTTTTTAACATAAACAAAATTAACAGGTTACTGCCATTTTTATACGATCAACTAAGAAAATTGATGAGATGGGAAAAATATCAATACAACAGTGTTAAATGTCCAATTTCCTCCATCCTGAGATTCTGAACATAGTGAATGATTGCATCTGACAAACTGCAATGATATGAGTTTATTTCCATTTTTGACACTTTATTACACAATACACGATAACAAGTTTACCATCATTTTTACATAATCAACTAACAATTTTGTAAAGATTCAGGAAATGTCAAACAAACACTTTTATGTATCTTATTAGTAAAATAATAAGACTGTTAACATGCCTAAGAATTGAATCTGAGGAAATGTGAAAAAACAGCATAACTTCTAAAGTAATGGCCCGATCATGCCGATTTTCGAACTTGACCTGCGTTTTAGTAAGATTGATTACTCCTGTGAGTTTCATGACAACAGGCCTAACGGTGTTCCTTAAAATGTGTTTACAGGGTTGCATATATGCTGAAAAGTGAAAAAACAGCATAAGTTCTACAATAATGGCCCGATCATGCTGATTTTCGAACTTGACCTGCGTTTTATGAATATTCATCAGCTCTGTAAATATAAAGCCAAAAAGTAAAACTGTCCTCCACTTATCGTGTTTACAAGGAAAGTGCACGGCATCGGCGACGGCATCGGCATCGGCGACGGCAGACGCAGGTGATGGCAATATGTACAGACACATCTGTGTCTGTACATAAAAATTATCCTCATATGAATACAACTATATTTCATTTGCCACCCCTGTAAATATCATAATATATCTTGATCTATGACATCCCCTATTTAATTACACATGCCATACAAACAAACTGGCAGCTTAACAGCTCATTATGCTGAAAACCCCATTGGAATGGGGTCTAGGTCAGTCAGTTAGTGGACTAGACTGGGATCTGGCTTTGCATGGGATAAATAAGTTTATAATCCAACGTATGCGGGGGTCGTCCATTAACTAGCGCGCAAGAGAAAAAGCAGCAGATGTACAGCCGCCCTACTGGCACCAGAGACCGAGAAGATGACACAATACGGGTGAGTACAAGTACAGCACCAGTTCATGTCAATCAATCTGACTTTCCGGCCAATGGCAACGTTGGCTCATGTCACGTGACATAAACACAGAAGAAGAACCCTAGGCAGAATATTCCCAGTTTCCGTGGAGCCTGCATGTGAAGTTCACAAAGAAAAGAGAAGTAGAAAACAACAGACAAAATTAAGGTAAGAAATCTTAAAATTTGTTTCCTCCTCCCTCCCCTCAACTACAAGTGATATATATAACATCTATCCCGCTCAGACGCTTTACGGCGCGGTGCGGCGCTTTACATTCCCCACCTTTAATGATTATGCGTTTTCACACCATCTAAATTAGTGGACTAGACTGGGATCTGGCCTGTGACATATTATGTATATCTAGACCAATTTTTATAATAAAATTTGAGGTGTTTTCACGCAAGCACATAATATCTTTTGCAGCAACAGCAAAGTACCATTTTAAATATGTTTAATTAAAATTATCTCTGTTGTCTGTGAATTTGGTTTAATTAAAATAATCTGTTTTTGTTTTTTTTCATTTTCTTCCGATTACCACTGAGAATCTCTTTGTATACTGCTATAAAGTACTACAAGAATTATGAAATACTATATTCAGCTCACCAAGGGAACAGTTGCAAATACCACCAATGGCAAATTCAACTAACTTTGGATTACTCTCTGTCAAACAATCTGAAAAAAAAAATAATAATAATAATAAGTAAACACACTGCTCATAATGCAATACTGTTCCTACAAGCAGTTACTTGACCATGCAATTAGGGTAGGGTTAATAAGAACTTTTTTTGGAAATCTCTCATAGAACAGTTGATTTTAGAGGCAAAATGGGTTAAAAAGTTCATTTCTCATGAGAAACTTGAGATAGGGGCATTCTTTAGGTCGGTAATTTACTATTTTTGGAAACGTATACAAAGCATTTGTACTACATATCAGTAACTGTAGTAACTATATGCATGTATACACCTGTATTGAATAGGGTTGGGTGAAGCACAAAATTTTGATAAGTGTTTTCTACATGGCAGAAAATGATGCTTGACATACATGTACAGCTATTTTTTCACAACAGCCATTTAGGTTGGTAAAATGACGATTTAAAATGGCAGACAAAATGCCCTAACAATAGTTTCAACATCAACAATTAAAGGACCCATAGTTTGTAAGATGTGAGCTCACATGGTATCTTAACTCACTGCCAAATGTACCAATATGAGTATTAATATCAGAAACGGATTCTACAACCCCTAAAAGATAGGAAAAGACAAATGACACACTAGAGAACTTTTAATTGTTGTTGATGAAACTCTTAGTAGGCTGTTGTTTTGGCTGCCATTTTGAAAATAGTCATTAACTGACCTAAGTAATTGTTGTTGAAATAAAGGATTGTCATATTTGTGCTCAGTGCCAAATTTCACCTCAGAAAACACCTATTATGGAATTTTTTTTAGATTTACCCTACTCTAATACAATATTAGTGCTAACGTAGTAAAAAAAGAAGGCAATGTTTCAAACATATTATAACAGTGACTGTGTAAGTTGAATGAAAACACTTATATTGAATGAAATATTCACTTTGATACTTTCTCTTCATGTCTTATGTCAGCTTCCTTTCACTCATTATTTTAAAATTCTGTATGAAGCCCCATCAAGTACACTCTATATACCTTTATAAGCAGTTTGTAAACATTCAAAATAAAATAAAGTAGCCTTCTATACTTCAATAGTACTCAGTTACTATGACTTCAAACTCTGTAAAGATAGGAGTCATGAAGTGCATATCATCTGGAGATATTTATGACACAAAAAATATATTTGCAAAAGCTATACCTTCAACTTACCAAGAAAAAGATCCCAAACATTCAACTTCCTCATGAAGTCATAATTGATAGGATCATATGCGAAATTGGCCAAATTTGCAAGCACTTGTTCCTTGGACTCTAGAAATAAATGCAAAGGGAAAATATATTTTACATAATATGACATCTCACTTATGTTTTGACAAATGATAAACAACATAAATGGAAGCAAGCATGTTTATGTTGGACATGTTGACACCTGACCAAGAATAACTGGTGTTACCACACTGAGACAAATGGCAATTGGGGTTCAGAATCCGCCCCCCCCCCCCCCCCCAAAAAAAAAAAGAGGATTTATTTTGATGTTCCATATAATCTGAAGGTTGTATTTCGTATATTTAGACTGGGTTCCCACAGATTTAGAATGATCCATCTGGATCAACCTAACTCCCTGGGGGTTCAAGCTAAATTGCTGTCAGCTTCCGGGAACCGAGCACGCACAAAAGTCAATTACCCCCTTACAGCTTTAAGTAGGAGGGACAGACACTTAAGCTGGTTAAGCTGGCAGCAATCTAGTGAGGCTCCCCAGGAGGATAGATCGATCTAAATATCTGTGGGAATGGTCTCTTATTGACACCCGGTGAAATTTAAATCGGATTCATCTCAGTAAATAGCGTCTGAAAAAAATTACAAACATGATATCACTAAAACTTGAATAACTTTAACGGTTTATCCATGCTCCGATATGTTTTAATCTGTCTGTGGATTCTACGTTATCATTAACATTTAGCATTTTACTGATTTATAATAATAAACAAGTCTGAAACAGTGTTAGACGATGTCCACTTGAGGAATGATTTTAAAACATCCATATACCTTCGCTGGAGGTGTCCTGAAATTCGGTTACTAAAGATTGCAGATAGCTAAAGCGACCAATTCCCCAAGGACCAGTCTTCTTCTGCAGGTATTCTTTAGAACTGAACATTCTAAACAGTTTTGGAGAAAATTGCCTGCCTCTTCACTAAACTGAACATGTGCGCGGAAATGACGTCAAATGTAACGGCATGAACTGATTGGCTGTCATAGACTTTTCCGTAATAAGCCGAATAAAAATTGTTCGGTTTTTTAACTTATTGAAATTAATACACATACTTTTATCAATATAATTAATAGTGATGTTGAGGCGAAAAGAAAACAATGTAGTCTTATATTACGAAGCAAAATTTCAATTGCACATCATCAACTCCCGAAGCACGAAATAAACAAGAAAAATGGCGGACAAGAGTTCACCTCCTCCGCAAGTGAAGATAGGGCATTATGTTTTGGGTGACACTCTGGGCATTGGCACGTTTGGAAAAGTTAAAAGTAAGTTTCACAGTGATCAAGGCGCCTGTTTACTTCCTATTTGTTTTCTATCACTAAACTGGGGTTATTTTGGGGGGAAGGGAGAATATCTGCGGTTTTGCACGTACGATTGTTTACTAAAAACTTGGACCTAAATAGAGAAGGACAAGTAACGCGGCATCTTCCTTTGAAGCTATGTGCGTTCGGGTAAACATTCGCCTATTGTCTCACATAATCTGTTTTGATAGCTCCACGGGCGTCTGAACAGCTTATTATCAAGGTAGCGCGCGCTGTGCTTCAGTGCATTTCTATTGTTTCTCTGCATTGATAACGCAAATTCTCGCAGGTAAACTAATTTCTTATTGACCTATGTGAATTATTGTCCAAATGTTTAATTAGTGCGTCTCCTCTTGGGCAATGGTGCATTGTCCAATTTTAACTTTCCGGCATCTTGTGGAGAGAATCTGGAAGAGAATAAGAATGTTTTTATCACAAACTACTATAAATGACAATTGCCTTTTTTTATTTCTACTTGGACATTTGAGCCACAGGTAAGCCTTATCAAATGCATCTCAAGATTCTACCTGTCAGGTAGATTTTCCCTCTAGTTAAATTTACTTCCCTTGTAAGGCATGGATTTTCTAGATCATTATCAGCCAGGTAACTACACCGTCAGGCCCTTTGATGATTTGATAAAGCCAGCTAGGTGTTATCCAAAGGCATGTCTCAGGATTATTTCAAAGATTTCAAGCACCTGATAACAAGATAATGCAATGTAGCAAGGCAATTTCAGAGGTGAGACTCTTATCACAAATGTGATCAAGATCTACTTTTATGACCATTACCCAAGTAAATATAATCATGCACTTTGCATGTGTACATGTCCACATATACACTTTCACTATAAGACCAATGAGGGTGTTTGTCAGTCGTCTTTATTCTGTTTAGGGAATCCAATTTAAAAATGAAAAACTATTAATTATCATTCTCAAACTGGAGCAGACTTTAGCCGGTCATGTGAATATACATATATACTTCAGAGTAGTGTTAATGTCAACTTTGATAAAAGGATATTAAAAGGCCCACAGGTGCGTTTTTGTATGTCGCAATTGCATGGGTGGTGCCATATTGCAATGATAGCCCATATTAAGAGTTAAAAAAATAATAATTATCATTCTCAGACTGGAGCTGACTGGAGCCGGTAATGTGTAAATATATATATACTTTAAAGCAGTGTTAATGTCAACTTTGATAAAAGGATATTAAAAGGATCACAGGTGCGTTTTTGTGTGTCACAATTGCATGTGTGGTGCCATATTGCAATGATAGCCCATATTGAGAGTTAGAAAAATAATAATTATCATTCTCAGACCGGAGCTGACTGTAGCCGGTAATGTGTAAATATATATATACTTTAAAGCAGTGTTAATGTCAACTTTGATAAAAGGATATTAAAAGGATCACAGGTGCGTTTTTGTGTGTCACAATTGCATGTGTGGTGTCATGTTGCAACGAGAGCCCATATTTAGAGTTAGAAAAATAATAATTATCATTCTCAGACCGGAGCTGACTGTAGCCGGTAATGTGTAAATATATATATACTTCAGAGCAGTGTTAATGTCAACTTTGATAAAAGGATATTAAAAGGATCACAGGTGCGTTTTTGTGTGTCACAATTGCATGTGTGGTGTCATGTTGCAACGAGAGCCCATATTAACAGTTAAAAATATTAATTATCATTCAATAATTCGGGCTCACTTAAGCAAGTAACATAAACCTATACATATAGTACACAGCGGTGTTGATGCCACCTTTATCTAAACCGTAGGTAAAAAAAATACCAGACCTAAAACGATGTCGGCGAGTCGAATAAATCGGAGAGGAATTGCGTCATTTTAATTCAAAACACGATTTGAGGTTAAATTATTGCCGCATCTAAGGCTAATCCTTTACATAGAGGTAAAATTTCGAGACTAGAAATATTTTTCTATCGGATCATAGCTAAAGACAAGTATTCGACACTGCAGTTGTACAATTTTAAACACTCATTTTACGGCAACAAACACGATTGCCTTCACCATATTGGGCATTTTGAATTCCTCCATGAACAAACATACCTTATTCTCATCTTGCATCCAAAATAGCAAAAGAAATTGTACTTACATTTTATCTCTATAAGTGTCTTGACTAATCCACCCGAACGTTTTCCTCGCGTTATCACCAGCTACCTGTCCAAATGACACAAAAAGGCATCAACAGCCGCGATATGCTCGCTACCTGTACGGGAGGTCACGTGATCCGAACGCACATCGTTTCGCGAAGAGCTCGCGCTAAGCCGATTATCCTTTGATCTTTCTCCGCGTTACTTGTCCTTCTCTAGTTAGGTCCATGCTAAAAAGCAGGCAAAGACGTACCTGCACTGTGAAGCCAAGTGACCTGCAGTGAGGTCATGTTATCGTGTCCTGTGCTTCTTTGTGTTATTGAACTTTGTGCGCTTTACAAGAGACCAATACATATACACACATTTTGGCACTTATGTAGCATCCTTCATAAAACTGATTTTCAATATCTTTACCAAATATTGATTAGTTCGGTGACTTTGAGCAGTGTATCCCTATTGATATTAATTTTGTTTGACAATTGTTAAAAGATATTTTTTAATGAAATCTATGGCCTCCAAAAATTATGAAAGAAGAGATGGGGTGAAAATTTTCTGTAATCTCATATGTTGAAAAGCTCGAAAGTACATTTACAAACTTATTTATTTGAATAGCCACGCTCGGCTGTCACCTTGATTACGCACAATCAAACTGTATATCCAAATTCCACCTCTGATGTTTGAATTGGTCCTCTCTAACCTACCATTACGAAAAAGAAGCCATGCCATTGGACAATGCGACCTCTGCGGTTACGTTATTTCCTGAATTGGATTGTAATGGTAGGTTAGAGAGGACCAATTCAAACATCAGAGGTGGAATTTGGATATACGGTTTGATTGTGCGTATGCCATGCACGGAATTTACAAACGAGCGACGGGATGATGTAGCCTGCAGTATTAGCGGTAAGCGTGCCAAGTTTTAGGCCGCTCCGATGCCCGGCAGTATTTTATTTCGATTATTATGTTGGAACTGGATTTTTCTTGTTTCAGAGGCTTACTCTATTTTATTGTCTCTATGGAGGTATATGGGGACTTTACGACATTCGGTTTGAAGGCTTTAACCACTTGTTATAGTTTATTTTTGCAATGTATTGGATTAATGTGGCAGTCTAAGGTTGTCCTAGGTGGTTTTCAAGTTTATGCACCGGGTTTTAATATCATTTAGCGATTTTACGACAACCGTTTACTATCCAATCAAGGTGACAGCCGAGCGTGTGAATAGCAGATACATTGATCAAAGTCACCACATTACTTACTTTTGATTAACATGCAAATTTAGATAATTTACATGTCTAGATATCTTGTTGGTAAATAGTCTAATTAATATGAATACGCCTTTTATCTATGTATTATGAAGGATGGTTTGGATTAAGTCTGTAATTATGGTTTAAAGTCTAGCTGTCGTGCAGTTCTTACAAACGGGATTAATAAACAATAGATTCAATAACATCAAATGAATTTGATACATCCAAAATATTGTGATTTTTGTTTCACTGTTCAGTGTTTCAGAGTATTGACTGTTTCATTGGATTTCATGTATGTTTTTTAAAACTATTTTTCAGCTGGAACACACATCAAGACTGGCCATAAAGTTGCAGTGAAAATCTTAAACAGACAAAAAATTAAAAATCTTGATGTTGTTGGAAAAATCAGAAGAGAAATCCAAAACCTCAAACTGTTCAGACATCCACATATTATTAAACTGTAAGAATTTTTGCTCCTCTTATCTCTCCCACCCCCTCTCTTGCTTAATCTTTTCAGTGGGCAAAATTATCAAACTTTCAGGTGCATAATTGTATAATCACAAAAAAATTATTTCTGTAAAGCATAGATGGTGCTTTTACTGCATAGAAAAGAAATATGGAGTAGCCTGCTTTTAATTATGTAGCTACCACTCAAAAGGTATATTCTAATTCTAAGAATTTATAAATTAAAAAGTATAGTATTTGTAAAATTCACCCCCCCCCCATTAAAAAGATCCTGTATATGACTTTGTAAAAAAAAATATATATATATATATATATATATATATATATATATATATATATATATATATATATATATATTTGAATTGTATCCAGATTACTTCCCTTGATTCATACAAGAAATTATTTAACTATTCCAATCTCTTCCAGATACCAGGTGATCAGCACTCCAACTGACATTTTCATGGTAATGGAATATGTCTCTGGAGGAGAATTGTTTGAATACATTGTCAAACATGGCAAGGTAACTGGATGTTTACTTGAATTTGATGCATTTGAAAGTTCAATAGTAAACATTATAAATTGTGCCTTGGTTGTCAGATTTTTTTCTTACAGGAAAGGGAAAGGGAAAATCTTAAAGCAATAATAACTCTTCGTTTCGGCCAAAAAATTAATTTTCCTGGAGTAAACAACAATTTTCCCATGCTTACCAATGGTTAATGAATCCATTTTTACATTCAAAGTTAGTCCCTGGTTTTTTTCTAAAAAGTTTGGTTTTTTGTTAAAATCTCTTAAGAGATTTTAACAGAGTATAGACATCAATGGAGGTCACGTGGTCTAAAGACAAGTTCAAATATCAGAATAAAAGCTATAACTGCTGTTTTTGTGGTAAAACAGATTATATTATATTTCTATGAGTTATTCACAAGGTTTTTATTGTGAAATATAGGTCTCATACAAAGAGTTATTATACCTTTAATGTAAAAGTAACTTTTAAAAACTGTTTTAGCTGAAGGAATCTGAAGCACGGAGGTTCTTCCAACAGATTATCTCAGGTGTTGATTACTGCCACAGGCACATGGTGGTACACAGAGATTTAAAACCAGAAAATCTTCTTTTGGATTCCAGCCTCAATGTTAAAATTGCTGATTTTGGTAAGATATCAAGATGATACACCAAGCATATATTGCATGTTTGGAGAAGTTTTGTTTTATACTTTAAACAAATTTGTACAAAAAAGCTAATAATGGATTGATTTAATTTATCTGTTATACATCAGTAGATTTATGAATTAAAAAAGGATGAACTTAACTGTCTTAAGTTTGGATAAAATTGTGGAAGTTCTTTGTACTTTCAGCAGCAATTGCAATTTTTTCACAAAAGCGCTTGTTATAGAATTCGAGAGATTATGTGACCACCACATTGTTATTTTTTAGGTTTGTCCAATATGATGACTGATGGAGAATTTCTTCGTACCAGTTGTGGGTCTCCAAATTATGCTGCTCCGGAAGTTATTTCTGGAAAGTAAGGACTTTTTGATTAAAGTTAACTTTTAAACATAAATGTAATATTTTATATTTTTATAATGTTTATTTGTATTCAAACAGTTTTGGAAAAAATATATTTTGAAAACACATGAGTGTATAAAAAAGGTTAAAAATCTGATGAGCTTAACAAATTAATAGATGATGGAAAACAGATTCAAAGGTAAACCAAGATGGTGTTAAATTGCTGTATTTCAGATTGTATGCAGGCCCTGAGGTGGACATCTGGAGCTGTGGAGTCATACTATATGCCTTACTTTGTGGAACTGTAAGACTGGATCTTTTATTTAGTCACATGCATTTTAAAATTCTTGTTTTTTATGTACAGACACAGATGTGTCTGTACATATTGCCATCACCTGCGTCTGTCGTCGCCGTCGCCGATCATGTCGCCGTTGCCGTGCACTTTCAGCTTTAACACCATAAGTGGAAGACAGTTTTACTTTTTGGCTTTATATTTACAGAGCTGACTAATATTCATAAAACGCAGGTCAAGTTCGAAAATCAGCATGATCGGGCCATTATTGTAGAATTTATGCTGTTTTTTTCACTTTTTAGCATATATGCAACACTGTTAACACATTTCAAAGAAAACCGATTGGCCTGTTGTCATGAAACTCACAGGAGTAATCAGTCTTACTAAAACGCAGATCAAGTTCGAAAATCGGCATGATCGGGCCACTATTTTAGTAGTTATGCTTTTTTTTCACTTTTCAGCATATATGCAACACTGTTAACACATTTCAAGGAAAACCGATAGACCTGTTGTCATGAAACTCACAGGAGTAATCAATCTTACTAAAACGCAGGTCAAGTTCGAAAATCGGCATGATCGGGCCACTATTTTACTAGTTATGCTGTTTTTTACACTTTTCAGCCTATATGCAACACTGTAAACACAATATAAGAAAAACAGATGGGCCAATTGTCATGAAAGTCACAGGAGTGGTCAATTTTACTAAAATGCAGGTCAAGTTCGAAAATCAGCATAATCGTGCCATTATTTTAGAAGGTATGCTGTTTTTTCACATTTCTTCAGATTCAATTTTTAGGCATGTTAACAGTCTCATTATTAAACTAATAAGATACGTGAAAGTGTTTGTTTGACATTTCCTGCATCTTTACAACATTGTTAGTTGATTATGTAAAAATGATGGTAAACTTGTTATCATGTATTGTATAATAGAGTTTCAAAAATGGAAATAAACTCATATCATTGCAATTTGTCAGATTCAATCATTCACTATGTTCAGAATCTCAGAATGGAAGAAATTGGACATTTAACACTGCTCTATTGATACTTTTCTCATGTCATCAATTTTCTTAGTTGATCATATAAAAATGGCAGTAAACTGTTAATTTTGTTTTATGTTAAAAATTGTTAAAAATGGGGAAAAAAACATTTCAGAACAGTGCTGTCTTGTTTACATTTTGGCATTTTCAAGTTGTGACTTTGAAGTTCCATGGGCCTGAAGACCTTTGCTAGTCACATTTTCTGAATATCCATGATACTAATATTTTATTAGTAAAAATTGATGGTCATTATGCTGTTAAACATTATGTAACATTGCATCAAAATTTGAAAAAAACCTATTTTGGGCACTGCTCCCATGATTACCTTTTAAGAAAAACCATGTCACTTACTGTTCTCAAACTTACAGGAAAGAAACATGGGACTAAAATACAGCTTCAGTAGGCAATGCAATCTGCCAGATAAACAGTTTTTTTTTGTGAAAATTTAATTTTTCACATATTGGCATTTTCAAGGTGTGACTTTGAAGTTCCACAGGCTTGAAGACCCAGGCTAGTCACATTTTCTGAAAATCCATGATACATATATTTTGTTATTAAAAATTGATTGTCATTATGCTGTTAACCATTATGTAATATTGCATCAGAATAGAAGAAAACACAATTTTGGGTGCTGCTGCCATGATGACCATTATGGGAAAACCATGTTACTTATGATTGCCAAACTTTCAAAAAAGAAATACAGGACTGAAATGCAGCCTGAGTTGGAAAAGCAGTCTAATTGACTTCTTTTTCTGGAAGTTTTACATTTTCAAAGTGTGAACTTGAACTCCCATGGGCCTGAAGCTTTATGCTTGTTTCACATTTTACTTACATTGGTATTACCTGTTGAGCATAATTAAAATTTGATGTTGAATTTGCAGTTTAACATAATGTACTTTTGCATCAGAATTGACAGTAGCCTATTTTGTTATTTCCTGCTTTTTGTCTGTACATTTGACAGCTTTGCTGCCTTGTTCCTTCTTGAAACTCTGTAAAAACAAATTTTCTAAAATTGCATAGTTGGGGATAACTTAAGTTGGATGAATAAGCATTTTCAAGGTTGAGAAAAGTCATTTTGACATTGTTTATCCTACTGATTCAAATTTAAATTATTGGGATTTTATGCAAGACATAGTTGTAAGATAGAGATTGGATAAAGTAGGTTTTTAAGAAGTTATAATTACAATTGAATGAGGTTTTTAAATGTGTATACCATTTACTTTTTCAGTTGCCATTTGATGATGAGCATGTACCAACTTTGTTTAGAAAAATAAAATGTAAGTCACATTTTGTTCTGTGTAGTTAGAAACGAGCTTTGTGAATTTTTAATTTTTCTTTCTGTTTTGCAGTACATATGTTATTCAAGAAGTTTTATATAAGTGTCTATATCACACACGATTTTCATTTCCCATATTCAGAAGAGGAGCAAAGAAAATTATAGAAGTATCAGTGTATGTTTGTGTGTGATAAGAAATTAATATATGTATATATTCTTTAAAGATACAATTAAAAAGCAATTGTTTTTGTGTTAAAGATTTTTGCAATAAGACAGATTTATTTCTTTCAGCTGGCATTTTCCCAAAACCTGACTATTTGAATAAGTCAGTATTGGACTTGATAGAGAAAATGCTGCTTGTAGATCCAATGAAGCGAGCTACCATAGCCACTATTAGGTGAGAAAATATACAAGTGAATCCTTGAATGTGAATGTTTGAAAAAATATAACTTTGCCATTGCTTATTTAGCCAGTCACTATACCACCAACAGAATATAAAAGATCTAGGCACCTTTTTCAGCGTATTGTCAGGGGAAAGCTAAAATGTCAGCAGCTTAAAGAAGGGAACTAAGATTTCTAAAATCAACAAAGAACATCATGGTAATATTAGTTGATTAGGGAAATGCATTAGCTTATATTTCTTCACATTTGTTTTTAGGGAGCACGAGTGGTTTAAGATTGACCTGCCATGTTATCTATTCCCTGAAACAAGTGGCCATGATTTGTCAGATATTGATGATGAAGCCATCTTTGAAATTTGTGAGGTAGGAAAAGAATTACTTGAAACTATATCATTATATTTTTTAAAATAATTTCTTTGTCATATTGACGTAATTGTGAAATATAGACCTATCTAAACAGTATGTCCAGAAATACTATATGGCTATATGGTGTTTGAAAATTGTGTTTTACAGGGAATGATGGCTTTATATTTTATAATTAACCAAAACACAATGCCTTGCATAGTTAAACACTGAGCATCAATTGTAACTTTCAGAAATTCCAATGCACAGAAGCTGAAGTCATAGCTGCCCTGGAATCTGGAGACCCACATGACCAGCTGGCCATAGCTTATCACCTTATGGTGGACAACAAGAGGATGGAAGATCTCAGTAAGTAGACTTAATATCTTGATGTTGCCGTACACTGGATATAGTTATTTTTTTAGTACAATAATTGAATAATACAACATAATGAAGATTCTTATAACCTGCATATTTTAATAGATATATGCTGCTTTTGAGTTGAAATTTGGCAGTATTTTCTAGATAATCATGCCGTATTGAAAGACCAGCAAGTTGGTCACATGTGGTTAAAGCATTCTGTATGAAATCTATCCAGAGTTCTTAAATGTGTACTTGCTTTAAAGCTTCTCAGATGGAGATGAAGGAGTTCTACCTGGCATCTAGTCCACCTACAGAGTCCTTCATGGTGGTGAGTCTTCTCTAATAATTTGGCTTGACAAAATGATAAATATTTGTAAGATTTATTTATGGAAGATTTTGCTACATAGATGCACATAAAAAGCAGTCAAGATATCCACAGCACATATACTTAAATATTTTTTTGTGAAATGCATAGTGTTAGTTTTGAATCTGTAAATTATGGTTATGATAACTCTGGTTTTGTCTTTTGTAATATTTAACATAACGTTCTTCTTTGGCTATTAGAAACTGAGTTTCCAGTTTACTTTTCAGAATGCCAGTCCTGTCAAACCGCACCCAGAGAGAATGGCAGGTACTGTGACCTTAGAAGGATTCTTGATATTTTATTTTTATCTCTCCATATTTGATGTAAAAAGGGTGACCTTTGGGAAATTCAAATTTCAAAAATCTAGAAATGGAAGATTAGTTTAAGTTGATCTGTCTCATACAAGTTTATTTAAGAGAAGAATGAATGTGATCAGTAATGAGTATCTAGTTGAAAATTTAAAGTTTCTGGAGGTTGAAATGGGGTATGACTCTGGTGCCACTTAACCAAAAAAGATTTGTTTTTAGCCCCAACAAATTTGACAGTTACATTGGACCCCCAGGCAGAGACCAAGAAGGCTGCAGCCATAGGCAAAAAAGCTAAGTGGCATTTAGGTAGGTGGAATATAGGGATGTAATAATACTTCCTTTAACTTTTTACATTTCTGTCATTTCAATTTTACACAGGATTGTTGCAGACATTTTAACCATTACAATTTTCAAATATGTCTGTTTAGCTAAATGTGGAAGTAATGTTTATTGCAACATCAGCTGTATATATGTGTCTAATTCTTGGGCTAGCATAGCTTATAAGATAAATTATTTCCTTATTGTAGTAAAGGACTGTCCTTCACCTAAATTTAAAAAAATTCATTTTTTAAATAGTAAGTGCATCACACTTAGTACAGCAATTATTTCTAACCTTTACCAGGTATACGGTCGCAGAGCAAGCCACAGGATATCATGCATGAAGTATTTAGGGCAATGAAGCAGTTGGATTTTGTAAGTTATTGTGATCTTAAATTTTTTATTCACATTTGTGGTTGGTTAGGAGGAGGAGGTAATCATTTGTGAAGTGGGGTATTTGGTCTGATTTATTGATGACAGAAACTTATGTTCTGGTCATGAATTGTCATCACCATTTATTGATTAAAGATCTATTTTATTTCTAGGAATGGAAGATAATTAATCCCTTCTATATTCGAGTTAGAAGAAAAAATCCAGTGACAGGAAGATATGTAAGTCAAAAAGATAGGTCATTCATGTTAAGTTTCCCAAAAACTGTTTTCACCCCTTGATGTGGTGAAACTAGAAACATATTGGACTAGTGATATAAATAGAAATTGTAGTTGAAGCTGTTGCTAAGTGGTGACAGTCAAGGCACTTGAATGGTCTTTTTTTTTATTAATTTTATTCCTGATAATATTGGATTCAGTAAAATAGTTCAGACTTACATGAAAGAGGGCAAGTAGCATTGAGAGTTTTCGAGCTGTAGCTGCTGGTGTGGGAATATTGTTGCTGTGCTAAATGAGCTATTTTGTATTGTCAATCTAGGTGAAAATGGCCTTGCAACTGTACCAAGTAGACCACAAGAGCTACCTGTTAGATTTCAAAAGCCTCTCAATAGAACATGAAACAGCTGATGTTTCTCCGACAATTAATCCACCAAACACAGGGGAAGGTATGGTAACCCTTGAAGATGAGTTTGGGCTTCCTAGCCCACGTGGTAAGGATGAATGTGGACATATTGTATAATGTCTTAGTGATTTCCTGTAAACAAACCCTCCTTTAAAAATTTCCCTTCAAATTTTCTCTTTTTGAAATATATTTCAGTGCAAACTGTGTGGGTTTTTCTATGCTCATCCTTTTTCTAACTTTCATATATTATTTATTGAATCATCCTGGTGGCTTTGTGTATATACTTTCTTGACACCGGTGTATCATTGTCTTTTTTCTATTTTTGATCAAGTATGATTTGTTGTTAAATGTTGAGGATGATAATTTCCCTAACATCTGCATTGTCTTCTGTTTTTGTGCACATTCATTCTTCAACAGACTTGCATTATGCAAGAAATTTATTTGAACTGCATGTTGATGTATTTAATAGTTTTTTTTTTCTTGTTTGTTTATTTTTTCACTTACAATTTCGCAGATATGTAATTTAGTATTGGAATAATATACTATTGCTCTTTATTAAGGAAATATTGTTAACCACTAAATAACAGATTATAATAGAAGAATGTTGAATTTTAAAATTAAGTTAAATATTTTTATAATTAATTTAAAGGGAATATTGATACTGTTATAAGTATAAATGCTACATTGAAAACTTTTATTTATGTGATTGCTGTAGGTATGGTTGAACGTATGGACTCCGAAGATGACCCAGTTTCATCACCATCAGGTCAAGTTCACCAGACTTTGGAATTCTTTGAAATGTGTGCAGCTTTAATAACCACACTGGCTCGCTGAAAACGGCTTGCCATGTGGTGAACTGTTTTTTTTTTTTTTTTTGTACTACAGGTATACTTAATATGTATCTTTCCATTTAAAGTAAGCTCTACATTTAAAGGAGTATAGACGAATTAACTGCCAAGATGGAGGTCAATACAGGTCAAGTGCTGAAGGAAGAATTAGGATTTCTGGACTGTTATAAGTGAAACAAGGAAACGACTGAATCCCTTATATGCCACATATTTCATAATGATCAGTACACAGTATATGTCATGACCCATTTCTAATTTTTTTGTGTGGAAGGTAATAGAGATCAAAAAGAGGAAAACACGTGGTTTCTTGTTGCGCTTGGCTTGCGGTAATATATGTATTCTTCCACAGGAGTGGATATTTGAGCCAGTTGAAGTCGGTATTAAACTGTGTATATATTTCGTTAAAATAATCCAGCTTTGAAATTTTTTGATGGCTGCATGGACCAAGTCATTTAGGAAATTATTCCATATTTTGTACACCAAAATCTTCCATAACATATAAATATCATCATTGCTTCATAATTTTGTTAGTGGTGCTGAAAAATTAGAATGAGTATGGTCACTAACAATGTACCTCCAAGTAATTACTGGCAATTTTCATAGTGTACCATGTCTCTATATAATGTTGGAGTGGGACCTTGATTTTTTGGGGAAAAGAATGGCGCACAGCTATGCCTGTCTTTAATGGTGATTTTGAAGAAGGCTTGTTGACAGATGCATTCAAGGACGTATATATGTCAGCGGTTACGAGCCTGAGTAATGGTTGCTGTTTTGATTTAACATACTACGCTGCATGTTTTAGCAAGAAAACGACTGTATCAATTATAATATCAAAAAATAAAAGTGTGCAATATAAAGTTGTCAATGATATGAACACGTCCATTTTCTTAGTCTTTCTAAATACTGTTGGTAAAGTAGGTGAAGTGTACTATTGCTGCTGCCTTCTCTGTGCAAAATAGGCCTCCGCGTGTGATTTCGGCTTGCACTAGTGATACATGTTCAAAACATTGCCCCGTTTAGTAATATAATGTTTACCAATCATCAAGATAAGTTTATTTTACGAAACAAAAATACCTGCGTGTCCTCATGAGTACATGAGACGAGGTGGAAAGGGAAATGGACGTGAATGTTGACAAAAGATCACACCAAGTTATACGAAATCGAGACTCGTTTTATAGACGTCAGCTTCAAGATTTCCTACCAATACTTTGCAAAAGAACGACAATAAATCCTGATCAACAGCTCTCACAAATGAAAAGCAAATTAAAGAAACGTGGAAAACGAGATAAAAAGGGGGAAGAGAGAGAAAGTATGTATTTTACCATTCTTTTCGGAACTTTTTGCAGAGAAACTGACGATGGCGACAACAGCACTACGATCGGCCTAGAAGAATAATACATTTAGCTATCCGTAATGTAAATATCTACCACGTCGTTATGAAATCGATGATGAAATATTCTTTATACATTGAACGCAACTCGGATTTTATATTAATTTCCGTTATATTTTCTAACATATTTGTAATCATTTAAGTTTATGTCTAGCTAACATAAGTTATTGTTCTTGCGATGCGATCGATACATAAAAGCGGAATGGATTTTAAATATTTAGTGCAGACTTCAAACCGCACAATCCTGGATAAAACCTATTGATTCTTATTCAGTGCAACTCAAAACTCATTCAATGAATCCAATAGGGAATGAAGATTCAAGACCGATATCACATTGGTTATTAGTGTCTCTTTAAGCTTTGAAAACTGAGCTTTTGGTGTACAGATAGAATATTCTCAAACCTGCTTCAGTTGTTATTTTGCCCTCATTGTAACAACTGGTAGTCTGTAAATCGAACAAGAACAAATAAATAATACCAAATGAATATTAGTGGTGACGCGACACTGTTTGATTTCCAAGCAGTCTCACATATAACGCATGATCTTTTACGGACCACAATATTGACTTTGCCGCAGTACGTTAGAGCTCTGGTCAAATATTTAATACGTAACCTGTACCCTCACCTCACCTCATGCGGTAGATTTCTATTTTAAAATATGCCTATAGTGCATCGAGTAAAACTACTAACAACCTACACAAATACAGTAACTAAACCACTGGTTGATTTACAGTTGCAGTGTGCATTTTATTCAAACTATTCCATTTTAAACATTAACAGTGGTTAGTTTTGAGGGGGGCGTCTCGATAGTCCGAAGGTTCATTGGTCCGAAGGTTCATTGGTCCGAAAAGTGGTAACATTTTCATCCATTTTTTAATCAAGGGTTCATTGATCCGAAGGTTCTATAGTGAACATTCGGACCAATGAACCTTCGGACTATTGAACCTTCGGACTATTGCTACGGCCCCAGTTTTGAGGGGAGGTTAAGTAGGTTAATTAAAATAAATTAGTTAATCGTCATTCAGTTTAATATCAGACTATTAGTTTTTAATGTTGTTTTTCAATTAAATAAGTTTAGCTTATCAATTTCGTAGATGACATACATGAGCCACCAACAAACGGATATTAACGACAACACTATATTTACCACCCTCAATTTCGAAGTAACTATGGCAACTACAACCCACTAACCGACTTACAACAGATCGGTCCCGTTTTTTAGACGCAAATGGAACGTGGTGTGATTTATAAGTGAGTCACCGTCTGAACTTTAAAATCTACGAGGTTTTGGTTGCTTTCTCCAAAAATGTACATAGTGACACTCTGGCTTCGTCAAAATTTAAGACTACAGGCAGTAGAAAAACAAGTTCCATATCTTCCACCACTTTCGACAGCCGTAATAAAGTCAGGTGCACAGCACTGTCTCACTTAAATAATGACTGATTATCTTCAAAGCCAGGTGCACCTCGCACGATTTTAATTAAAGCTTCAAGAATAATCGCCACTGACTATTTTGGTTGCTACAAAACCCCGTATCTAAAATCAATTTTTTTAAAACACTAACTGTCAAAATACCTTATCAACATCAGGTAAACACCCTAAAATGTGTTACAACAAATTATACATGGCTGTATGTGATACAAGCTATGTCATCCAGGCACTTCTCTTGGTTAGCTTTTTCCAATCCCTTCAGCCAATTCTGACATTTGACAACAATTTGTGGACTCGGTCCTACTTCTTCTTCGTCATCGTCATCTTTTTCTTTATCATTTTCCTCCTCCTCTGTCCCCCTTGTTTGTTGAGTCTGGCGGGGGCCATAGGAAGAATTCGATATAGTAGACACCTTGCTAGAGAAGTGGACTAGATCCGAAGAAGTAACGTCAGTGGTGTGTGATTCATCTCTGTGTAAAGCCAATTCTTTGATATTGCTAGATACATCTATTTTATCGTGTGAATCTACACGTAAAACGTATCCCTTCCTTCTTGATAACGGTGGTGTTGCGAACGACGACTGCTGTTCCCGCAGTTTATACCTGGGCCTTGGGTAATACGTTGATGCATCAACAGTGTGAGCTCTGGATCTGAAAAATCCATCAGACTGAGTTTTAGAAAGCTCCGCATGACCTCTTAAGGACACTAATGAACCACTAGAGCCACGGATTTTTCGATCTGCTTGGGAAAATTTGTAGCTGTTATTCTGTCGATTGTTTTTTGCGTTGTGGGTAGCCGCCGCGCTCTTAGGGGGCGATGGAACAAAGTGTGTCTGCTCTGGCATTACATGGTCTAGACCGCTCTCTGATTTCCTAGGAACAAGTTTTCTATGTAATGACCTAGGTGAAATCTGCTCCTTGTCGTATATTAAAGTGTCATGTTCTCCCTGCTTGTTCAAATCTGGACAACTTGCGCTTTGATTAGAGACCAGAGATGGTCTTCGCTCCTTGTCCCGCCCTCTCCCGCTGAGGAGATCTAAGCGCACTATTTCGTGTTCCACAGAGTGGTGTTTGGCAATATCAGGAAGAGCGGAGGGACTTGTCCTCGGATTTCCAACTGACAGTTTTTCCGGTGACTTTTTTCTAGAATAATCTTTGAATTGAGTATTTGGTAAGTAGCTAATGACCACTTTGTTTAACCGAAGAGGAGGGCTCCCTGTTACTTTCATGTTGCTCATGTTTTACGTTTCACCATCACGGTGGTGGGAGCTCTTCAGTAAGTCCTTATAGTGCAGTGGTCTCTTTATATTAACAGCCTCGTCCTTTGAAGATAACTTTCTGCGTTGTTTGCTACTCTACTTGTCAAATTCTGCGCCGGGCACTGAAACAGAGCAAATCTCTTAAAATGTATAAAAAACATGGATTCAATTTTTCCAAGTTGCATTCCAGTAGCCATAGGAACATGTCAACATATCTATATAAATACGTCTTTCACAGGGGACTCTCCTCTCTGACCTGAACTAAACGGGTCAGAAGTCAGGATTAGCTATTTACATTACGCAGATTTTCTTTTCACTTTACCGCGCATTTGTTCGCGACTTTTTATTTGTTACACAGACTTGTTTTATGTGAAGGTTCTATGTTATGTTACATTGAAATGAATGCAAGGATTACAAGTTAAGATGGCGGTCGATATTTGTTTTCTACATGTGAACCGTTATCAGTATAAATGTATGCAAACATCCGATTTTATACTAACATATTTACGAAGTTCATTTGGATGTAAAATCATGGTTTTACTAATAGGTTTATGTACATGTATGTTGTTGACACCGTTCATTTGATTCGAAAAATGCCCGATATACTTAATTAATCATCAGGCTTCTGCTTCAGCTATCAAATATTTTTCGAAAGACTAATGCCGTCGTATAAACTATAATTATTTGTGAATCTGGAAATTAAATTGATTTCCTTTCTGGTGAACTGGTTAACGTGGTGCACCCAATGCCCATGACGTAAATTACGATCAATTCCCAAAAGTGCAGCACATTTAATCCCTATTAAGTTGATTGCTGTGACATTTTAAGTGAAATGTGTTTGATAAGCATCTGATTATAGATTTTAACAACTAACTTTTTTAAAACAAGTTTGCACAGACACAAAATTGAAGACCTGCTGCCGTCCTACTTGGTTATGAGTATCACGCCCAATATTTAGAAAACTGCCGAGAAGAAAGTTCAGATGTTACAAACAAACTCACCCTGTCCTGTCGTTCGTCAATCGGTTGTATCGTCTTTTGACAATCAAGTGCCTCGTCTGTATTTACTAGTTATGAGGTAACATGACACGTCGTAGGCACCGTATTAATATATATTATCTTTCAATAGACGATGCTGATATTGAAAGTAGTTCATTAAAATCAATTTTTAATGTAAATAAACTTGTTTTATTCGCCAAAAATTCTCTTAAACAGTAAGACCTTGGAAGAAAACCCCGATTTGAAAGGATACGTCCTCTGGGCGGCTTAAAAATAATCCATCAGTATCAAATATCCTGTTTCTTTTAAATAATATGAATGGTTTGCGACATTTTATTCAATCAAAATTCCCTTTAACCAGGTGAGCCTATTGTACGTCTCGACCCCCTTCGCTGTTTAGGGTCGTTGAAACTGGTTTGTTGCTGCCTATATCCCTTTCTCTCTGGGCCCATTCAGGGTTATACTGATCGGTGTATGAGCACGTATTCGTACGTACATATAGAAAATAGGAGACTTGTTTTTACAGAGGAATGAGTAGAAATTACTCTCCTGCTCTGTTTTGACGTTGCACATGTATTTCGTTGACAGACATGAAATGGTGCCAAGCGAGAAATGATAAACGTGCATTAAAAATGGCCTGAGAAAGCGACACTGTAAGAAAAAATAATAATGCGGAGAAAGGAAAAAAGTGAATCCACGAGCAGTACAGTTTTAACTCTGTTTTGAAACTTTAATCGGTGTCAGTCACACGTGCACGTCAGCTTTTCTGTCCAAAGTTTAACGGTAGTGTATGATGTCAAATAGCGAACGTAACTGAATTAGTTTACCCAAACAGAAACATTTCATATCGATGATAAGTGTGAAAAAGTGCTGGGTCGACCGAAATTCCAATACATCTTATTTCCAGTAGTGTCTATTAACACAATATTTTTACTCTATATCTTTCTCGGTTAAAATTTATAAAAAATATGTAGTTTTTATAATGTATAAAAATTGTAACTGCAGCAGGAACATACATTATTATCGACCGTTATTTTACTGAATATCATATGAGAAACACTTACCTGGGCTTCCCTTTCCTTGTTTTCTCCGCACAACGTCTTAGTAGAGTGACTTGAGAATAATAAGATCAACTCTTATTTAGTAAGAAAGGTCAAGGGCTTGTTGCACTAATAAATTCCATTAAAATGTATGACCAGGGCTTCCTATTGTACGGCACTCCTATTCTCCCGCATACTGTTCAATGTAAAAAATTCCTTTTTGTCCGGTGTCTTTACGTTGCAACGGTGTTCCATTTTTCTTAAAATGTCTGCATTACTAGATTTCCTTTGTGTCGTGAATCAATTTACATAATCAGCATACTGAATCCATGTAAAGGAAAGTGTTTGCTTCTTACTTTCATGTAACTGAAGGGACTTCAGCATTCAAAGCGGACGCTGAAGTGTTACTTAGCCATGTGGATGATACTAATCCCTGAAAGAACGCACGTGGATTTAGAGGCCTAATTTTTCATGTAGCTGTTTCTCTCGTGGATACTAACTCCGATAAGTTGTTATCAATAAAAAAAACACTCGATACCTGTCCATTTGATAAATATTACCTTGACAGGACAAATATATCTACGTGTTTTTTTTCTTTTTCACTTTGCAGTAGGGCCTACATTGACTTTTGAATCATACGAGACAAACACTGATTGCCATGGTACACACAATGCTGCATGAACCATATATATTTATATATATATATATACAGCCGATTACACTTATTTTACATGGGCGACCAACAACGAGCTTTGAACAGATTTGTGACGTAGCGGCCTGTCGATGAACGTAACATTCATACATAAACCATTGGACTTAATGGTTTCAAAGGTAGAATTAAGATTGTCGTTTTATTGTATTGGTTTAAGCTAGTTCGCAAATAATATTTTGCCTTGGCACACAAATACGCCCTTGAGTTTTGAATTAGCTCTCACAAAACAACCACGCGCATCTATTTAGTAACGTAACCTGAACTGGTGACAACATCGGCAGTATGGTTATTCATCACTTACTGTGCACGTGTTTAAATTACGAGGTGAGAAAGAGATGTGCAGTATTCGCTTCCTGCAATATCGAGTATGTGGTTTAGGGTTAAGGCTGTCAAAATAGGTGGCACAAACCCACGCACGTACGGAATCGGTTATCCGTATATTGGTTGAACAGCAATCCCATTATTGAATTAATCGAAATAGTCATAAAGACGTTAAAGATCATTTAATTAATCTTCTCTGTCAACCACTGACTGACAAAGCAGAGCGTTTCCTTCCGTAATATGGAAACCTGTTTTTCATCTAAAAAGATTGTATTGCGCCATGGAAACCGATAGAGTTATTGGATAATATACTGTATTGTGTCATTTAATTTCAGTGCGGATGGCGGTAATGGCATTGTTGAAAAACATTTTGATATTCTAAAACAGCCTTTTAACGTAACTTCATGTGGCTGTATTTTTTACTTATGAAATTATATCAAGCGATGCATACAACAAAAGCTCAACTGAGGAAATCTTCCCTTGTTTTTTAGACCAACTCTCAGGAAATGCTGGTGAGAGATCTCGCGTTGCGACCAAACAGCTATCAATTTCACAAGATGAAGCCTATTGCACCTTTACTGTAATGTTTTTGGAGAGTTCAAGCATTCGTTTCTATTTGAGTTGATTTACAGCAACATAACAACGGTACTATATTTCATTGCTCCCTTCTATCTAGCTTGAGCAGTTTTTTCCTTGTTTTGTATCAATTTTTCATCAATTATTAACTTTGCTCCATAAGCCATTTACGTGTACGGAGTTCAGCATCGGAAAGATCATTGTCTCCTTCCTTCAAAATTTGCTCTCGTGGTTGTTGTATGTTAGCGATATGAAATTGCGTTCGCGGAGTCTCTAACGCAATTGTGTCATCTGCATTTTCTTTTCCTTTGTCGTCGCTATACTGCACGTGATTAATAGTGAACTTTTTCGTCGAAATGCCAATGGGACGTCCGAATGTTTCGAAACGTAAATCAGGATTCTCATAACCATTTCTGTTGTTGATCGCCGAGGCTGTTTTTCGCTGTTGTGATTGCCCTAGGAATTTTTCATCAAAGCCTGTGGATTTATTTCTTGTCACCGGAGGTCTGTGTATGGCTATCTCCGGCATACTTCGACCCCAGTGCAGCGGGGGACCTGGTTTGTAAGTGGGATTTATTAGTTTACCATGGTCAGATATTTTTCTTTCTTTCTGTGTGTTTTCCTGTAGGGTCAGAACAATGTTTGGGTATCCCTTAGAGACCCTTTTCACAAGAAAACTAATTTTTGTGTTATTTTTGCCTCCCTCTTTCTCCGACATCATGGCCTGTTGCAGTTGTCGCAGTGTCACTTTCTCCAGACAGTTCACATTTTGTGTCAACCCCTCACGTGTCCAGGCGTTGGCTTTCATAGGGTGAGGCGTTATGTCTAACATTTTTCCTGAATCATTTTCCTCTCTCTTCGACACAAGAGCATCATTCCTGTAGTCTTCCTTGCGTATCCTTTTTTCCAGTTGCCGCAAATCTACGTCTTTTCTATTGGGACATCTCGCTGTGGTCTTCAAGTCTTGCACCTTATAAATGTTCTGAAGATGCTCAGCGTGGCTTTTTGTTTCACTGGAATACCGTGAACACGGGGCTGTGATTTTTTGCCGGAGTGAAGACTGCAGTGATTCCCTCGCTAGCAAGAGTCTACTCTTTCGGGGTGGTCTAACAAGTCTTAAGACGCTACTTGAAGTATCGCTGAATATAGAGTAGTTTCTGCTCATTTCGCTTCCTTGCGCATTTGTCTGATTGGCCGCCGCTTGCCTCAGCAAAATTGTCAGAGTGGCGCCCAGCGTGGACGTGAAATCCTCATCGTTGTGGAAAGCCATAAATATATATTATAAGGTCAGTGGAGAATGACCAACATGTGTCCACGCATAAATTACACGCACCTAAATATCTGCTTTCTCGATATTCAAGAAATTCCTTGGCCATGTGGCGAAATACATCGTTTGGTTTGTCCTAATTTTGAAACTGTGGAAAACAATAATAGTCAAATTCAAAGGAAAGGAAATCAACAGCACTCCTGTAATGCACTGAGAATTCTAAATCCTGTTAATCCTCTATTACGTGAGGTCTCGTCAAGTGTCTAGCGACAATTTGTAATTGTAAACAGAACTTTTGTAAGAAATTAGCGATATATTTACACGCAGAGTAGATATCCTTTCATACGAGTCGTTTTACATTGTATGTCATCAATGAAGAGCTATTGCCGTCGCTATGGTCCACTCGCTATCAGCGTATTACCACAGCAACAAGTCTGATAAACGAGAAATTAAACATTGTTGCGTTCAACTATTCTTAACGAATTGGCTTTAGATCGTTTCATCAACCAAGGGCAACGTTCACCCAGGTTAAAACATTCTAAAATACATGTAAATGTGACTGCTCGATGACAATCAAAAGAAATATAGGGCCTATTAGAAGTAATAGCACTGCTATGTAACTTTTCAACAGTTTTTTTCCGAAAAAATATGCTCATAATATACAGCATTGGTCAAAAAGGTTGTCCCAGCCCCATTTCCATGTACTTTTATTTACAAATGATCTCCTCACAGCTGTAAATTGTTAGAAATTGTGCTTTTTATTACAGATATCGTGTCTAACATGATAAATGGTTAAAAAAAATACAAACTAGTGGTGAAAATATACACATTTTATACCATTTAGTATAATTTATAAGAGGTACCCCCTCAAATCCACTGTTTCACTGTGACTTCTACAGATGTAAAGAAATGTCTATAAAATTAAAAAGACGTCAACAAATGTCACCAGATTCACACACAATTAGCATTAGGGTGTGCTCGTTAAAGATCACGTGCCTAACAGCGTGTGCGTCAACCGCGTACTGCAATTATCTCCTGTAGACGGCGCGACAAGCCTTCAACACGGGCAGCAATTCTGTTTTGTGGGATATTGTCCCAAATTTCTTCAACAAGTTGGGGGAGTTGGTCCACGTTTTTATGGGGTTGGTTCTCCTTTGCATTGCACACTCCATTTCATGTCACAGTTGATTAGTAAGTTTAATATCAGGGCCCAAAGATGGTGGCTCCATCCTTAGAGCATTGTGTTTCTTCAACAAACACTTGCCAGGCGAGAGGTGGGAGCAAGTGTGCAGTCATGATAAAGCCTAGAGATAACCCCAAAGTCAGTTCTTGAATATGGAATGAGATATCAGCTGAGAATGCTACGTTCAGTGATCCCACAGGCACCTGAACCTGGCCATCCATCACTGGAAGGAAGTCGATTTTGATGCAGAATCAACTTATTTCATGTATCCCACCGATTGTCAAAGAGGGTCCATAGACATGTTAAAAAATGCCTCTTGGAAGGGTGTGTGTAGGATAATATCGCCTGAATTGTTAGATCAGTCCGCATTTGGAGAACATTCCAAACCCATGGTATTAGTACATTGTTCCTTTTGGAACAAAACGTAACAGGGGCATTTTAAGGTAACATTCTTAACAGATATCTCACTCCATTTGCAAGAGATGACTTCAGAGATGCAACTGGCTTCATTGTGACAACGCCCTTGCTCACAGCTCTCGTCTGGCAAACGATTTGTTGCAGAAACACAGGGCTCTGAGGATGGGACAACCGTCTTTGAGTCCTGATATTAATCCTACTAAGCACCTGTGGCATAAATTGGAATGTGCATTGTAAAGGGGAACCAATTCCTAAATAATCTTGACCAATTCCCCCACGCTCTTCAGGATGAATGGGACAATATCCCACATAACAGAATTGTTACCCACGTTGAAGGCTTGTCTTGCCGTCTATAGGAGATAATTGCAATACACAGTAGACGCACACGCTATTAGGCACGTGATCTTTAACGAGCACACCCTAATGCTAATTGTGTGTGAATTTGGTGACATTTGATGGCGTCTTTTCAATTTTATAGACATTTCTTTACATCTGTAGATGTCACAGTGAAACAGTGGATTTGAGGGGGTACCTCTTATAAATTTTATTAAATGGTATAAAATGTGTATATTTTCACCACTTGTTTGTATTTTTTAACCATTAATCATGTTAGACACGGTTTCTTTAATAAAAAGCACTATTTCTAACAATTTACGGCTGTGAGGTGATCATTTGTAAATAAAAGTACATGGAAATGGGGGTGGGACAGCCTTTTTGACCAATGCTGTACATTAACTAATATTTATTTTGGAGAGAACGGAGAAGTATTAGTCAGTCATTGAGATGTCTGATATTCCCTAGAAACGTTGATCTTTTTTTCATTAACGTATGTACTTTCCGCGTTACAATTAAGACGCCATCTATTAATAACGGATGTTATTTCTAAATAATAGATGAGTGCGGGGATACTGACGGTTTATGGATAAATGATCGTTGTAGATGGCTGATTATATTTATACTTCGTATCACTTTAGGCCATGTGGCAAACAGTTGCAATTGTGCCTGTTCGTTATTTTAAAGTCCTGGTGCTGAACATGAGGTCTAACAAACCACTCACCAACCACGGTTCTTTCGACCCGCAAACTTCAAAATGCTAGTAATAGGTATGCAGCAAGACGCCTACAAGTATTTTTTGTATTGTCACTGAGTGCAAATGATATTTCTGCCAGTAAAACTAAAGTCAATTCATTTAATTGTTTATAAAACATTTTACATCCTTTTGCAAAATCAATATAGGATGTCAATAAAATTGGAACATTCCGGATAAAAACCCATGAACTTGACGTTTCTATTAAAGCTAACATACAGTACGTAGATCGTGGGGAGAAGAATGTAACCTTGCATTGCACGGGAAATGGTAATGGTAATGATCTTCAAGTGCGTCGTAGCAGGGTGACCGTTGACATTAAACATAAATCTTTGTACAGAAAACACGAAACAGCAAACAAACGCAAGCCTTGTTCTCAATCTCAATTGATTGTCCTTTTAATAATCTCATCCATTCCCATTTACAAGTACAGACATAAAAAGAAGAGCGTCCTCGCGTTGCAACCAAACCTACAATCAATTTACCCCTGTGATGAACAACAGTACGGCGCGAGGAAGCAGTGGACTGAATATGCACTTTTTTATATTCGGCGGCATTTTCCCTGGGATTATTTCCATCGTGGGGTTGTTTTGCAATACACTTTCTTTTGCAGTATTTAACAAGATGAGGCCAGTTACAACATTTGTGTTTCTTCTGCAGGTGTTGGCATTGTGCGATAACTTGATTTTGCTAGAAATGTTGATATCCTTCGTGCTGCCGGCAGTGTATCCGTATACAAGATGGTTTTCGATATTTGTTCAGATGCAGGAGACTTTCAGTGCACATTTTTCGGCTATACATTACATTCTTGTATTTATGGATACGTCAATAATTATTTTGGTAGCTCTAGACCGATATCTCTCGACGCACAGGCCGCTGAAACGACAACTGACCGTGAAAACGTGTAGCATTTGGCTCCTTGCGTCGGCAGTGTTTGCGATAATGTTTAATGTTCCGAAGTTCAGTTTTGACCATACGTCTTTTCAACCGTGTAACAACTCGACGCTTGATTACTGTTATGTTTTTGGGAAGACCAAACTGTCATTTCTATTTGAATTGCTTTACAGTAACATATTTTCAACGATATTATATTTCATTGTTCCCATTGTGTTGCTGGTATTTATCAATGTTCGATTAATCCAAACGTTGAGAAAGCGACAGTCCAGAGCTAAGACAGGCAAAAGAACGAGAGAATTTATCATCATTGTCATATTCATGGTGGGATTGTTCATGCTCGGCTCCTTGCCCGTATGCCTCATGCAGGTGGCATATCTTTTTGGCGATGGGATTTCAGACACTTTGCATTCTTCAGATGTACAGTATTCCGTGCCCATAATGGCGATAATTACTCATTGTAACTACGCAGCGAATTTTTTTATCTACGGCCTGTTTGGAAGTGTGTTTAGAGCGCAGCTGGCTGTTTTATTTCGGTGTCGCAAATAAAACTGATACCTGGAGACTCGCCGGTAGTGAGACAGAAGGATATATCCCACCAGTGGCAAGCCTTGAACTGGAAGTAAGCGGTTTCAGCAGAACACATTTTATGTTATACCATCTCGAATTATAACTCTCATCAAACTGTGCACACTGAGAACATTTACGTTTAAGCAGGGTTTTACGTTAATAGGTTTATGTTGAAATAGTTCAATATGAGAACAAGCAAATTAAGATAATTTACAGTAATTTAAAAGGTGACAAATTCTTGAATATGAGCAGCTAAGGGGTGATTAACTATCGTCTGTTGATTAAACTACTTCAGCTGATTGCACTTTAAAGTAACCCGCAGAGTTGGATCGACCGAGCATGTACGATGTGCGAATCTGAATGCGCAGTTATTCTACCACTTTTGAGTGAATGTCATCGATACTGTTCTTATAATTGGGTAGAATTGATCTTTTGTAACGCACAACTATTATCAAAAATAGTCGATTTCACCTTCTCTAAACATAACATAATGTATTGGAAATCAATCAATTTGAACGGTATAGAACACTGATATAGAAAGTCAATAAAAACGTCATCCGTAGCAACTAGGAAACATTTGGTTGTCAACTGCTATTGCTTCCATCGATCGAAACAATATTCTGGTTTGTAGTTTAAAGTAAGCAAGCATTTAACATCAATACATGTGAAACTCACTACAACGTTACAAAAAGGAAAAATATCTAACAACAATAAGGCATTTAAAAGCATTTTATTTGTCAGTAGGAAGCTTCAATCGGAGCTATTGTTGAATGGCATTCAATTTTTCTATGAAAGGAAGCAACATATTTAGAATGTTTTTTTTAACATTTCGGTAATGTCTTATATATAGAAACTTGTAAATCTTAAAATGTTATATATTACCCGACTGAACTATTCTATTTAGTACACTTGTATAAGATATTTGTCAAATATACAAGTAGGTTTTTTATTCTATTTCTAAATTTCTAAAATAAAACTAACAAAATTAGGGCAAGTAAGTTTAATTTCTATTATTACGTCCATGCATTTCATTTTTCTTGAAAAATATTAATAAACAGGTTGTAAAAATCCTGTGAAATACTGTCTCTTGTATATTATATGGCACATATTTTTAGAAAGAAAGTGAATTTATCCTTGGCTGCTGTAAGCATGGCACGCAGGAATAATTTTCACCTGAACCACAAATAATAATGACAATAATAATAATGAAAGAAAGAAAAAAGAAAAGATCAGTCATCTTCATCACCAAACACCGGACCTCTTCCCGTAACTGCGCCCCATCTGTCATCCATTTGAATGCTGACTTCTTTACCATCACGATAAGAAAAAACGCCTTTCGTGATGTTTCGTGGCACCTGGTTTCTTGGCAGTAGGACGTCCGCAACTCCTCTGTGACCTAGAGATCCTAGGCTGTTCGCCTTTCTCAGCTTTGGGAAGAAAACAGGAAGGTTATGGCACTGAATCTTTTTAGCATTTCTAAGGTTCACTTCTGTGAGTGAACGTGTCACTAATAACTGAGGGGGGACCATTCGCCCACGCAAGTATAGTTCTAGATTTTCTCGGGCGGAAAGCTTGTTTGGCTTTCGGGATGAAGAAGAGTGTTTTTCGCCAGTATTGATGTCACAAACGTCACAAAACGTCACAGATTTTCTGAGCACTGCAGGCGCAGACCTGGAATTGCGCCGGGAGAGAATAGGCTTCACTGTGACGGGTTTAGGTACAGACCAACTGTTTTGTGATGATGTATCCTCATCTAAAATTTGCCCACTTTCTGCTTCGCGGAAACCGTCTGTCTCTTGTGTATTTTTTCCCGATATTTGGCTAGATTCCATGTTCAACGTTGGCGAAGATATGCTGACAAATTTCCCTTTCCCTTTCACGGCAGTTTTCGCCGTGCGAAAATTGAAGGTTGGCACAAAGTTTATGTTCTCATGTGATCTTGTCAATGTAGTTGATGCTGAGTTCGTTGTAATCCTGGGCCTCTTTTCCAATATTTGTGACTGTGCTCTGTTACAAAGACGAAGTGAGCTGGATCGCCTTGAAAGATACGGAGTCATTCCAAGTGTTTCTCTCCGACCGTCTTTCAATGGTTCCTGCTTGGGCCGTGATGTATGTGACGTATGTAACCGCTCCACGCTGCCGACGTGGCCCGCCTCTGTCATGGCAGGATTGTCATCGATCGAGAGTCCAAATGGAGCAAAACAACTGCGACGCGGAAAAGACCCTGAGTATGACATTGTGATTTAGATATGAAGTGTATATGTTCCGTTGTTGTGAAGTAGTTTCATCCGCGTATCACTCACCCCATTATTTAAGCCTCCCTGCGCTTAAAACAAGCTTTTTCTAGACGCTTCTGTGACAGCCAACTGATGTATGTTTCCGTATTCTAACTTATCGTTATATACACTGACTACAAACACAAATTACTCTTTGTATTTGTATTTACTATTGTACGATCATGCCATATAATTGAACATCGATGCGAAAAATTGATCAAGGCAGCCAGACGGAACTTCAACATAGTGCGATGAATTGTCTCATAAACTGGGGCTAATCGAACGCCACCATGAAGTTAAGTGACTTGCATGAAATAAAGAAAACGACCAATTTTGCCAATATTTGAACTCCGACCTCAAATGTTGGTTTAATTGATAGTTAGATGCTGTAGGTAGTACCTTTACCAAAATGCTTTGTGGTGGTGTTATAAATGTGGAAGTGAGTTTGAGTTTATATTTGTTTAATCATTCACTAGTTCTTGTTATTACTCAAGATGAAAGTAAGCAAACAGACAGTTTCCATTATATGCACAGAGTAGAGATACATTACGCCGAGGATGGTTTAAAACTATTATACTCTCTGAATCATGAAAAAAAAGTTATGTTGTCAACTCTACAAAATATTTTGCATATTCATTATTTTCACATCTGTCATTCTAATGTTCATAACATGTTGAACGATATTTACATACACTGTAAAAATATATAGGCGGAGAACTGTTATGTCAGCAACCTTTAAAAAACGTTGATCTTTGTTTTAAAAATATGAAATTGTGTGCGCCATCGTTAAATGTGAAGTTATTTTTGTTAGAGCACTTCCCGCCAACAGGTCGCCTCCTTTTCATCTTAAAATTATTACAAATTGAAATGCAAAAAAGTCGGTTTAAATGAGTTTATTCATAGAAGATACTATTAAACATTGCAAAATTCGATGAAAAATATTGACAATGGCATTGGCAACTAATGGCACTTCCTCTCTAAATGTAATGTGATCCTAATAAGTATGGTCTGTGATCGATAGTGTTATTACTGACACATTTCACTACAAAACAAAACAAAATTCATAAAATATCATTAAAACTATTGCAGATAAAACAATCTGATGCAAGTAGCATCATTATTGGCTATATTTCATCAATAACGAAACGTTAGCAAAACAATACAAATAATGGTCTAATAAACATATTGGACACTAACACATAGAGGGAACTGAACTTATTGTCGATGTTGTCGTGACACAAACGGGGTCCACCAGGGCTCGATCACATATCCCGAGTAATTGGTATTTAACTTCATATCATTCATTACATGCTAAAAACCTCAACTTCAAGTATCAATATAAACTTTTTGATATAGGACGTATAGTATTGGAAGTACGGCTGTCTATACACTCCTTGCAAAACATCAGTGATGAAAGACAACAATAAATAGACTCGTTTGTACTCGTAGTCAACTCGTAGTCAACTCACAATACGATTACATTATTGTGGTAACTGTCGCTAGCAATATGTAGTCTTATGTATGGTGGCTCCTTCTGTGTCGTAGCATATTCCCAGACTGACTGAATGATTTTCCACACACATCACACGAGTAAGGTTTCTCTCCGGTGTGGATACGTTGATGTTTGTTACAGGTAGAGACGTCAGCAAAGCGGCGATGGCAAGTGGGACACTGGTAAGGACGCTGTCCAGTGTGAAGGCGAATGTGGGTCTTCAAAGAGCACATCTGCGTAAAGCACTTGCTGCAGTGTGGACACTTAAACGGGCGATCGGTGGAAGCAGTGTGGCTACGAATGTGGTTGTTGAGATTGTTTTTACTACTGAATTGCTTTTCACTAAGGTGACAGAAGTGTCGTTTTGCGGGTGGACAGTCGGTTGATGATGTGAAATCAGTATTGTCACGTTGACGTTTACGATTAGAAGGAGTACGGGCCACAGAGCCTTCCACTTGTGAAATGAAGTCAACTTGACGGCTGAGGACGCCATCATCGGTGTCTTCGTGGTCCAGAATGTCACAATCACTGTCAGGAGAGTTATAGCCAGATTCCAATTCCTCCCTCAGCATTTCAACAATCAGAGACAAGTCTGTAGTTTCTCTGGCTGGAGGTAACCTGTAGATGTCAAACTCATTTGGACATTTTCGTTTGACGTTCAAAGCGTTAGTGGCGGTCTTGTTTGAACGGATTGGGTCTTGTCTACTGTCTTCATTATCCGCGTAGAAGTCAGTGTGAGGTTGGCCTGTCTCTAGGGTTGTGAAATTGGTCGTCTGGTCAGTGGAATGTTGGTCAAGTTCTCGGATGCGGCCGATGACATGCTTCAGGTCGCGCGTTGACTGGTTGTAAGACACTTGCTGTGCAGGAACAGGAGTCAGGAGGAAGCCACTGCTGCACGATTTACCAGGTAACCTACAATAAAAGATACAAAAATATCAAATGCACTATTCATGAAAATAATGCATTTAAGTTATTGAAAATTTGAAACTGAAAATAATTCGAAAGATCACACGGTGATATTTCTGACGGGACATATCGCATAAATTAAACACACAAGACATTTAGAAGATGATTGAATTAATTTTCAGAGTAAGAGGAGCCAGTTAATGCTTATGCAATGTCTCTTACCTTTCACAGGTATGTTGGTCGTTATCATATCGAGACTGAAGGAGATGTGGTGGCCAGGCTGCAGTGAAATGACTGGTGAAGTGATGGGAGGGGTTCATCCACATACTCATGGTTATCTGTTTTTTTAAAAAAAGTGCAAAAATACACAATGTATCACAATTTTTTTCTTAAACTGCTCAATAAAAAAATCGTTGAAAAAAGTGATTCGATATCGATTTTATCTATAATATCAAATTGCAATTTAGGTTAATTTAGTGTGTCTTTACCTGTAGTTTAAAAAATATGCTTCAGTGTATCACTTTCAACGTGATCAATTCCATAGCAACATATATTTTTTACTCTAGATTAAAAAACGCACATACCTCTTGTTCAGGTTTTCTTCCGACACAGTAGGTGTAGTATACTGGTTCTGGGTGCGTCTCTTGTTACGTCTGCGTTATAGCTCTAGCGAAGAAGATTCTGAAAGTTCTTGAAACTTTCGCAGCCTTTAAAGAAATCCGTCATGCTCCCAACTTTGTGCTCTGTCCTGCAATTGGCCAGAAATTTTCAATGGTCACAGATCAGCTAGCTTTTTTAGCCTTAATTATCCCTTTAGGGGAAGCGGAGCAACCCGTTAAGGCGTGTCCTTTGATCGATCTTAATCTTCTTTCCTATTTACCTGTATATCTTGGTTTTGTAAAGGTGACAGCACACCTTAATGATCTAGCGCAATGATCCGAGGAGCAATTAACTGAATTATCTAAACCCGAAAGACCTTTGATTATATGATCAGAGGAGAAGGGCACGTGTGATCAGGTCTTATCTGATCCTCACCTCAAATTAGCGGACCAGTTACAGTAGGATTAGATCCCTTGAAAATACTTCTTAACAATCAACCATTTCAAACTCAAGACAAAATTTTTTTGTGCTTAGCAAACGTCATTTATATTTTCATTTTTTTGAAACGTGCTTTACGGGGTTAACGCGTGAAGTTGAGTTTTCCTCGGGAAAAAAATTATCCTACCCATATTTCATCGCTCGACTTGTCCCTGCACTTGGATTCGAGGTTTTAGTTATTTTCTATTTAATGATATATATTTAATAACCAAGTAGAAAACCATATCTTACTGTACATATCACAAATTTGGAACCATTGACATCAGTTACTTATAATTGAGTTTTAATAATTTATAAGGTCTGAATTGGGAAAGTTAAAGAGCTTTTTAGGATATGAAGACACAGAAGGTTTAACTTCGGGAAATTTTCAAACGCGTACGGTATACAATTAATCATTCCAAAATATAGTAAAGAATTCACACTAGTCTGTAGGCAAAGAATTACAAAATAATATAACTAAAGAAAGCAACAAGAGCATTTTCCTTCTTATAGAAAAAAGAACACCGATAGATTATTTTAATATATATATCAAAAGACCAAGACTCGGATAAAGTTTTTCGTTACTTTTCCCATTCCAATTTGATAAAGAATTTGTCAGTATTTGTGAAGAATCTTTTTTGAGAAAATGTGTCGACTGACAAATTAATTCCGATAAAAAACATCAGTGCCTTCACTGGTGGAGATAATAAAAAATTAAAAAGAGTTTATCGTCCTTAGTGATATGTGTCGGGCACGCGCTCATAATGACTGTATGGTAACCGTTATAACAGATCTCGCACCGTTCTTGACGTAACGGTACAGAAATAAACTAAAAGCGTCTCAAAAGGTTGTAAATAACCGTTTTTGATCAAAATTTTGATTGTTTTGACTAAAGCAGTGGATCATACCTGAGGAATAACCTACGGCTGTCAATTTTTTGTACCTGAGGCACAGGGTCTCGGTGAACTGATCAGGTGGGTGGATTCGTGTGATCAGAGGTTATCTGATAACAATCAAGATAGCCGATCAGGCCCTTAAGCTAGAAGTAAGAGGTATTTTTCAAGTAATTACCCAGCCAAGCAATCTCTTTCTTATATAAAATGCAGAACCCTACAATATAGTGAAGAATTTAAATTTATATGTCATGCTTAGAAATTTGAAAACAACAACAACAAGAGAGAGCGACAAGAGCACAAACCTTTTGAGGAGGAAAATATTATTGACGTTCTACGTAAAATATTAGCTGACCAGGATTCAGTTCAAGTTGCATTTTCCCTCTCCTTGCCTCCGTGATGAATTTGCCATTTTTTCTCAAGAATCATTTTGGAAAAAAATGTGTCTAATAGCAAATGGCATTGAACAAACATGAACACATCACACCTTCAGTGGTGGAAATATTAAAAATTAAATAAGAGTTTATCGTCAATTGTGACATGTACCGGGCACGCGCTAAGGCGGTACTCACAGTGTCTGATATAGTAAGAGTTACGACTGACAAGCATCGAGTTACCTCGCGCCGTTCTTGACGTAACGGAACAGAAATAGTGAAAGTGTCTCAGAGAGCTGTATGGAACCACACTTTTGGTTGTTTTATCCATTTCAGTGGATCATACCAGAGGAATAACGTACGGCTGTCATTTTTTATACCTGCGGCACAGAGCCTCTATGAACTGATCAGGTAGTCGGGTTACCTGTGATCAAAAGTAATCTGATAACAATCTAGATAGCCGATCAATCCCTTGTGCTGACAGTGAAGGCTATGTCTCAGGCTATTACTCAGTCAAGAAATCCCATTCTTATATAAAAAGACGGAAATTTGAAAACGTTGAATATCTAATTTTATTGAAGACAAATTTGTCCACGCATTCTCACTGATACTTAATTGGAATAATGCGTTTTTGAAGGTCGTTAATGACGCTTATGTTGAGGACAAAAATAAAAATTATCACATATACAGGCATTTCATTGGAATTATTTCAATAAAAATAATCACCGAAGATTGAGTTTATAGGACTACAGGTTTCTGTTCTCCGTTTAACTTCAACAAAACTCTTGTGAAGAAAAAAATATCCACCAGAACAACCGTTACTTGTGCTGATGACGAAGACGTTGACATGTCGGCCAATTTTTGACATTTATCTTAAGAAGATTTATTTCTGTGATAGTACCGAATATACAGAAATATAACACATAATATATAAGTATGAATATATTAGTATAGGTCCATCCCTATAGGCTTACGAAGTCGCATGTTTTACCAATACTTCTTAAAAGAAACCTCACTGTCTTTCTGTGAAAGTCTGTGAAGAGCACTCAAGGTCTCTCCTCAACCACCTCATCATCAGGAAAGATACAATACCTCATTTTGCTTAGTTCTCTTATCTGGACGATTAAGTTTAGTGAAATGGTTTCTTTTTCGTATCTGAGGCATTGGTAAATACTGACCAGTGACCAGTATTTGAATTTTATCTGAACGGTATCAAATAATCAGAAAAAATAAAAAGTTACATATATTTCATTTATTAGGGTTGCAATACAAAGCGTACATTTTCTATAATTGGCAATATATAACGCTTTTACCACTGGATGATATTATTCCAGAGTCATGTAGAAGAATAAATCTGACAAGCATAATACATAATAACACGCTGAAAACGTTATTGTTTGTGTTTTGATATCTTTTAAATATACATGTATACAATATTGACAACTTATTGGCAATCTATCACTTCAACCGTAACAAAATATCACAGTCACATGAAAACTTAGTATAAACATTGATATAATACACCCCAATTTTTAAATTATCAAGCAACTTTGGCGACTCCAGCAACAACATGAATTGGGAAATATACATGTACAATCACTTCATCTTACATGGATAATCCTCGATATAAGTGGAAACGTAATAAAAGGAAAAGTTTGCATATTTGGTCAATATGTGAGCTTTTTTCACAGCTTTCTTTGTACATTGCTAATCAGTTAAAATTACAGTTTGCATTATGAGTGGTGGCTCCTTTTGTGTCGTAACATATTCCCAGACTGACTGAATGATTTTCCACACACATCACACGAGTAAGGTTTCTCTCCGGTGTGGATACGTTGATGTTTGTTACAGGTAGAGGCGTCAGCAAAGCGGCGGTGGCACGTGGGACACTGGTAAGGACGCTCTCCAGTGTGAAGGCGAATGTGGGTCTTAAGAGAGCACATCTGCGTAAAGCACTTGCTGCAGTGTGGACACTTAAACGGGCGATCGGTGGAAGCAGGGTGGCTACGAATGTGGTTGTTGAGATTGTTTTTACCACTGAAATGCTTTTCACTAAGGTGACAGAAGTGTCGTTTTGCGGGTGGACAGTCGGTTGATGATGTGAAATCAGTAGGGCTATTGTCACGTTGACGTTTACGATTAGAAGGAGTACGGGCCACAGAGCCTTCCACTTGTGAAATGAAGTCAACTTGACGGCTGAGAACGCCATCATCGGTGTCTTCGTGGTCCAGAATGTCACAATCACTGTCAGGAGAGTTAAAGCCAGATTCCAATTCCTCCCTCAGCATTTCAACAATCAGAGACAAGTCAGTAGTTTCTCTGGCTGGAGGTAACCTGTAGATGTCAAACTCATTTGGACATTTTCGTTTGACGTTCAAAGCGTTAGTGGCGGTCTTGTTTGAACGGATTGGGTCCTGTCTACTGTCTTCATTATCCGCGTAGAAGTCAGTGTGAGGTTGGCCTGTCTCTAGGGTTGTGAAATTGGTCGTCTGGTCAGTGGAATGTTGGTCAAGTTCTCGAATGCGGCCGATGACATGCTTCAGGTCGCACGTTGACTGGTTGTAAGACACTTGCTGTGCAGGAACAGGAGTCAGGAGGAAGCCACTGTTGTACAATTTACCAGTTAACCTACAATAAAAGATACAAAAATATCATATGCACTATTCATGTAAAGAATGCATTTCAGTTATTGAAAATTTGAAATTGAAAATAATTCGAAAGATCACGTGGTGATATTTCTGACGGGACATATCGCATAAATTAAACACAAAAACAATGAGAAGATTGCTCAAGAATGTGATTGAATTAATTTTCAGAGTAAGAGGAGCCAGTTAATGTTTATGCAATATTCCTTACCTTTCACAGGTATGTTGGTCGTTATCATATCGAGACTGAAGGAGATGTGGTGGCCAGGCTGCAGTGAAATGACTGGTGAAGTGATGGGAGGGGTTCATCCACATACTCATGGTTATCTGAAATGGTAATATGATGTTTAAAAAAAGTGCAAAAATACACAATGTATCACAATTTTTTTCTTCAACTGCTCAATAAAAAAATTGTTGACAAAAGTGATTCGATATCGATTTTATCTATAATATCAAATTGCAATTGAGGTTAATTTAGTGTGTCTTTACCTGTAGTTTAAAAAATATGCTTCAGTGTATCACTTTCAACGTGATCAATTCCATAGCAACATATATTTTTTACTCAAGATTACAAAACGCACATACCTCTTGTTCAAGTTTTCTTCCGACACAGTAAATGTAGTATACTGGTTCTGGGTGCGTCTCTTGTTACGTCTGCGTTATAGCTCTAGCGAAGAAGATTCTGAAAGTTCTTGAAACTTTCGCAGCCTTTAAAGAAATCCGTCATGCTCCCAACTTTGCGCTCTGTCCTGCAATTGGCCAGAAATTTTCAATGGACACAGATCAGTTAGCTTTTGATTACACCCTTAATTATCCCTTTAAGGGGAGCGAAGCAATCCGTTAAGGCGTGTCCTGTAATCGATCTTAATCTTCTCTACCATTTACCTGTATATCTTGGTTTTATGAAGGTGACAGCACACCTTAATGATCTAGCGCAATGATCCGATGAGCAATGAACTGAATTATCTAAACCCGAAAGACCTTTGATTAAATGATCAGAGGAGAAGGGTACGTGTGATCAGGTCTTATCTGATTCTCACCTCAAATTAACGGACCAGTCACAGTAGGATTAGATCCCTTGAAAATAATGTTAAACAATCAACCATTCCAAGACAAAAATTGTCTATGCTTAGCGAACGTCATTTGTATTTTATTTATTTATTTATTTATTTATTATTATTATTATTATTATTATTATTTGTGAAAGGTGCTTTACGGGGTTAACCCGCAAAAATGAGTTTTCCTCGGGAAAAAAAATTATCCTACTCATATTTTATCGCTCGTCTCGTCCCTGCATTCGAGGTTTTAGTTATTTTCAATTTAATGATATATTTTAATAACCAAGTAGAAAACCATATCTTACTGTACATGTCACAAATTTGGGACCATTGACATCAGTTACTTATAATTGAGTTTTAATAATTTATAAGGTCTGAATTGGGAAAGTTAAAGAGCTTTTTAGGATATGAAGACACCGAAGGTTTAACTCCTGGAAATTTTCAAACGCGTACGGTATACCATTAATCAATCTAGTCTGTAAGCAGAGAATTACAAAATAATATAACTAAAGAAAGCAACAAGAGCATTTTCCTTATTATAGAAAAAAGAACACCGATAGATTATTTTAATATATATATAACAAAAGACCAAGACTCGGATAAAATTTTTCGTTACTTTTCCCATTCCAATTTGATAAAGAATTTGTCAGTATTTGTGAAGAATTTTTTTTTTTTTTTTTTTTTTTTTTTTTTTTTTTTTTTTTTGTGAAAATGTGTCTACTGACAAATTAATTCCGATAAAAACATCAGTGCCTTCACTGGTGGAGATAATAAAAAATTAAAAAGAGTTTATCGTCCTTTGTGATATGTGTCGGGCACGCGCTCATAATGACTGTATGGTAACCGTTATAACAGATCTCGCACCGTTCTTGACGTAACGGTACAGAAATAAACTAAAAGCGTCTCAAAAGGTTGTAAAGAACCGTCTTTGATCAAAATTTTGATTGTTTTGACTAAAGCAGTGGATCATACCTGAGGAATAACCTACGGCTGTCAATTTTTTGTACCTGAGGCACAGGGTCTCGGTGAACTGATCAGGTGGGTGGATTCGTGTGATCAGAGGTTATCTGATAACAATCAAAATAGCCGATCAGGCCCTTAAGCTGGAAGTAAGAGGTATTTTTCAAGTAATTACCCAGCCAAGCAATCTCTTTCTTATATAAAATGCAGAACCCTACAGTATAATGAAGAATTTAAATTTATATGTCATGCTTAAAATTTTGAAAACAACAACAACAACAGAGCGCGTCAAGAGCACAAACCTTTTGAGGAGAAAAATATTATTGACGTTCTACGTAAAATATTAGCTGACCAGGATTCAGTTCAAGTTGCATTTTCCCTCTCCTTGCCTCCGTGATGAATTTGTCAATTTTTCCCAAGAATCATTTTGGAAAAAAATGTGTCTAATAGCAAATATCATTAAACAAACATGAACACATCACAAGTTAGAGTTTATCGGCAATTGCGACATGTGCCGGGCACGCGATAAGGTGGTACTCATAATGTCTGATATAGTATGAGTTACGACTGACTAGCATCGAGTTACCTCGCTCTTTTTTTTTTGACGTAACGGAACAGAAATAGTGAAAGTGTCTCAGAGAGCTGTATGGAACCACACTTTTGGTTGTTTTATCCATTTCAGTGGATCATACCCGAGGAATAACGTACGGCTGTCATTTTTTATACCTGCGGCACAGAGCCTCTATGAACTGATCAGGTAGTCGGTTTACCTGTGATCAAAAGTAATCTGATAAAAATCCTGATAGCGGATCAATCCCTTGTGCTGACAGTCAAGACTATGTTTCAGGCTATTACTCATCCAAGAAATCACATTATTTAATAAAATAACAGAAACTTGAAAACGTTGAAAATCCAATTTTATTGAATACAAATTTGTCCACGCATTCTCACTGATACTAAATTTGCACAATGAGTTTGTGAAGGTCGTTAATGACGCTAATATTAAGAACAAAAATAAAAAATTATAACAGATACCGGCATTCCATTTGAATTGTTTGAATCAAGATAATCACTGAAAACGGTGACCAAGACGGTGACCTCTACGTTTGAGTTTTTAGGACTACAGACTTCTGTTCTCCTTTTAACTTCAACAAAACTCTTGTGAAGTAACAAAAATGCCAGGACAACCGCTACATGTGCTGATGACGAAGACGTTGACATGTCGGACAATTTTTGCCATTTAATTTGTGTTTCAAAGATGTTTTATTTCTGTGATAGTAGCGAATATACACAAATATAACACATAATATATAAGTATGAATATATTAATATAGGTCCATTCCTATAGGCTTACGATGTCTCATGTTTTACCAATACTTATATAATAGCTTCTTTTTGAGCCGGAGACACTTAAATGAAACCTCGCTGTCTTTTTGTGAAAGTCTGTGAAGAGCACTCGAGGTCTCTCCTCAACCACCTCCTGTTCAGGAAAGATACAATACCTCATTTTGCTCAGTTTGTTTATCTGGTCGAAATGATGGTTTCTTTTTCGTATCTGAGGCATTGGTAAATACTGACCAGTATTTGAATTTTATCTGAACGGTATAAAATAATCAAAAAAACTAAAGTTACAAATATCTCATTTATTAAGGTTGCAATACAAAGCGTACATTTTCTAATTTAGCAATATATAATGCTTTTACTTCTGGGTGATATTATTCCAGAGTCATGTAGAAGGATCAATCTGACAGACATAATAACTTAACAAGTTGAAGTCTTGTTTGTGTTTTGATATCTTTAAAATATACATGTATACAATATTGACAACTTATTGGCAATCTATCACTTCAATCGTCACGAAATATCACAGTCACATGAAAACTTAGTATAAGCATTGATATAATACACACCAATTTTCAAATAATCAAGCAATTTTTGCGACTTAAATATGTGAAGCTGGAGGATTGTAAAGTCAAGGAGAAACAACCAATGCAAATGTGAATTAAGCGTTAATTTATTTAGGTTTTTTTTCTCATGCCCCCCAAAAGAGTACTTTTTTTACATAACAGTACCAAGTGAAAAATTAAACATAAATTTATACTGTGATTGACAATTAAAGTGAAATAATCACCAAAGATTGAGTTTATAGGACTACAGGCTTCTGTTCTCCGTTTAACTTCAACAAAACTCTTGTGAAGAAAAAAAAATATCCACCATAACAACCGTTACTTGTGCTGATGACGAAGACGTTGACACGTCTGCCGATTTTTGACATTTATGTTTAAAAGATTTATTTACACAAATATACACAAATATACACAAATATAGTATAGGTCCATCCCTATAGGCTTACGAAGTCGCATGTTATTTTAATACTTCTTAAAAGAAACCTCGCTGTCTTTCTGTGAAAGTCTGTGAAGAGCACTCGAGGTCACTCCTCAACCACCTCCTGATCAGGAAAGATACAATACCTCATTTTGCTTAGTTCTCTTATCTGGTCGATTAAGTTTAGTGAAATGATGTTTAGTGAATTTCTTTTTGGTATCTGAGGCATTGGTAAATACTGACCAGTATTTGAATTTTATCTGAACGGTATCAAATAATTAGAAAAAATAAAGTTACATATATTTCATTTATTAGGGTTGCGATACAAAGTGTACATTTTCTATAATTGGCAATATATAACGCTTTTACCACTGGATGATATTATTCCAGAGTCATGTAGAAGAATAAATCTGACAAGCATAATAACTTAACACGCTGAAAACGTTATTGTTTGTGTTTTGATATCTTTTAAATATACATGTATACAATATTGACAACTTATTGGCAACCTATCACTTCAACCGTCACAAAATATCACAGTCACATGAAAACTTAGTATAAACATTGATATAGTACACCCCAATTTTTAAATTATCAAGCAACTTTGGCGACTCCAGCAACAACATGAATTGGGAAATATACATGTACAATCACTTCATCTTACATGGATAATCCTCGATATAATAGGAAACGTAATAAAAAGGAAAAGTTTGCATATTTGGTCAATATGTGACCTTTTTTTCACAGCTTTTTTTGTACATTGCTAATCAGTTAAAATTACAGTTTGCATTATGAGTGGTGGCTCCTTTTGTGTCGTAACATATTCCCAGACTGACTGAATGATTTTCCACACACATCACACGAGTAAGGTTTCTCTCCGGTGTGGATACGTTGATGTTTGTTACAGGTAGAGGCGTCAGCAAAGCGGCGGTGGCACGTGGGACACTGGTAAGGACGCTCTCCAGTGTGAAGGCGAATGTGGGTCTTCAGAGAGCACATCTGCGTAAAGCACTTGCTGCAGTGTGGACACTTAAACGGGCGATCGGTGGAAGCAGGGTGGCTACGAATGTGGTTGTTGAGATTGTTTTTACCACTGAAATGCTTTTCACTAAGGTGACAGAAGTGTCGTTTTGCGGGTGGACAGTCTGTTGATGATGTGAAATCAGTATTGTCACGTTGACGTTTACGATTAGAAGGAGTACGGGCCACAGAGCCTTCCACTTGTGAAATGAAGTCAACTTGACGGCTGAGGACGCCATCATCGGTGTCTTCGTGGTCCAGAATGTCACAATCACTGTCAGGAGAGTTATAGCCAGATTCCAATTCCTCCCTCAGCATTTCAACAATCAGAGACAAGTCAGTAGTTTCTCTGGCTGGAGGTAACCTGTAGATGTCAAACTCATTTGGACATTTTCGTTTGACGTTCAAAGCGTTAGCGGCGGTCTTGTTTGAACGGATTGGGTCTTGTCTACTGTCTTCATTATCCGCGTAGAAGTCAGTGTGAGGTTGGCCTGTCTCTAGGGTTGTGAAATTGGTCGTCTGGTCAGTGGAATGTTGGTCAAGTTCTCGAATGCGGCCGATGACATGCTTCAGGTCGCACGTTGACTGGTTGTAAGACACTTGCTGTGCAGGAACAGGAGTCAGGAGGAAGCCACTGCTGCACGATTTACCAGGTAACCTACAATAAAAGATACAAAAATATCAAATGCGCTATTCATGAAAATAATGCATTTAAGTTATTGAAAATTTGAAATTGAAAGTAATTCGAAAGATGACGTGGTGATATTTCTGACGGGACATATCGCATAAATTAAACACACAAGACATTTAGAAGATTCACCAAGAATATGATCGAATTAATTTTCAAAATAAGTGGAGCCAGTTAATGTATATGCAGTGTTCCTTACCTTTCCGAGTTATGTTGGTCGTTATCATACTGAGACTGAAGGAGATGTGGTGGCCAGGCTGCAGTGAAATGACTGGTGAAGTGATGGGAGGGGTTCATCCACATACTCATGGTTATCTGAAATGGTAATATGATGTTTAAAAAAATACAAAATTACCAAATGTATCATAATTTATTTTCTTCAACTGCTCATTAAAAAAATCGTTGAAAAAGTGATTCGATGTAGTTTAAAGAGTTTGCCTCCACTATCATATATTGAGGAGAAATGGCCTAATAATATATCTTTTTACTAAAGATTACAAAACGCACATACCTCTTGTTCAGGTTTTCTTCCGACACAGTAGATGTAGTATACTGGTTCTGGTTGCGTCTTTTGTAACGTCTGCGTTATTGCTCTTGCAAAGAAGTTTATGAAAATTCTTGAAACTTTCACAGCCTTTAAAGGAATCCGTCATGCTCCCAACTTTGCGCTCTGTCCTGCAATTGGCCAGAAATTTTCAATGGTCACAGATCAGTTAGCTTTTGATGACACCCTTAATTATCCCTTTAAGGGAAACGGAGCAACCCGTTAAGGCGTGTCCTTTGATCGATCTTTATCTTCTTTCCCATTTACCTGTATATCTTGGTTTTGTGAAGGTGACAGCACACTTCAATGATCTAGCGCAATGATCCGAGGAGTAATTAACTGAATTATCTAAACCCGAAAGACCTTTGATTAAATGATCAGAGGAGAAGGGCACGTGTGATCAGGTCTTATCTGATTCTCACCTCAAATTAACGGACCAGTTACAGTAGGATTAGATCCCTTGAACATACATGTACTTCTTTTTTATGCTTAGCAAACGTCATTTATATTTTCTTTTTTGTGAAAGGTGCTTTACGGCTTAACTCGCAAAAATGAGTTTTCCTCGGGAAAAAAATTTTCCTACCCATATTTCATCGATCGACTCGCCACTGCACTTTGATTCGAGGTGTTAGTTATTTTCAATTAAATGATATATTTTAGGTTTGAATTGGGAAAGTTAAAGAGCTTTTTAGGATATGAAGACACAGAAGGTTTAACTTGGGGAAATTTTCAAACGCGTACGGTATACCATTAATCAATCTAGTCTGTAAGCAAAGAATAACAAAATAATATAACTAAAGAAAGCAACAAGAGCATTTTCCTTTTTATAGAAAAAAAGAACACCGATAGATTATTTTAATATATATATATCAAAAGACCAAGACTCGGATAAAATCTTTCGTTACTTTTCCTATTCCAATTTGATAAAGCCCCCTTTACACTGGACGGCGTCCTTTCTGCGTCCAGCAGTACGGCCCCATTTGAGAGTTTAAAAATTATAATATTTTACGTGCCGACAACTGGCCGATCATTGAGCATTCATTCTGATACAAAATTAATGCTCGTGCCTCCTTATTAAGACCACAGCGATGCCAAATTTCATGGTCGCAGAGAAGACGCAGAAAGGACGCCGTCCAGTGTAAAGGGGGTATAAAGAATTTGTCAATATTTCTGAAGAATCTCTTTTGAGAAAATGTGTCCACTGACAAATTAATGCCGATAAAAAATCACTTCCTTCACTGGTGGAGATAATAAAGAATTAATAGGAGTTTATCGTCCTTTGTGATATGTGTAGTAGGGCACGCGCTCATAATGACTGTATGGTAAACGTTGTAACACACCTCGCACCGTTCTTGACGTAACGGTACAGAAATAAACTAAAAGCGTCTCAAATGTTCTAAGGAACCGTCTTTGATTAAAATTTTGATTGTTTTGTCTAATACAGTGGATCATACCTGAGAAACAACGTACGGCTGTCAATTTTTTGTACCTGAGGCACAGAGTCTCGGTGAACTGATCAGGTGGGTGGATTCGTGTGATCAGAGGTTATCTGATAACAATCAAGATAGCCGATCAGGCCCTTAAGCTGGAAGTAAGAGGTATTTCTCAAGTGATTACCCAGCCAAGCAATCTCTTTCTTATATAAAATGCAGAATCCTACAATATAGTAAAGAATTTAAATTAATTTGTTATGCTTAAAACTTTGAAAACAACAAGAAGAGAGCGCGAAAGAGCACAAACCTATGGATGGGAAAAAGATTATTGACCGTTCGCCGTAAAATATTAGCTGACCAGGATTCAGTTCAAGTTGCATTTTCTCTCTCCTTGCCTCCGTGATGAATTTGTCAATTTTTCTCAATAATCATTTTGGAAAAAATGTGTCTAATAGCAAATATCATTAAACAAACATGAACACATCATTCCTTCATTGGTGGAAATAATAATAATTACAGCAATTTCTTTCTTATATAAAATGCAGAATCCTGCAATATAGTAAAGAATTTAAATTAATATGTCATGCTTAGAAATTTAAAAACAGCAACAACAAGAGAGGATAGGAAAAAGATTATTAACTGTTCTACGTAAAATATTAGCTGACCAGGATTCAGTTCAAGTTGCATTTTCTCTCTCCTTGCCTCCGTGATGAATTTGTCAATCTTTTTTAAGAATCATTTTGAAAAAAAATGTGTCTAATAGCAAATATTATTGAACAAACATGAACACATCACACCTTCAGTGGTGGAAATAATAAAAATTAGGTAAGAGTTTATCGTCAATTGTGACACGTGCCGGGCACGCGCTAAGGCGGTACTCATAATGTCTAATATTTTAAGAGTTACGACTGACAAGTATCGAGTAACCTCGCACCGTTCTTGACGTAACGGAGCAGAGATAGTGCAAGTGTCTCACATTGCTGTTTTGAACCGTCTTTGATCAAACTTTTGGTTGTTTTATGAATTTCAGTGGATCATGCCCGAGGAATAACGTACGGCTGTCATTTTTTATACCTGCTGCACAGAGGCTCTATGAAATAATCAGGTAGTCGGATTACCTGTGATCAAAAGTAATCTGATAAAAATCTACATAGCCGATCAATCCCTTGTGCTGACAGTGAAGGCTATGTTTCAGGCTATTACTCAGACAGAAAATCCCATTCTTATATAAAATGACAGAAACTTGAAAACGTTGAAAATCCAATTTTCTTGAAGACAAATTTGTCCACGCATTCTCACTGATACTAAATTTGCATAATGCGTTTGTGAAAGTCGTTAATGACGCTAATATTAAAAACAAAAAAAAATAATAATAATAATAATATTACAGATACAGGCATTTCAGTGGAATTATTTGAATCAAGATAATCACTAAAGATGGTGAGCAACACAATGACCTTTACGTTTGAGTTTTTAGGACTACAGACTTCTGTTCTCCGTTTAACTTCAACAAAACTCTTGTGAAGAAACAAAACTGCCAGGAAAACCGCTACATGTGCTGATGACGAAGACGTTCACATGTCGGACAATTTTTGCCATTTAATTTATGTTTAAAAGATTTATTTCTGTGATAGTACCGAATATACACAAATTTAACACAACATACACTTTTGCCCAAAATGGTTGGTACACGGATATTTTGGTATGCATATCGCCCTGTTTCTTTCATTATTATTGTTTATATTGTTAAATATGTGAAGCTGGAGGATTGGTAAAGTCAAGGAGAAACAACCAATGCAAATGTGAAAAAAGCGTTAATTTATTTAGGTTTTTTTTCTCATGCCCCCCAAAAAAGTACTTTTTTTACATAACAGTACCAAGTGAAAAATTAAACATAAATTTATACTGTGATTGACAATTAAAGTGAAATAATCACCAAAGATTGAGTTTATAGGACTACAGGCTTCTGTTCTCCGTTTAACTTCAACAAAACTCTTGTGAAGAAAAAAAATATCCACCATAACAACCGTTACTTGTGCTGATGACGAAGACGTTGACACGTCTGCCGATTTTTGACATTTATGTTTAAAAGATTTATTTACACAAATATACACAAATATACACAAATATAGTATAGGTCCATCCCTATAGGCTTACGAAGTCGCATGTTATTTTAATACTTCTTAAAAGAAACCTCGCTGTCTTTCTGTGAAAGTCTGTGAAGAGCACTCGAGGTCACTCCTCAACCACCTCCTGATCAGGAAAGATACAATACCTCATTTTGCTTAGTTCTCTTATCTGGTCGATTAAGTTTAGTGAAATGATGTTTAGTGAATTTCTTTTTGGTATCTGAGGCATTGGTAAATACTGACCAGTATTTGAATTTTATCTGAACGGTATCAAATAATTAGAAAAAATAAAGTTACATATATTTCATTTATTAGGGTTGCGATACAAAGTGTACATTTTCTATAATTGGCAATATATAACGCTTTTACCACTGGATGATATTATTCCAGAGTCATGTAGAAGAATAAATCTGACAAGCATAATAACTTAACACGCTGAAAACGTTATTGTTTGTGTTTTGATATCTTTTAAATATACATGTATACAATATTGACAACTTATTGGCAACCTATCACTTCAACCGTCACAAAATATCACAGTCACATGAAAACTTAGTATAAACATTGATATAGTACACCCCAATTTTTAAATTATCAAGCAACTTTGGCGACTCCAGCAACAACATGAATTGGGAAATATACATGTACAATCACTTCATCTTACATGGATAATCCTCGATATAATAGGAAACGTAATAAAAAGGAAAAGTTTGCATATTTGGTCAATATGTGACCTTTTTTTCACAGCTTTATTTGTACATTGCTAATCAGTTAAAATTACAGTTTGCATTATGAGTGGTGGCTCCTTATGTGTCGTAACATATTCCCAGACTGACTGAATGATTTTCCACACACATCACACGAGTAAGGTTTCTCTCCGGTGTGGATACGTTGATGTTTGTTACAGGTAGAGGCGTCAGCAAAGCGGCGGTGGCACGTGGGACACTGGTAAGGACGCTCTCCAGTGTGAAGGCGAATGTGGGTCTTCAGAGAGCACATCTGCGTAAAGCACTTGCTGCAGTGTGGACACTTAAACGGGCGATCGGTGGAAGCAGGGTGGCTACGAATGTGGTTGTTGAGATTGTTTTTACCACTGAAATGCTTTTCACTAAGGTGACAGAAGTGTCGTTTTGCGGGTGGACAGTCTGTTGATGATGTGAAATCAGTATTGTCACGTTGACGTTTACGATTAGAAGGAGTACGGGCCACAGAGCCTTCCACTTGTGAAATGAAGTCAACTTGACGGCTGAGGACGCCATCATCGGTGTCTTCGTGGTCCAGAATGTCACAATCACTGTCAGGAGAGTTATAGCCAGATTCCAATTCCTCCCTCAGCATTTCAACAATCAGAGACAAGTCAGTAGTTTCTCTGGCTGGAGGTAACCTGTAGATGTCAAACTCATTTGGACATTTTCGTTTGACGTTCAAAGCGTTAGCGGCGGTCTTGTTTGAACGGATTGGGTCTTGTCTACTGTCTTCATTATCCGCGTAGAAGTCAGTGTGAGGTTGGCCTGTCTCTAGGGTTGTGAAATTGGTCGTCTGGTCAGTGGAATGTTGGTCAAGTTCTCGAATGCGGCCGATGACATGCTTCAGGTCGCACGTTGACTGGTTGTAAGACACTTGCTGTGCAGGAACAGGAGTCAGGAGGAAGCCACTGCTGCACGATTTACCAGGTAACCTACAATAAAAGATACAAAAATATCAAATGCGCTATTCATGAAAATAATGCATTTAAGTTATTGAAAATTTGAAATTGAAAGTAATTCGAAAGATGACGTGGTGATATTTCTGACGGGACATATCGCATAAATTAAACACACAAGACATTTAGAAGATTCACCAAGAATATGATCGAATTAATTTTCAAAATAAGTGGAGCCAGTTAATGTATATGCAGTGTTCCTTACCTTTCCGAGTTATGTTGGTCGTTATCATACTGAGACTGAAGGAGATGTGGTGGCCAGGCTGCAGTGAAATGACTGGTGAAGTGATGGGAGGGGTTCATCCACATACTCATGGTTATCTGAAATGGTAATATGATGTTTAAAAAAATACAAAATTACCAAATGTATCATAATTTATTTTCTTCAACTGCTCATTAAAAAAATCGTTGAAAAAGTGATTCGATGTAGTTTAAAGAGTTTGCCTCCACTATCATATATTGAGGAGAAATGGCCTAATAATATATCTTTTTACTAAAGATTACAAAACGCACATACCTCTTGTTCAGGTTTTCTTCCGACACAGTAGATGTAGTATACTGGTTCTGGTTGCGTCTTTTGTAACGTCTGCGTTATTGCTCTTGCAAAGAAGTTTATGAAAATTCTTGAAACTTTCACAGCCTTTAAAGGAATCCGTCATGCTCCCAACTTTGCGCTCTGTCCTGCAATTGGCCAGAAATTTTCAATGGTCACAGATCAGTTAGCTTTTGATGACACCCTTAATTATCCCTTTAAGGGAAACGGAGCAACCCGTTAAGGCGTGTCCTTTGATCGATCTTTATCTTCTTTCCCATTTACCTGTATATCTTGGTTTTGTGAAGGTGACAGCACACTTCAATGATCTAGCGCAATGATCCGAGGAGTAATTAACTGAATTATCTAAACCCGAAAGACCTTTGATTAAATGATCAGAGGAGAAGGGCACGTGTGATCAGGTCTTATCTGATTCTCACCTCAAATTAACGGACCAGTTACAGTAGGATTAGATCCCTTGAACATACATGTACTTCTTTTTTATGCTTAGCAAACGTCATTTATATTTTCTTTTTTGTGAAAGGTGCTTTACGGCTTAACTCGCAAAAATGAGTTTTCCTCGGGAAAAAAATTTTCCTACCCATATTTCATCGATCGACTCGCCACTGCACTTTGATTCGAGGTGTTAGTTATTTTCAATTAAATGATATATTTTAGGTTTGAATTGGGAAAGTTAAAGAGCTTTTTAGGATATGAAGACACAGAAGGTTTAACTTGGGGAAATTTTCAAACGCGTACGGTATACCATTAATCAATCTAGTCTGTAAGCAAAGAATAACAAAATAATATAACTAAAGAAAGCAACAAGAGCATTTTCCTTTTTATAGAAAAAAAGAACACCGATAGATTATTTTAATATATATATATCAAAAGACCAAGACTCGGATAAAATCTTTCGTTACTTTTCCTATTCCAATTTGATAAAGCCCCCTTTACACTGGACGGCGTCCTTTCTGCGTCCAGCAGTACGGCCCCATTTGAGAGTTTAAAAATTATAATATTTTACGTGCCGACAACTGGCCGATCATTGAGCATTCATTCTGATACAAAATTAATGCTCGTGCCTCCTTATTAAGACCACAGCGATGCCAAATTTCATGGTCGCAGAGAAGACGCAGAAAGGACGCCGTCCAGTGTAAAGGGGGTATAAAGAATTTGTCAATATTTCTGAAGAATCTCTTTTGAGAAAATGTGTCCACTGACAAATTAATGCCGATAAAAAATCACTTCCTTCACTGGTGGAGATAATAAAGAATTAATAGGAGTTTATCGTCCTTTGTGATATGTGTAGTAGGGCACGCGCTCATAATGACTGTATGGTAAACGTTGTAACACACCTCGCACCGTTCTTGACGTAACGGTACAGAAATAAACTAAAAGCGTCTCAAATGTTCTAAGGAACCGTCTTTGATTAAAATTTTGATTGTTTTGTCTAATACAGTGGATCATACCTGAGAAACAACGTACGGCTGTCAATTTTTTGTACCTGAGGCACAGAGTCTCGGTGAACTGATCAGGTGGGTGGATTCGTGTGATCAGAGGTTATCTGATAACAATCAAGATAGCCGATCAGGCCCTTAAGCTGGAAGTAAGAGGTATTTCTCAAGTGATTACCCAGCCAAGCAATCTCTTTCTTATATAAAATGCAGAATCCTACAATATAGTAAAGAATTTAAATTAATTTGTTATGCTTAAAACTTTGAAAACAACAAGAAGAGAGCGCGAAAGAGCACAAACCTATGGATGGGAAAAAGATTATTGACCGTTCGCCGTTAAATATTAGCTGACCAGGATTCAGTTCAAGTTGCATTTTCTCTCTCCTTGCCTCCGTGATGAATTTGTCAATTTTTCTCAATAATCATTTTGGAAAAAATGTGTCTAATAGCAAATATCATTAAACAAACATGAACACATCATTCCTTCATTGGTGGAAATAATAATAATTACAGCAATTTCTTTCTTATATAAAATGCAGAATCCTGCAATATAGTAAAGAATTTAAATTAATATGTCATGCTTAGAAATTTAAAAACAGCAACAACAAGAGAGGATAGGAAAAAGATTATTAACTGTTCTACGTAAAATATTAGCTGACCAGGATTCAGTTCAAGTTGCATTTTCTCTCTCCTTGCCTCCGTGATGAATTTGTCAATCTTTTTTAAGAATCATTTTGAAAAAAAATGTGTCTAATAGCAAATATTATTGAACAAACATGAACACATCACACCTTCAGTGGTGGAAATAATAAAAATTAGGTAAGAGTTTATCGTCAATTGTGACACGTGCCGGGCACGCGCTAAGGCGGTACTCATAATGTCTAATATTTTAAGAGTTACGACTGACAAGTATCGAGTAACCTCGCACCGTTCTTGACGTAACGGAGCAGAGATAGTGCAAGTGTCTCACATTGCTGTTTTGAACCGTCTTTGATCAAACTTTTGGTTGTTTTATGAATTTCAGTGGATCATGCCCGAGGAATAACGTACGGCTGTCATTTTTTATACCTGCTGCACAGAGGCTCTATGAAATAATCAGGTAGTCGGATTACCTGTGATCAAAAGTAATCTGATAAAAATCTACATAGCCGATCAATCCCTTGTGCTGACAGTGAAGGCTATGTTTCAGGCTATTACTCAGACAGAAAATCCCATTCTTATATAAAATGACAGAAACTTGAAAACGTTGAAAATCCAATTTTCTTGAAGACAAATTTGTCCACGCATTCTCACTGATACTAAATTTGCATAATGCGTTTGTGAAGGTCGTTAATGACGCTAATATTAAAAACAAAAATAATAATAATAATAATATTACAGATACAGGCATTTCAGTGGAATTATTTGAATCAAGATAATCAGTAAAGATGGTGAGCAACACAATGACCTTTACGTTTGAGTTTTTAGGACTACAGACTTCTGTTCTCCGTTTAACTTCAACAAAACTCTTGTGAAGAAACAAAACTGCCAGGAAAACCGCTACATGTGCTGATGACGAAGACGTTCACATGTCGGACAATTTTTGCCATTTAATTTATGTTTAAAAGATTTATTTCTGTGATAGTACCGAATATACACAAATTTAACACAACATACACTTTTGCCCAAAATGGTTGGTACACGGATATTTTGGTATGCATATCGCCCTGTTTCTTTCATTATTATTGTTTATATTGTTAAATATGTGAAGCTGGAGGAATGGTAAAGTCAAGGAGAAACAACCAATGCAAATGTGAAAAAAGCGTTAATTTATTTAGGTTTTTTTTTCTCATGCCCCCCAAAAGAGAACTTTTTTTACATAACAGTACCAAGTGAAAAATTAAACATAAATTTATACTGTGATTGACAATTAAAGTGAAATAATCACCAAAGATTGAGTTTATAGGACTACAGGCTTCTGTTCTCCGTTTAACTTCAACAAAACTCTTGTGAAGAAAAAAAATATCCACCAGAACAACCGTTACTTGTGCTGATGACGAAGACGTTGACACGTCTGCCGATTTTTGACATTTATGTTTAAAAGATTTATTTACACAAATATACACAAATATAACACATAATATATAAGTATGAATATATTAGTATAGGTCCATCCCTATAGGCTTACGAAGTCGCATGTTATTTTAATACTTCTTAAAAGAAACTTCGCTGTCTTTCTGTGAAAGTCTGTGAAGAGCACTCGAGGTCACTCCTCAACCACCTCCTGATCAGGAAAGATACAATACCTCATTTTGCTTAGTTCTCTTATCTGGACGATTAAGTTTAGTGAAATGATGTTTAGTGAATTTCTTTTTGGTATCTGAGGCATTGGTAAATACTGACCAGTATTTGAATTTTATCTGAACGGTATCAAATAATTAGAAAAAATAAAGTTACATATATTTCATTTATTAGGGTTGCGATACAAAGTGTACATTTTCTATAATTGGCAATATATAACGCTTTTACCACTGGATGATATTATTCCAGAGTCATGTAGAAGAATAAATCTGACAAGCATAATAACTTAACACGCTGAAAACGTTATTGTTTGTGTTTTGATATCTTTTAAATATACATGTATACAATATTGACAACTTATTGGCAATCTATCACTTCAACCGTCACAATCAAATATCACAGTCACATGAAAACTTAGTATAAACATTGATATAATACACCCCAATTTTTAAATTATCAAGCAACTTTGGCGACTCCAGCAACAACATGAATTGGGAAATATACATGTACAATCACTTCATCTTACATGGATAATCCTCGATATAATGGGAAACGTAATAAAAGGAAAAGTTTGCATATTTGGTCAATATGTGAGCTTTTTTCACAGCTTTATTTGTACATTGCTAATCAGTTAAAATTACAGTTTGCATTATGAGTGGTGGCTCCTTTTGTGTCGTAACATATTCCCAGACTGACTGAATGATTTTCCACACACATCACACGAGTAAGGTTTCTCTCCGGTGTGGATACGTTGATGTTTGTTACAGGTAGAGGCGTCAGCAAAGCGGCGGTGGCACGTGGGACACTGGTAAGGACGCTCTCCAGTGTGAAGGCGAATGTGGGTCTTCAGAGAGCACATCTGCGTAAAGCACTTGCTGCAGTGTGGACACTTAAACGGGCGATCGGTGGAAGCAGGGTGGCTACGAATGTGGTTGTTGAGATTGTTTTTACCACTGAAATGCTTTTCACTAAGGTGACAGAAGTGTCGTTTTGCGGGTGGACAGTCTGTTGATGATGTGAAATCAGTATTGTCACGTTGACGTTTACGATTAGAAGGAGTACGGGCCACAGAGCCTTCCACTTGTGAAATGAAGTCAACTTGACGGCTGAGGACGCCATCATCGGTGTCTTCGTGGTCCAGAATGTCACAATCACTGTCAGGAGAGTTATAGCCAGATTCTAATTCCTCCCTCAGCATTTCAACAATCAGAGACAAGTCAGTAGTTTCTCTGGCTGGAGGTAACCTGTAGATGTCAAACCCATTTGGACATTTTCGTTTGACGTTCAAAGCGTTAGCGGCGGTCTTGTTTGAACGGATTGGGTCTTGTCTACTGTCTTCATTATCCGCGTAGAAGTCAGTGTGAGGTTGGCCTGTCTCTAGGGTTGTGAAATTGGTCGTCTGGTCAGTGGAATGTTGGTCAAGTTCTCGAATGCGGCCGATGACATGCTTCAGGTCGCACGTTGACTGGTTGTAAGACACTTGCTGTGCAGGAACAGGAGTCAGGAGGAAGCCACTGCTGCACGATTTACCAGGTAACCTACAATAAAAGATACAAAAATATCAAATGCGCTATTCATGTAAATAATGCATTTCAGTTATTGAAAATTTAAAATTGAAAGTAATTTAAAAGATGACGTTGTGATATTTCTGACGGGCCATATCTAATCGCATAAATTAAACACACAAAACATTGAGAAGATTGCTCAAGAATGTGATTGAATTAATTTTCGGAGTAACTGGAGCCACTTAATGTTTCTACAATGCTTCTTACCTTTCATAGGTATGTTGGTCGTTATCATACTGAGACTGAAGGAGATGTGGTGGCCAGGCTGCAGTGAAATGACTGGTGAAGTGATGGGAGGGGTTCATCCACATACTCATAGTTATCTGAAATGGTAATATGATGTTTAAAAAAAAATGCAAAAATATACAATGTATCACAATTTCTTTCTTCAACTGCTGAATAAAAAAATCGTTGACAAAAGTGATTCGATATCGATTTTATCTATAATATCATTTTTTTTCAAATTGCAATTGAGTTTAATTTAGTGTGTCATTACCTGCAGTTTAAAGAATTTGCTTCAGTGTATTACTTTCAACATGATGAATACCATAGCAACATATATTTTTTTACTATAGATTAAAAAACGCACATACCTCTTGTTCAGGTTTTCTTCCGACACAGTAGATGTAGTATAATGGTTCTGGGTGCGTCTCTTGTTACGTCTGCGTTATAGCTCTAGCAAAGAAGATTCTGAAAGTTCTTGAAACTTTCACAGCCTTTAAAGAAATCCGTCATGCTCCCAACTTTGCGCTCTGTCCTGCAATTGGCCAGAAATTTTCAATGGTCACAGATCAGCTAACTTTTGATGACACCCTTAATTATCCCTTTAGGGGAAGCGGAGCAACCCGTTAAGGCGTGTCCTTTGATCGATCTTTATCTTCTTTCCCATTTACCTGTATATCTTGGTTTTGTGAAGGTGACAGCACACTTCAATGATCTAGCGCAATGATCCGAGGAGTAATTAACTGAATTATCTAAACCCGAAAGACCTTTGATTAAATGATCAGAGGAGAAGGACACGTGTAATCAGGTCTTATCTGATTCTCACCTCAAATTAACGGACCACTTACAGTAGGATTAGATCCCTTGCAAATGCTTCTTAACAATCAACCATTCCAACACAAAATTTTTCTATCTTAGCAAACGTCGTTTGTATTTTTATTTTATTTATTTTATTTTTTTGTGAAAGGTGCTTTACGGGGGTTTACGCGCAAAAATGAGTTTTCCTCGGGAAAAAATATCCTATTTATATTTTATCGCTCGTCTCGTCCCTGCATTCGAGGTTTTAGTTATTTTCAATTTAATGATATATTTTAATAACCAAGTAGATAACCATATCTTACTGTACATGTTACAAATTTGGAACCATTGACATCAGTTACTTATGTTTGTGTTTTAATGGTTTTAATCTTTGATCAAAATATTGATTGTTTTGTCTAAAGCAGTGGATCATACCTGAGAAATAACTAACGGCTGTCATTTTGTTTCTCGGTGAGCTGATAAGATGGGCGTTATACTTGTGGTCAGAGTTTATCTGATAACCATCAATATTAATTAGTCCCTTGCGCTGGAAGCAAGAGGTTTTCTCAAGCCATAGCCCAGCTAAGTAATCTCTTTCTTATATAAAATGAAAATCGTACAAAATAGTAGAGAATTAAATTTAATATGTCATGCTTAAAAATTTGAAAACAACAGCAACAATAGAGCGCAACAAGAGCACAAACCTTTTGATAGGAAAAAAAAGATTGGTGGTACTCATAATGTCTGATATAGTAAGAGGTACGACTGACAAGCATCGAGTTACCACGCACTGTTCTTGACGTAACGGAACAGAAATAGTGAAAGTGTCTCAAGGCGAACTTAATGAACCGTCTTTGATCAAACTTTTGGCTGTTTATCTAATGCAGTAGATCATGCCAGAGGAAGAAATTACTGTTGTTCATTTTTTATATCCGAGACACACAGCCTCAGTGAAATGATCAGGTGGACGGTTTACCTGTGATCACAAAAATCTGATAACAATCCAGACAGCCGATCAGTCCTTTATGCTGGAAGTGAGAGGTGTTTCACAATCGAGAACCCAGCGAAGTATTCTCACTCTGATATGAAATGAAAGAATCGTGCTATACAGAAGAGAATTTTAATTCATAGGAAATGTTTAGGGATTTGAAAACAAAAACAAAAAGAATGTTACAAAAGCGCAACACTGCTGATGGGAAAAAGATTATTGACAGTTCTATATAAAACATTAGCTGACCAGGATTCGGTTAAAATTGCAAATTCCCTTTCCCTCCTGAATGCCTATGCTGACGAATTTGTCAACTTTTGTCGATAACCCTTTTAGAGAAAATTTGTCCTATAGCAATCATCATTAAACAAGCATGAAAACATCACCCCCTTCATTTGTGGAGATAATAAAAATGAATAAAGTTAGTTGTCAATCGTGACACATGCCGGGCACGCGCTACGGCGGTACACGTGTGGTATGTGCCTGTATTTCACACCGACTACGAATTCCACAAATCGCCAAGGTTTTATTAATTCCAGGGTTCTTAGTTTAATCGTGACAAATTCTTTACGCCCTTACTTGATTGTGATTCATTCTCAGTCAGTTCTTGCAATTCTTGAGAGATAGTGAAATCGGCACAAAATTTTCGAACCAGTCTTCTATTTATCAGGAACTGATGTTCATACTCCAGGTCTAGGGCCATAACGGAAAAGAAATAGTGAGAAGCAGCGTAAAATGCTGTAAGGAACCGTTTTTGATAAAACTTTAGGTTGTTTTATGCAATCCAGTAGATCACACCTGAGGGAAAAATTGCAGTTAACTTTTTTCTTTTCTGTACCTGAGGCAGAGAGCCCCAGTGTACTGATCAGGTAGACGGTTTACCTGTAATCAGAGGTTATCAGATAACAACCCAGATAGCCGAACAGTCCCGTATGCTGGAAGTAAAGGTTATTAATTTCACAAGCTATAACTCAGCCAAGGTATTCTATTCTTATATTAAATGACAGAAACTTCAAAACTCTGAAAATTTAATTTTATTAAGGACGAATTAGTCCACTCATTCTAAATGATACTAAATTTCAGTTCTCTGTTTAGCTCTGCCGAAGACTAAAACATTACACCAGGGCTAACATGATAGCTGCTGATGACGAAGACAAATTGGCCAATTTCTGTGATTTCCTTAATGTTATAAAAATGGGGTTTACGCAGCGTTTTGGCCTTTTAAGTATCATAACGGTACACGATAATTCTGGTTAATATTAATTGTTTTTGACAGTAGTAGTTGTTTCGGTCGTTAAATTTTGCCGTGTAAATGATACCTGGTTTAATGAAGTGTGTAGGTTTAGTCAAATTCTTATCGGGGCTCGGGTAAATACGATTTGAATTTTATCTGAATGGTATTATATCAAATAATTAAAAAAATAAGTCATAAATATTACATTTATTAGGATTACAAAATAAATGTAAACTTTCTATATTTGGCAGTACATAACGATTTTACCAATGGATGATATTATTCCATAATCATATACTGATTATCTAACAAGCATAATAACTAAACAAGCTTAAGTCGTTATTGTTTATGTCTAGAGCGTTTGGAAATAAACAAGATATACATACAATATTGACAACTTATTGGCAATCTATCACTTAAATCGTTACCAGATATCAGAGTCACATGAGAACATACTATAAACAGTAATACAATACACCCATATTTACACATAACGAACCAAGTTATTTGGCGAATCCAGCAAGAATATGAATTGGGGAAATATGCAATCTCTTTATATTATATGAACAATAAAAGGATGTGCATATATGGAATGGTTTTTCGTATTTGGTCAGTTTGTGAGCGCTTTTCCCGGAAAATACGCACATTGTTAATGCAGTAGATGTTATAGTTTGCATTATGAGTGGTGGCTCCTTTTGTGTCGCAGCATATTTCCAGACTGGCTAAATGATTTGCCACACACATCACACGAGTAAGGTTTCTCTCCGGTGTGGATACGCTGATGTTTGCTGCAAGTAGAGACGTCAGCAAAGCGGCGATGGCATGTGGGACACTGGTAAGGACGCTCTCCAGTGTGAAGGCGAACGTGGGTCTTAAGGGAGCACATCTGCGTAAAGCATTTGCTGCAGTATTGACACTTAAACGGGCGGTCAGTGGAACCAGAGTGACTGCGAATGTGGTTGTTGAGATTGTTTTTACTACTGAAATGCTTGTCACAAAGGTGACAGAAGTGTCGCTTTGCGGGTGGAGAGTAAGATGTTGATGTGACATCAGTATTGTCACGTTGACGTTTACGATTAGAAGGAGTACGGGCCACAGAGCCTTCCACTAGTGAAATGAAGTCAACTTGACGGCTGAGGACGCCATCAGCGGTGTCCTCGTGCTCTAGAATGTCACATTCGCTGTCAGGAGAGTTGTAGCCAGATTCCAATTCCTCCCTCAGCATTTCAGCAATCAGAGCCAAGTCTGTAGTTTCTCTGGCTGGAGGTAACCTGTAGATATCAAACTCATCTGGACTGGTCTGTTTGACGTCCAGATCATAAGTGGCGGTGTTGTTTGAATGGCTTGCGTCCTTTCCACTGTCTTCATTATCCGCGTAGAAGTCAATGTGAGGTTGGCCTGTTTCTAGGGTTGTGAAATTGGTTGTCTGGTCAGCAGAATGTTGGTCAAGTTCTCGGATGCGGCCGATAGCCTGGTTGAGGTCGTTTGTTGACTGGTTGTAAGACACTTGCTGTACAGGAACAGGAGTCAATAGGAAGCCACTGCCCCATGGTTCACCAGAGAACCTAAGATATACACATAAACATATGTTAAAATTTTTATTTTGATGAATTTCAATTAGATGTGCACATATTATTTATCGTCTTCAAAGACGCGAACCTTCAATAATAACAATGATATAACAAATCGTTTATCTGTTCATAGTGAATGTTAACTGTAGTGGCTTCTTTGTCACTTTTCTCTGATTATATTTTCAACTAAAACCACATTCGTATTTTCATTTCTAAAATGACGTTAAGCACGTTTCTATATTAAAGAAAGGTGCATATCGGAATGATTCACTCTCAGAATTAGAAGGCCAAGTTCCAATGCAAATTTAACGAGGAAAAATAATGTCTGGCAGCTTAAAACACGTAGATCCAATGCAAATTTTACGCGGAAAAATAGTGTCTGGCAACTTATCAGCGTGAGTGGGGTCAGTTAATGTTTATGAAAACGTTTCTTACCTTTCAGAGCTATGTTGGTCGTTATCATACTGAAGCTGAAGGAGATGTGGTGGCCAGGCTGCAGTGAAATGACTTGGGAAGTGGTGGGAGGGGTTCATCCACATACTCATGGTTATCTGAAAAGAGGAGGTATCATTTCGTTTACTCCGTTGATATTTGTTTCAATTTATCTCTCTCATTTATATATCAGAACTCTCAGTTCTTCACCAAATATTCCTGACCGGAAGGTTTTCTGTAAGTGTCCTCTGTTTTTTTTAGTTTTAATGCCATATTAATCTACCAGTTAACCCTAATTAGAAGGCAGTCTTACCTCTCGTTCGGGCTTTATTCCAACACACAGGAGACAGTATATTATTCCTCGGTGCTTCTTTATAATGCTTCTTCTGCGATCTTGCTCTGGCAAAGATGACTGACACTTGTTTAAAATTTTCCAGCTTTTAAAGGGATTCATCGTTCTTCCAACTTTGCGCAGTTTGTTTTGATTGGTCAGAAGTTATGGGCACGGATCGGCTAGGTGTTAACTGCTTTTAACCCGTTAATGATACCTTTAAGGGAAAGCGAAAGGGATGTCCCGTTTAAGGCGTGTCCCGTGATCAGTCTTAATCCCGCCGCCATTCACCTGCAGATCATGGCTTCAGAAGCGACATTTGCGACCCACCTGAACTATCTGGAGATGCACGATTTTATCTGAGATATGGGTTCTTTCAAGACTGTTAACTGATCAAAGGGGTATCTGTCATCTTATCATATTGAGCTAATTAATCGTGGAAAACGCTTTAATCTTTTAATTCGGAAGAATTTCAACAAAACCATGCCTTGTGTTTTTCCCCAAATAAATGTGACACATACAGTTCATGGATTTTTGTCGTCCATTTTAAAAATTAAAACTAAATTTGAACGAAAGAAAAGACAGTTGAAACAAGGGGAAGCCCATGAATGTCATAAAGTCTTAAAGTGACTGGACTGTACAACAGCCAAATTTACCAAAAAGTACGATCATACAAACCGAAGTTTGATGAGCCGATGTTTATTATTGTTATTTTGAAAGTTTTCAAGTGTTCGTATTGACTGTTCAATCTTGAAACGGTAAATTTTCTGAAGTATTGTTATTTTTCCATCCTTCTGAATTTTTATTATTGTCTTAAGAGCCACGTGCTATTGACGTGCCGAGATGTTACAGGCGATGTAAAAAATGCATGTAATATTTTTCCCTTTGTGAACAATCGAACATCTTACAATCATTGCAGAAATCCCCGTGATTTAAGATTGGTGGGGTTGGGGTGTAATCACGACCTGCGAGTATTTCAAGATGAAACTGGTTTATTTTCATCCAGTACACCATGGCTTCTAAAAGAACAGTATGAATACGCCTGGATAGTTTGACGCAACGAATAATTATCTTCTTCCTAATGTTTTCAGGCAATTAATTGAACTGAAGAGCTTCATCCTGTACTCAGCTGTTGTTTGATAGTTATCTCACTGTTCAACAGTTTGACAGTCCGAATGGTCCGTCTCATGCTAACCTTCTTTAGTTTTTTCAATATATTTACCGTTGTGCTACATTTACGTGTTTTTTAAATGCTAGGCAAACAGATGTAAATAGCGATGCTATATATAGTTTTGATTGCATAGTTTTAACTTGACACCACAAAAATAACGCGCATATTAAAAGTCTTAAACTTAAGTCTTGCGGTGTATTTGCCTTTAATAGATCTTTTCATCAATAGATTGCCATTTTTTGTTTGAAATATTTCCATATGTTTAATAAATATCTTATACAATTTCCATGCAGGACTGTCATACACCCCATTCTCATAGATTAGATCGACCTACATTGGATCGACCTAACTCCCTGGGGGTTCACGCTAAATAGCTGTCAGTCGGGCGGACACGAAAGTTAATTACCCCTCAAAGCTTGTAGTAGGCGGGGACGGACACTTAAGGGGGATTATCTGACAGTAATCTAGTGAGACTCCCCGCGGTGATAGATCGATCTAAAAGTTGTGAGAACAGAGCCTTTCACCCCATTCTCATAGATTAGATCGACCTACATTGGATCGACCTAACTCCCTGGGGGTTCACGCTAAATAGCTGTCAGCCGGGCGGACACGAAAGTTAATTACCCCTTAAAGCTTGTAGTAGGCGGGGACGGACACTTAAGGGGGATTATCTGACAGTAATCTAGTGAGACTCCCCGCGGTGATAGATCGATCTAAAAGTTGTGAGAACAGAGCCTTAATGGTTGAAACAACAATAATGATAAGTTGTAGCATAAATGATTATAAATATAACTTTTTACCTATTGTTCCAAAATCATTATCATGAAAATAATTATATTTCATCATCATCATCATCATATTATTATTATTATTATTGTTGTTGGTGTTGTTGTTGTTGTTGTTGTTGCTGCTGCTGCTGTTTTTTGGTAAATGACTGTAACATTTCTTTTTACTGAGTGATTAAAAAATCCAAATAACCAGAAAACACAGACATGGTTCACATTTACAGCTTTTTATGCTTAAAATATACAAATCAGGTCCTTAATAAATGCGGTTTACATGAATTTGTGTAGTAACAGTTTATACACAGTCAAAATTCCCTCTTTTTGAAGACTAGGTAAGTCATGTGACTTTAAAGGGCCTTATGTGGTCATGTGATTTGTTGATCCGCCATCTTGGAACTCGGTGGTGTCAAAGTGCCTGTCAGGAAAACAAGACTGACTTCAGGAGTTCTCTGACAGGCACAGTGGACCACTGGACCAACGGTTCATGATCTGAACCGCGATTAATTCGACAGGAAAGAGAAGGCAATTTTGCCATCATCATCAAAGGGAAGATATTTCGTTGTGGTGTTGACGTGTACAAACCACTCATTTGCATATGTAAACAAAGTCGATACATTATGTATCTCAAACTTTTGCTCTTGATGATTTATATTTTGATACTGTTCGTCTTAGCTCGGATTCTTGAGGCAGTATCTTGGTATGAAACCGGATACTTGGCAAGTAAGATCTTGGACCCCATGGCGCTGAGCGTAAGGAAGCTGAAATTGCTGCTAGACCAGCGAGGGGTCAGCTATGCAGGGGTGGTGGAAAAACGGGAACTCAAAGATTTGGTAGATAACATGGGTAAGTATTAATCATGTACATAATTATGCCTCAGTTCTGGTGGTAGAAATATTTTGATGATGGATCGTCAACATAAGTTAACCCACCGTATTTAAGAGTTTTTAATGAAATACATAAATATGTTGATGAGTTACACTGGAAGTTCATTCTTATGTTTAACATTTTTAACTTTTTATATAATTTTACCATCATAAGAAATACTCTTGGAGTTGACCCTAAAATTGTAGGTGAGGTTACAGAGGGTGAGCTGGACCAGGCCTGCATGCATGATGAAACTGTTCAGGAGTCTTCAGAGGGGACAAACTTCACTTGTGGGTCTCATTTCTATGAACAGGTAGAGGACACAAAGGACAGTGTCTGGCTAGTGCAGGTTTGTATTAGCTTCCATTGGACCGGCTATTCTGTAGTATGGTAGTTTACAAAATATGGAAGGAATTTTGTTTAAAACTAAGCCCTTTTGACTTTTGTGAAATACATGTAGGCCCAGTTGCTTTGTTTAAATTAAATAACTATACCTTTTTATCTTACTGTAAAGTTGATATAAAACATTTGAGAACTACTAGGTGATGTGGTGCTAACAAGTGCTTTATTCCATTTAAGGTCTGTTCCTACTTTACTGTTGCACTTATATTACAATGAATGTTAAAATATTTTATTAAAATAAGTATTGAGTGTGTATGGTTTTATATATGTGCCTGTGCATTTCCATTTTGCCTTTGATCGTTTATGATTCTCCAGTGACAGTTTCATTGTGCAAACAAGTATTTCTTCAGTTCATGTACACCATGCCTATATATATAGGTATGTTAACATACAAGTTAATTTAGTTTTTCTAACAGTCACTTTTAAGTGACTAAAATTAAAATGTTATTAAAATTATGCTGGTCACCTGATTATGCTAAACTCACTGAGTATAATTCTTCTAATTTCACACTCACAGCTATCCCACCTCTTGACATGACACTTAATCTACTGGTTTGCTAAATTACTTGCAGATTGGGATCATGTAGCTAACATATATTCGTACTCCTCTACAATAGGTAGTATCGAGTGATGAGAAACCACTTATAGCTGAAGATGACTGGAAACTAATACAGACTAAGGTGTCTCGCTTTGGTGTCAGGACTGGGAAGTTTAAATGTTCTCTAGACAGAAGGTATGTGTGTATTGATAATCTTTATTTAAAATCTAGGCTGGATGTAGCTTAATTGGGTTAGAATAGTGTGATGCTTTTGTTTATGCTACTATACTAGAATATCAGATTTTCCTTTTTTCTTTACTATTAAGGCTATTGTATTGCTATTATTATTGTATAACCAGTAGATTATTTCTCTATCATTTAAAACAAGTTTTTGTGTCTTTTCTGTTTGAGTTTATGTCAGAGAAAGTTATGGATGACATTGCTATTATTATTGTATAACCAGTAGATTATTTCTCTATCATTAAAAATAAGTTTTTGTGTCTTTTCTGTTTCAGTTTATGTCAGAGAAAGTTATGGATGACATCTCGTCTTGTTATGGCTCTGCCTCATGGCTACCGTGCAAAGGACAATGTAATCCTTCGAACATACACAGGTTCAACCAAAGTACAGGCTGTATTTGATTGGATAAATCAAATCCTGGCCACAAGAATTAAAAGAATCCACAACTGGACTGACTTTTCAAATGATTGGTACAGTTATGAAGATGTCAAGAAAAGAACAGAATATCCTGTCAGGGTTGTATTATATTCAAAGACTGTGTTACCACCTATGTTTTTTTCGGCATTGAGTGTAAAATTCACTGGGAGAGTTATATTTGGATTAGTGGTGAATTCTTCACTGAAACCCCCAAATATATCTGATCGTTTGAAACTAGGCGAAAAAGAACCATTGTTACATATTTTGACTCCAGAAAGAAATTATACTTATGGTTCAAAGTCAGGGGAATATTATAATTACAAAAGTATGGAATTATTTTTGAGAACTGTTGTGCCAGAAGTAAATGATTTATTTATATTTTTCTTATTTATAGTAAATATATGTGGCATGTCTAGTGTATTTCAAAATCAGGATACATTAATAAGGCGGCTGTGGAGATGTTTGTGGACAGTAGTTAAGTATAACTGTTTCCTGATATTTTTATGGCTTCCAATTCTTGCAGTATTTCAGTTCCCTTGGATGAAAAGCATGAGTGAAGTTGGCTTGAAAATCATCAGAATAGTAAACTGCACAGATTTTGCAGGTTTACTGAGAAAAGACTTACACTTTTACATATCACACAAAGCCATAGCTGTTGTAATTTATTTAGTGTTTGGGGTGGTGGCAGGATGTCTGTGGAGTAAAGGGAATGTTGATGACCAGCAGGCAGACACTAATAATAATAATGTACCTTGGTGGGCACCTGTTCGGTTGGACAATTACCTCTTCCGTCCATCCACTAGTTTGACCAGTCCGTTAAACTCACAAGTTGATTTAGAAGAAGGAATGGAAATGCTTATTGAGCGTCTGGCTGTACCAAGTTTCTGGCTTCAGCCTGTTATTTCCAGTGACTATGTCAAGGATCTTCCTGTCTGGAGATTTAATGGAAGCTTCAACAGCTCTGGATCAGAAGAGGAACAGACAGATGTAGATGTGAAGCAGGATATCGCACCCCAGAGCTGTGAGAAATGTCAACTTGGAAACCTTATTCGTCACTCCCGTGATGAGAATGTTCAGAATGTTTCACCCCATTCAGCCAGTTACATAATGGATGCTAACTATAAATGCATTTGTGGGCACCAGCAACCAGCACAGTCAACTCCAGAGGAGAAGTTTGTAGTAAGGTCAAATGATGGAGACAAAAATAACTGTGGAGTGGAGGCAGACACCCAATCAAATGTGAATAATCGCAAAAGTCGTAGTCCTAAGAGAAACAGAAATGGTCTTCCACCTGGTATGTTAGAGTGCTCTGATTGTGTGATATGTTTGGACAGCTACAAGATTGGAAATGTGCTGTGTGGCCTTCCATGCGGTCACTCGTTTCATGAGGAATGTATTATGGTGTGGCTCTCCAGAGATAACCATTGCTGTCCAGTGTGTCGCTGGCCATCTTACAGAGCCAAACCTTGCCGCCTCCATCTACACGAAGAATGATTTATTAGTAAAAAGGTCATTATATTACTTGGGCCATGTCATTTCCTCTTGAATGCCCGTTATCCTCAAGCAGTGGCTGTTTAATTTCATTATAGAGTTAGAACACCTAGTAATAATATCCTTAGAATTTGTTGCAAAAGTAACTTCCATCTTTCAACAATGAGGTAAATCATGTTACAGTTAGATTTAACTGGATGGTGGTTTATGCTGTTAGTGCCTTTCCTCAAGTTTGGATAAAAGAAAATGGAGATAAATAGTTAGTCTTATTTTGGAAATTTAAAAATGGAAGTATTTCAAGCATCTTCATGAACAAGGTTATATCTTGTACATTTATTTAAATAGTTAATAAGTTATTGCCTGCAAGCCTTCTCAAGCTAATGGATAAATAAAGTTTACCATTTTCTCATAATTTGTTGGCAGAACCAATACAGATAGCAGTGGAAATTAATATTTACTGTATTTGTAGAAAACATGGCTTCACTTTATTTCCTGTTTACACCAGAAATTGACATCTGAATTTTTAATTTGGTGTATGACAAAAGATACTTGTTGTAATATTCCAAATTGCAAGTCCTAAATAAAATCAAAGAAAGTGCTTTATGAAAAAAACTATATTAGTATGTGGAATTGGCTTACTGGTTTTCTCTTCAGACAGCACCTAGTTTTATCTCAATGGCCTGTTGAATCTTACAATTCATTACTAATTCTGTCTGAGAATTTCATTTTCTTATCCTACATGAAAAAACAAAGAATGCATGTATCTTTCCCATTACCTGAAGCAGAGTGAATAAAGATGTGGTATCAAAAATGTATACATTGCAGGGGCGTAACCAGACCTTTAAAAATTGTACGCACAGATCATAAAAATACCCAGCATGTATAGCAAAATGTAGACTAACGCAACAGATGAAGGACAGCGTAATCACAGCATATGTACCACACATCGTAGCTTAATTTCCATTAATAATAAAATAATCATTTAAGTCAAAAATATTCTCGCGATTTAATTAAGTTTCAATATTTTTATTTACCCAGAACGGGTATTCATTATTCATTTAAAAGGAGACTAACTTCGCATCAGCAGACCCCCCCCTCCCCTCTTCGAATAATGCTGGATCCTCCTCTGAGTTGAACTTGCATATGGTTTCATCCAGCTTTCATGCGGGTGCATGGCTCCCAAAAACAACCAATTATATGACACAATAGAGCTCTGATACATCTAAGTTTACTTATTTGTTTGTGGAAATTGCCCATGTCACCCTATTAGTTTGGAGGGCTAAGCTGGATCAAGTCCGTGTGAAATTCTTTGAATCTTTGCAGGAAAAAATCTTCCTTTGTTTCTCTAGCTCCTTATTAAACCTGGTGTCCAGATTTTAGCTAGTGCCCCTAGGTCTACGGGAGCTGCACTTTGAAAGTAACACACAGGTAGATTTTACCTGAGATAAATATCACCAGCGAGAGTGCGTTCGTTACTCTCATGACTACAGGAGAGTTGAAGGCCACTTAACCCTCCAATTAAGAGGTAAAGGATGTTCCAGTTAGATGGACGATTAAGATAGGACTTGTACAGGTAACAGGCATTGTTTACCTCAGTTGAATAAAAGTATGCAAGACAGGGGGTCAGAACAATTGTGCGTATACAGAGGATTTGTACATACAGGTGACTTTAATTCGCAGAGGATTTTTGATATATATTCCGTGAAAAATACACTAAATTTATATAAAATAATATCATGGTTGTCCAAAAAAAATTGTACGCACAGTGCATCCGTGCGTATGCCTAGTTACGCCCATGCATTGGATGTATTCGAGTATGGAACTACAGAGAGAAGCTACTTGGGAGATGACAACACCAGGAAGAATCTTTCAATTGTTTGCATTGTATTACACCAAATCCCATCTTTGACAATGACATATAGGCAAAAAAGTGAATTTCATAGTATTTTCATTCTTGATCCTGGTAAACTTACACCTTATTCATTCAATCAAAAACCTGCAATCTAGCAAAGTTAACAGATCATTTTATTAATCAAATCATAAACACCAGTTCCCTTGGCTGACCTAGGATTTCAAAGTTTTTTTTCTTTTGGAGCCAATGCACATTTGGATGTTTAATAACATACCTTTTTTGAATCACAAAACATCAATCATTTGCAAAAGAGACTTTATTTTACTACCAAACACTAGCTCCCCATTGCCTTCAGTTATAAAAGAAAAAAGATATCACAAAATTTACAAAACACCATTCACTTTCTAATAGCATGAGACACGTACTGAAATTAGTTTCTTTCAATTTTCAACATTTTTTTTTACATAAAATAATCAATTTACTGTCATTTTTATATGATCAACTAAGAAAATTGATGAAATGGGAAAAATATCAATAGAACTATTTTGAATGTCCAATTTGCTCTATTCTGAAATCCTAAACAAAGTGAATGATTGAATGACAAAATGCAATGATATCGATGTCTGTACATAAAAACCAATCAATCAAATATTAAGAAAATCTCAACTTTTAGAAAGGTCCACTATACACTCTTGACTAAAAAACATTCAATCACTGAGCATTCACCCTTATGCTGGGAGTACATAAGGTGCCACAGTTGTTGAATAATGATTCAATGTTAGGAATGTACTAGTAACTGTTCCCCAAATTGTGTACATCTCCACTACAACAATTGGCCAATTGAAAGCTATCTCTGCAACATGCATGTGATTACTCCTGCCATTCAGATTTATGTATCTGAGTTAGAATTCATTTTTGCCTTTATTGAATCAAAGTCAAAAAGAGGCATTTCCAGTGGAGGTAATTCAAGCGAAGGCAAGTCTGACAAATTCATGTGTGGTGGAATCGAGTAAAACCGTTCTTCTTCATCATTTTCATCATCAACGTATACAGGTTTGATGTGATTATTTGTTTTTAACTCCTCATTTTCTTTTTTAATCTTATTCAATTCCTCATGCAAATTTGCATTTTCTCCTAAAAGCTGTTCTATGTGTGACCTTAAAGCCAGATTGTGAGTCTTTAATTCTTCAATAATCATTTTGTCATCTTTGGGAGCCTTTACTGCAGTCTGAATGAGGTGTCTATTTGGCCATGGTCTTGGTGAATCCATACCCAAAGATATAGCACGGTTATGTAAAAAGAACAGTAAAGAATCTGTTTCCTCCATGGTCTTAAATGTTTCTTCCTCCATCTGGCCATCAGTAACATCTGTTGGCATGTCTGAATACCCTGATATCTGTGGTAGATTGTCAGACAGAGATGCAATGTTAGTTATAGTAGTATCATTGGAATCCATCTGCTGTTGCTTCTGCAACTGTGCCTTTCTTTGCTTTGCTCTGATGACAGCCTTTTGCTTGATATGGTGGTCATGCTGTAGCTGAAGGGATTCTAGAGCCTTTTCTACCCTTGTAAGGGACTGAGCCTTAAGGAGATACTCTAAAAATGTCACAATATATTTATTTTATATATTGTAATGTAACACAAGCAAAAATAGTCAAATAAATCTATACTTTAAGCAATCAGAGAGGTCTGATTAAAGGTTTACCTGTGAGCAAAACTTATGAACAGTGTAACAAAAGTGTTTCTTAACTTAAAAAAAAAAAAAGGCAAAAAAATGTCCTTTCATTTCATCTGATATTTTTCACCTGCTGCTTGCTGATGGCACTCTACAGCTTCATCAAATTTTCCAGATCTTAGAAGAGCTTCTGCCTTTCTTTCTTGTTGATGGGCCTAAAATTAAAGACAATCTAAGTAAATCTTGGAAGTAGAGTCTCGACTAAAATGTAAAATGCCTTAAAACCTTACATGCAATCAATCATCAGTATTTAAAACAGATAAACATATAAATGCAGACGGGTGATATTTGCACAATGTCGATTTTTGTATTCAGGTGTACAGTGGTATGCTACTAGTAGCTCCCAAATCCAGAGTAACTCTAAGTAAAAGTTGAACAGGTCAATATACATGCTAACCTGTGATGTGTGTGTATGTGTGTGTGTGCATGCATGCTTGGTTTGAACTTAATAAGATTCATTTTACCATTTCATTTTGAATTTTTATTGCATAGAGACTGTATTTGTATTTCACAAGCCACAAATATAATAGGATATGGTGATTTTCTAACACCAACTTATGACTATGTAAAAAAAAAAAAAAATACCGATAATCTTTATACTGTACATTATGGTGGTCTAATGTGGTTTCATAAGAGTCGTTATTTTATTATTATTATTTTATTATTTATCAGCAGATGAAAGGATTTTATAACATCTGCTTTTGTATACGAAAAAAAAAATGTGTGACATCATTACTAGACTAATTTTATGGTTACAGATTTATTTAAGGGACAAAAAGCGTGTGGTTTTTAATACGTTTTACTTAAAAATACATTAACCACTTTTTACTGAACTTCACTAACAATAAGTACCGGTAGTACAGTGCAATACATATTACTTCACTACTATTACTAATTTATAAATATAATGACAGCACAGCAGCGAAAGATAGAGGAAGATGGCGGAGGATGCTGACAAGCCTTAGAGTTAGTAATGACTTGTAGTAGTTTCGAGAGGTACATCTAAGTCCACGTCAATATCAACAGACGAGAATATGTGTTGTTTTTAAATAATGTCCGATTAAAATCATGCAGTGAAGCAATATTTCATCAACAGAAAATATATTCTTTAATTCACCTTGTTTAGCGGCGAATCCATCATTTCTCATATGGCAGCGGTCTGATTGTGTGTTTACCAGTGCTTCGTCAAAATCAAAATAGGAAATAAAAAATTCTAGTGTCGGGAGAGGAAATACACATTTCAGTTTCACGTCGGACTTCTACAACCTAGTTGTATCATTGGATGAAAAAAATCTACTTCCAGTTTCAATACTTATGTGAAAATAACTCTATCCATCAAAAAAGGTGAGGAGTTACACAGAGATTTTTTTTATTGAGATTGTTGTCACGCACGCCCTTATTTATGAATTTTTGAAATATATTTCTTACCGCCTATCCTATCTGCCCGCATATTTGTCACGTGACAGTGTTTAGCAGACAGCCCTTTTAAGCAGCCTGCAGACTGGCTGTAACTAAGCACGGGAACACGTCCTTGTATTTGCAATTCTACTCGCTGCCTATTCAAGCTGTTCAGTATGTCACTGCTCGTTCCAGTTGCTTTTCTTTTGTTTTTCTCCAGCTCTACCATTTTTGGAATGGGCTCAGACGAAGTCGAAAGAAGTGAATTATGTTCGAAGGAAGTGCCGCCCGATCCTTGCACACTTCCAGAACTCAAGCTTGATGAAAGGTTTGGCGCATGCGGTGAAAAAATAGAACTTGGTGTTACTAAAGACAAACCTGAGACCGTCAAATTTCCAGATGTTGGTGAGGTAATATTATCAGTATTTTTAATTCAAGTTAAATAATTTTTTATTGCATCGTTTTTGCCCGTTGGGAATTTGTAACGTCACACAAAATAATATTTTACGTGTACTTTGTCTTTTTGTAATAAGGAAAATATTTTTTCGTTTAAGAACGTGACATTTTTGAAGAAAATTATCATTATTTGCATCTGTTTTTGTCATTGGCCAAGTGAAATAAGTACAAATCTTATAATTTGCATGATACCAGAGTGTTGAAATAATTTAGATCTGTGGGTGCCAGTGCACTCGGTAGGATTTTTCTAAGGGAGTACCGTACCCCTTGCCCAAAAAAAGAAGGGGTAATTTTCAAAATGAAGGGGTAAAATTAAAAAATGCTCATCAAGGTGTAATTACTATGTCACCTTATAGTGTTGTTTCTTTGGCTTTTTCTCCAAAAATCAGTGGGGGGGGGGGGGGGGTGGGGGGGGGGAATATAACATGTAATTTATTAGAGATTTTACATTGCTTTTAAATTACCACAGAAACAATCAAAATACAACAAGTACGACTGCACTTCATAGCCAAAAATTTACAATCTATTCTTGACTGAGATTTAAAAATGCCCCTGGCCTAACTGCTTCCTTAGTAAAGTTTTTAAAAAAACTAGGTCAAACAAGCGCTCTGTAATAGTTGGGAGAGGGAGAGATAGAGAACGGCGCCAAAATGTCTGGACACTGACAAGTAGTCACCCAGTATCCGTCTCTGTCAAACAAGCATTTTTTAGTATACTATTTGAGAAGGGACACAAAATTTACATATTTAACCATTTTAATCAATCAAAATGTTCATACTTCTTACTCTTCCTAGTGTTTCTCCCTAAAATTGATGCCGACAAAAAGTAGGTCAAGTCGGGAACATTAGGCACCCGTCGTTTTTAAGTTTTACTAAATTGTTTATAAAAATTAAACCTTCTGCTTTCAATTTGTAAATAATTACTAGAAATATTATTTCACAGTTTGTTGAAAGATAATTTTTATTTATGTTTGTTAGCGCAGCACTTCAAGTTCAACTGTTTTCTAAGCCGGCCAAATCTGGAGCTAGCCGGTTGCTGCAAACCATTTTGTTTCCAACCGGCAAATGACTGCCAATAATAAACGATCTATTTTGCCTGTGATAATAAATTTTACACTTCAAATTTTCCGGGCAAGTGAACAGCCGAAAGTCACTTGCGTTTCCGGGCAACTACCAGCTAAATTTTAGTTGCCCGGCTGATAAAACTAGTTGCGAAACGCAACCATCGCAAGTAGGTATGTCGGACTCTGAAATCTATAGTAAATAACTTTGCCTACCTTGCATGACAAAACCTTTTAATTGACTGTTGTTTTTTCCTTTGCTTTTCCTTTTTCTCGTCATTTTGTCATCACTGGTAATCAGCAGAGCTGGAAATTCCCGGTCGCCCGCTCGTCAAATGCGACTAAAATTTTATTCTGACGACTAAAACTACAAAAGTCACAAGGGTTACTGGCCTAAAGTATTTGGTCTGGGCGAGTGATTTAAATTGGTCCTAAACGTATGGTTGCTCAATTAAAATGTTGAACAATTATGTGAATAAAAAAACGATCATTTCATCGTTGTTCATACCTTGTTTATACTTAAGAGAGGCACACGTGCTTTGACCTAAAATTTGCATATTATGACCAATCAGAGAAGATTACGTCATCCTCTGCGGGTCAGTGAAAGAAGAAGCATGTTTTAGTCGGGTAATTCAAATATCTTAAGAAAAAAATGAGACACTTGGGAATCAATTATGACATTTTCAACATGAGTCTGACCGTCAACAGTCAACGGACTGGTCAACTTCGCCGATCTTCAAAGCCAAAGGTGTGCGTATTCGTACGCGCTGGGGCTCCAGCCAATGCGTAAAAACAGCAAAACAACGCGTAATTACGCACTCTCATACGCTAACGAGTTTACTGGGTGCTTTCCCAGAGATTTAGATCGATCTATCCCCGCGGGGAGTCTCACTAGATTACTGTCAGGTAATCCAGCTGAAATGTCCGTCCCGCCTACTACAAGCTGTAAGGGGGTAATTAACTTTCGTGTCCGCTCGGTTGACAGCTATTTATTGTGAACCCCCAGGGAGTTAGGTCGATCTAAAGTAGATCGATCTAATCTCTGGAAATGGGGTCTTAGATCGACATAACTCTCTGGGGGTTCACGCTAAATTGCAGTCAGCCGAGCGGGCACCATAGTTAATTACCCCCTTACAGCTTTTAGTAGGTGGGTCAGACGCTTAAGCCGGCCAAGCTGACAGTAATCTAGTGAGACTCCCCACAGGGATAGATCGATCTAAAAATCTATGGAAATGGGGTGTATGCCAGCATTTTGCAAAGTTAAGTAACCAGTTGCAGTTAAACCAGAAAACTAGTCATACATTTTTTACTTATCCTTTGTGTTTAATTAGGATAAGACTAATAAAATTTCAAGTAAAATTGTTTCCTATTTAATAAGATTTTTGAATTATTTTATAGTTCCTCTGCCCATACCAGGGCAGCTTATATCTGCACCTTTTATTTTCAACAAAAGAAGAAAATAGGATACTTCCTCTGCTTTATATTCATAAATGACATCTTTCATTCTATTGAAAATTGTAACCTCTGCAACTATGCAGATGATAACACCTTAAGTGCTGCACACCCAGACTTTGATACCTTAAAAAGGTAGCTCGAATACGATGCACAAAATGCTATAAATTGGTTTTCCTCAAACGAGATGGAAGCGAACCCTGAAAAATTCCAAGCTATATTTATTGGCAAAACAGGAGTCAACCATAGTGAAGAGCAATTATCTTTCAATGGAAAATTAGTGAAACCAGAACCCTGGGTCAAGCTCCTTGGGGTTTACTTTGACTCAAGACTGACTTTCAACAAACACATCTCAGAATTATGTTCAAAAACAGCATGTCAATTAAACACTCTGAAAAGGCTTTCAGCTCATCTAGATGTCCCAAGTCGGCTTGCCATTTTCAGGCACTTTGCATTATCAAACTTTAATAATTGTCCGTTAGTATGGCATTTTTGTGGCGAGGGAAATATGAAAAAATTAGAAAAGATACAGGAAAGGGGTCTAAGATTTGTCTACGACAACCACACAAGCAGTTACGACGAGCTTTTAAATATGTCAGGCCTCAGCACTCTGCACTTGAACAGGCTACATATGCTTGCACTTGAGGTTTACAAAGCTATACATGGACTTGCACCTTCCTACCTCTCCGACCTTTTCCAGGAAAGAATAACAAGTTACAACCTTAGAGGAGAAAAGACTCTTAATATACCCAGATTTAACACAGTGACATACGGCAAAAAAATCCTTATCATATCTTGGGCCACAAATATGGAATGATCTCTCAAATGACTTAAAGCAAAGCATCAATTCAAATGAGTTTAAATCACTTTTAAGGCTTTGGGAAGGACCCAAATGCAGATGTAACCTGTGTAACCTATATGCTTTTAGTGAAACTGTGTAATAATACGTCATGCTTACATCATTTTATATAACTGTATCAGTGAGCATTGTATGTAGAATTCTGTTTTTCACAATTGATTTAGAATAGCATTCTGCACATTTCCCATAAAAAACTTTTTTCTAATTTGCTATCTTAATAGAATTCATGTTTTTGTATATTGTTTGTAGAAAGTTTTTTTGTCTTTTGGTATACTCTTTGTAGAAAGTTTTTTGTCTTTTGGTATACTCTGTAGAAAGATTTTCTTTTTACTCTTACTAGACTTCATGTGTAATATTGCATTATTGTAGATATGTTTTTGTCCTCACCCAGTCGGCGAATAGCTGTAAAGCTAATGTTTCCTTTCAATTTATACCCGACATGAAATAAAATTTATTGCATTGTATTGTACTTTGTATTATCACATGAACTGACATGTTATTGAGCCATTTGTGATGGGGTATAAATCCTGTCTCCTTGGTTGGAAGAAAAGACCATTACTAAAATGAAAGGCTAAAAATCAGATTTATCAGTGGCTTGTCAGATAAGTTTTATTTGATTTGTTAAATAGCCCCTACACACACACATAAAAGAAAGCCTTAAGCAAACATTGGGTAACATGTGGATTTATTTGGGAGTTTTGTGTGACTCAGTTGTGAAGTGATTAAAAATCTGCTTTAATGTCTTGAACTATTTGTTTTGACTATATATAAGCTGAACAGACATATAATTATGTAACAAAAGTAAAATGCCTCAGAAGAGATCATACATAACTGCTTAGCAAGAAACCACATTTGAATAAATCATTCCATTTTGTATAAAACCAGTATAAAGGGAAATAAATTTGTCAATAATTAATTTACTTGCAAGGTTGGTTTTTAGTATTGAAACATCCTACGCAACATGAAGGGAGTATAATAAGATATTTCATTTGATTAAAAAAAGGATTAAAACTGATTTTTAATTTTTCTGATTTTTTAAAAAACTCTTTTATCAGGATGAGCAGTATGTGCTTGTTATGGTGGATCCTGATGTTCCTTCCTACAACAATCCAGTAACTCAGCTGTGGAAACACTGGGTGGTTGCTGGAATTTCAGTAAGTATTTCATCATTTATAAGTACTGGCACCTATTCAAAGGTGTCAACAACAATTTTAGGTAGTCAACTACCTTGAACTTATCCAACTTGCGCTCCAAATACTCTTTTGATATGTGGGTCAGAAGCATTTGTCTTAAAGGGCTAACAACCCTTAATTTTGGCTGGAAAGTGCCATAAAACGAATTTTCCTGGGATAAAGAAGGATGTTTTTATAATTCATTTTTGTAAATGAATCTGTCCCGATATTTAAAGTTAGTCAATTATTATTAATTTTTTTTTGTAATAATCTCTTGAAAAATTGTTATGGAGTGCAGCCATCTATGAAGGTCCAGCTGATCCAATGGCCAGCACAGATTTCAGAATATTGCGGAAACTGCTGTTTTGGTGGTAAAATGGAATTTATTATTACTATTTCTATATGTTGTTTACAGCATATTTATTGTGGTATTTTTAATCTCATATGAAGAGTTGTTATCCCTTTAAGAGGGATGAAAATGGTTTTCACGCCTTGTACGTAGAAAGTATATGAACATGCATTTAACAGATATAAGCCTTGCTGCCAGTTGTAGGTTTAAAAAGCAAGATGATATTTAACTGTTATTTTATTTTTGTTTGAGCATAAGCATAAGTTATCAGAATTGATATTTGGGAAGCACAAGTCACTTACTAGTACAACCCTTGCCCTTAGTAGCTGATATAAATAAATTTTCTATGTTATCTTAACCAAAACCTTCAAATATACACAAGTAAGTAACATGTATAATTCACAATATCTTTTTGGTGTAATTTTAGTAACATTAATGAGTACATTTCCATTAAAAGAACTGATAAGGAAAGTCATCAGATGAAGTTAAGTGCTTGTTTGACATGTTAAATTCTTAAATTAAGAGATTTGGTATCTCATCAGCTAATGGGTTTATTTTTATTTTCAGTTGTAATCAACTTGTAATTTGTCATAATAAGGGTTTAACGTGAACTCATGTTTCACAGTTTGGCTACAATTTCTAGGATTCTGTAGTGTTTGGTTACACTTAATCTTTTGTCAGTTCTTTGATAAAAAGTGATGAAAGGAAATTAAATTGAAATGAAGGCAATCAATTATGTGAATAATGAATTTTTATTTTGAGGACTTGTTTCAAAATTATTTTTGTAACCATTTTAGTTGAACTCTGTTGGTAAAGGATTCTTGATTGTGTGACAGTTTGTTTAACATGCTTTTTATGTACAGACACAGATGTGTCTGTACATATTGCCATCACCTGCGTCTGTCGTCGCCGATGCCGATGCCGATGGCGATGCCGATGCCGATGCCGATGCCGTCGCCGTGCACTTTCCTTGTAAACACGATAAGTGGAGGGCAGTTTTACTTTTTGGCTTTATATTTACAGAGCTGGTGAATATTCATAAAACGCAGGTCAAGTTCGAAAATCAGCATGATCGGGCCATTATTGTAGAAGTTATGCTGTTTTTTCACTTTTCAGCATATTTTTCACATTTCCTCAGATTCAATTCTTTGGCATGTTAACAGTCTCATTATTAAACTAATAAGATACGTAAAAGTTTTTGTTTGACATTTCCTGCATCTTTACAACATTGTTAGTTGATTTTGTAAAAATGATGGCAAACTTGTTATCGTGTATTGTGTAATAAAGTTTCAAAAATGGAAATTAACTCATATCATTGCAGTTTGTCAGATTCAATCATTCACTATGTTCAGAATCTCAGAATGGAAGAAATTGGACATTTAACACTGCTTTATTGATATTTTTCCCATCTCATCAATTTTCTAAGTTGATCATATAAAAATGGCAGTAAACTGTTAATTTTGTTTTATGTTAAAAATTGTTAAAAATGGGAAAAAAAACATTTCAGAACAGTGCTGTCTTATTTTCATTTTGGCATTTTCAAGTTGTGACTTTGAAGTTCCATGGGCCTGAAGACCTTTGCTAGTCACATTTTCTGAATATCCATGATACTAATATTTTATTATTAAAAATTGATGGTCATTATGCTGTTAAACATTATGTAATATTGCATCAAAATTTGAAAAAAAACCTACTTTGGGCACTGCTCTCATGATGACCATTTAAGAAAAACCATGTCACTTACTGTTCTCAAACAGTACAGTAAATATATATATAGATGTGTCTGTACATAATGCCATCACCTGCGTCTGTCGTCGCCGTCATCGCCGGCGCCGTGCACTTTCATTGTAAACACGATAAGTGGAAGGCAGTTTTACTTTTTGGCTTTATATTTACAGAGCTGATGAATATTCATAATACGCAGGTCAAGTTCGAAAATCAGCATGATCGGGCCATTATTGTAGAAGTTATGCTTTTTTTTCACTTTTCAGCGTATATGCAACACTGTAAACACATTCCAAGGAAAAGCGATAGGCCTGTTGTCATGAAACTCACAGGAGTAATCTATCTTACTAAAACGCAGGTCAAGTTCGAAAGTCAGCATGATCAGGTTACTATTTTAGTAGTTATGCTTTTTTTTTCACTTTTCAGCATATATGCAACACTGTAAACACAATATACGAAAAACAGATAGGCCAATTGTCATTAAACTCACAGGAGTGGTCAATCCTGCTAAAACGCAGGTTGAGTTAAAAAATCAGCATAATCGGGCCATTATTTTAGAAGTTATGTTGTTTTTACACATTTCCTCAGATTCAATTCTTAGGCATGTTAACAGTTTCATTATTTAATTAATAAGATATTAAAAGTGTTTGTTTGACATTTCCTGCATCTTTATAACATTGTTAGTTGATTTTGTAAAAATGATGGTTAATTTGTATTGTGTATTGTGTAATAAAGTTTCAAAAGTGGAAATAAACTCATATCATTGCAGTTTGTCAGATTCAATCATTCACTATGTTCAGAATCTCAGAATGGAAGAAATTGGACATTTAACACTGCTCTATTGATATTTTTCCCATCTCATCAATTTTCTTAGTTGATCATATAAAAATGGCAGTAAGCTGTTAATTTTGTTTTATGTTAAAAATTGTTAAAAATGGAAAAAAAAACATTTCAGAACAGTGCTGTCTTGTTTACGTTTTGGCATTTTCAAGTTGTGACTTTGAAGTTCCATGGGCCTGAAGACCTTTGCTAGTTACATTTTCTGAATATCCATGATACTAATATTTTATTATTAAAAATTGATGGTCATTATGCTGTTAAACATTATGTAATATTGCATCAAAATTTGAAAAAAAACCTACTTTGGGCACTGCTCCCATGATGACCATTTAAGAAAAACCATGTCACTTACTGTTCTCAAACAGTACAGTAAATATGTACAGATGTGTCAAAAATGTGTCTGTACATATTGCCATCACTTGCGTCTGTCTTCGCCGTCACCGCCGTCACCGGCGCCTTGCACTTTCATTGTAAACACGATAAGTGGAAGGCAGTTTTACTTTTGGGCTTTATATTTACAGAGCTGATGAATATTCATAAAACGCAGGTCAAGTTCGAAAATCAGCATGATTGGGCCATTATTGTAGAAGTTATGCTTTTTTTTCACTTTTCAGCATATTTCACATATTGGCATTTTCAAGGTGTGACTTTGAAGTTCTACATGCTTGAAGACCCATGCTAGTCACATTTTCTGAAAATCCATGATACGTATATTTTATTATTAAAAATTGACGGTCATAATGCTGTTAACCAATATGTAATATTGCATCAGAATAGAAGAAAACAATTATGGGTGCTGCTGCCATGATGACCATTATGGGAAAACCATGTTACTTATGATTGCCAAATGTTCAAAAAAGAAATGCAGGACTAAAATGCAGCCTGGGTTGGAAAAGTAGTCTAATTGGCTTCTTTTTCTGGAAGTTATACATTTTCAAAGTGTGAACTTGAACTCCCATGGGCCTGAAGCCTTATGCTTGTTACACGTTTTACTTACATTGGTATTACCTGTTGAGCATAATTCAAATTTGATGTTGAATTTGCAGTTTAACATAATGTACTTTTGCATCAGAATTGACAGTAGCCTATTTTGTGCATAGTTATTTCCTGCTTTTTGTCTGTACATTTGACAGCTTTGCTGCCTTGTTTTTAAAGATATTAAGTCATGCTTGTATTCTGCTTGCTTATGGTAACAATAAAGATCAATCTGTCAATTATCTAAATAAAATTATTACAGTCAGCATATTTTCCATATAGTGTCATACTTTAGGAAAATAACGTGTGTTTTGAAACTTACGTGACAAAAGGTAAGCTGAGAAATCATCTTTTTGACATTTGAAGAGTTTGAATTGAAATTGTACATTGAAGTAAACAATCAAATTTTATGGATGTTTTATTTAGAGAGTAATGAAGTACCAATTTTATAGATTACCTCACAAAGCTGTGGATGTACCATACAGCCAGGGTTCTATAATTGTTTTTGTTGTACTAAAAGTAGGAGTGGGTGCAACTACCACATTCTCAAACTTTTAACATCAAAATGTTTGTAGATTATATTGATTCTCCATTAATATTTTACATTGTATATCTTTAAAATGATTTAAGACATTTAGATCATATTAAATTGGTTCGAGTCTTTATAAAACATGTACTGTACTGAATATGGCTTTATTCTTTTTTCTCTGTCATATTCATTATAAAACTTAAACTTGACATAATTGTGTTTCATGTATATGCCGCATATATATAGAAGTATGTGATTAAAACTGAGACAATCATTTCACATTGATAATGTTCTTAGGTTCTCTGGTCCATCAACTTTGGAATTTTTTTTGCATTTTTAGTATTGTTGAATCATTCATTCCATTTTGAAGCCGCATGTGCCAGAATTCTGACACTTAGGCTTCATTCACATGCAATGTCTATTTTCTAAATTCTATTTTCTATTCGCGGTATGTCTTATGATCACTGTCTGTGCCCTGAATATCCCGCGGCGTAACTACTGGCAGCGCGAGCCAGTTACTATAAGTTACTATAAGTAGCTGGCTCGCGCTGCCAGTAATCACGCGGCGGGATATTCAGGGCACAGACAGTGATCATAAGATAGCGCGAATAGAAAATAGAATTTAGAAAATAGACATTCCATGTGAACGAAGCCTTAGTATAGTCAGTTTAGGTTCAAAAGGATGATTAAAGTATGTAGGTAACTTGGTGAACGATTAGATCACGGCTTTAATGTACAGTAAAATTTAGTTATGATTTTTCAAAGAGGTGCAGTCAATAAGACATTTGTCTTCACCAATAACGGTTACAAAATTTAAAGATGTTTTGCTTTTCTCAAAAAAGAAAACATTCTTTGCTCAGTGAAACACGTTTAAACCATGTGAAAATCTGTACAGAAGTAATGTTTCACATAATTATAAAGAAGTGCTCTACTATTATCACTGTTGAAGGTTTTAATTATCCAGAGGTGTTAAAAAATAAATGTTGAGGATGTTATGTAGTCCCATGTAACCATTTCGACATTAGTAGGTGATTGCTCAGCAGACATATTTTTCAATCAATTACTCAACAGCACTACCACTTCCCACTTTGCATTTTCATAGCGATTTTAATTTTAAAAAACTCACTGCCCACTATTTTTAGCCCTAATTGTTGTCATCGTTTTATGACATGACTTATCACATTTCCACATTGGGGAACCATCTACAATTTTTGTATGAAAGCAACCAAGACCAGACAAACCATCTCATTGGATTGTAGACAGTTCAACTATCACATTGTGTTTGCAGTCTACCACTGCGTGAGCTGTTAGATACTGGCCTGAAATGCAGTCTTATCACCTGAGAGGGCAGTGACATCACTTTCACACTTGTCTATCATAAGGTGAAAATTGTCTTATAAGAAATCATTTATTTGAGATGTTTGCTGACACAGTGTGCTCTGTGCTTCAATTTTGGTGACATAAGTTGCAAAAATGATAACAACTGACTATATTTGCATGCATCATATTTTCAATCTTATACGGTAATTACTAAATCTTTTTAATGGGAGGAAAATATACAAATTTTACAGATTTTTCTGTATTTTTTTAAGTCATAAATTCTTGAAATTAGAACATTTCTTTTGAGTACTAGCAGCAACAAAATTAAAACCAGGCCACCTTGTTTTTCTAAGGTTTACAGTAAAAGCACCAAAAATGCTACAGACAAAAATCTTTTAATGATTCCAAAATTATATATTTGAAAGATTGATGATTTTTCCCCATTGAATAGATCCAGTAATTACTGTAGTTACATACACATACTATCAAAAGAAAAAAGACCCATTCTGTGACGTCACATTTGTTTATTGGAATCTAAAACATTTTTGAAAAATTGAAGGATAGGGTTTATTTAATAAAAACATTTTATCATCAAATATTGCCACAATACCTTTATTTAAGAGAGATTAACAAAATTGAAAAAAAGGTGACAAATTTATTTAAATGTTAGCAGTGACATCTGCAGCCTTTTGAAAATTGTATGCACAGTTCTTGACTTAAGATACATAAATTTACCAAAAAAAAAAAAAGAGTAAAATGCAATTTTTTAGCATCTAATATTTTCATTTTTTGTCTGAACATCCAGTCAGGGGCCTTATCAAATAATCATAACATCCAGTGATGTTGCAGCCTGGTGATGAGTATTATTGTCATTGGTTCATCAGCAGAGTGACATTGTCTCTGGTTGTGTGTCAGCTGAGAGGCTGTTACTGCTACTACTACTAATAACATTGATGTGTATGCTTGATAAAAGGAGGAGGTAATTACAGGTGCTAACTTAAAAAATCAACATGTTTGCAACAAAAACAATGAAACAATGAGCATCTTAATATCTCCATGCAAAATTGGAGTTAGGCAAACACTTAAGATGTGTCATATATACAATTGAACAATTGGGTTGCTTCTTAGTTTGCATTATATATCTTTAGAATATTTTACCACAGGAAATAAGTCAATAATTTCACCTATTTTGGGGATCAACTGTATGTATATTTGTGCACATGCTCATAATAAACATGATCTTGTTCATATAAGAGCCTCATTTTCCATACCATGCATTATATCAGAGGACAGATCAATATCCTTTGACGTCATGTCATAGACATATTCACGTTGAAGTATAGGAAATTATGGCTCTGATGTCATAAAATTGTTTTGTTTGACTAGCTGACATGAACTTCTAAAACCCCCTTTACACTGGACGGCGTCCTTTCTGCGTCCTTTGTGCGACCATGAAACTGGCCAGGACGCCGTCGGACGCTCAAAGAACGCACAGTGATCGCCAAGGTCGCACAAAGAACGTTCAAGCATCGCCGAGGACGGCATGGACGCCGCGAAGTTTTGAGCATGTTCAAAACAATCGCAGAGAGAACGCGATGTAGGATGGTCGCTCAATGGACGCAGAAAGGACGCACAGGCATCGCCGTAGTCGCAGAGAGAACGCACAAGCATCGCCGCGGTCGCAGAGAGGACGCACAAGCATCGCCGCGGTCGTAGAAAGGAGGCACAAGCATCGCTTTGGTTGCAGAATGAAAACTCAAAGATCGTCCAGTGTTTGACACGTAGAACGTTATTTTTTTTCACTCTCAAACGGGGCCGTGCTGAGGTATTTTTCACCAGGGTAACAGTGGTCTCATATCAGCCTCCGATTGTTTTTTCCCCTAAAATTCATGAAACGATCCATTTTTTGAGGTTATTATTAAACGAATGTTTTGCCTTTTTTACAAGATTAATTGTCAGAACTTTTTGCAGAATGCTTCATTTGAAAACGGATTCAAACATTCTATGTTGTGTCAGTCATACTTTCTCGTTTTCGGTCCCTGTCCATCCTTCTTATAAGGATAACAATGAGCATCTGGCTGATTATCAGTCCATGCAGATCTTGCATCACTATAGTTTAAAGCGGTTATTTCCATTTATTTGTTTTGTGTGCTGGAAATGTTCTTTATTGGATGACCTGGTTAGAACCGATGAAAAGATGAGTTAGAATATAGAGAAGGACGCCCAAATAACGCTCATCGGTCAAGCAGGATGCAGAATGATCGTAGAATAGACGCCACTGATCGCCGATGAAGGTACAGAGAACGCAGCAAGAATGCTCAATGGTCTCTCAAACATCGCAATGGACGCCTTGGGTTGCACGGGGACGTACAGTGGAGGCAGGCAGGTTGCTCGCAGTTTTACAGGTAAAATCACGATACGGTCGTTCAAAGGACGCACAAGGGACGCAGACGCCTTTACACTGAGACACGATTTAATTGCTTTGGCGACCGTTGAGCGTCCTGACCACATTTTTGAACGCAGAAGGGACGCAGAAAGGACGCCGTCCAGTGTAAAGGGGCCCTAATGCACTGAGATGAAAGTATATCCCAATTGCAGTGGTTAATTTGTGATAAGAATGAGTGCTAACCAGAATGACGTAGGAATGTACGAACATGATTTTCAGTGTAATTGTTGATATGATTTGTACAATTTATGCATGTATATTTTGACATTTTCACCTTGTTTTAGCACTGACATGGGCCATGCTACCTTGACTTAACAGAAGTATATTGCCTCAGTCAATAAAAGAAAACGAGTATTTAAAGACAAAATGCAACCAGCTGCTCTTTCGGTATCATTAAAAGGCTGAAAGGGGGACTGGTGACAATGCATGGCCTCATATATGTTATACAATTAAACTGCTGAATAAAGAAATCACTTAACCACAACTAGGATTTACTAAAACCATCACCTCCTTTCCCTTACCATTTCAGAAGATATACCAGTTGGCTTTTTCCTATAGATATATTGCTTGAGATGATTTGTAATATTTCTTTGGAACCATAAATCAGGCATGGGCTTTTTCCATGGAATGATATGATTTTTAATTCAGTTCACACAATAAATGAGATAAGATTCTGATATATATATATATATATATATATATATATATATATATATATATAATAGCAGATCAGCCGAAGTCTCTTTTTTTACGTTTTGACAACTGACAGCTGTTAGCAATACCTTAGGGCAGTGGGAAGATAGTGGCTGTAGTGTGAATTCATTTGATGATAACTGTTAAAAGTATATTTTGAAGGCATTTTCTAGTTTTCAGCAATTTCTGTAAAGCTTCGGCATGTGTGACAGGTATCATATACAGTCAATAACACATCAGATTACAGGATTTGGTGGCCCAGTGGTAATTAACATCCTCGGCTGCCAAACACCCACTTGATACCCACTCAGTCCCTTTTTTTTTCTTTTCTTTTTGTTAAAGGCACAAAATCTTTGACTCAGGGCAAGTGTGGGAATAAGACTTTCACACAGAATATAGTATCTAAAGTGATTCTGTAAATCGTGTATACCAATCTCTTATCATGGTTCAATGATTGATGTGACGGAATCAGCTAGTATATATACAACTAAAAAACCTTAAACCTGAGACATGTCTAAACCTCAACTCTGAGTTTCAAGGACATATACCCATCGGGTATGTTCTATCGTCAAGAGGTGTTTATATTTCAACCAGTTGCAACAGTGTAACGTCACTTGTGTCGCATGCCATGGCAGTTGCGTCACTTTGTAATGGCACATGGCTATAATTTCTGATCTTTTATTAAGAGTATCTGGCATAAGCATAATTAACAGCTTTTCGTCTAAAGGTTCCTCCTTTGTGTTGCAGATTTATTGATGATGTCCCACCTTATGTCATATTGAATGTTACTTTCTTTTAATTTCCAAAAATATTTTGATAGCTTAGATTATGTTAAATATTATTTGTCCCTCAATGATTTAGTGTAGGTGTTAAATCTTACATTAAATTGCCCACCACAAAGGCCTATATACTTCATACATTCATTTTTCTAGCTGCTGCTTGAAACACACTGTTGCTAGAAAACATGCCCCTTGCAGAGGACACTTATTTGGCAATCTACAATTGCAGTTTTTCTCTTGCTTATTTACTGCCACATTTTTGATTATTTTCTTATTATAGCCCTGAATAATTTGCTGCATGTAACTAACCTTACTGTAGATCTATTGAATATACATGTCTGCAGTGTATAAATACATGTCTTCTCTTTTGATTTGACCTTGAGGTTGATATACCTAGGAGATATGGCAACATACACTAGTATAATCTATGTAATTTCCTTCCACTCTCTAATTTGTTCTCCATAAAGTGAGAATATTCAGATTTTCAGAATACTTTTTGTGTCTTAATTTTTTCTGTTTATATGCTGGCACTGTTTTTAATTGAATTTAATTTGTGTCTAAGATTGAGACATCAACCAAGAAAGCAGTGCGCACACATTCAGTTGGGTCTCTGCCAGCATGTGCTATATGCACTCAGTGTAATATATACATAAGTGTGTGTGTGTAGATAGAGCAACAATAGTACTCACTTTATGTGACTAACAGTTTGCTGCTGTGTATAGCTGACCTAATATTAACTAGATGCAGGGTCACGCTGGCATTTTTCAGACTGTAACATCTACAGAAAATGGTGAAAAATTGTTAATGTAAATAGAAAAAGGCTGATTAAGTAGCAAATGGAATTTGTTAGAAGTACTTGATCTGTTTGATAAATTGTTCATATGTTGCTATGATGAAAGTATAGTAGCTGATTGCCCAGAAGAGAAAAAGAGACATTGGGAATGTAGTAGATAACTGTTCAAAAGTGAAAAAGGACTGTTATAGTATATTATTTCTGGGGATTGATTGGATAGAGTGGAATACAACAGCTAGTTGTTACTGTCAGAACTTGTAGTAATATCTGTTGCCTGTAGGGAGACAAGATATAGAATATGGTGTCTTGGAAAAGGGGCTACCTTTTGTAAAATTAAGCATCACTCCCTGGACAGAAAGGTGCTCTGGCTGGCAAATTTTCATCGTAGCTTAGACAAAATAAAACATTTTATTCATCCAAGGTCTCAGATATCAGGGCTTTCTGTAGATACAAATAAATGGGGCTGCTATAATTTGCGTGCGATTGATGATACACTGCTTAATGGTATACAATAAAAATACCAAAAAGGAGCCAAATAGTGTAAGACATTAGATACAACTTACCATCATCACTGTTTCGATGAGAAAACTGCAGAAATTTTTGATGAAAATTTTACAACAGAAATATCATGTAAAGCTCTGGCAGTGCGCTCTTGGGCAGGACAGCTGTTTTCTACTGTTCTTTGACATTCATGCAAAAAGTTAAGTTTATAACACTTAAAATAAAAAAAAAAAACAGGTCTTTGACCCAACTTAAAAGACATACTTCTAACCATTCTGGCAGAGCTGCATGACAAAAATGAATTTTCCTCTGAAAGTACATATACCTTGTACACGTATGTAAGTAAAACATTGATCTGCCAGTGTTGTGGCTTTGATTAACAGCTATGGTGAAATCTGTTGGATCCTGGCCCTATAACAGCAATATAGTGAAGTCATGCCAGCAATATTGATGAAATTAAGGCTTTAATAGGCCCATATGGGCTAACAATAATTTCAAATTCATCCTTTTTTATACTGATTTTTGTTTCAGTTGTCAGGTTCAAATAAATTTTGGCAAAGGAAAACATGCAGTTAAAATGTATTTATGGCCTCAACACCATAGATAAATTATAGATTATATTTATAATATATTATAGATTATATTTGTGTCTCAGGAAATGTTTGGACATGCAATGCCTTGGCAGGGCCTGCAATATCTAGAATTCAGAATTCAGCCTGCAATACCTTCCATCATTTTATTTGCATGTCTGATCGATGCAGTGGCTTTGGATAATGAAGAATAAAATAAGAAATTATAATCTGTTAAAATTTTGTGCTAATAGATAGTCTTTATCTTTTAACTCGTAAAAAATACTAGTACTGTAATACATTCATAATTGAAATGCCCCTCAATAAACAAAACTTTCAAACAATTTTATATATAAGATTCTTTTTCACAATAAATTACTACCTATGGCACACATGGGTTAATATCTACCCACAAATTTTAGTTTAAGTAAACATAACATAATCATTAAAATTTTAATGTGAATGTGTGCCAAAACTACGAATGCTGCAAAATCCATTGTTTATATACTATATGTAAGTTTAACTTTTCAAACAGTCTCTTCCTTCCTGTCGTGACTGCATGAAAAGTCCCAAGAAATTCTTTCATGACACACTGGGGAAATTGCTATTGAAAGTTCATCACAGCCAGTTCAATAAGAAACTAAAATGGTACTATATTCAACATGTATTCATAGAAATATATTGATTACCATGGTGGAGTTGGTGCATCCAATCAATACAAGACTTTCAAAGTAGATTTATAGAGCAACGCTATGTTGAATTAAGTTAAAGGTTTGCTATTGATCGATTTGGGTAATTAATACATCAGACGTCATTTTGACATCACGGGAGTTAAAATCGGGTCTCCCAATATGCTATATTTACAGACCGTGGTTATTTTTAGAAACATTTAAGATTGTATTAATAGAACTTTCACAGATTCATTCATGTGTATTTCCTGAAAAAAATTGAACATTCATGAAATTGCATGCTGTCAAGATGGCCATGATTTCATTAATTCTTTTATGGTTCATGCAAATACACATAAACTGGAACACATTGGATTTTTTTACAATAGAATCTTCATGACATATTACTTAACCATCATATTTGCAGGTATGTTTATTTGATGATTTTTCTTTCTTTGAGAAATATCACATGATAGTCAAAATGTTTAAATTCTGGAGCCCTGCTATTAAAACACATAAAACTCTTTTGTTAGTTAGCAGTGATGAAAATGAGTATATTATTTTAAAGTAGTAAAACAAAAATGTGTGGGGGTAATATTGGATAACAGAAGCACTTTAAAACTAAAATACAGTAATTATACATCTGGTTGTAATTAAAATGGACTGTACTGCAGCACATGCTGCACATGGATAAAGGGGAAATAGAACAATACATTGCCCTGTATAGTTTTTACCTTTTGTTTCAGCAGGTTTAAAACAGAAAAGTATTTGGTACATGATACCATATCTTTCTTTTTAAAGTGGATACCATATCTTTCTTTTTTAAGTGAATATATTCTTTTTCTAGGGTGAGGCTCTCTCAGCAGGAACTTTAGATGGTTTCCCCTTAACATGTAAGTATGTAATTAGTAAACAGCAAATAGTACAGTAATTATAAGCATCTGAGTGAAGAAATTAACTTTTTTCTAACTAATACATTTGTAGAAAAATGTGCTGTTATGTAACCCTTCATGTTCTATAAAAGAAATAAAAAGTATAATTGTACTGAGAAAATTTATCTTCCACTGGCTAATTTTTTTTCTTTTTTGCACAAAAACCTGTTACCATGACTATACTAAACTGGCAACTGCAATATGAAGCAGCAAGTGAAATGTTTTTAAGCAAGGAAACATTTCAGGTTGATAATTAACATAAATAGAAATTATAAGTCTGCATTATTAACACATTCATTCAGTATATTTAGAATGTATTGAAGTCAGTGACCACACATACGCTGTGCCCACACACTAACTGAATAACCTTACTCTGAGAGGGAATTAAGGAGTGGATGCTAAGCCAGAGGGAGTTTCATCCTCATGTCTGACAGAGAATTTGCATACTGGTCCCTAGTAGCAATTACAAGTATATAAAAGTGGCTGCTGCCTTGTGCAATACCTACGTAATTCTGCTGTAGAAAGAAGATCACTTATATCCTACAATGGTTGTCTCTTAAATAAATCTGATAAAATGTAACTTGAGTAAGATGACATTTTAAAAACATTTTGAATGTTTGCTTTTCTGTCTTTACAGTTGTGTCTATTTATAACAATATAGATAGCACTAAGATTAAAAAAAAAAAAAAAACAGGAAATATATGATGTCACAAATGACCTGGTACTTGTTTCCTATTCCTTAATAACTGCTCATCACATGCTAGGTTCACATTAACTGCACAGAGTCATCATCAATGAGAACATGCAACTGATGCTAGTGCTGGCAGCCAATGGAAACAGTTTTTGTGTCTTATTGGTGGGACTCGTACCCGCTCATGGTCACATACTGCATACAAATGCCCCATATTCCAAACAAAACACCAATAAATCAAGCACTATGTCACTTAATTTTTTAGTCTCAGCAAAACACAGGTAGTGCAGTAAACATTTAGATAACCATTAACCTGGATAAGGCAATGTTAAAAATAAGGTTGAATGAGTGAGGAGGTGGAAAGGAAGGGAGGGGGTGGAGGGGTGAAATATCAGCTAGACAAAGTTTGAGATTTTCTTAGTTATTAATATCTGTAACAGTTTTTCCCCTTTACTTAGAAGTCAAATTTATATAATTGAGCTAGATCAGTATGGTTTAATTACACTTGCTAATACTGATTGTTCATTTAGCAAGTGCAAAGTGAGCTAAGCTTGCTACCAAATTTTAGAAAAAGAAAACTCCCATAAGATTATGGCCATTATAGTTTATATCATTGTAACTGGATTTTAAGACATATGGGTTGAAATAATGATGGATGTTTGTTTAGTCTTCTCAATAAAAAGAAGGGATGTTTATCAATGTGGAATAATCTAGCTACTCTGACAAGATGGTCAAACAACTCGTATCTAAAGATTGAATAATTGTAGAACATTTTCATTGGCTTTAGAGATACTAATGTGGCTTTTTAAACTGATTTTTGTAATTTTTCAGCTTATATGGGCCCAACTCCACCTCCTGGAAAGGTACATCGTTACAACTTTTATCTTTTCAAACAGACAACAGAAAAAATAATTGGAGGGGATGGAAGTAGCAGAGCCTACTTTAATCTGGCAGATTTCATGGAAAAAAATAATTTGTGTACACCAGAGGCTGGATTTCAGTTTAAAACTGAAACATTGAATAAGTAATATTTCTTCGAAAATGCATTGATTATATTAAGTTTGAGAATTGATAAGAAAAACATAATATTTATAATAGTTAAAAGTGCTATATTGATATGGAATACCCTTTCAACCAAAATAAGTAAAGGAAATTCCTAAGCCAGGGATTCCTCCAGCATGAAAGTACTAGAACCATCCACAAGAAACTACAGGTGTGCTTCCAGTTACCAAAATAACCTTGCCAATGAACTGGGATACCCTGCTGCCAAAAATAAGGAACCAAGTGGTATTTTGCAATGAGAAATTCCATGAGTCAGAAATAAACACTACCAAAAGTAGGCTACTCACAGCTCATACACACAGCAAGGAATGCAAGATATTTTTGGCAGAGTCTCCCAGCAGTTTGCCAGAATCCTACGTCATTCACCGCAGCTATTTTCATACTCTCTAGTACTTTCTATATAGTTTGGGATATCAGGTTAAAAATAGTATCATTTGGGGATGCCTCTTGTGAATCACCATAAACTATGTACATGATTGATATGTTTCCTTGTTTGGAATGATTTCAATTTGCACAGTCATTATCAATATCAGTTATCAATATATCTTGTTATATTTAGATGTTGTGGAACAATAGCTGTGTATGGAGATAAAAAAAATTGTTGAAAGTAGTGCTTGCATACATCAAATTCTAGAAGACATGGCACACGTGTGTGTGTATGTTTCAGTGTGAAAAACCTAAAATAAATCAGTCTTTTCTGATATAACCTGCCTTTCTACTTCAGTTGGTTTTGAAAGTTACATTACAGGGTGTGGTATCTATATATCAAATAAAAATGGTGCATCAAGTTTTTTTTTGTTCTATTTTTTTTTTTTTGTCACAGAGACTTCTACAGTATTTATAATTAGCATTATTTTTTAAGAACTACCCTGTAACATAATACTAGTTGCTCAACAAAATTTTTAATACATCTTGAATTTTTATTACGTCACTGTGGACATATTGCAGCAAGTCTCAACCAATAAGTCCATAGAAAAAAGTTCAAGTAGTGATGGTTACTTTGAAAAGATCTTGTTTTATCAACGATATCGCAATGCAAAGCCAAAACCTTTGCTGCCTTTGGCCATATTACATACCAAAAAATAAAATCAAGGCAATAATTCTCCGTTGTGTCTGCATTAATGCTTACTTGGTTTATTTCTGTGAGATCAATAAAGTCCCCATTCCATGATATGCTCTTTGATTAATATCTAGTATATTGTTTAGAAAGAAAATCGATCATGGCTATATTCAAAATCACAGTTTGCTTCTTATGAACCAGAATTGTGTCTATTTCAAGTAATAATTTGGTGTATTGTATAACTGTAATATGGAAACAATAGTCAACTTCTCGGTGTAAGCCATACGTATAAAACAAATATTCCATATGAAACTATCCTTCTATGTAGATCCATCCAACTCCGTGGGGACTTGCCAAATGCAATCAGATTAATTAACAGATTAACACACTTCCTCTTCCTCTTGTTTTCAACATATTCATATAATCACCAACAAGTGTACTGGCAGTTGAGTAGGTTGAGCCAATTAGGCTCTGCAAAATATGTTTTGTATTTTTTCTCACAAGAAGTCATCACTATTTAATATAATTTATATTTATTTATAATTGCATTCCTATTGTACATTTTCATCTACCTATGTAGATGCATACGATACAATGAATAAAGAAAGAAAGAAAGATTATAATCGTCAGCTTTTCTATAATCTACTCAATGCCAGGAGACAGCATGTTAACCTGATTGCATTCAACGAGAGTCCCTATGGAGCTGGATCGATCTGTGTAGAATAATACTTTCATTGGGAATGAGCCCTTAAATGTTGTCATGTAACAAGAGAGCATGCAGAAGACATCTCTTTTTATGGAGACAGCATTTCAGATAGAAATTCTTGCAATTTTACAAACAAATTAAGGCACACGCACACCATTCTCCAATCCAGGACAATGAAAAATTGAGGTATTAAAAGTGGGTGCATGGGTTTGGGCTAAAAAGTAACATATATGAGTAATATATTTGAAGAAAACTGGTTTTGGGGGCTTTGGAAGTGTGTGCCTCCCTATCTTTTATCAAGATTGGGAAAGTAAAGAAGGAGGTTGGGCTGGATTTAAAAAAAATAGATTTTTTGAACAGGAGGTTGACACCCCACCCTCCAACATCCTATTTAAACAATGTGTCTGAAACTTGATATCAGATTTGGTCAAAAAGTTGTCTTGTAAGTAATATCTGTCAGAACCTGTTTACTCTGGGATTTAAACATTTTCTTTTTCATTCAACTAGCCTTCAAAGATGTGGCTCACTGAAACCACAGAATGACACAGTTCCAAAATAGTAACAGGACAAAAGAGCTTCCGAGTCTTGTGGTTTCCAGTGGTTGCCTTGGTAAACTGACCTATTACTATTAGGTTGAAGGTTAAAGCTGCATGTTAAATTAAGTATTAATGAGAAGTTGGAGTTTTGATGGGCATAAAAGTCAAATGTATAAAAAAATAAAAACAAATCATAAACCACATGCCTTCTACCCTTCATTATTGGATGCACAATATTAAGTACATTAATTCGAGACAAAAACTACATCCGTAATATATGTTCCAGAATCATGCGCAGACGTTGAACGACTCATTTCATCCGTGAAATGTTCGAAATACTATGAGTAGATCCCAGGTGTGCAAACTCCGCACCTATCTGATACTGCTATCTGCAATGATAATCCTGTGAGTGTGACCCCACATCCATGCTCCTTCATATCCTAATTTCGACGTAGATCTGGATCTCTGTGTCGGCACCATCTTAAATTTGGCATTATTTGATCCTGAAAAGCAGTCCAAATTTTGAACCAAGCTTAATAAATATTGCTCTGTCCTAAAACTCTGTAAAATGAAATTCATGCTGCAGATTCTACTTTCCACCGGATTCCCCAAGATGTAAACAATATTACAAACAATATTCAATAACCTCGGTTCGCGATGAAAGTACCACATCCTTTGCCGGAAACTATTCGGCTTCTTTCGTGAATGTTCGTGTTCCATTTAAGGAAGTTTCCGTAAGCTCATTTGCTTAATAAAGCAGCATAATTGATTGGACGTGCCATATATGGAAGAGAAACTTCCGACTACATTATGCAGATCACATGACGTAGGTCATTGCGGTATGCGCTTCCCTTCCATATATGGGACTTCCGAGCTGGTTCAAAGGGCAAAGCAAATTTATCTGCTCATGTAGAACTGCGCTTTTACTTATTTTGCTTAATATATATTTTTTTCGACAAATTAAATAGAGAGAAGATAGACATGGTGGAGGAGAAGAAGTTCCGTCTACATTACATGCACATGCATATTAATTATTGGTAATCTACCTTTAAGACACTTACGAGAATGTCAGGGGAATGTTGAATGAAAGTATAGTAATCTTTTATTTATATTGACGTCAATACTACGTCACCGTCCATTGATAGCAGAAGGCTTTTGATTGGTCAGAGCTTCCGGCGCATACCATATATGGTAACAGATATAGTGAAGCAAATTCATTCATAAATTCGTTCGGCAAAGATCGTCGTGAATTCGCTTAGACGATCGGCGAGGAGAAACATCAAGACCACAGCATACAAACTGGACTCAGAAAAGTAAACAACCTCAGCCATAAAGGTGACATAGTCTCACCCACGTGAGGACATACACCTATTATAATCGTGGAAGCTACCAAGGATTCATTACTATGATTATGGACGGGTTGGAAACTCTTTCGCAGGTGGCACTGGAGGAGCAGAGCCTGGGTGAAATAAGCTTCGATAGCTACCACCCTGCTTCTATAACTTCAACACCTAACGCCACAAATATAGATGCATTCGGGGATGACAACCTTAACACACCGGTGACAGCCAGTTCGGATGTATTTCCATTTACTGGAGAGGGATTTAACGTGGAGCCTGTACCGATCACTGGCACTGGTGAGTAGAATCAGCTGATCGCTCTTGCACAGCTATATGCACACTATCCTGCGTAACCGGGAAGCATGAAAAATGCATATATAGTGGTATACAGCTTGCACTTTTATGCACGGTCCAGATATAACTACCATCTCGTCATAAAACGCTAAATGGTCATTTTGCTAGTAATATTCAAATGATGACTTGTCTGTGTGCCCGCATAGCACATATAGCCGCAGTGGACTACTATATTGATCGGAACTGCAGCTGCAGCAGTTTCACAATTGGTAATTTATTGCAGATCCTTCAGGATGATTTTCATTTTTTCCGTTTTTTATTATTTTTTCAAATAATTTTCCTCAAAAATCGAACTATTGTAGTGGTTCTCCTTATGCTGATTGGGCACCATGTTGGCTTACCACGTTGTTGTGTTTACATGAGTGGGCGAACACCTACGCCTTCAACAAACGTATATATTAACCCCAGAATGTGTGGGACGCGTAGAGTTGCCGGGATAAAAGTCGCTGGCTTGACTTGGCATACACTTGCTTCAGTCTATGGGAATAACAGCTAAGAGTCCAGCTGTTCAATTACTGATACTGAAAGATATTTGATTTAGGGACAGTCACTTGTAACCCGAAAACCGCAGTTTAGCCAAATAGGCTTATGTTGTGGGAGATAACCAAAAAGACATAATCGGTGACAACGATTTGAAAATGTTACTTTTTCAAACAGTTATATCTTCACTGCCAGGTATCGCTCGGTTGAATTTATATTTTGGAATTTTGATACTTTAAAAATCTGAAAAAGTATTACATAAATTATTCACATTATCAATTATTCTTTGTGTTTATTCTTTTCAGCTTCAATAGAAGCAGTGATCAGTATTCCTCAAGCCGATAAGGTGCAGCAGTTCTCGACCACCGTCGCTAGCCTGCCGCCCATGTCTAATACCACGAAGATATCCTACAAGGGCACTTTCACCACAACTGCCACGCCCACATCAACTGGCAGTGCCCCGAACATGTCAGGATACCCATCTGGTATTAGTATCACACCGATTATCTGCAGTCTTTTCTCTCATGGAAACCAGGGCCAACAACAACAGCAATCAGACTACAGTCCACAACCAAACTACAGTGGCATGAGTCGCTCTCAGCAGTCTCAGAGCTATACCAACAAGGCCCAGTTCACCGCCCCAGGTTCTCCTCAAAGTTTCCAGAGACATCAGTCCCAGCGTCAACAATCTCAGCCACAGGAGGAGCAGAATCGCACTTCACCCAATTTTTCTACACCTTCCCCTGGACGACCCCATACAAGCAGTCCCCAAAGCGGACAGTTCTCGCCCCAATATCCCAGCACCGCTAATGCTAGCAGCCATATGACAAGGTCCTGTCCAGCTACACCTGAGCCTAGCTTTTCCCAGAGAATTGGCAGTCCAGACAACTTCGCCACACTGCCACCCTATTCAAGACAATCATCCTACGACTGTGTAGTTTCTTCGACATACTCTTCACTTCCCAACTACCCAATGAAACAGCCGCCAACTTACTCGAGCTGTACACAGCAAAACAGTGGACTAAGTATGAACTTTCAACAATCTTCACCTAATGACATCCAACAATCCGTAATTCAAGTTTCCGAAGAAATGGTTGTTAGTAATTTTAATAATAGCTGGTCCTCTGGAATGAACACGACAGCTAACATCCCAGCTTTTGATCAACTTCAAGTTAGCTCATCCCAATTTCCTCAAATCAAAACAGAGCCTTTGAATGACTATCCCATGACTACGATGGGGGATTTCACGCCTTCGCCTCAACCTATCCAGTCATTCCCATCTACATCCAAAGCTGTGCTAGAACTTTTACAAAATCCATACCAACAAGGAGCTTTAAAACTGTACCCCGTCAAAGCAAGGAAGTACCCTAACAGGCCAAGCAAGACTCCACCCCATGAGCGTCCCTATGCCTGTCCCGTCGGTGGTTGTGACAGGCGGTTTTCTAGGAGTGACGAACTAACTAGGCATATTCGTATTCACACTGGTCAAAAACCATTCCAGTGTCGGATATGTATGCGATCCTTCAGTCGCAGTGATCACCTTACGACTCACATCAGAACACACACTGGTGAGAAGCCATTCAGTTGCGACGTTTGTGGTAGAAAATTCGCCCGCAGTGATGAGAAAAAACGCCATAGCAAAGTTCATCAGAAACAGAAGGCTAAGAAGGAAGCGAAACTTTTGGCCACCAGTGCTCCACTGACTCCTATCTCGGACTCTCAGCTTAGCTCAGAGAATGCTATCAGCAGTTCCATTCCTTTGACTGTAACCACAGCTAACGCTTTATAAACAGTAAAATAATCTGTCACTCATAAGTCTGGGTGGATAAATTCAGCACTTAATTTAAAGTCAATTTTATAAACTGATTATCAGCTAAAAGTCACTGATCATCTCAGATATTCTAGATGTTCATTGTTAGTCAATTCAGCATGCCATTAGCTTTTTAACTTGATATTTTATTCATATATGTATATACGTGTTGCAATGTGCCACAAACATGATGTATTTGTAAAATCTAATATCAAATAGTAAGTTACCTGAGGACCATCCGATTTCGTAGAATGCCACGTAAGCTGTCTGTATTGTTGTTAAACGACATTTGGATGACGGTAGTTATAGGTGATTTGCTGTTGTAATTGAGTTTCTAAGCTGAGCTCTGATCATTTGGTATGACGCAGATGAAACCAAATAGCGTGAGCTAGGCTTCATTACAATGAGAGGTCTATACCGTCAAGTGGAGAAAATCGGAAGGATTTTAATTACGAATACAAATTATTTTTCTACTATATTGAATATGATTTCTGTGCTCAAAATGTCAGTGGTATATGTTTATATGTAATATGTCATGGAGATGTGATATTTTGTTATGTCTTTTTATACATGTGTCTTGACTGCGCTGTAAATTTTTCTTTGTTAATGGTAATATATATATTTTGCCAGTTGAAATTTTATTTTCGTTACATGGATTCAATACCAAAGTTCTTGCTGGCAAAGAATGGTGATCTTGTACAGTGTTATTTGTCATTAAATATATTTAACTATAATAAAGTTCCAAAATGATTACGGTCTTTTTTCTTCTCATTCATACGTGGCGATCGCAAGTAAAAGCCTATTTACGGTAAACAGGCAGAATACAACGACCTAATACGATTTATATAAAAAATCTTTGATATTTCCCAAAACTCACAACTCTCCTATAATTCCTTCTCAGGCAGCAGTCTGGCAACAGGTTGCTCGCATAAACCAAATAGGGAATCCCTATGTCTGGATTTGTAAACAAAATTCGAGGTCAGTAGTGACGTCTAACTCGCGTCATAGAGTCCTGGAATGCTTGAGGTTAATTTAAGCTTTAGTATAGAGGCTGCTGAACCGCAGCTAAATATAGACGCGGCATCTGGAAAGAAAACTAGTTTGTTAATGTCTTCGCCCGACTGTCAGTGGTATGCCATAAGCATAAATAATATGACCCAAGCATCTGCGGTGGATAAAGCAGGTGAAAACAAACAATTATATGGTTATACGGTACAGACGAGTTTTTATAAATTACCTTCAAGGAAAATTTTAAAAAAGAGAAACTTTAGATGAATGATTTGTTTTCAAAGGATAACAGGACTATTCTGAAATATTTAATTCCAACATTTTTCTATTTTTTATCATCATTTTTAAGTCGGCCATTATAAAATTATTCTCTACTGGAGAGTTACTGCTCTGGTCTGGTCTCAAAAAACAAGGCAGCACAGCTGTCAAATGTACAGATATTAAGAAAGAAAAATAATCCAGTCAAGCTGATTTGCCAGTTTCAACTGTATATCAATGATTCTTGTTAGTTACAAAATATTAATAATAAACACATTTTTCCTTTTAGGGCATTTGTAGTGGCAGTACACAAAAAGTTCTTTTATCAATTTTAATGCAATATTACATAATGCTTAACAGCATGACCACCGCCAATTTTTATAATATACTTTAAGTAACATGGATATTCAGAAAAGGTGACTAGCAAAGGTCTTCAAGTCCATGGAAGTTCAAAGTAATACCTTGAAAATGTGAAGAATTAACATTTCACTAAAAATGGCATCACTTTCAAAAAAGAATCCACTTAGGCTGTTTTTCCAACAAGAGCATGGTTTTAGTCCTATCATTCTTTTCCATAAGATTGAGAAAAAAAAAGAAAAAAAAAACAGAATTACTTCAAAAAAATAAATGGATCGAGCTAATTTTCGCACTTGACCTGTATAATAAACCTATGAATCAGTTCTGAAAGTTTTTGACAAAAGGTAAAGCGATTTTCTTTTTATTTGTTTTATGGAGGATAAAATATGCTGAAAAAAAAACAGCATAACTTTTGGAAAAATGGTCCGATCAGGCTGATTTTCGAACTTGACCTGTGCTTAATGAATATTCATCAGTCCTGCATGTTTGAAGACAAAAGGTAGAATGGTTTTCATTTTATTTGTATAACGGTGGCTTAAATATTCTGAAAATAGCAAAAAAAAAAATGCATAACAGAAAATGGTCCGATCAAGCTGATTTTTAAAGTCGACCTGTGTTTTCCTTATCTTGATCATTCCTGTAGGTTTCAAGACAATAGACCTATTGGTTTTCCTTAAAATGTGTTATCAGTGTTGCATATATGCTGAAAAAAAAACTGTATTTTATGAATATTCATCAGTTCTGAGAGTTTGAGGACAAAAAGTAAAATAATTTCCATTTTATTTGCATAACAGTGGCTAAAATATGCTGAAAAAAGAACAGCATAACTTTTGAAAAAATGGTCCGATCAAGCTGATTTTCAAAGTTGACTTGTATTTTATGAATATTCATCAGTTCTGTAAATTTGAAGACAAAAGGTCAAACCATTTTCCACTTATTGCTATAAAACTTAAAAAGTCCACAGCGACAACTACAGCAAAGACAGACACAGGTGACAGCTACACGTATAGACACGTGTCTGTACATAAAAAATAACTTAAACATTGGTTGGCTGGAGACTTGGTCCAAAACATATTTTTATAACTGTATACGATTTGGGTTAAAAATTGGACAGAGTTCCTTAGCTTCCTTCTAAAGCCTCTGATATACTTGGTAGAAATCAAGGTAAGCAAATATAAAAACAGAAGTAACAGGCAAGAATAACAACATAAACGAAAATGAAACCTTGAGGTTTTACTTTTGTCACTTTTATTTCAATACTTAAAGAGTTGATCAGTCATCACCAACATGGTGTAAGTTTAATCATTCATTGATAACAAATTTCCAATAATAAAAGTATTTGTTAAGAGTCAATGTTCCGCATATCTCAACTGATTTTCAAAGAATTGAGGACCATATTTATAATCCTTTTTAAACAATCAGATACGAGAACGGAAAAAAGCAATTAAAATGAAGTTACCCTTTTTTTTAAAGAAAAACAACATATATCTGAGGTATGTTAGGTCAAGAGACATAACAGACTGTTGGAAGTCAAGAGATAGTGCAAGCTTTCAGGTGAAGGCACAGTTGTAATAATTATATATACTATATAGTATCAATGCAGTCTTCAGAGTTTTAGTTCATATCACTGTAACACTGAAATTATCAGCATCATCTTCACCAATTCCAAATTAGTTTCTGTAAATACAAACTTGGAAATGAAAATGAAAACCTAACTGAGATGCATCTTCTGTCCCCTTTTTAACAATCTTACACATATTTCAAGCAGTGTATGCTTAGTGTTCATTAGCCACATGGATTACTTAACATGTGAGCTGACATTTTCAATGTTGCTAGTTTATTCTCTCGAGTATACAATCCCCAAACACCATGAAGCCTCCTGTATCTATTATGTCAATTATAGTAATATTTTTTATGAGCAAGAAATACAAATACAGCTAAATCACAGCATATTAATAGGTAAAATTGAAAATCATACTAAATGAATGTCATAATGTCCTCCCTGCAATGGGGCCTCACATATCTCAGTAGCCTTAATTAATATATAATAGAATACAAATCACAATACAACATTATACAAACTAAAATGGCCTTCATGGCCATTACATTCTCCATAAAAGGTTCCCTGAATATATTGTACCATCATCACTTTCAGAGGTTATATAAACTATGTCAGTAAGTTTATTTGGATGCCTGATAGACCAATTTTTTAAATAATGTTAGCTTTGATGAGATTTGTTTAGGCTTTGCACATCCATAAATATTTGGTAATGATCTCTAACAAGATCAGCTAAACAAATTTTCTTTTCCTTTTGGCAAATGAGTGTTTCTCATATGAAATATACATTTCTTTTGAAATGGAATGAAATGTTTGTTAGAATTTTGAATAGCATTAACATGTATTTTAAATGTGGTCAATGCCAGAGCATTCTGCATGAAGGTCACCATAGTAAACATTGAGATTGACATCAGTGTTCAATTTTGTTCGGGATTTCAATATATACATTTTGTTTGGCATAGCTGGTTCAAGAATTCAAAATGAATCCATGTCAATTGCAATGCGTGGCCCCTTGTATTTGGCAGAAGCTGTCCAGTAATCAGAGGGCTGCGGGATCTCCAGAAGCCAACATATGTCATTCTGTATCCCGCTTCCTGTGACATCTTTCTCTATATTTAGTTCCTTGTAGTAATGACACACCCTTGCTCCAGTGTCATGGTCATAGGGTGGAGACAGTATATCTACAAAAGCCATGGGCCCGTTAACAGCCTCAATATAGTGCAAATTTCCTTCCTCAGGCCCAAGCTCACAAACACTATCAGAATCCACCACTGTGTCTGAATGGAGTTTAACTGGTATTATTCTGTCCCTGTGCCATGGTTTTACCGAACTATTTAGTTCCATTTCCTTTGGAAAGGGAATATCTTCCTTTGGGACAGACGTGAAACTCTTTATCTTGCCCTGTCCATGAATCACTTTAATGAGGCCATGCATATCGGGATGATCGTGCAATGGCAAACTTGCACCATGGCGGATAACAAAAATTCCAATACTAAGTATTCTATCCTCGTAAATATGCACGTAGGTAACTGGTGCTCCTCGGGTTTCCGGCCTATAAACATCCCGATTTTCAACTAAACGCTCCTCAAAATTTAGGTCGGATGCATTTAAAGTCTGAAGGACACCCTTAAGATCCGCTATATTCTCCTTTAACGCAACTTTACTGGAGATATCAAGGAAAGTTTTCCTCGCCAGGTGCCCTATCCTCTGGACGACATTCGCCATATTCATTTGTTTGTTTGCTCACGTGGTACAGGCTGGGAAAGGTGACGTCTCTGGAAGAGTAAGGGATGTTGGGTCATGTCAAATGATTATGGCTATTTAAAATATATTTTATGTACTTTTAAAGTGAGTAGTAATTAGTCTCCTCATAAAGCCAAGATTTTGTTCTAGAACGATTCATCCGGGTGCGGGATTATATTGACCTTCACCTTCCTTCACTGAGTGTAAACAGGAAAGCAGTTTTAAATGAGTTAATTGGTAGGTAAATTATCTTTTACTTATTTGCATAAGATCTACAGTGCATACGTAACTACTGTTTATTCTACCTAGAAGTCTTATACACGCTGAAGTCTTTGATTTTTCTAAATCCATTTATTTGGTGGCTTTGATCAATGGCAATGCATCTGTTATTCAAATAAATTAGTTTTAATTAACTTTTACTAGTTTTAGTATTTACTTGATTTTTCATTGTTCAACCCTTAGTACGTTATAAAAACAAAACAGTGTTAGCGGAAGTTGGTGAATTTGCTAACAATGTTCAATAACAATGGTATGAAACCTCTCTTAACACAGTTAAGGGCTAGAATATGGGCATTTCTAAATATTAATTACATCACATATAGATGACCTAATTGATGAAATTAAATCATGTTACACGTCAGAATTAAAATTACATTAATACTATTAGGGTATAGGATATGAATGTTTCTGGATGTTAATTTCATCACTTTAACATAAATAAGATGATGGAATTTATAAATTTAAATTACAACACAGGCTTATTATGAAAGCATAACAAAATTTATAGATCTACAATAGTCAAGTGAAATTTACAGTTTTACCATGAAATTTTGTTTTAAGAAATATAAAACAAAAATTTAAATACAAAATTATTGTCTAACATAATTCATTATTCTAATTGTACATTAATTGCAATAATAAAAGGGAAATCATCATCATCATCATCATTTAGAGCCTATAATGTTCCACTGTTGGACAAAGGCCTTAGCTGCAGCATGCTTTTTCCATTGTTTCCTATCCTGAGCCTCAGATTTCCAGTTTGGCCAAGGTTTCTTCTTCCAAGACTTCCAGTAGTCATCTAATTCATCCCTCCATCGTTTGACCGGCCTTCCTCTTTTTCTTTGTCCATACCTTGGGGTCTATTCTGTAAGCCTGATTGTCCACCTATTGTCCTTCATTCTTTTGACATGTCCTGCCCACCTCCATTTAATTTCTTTAACTGTGAGCAGTACGTCCTTAACTTTGGTCTGTTCACATAACCATACATTCGTTTTCCGCTCTCTTGGACTGATGTTCAACATAATTCTTTCCATCTTTCTCTGAGCTACTTGTAGCTTGTGTTCCATGGAGGCATTCAGTGCCCAGGTCTCTGAACCATAGGTGATTGCCGGCAGCACACAAGCATTGAACACTTTCTTTTTCAGGCAGGTAGGAAGGTTGCTCTTGAAGATGTCATTGTGCTTCTCATGTGCTGCCCATCCTGCTTATATCCTTCGTTGGATTTCTTTCTCCAGTGTTCGATCACTTAGGCTGAACCGTTGCCCAAGGTATATATGCTCTTCTACTGCTTCTATCTCTTTTGTGTTGACCTTCACTGTGCAAGGGGTGGTTAGTGGTCCAAACATCACCTTTGTCTTGCTGGTGTTCATCTTTAGCCCACTTTTTGCGCTTTCATCTGCTAACGCCTGTAGCATTTCTTCAAGGTCTTTTGCATCATCTGCTACTATTATGTCGTCTGCAAACCTAAGGTGATTGAGCCTGGTACTGTCTATGTTTATGCCCTTGTCCTGCCAGTCTAGATCCCTGAATATACGTTCCAATGCTGCTGTGAACAGTTTAGGAGAGATTGTATCTCCTCTGTCGGTGCATTGGCCTGGGCGTGACGCTTGTTGAAACGCACACTTGTCAAAAATTTTGAAAAATCAATGCTAAATATATCCCAAACTGAAGGAATTATGGGAAAAATTTCTATAGATGACTGACCGAAAATCAGATGTGGAGATTTCAAATATGCTCTCGGAAAAGGGAAATATGAAGGCCAAATTTCATGTACTGTCACATCTTATATGGTATAGCTTTAATATACTAGCTTGACACAAATCACAATTTGATCTTTAACACATTTAGTTTGGCAAAACCTTACTAGTAATGGAAACTAATTAGAATAGGGTAAAATCATGATACTTAACCTGTTGGTACATATACCTACTATTTGCAGAATAATTGAATCTCATTTGTTATCAGTGTGGGTGGATGTATGCAATGTAGAGATTTTGTATTCTTTATATTTGCACAACCACATAATCTTATCTTTTTTTTCTTGGCACCACTGTGGATGTAAACAGTGATCTACATTCTATATCAAATGTATAATAATATTATATTGACATTAATGATTGGACTACTTAACAGTACTTGTGTATATAAAGCTTTATTCAATTCAAGTTATTAAAAAATGGGTGGCTAATGAACAATCTAATTTCTTTGCTAATTATTGATTTCTTTGCTAATTATTTACAAACTCCATAATATAAGGGTCTATATTCATCAGATCACTGTCTGTTTCTCTTGTTACCATTTCTAGTATTGTTGGTGTCCAAAAAGGTTGTTGTTCACCCTATAACTTCTAAACTATGTTTTGTAAATTCTTCAAATTTACAGAGTGGGATTGTTTGTTTGCTAAAATGCAGGTTAAGTCAGAAAATTAGCATGATCAGATCTTATTTATGAAAGTTATTGATTTTTAAAAATCTGTATTGGTGATGTTTTTTCCCATAAATGCTATTTTTTTTGTTAGTTAATAAATTTACTTAAAATTTACAAGTGAGCTTCATTTGATTAAAAGAAAGGGTTTTTAAAAAATCAGTGAAACAATTTGTCATAGAAGTTGCTGATTTTTTAAAGATGAATATTTGGGATATTAACCCAATAACTGTCGATAAACCACATTTTAAAAATAAATTAAGTTTTAAGCCATTTCATTTTTTTTAAGAAAGAGACAGTTTAAGTGTGTTTTAGTTAATAAGAAATTAGTTCAATCTGTTAGGAGTTTCACTGTGGCACAATTTGACAATATTTCAATTTTTTTTGTATTTAGAGGCATTTCAGTATCATTCACAGCATAACTGATAAACTACTTCAGTTTAGGTTAAAATTTATTTATTTTGTTGATATATAATATTGCCATATTTTTATTATATTTAATAACTCTTTTACCATCCAAGCTCATTAGACGTCAGTTACTCTAGATCAGTTTCTTTGAATTTCTTTATTTAATGTCTGTATAGTTTCCATATATATGTGTGTGTGTGTGTGTGTGTGTGTAAAAAGTCCATGTGATCATTTCCTGACTGTTGTACAGAATCTCACAAAGTATAGAATATCGCAATGACGTGATTGACCAGGAAATCCATGGGCTTGTAAATGTCATATTTTTTGTTTCTTTTTTTTGTCTCCTGCTGGGTACTTTAATATGTGTCTCAGTGTAAATTTTGTAGTGGGAGTTTTGTTTCCTAATGTGATTGTGACTCATAGGCACTTGACAACAAACATACACCCATAAATATTTTGAAAAGTTCAAAAAGAGATATTCATATTATTCATTATACATAATTTTCTTTAAGTTCATTTTATATTCGTAAAATAAAGATTTCTTATCCTTTTTCAGTAGTTGTGAAAAGTGAATTGCATGAAATTTTAGTAATTGGTGGGATTTGAAGGGTTGAACAGAAAGATGTGAATCTTCCATGGATGTGACTGCCTTATGACAAAACTTCATTTGCTGCCTGTGATAAAAAAGCTTAAATTTGATTGAAAACTGTTATTAAATCAATTTAATTTCTTTCAGGTTTAACAGATTTACCACTCCCAGAAGGAGCGTTCTTTCCATATCAGTGAGTAAATTTCTTGTTATGAAATATATGTCCTAAAGGTGGGCATTATTTGTTCCTCTAATACCTTTGTCAAATAGTTGAATGAGTTGTGATTTAATTTTAATTTTTTTCTCAGTGAAACCAGTGTTCAATAAAATAAATAAATAAAGGATAAAGTATACACAGTCCACTTAAATAAAGCGGCAGTGTATGATTTGTTGAGGAGAGGTTATATACCATCAATCTCACATTATCTCGTAATTGCAATTGACATGGCCAGTGAAGTATAATGTGAATATAAGCTTATCGTGTGCCCAGGGAATAGGGAGGCTATGCACTATCTGCACTAGCCAACATGATGGAAAACATGACTTTGTGGTTTATACTAAAAACATCACATTGCACCCTGCAGGCGAGCTTCTTCATTTTGAAATCTCCCTGCCAGTGACTAGAAGGCATCTATCACTTATAGGCAGGCATATGAGTGAATTTAAAAATGATGAGGCTGATCAGAAAGGAATTTGAAAGTCAGGGTATTGCACAGCAGATCAGGTACTGTTTTTAATATTGTATCAAAACATTTACATTAAGCATTTACATTTACATTGTGCACAGCATTGAAGTGTGCTGGGGCGTTTTCATAAGAAGTCTAAAGTCTAAACTTTGGAGGGGAAATTTAAGCATCAGTAATATTTACTTAAGGCTTAGTCAGCTAAGTTACATTTCCAAAATCTCAAAAGTCACTTGCCTTATTTTGTTTTGTTTTTTTCTGTCTTTTAATTATGCCATTTTAGTAAATTGTGACTGTCTTGACAAAGGTTTCAACTCTCGCTGGTGACAGTTGCCCATTTTGATATTTGTCTAATACATCAGACTTTAGTCAATCATTCATATTAACTCTTAAAAAATTGACATTGTAATGTCCATCTAAGACTATTATGATCTTATTTCAATATTGCAAAATCGGCTTTACAATTTGGTTTTAACAATCAAAGCTTTGTCCAAGAATTTAAGACTATGAAAACCCCCTGTCAGTTGTAAATTGTTTCTTCACCTAAAATGGGATTTCTTTATTTTTTTATTTATTATTATTTTATTATTATTATTATTTTATTATTTATTTATTTATTAATTTATTTATTTTTGTCATTCACATCAGTTTTGCATTTTTAAATTATTATTATTATTATTTTGGACAGACACCATTTGTCTGGACATCCAGCAATCACCTGTCTGTTGATAGTGTTAGCTTGGCATTAGAGTTACCGTGCACTTTATTAAGTGAAAAAACAGGTATTTTATTATTCTGTAACTTACAGAAATGATTCAAAGTGCTAATATACAGCTCAATTTCAAAAACCAGTATGACAAACCTATCATAAATTCTTGAAGCTACAAAGTTTGTTTTTTTTTTTATTTTTATTTCTTATTTTTCACACATTGGCATCTTTGTGATCATTTGAAAGATTTGCTGCCTTGTATTGTAAATACTTTTAAAATCTTTTTTATCCTGTTTGGTGTCTGTATTTTGCCATTCTTTTCTGTCTAGTTTTATAATGTCAACACACTTCACGTTGTATTGTTTTCTTTCAGGCAGAGAAAGACTTTGAAAGGGAAAAAAAGAAACTAGAAATGTAGGTGTTAAATCGAATATGTATCATTTATCTGTTTCTTGGAAGGCTGTAATTTGAATTTAGGTGTAATAGGTGATATTTCACTTGAAAGAATAAATACAGAATGCAAAGACATATATTTAGTCAATTTTCTGTAAAGCATATTGGAAGTAGTATCTGTGAAAAAAAAAAACACGTCATATTGTCATCCACTTAGTTTCATTAAATGCAACACCAAATTAGAGAAAGGAATTAGAGAAAGGTTAGATGAAGACAAAGGTTCCATAACCATTGCATATTTTTTTAATTTACTGTTTAACATGCTGCTGTATTTTTCCATTTAGTACACTCAGTGGCTGTTAATACTACTGTTGCATAAGCAAGTTTTTTGTGTCAAAAAGAGGCCAAAATGATGTTTATTTATTTATTTTTCTTTGGTTGTTTGGCAGGTGTGGTATGAAATTAAAGTTGGTGACATTTTAAAATGTTTACACTTTTTGTCAAAGATTTAGTTTGAAATACTTGTTTCTGTTTTGTATCTTGTCAGTGCACACAGGAACTATTTAAATTAGCAATCAACACTGCAAGTAGTGTTTTTAAGCTTATTAACTGTTATATATTTGAGTTGAGGGGCTTCATTCTGTCTGTAAAGATTAACTTGATTTGAAACATGGCAGATCAAAAATGGTCTAAGATTCATCATGCTGATATCATATGCCCATAATAAGTTTTAACAATTATTTTTGGTTATGTTTTCAGTTTTACCACATTGATTTAGCAGTGTTTGGTTTAGGGGGAAGGGAAATGTTCTTTTTGTAAGAAAAGCAGTAAACTTTTTTTATGGGATATTGACATTCTTATTTTAGTCTAGATGAAAGGAGTAAGAAGCTATATAAGGACATGAAGAGATGTACAGAAGCTGCTGCAGGTATATTAAAAATTGATTTCTATTGATGGGAGGATTTCTTATTATATAAATCTTCAGTCAGTGATAACCTGTCCAATGCATCATGTCTTGCAGGTGCATGGAAGGCAATATTGACAAATCACATGTCATTAGTGTGTCTTCTTTTATTGATGATTGGTCTTTTTTATGAGGAATTTCAATAGTCTGAGAGATAATTTAAAAAATATTCCTTCTTCCATCTTTTGAAACTTGAAAAGTGTTAGAATATGAAATAAACAACTTTGGTTAAGGCAGCATTCCCATAAACCCATCATACTAGGTCAATTACTGAATCAATTTAACACTGCGGGGCTTCTTCCTAAATTGCATTCAGTGCAAGCAGCTTAAATGTTTGGCATGCTTACTCAAACTGCTAGGGGATAATTAAAAATTACCCCCCCCCCCCCCAACCCCAGTTACTCAAGAGGGCGTGCCAGGCAATCGAGCTAATTACATGGAAAGCACTTTAACAAGAACCCCTGCAGAGTTAGATCGATCCAGCCAGTATGACGGGTTTATGGGAATGCAGTCTAAATGTCATACATATACTCAGTTAATTTGTAACCAAATTCACTGTGTGTGATTGTTGCCATTATCTACCAGTTTTCAAATTTTGAAATTGTGAAAGTAGCCATGAATTCTTGCATTGCAGCACTGTCTAAATGTGAAAGTAAGATGAGTCAGGATTTAGTGGCCAGTTCCTTATGCCAGAGTGAACCAGACCTTTTGTTACTAGTGGAGGATTGGAATGCTGCTGTTGTAAGGCTGGATCTTTTAATGCAGGAGATGGTAAGGTGGTTGAATGAACAGTTTTACCTGCAGTTTTTAGTTCGAACTGAATAATATGAATATTAGATTCCTGGAATGTTTGGATTTATTGTGCCATGATGTGTGCAGTGCTGTGGTAGTATGTTTATACTGCCTCATTTCATTTTTCCGGTGTTGTTGTTTTGTTTAGAATATTTTTGTGAATACACAATGATTTTTATTTCAATAAGTTAATTTATAATTATGCTTGAAAAATGTGAAGATTTGGTCCTACAAATAGTTCAGGGACAAAAAAAAAAAAAAAAAAAAGTTCTTGAGGGGTGACTGAACTAAGTTACTTTCATGCCATTGAAATTGATGAGCTTATTAGATACATTTGTCTTTAACTGGATCTGATTGTCATTGTCTACAGAGGCTGCTATTTCTGTCTTTATTTCAGAACACGAATGCCCAAAAGGCTGTTGTTGAGCCCATGAAAAAGTGAGCGAAGAGTACTGTAAATGTGGTCTACAAAAATAGCATTGAATCACCAGAAATTTTTAGTTTGATTTTGAGTAGTTTAAATATATATTGGATTAGTGGTTGGCAAAGACACTGAATATGGATTCTTGATTTATTGACAGAGGTCATATTAATTATTCAGTAATCATTTCAAAATGCAGTCATGTTCTATGTAGCTATATTGAAGAGTTAACTTATGTGCAGGTGGCATTGTTTCATTTTATATGGGTAAACATTAAGAGACCTCAGAGTTTATGACTTGTGTTCTATTTACCTTTTTTCTCAGCTTTGACCTAAAGTGTGTGTGATTCTTCCTTTGTGATTTCTTTCTTCTCCAGTGTAAAAAGTCTGACCTTTTCAGGTTCAACAGTGTGTTCCCCAGTGTCCAGTCTGCCATTAAGAAACGAGAGCAGAGTTTACAGGTGATTGTCTTTGACTTTGTCTGTGATTCCACTTGAAACAACATTAAGTGGCAATGTTTGTTATCTGACCTTATAAGAGAAAACTTCATTTGATTCTTAACAAGACAATAAGGTGAACAAATAGCCTTTGTGTGATGTTGTTTAGCAGTGGTCCAGTGGGCAGGTTTTTATTAACCTCAATTCCAAGAAACTCTTTATATCACCATTTAAACTACGCTGAGGGATCAGATGTAAAGCAACTCATTTCAAGGTTTAATTGAAATGATATATTTAGCATCAGAAAATTTGATAAATATGATCTAGTTCACTTTAAATCAAAGGATGCATGCTTTCCTTAACCAATTTGCCAAAATGAAAAATAGTGCAATATACTAATCAAGTCTCATTTTTATTTTTTCAGGAATACAATAAATGCCAGTCAAAGGTTGAAAAATATCAGGACAGAGAGAGAACTGGGCCCACTGTTGTCAAATTGGAAAATGTAAGGCATTCATTTGCTATCATGTACTCCTGATGTTTATAGGCTTCAATGAAATGAGAAACGTTGCCCAACAGACAGTATATATATATATATATATATATATATATATATTTTTTTTTTTTTTTTTGCTTGCATCACACCTGGGGAGGCGTGTGAAAGGCGGAGAGACCATTAAAGGATTAGGCGGTTTTCCTTTCATGTATATCCGTCATGTTAAGTTCTCAGCCTCGGCTCTTCTCGACGTGATTGGGGCCATAGTCTTTACAATTATTGGTTTATAATGTGCAGATTGTTTACTTTAATTTGGTGAATTCTTTTTTTACCTATTATGTAGTTTATGTTATATAAGCATCTGTCATTCAGATACGTGTAAAAAACCGTAGGTTCAACCATCTGTTGTTAACAGTGTTTTCATCATTTAATATCAGTTATATATTTAGCCATCTTATATTTATCTGTTTTCAGGCAAAGAAGGCCCTGAATGCAGCTAAAGAGGAGTTTGAGTACCTGAACAGCCAGTTGATGGAAGATATGCCAAGGCTTTATGAAGGCAGGATGGAATATTTCAGGCCTTGTTTTCAGGCACTGATCAGATCTCAGGTAGGTTGCAGTTGTGCTGTCTTTTTCATAAAGAATTACTTAACTGCAGTGATAAGTTTGTTGCATTGTAATTAAAAGGTGTATAGGGTCACTTGATAAAATTGCTGTTTAAATTCAAATTTAACATCTGACAAATATTATCTTTGTTCTTTCAGGTGGCTTATTTTACTGAAGCTTTTAAAATTTATACAGAATTATCTTTACAATTCAACAAAGTAACTGAAGTTCCTCCTGATGAAAAATATGACACTAGCCTACAACAAAAACTATCTGAAATCAAGTCGTTATCCATAGTAGCAGATGACTGAGAAAGTCGAAATCCCATACCAGTAAAATGACAACCATAGAAATGCTTATTCAAGACCTAGTTCAATAAAAAAAGTCCACATAGAAACCAGACATAGACAACATTTGCTCTTATGAGATTCTTAGTAAATGTAAAACAATGTGATAATGTAATACTGAAATAATATTATTTTTGTCTGGAGGTTGCAATTGCAAGGATTATGAAGGGTATGATATCAGCAATGAAAACTTAAAACTAATAATTTATGACTTGATTAATACTCCCTTTTCCATTTATTTTTTCCATTATATTTGCTGTCTTGAACACTTTAGTTAGGAAAAGGGAAAGTACATTTATCATCCAGTGTGTATCCATTGTAAACCTTACAATGGCATGGAGAGTTTAAATAGGACAACTTTTTAACAGGTTGTGTTGGGGTGAAGTTGCCTCATTGAAATGTATAGGCAAACATCTCAAGTACCTATGGAGTAGAGTGAGACAATACAAAGGCATTTTCAATTGCTCTTAACCAAATCTGAATAGGCAACATTGAAATAAGATGGAAAAAGAAAGTCACACAAGCCCAGACTTCTTGAAAAACTTTACAAACAAACGCGAGTCATAAAACACCCTCCATGTGGTCACTAAGTGGTGTTTGCAGTAACACATGTAATCTATGTAGTACAGTGGTGCCCTACATTGAAATGTAATTTATTGCCTCAGTTGTAGTCAGCTGGCCTGACCTTTTTTCCCTACATCTAATAGCTGTAAGATTGTATTTGTTGTAAAAGAGGAATTATAAATATGGCCATTTTTGCACAAGATATGTATAGAATGAGTATGTATTGGGTAGTGCAACATGAAACGTGTCACATTTCTTATTATGAGAAATAAATACAAAAATAAAACAGATCTTTATTCTTCATTTAAGTGTCAGATTTACCTTAAAATAACTGGTATTGCAAAACATGAAAGACCAAATAATAGCCAGCATTGATCCTAAACAGATATATTTGAAAATGTTCAATAACAGCCTCATAATTTGTTTAGTTCTAGTTTAATCTTTGAGCAGCTTTTTTTTTCTTTTTTGATTAAATTTTCTTGGCACTAATTTTGGGAACAAACCTTTCCAGGTCTCTATACTTCACAGTAATCTCTATTGTGCATAATTTATCAACAGTTGTTGCACAATGTGGTTTGAACTGATTAAATATACAACATCACTGACCTTGGAACAAAATTAATTGTTACACCATGAGACAAAGAGCCCTTAAAAAGACAAAAATAATTATATACTTAAAGGGATAATAACTTTGTTTCGGCCAAAAAATGAATTTTCCTGGAGTAAGCAACAATTTTCCCGTACTTGCCAATGGTTAATGAATCCATTTTTACATTCAAAGTTAGTCCCTGGTTTTTTTCTAAAAAGTTTGGTTTTTTCTCAGAGTATAGCCATCAATGGAGGTCACGTGGTCTAAAGACAAGCTCAGATATCAGAATAATAACTTTAACTGCCGAGTTTGTGGTAAAGCAGAATATATTATATTTCTATGAGTTATTCACAATGTTTTTATTGTGAAATATAGATCTCATACAAAGAGTTATTATCCCTTTAAAATGTTTACTAATCACATACCACTATTAAGAACAGAACCTGGGACTAGATGGACAGTAAAAGATTTTCACTGTTTATAATAACACTTATAAAAAAAATAGACAAGAAGGTTAAAAAAAACTGGCTATAAAACCAATTGCACTAAAAATTTTACCCTAGACACATCTTCAGGTACAACATAAAATTTCAAATTAAATAAAATATTAAATTTGTATTTGCTACATATTTGTAAGCTTATACTTAGAAGGGCTGAACCTATGCAAAATGCTGATAAAAATTTTTAGTTAATTTACTTATCATGTCTTGTAATTTTGACAAAAAGTCACTGCATGTGATGTTATTCGTTCATGAATATTTTGTTCCAGTCAAAATGAACAAGACAAACTTTGTATCTCCCTGCCACACACACATAAACAAACGCTATAAAGATAATAGAATAAAACAAAATTTACATACACCTCTACAAGCTGTCAAAACACTAGAAATAGTCAACACCAAACTGTACTATATGTATGAATACCCGGACAGAACAAAATGTGAAACTCTGAATTTTGTAATCATGTTATCATGATAACACTACAATGGACATTGGGCCTCTTATATAATGTAAGATAAATTATCTTAATCAAAATCAAGGTATCTGCATTTCAATATAGTTAGTCCCATGAATATGAATAGTATTTAATATCTAACATACTATGTTGACTTCATAATTAGCCGTTACACCGGGTCCATTCAAGTATAATCCTCAAACAGGCTTGAAGAACATATTAATAACATATTTACCTTATGGCTTATAGGTTCTACTTTACCTACATCATTCTTCTTTGAGAAATTCATGTTTATGATTGTAAGTTAGTAAATGCAGCCAAATAATATGCAAAGCTACATAAAGATCTACATGTAACATAAACATATTATGCCGAGAATCTTTTCTTCTTAAAAGTTATTTACAATTTTGCCGTGAATGATCATAATATTTGAGTGAAAGGACACTATCACAGTGAACATAACCAGAATCTGATATATGCCAGTGAGTTGTATCCTAAAATGAAACTGCTGTTTGTATTCATTTTGTCTAAATGTGACACATGACTGGAGAAAAAAAGCCAGATATACTACTAATGCCATGTCGCAGGTAAGTTCATTGTCAACTTGAATGGTTTGTTTTCATTTCAAACTGTTAGTTTCACTGGTTTTTATTTTCCCATTGAATGGTTTGTTTTCATTTCAAACTGTTAGTTTCACTGGTTTTTATTTTCCCATTATGTCATGATGTTTAACAAAAGCAATGGCTGCCAACTCCTTGCAGAATTCCTCCATAATGATCACCCCTTGCAGCATAGTGCCGTTCTCAATGCTAGAATTCAAAGTAGCAAAGTTAGTATGCCCTTAAGCCATATTTGTAAATTAAAAAAAAATTGAAAATTACACAATGATCTAAGACTTAGGTACTATCAACATCAAAATGGGTCATATACCTTAGCTAAAAAGATTTACAAGCATATTATATCAAATTGGAATATTTTCAAAATAATTATCAAACTGTATGACAGTCACTAAATGGTAACTGATCAAGAACCTTCTGTGTATTTCTTCAGGCAGAGTGCTTGTGATTTAATACAGCTTATGAACATGCTATATTTTCAGTGAAGCACATGTTTTGAATTCAGTGCTATGTTCAACACCTTCACCTTCCCCTAAAGTGAGGTTGCATGCATTTCCATGCATATTTATTAATCAAGATGAGCAAAATAAATATTATCATAAATCTATTACTTTAGGTTTTCAGTATTTCATGGCAAAAGGGTAATCAGAGATTCATAGGAGAAATATTGTTATCAAGGTTAATCTTTAAGTAACAGCTGATAAGTTGTGATTAATTTTGAATGATATGATGACCATACACTTACCACACCTGTAAGTTGTGTTTAGCTCTGCAAAATGGATGATGAATGTCAAATATGATAAGAACTAAAACTACAGAAAACAATGCAGTGATCTGATAACCACACACCAGGGAGAGGAGGAGGGATAAGCAGTGCCAAAGCCGAATAAAGCTTTTAAACCAAGCACAATTTCTCTACCTTGTTTTCCTTAAATATTTACTGAGAGACAGTTTTTTAAATCTTGTTCAATTCATATATCCTTGGCTACCTTTGTAAAGATACAATGGAAAGGATATACAGAAAAACAATCACAAAAGAATTATAGCATCCAAGAACAAGGGAGGAGTAACACAACCTATTTACAACATACTACAAAAATTCATCAGAGAAGTCTGCTAAATTTGATCAAACTTGTAATTATAATAATTAATTACTAGCTTTTGAAAATGATTCTTTTATTATCCAAAGCAATGTTTTGTCTGAAATACCTGATGAAGATGATATGAAAGTTAAGAAAAGAAATTTGGGCTCATGTCAGAAGCTCATATTTTTGTGACTTGAGTTACAAATCTCGATAAAATGAAATATTGTTAAAAATAAGTTGCTTGAAATTTGTGTATAGTCACTGAAATTTAAAAGATCATTTTAAGGCAAATCAGTTTTAATTTTTAAGCTCTTTAGCTTTAGCTTTCATTGGCTATGCATTTTCATAATCTTGTCCTGGCTTTTTTATTTTTCAAATTACCTTGCATGCTTTAAACAAATATTTGCTTCATCAAAAAATAAAGTTGAATTTTTTTCTTATAGTAACTGAACCCTTTCCTATAAATAATTAAAAGTGAAATATTCACCCTGAACACTATTCAACATGATCTTTTTACAGTAGCTTTATCTAATGGGTGTAGGGTTTAATCAAGTTCTACAGTCATTGGCAGTGACAGAATGGGGACAGCAAGCCAAGGCAGCCACCAGCTCACAAAAAGCACATTTATGCTTCATATTAACATCATCAATCCAATAAGATAAAAGACATTAGCTCTTGACCATATGTCACTAAGAAAACTGCCTCCACCTTTGCCACAATTAAAGATATACCTTGCGCAAAGAAATAGCAAAAACACAATGCATTAATTCATTCATTCATTTTCAGCAACTTTAGGTCTACTATTGAAAACTACATAAAATTATACTACATGCCATGAACTGGTGTAAATTATAATTCAACAATTTCTTCCAAATGCTGAGGCAAAACAAAGTTTATAATAATAATTATTAAAGTCTGATGATTTCAACATCAGCTCACGACCTCAATTATGCAACCCTTGTAATACATAGCTTTAATGTTTTTGAGGAACATTTCAGGGCAAAACTCTAAATTATCTATTCTTCAACATGCAGATGCAGGTTTCATGCTTATTAATTTTTAACTGATAACATGCAATTTTCCGTTTAGATTAAAAGGCATTAATGTAAAACATTTAACTTACTTCCTTTGCTCTTCTAGAACTCCTACCAGCTGTTGTCTGATTGTCATCAATTTAGCACTCAAATCTGGGATAGCTTTGATCTGAATTTCTAGGTCATTAACAACCTGGAAATAATTGTGAAAAACATTTTCCCCAAGCAATGTTTAATAGTTTGAAAATTATAATAAAAATTAAATTAATAATTCACATTTAAATACAAATTATGCATGTGTAATAACCTTCTACATTACAATGCATGCTTTTTGGTTTTATGTTACAGAAAATTGTTATATATATCACCATTATATATAACCAGTATTGCATATCTTCTCTGATATAAATACTACTACTACTACTGCTGTGGTGCTACTGCTACTTTGGCACTATATCATTCAAATGTATGTTTGTTCAATCCTCCATCCTTACCTTCCTAAATATGGTAAAGAGTGACCTGGCCCCTGGATTGAGAGGTAAGTCTGGGAACAACAAGTACTCATGGAGGTTGCCATGGGGCAGTAAGGCCAGCTTTGAAATGATTGAAGTCACCTGGAGGTTGGTTTCATATGACTATGGATGGAATAATTAAGATCTAATGAATATGAGTATTTTAATAACAGTTACCCAAATAATTAAATATTTTGTACTCATAAATACACTGTGCTCTTATTTTCATTGCATTTTCATCATTCATGTAAAATCTAACCACGGACAAACATTTTCATGCTCCAATTTTCACTTGACTGAATCAAGAAGGCTAACTCATCAGAATCTTTCTTACTTGGCTTAGAATTCTGCTTAATTTATCAAAGAGCATTTTCAGGAAAGCTCCTTCAAAGAATTGCTCTCTCTTGTACTCTGGCTCAGCTGTAGGAGACGAGGGCCAACCCCAGGCTTGGCATGCTGAACACACATCAGCAAACTGAAATACAGATATCAGACAATCTTAACATATGCCAACGGTATTGAAAAAGTTATAAGTAAAATTTTTTTAGTCGTTCTTGTTGAGTTTCAATTATATTGATCATGTACAATAGTGAGTATTAATCCACTTAACTTTGAAAATGTACACTGACAAGTATAACTGTAGAGAATTATCTTACTTGCACATGTGCATCTCTGAGGTAAGTGTCATATCCACTGTCAGTCATCTGGTATGAGGACTTCACATCTTCTGGGAGAAGGCATAAAAAACTGAAATAGAAAATAAATCCTGATGAAAATTTTCTGCACATGAGATAAAGCTGTAAATGCCAATTCAAATGATGCCTAAAACAAATGTCTCTACCAAAGCAAAAATTCAATTCATTCAGTTATGAGAAACGAATCCTAAAACTGAATTTAGCCTTAAACACAGGGTGCATGAAAATATTTTAATATTTACATTACAACTCTATGTACAGCATAAACCATGATCATTATTTGGTAAACACAATAAAACATGACAGAATTGCTATGTTCAAGGAAACAAACAAAAGCACTACCTGTTTACAATCTTATGTACTGCGGGTTTCTTGGGACTGTTGCTAGGACTACTAGTCACACTACAACTGGGACTCCAGGAACTGACAGAATCTGAGGCTGCCACTGAACTGGACTCTCCATTTACATTATCTAGAATAACATGAGTTTGGGTTAGAGGATAAAGAACACAGTCTTAATGTACCAGGTAATCATTTTTATGGCCTCCTTGTTAGAATGTAAAACATAGGAAAAGACATAAAATGTTTTTTTAATAGAAAAACAGCTGAACAATTTTTTTTTTTTTTTAAAGATATGACTACCTTGCACATCATTGTCCTCAATCGTGTCTTTCACTACAGATTGTCCTTCGGCTTTTGATTGTATAATTTCTTCTCCAGCTATCTGGGCCTCCTCCCCATCTTCTTCACTGCAATAATCCCTACCAATGAGGTTTCTAAGCACCAGGTTGTGGAAGGTATGTTCATTTGGCTTTACAAGTAATGTCTCAAACAGCTTCAGATTAGCGAGACTCATCTAGAAAGAAATAAAGTAGCACTTACTCTGTACGATAAATTGCTAAAGAAGCCTCTCATCAAACAACTGTACAAATCACTTGCTTTGCATGTTTAAAACTAGACTTTCCATTTCTATTGTGAGTTAAGTTAAGAATTTTCACATTAAACAAATTAACTTTCTTTACTTTGGAATAATACATACATTGACAGTCGAGTTTGCAAAAGTCATAACCACATTTACACTGTTAAAGTTGTCTTCAAGTACATTTGCAACAACATACCTCTTGAGACAAATGATTGCACCTCATAATAAGTTTATGTCGGAGTTTATGTCCCTCCTGCTGTGGGTACTCTGGCTCCCTGTCACTGCCCAGGATAAACTCAACTAAACCTGAAAAGTTTATTCAATTATGAAGATTGATTATAAAAGTGGAAATCGGTTCACTGAGCTAATAAAAATAGTAATATGCTACTCTAAAATTAAGTGATTCCCCAAGTCATGGTAAAACAAAAATCTTGGTTTGAGATTGGACGCGACCATTCTCCTTTCCCAAATTCTTTCAACAAGCCTGTTCTACTGCTGATGTGATATGTCAATACTTTAATAAACAAGTTTCAGACTATTTAATGCAACTCCTCCTCACAGTTATTACCCATACCTCTGGACAGTGGCTTTGAAGTGACCAGTCTGAGACACCTGGTCAGCATGGCAGTGGCAGTAATGGCAGTGGACTCACACCTGGTAGACACAGTGTATTGTGAAGTACATAGCATGTAGCATGTGAGAAGTTTCATTAATTGCATTAAGTAACATTAAGTAAATAATTTTGTCAATGCAATTATCACAACTGAAAACACGTACACAATGAGGCTCAATATTTTGATATTAATTTTAAAATACTGTTTTTTTTATCTCATCTTCTACACATTTTTTTTTTTGCTTTTAAGGTATCTGAGGCTAATGTCATTGTTAAGATCATAACAAATACAACAGGTATGACTTAACATACAAATATTACTTACGTTTGCAGGATAGAAGTCAAAAGAACTCCTTCAAAGAAAGCACTGATGATAGCATTGGACATGGCAATTGCTGTTTTAGGGTGAGCTACATATATCAACTGATCACAGTAGTCTAGCCAGGACAGAAAAGATATCAACTGTCTTTTTCCTGGGAATGATTGAGTGTCATCACTCTCTGTTACCCTGTCAAGTCTGAAAATGTATAATGAGTGAAAAACATAAATATACTTCTCAGTTCTGAAAGAAAATAACATAAAAGGGCATTTTGACTCAAGATACATTGACTAAGTTTACCATGTAGAAAGTTTCCAAGTGGGATACAGCTGGAAATTATTGCCTCCAACATTGTAAGCTTTCTGAGATAAAATCCATTCCCTCTGTCTATGCTTTCTCATTTGCAGAAGCAATAAGATTGTCAAATAAGTCAAACTGGGTTAAAATTTACTTAATAATGTTTACTATTATACACTAATAATTCACAAAGCTTGCATGCAATATACCAAAATGATCATTTACCCCCACTTTGCCTCCGCCAGCTCTATATCTGCAGGATCTAGAGTCCTTGGTATATTTGTATACAGGGTACAAAGTTTGCTAGACAAGATTCTGCAGAAGTCTGTGTGTTCTATCAGGCAGCAGGCTGCGTAGTCCTCAGGTAAACTGGCACATAGTAATAACCCTTCACAGGATTTGACACATACACGACCATCCTGTTTTGAGAAAGTATTTTTATATCAAAAATATGATTTTAAAAAATGAAATGTGAAATAAAAAAATAACTAAACATTCCATTCAAAATTTAGCTGTTATTTTATCTAACAATAGTATGTCTTTGAACACTGCAATGTCAACAACAAACCTTGCAATGGACTATTGTTAAGAAAATTAATTTAGCTATATCAAATGCATGTGGCAATATCTAATGATCACTGCAGCTGGCTGACATTTTATCAAATTAATCCTTTTACAGCAAGTCACTTACTGCACTGTTGATCAAAGCCAGTAAAGACTTAATGAGACTGAATTCTGGATTTTTCACTTTGGGCTCTCCTTGTTTTTCCTGATCTTTGGACTGTGATGTCTTGGGTGGTTTCATGTTCTTTGGACTCTATATAAATACAAGACTTTATCAAGGTTTAACAAAATGAAAGCATACTGAATGTAGACATTAAAAAAATTCCTTTTTCTGTTATTGTACCTTTATCAGTTAAATCATATTTGTGGAATAATTTCAAACAACTCCAAATCCTCACTCTTACCTCAATGAAAAAATTGACCAAATAAGGATCTGCTTTTAGTTTGGCACATACTGTAAGAAGAAACTGGATTTCCTCATTTTCTGTTGGAGCAGCCAGCACTTCACCACAAACATGAATCAAGCGCTGAAAATGTACAAAAAAGATTAAATATGGTAGTTACACAGATCCAGGAAAAATAGCTGGTCTATTTTTAACAGGGATATTTGTTGTCAACACACTAAATAAGTGACACATTATCTATTGATACAGAAGACCATATGCTCATTGACAGAGGTTGAAAAAGTTGGTGTACTTGCTCTACCTGTGTCATGCCCTTTTCCATGAAATGAATTAATGTTGTCATTTTTAAATGTTGCAACTGCTGCAGGTTGTCATATATACTTACATGGACTGGCCTGTAAACATTGATATGAGGCAAGAGAGGCTGCCGAATCCAAGATAACAGTTTGGTGAAGAAAACCAGCACTGCCTGCTTCATTCCAGGAGGGCTCTGGAAGACACAATTGATAAATTGAAATATCACACTGCACAATCTTAAAATGAATATATATTTCCACTCATAACATTTTAAATGCCTGTCTCACTGACATATGTTTAATATTTAGCTTGATGTGAGCAAGTGCACATCTATTTTAGCATAGAGCCTTTGTGAAATATATCAGTATTTAGCAGTAAGTGTTGTCATCTTAAGAATAATTGTAAGGCAGCAATATTTGTTCAGAATGGTTTTACTTATTACATTTTATCTCCTTATTATGCATTTTGTCTCAAACCAGTTGTGTTGGTTGCATGTGAATAACTGTAAGAGAGCAAATGACAGTTCAGTGTTCCAGAATGCCACAATTACTAACATCTGATCTCCCCAACGTGTACATTGTCTCCAGCAGTTTGTGTTGCAGCATGTACTCCATACAAGGCCCAGTGCTCCCAGACTCACTGCTCTTCTCCTCCTGAACCAGGGTCTCCAGCATCTGGTCAAGGTGTGATTGGATGTTAGTCTGTTCTATAGATACTCGCTCATCTAAAACATACCAAAATTAGAATTATATCAATGTCAGGCATTATATTATAAGGCAAGTTTACTTATGTAAAGAAATGCTTTCAATGTATATATCATAAATAATGATAACCAGGGCTCGACATTAAGGGTGGCCCACTGGCCCTGGGCCACTGAAATCCAACCTAGGGCCATTGAATCGCTGGGGTCACTGGCCCAGAGAGCAAGTAAAATGTCATGTGCCAAATAACCCTTACAATATTTACTGACATCTCGGGCCAGTATCGATAAAAGTTAGTGTCAAGCCCTGTAATAACATACATTTACAGGCATGCAGAATAGACTACACTACTGACAGTGTTAAAACAAAGAATTTAGTGGTTTGCTATTTCATATACATGTATACACATCATTACATGACCTTTTATTTGTCCAGAACATATACAAGCAATCCTTGATCCTTAAGTCAAAGGTTTGAGATGTAAGCACTTATGTCAATATCTGAGTATAAAAGGATATATGATACTTATCCTATATTGCAAGTGCAAACATGTCTAGATACTCTTTCACAACATCTACACCTTGTGATCATTTTACATTTATATTTTATATTTATAAATATATTTTCCTAATTCAGAACATTTCAGTATATTAAAAAATTAATGATGTTTTACCTTTTCTTTCCAGGTAATAGTTTGTTATGGCCTTCCAGTGGTAAAGAAAATCTCCTTGAACAGGTTGGGTAGGGGCAAGCTGCAATTTTAGTCCAAGAAAACAGGGTAACTTTATTTAGAAAAACCAAGCTTGTTCTGTAGACTCAAAACTCATTTTCTCAAATGAAAGTGTTGCATAAGTACATCATCCTACAAACACTACAAATTTATTCAATTTTCTTCATTATATTCAAAGTAAAGTTCACTCACAGGGACCCGATTGTTTTTTTTTTTTTTTTTTCAACTTATTCAGTAACTGTACAACTGGGCTGCTTAAACACTTGTATCTACATTCTGAATTTGTGTCATGCCAGAACTAGCAAAACTTTTTCAAATAGCAGTGATTGAAATTGCTTTCTGAAATATGTAATTCATGATATTGTAATGAGTTTAGATGGATCTTCATGTATAGCTCTCTCGTTGTAAACCTGTGCCTTTTCAGCAGTGAGAAAGGGAGAAGGGTGAGGAAAGAGTAAATATGTGGTCGTTCTGACCTGAGAAAGCAGCAATTTACTTTCAGTCCCTTAACTTTACTAATAACCATTTTAACCATACTAACTTACAATAATGATATTACTCGAGTCAAATACAACAGAGAATTGATTACATATTAATGCTGCTACTAAAACGTAAATATTTATGATTTCAGAAGTCAAGGAAATTATATATTGGAAAATGACAAAGAATCACGCCAGCGTTTCCGGAAATGAACTTTATTGCTCGTTGCGTCTTTAACTCCTGAGATTTTCTGATACTGAGAACTGAAAATTTCACTGAAAATTGTGAAATTGAAATTAATTTAGTGTTTTGGGGAACTGTTAAATTTGCACGGGAGTGCTGGTTTTGATCACTAAGTATCGTCATACATACCACTTCCACAGCTTGATGGAAAATTGTAGTGAACTTTGAAAACATCTCTGGTCCTTATTCCTCACGGATCAGGCAAGTATTTCTCCTTTTTTATGTCATTCATGCTTCACATTCCGAAGTTTGTTTTCACCGGAACCACGTATAGCGCATGTCAAGCAAGATACTTCCGCTTTCCAAATTGGTTATTGCAACCATTTGTATTACAATAAGAATCGAACAACGTAACTACTTTTTCTCTTAAGAAAACAGGTAGTAATTATTGTATCCAATGATGTTAACTTTTGCCCTTTTTATTCATTAATAGCGCACCTTTTTAGAAGTAACGCGAGAACCCACGTGATCTCAGTGTAACCAGCAATGGCAGACGGTGACTGCTGTGACAATCGTGGAGATGACTGGGTGTTTTACAAAGACAGGGAGGAATGGAAGGATATCACTCCCATTCCACAAGATGATGGACCACATCCTGTTGTTCGCATAGCGTATTCAGACAAATGTAAGTCAGGAACTACAAATGCAAAGACACAACACCTTGTACACCAAGCTGTAGTACTAGTATTATTACTAGATCTATCATCTAGCAGCGGTAAATAAGCCCAGAATGAAAGCATGCGTGATTTTGTTAAATTTCATGCCACTAAAGTCAGTCTGCTGGCTGAGGTATATCTTAATCTCGGGCTATAAACCCCAAAGTCAATGACCATTTATATTCTTGTGACTAAGTATGTTAAATAATTAAGAAATAAATTAAGATGACTAGTTATAGTTAAAGGTATATGCATAACAGATTAAAATAGGCCCACATGTATTTTCTGTTAATTTTAATTCTTGCCAGGAAGTGGAACTTCTATTGAGGTATGCACTGATCTTTCTTCTTTTTTATTTCAGTTACTGATGTTTATGACTATTTTCGAGCAATATTACAAAAAAATGAGATGAGCCACCGAGCTTTTGAACTGAACACAGATGCTGCAGCTCTCAATTCTGCAAACTACACTGTATGGTAAGTACAGAGCAGCATGGATCATGCATTTCACCTCCTCAATCACAGGTTTACTATGTATACTATTGAAATACACTGTCACATTTTGAAATTAGTTGGTCAGTTTAGTAGTAAACTTTTGTCTTTTCTTATTTGTAAAAAAAAATAAATAAAAAAAATACAGTTTTTAAAGTAGGCCCCTCTCAGGGTAAAGATGTAGACAATGTTTAGTAAGTTACCCAATTTTGCAATGTTTATTGGAAAGGTTTCATTTACAGGCATCACAGAAGAAATCTTATCAAGGAGTTAAAGTTGGATCTTAATGATGAACTTATGTATATATCTGATGTAATAGAAAACCATCCTAAAAACTATCAGGTTTGGTGAGTATGTGGATATTTGTTACAATCTGTATTTTGTTATAAAACAAGTGTGCACTGTAGGAGCACATCTCGTGAGGCCAAACTAACACGTAATTTGTTTTCAATAATCAACCTTCTTCAGCATATCATCCGTGCATTAGCTTTCATAAAAGAAAATTAAATACCATATGTTTGACTTTTATCTTCTGTAGCCAGTGCAAATTTGTTTCAGCAAATGACAAAATCTTTATATGACAGTGAAAGCCTAGATATCATTACAAAATGCAGTAAAATGTAGTAACCATAGAAAGCACTTTTAACGTAACAAAGTTGTGATAACAAATTTGGTTGATATCACCTCATCAACACTAATGCAATTTCTTTTTAATTGATGAAACTGCTTGATAGTAAAGGGTAAGGTGTAACTTTTTAGGCACCATAGACGAGTTATTGTTGAAATGCTTGGGGATGCCTCAAAGGAAATAGATTTCACAGCTAATATACTGGAAGAGGACGCAAAGAATTACCATGCATGGCAGCACAGGTACCATACATTTTCTAAATTATAAATAGTTGTTTTTAAGCTTAGTTTATGGTTATAACTATTTATGAGCACCAGCTGAAATAAAATAGAAATTTGACATCTTTGTCAAAAATGTTTAGTATTCTTCATATTAAATTGTAATTTTGTAGCCCTATGTCACTTTATTTAATAGAAAACAATGCAGTTATAGAAATATTCCAATTTTTCCAAATATGACAGTAAGTTGCTTAAAATAGTCTAACCTGAAAAGCTAACATATTTTCTGATTTTTAACTTTGTCTAATGAAATGATACCCTACTTAATGTACTGAAACCTTTCAAGTTCATGTTTGTTTGTTTGTTTGTTTTTTTCAATTGAGCTCTGATGGTCTTGCCTTGCTGTGATATGTATAGTGTGCCACGTCCACTAAAGCAAACTGTAGTAAGCTTTCAAGCTGGTAAGATTCAGATTTATTAGCTCAGATGTAAAATTGTTCTTCTGCATTTTCAGACAGTGGGTTATAAAGGAATTCAAATTGTGGGATGGTGAATTAGAATTCACAGATGCGTTATTGAGGCAAGACCTAAGGAATAACTCTGCCTGGAACCAGAGATATTTTGTTATTACAGGAACCCCAACATTAACAGATGATGTCTTACTGAGAGAAGTGCAGTAAGTTATATAGTTGTTCATTATATGCAGAATTAAAACCAGGGCTCGGATAACATGAAAGCATCGCAAATTGCAACTACACTCAAACACGGCGATCTGTCACTAACTAAAGGCATCACAATTTGTGACCGAGCGCTAATAGTTATACCACCGCTTGTTTCGAGGCTTTTATTTGCGATGTGTAAATCCTGTTGCAATTGCATTTGTATATATGTATAACTTGTGATTTCACAGTGTCTTTAATGTAATTAAAAATGACTGCAAGTTTTGGTTATTAGTCATAGTAGCATATATAAATCAAAACACGGAAACTTATATAAAAGATTGAGTCACTCAGTTCCTCTGATAAAAAAAAACTTGCAGTAAATTTCACATAAAGAATGCTATGTACCCCAGTATATAGATAGAATATTATTTCATCAAAGAACCCAAAAACTTTATTGAACATTTTATAAAGTCATGTTTTATTATGCATAGAAATTTCAAAATTAAACAATTCATATATTATTTGGTATTTTCTAATGAAAAAACATCTGTGAAGTCTATTGATAATAATCATAAGTTTGAACATTTCACTTTCTACACAAAATGAAAAAACAGAAACAAGGCATTCGGTCACAACATGTCCTTCCTGCACTGCTCATCAGTGTATCAGTAATAGTCTTAGTCCATAATAATATGTGGACTTCACTTATGGAATTGTTTTGACACTTTATTGGCATCAAACACTTCAAATATCAGTATTTGTATTCATGATATTTCTACAAAGTAAAATAGTCTCTTGATTAGCTATATAATCAAATTAAAGTACAATATGTGTAATTGTGATATGACTTCTTCACTTAATGCGACAGTCCAAGTTTAGTCCTGCTTAAGGCTATAATTGGTCTCGAAATATTGCATTGCAATTGCTAAGACATTGTGTTAGCAGGGGGGTGCAATTGCCATCTCAAATAGTGATCGATCACAATGTTTGCATTTTGTGTCACAATTTGTGATGCTTTTGAGTTAGCAAGCCCAGATGGCAGGTTCAAATTTTTTGTGTTTATTTGCTTGGGAAAGATATCCAGATGAAAGAATGGATGTAAATAATGTTTACTGCTATTGATTTATCACACCGTCATTGTTTAACAGATGTGTTGAAGTAAATTGTGTCTTACAGTGTCCAATTATCTTTTTAGTTTTACAAGAGATATGATTAAACAAGCACCTAATAATGAAAGTGCATGGAATTACCTTAGGGGGTAAGTTTTTTTATATATTTATTTATTATTATTATTTTTTTTTTTTTAAAGATTTAAATGACAGAAAAATGTTTCTTATGTTTATTATTTTTACATTGCCTCACTAGCAGCACATAATTGCTCAATTTTGGATAGTTGGTGGTTTTCTGCTTACATTTATGCAAAGGATAAGCAATGCTATTAACATTAGAAACTTATTATGTCAGTTTTGTGGAGGAGGGGGAAAGAAGGTCTCATTGATGAGTATTGTAATTGCAATTGTCTTGTTGATTTTTGGATAGTGAGTCTCTATTATATGTTACTGGAATGTTGCTAAAATAGGTCATTGCTTGAATGCCTTAACTACCCATTGTTTTCAACTGATATCATTTAAAGGCTACTATTTTTGTATTAATAGAATATTGGCTGATAAAGAAATAAGCCAATATCCAGGACTAATGGAATTCTGCCACAAGTTGTATCAGGAAAATATCCGCTCTCCTCATTTATTAGCATTCATGATTGACTGCTATGAGAACATGTTAGAACTTAAAAAGGATGACAAACAAGCTGCTTTGAACCAAGCATTAAAGGTAATTGCTCTTGTAGTTATATATATTTTTGGTTTGAATGAATAAAACCAGTTATGATATTGTAATACCAGTACATTTTAGTTTACCTTTTTTTTTTTCTGAAAAAGTGCTGATTAACCAGTTTTATTAAAATACTTCAAGGTGATGAGAACAGCCCACAGTGAATATATGTTATTTGTTCTTTTTCCAGATGTGTGAATCCCTGGCAACAGAGTATGACACTATTAGGAAAGAATATTGGAATTATATATCAAGATCCCTAACATCGAAATATGGACATTTTAAACCTAATTGAAAAGAAAGTATGTCTTTGTTGAAATTTGTCAGACAAGAACATTTGACAGATTTCTGACACAAGAAACTGTACTTTTATATGTAATTGTTATAGGAGCTGTGTGCTAGTCATATAAAATGTACTTTGTGTGCTTTGATGTTAGTTAATGGGTCCTTCTCTGTCAGCTTTTGTTCTTGCATTGTCACTCAATATCCAAACTAATAATAATGAAAAAAAATTCCTGGATCAGGTACCTAATAGATTGAGAAGCATGACAAGGAAACTACATTGGAAAATTGCTGCTGGATCTTTACTCAAATAAAATAACAACATACTGTACATAGTCTGGGCTTACCCTGGGGTGAAGTTGCTTCAAGTCAAATAAGGTGATAATTTTAGCAAAATGGGAAATTAGAACAAATTTAGCAATGATGAATTTGGTAAAATATAATAAAACATTTAACATTTGTCTTGCTTAATTTGGAAGATGTTTAGCTTTTGTTTTAAGTCACCAAGGTGAGCCCAGTTAACTTGAAAAGCTGGCTGTGTTTCAAAATTGGGAAAAATTTTGTACATTTATACCTAAGGCAGAGTGGCTTTGAAGAAACTAAAATGCAACGCTTTAAATCAACTTTGTAGAAATGGTTAAAATAGTTTTAAAGTTATGTAGAGATATATGTAATTGTCATATGAATTTCAATGTAAAATGAAACTGCAGAGCAGTTAATGAATAGAATATCTTGAAAATGATACTTTTTTTAGTTGATTTAATTCTGGACAGTAAATGCCCAAAGAAAGCTGGATTGCTGGCATGCAACAATGTGTTATGTGGCACTTCGTGTGGATAAACGTACTGAGCACAGTCTAGGGCAATTGTGACAGAACACCTAATGCAATATTCTCAAGCGTACGTCTGAAGAGATTGGAACCAGTGGTGCCATTCCTCACATGACAAGTGCATGTTTTAATGCTCTCAGTGACTTTAGATTGGTCAAGTCTATACACAATCGCAGGCTACAAGATATTAGTTATGGTCAATCTAATTAAAATCCAAGAAAGCAGCATACAATGTAAAACATATTTATTTTCTTAAACAAGTTTATGAAGGTCTCAGGTTACAGTAGCATTAAGCCAAACTATTGAAATCTTTTCTCAGATGCAAACAACAGCTTGCCTCTACTTGGGTTACAGCTTACACAAACTTGCTTGACCCAACTTAAATTTACTAACAATGTCCACATGAGCTTTACTTCTAAATGTTAGTTATTGCGTTATATAATTTTTAGTATACATTGGCAGATCATGTAGCATACAGCTACAGAAGTAATATCAGCAAGATTTCTATGCTTGATTTCACGGATGAAAAACAGTCATGAGTTGGATGTAGTCTAAATTAAAAGATGCATGACTGAACATATTAGTTTGAAAAGTTGTTTATATAAAGTACAAACAAAACTTTTGATATACTGCCTCAGTATGTTCTGTTGCTAACTCAATATATTGTTCACTTATTACCTGTACCAGCAAAAAGCACTCTGAAAAATCTACTCAAATAAACTTTAACCTTTGGTAAACATAGGTGTGAAATAACAACTTATAAATATTACAAGACAATCTTGTAAAAGATTAAAAAGTCTTATCTGCAGGAACAAACAAATTTTTGCAGGCTAAATAGATAAGATTAGGAATAGTCATATAAATATTGAGTCATCATTTACAAACAAGTTAAATAAATAAACCTACACTTATTTGTGTAATTAACTTTAAAACAGCATATGTGGACTAAAAGCACCATCTGATTTTTGGCGGTACTTTTCAGCCCAGGTCAATCATAGATTTTCATCATATTTACTCTTTTGAGAGCCTGCATCTTTCTTCCAGGTCGATTCATGCAGAGTATTTTAATTCTATTATATTTTCTGCAGACAGATCTCTAAGTCACTGATTCTTTTGTTGTAATTAAAGCATTTGCCTTGCTTAAAACAGTAACAGGTGCTGATGTAGGTAACAATAAAATTACAAAATATATTATGTACATATACGCACACTACACAGGTTATCAAAGCTAACAGAAGTCCAATATCAGTGCATCTGACTGGCAGCATACTATATCATTTGAAGAATCTGTATAAGGTTTTAACTGTACAAATTGGCACTTAATTGCTCTCATGTGCACAGCAGTAGTATTAGAACACAATAACATAGGTCAGATTCAGAACCACACATTCACACTAGTTGGAAACATATTTAAAAGATTCGATTTACACGTTCCATTTTCCTGTGAGGTAGTCAGATGCATAACCAATTTTTCTTTTTATTCATCTGAACTTTAGAATTTCAAAGTCAGAAAAAAGGTAAAAAACACCAATATTTTGGTGATTACAGATATACCATGTTACTATTACAAGGAATGTCAAACCAATTCTCTCTTTGTAAAACTGGCTATGTCTTTCAAGAAAGTTTCCACATTGGCATCAATGCAACTGCACCACAGTGAAGGACTAAAACCCTGGCCACACCTAAAAATACATCTGTCTGTAATAAAAATTTTTTGTAGCTCATGGCCAGACTATTCACTTCTGTTATTTGCAAGCATGCAGACTGAAAAGGGTGTGAATACCACAAGAGCCACTAGTAATAAACTGGCTACTGTCTGGTCACATTCAACACACTGACTCATCATTGGCACCAATCATCTTCATATCTCTGTTCTCAAGCTCTAGAGTCAACTGTTCAATTTCAGACTCTAACATGCGATTTTTTCTATACATCTGTACATAGTTCAGTTGTAGTTGTTTCTGATATCTAACAACCTTGTCTTTTTCAGCAAACCACTGGTGCTTTTCATTCTCCATTTGTTCTCTTGATTCATCCAAAAGTTTTTTTGACTTTTGTAGCTCCAATCTTAAATGCTCCATTTCTTGACAGGACTGTTTCTCCCGATCGTTAACTTTATTATTTTCTCTTTGTTCAGTTTGAATTGAGGTTTCTTTTATGACTTTTCTTCTTTCTCTCTTCATGACTTCCAAGTCTGCTTTTACTCCCTGTAATTCCATCTGTACTTCACTGAGATCATCCTTGAGTTTTTCAATAAGTTTATTCTTATCCATTAGTTCATGGTGTTGTTCTTTGAGTTGTGCCTTCAAGGTCAGGGTTTCATTAGTTTTTGACCCTGACTCTTCTTTGATTTCTTTAAGTTGCTGCTTTAACAAAGATATCTCTCCAGACTTTTGACAAATTTCCCATTTAGCCTCATCCTGTTGGGTTTTAAAACTTTTGAGGTCTTCTTCACATATCTCCAACCTTTTTTCTGCTGCTTTTTTGTCTCTGAGAAGGTTTTCATTTTCTTCAATCATAGCCTTCTTTTCTTGCTGAAGTTTATAGACTTGCAGCATGAGAGACTGTTCCATTTTGAACATTCTCTGCTGCTGAACTTTTTGTCTCCTCTGATATTCTTCCCTCATATCTTTCATTTCCATATGCCATGATAGTTGCTTTTCTTCATAAACTTGGAAGATAACCCTCTCATTGTGCTCCATTGTTTCACGAAGGTGGGATATTTCAGTGTCTTTTTCACGTAACATGACTTCCAGTTCTCCTACACCACTGTCGCTTGGAGAAGGTGTCTGCTGAGGGTAACTCCCTCTATGAGTAGAGGACAGATGGCTTACATTTGACGAGGCAAATGAGGAAGGCCTTTCAGGTAATTTTGGATAGTCTGTGCTTCCTCCTCCAATAGAGCGATCCATCTCCATTCCAAAAGAATTCTGGGAAGGATTTGTAGACTGATAATCCTGAGAACCATAGCCATCATCTTGGCTGGTTTGACTGGGAATTTTGCTGTCACGAGAAGCTGTCTGTGATGGGGAGACATAACGCTGCTGAGCTGGCACCACTGGTTTAAACGCAATTGGTCGTATCACTACCTTCCCTGGCACCTGCAAAACACATCAAACTCTGACTTAATCCATGGAAAACTCGACAAAACAAAAGATTTATGAGACACAACACGCTGATAAATTATTCCTGCAGGAAATCCTACTATATGAAAAATAGCTTAAATTGCAGAAACCACCGACTAGCATTCTTCACATGAACTTATCAGAAATATAACAAACCTTCACCCAAACCATCACTGATGTCCTTCCTCACAACCAACAATGATATAGAGCACAAATGGAATTTGTCCTAATAGCTTGGAGTCAATACTGAATCTACTGTCAGGTGAATGTAGTTTGCACAGTCCATGACATCACAATCTGCATAGACTGTAAATGAGTTAGCCAGCAGCAGGTAGTGTGATTTTAATATGGGGATGATTAAGTGCAACTGTCATCCTACCCTACTGCCTTTTATATTCTATTCATTATAGTAAATTGATTTCATTCCACCCCTTGTGTGCCAACACATCTGTTCATTTACACCAGGGTTGTACAGAAACCCCTTGTACAATCACAAAATGCCCCTGTAAGAAAGGCTGTTTATGTTTTTTACCCGTAGGAAATAGGCATTGCTTCCACAAATATATAGGTGTCTTGCCGGTGTTTATTTTGATTGTCCCAGCACACCTAGCTGGTGAACATGGTGCTGTTTACTGGCCTAACAAACCATGGCTGTTGACTGACTTTATCATTCAGTTGGTACTGGAGTTTTTGCCACTTTCTTTTCAGAAAGTTTGGATTTAATCAGGGGCGGGCAATTTTTGATTTTATGATAAATTTGTTTTTCCCTGCCTATATTTGGATATATTTTCTGTAAGTACAATATTTCACAATTGATGTTTACCTAACCTATAGATAGGAAATGTGCCTCATGGATCATGAAGAAAGAGGCAATAGAAAACCCTCTGCCTTTCACTCAATAGTCAATAGCAAGCAAAGTATTAAGGAGTGGGGTCTGTGTGTGGAGTGTGCACCCATACAGAAGTAACTGTGGGATGTATTCAACTTGGTCAGCTCCAGAAAAGCAATGGCAACCAACCCTTTTAATGTGGCAAACAATGCAGAACAATCCCAACACCACATGGATCATTGAACATGCAAACTGGCTGTACAGACATAAACAAACCTTACTGTTTGCATTGCTCCTACCTTAGCTGCCTTGTGTATGGCTGTGTCATGTTGCAGCTCTGCCTTCCCTGTAGGTGGATTCATTGGTAACGGCCTTTGGCTTGACCAGAATAAATATATGTATTCTGGTCACTTCTGTCCAACTTTCTATAACACAGGTCAAAGGTGATCTACTTTTGCCCCTATTGAACCAGTAAACACCTTTTCAAAGCAGAAACAAACTGCCCATTAAAAATCTTAGAATGCATTGGAAAACCTGACCTGATGCATTCACCAACAAAACATGATGGTTTGTGCTTTGGTGCAGTCCCATGCTGGCAATGAAAGCATACTCGCCATACTACACTACCCAGTCAGAGTCAGACGATAAGCTATCAGATACACAGCTGAATGCTAAACTATCCTCTTTGAATGCGATCCACTACTAGTCGTCAGAACAACTCTATTATCTATCTTCCTATCTCCAACCCTGTGCACTGACTAAAACAAGAAACTTTTTGTCAGGTGGGGAGCAAAGGAAATACTAATCAGTGATCTATTGACAAATAAGGACACCTGCATTGTACTGGGGAATACAACCTATCTTTAATCGTAATTGCATTCTATTGTGTCTGCCACAGTGAAAAATTAGTGAGCCTTGGTAATTTCTAGGAGGAGGGCATTCCTTCTATATCCTGCAACATGATTTAAGCAGTCAGTATAGTTATTTCAAACCCTTTCTATTATTAATTTATCTATAGTTTATTATTGCAAAGGGGGCAGATAAGTTCCCTTTTAATATTAATTTCCCTGAGGTCCTAATTGTTGTGTTGAGGTAACCAAGTTACTATTATACGTAACTTAGATGTTACCGTTTTATTTTCATATTCACTTTTTTCCTCCCTCTTATTCAACCTTAGTCATTCCTCACATTACAAAAATTATTTCAAATTGCCCTATTTCATGGCTACAGCAATAAAAATGTAAGAGAAGATATAAAGATTTTAGGAGAAAACTTGATATTTCCGTGGCAGGGCGTTATATTTCACCTGATTTATGCACAGGCAGGTGAGATAATAAATTTCTGCCGCTCTGCCCTCAGCCTGATGGAAACATTTTTTCACAAACATTTGTTTGCCATACCTGATACACTAATCTGTATGTTATGTGTTTAATATTTACAACCCAATCCTAATTTGATTAACTGCAGTCAGCTATCTATTATCTCTCCATATGATCACAGCAATTTATAACTCATAGGAAAATTTTTTTTAACTAGGTTTTTTACATTAACAAAGAAAAAATCCTCTATTCTTCTCAGCAGTAAACTTTTCAGCCTAAACCAAAAAGCACCATAAAAATGTAATACCCTTTAAAACCATCTACATAGTGAATCACACAAAGCAGTTGGTGGTGGAAGAGCAAGCTGTCAAATGCACAAGTGCACATACCTGCAAACACACCTGCTGCAATCTGAACCCTCACATATTATGTATTTCATTCCTTTTTTCTTTCATTTTTTACATTCACCCATGCATACTATATAACAAAATATACAACATATTCCAACATTTACCTGGCTGAGAAATCCACTGTATGGAGTGATCTTTGGAGGATGTGGTGGGTGGTCAGGAAGATCTTCATAGATGTGTCCATGATGGTCATCTAGATTGTCTAACTGTTCGTTACTACGGTAATTACGCTTTGGCACTGGGGCCTGGAAACTACTGCCTACACCCATATTGTGAGGCTGAGGTGACCATGTCCTTTGGTTTGACTTCTGAGAGGTGCCTTTGGTATAGTAGTCTATATGGAAGCTTTGGTGAAAATTGGGATAACTGTCTGGTTTTGTGTCATTTAATGGTGGTTTGAAGTAATCCTCTGTGACAAAACGATTTTGATTTTTGGCTGCTGAGCGTTTTTTCTTTCGCTCTGTGATTGTGGTTACGTCTGTATAGTCCTGGTTGTCTGGTTCCTCAGGTGTAGATGACCTGCTTCCAAACATAAACTTTAGTTCATGAGAATAGGTGGAATAGGCTGAGTAGCTTGACGGTGGGGAATAAAATGTGTCTTCCAGATATGAGGTTGATGGCTCGTTTTCCTCAGGAAACAAAATGTCTGTACTAGTCACTGCTGTGTCTTGGGCCATAGTCTCTTCTTTCTATACCATGGCTGCAAGATAAGAAACAAACATACAATAGCTTGAGCAGAAACATTGGGAAAATATTATTCCAGAAGTTGTTCAATGCAATAATTGCACCAAACATTCATATTGTCTGAACTACCAGCAACTTCATTGAGTTCTGATGTGGTGCTTTGTGCCCCAGCCTCGCGGTACTGCACTTTGTAAAACAACCCGATCCAGGCGCACAATGTCCAATAATAGTGAAACATTACCTTGTTAACATGCAGTAGCCCCAATCAAAACATAAGCCCTGCACAGCATTGTGAAAATCCCCACAGGCTTTCAACTCCCAAATCTCTTCTATCTGATCCAATACACACAGCTTTGTGAGCTGTCAGGGCCTTTTATCAGGTGTCCGTAGCAGACTCTGAAGTGTCCTTCATAATCCAATGTACATTTCCAACACCATTTGTGATTATTTAACAAGGCAACAACTGAAATACACAACCTAAAGCCTTGAGTTCAATATATCAATACCATGGCTCCAGATTTATCTGAACACATTATGTCCATTACAATGATGACATAACATATAACTTACTATATGGTGGTCAATCAAGCTCTAGCTGATAAAAGAAACACCAGTATACAAGAATGACTTAACAAATCCATAAGTCCCCTTGACTTTGTGACACCACCAAGCCCAGCATAGTTACTAAATACAAATGACATAAGGTTATCATTTCACTCAGGACCCAATACCAAACAGATCAAAGCTTCCCTATCAATGTCCAGATCATATCAGTCCATAGTAAGATGGGGAATCTTTCTCAAAACAGATAACTGACTCTCACTTATCCTATTTAGCTTGTAATTTTGGTTCAAACCTTAAAATTTGTTAGTTCATGTGCAAAGCATTAATGACACAAACATTTTAACTGTAAATAATCGCTTTTTTTAAATATAGGATACCAGGTCAGTTTGTCACATGTTCTACCCAATGTCTGTGACTATCCAACTTTACAGAAGTTACTTTAAGCTTGAAATGGCAGAGGACACTGCTGGCAGTTAATTATCCATATTCAATACAAATTCATTTACAGAGAAAAACAATTGGGTTAAAGTCTTACTTTCCATCTACTTCTTTGTGAGTTAAGTTCTCCTTTCCATGTTGCCTGCCTGCACACCTCCAGCCGTTCAAGTCCTACAGTAAGTATCACAAGCACTACTGGTGTCAATTACTAACATCTACCAGTGAAAACACAATGACCCCTATCCTACCAGCTTAACCTACTAATCCCAAGGTGGGGCGATCAGAGGTAGGCGGAAACAAAGCCCTGCACAAACAAATAGTGCCGACACAAAACATCCATGGGCATGATTCAATAATCCTTATTCGCTAAATATGTGTAAGAATAACAGCCAGCTCCTCAGCAACCTTTGAAGGAGTACCTGATCAATTCTGGAGGAATTCAATCCTTTTATTAACCACCAGACACTCAAGCATGGTGTCACTGCTCCTTCAACAAGTTGAAAACATCTGCCACTTTTTTCCACCCTTGTGAAGACAAACTATGGTAGAAGAGGCTGCTGATTCCTCTACTGCTGGGATAATCTACAGGAGCTGGGTGATTTATACCAAAGTTAATGAATGAAAAAAAGCAACAGGCTTGGTGTCAAAAGAAAATGTAGGAAGCCCATATACTGACCACAAAATAACTAAAGCTGGACCACCCTCCCTCCAACTATAATTCATGCCATAAAGCATTGTAAAACACAATTTAAAAGGGGGAGACTGACAGATAATGTTTCATTAATTTCATTTCTTCCCCCAGAAAATGGAAGTCAATGCTTTTTTGTGCCATTGATTTCATTTTACCTAATTTGAGCTGATCGAAATGGTAAACTACATCTTGGGACATTGTTTTTCTTGGTCTATTGCATATTCTGTACATTCAACCAACCCTCTGAAGCTTTGAAGTACAATTTATAGTCAATTTTAAATAAAACTTAATCATTATAAAAGAAAATTTGAAAAATACAGACTACAAATGATTACCTGACAGTGTGTGAATCCATGCATTTCAACTCCGTAACTACTAACATGACTTGAAATTTAAGAACAAAATCACTTATAACTTAAACAATTCCAATGTCAAACTAGGAAATATTTTTATGCATCATCATTATGGAATGCACAACTTTAAAGTTCTGAAAACAACCTTCTCCAAACCATTTCTGCTGAATAAGTTCTCATTTATTGTGTGGTAATGTTAAGCACAAACAAAATCACAAAGCTACTTTAACCCATGACTCATTCATGGGAAGTTCAGGTAGATGTTTTGGAATTTACAACTGTTATTATTTAAGTAATACCTGTTATTGGTAGCAATTGTTTAAAATGACACATTTTTAAAATCTTAAATTATAGGTGAGACAGTGAAAAAATGAGCTATGAAACACACAAGGTGCAAAAGAATTTCTTAAAGATACTTTTAAACTGCTGACTCAATATTATAGACTCTTCAAAGATAAATCTTGAAAGATGACTGTATTTGTACCTTTATCCATTCAAGGCAGATTACTTAATGTGATTGAATAAAAAAAAAATGTTTTAACCAAGTATTGAACATGACTGAAAAAAGCAATAAAAAAAGTTTGGTCGACAAGTTCAAAGCAGGTAAAACACTACAGGTAGACTTAAAACATTGTCTGAAAAATCCACACAACATCAGTGTTTTTTCTCTACAACTGCCTCATCTTAAGGACACTAATCCTTTTTTATCAGGCAGTCATATATAATTAGACTGCTCATGCTGAGGAGTCACAGCTGCAGTGGTGGTTTGGTTTTCCTGGTCAGGTGATTCTTTACTCTATTAAGAAAGTGAAAGAAAGAAAGTGAAAGAAAGATTACCAAAGAGGGTAAACAAAAGAAAAAAACAAACAAATAAAAAAACTCTATCTAATTATGAAAAAAAAGCAAGAAAGGCTTCCACATCACCCTTTCAACTAAAGATGTGGTCAGATTGAAATATGTTCTCAATCACTAGAAAAATTAATAGCTAGAAATAATGCTGACACAAGTAAATGGGTTGTCTATGATCAGAATGGACCTGAGCACAACTTTGCATGCAGTATGTACAGTGCATGCACAAGCTAAGGATTTGTAGTTGCACAGACCTGGACTAAAAACAAATATGTCCATCTTCCAGGGTGACCTGATAATAAGGAGAGCTGGGAGGGAAAGGCCAACATAAATGTAATGTCCACACTTTTGGTGTGTATGCTTTTCTCTTTTGATCAAATTAAGATAGAAATGGTTGCGTCAGTACTTGGCCAGGTTCACCCTTTGTCAACCCTCCAAATGTTGACTTTTCACAGTGGTAGAGTGTTTAAACTGCACTTGAGAGATATGCTCAACTACAGCCGATTTCAACAAAGCCCTGAGAGTATAGTCCTAGATTACCAGAATAAACCCAAGAGCAGGCTCCTCCACCCACTATTGGCATGTTGACTTGGCCATCAGTGTTCCCTATATCAAATATATAAGTGGAATTACTAAGTCCAAGGCCTATGTTTGTATTATCCACAATTTTGTTTGACTTGTTCATACTGTGGTGCCAGGAACATGATTTTGTCATATGCTACATGAAGTACTCACCCATAGAACAAGCCCTAAAGTGAAAGAAAGAAAGCTCTGAACTGTTTAACCAATGCAAAATCTAACAGAGAAAAACATACTTAAGCATTTGCCCAGCAACCAACCTGATAGGTGCAAACAATGTTGTATAAAGTAAGCCTGTCATAAAAAATTGAGATATGAAAGCAAGTTTTCAATTTCAAAGTGCCCCCGTATAAACTTCATACAACACATTAATGCCTTCACACTTCCTATGGTCTGGAATTTAAAACTTTCACCTGTATTTGAAAAGGCTATTAAAAGCATTATTGACCGAATATATTACAAATATTTAACACAGAATTTACATTATTTAAGCAAACAATTAGAAAACTCTCAAAATTCTCACCAAACTAAGCCTGTTTTTGTTAATCTCAATCCCCTATACCTGCTGTATTACTCGTCTTTTGTACAGAATAGCTTGGAGCACAGACCCAAGCAAAAGAGAACTAAGGTTTATAGGCCAAAGGTATCAACCTACAAAAAATAAAAATATCAGTCTTTTGAACAGTGTCATGACTAGAATAATATTATCCAAAAGAAGGTGTAAAAATTGTACTAACATGAGGGAACTGCTTTGAAAAGACATCACGGAGATACTGTGTGCACTGCATGTTTATTTTCTTGTCATTGGATAAAGTTTTCAATTAGTCCTCAAACCTGCTGCTCCATTTCCCACAGCATGTTGAGAAGAAAAGACACCAACATCAGAGACTGCCAACTTCAAAATCCCAGTCTTTTAACTTGCACAGCATACCCAACCATCTCTCTCTGTAATCTCTCACTCTCTCCCCTTATCAGTAGCTTCTCTTGTAGGGAAGAAAAAATATGTAGATATATTCTGGCACATGTAGCTTATTGATTCTTGAACTAAGTTTCACAATACTCTGACAATATGATGAGCCCACAAAAAAATGAACTTCCTTAATGTAATGAGAAACCTACTATACACAAGCCTTTTCCTTGAGGTGAAGATATTTACAGCAGAGAGATCCCAGATTACCAAATAAACTCATCTTTGCCATTAAACAATTCCAACTAATGGACACCTCTATTAGGTGGTCTCTTAACATTGATAAAACAGGACTACTTTACCTGAAAGATTGGCAAAGCACCTGCACAACATGTCAGGTAAACTTATACTACCAAACAGCTGGTGATCCAAAATACAGAAACACTTAAGATATTAAGACAACACACCTTGCTGGCATTATGATGACCCCATACACTGAAGATGTATCAATAAGTTCACTACACAGGTTCTGCTTGAGTGGTTTACACTAATGTTCCTCTTGATTAAGATTTATGCAATATTCACCTGGACAAACCTTTCAGTGTTAGATAACAGTTGGTAGCATCTAGAATATATCATAGCCTTCACTGACATAGATAATAGATGTTCTGAGGAGCTGCATTGGTTGCCATACATACAAAGTAAAGCATCCTAAGCAGATTATAGAGATGCCAGGCCCCCTCCTCCCCCTCCACACCCATTCAGCAGGTCAGGCAGGTATCATTAATGTGCTGAATACAGATGCTTGTCGTGCTTTGATAACAGACAATAAAAAAGAAAAGAAAACAGTACATATATATACTTTCAAGCACCCCCTCCCCTCCCTGCTACCACCAGTCTTTACTGGTATCATTAATAGAACTGCCCACTTGTCAGTACCATCAGTGACAGTAACATCCTGTAATGTTCTATTCTGTAACCAGCATGTGCTACAGTTGCCTGTCACCCCCACCCTGCCATCATATTGGCTATGGTTTACACAACATCCTACTCATTAGCTGACCAACAATATACCCACTTCATCTCACATCCTCCTTTCTCCTTTCAAACAATCACAGGAGTTGTGATACATATTTCCTAATCTCCTAATGGAGGAAACTGTAATACACTCACAGAGTGTTTTAGCTATGGGTTTTCCCACTCCCTGTTGATTGTAGGAGACATACTGGTCAAGTTCACAGCAACTATCAGCAGCTAGAAGAGATAAATGAGATCTTGTGCTAAGAGCTCTTTGCACAATTATCTATAAATTGGTATATGTACTACATAACTTTTGATGTTATGTTTATATCACCTGTAATGAAAGTACTGACATTTTGCCTTGATATTTGATATTTTTCAATATTATAGAGCATGTAAAACATGATTTATTACACCAGAGGGCAAAAATGAAGTACAGCAGTAGTCATATGTTCTTATTAACAACATAGCATGTACTGCTAGTTGCCATATTATACGTACATTAGAAAATACAAAATCAAATGAAAATCAGATCTTCAAATGAGGTTGGCAGTTAGGCAGAAAAAGTGACTAATTGTATGTACATTTGTCTATAGTTTGTTTTTCAATTCTGCCAGAAGGGGATGAATCTAGATCAACTTAATCCACATAACGCCTCCATTTTCCTTATCAGAACATTTTACATTGTCTCGTGTACCTGGTACTGCTCGGTTTACTTCTCACCTAGGTGACACCTAAACCTTGTATGCTGCAATAATTCTATGCCTCAAAGGAGGTACATATCCCCTCAGTGTGGGTACAATGCTATGCTACTGTCAATATGTACACAATTATCCCCCTAACAAATGACAATTTCAATATTTCCTAACTCATTAGGCTGAAATTGTAACATTTCCTATTAATTTCAGACATTTCCTTCCATGATTGAGAATTGCCATTTCCAAAAGAAAGCATATGATTTCCTCTTATGACTAGGTATTTCTAGTTTAAATTACTTTCACTACAGGTGGATGTTTTGGAAACAGTGATACAATGAGGTGTAAGTGTCCCTCTCACCTGCTAAATTCATGTTGCTAATAAATCTCTAGACAAGAACGACCACTTGTAGCAGTGAAAACACCTAGATACAAAATATCATTAGGGCAGTTGTTATACACTTACTTTTAAAGTCTTGCTGTAATCTGGGACACGATGTTTGGTGGGTTCTAGTTGAAATATACTCAAGGTCTAAATTGGCCTGTGGATCTGTAAGCCTATTGGTATATGAAACTTTTCTTCACAATAGTGTCCTGTGAATAAGCTGTTCTGCTTAATCACTCAACAGGAAAATCTCAGAATAATGACATACTATTCAATGCCAGTCTCCCAGACTTGTCAAAAAGGTAGCAGATTATATTATTAGGAGAGCATTTATTTCAAAATGATCTTTGGGTTACATAAAGCTCCTATTACTTCAAAACCTTCTCTTCAAAGCAATGAAAAATAAGGCTTTGCATTTTTTGCCTGTTTTTTTGGTCAAATTAAAATGCTATTAAAGCACACCCATCAGTAGTAGACAACAGGACACAATCCATCATAAATAACATATTTCTCAAAGTAAATAAAATGTATTCTTTCTTTAAATGCAAGTACCATAAATAATTTAAAACTGTGCCCAATTTTTGGGAGGTAAATTCCAAGCTTCTCTTTTAAACATATTCTTTCAAGATTTTAAGTGTTTTCAGTAACCTACTGTAAAGTAAAGCAGCATGAAAGGTCCAAGGGCCTATTCCTTCAGTAAGAGCAGCCCTAGTCTATCTTCGGCACAGCTCAGCAGCAGAGTGTATACGGTTACATTCCAATATACATATATACATTCATGTGTGTACTAGTAGCAACATGAAGGAAACAACCCAGCAGGCCCTGTCTTGTATCATGTTTACTACCTGCCTAAGATAAGTCAGCTGTGATGTAAGTCAGACAAGCAAGCTAATACACTTTCAAATAAAAATATGAAATCCACAAATAAAAAATGTCATGCTTTTAAATGAGAATGTAAGGAGATAAGATTGAAAAAAAGTTATCTAAGGAAAGACAATTACTGAATATGTATGACTAAGCCAATGAGGTCTTTCAGGCATCACATGAAACCACCAAAACCACACAATTCAAACCTTGAAAGCAATTTTAGAAATCATGAATTTGTAAAAATTTATCACAAAATTTAAATGAAAAACACAAATTTGAGCACAATCCACAACAGTTAGAAAATGCAACATGAGATGCCTAGCTAAAAAAGTTAACAAATATAAATAGGTTCTTATCCAAAAGCCAGTTTGCAGAAGCTACACTAATCCTAACTGACATATCACAGACAGACAATAGCCCCTGGAGATACACATGGCACCAGAAATCTGGGAGCTGACACTTAAGATGGCCAAATGTTTTGTTGAATTACTTCCACAATACTGTACTTCAACTAGATCTTATCTTAATTTACAGTGCACCATTTTTTGATGTTTTTTAAGGTTATGTCCTGAAAAATCTTGATAATCGTCTTGCAAACAAATGGGCAGATTTAATTCATGCAGTGAGAAAGTTTTTGAACATGGTACCTCATCACCTGAGTAGTCCTCTCCAGATACCCATCACTACATGTGAGGTCTCCGTGTTTTTTTTTTTTTTTACTGAACTCAAAAGGTATTCTTCTGTCCTATCAAAAAAAAAAAAAATTCTTTTGCACATGTTATCCACAAAGGGCAATTCTACTATAACACTGGCCACAAAGAGCTTACAAATATTACAATGTTCTTCTCAAATATGTGCTTTTTTTGTGCAAGTCCTCTGGCATAACTGTGACACTGAAACATTTTGGGCAATTTTTCATTCATTCTTAATTTACATTATCAGCTGAAATAACAATAACCCAAACTCACCTATCAATTTTCTCAAATGTATATAACCCTGGGTATCTTTTTCTTATGCCACAGCATTTTGTGACATCTCAATGATTGACATAACTTCTTCCTTTTCAACCCAACCCAAACATTGTCCTATATAAAAGAGATCAGATGCCCCTGCCCCAGGGATAACCCCCCTGACCCTACAGGGTTATGTGGTACTTAACATGGTGGCTTTTCTCCCTCAAGGTGTAATGTGAGAGTATAAGACAACAATACAGGCATTCTACCTACACTTCCAGCAGCCAGACCCCTTTAATCTGACCCTTTTATTGTTGGTGTACTCTTCTTTTATAATCAGGCAATACACCCACCATAACAATAGGAATATGTTCTCATTTTCACTAATACCAGTCTGTGTCAAGACACTAAAAAAACACCTCATTTCATACTTCATTAAATCACTTTGGGATATGCTCATAGTCGTAAGAGGCATGAAATTAATATGTCTCGTTCTAATGAACTTTAAGTTATTCCAAAGCATGACTCTGGTGACATTCCTTGCAAAAAAAATTAAGGTGCTTTAAAAATTTATGGAGAAACTTTTAACTTTAGTAAATGAATCATAATACTCCACATTAGCAAAGCATTTTTCTGCTTTGCCTTTAATTAACTCTTCTTTCTAACAATATTCTCTCATTCTTAGAAAATAGATGAACTGTTTATCTTGCATCTCAAATCATATGCTACCTGAACTTGAAAACACCAACAAAAATTCCAACAACCAACTTCTTTTTCATGTGGCAATATTCATATGCAATTTCTTTTCATTTTTTTCTTTGGAACTGTTTGACTTAAAGAGTCTACATGCTGTTTTCACAATTAGTTCATTGGATTATAAAATAAAGAACAGCATCAGTTCCAGGCTTTTTTCAGGCATTCAGTTTACTTTGATGTGAGACCATTTTGTTCAGCTTGTATTTGATCACATTGCCCCGGTATAGCTTTAATGGCAGAAAAAAACAAGCACAGTTAATTCATACACAACCTAAGTCTTTTTTTCACACTGATGCAGCCCAGGTGTCTAAAAATATCATATTACCAGACTCTTTATCAATAATAAAACTGTAATAAAACTTTTCTCACAGTTGTTATTGGGCTGCATCCTTTACTCTACATTGTAAAAAAATCACATTGAATAATATATTACACAAATAAAATTTAATTCTTCCAATTACCACAGTGATGCAAAAAAAATGCCGGAAGTGGTGATATTTCATTGTAAGAACATCTCTGAACTTTTTTTTAGTCTGACCCTGCACCCTTTATGTGACAATGGTCAGTCCACAAAAAAGGGCAGTGATATTCCCACAAACTGAACAACTACTACTGTGATGACTCAGTCAGCTGGGGTAGAATCATCCTTTTATCGATGGGGTAAACAAGATTCTAGTGATAAAGTAACAGCAATATAAGTCTATACAACAAAACTGCATTTCCTTTACAACCACGGGAGAGATAACACATGTCTTTAGTAGACAAATGATCTGCGTACATTATGGTAGCTGTCAGTCACACTGGACATATTAAATCAAAACAGCCCCTCCCCTTATGACCAGTGCCCACCCAGATACTGACCAGCCATTCCCTAGGGGCACTGGTCAGTTTTGTAGCCTCTAAGTCTCCAGGTACAATACTTCTAGTAACTGTCAAAACAAAGTAATTAGAGTGGAGATAAATAATCCCTTCGTTATCACACCCTAAGATAATCCTTGCCATACCTTTTCATTAGGTCAACACCTGTCTATCAAATCACCTCACAACACTTCCCAAGATTAAAGTCATATGTCTACTTTTCCTTGGGAAGATATGTTAATCAAAAACTCTAAATGCTCAATCACTAAAAATTGACATAATGCATTTAAAGAAAAACACAGTACAGGTCTGTAGGCAGAGATTTCAAACAGCTGAACCTCCCCTTTGGCAAGAAAAATGTCTGCTAAGAATCAAATTTTGATTTGTTTTATGCTATTTCTCAAGAAGACAATGAAAAAAAGTAAAAAAATCTGCACCTTTTCAGAAAAAGAACACCCTTTTGCAATTGCTAGTTACAAGCCTTTCTGTTTTTACAGGTGTCCACTATTTTACTTTACTGCTATCATACAGCCCTGACTCACCCACACATATAGCTTCTCAGTTAACAACTTTTTATAAAGTTAAGATATAACAAAAAGTTATCCACTTCTAAGATGTGACAAAAGTTAACAATCGTGTGAAATTTTCAAATTCTTTTGTTAATGTGTCCTGTTACGTACCTACCGCAACTTGGAGAACAGTCCTCTCTCTCTGACATCCCACACAAGCTTCAACCTCTTACTCTAATATTCTGACATATGGGAAGGGGGTTACTCATGTGACAAATTAAACCCAGCAGCTGTCAGTGGGTACAGCTCATATCCTTAGCCCCTGAGGAAACCCGACAGATCATATGGTATAGTACAATATGTCTCCTTTTCTAAACAGACACAGGAATATATACAACAGGTATAGGGTCTGTAGGATACAATGAACCTTGACTGCATATTGCACTAAGAAGATGTTAGCTATACAATAGAGATGTGGCCATTTTGTTATCAGTAAGGTATCTTTCCATTCACAGCTTCTTTCAGTGCTAATGATAAATGGTTTCCTGTTTGGAAAACTTATCAATTATCTAAGGCTATATCTTTATTGCATTTAGTGGACCATTTTGATAAAAAGATTACACAGACTATCTTATCTGCTAATAGGTTTTTTAGCTGCAACAATCAAGCATCAATTAGCTCCAGCTAGGATCATCTAAATTGACAACTAGCTTTATGACCCCAAACACATGCATCAATGCACACACCAAACTGATGTAGAAAATTTACTGCAAGAAAATTTAATTAACCCCTGCACACTAATTACCTTCATCAGCCCCGATAACTTTGGTCTCGATAATTATGAACTACTAATTACACTCACATAACTGTCCAGCATCAAAAAGATATTGCTTCATGTTTTCATAAAGTTACATTCAAATCACTTCCAGTCTACTTACTAGACACAAAATGAGCTAATCAGCAAGGGCTGTCTTAATTAGAAATCAATTCTGCTCTCCTTTGATGTATAGTCAATTTGTCTAAAACAATTGTCCGATCAATAATACCTGGATGGTTAAATGGCCATTTCATCAAATTTGTTATTTACAAAATAAATGACACTTAAAACATCTTTTAAAATAGACATTCGCTGTTGTGGTCAACTTTTGAAACAGTACATAGTTGATTTCTTTTTTTCTATCTGAAGCAAAGTTCAGGTATGAACCAAAGTATCACATGTATGATTTCTGTACCCAAAAACCTTATCTTTGACATCCTATCCAGACATATAGCAAATCAATATCCATGGCACTCTGATATTTGACTAGTATCATATTTCAGTTTTTCTAAGCAAAACTTACACATGAGCTTTTCATTTTTCTCTTTTTTCACCTGCTGGTAAAAATAATAAAGCATGTTCAATATCAGACCCCCAAGATGCAATTCTGTTTTTATACATAATAAACACTCCTAAATTAGTTGCAAATTTGCAAATTTGAATTTGCAAAATAATATTGTTGTAGATAACAATTTCCACTGCAAGATGTTAGCAAATTTGATTGTCTTGTATAAAATAACACCTTTATAAAATCAATCAACCAATTAAAGGATCCCTTTTCCCCCAAGTTTTTGTAGCAAAATAATTTTTTTCAAAAAATTATATATAAAATGTAATGGGTCGACCAAAAATAACACAATGAAATTCTATTTTTAATTTATCAAGAATCATCTCTAGTATTAAATTGAAATTTCACTTAATAACACTATATGGTATTGCTTTTGGCATAAAAGCTTTGACTTAACATTCAACTTAACATCCCTTGGAAGCTTAATAAAAATGTAAAACAAACTTTAATGAAACAGAAACACTACTATTAAGAAGAATCAGGTCAATTTTTTTTAGTACATCTAACATTCAGGCCCAAGAGGGGGTTGGGTAGGGGTCTGTTCAGAACGGCCATTTTGTCCAGAAAGGGTCCACTTTGAATCAAAATATGATGTAGGTTCTATGCAATTTCTAAAGTGGGGAGGAGGAGGGGTCCAATTAATAAAACTTTCTGTTAATAACTGGCTACAGGCCTGATTTTTTTAAAAATAAAATAAAAATTAGAAATGGCAGCATTTTTTAACACACCACATGACAATTATTTCATAGAATCTATGCTTATCTATATGTTGCAGAATACTCTGACATTTGTGCCAACAACTTAAAAACTTGTAGAGCATATTCTACCTTCAGCAAATCACAGCTTACCTTCTCCTAGCAAAATTTGGCGACAACATTTTGCCTCTATGATGTTGTGCAATGCCCACCAGCCTGTTTTATACTAGGGTGTCAGACCAAACTGCTTAAAACCTTAGTCAACAATATCTGGATAAGCCGCTAAGCTTTTCTCTGCAGTCCCAAGTCCACAACTGCTATCTGCGATTTCCAAAATGCAATTAATTAAGCTTCCATAGATTGACATTAAGGCCAAGTCACCCAGGCTGCCTTTTAACGTCATGAAAAATGTTTGAGCTGTCTAGCAATTATCGATCACTGCCCCTGAGTTAGAAAAAGCATTTATTGACCCACTCCACTTGACTCAAAAGTGCCGCCACCTCTCTCTAGGTAGATCCCAACTAAAAAATTCTCTATACATTTGTCCAAATTCCCATACTACCTGCAGCAGAAATTGATACCCATGTATAATTTCATGATAAACTTAGTTTAGGGCCAACCACACATCTTTCAACTGCTGATAACATAATCAACCAACTTTTATACATTATCTATGAAATGACAAACAGGTCTGGCAATTGGTATTGGTATTGCAACTGCTATGATATTAAAATTAAAATCTGCAACCTAAGTATATTTCATTTGGAGGGGGGTTCTACGTTCTTTGCTTTAAAGAAAGGTACTCTCAAATTCTGCTTATTACTTTGTTTAATGAAGTTCTCCCCTAATGGCAGCATTAATCACAAGTGTGACAGGTGTGACAGGTAAAAGGTTGGGCTATGCGTGACAAGCTAGGACCTGGCACATATCGCCAAATATAACTGCAAGGAACATGGAGATGAGGGGTCTTCCAATTTAAACCCACAGATATAATCCAAAGAGGAAAGGTAGTTTGGATGGGAAGATAATGGGGATATGTGTTGGCTGCCACATGATACATGACATAATTTCATACCAAAAATACTTGTCTTGTTTTCTAACAGTCACTTTCTGAATACATTCAATATGCATTGTAGTATACATATGATGCATAAATTAAAATGAAATATTTCAAATTTAAACAAATTTAATAATTAAACATTTTGGTATTACACATGTGACTTGCAGCAACTTTATGTAATATATTTGAATAAGTAAACAAAATGCTACACACACCATACACACATAAAGTGGACAAACCTTGCAATCAAACCTAATTTACTAAGTGAACTTGTGCCCCAGAAAAAATTTTCATCAACACAAAGCCAATGTCAGAAGTGCATAAGTCATAGCAAATCAATTTTTTCAGGAACTTTTTTCTTCACCTTCTATAAAAAAATTCCAATGTAGGAGCATTAAAATTAAAAATGCACATACTACAACATCGTTTTTGTACTCTCTGCTTCAGGTGGCCCCAAATCATTTCCTATGCATGCCTTACATTTGATGTAATTGCGTCCCATTGTTGTTGGGTTCCAAGGGCACGACTGCACACAGCACACAGAGGTTGTATTGTCTTTTCATCTTCCAACTCAGTCAATATAGCCAATCACTAAAATCCCTTCCCAAATTGATTAAAGATAATTCTTATTATTATATTATGCATATATATCCTCTATTTTAATGGTATTTTCACTAATGAGGATAGCAGTCATTTAACAGTTCAAAGTCGTAACTAAGACATGAATAAGTAAATTATGTGTGGGCAGCATCAAATATCTAATTGCATTTCTATTTACAGTCTTTAAAATATGTTCTGCTTAAAGCTTTCAATAAATCACTATAATATTATCTTCTAGTGAAGTGGAAACTGTTATTATTGTTACATGCAGTATATTTTATTTACATTTTGCAAGGTTCAGTTTCAAGATTGATTAATATAAATGTACAATTGTATGGACAACTAATTATACATTCATATCAAACACCCATGTTAAATCAACATTTGAATTATTAATGATGAAATTTAATTTTAAAAATTAAGAAAATCAGCAATAATAATATGATCGTACATCAACAACAGTAATATGATCATATTGCTCACAAAAATATGCCCTTCTATCTTGGACAAATAAAAAGCCTCAATGAAGATTTTACCAGTAAATTCATTATAGTGTACATACCTCAGACAAATTCTATGATGGTAAAGATTGTTCTGTCAAAATACCAAATGTTTGTAAAAAGTTCAAATTAATCTACACTGGTACACCAAGTCTGGTCAGCTCATATGTATGGCATGAAATGATGAAAATAGATGCCTCAGCTGGCATCGCCCAATGAACCCAGGTTGGCCATCAATTAAAACAACATGACCACTGTCAAATTACCCAGTCAGATATGTCTACAACAAAGGGATGTTTACACTACAAAGTTGATGCATATTGCCAAGGGCAGGGCATTCATACAGCCCAATTATAGTGACCAGCTTTTTTCATTATTTTTCCCTTTGATGTATTTTTATTATACGTTACCATTGTATCTATATTCTGAGCACTGCTATGACAATATGTAATTTGGCTTATTTTATCTTCCAAAAAATACTTTAAAAAGTAATATCACTAAAAATATACCTATAAATTATAATAGCATGTACAAAACTTAAAATGTATACTAGGCACCTACTTCACCAGAATGGTAAAATTAAGAAACATTGCCTGAAGCAGAACACTGTAAAAAGAGCACCCAAACAAAAATAATGCATACATGCATGACTAGAAAAACACATATTTAGGACTACTTAAAGTTAATTAGGTGTGGACCAACATTATTTTCTTCACCTTAATGAACCAATACTCTTAAAGCAAGACACAATGCATGTCATATACACTTGAGTTCACTTCCTAACATTTTACCAACAGATTACTTAATAATTTCATAATTACACGCATGATGGCACAATAAACAAATCACACATCATTGTGTTTAGTTCAGCATGGAAATTATCTTTTCCCTCTATCAAATGCATGTATTCAAATTTGCAAATGGAAGAAAAACAATCTATTTCCCTATGAAAATGAATATCAGTATGGCACTCCATTAAGAGTAATTAAAAAGATTTACCAATTTTCAAATTTCTTTGCAGTTCGCTACAGCATCACTGTTTGATACCAATGATCCAAGATTTTCTGCCGTTGTTGCCTCCTGGTTGTTTTCTGGAACAGAGACAGGTAAATGAGTGACAGTCTTTGAGTCATAGCTTGTCCACATACTTTGCAAACCACACACTATAGGAGATCAATGTGAGGCAGCCTGACACTATTTACATAGCACTAATTCCAACTGTTGAGCTTGTTTCACCTGAAGCACCCCTGGATCACAAGTTTAAAAAGCTTTAACAAAACCAATTTATGTTCACAAATACATAAAATAAACAAACACATCTCAATTTCTGTTTTTTAAAGTTGACCATACTAAGTGAAGCAATGCTGCAGGTATTTGTTCTTGTAGGGAAAGAAATGTCCAGGTGTGTTATCTGCCAAAAAATGTCAGAGCAGCTGTTCTTCCCAAAGCATCAGATATTTGTCAGAAAACACAACTGCGGCCCATTTCAAATACAGTAGAAACAATCATACATTCTACATAATGAGCGTCTCTCTTCTGCCAATTCATTAATTACCTTGTGATTCAATATGTCACCTGACATGAATAATTAGCCAATTATGAATGAGTTTTGGTTATATTTAACTGCATAATGAAACAACTGTGTAATTCCTCCACATGTTTTCAGTAATTTTGCTATATTAGGAAATTTGGTAAACTTTTGCCTTTGATCCTCAGAACCACAGCTGGGACATGAAATTCTTGCTGGTGTGCATTTTAACAAAAAGTCTGACCGACTAATCCTGGACAATATCACAGATATCAGATCTATTCAATACATTGCATTTCTTTGTTGGATGTAGATATTACTGACATTTTATGTGTACTCTTTGTAATGTCATAATTTGACAAGTCTTACATTAAAATGCCTTAAAATGGATATTTAAGAAAAAAGTCTTACCTTACCAAATGCTTCAATGTTCACAGCTTAACGGAACTTGAATGAAGTTAGGACTGGTTGAACTATTCTTCCCACTTGGGGTGTAGTAATCTCTCTTTGCTGCAAGAAAAAGCAATACCTAATTGTTCAGCAAACATAAAGGCAAAGCAATTTGTGTCTCATATCAAAGTGAATAAAATCCCAACTGCTGAGCAAATGTGTACTTAATTCAATGTAGTCTTTATAATAAGGCAGCTGACCAAAGGTAATGATGCTAGACCTCATTTCTACCATCACCTAAGAATCACAAAGCCTGCAGGGAGAATAAACCTGGGTGATTTAATCTGTTCATAATTATAACACTTAAGATTTCTCTTCAAAGTCTGTCCTCTGCTTACTTACTGCACCTAATCTCCAAATCTTTCTTTAAACCGGACTCTGCTGCTAAGACTACACACAATCCATACCGCACATGGCTCCAGTGAAATGTCAAGTAAATCATTCAGGTATCCAAAGTTTCTATGGATGTTTTGAATGATAATGTCGGGCTGGGAATGTATAGTGGTCATAACCACTCCTACCAATGACCAGTGCTTTATATACTTATATATACTGCCAAGCTTGTCTAAACACACCAGGGGCCCTTACCTCAGTGTCCAAGACTTTTTCTGAATTACGAATGAAAGACACATTTAAAGATTCAGAAAGTCCATGAGAGAGCTCAACTTCCTTCATATTCTTCTTTAGATAATGACTAATATATACATTGATTGGCATTTAATTTGAAAGGCAGCTTCCCAAGGATCAATGGCAGTCAAACACTGATAGAATGTCCTCATTAATATATAACATTAATTCTATTACAACACCAACAATGTGTTTACATTCTTTGGCTTAACAGTGGAAAATCAATGGTTACTTGATATAAAAGAAATAATTTAGACCTTTTTCTTCTGGAGCACTTTGTTCTTTGTAAATAAAAGTTTACTAGGACCCTTATCCAATGCAAATATTAACTAATACTTTACAGAGTATCACGTCCTGTCAATAATGATAAATTTGATCTCCACTGGAATACAATTGTCAGGCACATGGGAAAAATCTGCATAAAGCTAAAAATTCAGTATTATCCTCACAGGATAAAAATCGGGGCCCTGTTGAAAGTATCATGGAGTACAGTTTACATGTATGTGTTGAAGATGCACAATCATGAAATGATGTACTGTAGTCACTGTGTAGTTTAGTTGCCAATACTTCAAATGAAATTTTATCCATGTACATTATTTTTATGATTAACTGAATGAACAACCTATACTAAGTAAAGTTAAAAAATGCAACCTCCTTCAAGGTTTTTTTTTTCTGAAAGAGATGAATTTCCCATGCCTACTTACCTGTAGCACCTCCCGAGAGTATTTTCTTTAGTTTACATGAGAAAGTTAAAATCAATCTACAGACAGGTACAGACACTATTTGGCATTTCAACCATGTAAAATATTTGTCACCTGTAGTGCTATTTGATTCATCAAAGTAATATCTCCAAGCTATACAACCAATTAGAGAAAATCAGTTAATCCCCAAATATGCCCACAGTCAAATGCAACAGTTGAATTAACTTTACTTATACAATGCCTGTTGAGATATATTTTCACTCAGAGACTATTCACTTAGTAGTTACCTGCAGAATTACACAAAAGCAATAAAACAATACCTTTTTATGACATACTAGTAAGTGTTGACAAATTCATAAATTTGGCACTTTTCTAAAGAGAGCAATACCACTGGATGTTTTATAGGTGGTAATAACCTGAAAATTTTTAATTACGATTTCAATTAACTCACAAAACAGATTTGTTACAACAGGAAGAAAAATATCAAACCTGCTGTAGCTTGGAAAATTCAAGGTATGCCTTACAAAGGATGTCTGATCTGCTCTGAACCTAGAAAAATACATGGATATGGACACCGTCTGGGATAATTTCTTTTCAATAAATGTCTTCTTCACAGTGAAGCTAATTCTGTTAAGGTCAGCAAGTAGACATTTCCATTGTACTCTGTCTATTGTAGTATAGAATATGAGGTACTATTAAGCCCTATATTCTACAGAAGAATGCAATATTTCCTTAAAGGTATACAATTATGGACTTGTAATCATGCACCCCATAAAATTAGCTTTGTAAAATCCTCGCAGACAGGGAAAAGGTCAGTACTTATAAAATTCCAGTATTAATATGGAAGAGGTACCACACCTGTTCATTTTCAATACATTACCAGTCAAGATCATGAACATTTAACCTACTTTAAGACTCTTTGTTACAAGATATTTTATCAGTCTAAGTCTGTGACTCTTTGTTATCTCCTTCTTTAGATTATTTATATGATATATCATGATTAATATGCTTATATGAGCACTATGCATTTGTTGCATTAACATTGATATACAATTCATATCTTTCATAGTTACGGATTTCAATATCTAATGGTCTGGTTCATATATTTACTCCATTCTTGCCCTCTGTCAACAGTGTTGTATTTTTATCATTACATAGGCAATCCCATCACAAGTTTTAAATTAAGTAGCCTCTTCATTACAATCCTACACAATCAATTTTTCTAATTACACTTTTAGTACTAAAAAAAGCACACTTTTTAAAATATTAATTAAGATGCAAATTATTCAAAATTATGTATGAACATTTAATGCTTTGATAATAAAAATATGCAAGGGCATGTGTAAACCTTAATGAGGAAACCTTCACTATGCATACATGTACACTGAACAAAAAACATGGGGCATGCTCATGCAATAACTCACGCATAATCCTTAGGCAATTTAGTCATTTTTGTTAAAATTTGAAATTTATTGCCTTTTTTTCCAAAAACTATTCAATTATAGAGGGTATCATGACTAAAAGGATATTATACAATATTATTCATTTTCATTACTTCATAATTTGTGTGGTACTTGTTTTAAAAAATACCATTATTAACTCTCAAAATTATATCAGAAATATCTTTTATATTGTGCATGAACGAAAAAAAAAATAGAAAGAAAGAAAACATGTATTTCTGTTAATCATCTGCAGCTACTTCATCAGTTGCACACCTGAACAAAGCTGCTGACCACAATTTTCTTTAGTAAATACTAGGTGACCACTGGGTGACCGAGATATTGACCAGGTCATTCAACAACAGGAAATTCTTTGAAGGAGTGCCCTCACCCTGCACAAAAAAACAAGCTGTAAAATGTTTCTACAATTAAACTATACTCTAAAGACAATTGGTGTCCATCATATTACAAATCACACAATAAGTAACAAAAGTATCTAAACTTCATGTTAATCTGTCCTTTTTTTTTTCGAAAATTACTGCCTCTTCCTGTATAGAATAAATTAATAGCAAGAACGATAAATGAGAGAAGCAAATAAAATAAATGTTTTCCAAAATAACTTTTTTAACAAATAGAAATAAAATAAACCCAACACTTTCCAGCTTTCCCCTACCTGACTGGCATAAGACACAGTTAAATGACTCTTTACATATGATCCCTAGCATACAGATATCTTACCAAGTAAAACATTCTCCCTTTGATATGCCAATCAGCATTGTTTGTGTGCAAATTCACCTGGTCTCATGCTTATCACCTGTCTATCTGGCACTGGTACAGAATAATTAGCAGAGACCTGATCTCACAGGGACCTCCACACAAAAGAATTGAGATGTAATTAGAAAGAGAGCCATGAAGTTCTTTAGGCAGCCGTCTTGGGAGAAATAATGTGTTGTAATGAACTCCCACAAGTTACTGGTACAAGTTAATTGTTAATCAAATTTAGCAAAGGTCAAGTGCTTTCTTAATTCACAAAATATAATCTTGAAAAAAATTCCCACAATAGAGCACACTATCAATGCAATTAGACTGACTGAAAATAAGATATTTTTCATTTGAATTTGCTAAAAAATGGTGACATGCTTGCTCTTCTCCTTTGAATTTTCTCTTAAGCAAACATGTCAAAATGAAGGCAAAAATTATTTTCCCCCTTGTGCCACCTCTCTTTAGCAATAATTCTTCCATGTGAATCTGGAAGGCAGGGTTTCTTCTTAATAAAAATAAAAATAGATAATGACCCTTTTTGTGTCTGAACACCTGGGCCACGTAATGGTGAGACATTTCTACTATTAATATAAATACTAATAAAGCTGCTTGGCATAGCATCTGAAAATATCCATTTGGAGATAGAAAAATTTTACAGACACTGGACACCATCTAAATTTTAAAAAAAGTGGTAAAAGGGATTAATCTAACATGTTTGAAATGTACTGGCACAAACAAGGGCGGATCTACAGTAGGATTATTTGAAGGGGGGCCGTGGATGCAAAACTGCCCCCCCCCCCCCAAACTCGGCGTGGGGTCTGAGGGCCCCGAAAATTTTGGTATTTTAGAGGGTGAATGGTGCCATTTGGAACAGTTTAAAAACTATGATTCAGCTAGTCAAAATTCAAATTTCAAGAGGGGACCAGAAATCGAAAGGGGGGGGGGGTAAGGACCCCCCTGACCTCCCCTCTAAATCCGCCACTGACAGAAGAATATGAACAAATGTAAAAATGTCACTTCAGACTTTACTGCACGGTAACGTAAGCGTTGGGGACAGCACAAACAGCAAGGGGCTTTCGTGGATAACAGAGGGAATGCATTAGGCCTACTAACCCCTGCGAGCACTCTCACCCACCTAAAATCAAATTCGTCATCGTCTAGCCAACCCCGTCCCAACCTACCAAGATTCTACAAATGAAAAAAGGCATTGAGCTCCCTCCCCCGCCCCGACACACACACACACACACACACACACACACACACACACAAAACCACCATAATTCGTAACAAATCCACTTTTTACGACCCCCTCCCCCCTTCCAACCTATCTTGGCATTTCTGAATCAGTGGATGAGCCAGGCTCTGAGAGCAACAAACCCCAATCAACATCCGAGCTTCGTAAATTAAAATATACTGCCATTATCAAAATGGAAAGAATGAAGCTAAAGCATTACTATACTAGCTGTGATAAATAAAAGTACGGGCTCCGGAGTTTCTGCATTCTAATCCTTCCGCAAATTCACATATGGAGCATAAACCCGCACGCCGAAAAGACAGATTGCGGTAGCGATCTCTAGCGATTGTGATTGGTAGGCCTAATATAGTTGTCTTCGTGGTAGACATCAAACATCAGCTATCAACTTGATTTCTTTCTATTTTTTCTATTTTTTCCCTTTGAAATTAGAAGTTAGCTGTGTGGAAGAGAAGAACCCATTTCAGACAAATTTAAATGAACGTGCACAATTCCACTCTTGGTACCGTTTTATTTTAATTATAAAATTTCTTAGAGCGTGACACCTGGCAGTAGCATTAACAGTAATGCATCTAATTAGACATAATTTTAAATAATTGTTGGGTGCGCAATGTATAAAGACCCGTCGGCGACTTTTTCGCTACAAGTAGATGACAATCTGATTTAGTCAATACGATTAATCAGGCCCGAAGGTATAATCTTGTGAGAATCCTGTAACGTAGGCCTACACATGTACCTTGTAATATCTTTTAGCAATGCATGTATTTTTGTGTCTAGTGTTTACATATGCAAAAACTGTTTGAGAAGCAACTAGAAATTGCATCTTATACAAAACAAAATGAAGACAGATAAGTTTTACTGTCGCCCGCCTAAAATTTAATCAGATTTTATCTTTCATCAATCTTGGCTAGGCTCAAAAATTCCATTACGTATCATTCCTTCCACATGCATTGATCAACGCACTTCCATTTAGTCATTTTAAGGCTGTAGGGGAGACCGGGGCTAGTTAAACCCCGGGGTAAGTTGCCCCCCATCAAGTCTCTTTTATAAAGTTACTTTAAGATGCTAAATTATTTCATTTGCACTCACTGCCGACGCTCTCTTAGCACTATTGGATACGGTCACTTAACAAAATGATGTGATCAATTCTTTGACCCCATAGTTACTTTGTCATAAACTGATGGGGGCCAACTTACCCCGGGGTCCAAATAGTCCCGGTCTCCCTTATCTAGATGCGTCACAACTTTTTATGTGCAGACATTTTAGCATTATGTGCACTTTTTAAATATATATTTTATATCATGCGGTTTGATATTTCAAGTTATATTTCAAGTAATATCAAGCGACATTCCTTCCTTTATTCTGTTTTGTTATTTCATTTCGCTGTTTTCTCTCAGATGGCAACCAATTGTTAAATCAAACGAGATTTACATAACATTCCTTAAATATTGTATTTATTTATTTATTTATTTGAAATTCCTTGCACAATGATAGAGCCATTCTTTGAAAGAGTTTAAGATCGTTTAACACAAAGTCTCTGATAATGTTTGAAATGGATGTCATGAATATATAATAAATATGAGATAAAATTTTGTTTAAACTACTAATGTCCCATACTGCTGTATTTACATGAAAGCTGGTGCCTCTTCAAGCTTTCTCTCTATGGAGACCTACATTTCTTTCAAACAGAGGCATGATGAACGAAAACGAGGCTCAGGCGTGGAGAACAACACCTGCAATGGCATGTGTGTTTTAGATCCGCTTGGACCATGTACTTGCATTTTGCTGCTTTTTGTTTTGTACATGTACTGCTTTTTACGAGGACAGAATCATTAGTTACAGACACGTTCAATCAGGATCCTGTAAAGATTAGCATAGAGACTTCACGTAGCCAGTATGTTGTTGATAAGAACTTTGTTAGTTTTGCCTTTGGAGATTCTGCTATCAAACGACACTGGAAGCAAATAGATTTACGGTGAGTTTCAGATCCGGGGATATAAAGTCAAGCAGGTCCTTGGGAAATAGCATTTGTATATTGAGACTGGTGAATAGATTAGAGGAATGTGATCCCGTGTACAAGTGAAAAGCCTGTTCTTTTATTCTCCAAAAAAATAGAATTCGTCTTATGAACTGAATGAATAACCAATTGCTTGTGTACCAGTACTTTGTGAATGGATTTGATATTCACCCCATCCCCTCTGCCAGTATTCATTACTGAATAGACAAGGGACCTTCTTACTGCCCATGTCAACAGTTAGGTGGACCTATATATATATATATATATATGTTACATGAACATACTAGTACTGGTAAATTGGATCCTGTAAACACACATTCATTGTGTCAGAATCAGGAAATCCCATCAATAGAATACTCATGCCATGTAGAATGCATTTCAGGGGCGGATCCAGAGATATTTTCTGACAGTCTTCCAAATTATCTCTATTACCATCCTCCATTTTGACCGTCTTCCGACAGAAAAAATAGATAGGCCCTACCTGTCAATGTAAACTTAAAAGTCTGACCGTCTTCCAGAAGACCCAGAAGACGGCCTAAATCCGCCCCTGCATTTAGAGCAGAGAAGTTACATGTAATTCACACAGATCACCACTGAACATTCAGTCAACATATTTACTTCCACAAATAACCTCTGCTTTTTTTCCAGATCTCAAAAGATTCAAGAACTTGCCAGGGCACTGTCTCCTTCATTTTTGAGACAAGGAGGAACTGAGAGCAGCTTCTTTCTATTTGATCCTAATGCAGAACACCAAGACTCTTATTTTTTGGAAACTTATGAAGATGATACTCAGGAAAAAACATACACAAATTATACAGTAACTGGTAATTGTATAGAATATTCCTCACTAGGTGGTTTGAAACAGTGCCACATATATAAAAATGATTAAATGCGTTTATATATATAAATTGATAATAATGGGAGCACTGACATGCATGTTTTTTTTATCTTATTTATATTAATTTTATTGCATTTGAATTTCTTCAGGCGAAGAATGGGATTTGTTAAACAAGTTCAGTTCAGCAGTTGACTTCTCACTACTGTTTGACTTCAATGTCCTACTACGTACCCCTAATGACCAATGGGACCCCAGCAATGCCAAGTTGTTACTGGACTACAGTTCTAAGAGAGGATATAAACTCCATTTTGAACTGGGGAATGGTAGGTCCATAATGTTTTTGTTAAATATACAGCTAACTCCTGCAACATGTACAATTTATTTGATGCCATGTGCCAGTTGTCTAAAAAAATAAAATGTATTAAATGATAATTTGATAATACAGAGCTATAAGATGCTAATTGACAAGGGAGTTTTCTTCCAGTTGAGTTGCCTATGTGACATCTTTTCACATGCTTCATTGTAGAACCAAACTCCATGCATCATGCTGTTGGCAGAGGAGTTGATCCATTGCAACTTGGATCTGATTTCAAACTTTTATACAAGATCCTTAAAAGCCATCCATTTTATAACAATAGCCTGTTAGTAGGACCGGACACAACAAGGCCTAGAAAACCCTCAGTTCTGGATTATATGGAGAAGTGAGTTGATGTACATTATTTTTGTATTTGTCATTTTTATAATTAGTGTCATCAATTAATTGCTATATCGTTATTGGCAGTTTGGTACAGGAATTTGTGTCTGCGATGATATTTAATATCAATGTGGAATTGTAATGACTTATAAAAGAAAATTTAAAAAATAAAACAAATGAACATATAAATTATAGCTTACTGCCATAAGACACTATAATAGAATTGACATTTTGACATCAATGTTGAAAAGATAAAGATTGCATGCAACATCTTAACTCACTTGAACAATTATTGGTGTTAAAAATATTTCTACCTTTTAAAGCAATAAAATACAAAACTTTATTTTCAGGTTTCTTAGTGTGGCTGCAGATGTTTTAGATGTTGTTACATGGCATCAGTAAGTGTTTTTGCAAATACATTGTGTATTTAGACCAATTTATAGGATACACAATACCAACGTGACGATAAATAGTCATCTCTGTCTTTTGGCAGAAACCAAAAATTGTACAAGATACTAGCATCATGTTTACTGAGTGATTTGATATCTGAGTTATAGATAAAAACCTTGAGGTTTTAAGCCTGGATTTACAAGTCTAACCCAAATAGCACTGTTTATTTTAATTTCAGTGTACCACCAAAAACAGTCAATTATTTCCCACATATCCCCTCATGTATCATAGCAGCAAGGATTTTATATTCCGATTTTTAACATAAACATACAGGATGCATTTTGGTACTTAATATTTTTAGCTACTACTTTGATGGCAAGGACTGCAGCGTGTCAGACTTTTTAGATGTTGATCTGATGAATTTACTGGCAACCTACATATCTGACATGCGGCGTGTGGTGGACAAGTACAAGCCTGGTGCTGTCATGTGGCTGGGGGAGACAGCAGATGCTTGGGGTGGAGGAGCAAAGAATCTCAGTGATAGATACCTTGCTGGTTTCATGTGAGAAAATATAATATGTTAATGTTGATTTGTTGCAAGCATGGTGGATGCAAGATGTTGATATTTATGAAGCATAATGCATTTGTTTAAAAGGCTATGTTTTGTGTAGGAATCTAGAGTCTGTATGATGGGTTTGATTATATGTCATGACATTTTTAAACTATTTTATGCAATAAACTGTAAAAAAAATGGTATAATACAGACAGCACATTTTAAATTATTTCAGGTGGTTAGACAAACTTGGACTGAGTGCAGCCAAAGGCATAAGTATGGTAATAAAGAACACTCTTCAGGGTGGAGCATATGGGGCAATTAGAATGGACGGCACGCCTGCACCAGTAAGTAATATATGTTACGACAACTGTACAAATAGGTGTGTGCCATTTGTGTAACAATTCTTGCAACTATGTGTATTTAGGATGGATGCCATCATCAGCGTAGATGGCAGCACTGAATGTTATTCCAAAATGTGAAAGTATATATTTTCAGACCTATTGGATTTCTTTACTTCATAAGCATTTGGTTGGTGAAACTGTTCTGAATGTCACATGTGCATCCAATGTCAGCGTTACCTGCCAAAGACAAGTAAGGGTGTATGCACATTGCACCAGAACCCTCAGGTTGGTTAAATCATGATATTGGCAAAAACAAGCTTATGAAGGCAATTTGATTTTTGTAAGCATTGTAAAAATATATATGATATATTTTGGTTTACATAGACACTGCTGCTGACTTCTAAGGAAGTAATTGATAATGACAAGTTTTCCTAATATGATTTAGATATCATGCTTTCACTAGTCCATCACTAATAGATTTTGTTCTGTAAATGAGAGAGATGAGACACAAAAAATGTTTTTAGACTTTTTGCTATTTATCATTACAGTATATATGAGAAAGGTTCTGTGACTCTTATTGCCATTAACCTTCAAGAAGACCAAGCAGCTGTTATAAATGTACCAGAGAGAAGCATTGATCAATATCTACTCTCTCCATATGGCAGTGATGGTATCACATCTAGGTAAATAAAGATCTTCACTTTTGAAGTATATCTAAATTGAGGGTTAATCCTTTCAATTACCATAAACCAGAATATGAATTGGACTTTATGTTAACTTTGCTATTTAAATATTTTCTAAAGTAAATCAGTTTAACTCAAAAAAGTTTGAAAATCATGATTTAATAGTGTGTTCAACTAACTGACATTTAATGTCAATACATTTACTGACACCATACTGCATGTTTCTTTTTAGGGAAATCGCTCTGAATGGTCAAAAAAATTTGAAAATCATGATTTAATAGTGTGTTCAACCAACTGACATTTAATGTCAATACATTTACTGACACCATACTGCATGTTTCTTTTTAGGGAAATCGCTCTGAATGGTAAAGTTCTCAGGTGGAAATTTGGCCAGTTGCCTTCATTCCCACCCAAGAAATTGTCTCCAGGTTCCAGCATCAGTCTTCCTCCACTGACATATGGATTCTTTGTTTTACCTAAAGCAAATGCCAAAGCTTGTACCTAAATTTAATCTTACGAAACTTTTACAAAACATGAAGAACTTAAAAAAATGGAGTGCTGTGGTACTGGTATGTGTGATGATCATGTAGAAATGGTTGAGTTGAATGTAACAAGGCATTCAGGATCTTTCAAATGTTGCTTAATTTGAGATATTGCAGCCAAGAACAAACTGCCATAACTAACCTTAGTTTCATACAAATCTTAGCATTTAGTCAAACCAATTACTTTTCAACTTGTATAATGTGTTTATTGTTATGGATGTTCTAGCAGGGCCACAGTACATTGTATGTTTCAAATATTTGTTATAAATATCCAGTAAATTTAAGCGTAATGTATTTAGCAGTGGTCTTTTTCCTTTAGAAGGCTCCTGATGCTCATTTTGTCATTGAAATACTGATTCTAATAAGCTTCAAAAACAGCATTTCATTTAGCAGAAAATTAAGTCATTAATAGTTATTCCTTAAAATTGAAGCATTTGAAATTGTTTTGAAGTAAAAATTCAAGAATATCATAACATAGCATCTACATATCCTGGTCAATTCTTCGCTCATAGAAAAAATGACAAATATTTCAGCCTTTTGATGTAAATATATATTCTAAATATATGTTAGAATAAACATTTCTATGTCACTTCTTTATTTAATTAGTCTTCATTTCTTTACAACTTCCAATACCATATAACAAAAATAAATAGGTTTAATTTCTAGCTCATTATCAGTTTCCTTCTCGCATGATAAGTATATTTCTTGTGAAAAAATGAAATGTCTTATTTCTGAAATATCTTGAATAAGAAAATCAACTCTGATTCAAGTCATTTAAGGGGAGACTGTACTCAAATAGAGCTAAAATCACGTTTGTATAGATAAAATCAATGTAATAAGTCTAAAGAAAAATCCCCGAACCCAAAAGCATGTTTATAGGAAATATGGAAACTGAAAACGTTTTTGCCAGAAATATCCCAAAATTAGGAACCACGGTAAACTTGGAGCCGTGTTTCAAGCATAATTAGATGTTTTGAAGATACATTAAATGAATGCAACAGGAATAAAAAAGCTAAGCCCTTTAATTTAGGATAAAATCTCCAACCTGCAGTCCTGCCTTAAGAGTCTAAACTTGTCAGTGGAATGATCAATATAATAAAGAGGAAGTCAGTCATGTAAATTTTACTTTATTTCTTATATAATTTACCTATAATCTGTATTGAAAATGTTTGCATTTTTCATTTAATTTTCCATGTTGCACATTGTAACTATCAATTCAAGTGTCATGTGATTGATAAATGGACCAAAAACCACTGTCCAGCAGACGGTGCAATGCCAACATAATCAACAATTACAGGAGAAAGTCTAAGCATTTTACCTTGACGTAATGCTCTGCAGGATCCATCTCAAAAATCTTATTTTTCTTTTGCTGTTTATCAATATGGCTGCATGATTCAGCTTCAATAATATTAAAATTCCTGCTCTTTGCAAGGATTCATTACTTTCTGAGAAATAAAAGGCTGGTTTCCTTAAGAACTGAAATTAAATACTAGCAAATTTGGCATCCACCATAAATTTTGTAATGGGCAAACATGAGTGTGTTATACATGTTTTCTCATAATATCTTGCCGTTTGCATGATTTGGAGCATTTTGCACATATCACTGAATCTGTGTCCTGTTTTGAGCATTTCAACAAGCAGCTTCTGCACAGAAAGTGTTCACAAGGCAGGGAATAAAATGCAACCATAGTTTGTAGTTCTACATTGCACTGAGCACATATTTTTCTTTCTTCTAATATAGGGGTTGTATTGCTGGAGGTATCCAATTTTTGAAAAGATGGCAGACCTTTCAGGGTCTTGCTGAGAGCAGAATCTAGGCTGGACAATAGATTCTCTTGGTGTGAGGCATTGGATAATGGAACTGATGGTTTTAGTTTTGGCATTTTAGATTTTAACAAGCTGTTGCTATCTGCAGCTTTTCTTTTAAAATTAAGCATACTTGGTTCTTTAATTTCTGTATTGGGAATGCCTACGTCTTCACTGTTACTGTGATCCTGTCTGTGCTCTTTAGTAAAAATTGTACTACCTGGCTGAGGCAGATTTTTGTGTTTAGGGAGTTGTGGTACCTGGTTGTGTAAGTCAGTGGCTCTCCCCACAGTTCTCCCCATCATGAGACCATCCTCTGCCTCGTGCCTCATCAGCCACTGGTCTATCCTGGCTTTGAGGGCAGAGCTGGGGACAGGACCACTGCTCTGGCTAAATACAGTCCCAGTGAATGGATCGTTAGGGAGTCTGCCCCAGTTCCTCTCCTGAGCTACATATTTGTCCAAAGTAGACTGATCAATGCACTGCCCAGAAGGTAATAATACTGGAAGTGCCATTACTTTACAGGTGATGGGATCCAAGAACTCATTTGGAATGTCACTGTTATCTAAGTTACTTGTGCCTTCAGATATTTCAGTGCATAAAGTTGATGATGATGATGGTGATGATGGCAATGGTGGTGACCGATTATCGAAGCCTGATGCTGCTGACGACGTTGATGTAGGGGCCGTCTCAGAACTGCGTTTTGGCAACAACAACCTGTAAACCTGTTGAACAATGGACCTATCTGTTGAAGCTGATGGCTGACCCCAAACTTCAAGTTTTCCAATAGCAGGAGAGGTGCTGTTCTCAGTTTTATTGATCCTAACAGATACATGGCTAACCTTGGATAAGTTTGTATAATAATGATGATGCAGAGTTTGGCACTCCAGCGAGGGCATGTGCTGTGGTATATTTTTAAATATACCCCTAGGTATGAATCTATGGTTGACAAAGAGCACAGGTGCTGCCTTGTTACCAAAATATCTGCCAACAGGTGTAAATATGCCATCCACTGTAGCTGAACAACTAGATGCCTCCTCGTCAGAAAACCACAGTCGTCTCTCCTTAGCAGAGTGAGTAAATATTTCAAAACTACATGACTTCTGAGTTCCAACAACAGGATCTATGGCAATACTTTTAATCTCAATATGTAATGGGAATTCTACTGTAATTGTCACAGGAGGCTTCACAAAATATTCAGCAATGAACCCTTTTCTTTTCTTCCAAATGTCATCAGATATTAAATTCTGAACTTCATGATGATCCCTCATCACTGTGTTACAATGGATCCTTGGTTTAAACTGGGGCATACAAAAATTCACTGCCATTTAATTTGTGTGGCAGCTACATGTATCCTCTGCACTTCCCATCACTGAAATAGTGAAAAAAATCCGTTAAACATATATTATTATTATATTTTCAGATGTTGGTATTCACCAGAAAAGATTACCTTTCTCTATAAGGTGTCACAAGAAGCTATTCAATTTGATTGACTATCAAATAGCATCCAGGTTTTCAAGAAATAACAAGCATCCTTATGGAAAATGGTAAGCTTGAATTCTGCCAACATCTTATGGTACGGTCAATGAGAAATCATCCAATAATCCTCTATGTGTATATTCCTTTATATCTGCTTAAAAATTTCATATGATATAAGTCACATTTAAAAGGGTAAAATTACCAGTTAAAAATAAAACACTCAATTTTCTCCACTGCTCTATCATTGTTCACATTTAAGCTGCTTGTGATGCATACACAACTCTGGTACACGAGAGTGATCTATCAACACTCTTCTTTGCAAGCTGAGTCAAGAAGGTGCCTCAGTGCTTCACTGTACTTTTTACCATAGCATAGTGTAAGCAGGATGCGAAGTCCTGATTGGGGGGGGGGGGGGAGGTTTCTAGTAAAAAGCTATTCTGGTTAAGAAGGAATGACGTACACCATACACGTTTTAAAAAGTCACAAAATCAAAATTTTATGTCTTAATATCTAAATAAAACCAATTCAGACTTTCAAGTGAAAAACTTCAAAAAGCCCTTATATTGAAGCACCTGAAGATGACGGCTGGTGTTGATATTTCTTTCTGAAATTTCTGAAAATCGTGGAGTCATCTACTGATTAATAATTTCATTAAACTCACACATAAGATCCCATTCAGGTGTAAAAATGGGTGGAGCAATGATTCGTAAATATGAGAAGATATGGCGTGAAAATCCCAGTGGCAGAGAGAGAGATCAGGATAACAACTAAGAACAACTGCAACATTAACCATATTATCATATCTCAACAACAGGAGATTGTTATACTGACCAGTGCTCTCATTCTTATTCAGTAATATCTCATAGGAAGACAATATCACTGATAATCTTTTGGTGAAGAAAACTGGTTTTCTGCTTTCGTGTTTGATTCACCAGGTACCGAGTGTGAACAGAGCTACAGCATACATGTTATGTAGTTTCGACGATAAATTGCTTAATTAAGTTCTTAATGGGTGTGTATATTTACATACAACAATATATGATTGAACATTTTTAGATATTCTTAGAAAGTTGATGCTACAGATATTTATATTTATTTATACCTTAAGTGTAAGTAATGCACGAAACTTAGTTTGACGTTCGTGTTTAAAACGTGTAGCGATTTGTCAGTACACTCCTACGCGACGGTGTGTATAGACAGTAGAAATTGATCGATTGCCTTTTTCCATGCTGTTCATTAAAAGTCAATTTCTTCGAACCATTTTGCAATCATAGCAACTAAAGTAGAATGAGAAAAATTAATCAACTCTGAAACGACCGACTCAGTGTCATTTATGCCAGAAATTTTGAATTGCAGAAAATTTATAAATGAAAATTATCAAACACAAGCCGAAAAAAATTGAACATTTTTGCTCATTGCAGAGAAATTATTTAACTTAACCATTTTTTTTCTTTTTTGTAATTCGTGAACAATATTCAAACTCTTAGGTCATAAAAAAGCACTATTCAGAACATTTCTGGTTTATTGAATTCAAATTGCGTACATACACAATATATTAAATTACCATAATAATATTTGTTTATAGTTTAAAATCCAACGTATGTTCAAAAGACTTTACAAATTTATAAAATTCACAATTAAAAGGAAAAAAATTACTAATGGTCATAAGATGAATAGAAGGAAAATGATAATAGAAGAAATGTTAAAGGTAAAAAATAGATATGCCGTGTATTAGAATAAATCCATTTGTAAAATGATCGCAACTTTATATTGCCAACCGCGTTACATTTTTTCGTGCGAAAAAAAACGATACAAAAAAAGGAAAAACAAAAACGATTACAATATAAATACTCCCCATACCCTTCAATCCTACACGTAATTTGTAAGCGTCAGCAGAACTTATTTGTTTTGCAGACCATTTGGACGTAACTTAAGTAAGATATTACTTAATATCAGAACACATTGATAGAAAAATGAAGTAAATATAAAAATTTTCCTTCAGTTTACACGCAAAAAAATACAGTTACAGTTATATTTAAAAACAATATGAACGCTATCAGATATGCTCAAATGTACTCGTACTTTTAACTTGCTTAACGATGCGTCTTCTTGTAAAGATAATCCTCATTGACAAGATAATCCGCACTAAAGACCGCAATGAGATTTGAAGAACTAAACAACGGATCTATATTATCAAACACATAAATATTGGCTTTGTTACAGCCTAGACCTTTTGTCGACAATGTCATCAAATAAGTTTGCCTTATGTTTCTTAAAGGTACGGGAGAGAATTTTTTGTACTATAATAAAAGTGAGTTTTGTTATTAATATTCATTATACCACAATCAGACCACGACCGCCTTCATTTTGAAAATACCTAAAACAGACTATCGTTTAGAATAAGTGAGGTTGGATAAAAGTAATTTACTGAAACGTGTCGAAAGTGCGTTCAGAATCCGTTTCTTATAGTACATGTATTTCGCGCAAAAGATTATAGTTCCATTTGTCTTTTATACCCATACATATTTTACACGCATTTTTGTATTGTGGAAACGTTTTTTAATGGATCGTTTCTATTTCGTCAATTTGCCAAAAATGAAATTTTCTTGTTTTATCTAGAATGCAATAAGATAATCCATAAAACGCAAACAAAAATTACTTCAAAAATTAAACACTAAAGAAAAAATAAACAAAAACTCTAGTTATCTCGTTGATTTGTATTCAAATGCACTTTCATGTGTCTATTGAGATTTCCTGACTGAGAAAACCTCAAAAGACACAGTCTGCATTGGTAGGGTTTTTCTCCGCTGTGGATCCGCAAGTGTTTGGTTAGTGTGGAGCTATCTGAAAAAGCTTTTCTACAGAAGCGGCATTTGTATGGGCGTTCCCCGGAGTGTGTCCTGATATGAGTAGTCACCGACGAACTTTGTGAGAACCTACGGTCACAGACAGGGCATTTGAATGGCTTTTCACCGCTGTGTGTTCGCAAATGGGCTGTCAGATTTGCGGCTTGAGAGAAGGCTTTGTGGCACGACTGGCAACGGTAAGGTTTCTCTCCTGAGTGTGTCCGCATGTGAGTTTTCAACGTGCTAGGGCGAGCATAGGTTTTTCCACAAACGCGACATAGATTGACTTTTAAATTTTCGGGCGTATTGCGTCCAGAAAAATGACTAAAGATTGGATAATTTGAGATAGACGACGTAGCCTCTGATCGGTTGGGTTTTTCATAACCGTGAAAAGCCTCGGTGACGGATCTCTCCCCTGCCCCGTCCATTCCTCCGGGTAACTGAAGGTTCACACTTCTAGGTGGCTGGATACACTGGTTTGAAGGGCTGAGATGCTGAGCCCCAGATTGTGACTGATACACACCGATAGGCCAAGGATCCCCTCCATGCTGTAGGTAAGGGTTAGGACAGGTTGGAGGAGGGGGGTACATAAAATGATCTCCCGCAGGCCCGTTTTGAGACCCGATTTGTTCAAGGCCTTCACAGCCATTCCTGTCGTAGCGCGACTGCTGTATGCCGACATTCATGCACATCGACACGTTGACACTCATCGACGGTATTAAAGATTTTCCGTTAGACGCAGCAGCTGGGTCGGGGATATAAGGATGAAGTCCTCCCGTATCTTCATAACTGTGGTGTTCGTTATTCAAATAAGTTCCCTGTGGCTGAAATGGGCGGTTGATAGAAATTTGGGGATGGAATGAAAAGTCCGGAGCCCTCATCGGCGCTAGGGAGTTAATTCGATTAAAGAAATCCGGAGAGTCGCCTACACTGGACAGGTATTTTGGTGACTGGATCGGGGGATCCCTTATACTTCTGCTAGAAATCCCCAACGGCTCGCTTGAATAAAAGAAAAAAAAACAGAAAGATATTCTTTCAAAACGATTTTTTTACACTCAGATATAGATATAATATTTTAAAAGGCTAAGTTTCAGGGGATGTGCGAATGACTACACAAGCACAGAAAAGAAGTTGCACGATTATTTTAATTGTTCATCTTTTATTACTTTTCAGCAATCCTAAGGAAATGAAATTTTGCTATTTCGCATTTCTGCTCGTTGTTTCAATTTATAAAGCTATACGTTTTTCAATTGTAATCATAAACTAATAAATAAAAACCTGAATATAGACAAACAGGATAATAAATAATAGTGCAGTAAGCAAAGGGGATTAAAGATAGAATTAAATCCTACCAGTTTCTAGGACTCTGTAGACCTGGCAGGTTGTTGTGGCCTGGCATATACATGCCCTGCTCATGGTGACTGAGCGGGTGATGTGAGCCCACGGTGACACCAAAACTTGAGCGTCGAGAAACATGCTCCACTATCTCCGCTTTCCAGTCATCTCCGTACGACGGTAGAGACGGATGAGGCGGCAGATCACAAGACCCGGAAAGCATCTGAAAAGTATAAAGAGATTTTTCCATAAAAAGCGATAAAATAAATCTATTGGTCTATTTAGAACAGTTTGATAAGGAAAAGCATTGCCCAAAATTAGGGTTTTGTATTTTCAAAACGCATTTTATTCAACTCCTGAATTTTGTTTACAAATTTATACATTCTAGACATTAATTCGTTTGTCTAGAGCAAGAGTATTATTAAAACATATGCAAAATAAACATGTACGCAACTCTCTAATTTAGTTTGAAGTAAAATTGTATAACGTAAATCGATTTAAATGGTTTCAAGACAAAAGAAAATCAAAATAAATAAATCTCCTATATTACGCTTAGTTAATTAAAAAAATTGTAACTGCTTTTTTAAGAATCTAAAAAATGCGCTTATTGAAACTGAAAATAAGTGCTAGAAATGAAGTCGCATGAATATTTCGCTATGAAAGAATGCCTTACCTGTAACTGAGTGTAATATGTAACAGTGAATCAAACAGTCGGCAAGTACAAGTGCTTCTTCGTTTGGCTTCCACTTGCAAGAGTTGCTGAAGTCTGGCCTTTGGTTTTTATATGGTTGTCTCTCTCTCTCTCTTTCTCTGATGGCTTTTCTCTTTCTTCCTTTTAAGGCTTCGTTTCTTGATTTCGTGAGAAGACCCAAAAAGTCCAAGGTGAGAATGACGTCTTCTTACCAGGGTACTCAAAAATTCACCAACACTATAGCTTTTGCGCTTTTTCTCAAAATGTTTTAAGACCTAGATATTACCGAGAATATATGAATATATTATTTCGCATTGCACATCAATTTTTACATTTTAGGGAGAGGAATCTTTACCACAACTTCTATTTCGCACTTAAACCGTTTTTAATGTCACGAAGCACAAAGACTACTGTCTGTGTGATTAAACAGTCACTGGCCATTTTCAATCCCTTAAACTTTATCTAGAGTTACGCGCGCTAACGTGCGCACGTTGAAAATAATTATGAAATAATCGTTCAGAGCGTTCGTCGTGCAGTGCGCACACATCAAAACTGTTAGCAAGTTTGTGATCACTGATCCTGATAAACTTCGGATAAATGCGAAGTGATTCTAAGACTTCTTCAGGAAATTATCCAGCTTGTCGCTCGCTGACACACGCAGAAATCCCATTTTCTGAAACCCCAGTCATGTTTTGTTTACAACGCTGCAGTATTCTAATGAATTAGACGGTGCTCAAAGATGACATATTAATATCTTTGATTTTGTAACGGTTTACAAGGTAAATTGTGACCAATTCCACAACAACAAAAAGAGGAAAAAACAGACAGACAAATATACAAACACGAGAAAATAAGTTGAATCTATAAATTGTTTATCAATAAATATTTAAATGAAATTAAATTTTCTGCTTCAAAGAGCTTTACCAAACTTAACAACTATTCCGAGAAGAGATTTATAACAAAGGAAAAACATATCATGCATGAGCGAACAAGTTGTTGAACGGATATAAAAAAACTAAATCTTTCCTAAATTTTTTTTTTTTTTTTTTTTTTTTTTTTTGCTTTGTGGTCATTTACTTCTTTATTCCAATATAAACGTCAGTTTAAAGCGTTTGCAATCCCTAAAGTTACATAACATCATACCAGTTATTCCGCCTGCTTAGTATCTTCACCGATACTGCGAAGGTCTTTTATGTCTTTCATGCACGTAAAGGGAAATATTAAGACAGTTAAGTGTTTTTATTAATTGTTTATTTACTTCTGTGTCGATCATTGACCCAAGTTCTCACGGCGGGAAAACCCTTGCTGGTCACAGGTCATTACAAGTCATTAAAGCTGAAGAATGCCTGCTATTAATTACAATATCATTATAATATCAAATCCTTTTGACATATGCTGATGCTGTTCTGTTTTATTTCATAACAATCATTTTCGTGTAGATCTCTCCTTTGCTTGTCATTTTCTCATTAAGAAGAAAGGCGCGTTTTTCTGATTGACCGGCGGCTGCGTTTCAATTTGCTCTATCTAAATCCAGTATCGAATTCTGCAGCTTATCTACCTGTGTGACAGCTAGCGGGTGCCCGAGGTAGTTTCCAAGAGGCAGCCACTTTTACTTAATCACCATAATGGATAGAATGCTGATTACTTGTAAAAGTTTCCATGAAATGCGCGTGGCACTTTATGTGATGGGACTATGGAGCAAAACGTTTAACAAATTTCAGACACGAACGGTGAACGCGTGCATCACAAAAAAAGTACAAGAATTATATAGTTGTGATGTTTTCGTGAAGTTAGCATTTCTTTTAATGGTATCTATAGAACTACCTTTAACATTGCATTGTATAAATAGATTTAAATGGCAAAGGAAAACAAAATTTCAATACTTTTTTAATTGCAGTTTTTAGTCCATACAACGAGGATTAGCTCAATATAAATGTGCAAAAGAATGAGAACAAGGTGGAAATAAGCAATTTTCTCGTACTCATGAATCATTTGTCTATCCCTCTCTGCGCTTGGATTTGACCTTTAATTAAAATGACTGGCCAATCATTATAACCAGCGACCATCTTCTTCGATGGATGTATCCACATCAGGTACTCTCTAGAAAAATATTTAAGGGGTCTATTGTTTTTAAGGTGTATGTAAGGTTTTATAAAAAGCTGTGGGTGGCAAAAATAAGCATTTGGGGTGGATTTTCAAATCTATTCAGTGTACCTTTAAGGGAAGCCGTTTTAAAACATTTTATATTTATCGGAAAGTTCTTCTCGGCCTCTTTGCAACCCCACAAATTAAAACGTGTGCACTATGTTGTTTGGGAATTATATATTAAATAATAATTTTTTCAGGCGTAAAAGTTACTGTCACAATTATTCAATTTTAGCTACTAAAATTACTTCATTTCATTTATTAGAGGGACTCACAATAAAAGCGGCCGTCATCGGCCAGATTTCGAACATCATACTTGTGTTTGTCACTTAAATGCTTTTTCCATTCTTTCTGTCACAATGTCGAGCCCGTTTTGATCAAGGAGACATAAAGGTATCATATACACATCAATGTAAAATGCAAAATATTGTTCGCGATAGTTTTACTCGAATAATGTGTAAAGTGACATGATAATTTTAGAAAGGTTCTATTCAACCTTGAATCTGTATCAAGTTTAATTATTTTCTGAAATTTTACCAAAAATTCTACCAATAAAGAAATGTTACCGGATATCAAGCAATGAATGCAAGAGATCTAAATCAATAATACGACTATTATAAGATTTCTCCCCACGTTATTGGCGCTAATAAAGCATTTTGATTTCTTGAGATAACAACAGTCAATATTAAAAAATAAGCCAATATTTAATTGAATTCTGTAGCTAATATTTCATATTTCACAAACTTCTTTTATGTGAACAATTTAATTTTTCTAAATTATTTCTTTCCCTATCCACCAGCAATGTTATTCTTGAGTGGAAATATTCAACATGGCAGATTTTTCCTGTTGTATTTCAGAGTCTAGATTTTGTCTTTTGTTCAGAATACTAATAAAGTATGTCTTAATTGACGTACACTGCACAGTTTAAAATTTGTAGAGCCTTTTTGCCTTTAAGAGAACCTGTGCTGACCCCCCCCCCCCAAGCAATGCACAGTCGGCCAATGCATAAATGAGAAGAGAAGGGAGAAGTAAACTGGGTCAAGGAATTCATCCAAATATATTCACTTCTAACACGGAGTTTCTTGAAAATAATGAAATTGTCATTTATTCAATGTTAATACATTATATTTAAAATTGATACCACCTGGAATAATTTAAAATGTAAAAATCAACAAAATCTTTCAGGAAAGAGTGTTACAAGTTGATTTACATGTTATACCACTATACATAAATCAATTGAAATATACATTTTCCAATCAAACTGGGCTTAATTTAGCTGCACAACAACATTATTACAAGCCCCCTCTTCTCTCTCCCTTTTCAGGCTTCAAAGAAATCTTAGAATCTACACAGAAAATTGCTGCAAAACCGCATTTTCCAGGGTCTACATAGTTACCGAGTGCTTATAATCATGTGGTCATAATCTTAATGACATAACAATTGTAAGTTCATAATGATATTAATTTTGAAGTATTAATAATATTGTACCATAGCGTTCAACCCTATAGCAAATATAGAAAATGGAATTAAAAATTATAACTACATGTGCACACATCAAGATTTACAACTGAATAAAAACTGGTTTAATCCACATTTTTCATTAATATGAAAACACTGATTAAAATAATACTTCAAGCAACTGCCTATCCATGAAGATCATAAAAATTTTAATTAAAATTTACATAAAATATGTATGTCTTATTAAATATATGCACCACAACAATTTCAAGACCATAACCATTTTGAATATTGTACTGTTTAACATCAGTAAACCTCTAATGCATTTTTAGTAAAGAGAAGAAAATGTACATAATGGCAACATTAGAGATCACAGTCATGAGAAAAAAAATTGCCTCAGCCCAGAATGTCATTTATGATGGCAACTATAAGAAGATGCCAGTATAATAAGTATAATGCTTGCTGGATTTATAATGAGCTTCGAATGTGCAAAAACAATCAGAAATATTGTATGTAAATATGCACATATTTACTTGGAATAACATTAGTTTCATTCACATGCCATATATCAATGCTTATCTTTAAAAGAAATGGGCTTTTTTTCTAAAGTACAATTCAATAATGTTCACTATAAATTACAATTTAGAAACCAAGGCCATATCTTCTTTCAGCCCCCATATCCTCATTCTGCTGACTCCACCATCTGGAGCCACAAATAACCTAATGTGGCTTATTGTGCCAATAGTTTGGACCTCATCTTTATAATGATGCTCTCTGTTGGGTGTCATTTTCTGTGGTAGTAGCAGCGTTTTCCAAGGAGGCCCTGACATTACACTCAATGCCTGCTGCTCCCCACTTAAAGGTATGTTACATGCTAGAAAAAAATTGCATACTTATGTAGAGATATTTTCAACTTAAAAGTCATGCTATAAGTCATGATAACAAGAATAGTAAATAAGGATAAAGGCGTAGAAGTTAGCCAAATTAAAAATAATAATGGTATCTGTTAGAAGTTCAATATTTGTCAAATTGAATCATTACGAAAACAAGAAGCCATAATACCTTCAATTCTGCATGAATCTGGAAAATTGCCTTTGAAGTGTCTCGTATCCAATGTAATCTACAAGAAAAAAAATAGCATGATAAAGTTTAAAAAATATACAATGTATTTTTCTTTAAGCCTGGCTTACATGCATGAAAGTGTGTAAGTGTACTCTTCTTAACATAATTGTATTTTTTATCCATGTTTTAAAGTATGTGTTAACATGTCTGTAATTTTATATAATGTTAATGTCTATACATTCAATCCCCTACATTCAACAAATTTTCGTCCAATAAACATTTGCATACCTCTTTCACAACTCCAGGGCATCCTAAACGGAACACCGCCCATTCACATCCTAAAATGGTTATATCAGTTAATCTTAGTTATGCTTAATGATCATCATACTCATTGAAAGCATTACCTCTGTTTTTTTAATGTGGTTTAAAGATTATTTATGATTCTACCAAACAAAAACATGAGAAAGCTAATCCTTTTGTAACAAGACACACACAAAAAAAAAAAAAAAAACACTGTGTGACGATTAAATGAAAAATAATTTACACTTACCTGGTACTTGAAGAACTCCTGATTTATCTGCAGTTAAGACCGCAGGCCTATCCAGCTAGCATTATAAAATACAGTACTGTCAAAGTTTTGATAAGACTTCAGTTTGATATTGTTTATTGCTATAACTGAATAAAATATTCCAAGTGGTATCATGAAAAATTCATTTCATTCATTGACAATCCTGAAAAAAATCTTCAGGTTGGTAACAAAAAAATCTTCAGTTTGGCCTTTTCATTGTAGATGATTTTGCATTGTTTCTCTGAACACTGTTCCACTGAACAAAAATGTCTGGTGTGATTTGTCTACAAACCACCAAGTAAACTACATTACAATGTTCTTTGACAGAATGTATCAACTTTGAAACACCAATGACAACTTTACAACTAGACAGCAAAGTGTTTGTATATAATACAAAATAAAATCTAAATGGATAATTTCATGTGCATGTTACTTACTCTCCTTGCGGTTTCCCAGCCATCCCCCATGTTTTCCCCAGTGCCTGGTGCCACTAAATTTCTGGGATGGCCAAAATGGGCATTACTACTGCCCAAACACACACCACCATTGACCATAGCTACCAGGTCCACAACAGTGTCCTTGTCCACCAGTGACCAGTCCCTCTTGGCTTGACCATACACCCGCAGCCTGGCAATACCTCCATCTAAAATAAAAAACACTTGTACAGTAATGACTCGATCTTTTCAATGGGTAAATTTATCAAATTTTCAGATACATTATTTTAGAGTAATTTAAAAGATATTTCTGTGTAGCATCTGTGGTGCTTTTTCTGTAGAAAATAGAACTATAAGGTAGTCTATTTTTCAGTTTTGTTGCTACCACTCAAAATGAATGTTCTAATTTCAAGAATTTATGACTTAAAAAATGCAACATCTGAAAAATTCACAATTTTCCCCTCTGGAGACTCAGCAAAAGATATAAGGCTGGGAGGGCAGAAATCTGCAAGTGATTGCAGCTTTCAATGAAAAACCTTAATTTTTGCAAAAAAAAAAAAAATGATGTACAGTTGACTACACCATTTGGTACAGTAAATGACACAATGCCTATAAAAAGGAGATAAAGAGTCCTAAAGTACCAGGAATATAAAGAAGAAACGAAAGTAAGAACTGAGTGGTAATAAATGAACTAGTGAAAAAATTTGCTGTTACATTGTGTGGTGCAGGAAACACCATCATGAACGGTTGTCACAAATTACCAAAGCTAAAACTGATCTAGGAAAGGATGTGGTATTGATAGAGGCAAGAGAGATTTTGATCCAGACACAGAGACATAGCTTCTAATCAAACCCTTAAAACAACCCAAGTTATACTATTAATAATGTTTCCAGCAAAAAGAGAAGATGTAAAAAAGCTTCAATTGGTCAGTGCATAATACAAGTTTACACCCACAGGGATAAATGCATCATCACGTTGCATTGTGTTTTCTAGTATCCACTCTTCACAAATGTAAGCTTTCCTCTTGCTGAGATTACACTTAATGCATCAGTGGCTCAAGGAACAGAGTGCCAGATTATACTTCTGAACACTTTCAGTTGTGTTGCTGATAATGTTGACCACAACACAACATATAGCAATAATTGATGGAAGAAAAACATCCCACAGAATGGTAGCTGCTAACACAAACACAAACCTGGCACACGAAGAAGAAAAAAAAATTAATTCAACTCTGTAAAAACATCAAGTCATTTGTAAGGGTATCTTAAGCCATTGTATGAAAACCAGTGTAGTTTGTCAGACACAGGCAGCACCTTGGTGAACAGTGGCAAAATTTGGTAAAGGTTCATTTTTGGGTTGAATTTGTGTGTTCTTTTTTCCTCTGTAAGACCATTGTGATGGCATGTTGTCAAATCATGTCATCTTCATGTTTTCCTTACATGATCATGAGCATTTTTTGCCCCTGAAAAGAAACTGATTTTTTTTTTTTTTTTGTTTTTTTTTTTTTTTTTGCAATGAAGAGTATTTCACCAGTATAGGCTGTTGCTGTCTTTTTACTTTTCCCCGAACTTGTGCATCAGCCCAGTACGGCCATTCCACAAAAAGGGGTACAATTCCAAAACAAGAAATGCAGTGATATGAACTTTGCAAAACTGGAAAACTTTTTATATTACTTTGATGAAGAGGTATTCAGAGAGTAGTAGAAGAATTTTAACCCACACCATTACTGTATTTAAAGAAATATGCACGTGTAAACATGGTACAGTATTTTTTTCGTTACGGAGGTTAGGTAACATCTAAATTAGGTTATATTTCAATCATGCCAAAGGTCACAGGCTCCATATTTGATTCAATTATTAAGATTTTGTATGTATTCAAAATTTTATTGCCCATTTAAGATTTCTCTTCAATTATAGAAAATGCGGTGCAAACACATTGGTAATAAGTGGCTCGTTTTCTATAAGTACAAAGCCTGAGATATTCCAATTGTAATATTTTATTTATCATTGGGGACAAACTTGCTTTTTTATCATACTATTTGTTTATGAACAAAGTGCTATCAATCTATTATGATATGAGCATTGATCAATGAGCACACACATATCCAATGTTCAAATGAAAAATGAGTAATTTCGTAACGGAGGTTAGGTCATTAATAGCGATCATATTTGTTTTGATATTTCTTAGCTTAAAGTAGACTTTACAGGCTGAATTCGGAATTTGTAGTATTACAGATACGACAAATGTTACATAATAACATAGAAAAATTGATAAAACATGTTTATTCAAACCAATAAATGGCAAATTGTTACAACGGGTTGTTTTGCTTTCTTTCAAGGACTACATAAATACATTTACCGCTACTGGAGACATTTCACCGCTAATATGTTGATCGATGTATCTGTAGAATTCATATTCCATATTTTACCAGATTAAGAGTTTAATTTATAATCTTAGTAACAGAGGTTAGGTAAAACTCTATAGTTTAAATTATGTCATGCATTTAAACCGTTCAAAATCTTTCACAAGAAAAGCTTCGCGGTCATTAGATTTTTTTTCTTTCTCTGTAGTGTTTTTGTAGCTCTGTATTTGTAAGTGGCATATTGGTGTCTGTATAACAAAACATTAAACCTACATGTACATGATCGCAGCTATAGGCAATAAAAAACAACACAATACCCGAGAAAGTTAATGTATACAATCAAGTAGGCCGACAATAGACACGTGTTTGTGGATAATTGTCCATTTAAAGTTACTGGAAGCATCTAGAAGATGTTAAAAACTATTATGTGCTACTGAAACAGTAAAATAGGGCCTAATAACCCCGCAGTTCTACCTGATAAATACAAGCGTTGCTTCAATGCTTAATATATGTCGCCATATGTCTCCCGTGAAAATAATGTCTGCTACATGTACGCTAGTACTGATGTCAGCTAGTACCATTTTTCTTGCCAAGACAGTGCTGAAAACTCCTCATTTCGCTTAAAATCAGAATGATAAGTTCAAAAAAGGCATCGACAAGTGACAAATGGAAATCAATTTGAAAAAACAAATCACAATTTACCCTCGATTTTATAGCAAACTCGAGTAAAAATTAAATGGTTAGCTTATCTTGATAGAATTATCAGCTATATATGTATATTTTATGTCTATATTAATACGGGGTAATGTCTTTAACAGCAAGCCGTATGAATGCATACTACATCAGAACATAGAAGTAGAACTACTTCTATGATCAGAACTATCTCACAAAACCACAGAAATAACGTTTTAAAATATTAACAGTCATTTTTATAACAATTAACTTATTTCGTAATGGAGGTTAGCATAAGGGATGTAAGGTGACACGCACTCTTTTTCAGTTTTTATCCTCGGGATAACTTTGCATAACTATTGAATGAATTTTTTAGGAAGAAGTTGGTCCTTGCTTAACAAAAATGATGTTTTTAACTTTATAAAGCAACATTTTCTTCAAATTTGGTCCGTTACTGAGGTTAGGCTCTTAAATGCGACACCCCGACTTTTGTGAGTTAACATTCTCTATGATGGAACGCATCATTCAAAATTAACAAATAGCAACTTCATGTATTAAGAGTTTGAAAAATGCACAGGAAGGCCATTTAAGAGCATTTTCTTTTATTCTTACACTGACTTAAAAAAGCGTTACGGAGGTTAGGGGTTACTGAGCGACATTGATTAAACTATGACAGTGACGTAACTAACCAACAAATTCGACAGAGAACACCATGTATGATAAAAAGAAACATGAATCCAAATTAGTTGAGGACTAAAAACACTAAAAGACGGGAAAATATAAACTTTTTCTTGTGGCAAATCAGCTATAATACCGAAGCGACACGTCGAAATCGTGCTTTTTGCAGCATATAGACCCCCGGGGTTCCCGTCAAAGCAAGTGGTACTATATTAATTGTTGTTTTTTAAGTAGAACACATCGGGTCTTGCTAAAAAAAGGCTAAAAAAAGCTAAATTGCAGATGCTTTTACTACCGAAAATAAGCTGCGACAGGTATTATTCAGAATTGTACCCTTTTTCGTGGAATGGCTGAGTAGCATAGCCCTGACATTATGATGATCAAGCTATGGAATGGAATAGCACTACTGATCACATGAACCCAGAAGCCCTGGAAATGGCAAATTTAGGATAATTGAAAAATGTCCTTCTAGACCATTCAATCCGCAAACATATGATGCCAAATAAGTAACCATGATAGAAAAGTCCCTATCTATCATTAATACAGAAACATACCAGGGTTTTTAGTCAATAGAATTGTATGGAATTTGTTCACTGAATAATAATATACATTATACCAAGTGCTATTTTTGTATTCTTTTATCATATGATCTTGTTTCTATGAATCTTGAAAACTAGTCAAGTTCTATACCTGGAAACATGTTCAACCTCAGATGAGTCCACAGTTGCTGTCTTTTTACTCTAAAAAAGTTATGAAATGATGTTTTGTACCCAGGCTTTAACTCTGATATTGGAACAATTGTCTCCCAATTCTGAAATGAATAATATGAACAAAATGATTATCTAAATATAATCACAATGAAAATTTATTTTAATTTTGTAGCATCAATACTGAATTAAACAGTATAATATATAGATTCAGAGTTATAAAAATTTCATTTTACTATTTGTAGGCTTCATATATCAACTTTAAGAACTTTTCACTAAATTGACTTGTATCATAGTAGATAGCTTTATCAGATAATCAGTTACGTATTTGGGCATACAAAAAAAATGTCTGTTATAGTTCAATGATAAGACACCCATCTTTCATCGCACCATGTATGATTAAGTTCATAATATGGATGTGTTGTATGCTGTGCTTGTTTGTGGCTTCTCTGTTCAAGCAAAATGAACAGATAAGGGTTTGTGATGACAGAGCATAGTTCCAAGATGGTGATCTTGCAGCAGACTAACCTCTGAATTTAATGCTGCAATCTTCTTATATTCAGCTTCAGTAGCTGCTTTGCCTGGCTTCCCATTACGAGGAGAAAATTCTAAAATTGGTAAATTTATTTCAAAAGCATGTAATGATGTTTCAAAATACCCCCCCAAAAAAGCAGCAGGGTACACAGTGATCATCAAATCTCAAATGCACCTCACATTTCAAACTTCATACTTTCTAGCATCAGTTAATGCCTCAGGTTTTAAGTTGCATTGTTTATTAGTCCTTTATAACCTTAAAAGCAACACAAGTTGCTAAAGCTAATGAACATTCTGAGAATATCTCAAATATAAATACTAACCTAGAATGGAAGTACTCACTTTTTTTCAAATTTGCAGCCTGGATTGAGATTCTTGGAGTGTAATTTCCAGTGAAAAAAGAGGTGTCCACATCAACACCAAAAATTACACCTGAGACACCTGAAAAACAAAGCACAGGCATCAAATATCTATACCTCATTACCAAACTAAGTGATGTACGCAAAGCTTATTGCCTGGACTTCAAACAGTTGCAAGAATGTGGCCTTAGCAATCAAGAAATCAAGGCAAAGAGCATCAACTATGAAAGCACGTGAAAAGGGCTTTTTCTTTAATATTAAGTTTCTGTCAGTACAGACTTTCATTCATTTTTAATCTCCAGTTATTATAATAATAAATGTAAAATGTAGCATAAAGAGAGGTGGGCCTATTAAATGCCACAAAATAATATTTTGTAGGAATTCATAGTTTTCAACACACCAAAGTTGTCTGTCTGACCTAGTTTCATAATGAGCAGACATTTGATGTCTGTGCTGAAAAACACCACATACAATTCAAAACCAACAACAATAATCCTGAAATGCCAGACAAACATTTCTTTACAATGCATGTGTCATTGACAACATTTTACATCCACATTGCACCCACAACCCTGTGACCCTGTATGGCACTGACTTTGCATGTCAAACTGCAGTATAATACATAAAGCCAGAGAGTTCACCTACTCCCCAACAGGCATCACAATCAAAACAGGTCATCCTGTACATAAGCCATAGTCAGAAGGTGCTTGGATATTCCACCCTATTCATAGACATTCTCCCTATGTCTCTACTCCCTACCTGGGCCTACCACCATGAACATACACGGGTGTCTGAAATGTCTGAAAGTTTGGTACTGATCATATGAATTTACTGTCCATTTTAGAAATTTTGATCACATTTGATGCTGATTAGAACTGGAAGGACATGCAGTTTGCACAGCAATTTGTGTTAGTGTCCACTTCTATTAAACCTTCAAGGCTTCAAGTAATATTAAATCAATTGATATCCACGGTCTAAAAGCAAATATTGACTAAACTTCAGTTTGTGTCAATGATACAATTGACAGGGAAAGTACTTTATAAGAAAAAATCATGCATTTAGCTATTTGCTTTAATTCCTCACTTCAGATTATGCAGTCATCATTAGCATTTTTCTGCCATGTATTATTATTGTTATAAAATTTCACTCGCCCACCCCCCCCAAAAAGAGCAGAAAACCCCAAAGACATTGAGATAATGACCACTTGTTCTGCAGAGAGAAAAGCAAAAAAAAAGGCAACATACAAAAGACTAGACAGCAAAGCTGGCAAATTTACAGACATCATATAGGAAACAAGGCAGTAAAGCTAACACATGTTTAGACATTACACAGAAAAAATGCACCAAATTTTTAAGGCCAATTTTGATGCTCTGTTAGATAATGCTTTAAAGCACCCCGCACACAGTGAGCACTTGACGCATGCCACTTGCGCTGCGCCAGATGCTCGCGCTCCTCAGCTCCCCACAAACGATGTGCTCTTTGCTCAGCAGAGATGCCTCCCGGCCTGCCCCTATCAGACACACCACGAACTGTGGGATCATGTGATTAAGGAAACATTACATATTTATTTTTTTTCTGAAAGGAATGGCAAATGGTGACCACGTTAATCAATCAGACTAACTGTGTACATTTTTGTTTACTTTGCTGGGGGCTGCCATTTTTCTTTGTTTCCTGCTACCCGCACATGCGCATTGTTGGCATGGTGTGAGCAATCGGGGCTTGCACCCCGCACACGCTGAGACATTTGCCTCAAGAGACCAAAAATATCAAACACATGAGATATTTTGCTCAGCCACGCGAGAGGCAAAAATCTCACCAAAATACACCCGCACACGATGAGAAAACGGCGCAGCGCAAGTGGCGCATGCCAAATGCTCACCGTGCGGGCCCCTTAACACAGCATAATCACTCTTACCCTCTTACATTATGTTTTACAGTTAGCATGGACATTGAAAAACTAGCAAATGATTCAGTTCCAAGAGATATAAAAGCCACTGAAAATGCATAAGTGTAAAAAATAAAAAAAAATTCATGCACACAAAAAAAATTAATGTAAACCGTCATGCCGACTGTCAAAAGCAATCTGCTTCTTTACCAAACAAAGCCACTCTATAGACTTAAAGTAAAAAATATGGTTTGGAAGTTATGGGACAAACATCACCAAAATTGTGCAAAAAACAGAATAATTACCTTAAATGTAAAAACGATCATGCCCATTTCTGAAAGCAACCTGCCTCTTTACCAAACAAAGTCACTTAGTAAATTTAAAGTAAGACAAAATACGGTTTGGCAGTTATGGGGTGAACGTCATGTGTCAGAAAGAGACAGCGACCGCGACAGATACATAATCAAAAAATACAGAGGAAGAATACTGCCAAAGACACTATTTAAACATCCCAATCAGGACTTGCAGGGAGGGCAACTTCACACTATATTGTCTTTGCATGGTACATGGATGAAAAATCAACATCCAAAAATGGACAAGAAAAAAGTTTAATTGAGGTGATGAGGACAGCAGTTGATAGCAAGAAATGGAGGGGCTTGGCCCATGGAGTGTGTGGACAATCTTCCATATATAGAGGATCAGCCTGATGATGATGATGATAGTATGTGCATTTGCATTGGTTCATTCTCTTAAAGGCAAATTTAGCCATCCCACTTTTGGCAGTAGTAGCAGCAGCAGCAATATTAATAAGGATGAGTATAGCAACAACGTAGTAATGCGTCTGGACTTTTGCTTCACACTACACAACAGATACGGATTGTCCTAGTTTGGAACTAGTTGTAAAATGGTCAAGGGTCCTGAATATTTAGAATGTAAAGCACAGAAAGAGGTTATCAAACTCCCCACAGAGACAATCACCCCCCTCCTGGAGAAAGGTGTTTGATTCAGTTAAATCATTAAAAAAACAATTTACATGTAGTAAAGGACAATTACTGTATATCAACTAGCAAGTAAATTTAATTTTTCGGTCAAAGCATCACATACTAGCCTTGCTCCCGCCATGAGCCTGTAACAGAGTAATGACCTCTGCCATGATCAGGGGGGGGATCCAGACATATTTTCTGACAGTCTTCCAAATTATCTTTATTGATCCATCCTTCATTTTTGACCGTCTTCCGACAGAAAAAAAAATTAGATACCCATCAATGTAAACTTGAAAATCTGACCGTCTTCCAGAAGATGACCTCAATCTGCCCCTGATGATGCATATTTGATGCACCACATCTCTAATGAAGTCAAATACATTCGAAAGAAAAGGCATAGCCATCTACTGGTAGCCTTTTTAAAATGGATGAATGTCTTGTTTGTTATGTCAAACAAACTAGTGTTCAAGAAAGCATAATCATGATATAAAAATATTTTCAGCACATGAAAAAGTACCCCTCTTCAATTTTTTCAAAATCCATTTACAGGTACATGCCCAAAATTTGGACCATACATAAGTGTTAGAAGGATTACGTATGTTGCACAGGTAACTTGGCAAAATCTTAGCATTTATAATTTTTCAAGACCACTATATATATATATACTTTACATTTATTGGGAAACTTTATTATACGGTAAATAATTCATGAGTAAATAGTCTTTTTTGCTCCCTGTATTATTATGAGCAAAGCATTATTTTAAGTAAAAGATAGGTAAATTAAGAAATATACAACAGGTAATTTCAAATTAACATCATATCTCTTGCTTGAAAGAAAACCTGGTTTATTCATTTTGACAATTCACTTTCAGTTAACAGGCACTGCTAATAATGATACCATGTCGGAGGTCAGTTTCTTGATTCCCTTCAAACCACAGAAGCATTTAGCCAGAGACTATCTGAACACTTGGTCTGATACAGAGGTTGTAACTAAAACTGATGGCAGTCAAGTTGTGAATGTTCTCCCAGACCCAGACCTTGATCTTAGCCAAAGTTTTAATAGGTACCAAGTGCTTCAGTTCATATGTCCTCAGTGAAGTTTCTTGCATTTGCCTTCTTAGACATTCATATTTTGGACTTCTACCCTGATAAAGATACCAGAAAAGAACTAGAAGGCTGGGTCAGGAAGGAAGAATTAAACAAATAAACACTTGTTTTACTTAGAGAACATGTCTTTGAATGCAAGAGGTCCATAAAGCCACTGCATAACGCAAGTTTGAGCAAGTATATCAGTAAATCTCTCTCACTCAGCCAGCTACAGATGAAATCAGAGGGTCTCCTGAATCAGCCTAAATCTCAAATAAAGAGCAATCCATAGATGCAAAACCAGTGCTGATGCATGAAGCAGCGCAAGATAAATCTTGTGGCTAGTTTAATATCCTAGACATGTATCTATCCAAACCAGTACAGCAGGGCAAGTCAATCTGCTGATGTTTCTGACCTTTCCACATTTCACCCAACCCTACCTCCAAGGTCAGAAACATAAAGGCCTATGTCACCGAATTTCAACAAAGCACCAAATCTGTGGTTAAGTTAGGCGATTTTCCCTTCTGAACTCAAAGCCAAAATTCGACATAGTCATCCTTCAACAGTACATGGAAGCAGGTCATAAAATAATGTGAGAAATGGTGACCCAAGATGAAGAGTCTTTGCAAGAGACATTGGAGTATGAGAGATATCTCACTGAAATATCACACACGGGTCAATGCTTTCAGTGGAGGTCTGCACTGCAAAAGCAGCAACTTATTTCCAGTGTGTAACATCTTGCAAAATGGCAAGCACTGGCAAAAACACCAATGGCACCTGCTGGCTATGCCCTGTATCTGATAAATCATAATGTTTCTAAATCAGAACATTCATCAAACACCCATTTTCAAATCAATTGAGTAGTTTTCAGAGTTTATGTTAATGAAAACAGTGTGTACATCTGAATATACAGGTATATACACACCTAGTTGAATGATGGCCCAATCATGTCCTGGAATTCTTTTCCTTCTTGTCTCCCATCCATCCATCCACTTTCCATATTCTGTGAATACACCCTCCTTCCATTCTGGGATGTTCGGCTGAAAAATTCATTTGAATTCATGATCAAATACAGGAATTACTGTTCCAAATACTTTAGAATTATTTTAATCCAATTTTTTCAGCTAAGTGATAAAATAAAGCAATAAGATTTTTTCCTTTTTACTGTAATTATTTTGGTCACAGGAAAAAGTTTACAAAAATGTACAGTGATTTCTAGATCTTTTCAGTGGGCAAAAATGATCAATCTTTCAGATATATAATTTTAGTATCATAAAAATATTTCTAAATAGGACTTATGATGCTTTCATTGCAAAGAATAAAACTTTCAAATTTTGCTACCACACAATAGGAATGTTTTATTTTTAAGAGTTCATGAGATATACTGCCTTCAGTTAAATCTTTTTGTACTTTCTTGTTTTCCTTGAAGAAGTCAGTCATCAATCGTTACAAAGCAAATAACAGCAAAATGTACATCAAAAATACCTTTAAAAGATTTTCTGCCTCAGCAAACCAGTCATCAGAAGCAAATACAATGCAACCTCCAACCTATCAAAAGATGTATAAAACTTTCTTTTGAATCCATCTACATATGTTTGCCACTTCTCGTCTATCTCAACACAACCTTGAATTTTTTATCATAATTCTATTCACATTTATTTTACTAACAAAAAACTTTATGCACAATATAGTATCTACTGTAGTCTAATCCAGCATGTATTTGAAAATGTCCCAAAGTCATATTTTAATCCTGCAAAGATTTTCATCTTTCCCAATTTTGACCTTAAAAATGAAAAAAAATTTCAAATACAAGCTTGTCTGAGAGCACCAGATGTATTTCTTTTTGAGAATTAGAACCTTGTGAGCATGACCATCTCTCCATCACTCCATGTGAGAAACTCAAGGATATATATATATACTACATTGCTTTTTTTTGCTTGAGGAAAATTTGATTTGGCATAAATATCTTGGATAGGATAACTTAAATCAAAATCTTTCCTTCAATGATATATTAAGCAATTGCAAAATATCACACACACACACACACACACACACACACACACACACACACACGTACCAAAGGACATCACACACACACACACACACACACACACATACACACACACACACATGCCAAAGAACAATCATACCGACAGACACAAAGACAGACAATAATTTCTTACCTTGCTACATGCTAGATCATTGAGCCTAGTATAGTCTGGTGGCTGTTGGTGAGGTGCTGGCGCCTCTATCAACTGGATCTCAGCCATTCAGCGTAGGCAGTTACTGAATGCACCTTGAATTTTCAAAAATCTACATATCATGAAAAACATAAAACATTATCATGAAATACAAAAAAAAAAAGATTATAATTTAAATAAGAGATGGAATAAGGTTACTATACATCACCTGTGTTGTTCTTTGAATTTGGCAATTATATTAATATATATTAAAAAGCTAATTTCCTTAAGAAAAGCTTGTGCAAAAATAGTCTTGTACTGGGCCCATACTTTGCAGAAAGAGTAAAGCACGTAATTTCAGTCTTATTATAAACTGGAAACCTAAAATTCCTCCACGTTTTTGCATGTAAACATTAAAATTTGTATACTTGCCCCTGGAGACAATAAAGACACAACATGACATTTGAAACATTGTTATTTGAGAGTTCTTGTTCTTTTATCATAATTTATGCCTTAGCTCAAGTACAGTTTACACCAACAAGCTTAAAATAATATTTCAAATTCTGCGAGGGATATTGACTGCTGTCAAAGCATATGTGCGAACATGATGGTAACAAGATAAAATATTGTATTTTGCAGCTGCATGCACTATTATTAATTTAATAGGTGGACAAATTGAGCTCAAAGAAGAGGCGAGCAACCGACAGAGGACGCGCAGCTTTGCCAGGACGTGGATACCTATAGCCTCGAGAGTTTGATACACTGGGTGGTCTGAGGCCTTACCTCATTGTTATCTGCGGTAAGTACCTCATCCAATGTGCTAGAGGTACCTGCATGCCGAAAACTGAAGCAAGTACACATGGTGATTTCATTTAATTTTTTTCAATGCTAAACAGAATTTAATCGCAAATTTTGCACTATGATAGACTACTGTATTATTCTAAATTCATTTTTAAGATTCATTATCTGAACAAACAGAACAAAGTAATAGTTGAGCGTGGCAAAAACCGAGGTGTTGAAACTTACCTCCTGTCCGTGTACGACCTTGACTGCTCTTCTGTAATTGGAGTATATGAAGTTCAAGGTTGGATCATTGACCAACCATTGGACCGATTCAGGTGCACACCCCCCTTCACATCCACCACGCACGACGCAATCAGCCTCTACATTGTATTGCACGACCGGGACGGTTAGGTCATTTGTCTGTTTGACCCCTGTCCAGCACCTGAGACGACACTTAGTGCAATGTATTTACAAGTGCACTGGGTGACAGCATATAGTCATCACAGGTTGAAAAATGCTATTGTAACGCCGGCTGAAATACAAGGTCGCGCGAAATACTGTACATGTATGTTAAGATGTGTCGAGAAGATGTTGTACGTGTCTTATGTCTTATCAGCTTGTCGTAGGGCCTATTCTTCAGAAACATAAGGAAGGGGTGATAAAATGAAAATGAAATGAATTTAGTCACCTGTGATTGTGGAAATGGACAGACGGCCTGTGTTAAAACTTCCGACATGTTTCTCGGTAGCAGATGGTCCCCCTTTTGTAAACAGGCTATGCAGTCGAGGATTTAAGGGGCGGGGGGGGGGGGGGGGGGGGGTAAAAAAGGTCAGACAAGCCTAGAAATCCTTTCCATATACTTTCTATATCGGCGGCTAAACCTAACTTTTCTCGAAAAAGCAATTTTCAATACGACCGAATTATATAGCTCGACCATGCAGTCATTATAATTGGTACCAGTGATTAAAGGGCCTATTGTCTTATTTCTGATGTACATGCATCCGGTGCATGTACATGTACCGGTAAATACATGTACCTAGGCCCTACTAGTACTTAAAAAAAAAAAACAGAGGACCTTATCAGATAAGCTGAAGTGAGACCCAACTGACAGCAAGTGGAAAAGTGATATTCTTCAAAGAAGTAGCACACATTTTGACATACTTTACACAATCATTATCGCTTTTATGGCCTACAAACACCGAATTCAACCTGAATCGCTCTTTCAAAATTTATATTATACCATCAAATTGAGAAGCCAGGGTTGGAATATCGGACAAAAAGAAATCTCAGTCATATACAGAATCCAACCCTAGCTTCATAAATACATTAATTGACATTAAAGAGCATGAACGAATTATAGCAACCAGAGTCCGTCTTATCAGCTCATGACCTTATGGTGGAAAAAGGTCGCTGGTCGAGGGCCCCGTATGTACGTGCATTTGCAAGAACGTGCCAACTGGGGAGCATGTTCTGTGTGACTGCCCGTTTACAGCCGACTGAAGAGAGGTATTCACTAACTTGCAATTCAGATCAGTTACAACCTTTTGGACAAATACATTTTCTAGCGATATATGCAAATATGTTTATTTCTCCAATTCAATTGAAAAATGTTTTCTTTATCTCTTGTTAAGAATATTTACCTCTATCTAAAAAGTTTGAGACAAATCAAATCTATTCTTAATGGGAACAGGCTTTCTGCAACTTGTCATTTGTGAATTATTGATTTTGTGAAAGCCACTTTTAAATTAAAACAAATAATACATGTAACATTATCTAATTATTGAATTATCTTTTGTTCTATTTTATGTGGGGTGGAGGTCTCTTGAATAGGGCCTACCAAAAAATTACTAACCTATTCTGCACTCGAGATATCTATATTATATCTTTGTCTATTTAAGATTTTTAACACGTTTTGAATATGAAACTATTGTGAGGGTCCAATTATTTATTCAAAACAGCAGCAACAAAAATCTTCCGGGATAGCTTTAAATCAGGAATGGCGTAGGCCCTAGCTCTCGGGAAATGCGAATGTGTTGCAAAAATTGTGTGAGCACATCTAAAGCAATGGCCGTTTTCACTTCTCAAATTGATTATAGTGAGTTCTATTCAGCTATCCAAACCAAGTTCTCTATTTGAAATAACTAAAGGGCATAATAGGTTTATCAGTATCTGCTGGATTTCTGACACGTAATATTGACATCACACCGCTACGTCCAATCAGACGAAAACAACAGGTCTGGCATTTCCGCATTCTATTGCAAATTGAGGAATACACCAACGGAAAATTCATGTATATATAATTTTTTTTTCGAACAGTGCAAGAACACTTGCGTCATGTCAGCAAAGAACTGTGCGTCTGCTTAATATGACTCAACATTTGTGAATACATGGAACAATGGCTTATTCAAAACAGTTAGTACTGTCTGTCTTTAAAAAACTGAACATATAAGCACTAACCGTCACAATTAAAATACTCGAAGTACCTCGTAGGTGTAATTCACTGACGGTAGGGACTGTATTTTCTCTGTAAGTGAAAACAGTTGTGTATTTTCTCACGTCTCAATGATATCATTCCTATGGTGGGCAATATCAGGAGGGATTTAGGGTGGTGAGGGAGTGAATACAAAATGTTTATAACCCCACGAATTCGCCCACATAAAAATGTTTTTAAAGGTAATGAAGGCCACATTATCATGGGTCCAAGCTGTGGCGTCAATTTTGAAAGATTGGTAATGTAATATTATAAATATCTTGAGAGGAAAGATACGTAAGTATTTTGCATGGCAGAGATGAGCAGAGAAGAGCGGCATGGGCTGCGAGAACCATTGCACAGAACGTATGTCGAATTTTTTTTGTTTTCCGATGAGTTCACATGCACCCTTAACAAAGTGGATGGATAAGTGAGAAAATGAATAGAGAGCATCTTTGGGCACATACATTATCCGTCTTTTTTCCAGGATGACTGTGGCAAAAAGCAATGGACAGGGCATTCCAAGATGGCTTCATAACCAAGGTACTAACAGGCTAGAATGGCAGGCGTTACCCAGACGTAAACCCCTTTGAAAACCTGTGGAATAAAATTTACCAGAAACTCTATAAACCAAGATCTAGATGTTCTTAGAGCCTGGGCCAACATAGTCCCCAGAGATAACTACACCTTTATGACTTTATGCCCAGGAGGACGGTAGCCATTTTGAAGTCATGTGGCTTTCCTACAAAATACTAATGCTGGCACAATAACATATTGTTTGTGCAAGGGCAAAGCACTGGCCTTCAAGTCTGTAGTTAAGTTATTCACTTGAATTGACCAAATTTCAATAAAATACTGTATGAAAAATCCATCACATTCAACTATTATATCTTAAAACTAAATGGTGCAATACTTATGTCACCCCACGCCTTGTATATTTGACTTTGAAAATGCTTTATTTTCTCCTTGGTGGAAGTATTTTAATAAGAGCGCGTCGAAACATTCTTGATTGTGATGATATGAAAATACGAAAAGAGAAAGGTTCATATTAAATCAATGTAATATTTTTTTTTATTTCGAGAGTTAAGATAATTATTCTGCACGAATTGATGAAGTTCTATACTTACAGTAAGGTGTCGTGGCACATATTGGATTGAACATGAAATGAGGACACAGTGTTGAATTTTAGTACCACGAGTTAGTTAAATGTGTAGGTTGCTATTGGACGCCCCTCCACAAAATTAAGAATAGGAGCATATGCATACTTGCAAGAAAGTAGTTTTTGCCTTTTCAAAGGTTGAAGCGGTTTGTCTCGTAGGCCTACTCTCAAGGACAATGTCATTTCACTTTGTAAACTTTCATGATGAGTCTCGTGGGGGAAAAACGTACATGCATTACGTTACAACTGTGCTCTAACCTTAAATGTGCCGCTCCCAGATGTAATTCCAATTAAGTGTCCTAATGCAAAATACAAGACAATTATTGTTTGCATTTATCATAACCAACCATGCGCACCGAGAACTCCTACGTGAGGCCACGCTGGTGGTACTCAGGTAAATCGCACTACTGATATATATCTTTCTTTACACCTTTGTTTTGATTGACTCTGAGTAAGTGATGGGTGGACAGGTGAAAAACAAAAAACAAAAAAAAAACGAATGTGCACACGAAAGCATTGAGGAGTTGAGATTAGTAGCCTACAGTGGCCCTTAGCTTTCATTTAAAACTGGCAAATTAAAATCAACCTGGACTTGAAACATTAGCTTTGTACAGTAGTACCACCGAAACGTCAAATCGTCTACCGAAATCGTCTAGCTCAAAATATGTTGCTTTTGAAGGAATCCATTCCCAATGATAAATTACTGGGGGAAAATGGATATTTTTAGTCCTGAAAAATAATACCCTCGATACAGAATCGAATTGAATCACAGCTAGTGAACGCTAATGGATTGCTGTAGAATGCTCCTCTATGCGTTCATATAGATTTCTTGATCAGTGCTAGGTTATTTCCCAAAGCAACATTGGACTTACTTCTTCATCTTTATAGCTCATTGTTGGCCGAATATCCTCGCGTTAACCTCACAGTGACCTCATGCTGTCACCAATGAAGACACAGGATGTGTAAACGTCCTGCCCGGCTCACTAAAGCTACGTTTTTTTAATTACACAAAATTAGGGATTGATTGCAATTCTAAATGGTTGACCAATATCGGAAATGCTACTGGCCCTTTTCCGGTGCGAAATTATCGTATCTTTTATCCACTGAAAATCATTACAGTTAGCACATTGGCCCAATAGTGAACAGATTTCAATTAGATATCGGGAAGGCATTCAAAAGCCATGGGTAGTCGACAGGTTCACTTAACATTAGGTTTGGAGGCGTGCTGTGTGGATTTCAGTTAGTTGTAAGATGAACATATATTCCTTTCATCTGAGACGAGCAGAAACATATTTTTGCAATAGGAATGTGTCTTAACATCACTGTAAAACATTTAAGGGGCCTACTTACAATGTACATGCAGTGCACGAAATGTAAACAGTATACGGGGTACTGATCCATTGCTAAATTGATGTAACCTTCACATGGGACCTGAAATACATCCACCGGGGTTAGTGTTCATCTTGTATTACATTTCTCTCACAGCAAGGATTACATTAGTGGTAACATTCGGTATCCATTCAGAAACCGAACTGACTTGTATGCTATGCTTGCAACTCCATGTATTACCTACATGTAGGTGTTGATGTTTAACAGTACCCAAAGAGACAAAAAAAGAGTTTGAAAATGGTTAAAACGAATGGTTACCGTATATTTTGCACTTTGCCCCCTACACATATGTTGGTCTCTTATGCCGCATTCAGAACAGTGGACTAACTAGTCCGAAGGTCAGATATGGTCGACCCACTTGAATACTTCACCACTGGGAATCTATTCAGTGGCTATTAACGGATTAGACGGCAAGCTTTTTCTTGGGTCGCCATATTTGACCCGCGGACTAGTTAGTCGACTATTCTGAATGCGGCCTCATATAAGGCAACTGTCGCGCAAGCCTATATTGGCAGCGATATATAAGCGCCAACCTTGTTGTCAACAAAATAGCAGACAATCTAGACATAACTGTTACTGTAGAAGAACAACGACAGGCGCAGGAAATTAATCTGTGCCACACATAATAAAAGAAAACTATATGGACACTTTCCATTAAAACAAACGTCTCACGGAGCAAGCAATTTCCTCTTGTGTTTGATTAAAGGGGAAAACATATCTGGTGAACTGTTCAAAATATGCCTTATTGATAAATACCCTGTGAATGTGGACGTTCTGAAATATTAGTGCTCTCGTGACACAATGGGCAAATGCTGCATAAACCGGAATTGGCAGCATCGAAGTTTTGAATAGGGTACAAGGATAACAGCTTTAATGGACTGCCATATATGGCACCAACGCTAACTCTCTTATACAAGTGGCAATAATAATAATATCGGTCGCAGTAAATCAAAACTTTTCACATAAAAAGAATTAATTTCGTTACTTTCAGCAAAAAAATCCATTTTCTCTCGACAGTGAGGAAATTTTGTGGACCAAACACTTTGAAAAGAAATTATTTTTATTGCCAGGTGATGGTGTTATCAAGCCTGGTGAAACTAGGTATCTTCCCCTTAGATGTCACTATGACCGTCATTTGTGAATTGCAGAAGATAGAAATTCAGCTCTGTATAATTTTATTAAGATTATCCAGCATGATTTATTTTGCAAAATGTTTGTGCGTTCAATCGAAATCAAAGCCTGTAAGAGTGATGAGATATTTTGGGTTGCGTAGGGTATTTTTTGCGATTGATGGGCAGTAAAGATGAGGAAATTGCTGTCTGATCATTGCTCTTCATTGAAACTGATCTAAGTTCTATTGATAATGGCAAAATGAAAACAATCGCTTCTCTCGTATAGACACAACGAGAACGTCATTGCTACCAATATTTAGCACCCAAAACACGTTATATATATAATGTTGTTGATGCGCCTTCTGCCAATTACAGTTTCCAAAGAAACGTGTGCAAGAGACCGTTGCGTAATCAGTATTGGCATGTGAATAATAACGGCAAGTGCGGTAAATGCCAACGCCAAAAATACGTATTACAAAGCTCATTAAGGTTTAATTAAGTGCAGGTTAAGACACCCAGGATATCCCGTTGATGTCCCAACGCCTTCTCTTTCCTGTGGCTGCAGAACATACACTTCCATCCGGATAGATGACGTAGTTTGAATACAAGCAGTGAAGTACAGGCGGGGTACAGATATGTATTTTAATACTGACTGTCAACAGTTTGGTCTGGTGTTATGACTTCACCCAATGTGTTGTGCCGAAATCTTACTTTAAGAAAGGTATTTGTGCAATCATTTAATTAGTTGTAAATCAGTATTACAATTTGATATATTTGTTGTTGGAGTATGTTGGATTCAGAAAACGCTGACGAAAATAACTTTTTGATATTAATTAGTGAAAAAAGCTGAATTTTTTACCAAAAAACAAGAAAGACTCAAAACTACGGTATTTATCTTGTCAAGGCGTATGCGTCAAAAACCGTCATATCAATACTGTCTAGAATTTTATTTAGATTATCAAACATGATAGCTTTCTTAAACTCGGCAAGATATGGTTTACGAATTGAATATGGCATGTTTATCAGCCGAGCCTCTTGCGCTTGACTTCAGCAACTTGGATTGGCTGCACTGTCTATTGCTAGGTTCATTACCTACTGGCGTTTATTCTAATGCAATCAATAAGAGTAGATTTCTATCCCCTTTCGAATCGTTTAAACATTACGGTTGCAATTTTGGCCTAATTATACTGGAAATCTTGTTCAAAAACAAGACTAACCTTAAACTAATTGCTTTCAGCCCTAATTGTTGTATTGCTTTTTCTTGATTACGGTCAAGTGGCTTACCTCGCATACGAAATGCGGCGGAATAAGAATGTTATGAGCAGAGCAATAACACTGTTAAATGCATTTCAGAGAGAACAAAATGCATCCGAATCTCTCATTTTGTGCTCGGTTCCATAATGCAGCAAAACCGACAATTGATGTAGACAAGTGGTCGGTATTCAGTTGATTGGTTCTGCAATTTCAGCAAAATTCTTCACCAACGCATCCAGGCCTGTTTGAGATGCCCATTTACTTTCACGTAAATGTTTCCAATATCTTAGTTAATTAATTGTTTTTAGGTAAAAAGACGTGCCTAACTGGTCCTGATATCTATTTAAGGTTTCTTTTATGGGGAAATGAATCAACGGGAGGTGAATATTGCCCTTCTCTCGATGTTGTCGAAGTTGATTAGGCAAATCGTACATATACAGGGGGATGCTGGATGCTTCCCAATACCAGAAACGCGCTGCACGATTCAATTGACCCCTAACCAAGCGCGTCATTGATCTCAAGTATGGAATGCCTATGTAACACCGTGTAACGAATTCATCGCCAGTAATTGAATTTATTGAGAGAAGTGAGGCAAAGAGACATTGGCAGCAAATGTCGAGAAATAGTGGTTGATTGAGACGTGTGTCATGAGGAGTGCGTGAGGCATGTACCTGTTCATTTGGTAGTTGTTCCCGTAAATTCAATGCGGCAGTAATCGCTCTTTGAAACTTCAATTGGATTTATCCTTTAGAACATGGAGGAAACAAAGGTCAAACTTAACATCGTGGTAACAATTAAAAACAAGTTGTATGCGAGAACATTATCGAAGTCGTTTGGTCCTTAGACTGCTTTTTTGTACAGTACTACTATGCAGTGTATTCATCAAGATTGCGAAGAAAGAAAATGTTTTTTTGCCTCTTTATCTGCACGTACACCATTTAATGTCCTAATGTTTTAAAATATATCATCGCACTTCTGTCAAAGTAACCGATGGGAGGCCATAGAAATGTAAAGTAAAGCTCATTCATCTGGGTATGATTACTTTGTTGCTGGATTTTGTTGCCAGTCAGTGAGTCCAAAATAAAATGATTGGGAATCTGTCCAAGGTCATAAATGTATGATCAGATTGTTTGTTTGACAGGAAGTGTGAAACTTAACTCAATAGAACGCAACCATCAGGTCGTTGTGTTGATTTTGTCACGTACTTAACTTGATTCTTGTGCGATATTCTTCCCTTCAATCAAGTGATGTTAGCAATTATCGTTGCGTGCATCGTCAAAAAGGGACACTAATGCCTATATGAAACTGCACACTGAACAATAGGAGATGATGGCATAAATTTATAAAATGTAAAAATTAAAGGGACGATATGTCATGTATTGGTCTTTTCATTTTCTTAAAATTCCCTATTTCTGTAAAATTTTGCTAGACTAAGTGAAGTGAAAAAATGTGGTCTTAAAAACATATACACAATTTGGATATTTTTTAGTATGTGGAAAGAGTCATGGGCGGTAAGCACTCAAAACTTGTGTAGGATGCCAGCAAAATCCTTTTTTTTTTTTGGATTGCTTTCGCGTTAAAATCTCGTGACCCCCCCCCCCCCACACACACACACACACAAGCACCACCAATCTTTATACACAAAATGCACAAAAACAACACACAAAAACAAAATCGACGTTCCTTCTGAAAGGTGTTTATATTATTAAGTACATTAGTTATTTACATTAAATATCTGGATACGTGTACATGGTGCTCTGGTTTATGGAATTGGCTTTAAATCCCCATATCACGTAATCTTTTGAGGTCTATTGTAAGGTCTCCCTCGTATCTAAAAATCCATATCTCACGTTAGCTGTCAAGGTATAAGTATCTTACAGATCTCTATCATATGTTTTATCTGTGTTTGACGAAAATCATGGACACGATCTCAGCATTCTCAGTTATCTGGGCGACTATGTATGGGTTCTTCAGATTAGCTGTGGCCTGTTTCACCGGATCAAAGAGAGATTGGTGCTGTCAGATGTAAATACCGGTTTTTTCACCACTGTAAACTCATTTTTGTAATCTGTGAATGCAGTTTACAGCAGTAAGTGTTCTCTTGTCTGTGACATTCCAACAACTAACTGAGCACTTCTTTAATCAAATTGGTCCTTGAAAGCTACGTCAGTTCTAACCAATATAGTGACAGAAACATTGTTTTGTGCTTTTATTCATGAAATGCAAATTCCTGTCGACCCTGTCATACCTTTTGGTCCGCCCAATCATCAATTTACTTCATTACCATCATTTGTTAGTGCAATTGCGTCTTAAAATATATATTTTACTGTCTAACTATGCATGAAGTACAATGTATTTCTTAGCATGTACATGTAACTTTATTCGCAGTTATTTCTTAATCTCGTATTTCAGTTTTCAAGGACCATGAAAGCACACTAAACGTCATTTCATTACTCTTATCTTGATACGCTAGTCATTACGTAGGTTATTAAGGATTAGTTTGCAGTTAGCTGAAAAGACAACTGTAATTGGTATTTAAATAGAGGAATCATTCTGTGGGGAGAAATTTTGTGCGAATTTGGAAAAAATACACAAAGTACGTTGATATAGTAACTGCCCTTCGTTGATGTCAACACACATTGCTCGTGGTTTTACTGCCAACAAAAGATTGCGCAACGTATGAACGGATGTAAACCAATTTCCAGTATGCTGGCTCTTTGAAATTAGCAATACGGTTTCACGTCTGAAATATGTTTCACAGAGTCAATCAGCGGTCACTGAAATATAATGAAATCCTAACACTATGTAGCGTGTGCAGTATGGATGGCCTACTTCGTCAGTCTCCCACCTTCAATTTATTCAACCTATGCTGGGATGGGAGCATTTCTTAACAAACTTACAAACAAAACTTGAGGAAAAATATTCGTATATATATCATGTAGACATGTCCAAAATATCATTATCTGTACAATGGCAAAATTCCATCAACCAAAGAACAGGGATGGAGGTCAATTTTATCTTTAACAGGGCCCCGTCCGCTGTGCCACCTAACGGTCAGTAATTAATAACTTCCACTCAGTCCTTCGTCCAGGCCGTTAGCTAACATGTGAGCTTCATAAATATTTTATTTGTGTATAAAAAACGACCTTTTGACTAAGCAAGATATTTTTTTTCGATTTTGGACACATAACCACATCATATTTCTGAGGAACATACTTCCCTCATTTATAAATACAGTTTTTTATGTACTAGATTAAAACATTATTCATTTATATATTTCTTTAACTTGAAATCTGATAATATCCAGAAACTTACATATAACCCTCGATCTGATCCGCAAATAGTTGGTAGGCAATAAAGAGACTTAGAGGGAGGTATGCTTACATGTTTGATGTCAATTTACCAATTATATATACAATATAGATACGTTATACATACTAGTATACGACTGGTACATTAAGTTAGGTGAAATGAGTTTTCCACTGTCTATTGTGTAGTGATGGTAAAAAAGGGACCAAACGTCACATGTATGTCTCAAAGTAACCACTTACTTTTTCATCACAACGGGTTGCATGCATGGACAATTTTCATATTTAATGGAATTTATCAAAAATTGTAAATATGCACTTGCACTGTATAAAGATTATTTTCAACCTAGAATTTCCTAGATCATCCACTGATAAAGGGGCCTTTCTGATGAATCGGTTATTGGAGCTGAGCTTGATTATGAAAAATCCTCTCTTGCACCCAAAAAGGACCATTTGAATTGGGATTCGTCGACTTCAATTGGAAATTTAAAAAATACAAATCGATATAACTTCAAATATCATTGCAAGTACATGTATGTCTGTCTATAAACGTTTTTAATCAGATCACACGTAAGTGGTACAGCGTCTGCGCTTACTGCATGTCCCACTGGGCCATATCAGTTTCCGAAACGCCACTTTGAAATCTTTGTTAAAGAGGGTATAGATAAGTGGATTCAGTCCAGAATTGCAGTAACCCAGCCAAAAGATTACAGCAAAAACTGCGTTGTTGATTTTGAATTTGAAAACCACAGACAGGACGTAGGTGAAAAAGAAAGGGAACCAGCACAACGTAAAGGCCGCAATAATTACACCAACCACCAGGCTGGCCCGCTTCTCTCTGGCTCGTGCTAGACGGCGTTTCTGCCGCTCGTTGTGGCGCCTTAGTAGATCAGTTTCTGTATTCACACCAGTGTCTATGTCACTTTCACATTCACCAGAATATTTACTCATCCTGCTTACTGCACTTGTAACTGAAGATTTCTTTTTCCTAATTTTGTTATATACCGCATGTATTCTAGACCCCGCTTTGGCCCCACCCTTAGAGTTATCTGACTGGTTGTAGATAAATGTCACTTTGCCATTATGAACGGGCCTTTCTTGCTCGAAGGTAAAATGGGGTTTCTCGTTCTTATCTTCATCCTTTTCCTCTACCAGATGATCATTGGAAAAGGAAACTCTGCGTCCATTCGAGGTTCCGTTCGAAGATAAAGTATCGTCTTTATTTTTTCTAACCATAGTCATTATGCTCTTTGTGCAGCCAGATGACTTTCGAGGCCCATCACTACTGCCACTAGTAGACGCTGATCTGCTGTGGGAGGAATAACCCAGTTTTGGGTGAGATGTGTCCATTTCACTCTCATTTTTTTCTAACGCATGTGGAGAATGTTCCCCGGATTCTGAATCTATTTCCTCGTAATAGCTGCCAATAGATCGTTTAGTTTCTGCACGTGGCATGCTATTCATGGATACACCGTTATTCTCTGCAGGTTTCCGACTCAAATTTTTAACATGTCGTCTGGCTCGAGATTTGGCTGCTCTAAATATATTCCCATACACAACCAGGATGATAATAAGGGGGATAAAGAAAGACCCTGTTGTGGAATAAAGCACATATCCGATGTCGTCTGTTAGTTCACATCGATGGGGTTTTTGTGGTTTCTTCCAACCAATTAAAGGTGGTAGACAAATTATTGCAGATATTATCCACGCGGTTGCAATCATAATCCCAGCTCTAAAAGGGGTTCTCTTTTTAACGTACTCTACTGCTCTCGTGATAGACCAGTATCTGTCTAAGCTGATGATGCAGAGATTAAGAATAGAAGCTGTAGTTAACAGGACATCCATGGCTAGCCAAAGTTCACATAATACTTCGCCAAAGTACCAGTACCCCATCAGTTCATACGACAAACATAAAGGCATGATTAGAAGACCAACCAATAGGTCTGCCACCGCTAGGGAAACCAAAAATGAATTCTGAATAGAGCGTAACTGGTTGTCTGTTAGAATGGCCAATATTACCATTATGTTTCCAAATATAATTCCAATCATGATGGCGACGACCACTACTGACGCTAAGGCAATATGAAGAGTTGAGTAACAGCTTGGAAGAGCGCATGTCGAGTTTAAACCACTTTCTTTTTGATTTACTGTCGTGCTAACGTTGTGAGGTGACTGCAAAGTCGTAATGTCCGACATTTTGAAAGTGAGTAACGCCCGGATGGTTGTCATGGTTTTTGGGGTCGTCTGTAAAGACTGAGTATGAAACATAACTACCTGAAAACAAATTCTCAATATCAATCTTTTCAAACTAGATTTACATCTCTCCCTTTGTGTCCACTTACGGCTTTACATTATTGTCTGTATAACATGCAAGCGTTCGTGATAGATATTTGGATGTGTCACATTAATACCCTCAGCATTTTGAAATATTTACCACTCAGCAACCCGTTTTGAAGTCTTGGGCAAACGGCTATAACAACATATGGTGCGCCGAGTACAAAGCGTTTCAAAACGCAAGGACACTAGAGCAGAAAATGTATTCAACTTGCTCTTCAGTTAAAAAATATAATCAAATATGATCTTTTCCTCACGAAAACGCTAAATACGACGGTTCATCTGCTCGGAAGCACATAGCAAGCTGATAAATACTTCTCGTGATTACAGTAATTCGAAGCACATTACAAATCCCAAGGATGCGTATAATAATGTATGGTCGAACTGAGAACATTTCCTGATGGTAGAGCAGGTAGAACTCTCATATAATGTTGAAAAACTAACTGCATTAGTTTATGTTGACAACGAACACGGACAATGAACAATTACCTCCTTTTATTATTCCGTAGATATTCTTCAGCGTTTAATGCAAATTCTGCTTCATTGGCAAAAACGCTTTGGTTCCACGTGAAACACATCCAATTGTCAAAATCTTTGAATTATTATCTTTACATGTTCAGAGCCTTTTGGAACACAGGAGTGGGTACAGTCGGTGTGGTAATCAAGCGACGAAGCACAAATGACAAAAGTCAAGAACAAACACCTTCTTATATGTCACCATTAGTTTTCGGCTCAATCAACCAAAGATTGAAACACCTCTGTGCTCATAGTGTCTCCAAAATCCTGACCTTGAATGTCGTCTTGTATACCAGAGGCACATCAAAACACGTTGCACTCATTTTTTCTGTTTCGTTTGCCGTAAGGCATGTTGCCATATTTCTATAACCGGCAGTAGTAGCCTAGACTGCTCTTAAGTCTCGCTAGCGAATCAAAACCACGTTGCCAATAGACACGAAGATACAGTCACGGTTGAGGATCACATTCCTTGAAACTGGCACCTCGGAGACTCGTTTCGTCTGAAATGAAAAATGAGCATAAATTGACAAGTTACCCCTGAAGATTTCCAGAAAATCAAATGAATTAGGAAATTCTGTCTCCAGTGTGAGCTCAGTGGGCTGTGATCGCGCTGGAACACAATGAATTCGTTTAAGGAGGATCACACTGATCAATATCTTTCAACGCCAGGATTTATGATCAGTAAAACATTTCTAATTACGCATGATTGGTTCACCAAAATAAAATTTTCTCTAGCGAACACACGTGTGCTACATATACGTGATTTATAAGTCGTGTTCAATTTGGTTCCCACAACAGATCTATTTTTTTTTTACCCTGAGTGTCAGGGCACAGTAAAAGCTAGCTTGTTAAAAATCTTGTGATGGGATCGCTTTTACTTTACTTTTTCGTATTGCTGATATGGTTATATATGAAATCTAGATCAAGATGGCAATACGTAAATCTAGAACTTAGGGTAATTTTTTTTATGAATCAAAATAAATAAGTAAATGAATAAATAGAGATAAAGAAAAGCAACAATAATTTACCCGTCCTTTGAAAAGACGAATGCACATTAGGCCTACAAATTACGCATAATGTTGAACCTCATTTTATGTGTATCAGTGTACCAGAGACTATGTATTCCATGTGATTATCCAATTTTTTTCCTTAGTCTCCAGGAGATACATAAGAAATAAAGAAAATACAAGCAGACGTGAAACAAAGGCTGCAAATCTGTCTGTAACAAATTGCCTATATTTGCGAATTAGGTGAGGGGAGACCGGGGCTAGTTGGACCCCGGGGTAAGTTGGCCCCCCATCAATTTATGACAAAGTAACTATGGGGTAAAAGAATGATCACATGATTTTGTAAAGTGACCGTATCCAATAGTGCTAAAAAAGCGTCGGCAGTGAGTCCAAATGAAATAATTTAGCATCTTAAAGTAACTTTATTAAAGAGACTTGATGGGGGCCAACTTACACTGGGGTCCAACTAGTCTCCCCTATGCTTCTGAGAAGACTGATGATACAAAACGGGAAGCCACTGGTGACAGTTTTCGTCCATCTTTATCATTTTCTTCATACAGAGTGCAATGCTAAAGGTCTCTTTCTATGTCGTTCCAAATAGTAGATCTCAAGAGTTACGTGACTTACTTAGAACATACTAGCTGATGATATCTAATAGGAAAATCTTGCACACAAATCACTGCACGCCCTTCTGAAAAATATTAGGAAACTGTTAGCCCGCTTTCATCAAACAGTGCATGTAACATTTAGCGCCAAAATCATTTTCAAGAGTGGATGACGGCATGAAACAAAGATTACTAAATGATCGTTCTTAATTATCAAACTTTCGAGTGAAAACAAATCACTCGCGTGCAGTTACCTGTAATCCTCTGCATAAGTGTTACGTGTAGTGTTTTTGTGTTTCCACGCCACTACCATTCCGTATACAACAATTTTGAAGAAGCGAGAACCATAGGAGTTGCCGACTGCTACATATCAAACAACTGATTGCAGAAAATATGAGACTGCAGACGACTCCCCACCTTCATTTCCATGCTGCTCTCCTCTGTAAATTGTTGCATAAACCTAATTTACTCAAAGTGTGGTAATCAGAAAGTGGAAATATCTACTGCAAAATGATTAATGTGAAATTGTAGCCAGCATCGTAATTTTTGGACGCATGAGTGTGTGTAATGATATACAGACGATATGGGCAGGGTTCCGATTTATTGATGATACTATTAGACATCTGCAAGAGTTTTTTTTTCGTTGAAAACAATTCAGGAATGGGTTCATCAACAGGGCACTTTCATTAGGTGGTTGTTCCCGGTCAATACTCATATATTCATACTGGTGTTTAGTTTGATACAAGTAGTTACACGGTACGTGACTTTACAATCCTCGACAACCTGTGCTGCCTTGAAAAGAAATGTAGTCTTACACATTTTTTTCTGCAGACATAAAATAACTAGTCTGAATCCGCGTGACTTGACGTTTTCCCGTTATGCTTCATTATGTAAAACATGTAAAACCATTGCAGTAAGTCTTATGAACAGGGACGTTGTTGCAAATATAAATAACTTGACTTTTAAACCATAGCTAACTGCTTAAAAGATCAATCAGCGAGCAAATATATCAGTAACGGAAAGTACTCCTGGTACCTTTTATCCCCTTAAATCCAGGCCACCTTTCTATATGACCACACTTTCCGTATATGTGTATAACTTTGAACGTTCGCAATATACTTAAGGGTCAGTTTTTAAGGTATCTCCTAATGGTTCCACTAAAGTTATAAACACGCCTCCCTTGGTATTGAGTTATGGTGCACGTTCTTTATAAACAACACCCTCCTTAGTAACAACTATACAGAGCGATCACAGACCCATCAAAGGGCTCAATATACCAACAGTACCCTCCACCAGAGTCTCTTCTAGCTGTAACATTGTAACAGTGCAAGCACCTGGGACAACTAGAAGGCTCTCTCTCAGAATAGCCAACAGGTACTGAAGGGTTTCGTTTTTTCTTCCGACACGATAGCCGATTAGAATGGCATTAGGAATCGCTTGGAACAAACAACCCATGACAGTGGATCAATAACAGGACAGACTTTTGCTGATTTCCTTTGTAACCTTTAACGAAGCTAATAGATTGAGATGGATGGCCTATTCTGTAAGCTATTGACCAAAACAAACATTTAACTTAGCTTGATTTAATCGAACTTAAGAATTAGAGAATTTATTTTGGCGACGGGTATATTATCTTCATGTGGTTGTATATTTGAGATAAAAGGCCACATTGATGGTAAAAACGTTGAAAAGCAATATAAAAAATACGTTAATTTATAGATCAGACAGGATTGATAGAGGAATGAAAACGACTAATAGCTTAATGCAATAAAATTAACTGATGTTTTTAGATTCTCGGTCGTTTTGCGATTGAATTCCCGGCGGTAGTAGACTTTTTCACTCTTACGGGGAAATCTACATAGATTTACAACGTCAATCCCGTCACCGATGCATGAATTAAGACATATTGCACCTTAGTGATTTGAATATAGGTATTCATTCGATTACAAAGAGGTGTAGTTTGAGTTTTGCTGTTTAACTTGTGTGTCTTTAAAGGTAGTACCCGTGTGCTACTGACGTTGCGGTACTAGCTGGAGTGCTCCATTTATTTTACATCTAAAGAAGCGACAAGTGTGTTTAAATTAAATTGTGGATAAATTAAGTAGCCACGAAGTACCCTTTTATGCACAATACTTTCCGCGATAAATATAGAAAAGAAAAACTTCCATTTACAATTGTTTTTTGACTGATTTCAAAAACATACAGGATCAGTCCCCGGGACACATTCAGAAACGTGAACATGGATTTCATAAGAGCGAAACGTACGAGCAGACCTGCCACCGTTCACCGGTCACTTATTTTCACAAAAGTGTAGCTCGCCATACACCTACGCGACTTCAAGGACATGGATCGTACAAAAAAACTGAAGTTCTGGCCTAAATGATTTTTCTTGCGATGTGCAACTAATGTGTAATTCCTTATCTATGCTACAGCGACATGGTCAGTCTCTGAAACACGCACCTTAATTTCCTGCAGCAAATCTTCATCGTGTCATTATCTTAGTGTGCAACTGGAAGCAACTTTTTACTTCATAGCCATTGTCAGAACAGCTCAGTTTTTTTCACAAGGGGTTTTATTTAGATAACAAATGTCAAAATGCAATCGCTTTTAATCTAGTGCACCCTTTTCCAACGTTTGTTTAGTCTTTGAAAGTATGCTTGTTACATTCACTGTAAACTCACGTCTCCTACTTAAAATGGGACGTGATTGGATATAAATTATATATAGCCCACTTCATGAAACACGCTTAGTAACGTCTGTTTGAACTTTCGTCCACTTTTACCTATTCAGATTTATTTTTAATGACTGCCATTATATTTATGCCGAACAGAAAGAATTGCGGGTAACTATTCATAATTTAATCAATGCATTCACAATACAACTGCTGGTATCGCAATTACGAAAATATTGATATTTCACATTAAAGCCTCTGTGATGTTGCATCAGCTTACATGTGAATTGAATGGCAAAGAAAAAATACCATTTTCAAAAGTAACGCATCATCAAAATTAGTGAAAGCCATGTGTGGTTTCCATCAATTATAAAAAATGGTCGACTGTTCTACTTAAGGCGGAAATTGACCGGTTTAGCCAAAGCTTCATAGCAGTTTTGTAGCCTATAATTCTAGTCTTGGTCCCATTAGTTAGACGTGCAATAATGTAGCATTGTTTGGCACAGTTCCAACTTGGAATCAAATGGAAATGCCACTGTCCCATGTGCTTTTGTTAAACAAAAATCGTCTGTTATCCACATAAGCTTTGAAAATTGAAGAGGTGCATGAAAATTGTACAGAACTTTGAATTTAAATTCCGCAAAGCTGTCTTGATGATAAATTTTACTAAACTTTGATTCATAGTTCACGTACTCAACAGCTTTCAGAGCAGCCGTGTGGTGTTCAGTAGAAACAGGATAGTCCAAATTCTCTGTGCTAGGATTAAGAGTTGTTCAATCTTTCAATTTAATAACTTCTTCCAGACTGCTACAGACTGCTAATAACATTTTCAATCAGGATGGGACAACATTCCTTTCTAATGAGGTCACATAAGAACATTCTGAACAAATTGCGCCTGGATTCAAAATGAATATTGGCCAGATATTTAGTCCAAACTCACTGCAATGGGGCCAGTCTAAACGAGAAAAGCTATGGTGACCAGAGTACCACTGAAGGCGAATAAAATGGAAATATTTAAAATATTTGAGGATATGCACTCCTGGTAAAGTCAAAGACATGTAATATCGACCAGAAAGAGAGTGAAAGAGGCCATTCAGAATGAGAAGAGCCGAGTGCAAGCTAGGCCCTGCAGTCGTGTGAGAGGCGGAGAGACTATTACAGGATTAAGCGGTCTTCCTTTCATATAGGTCCGCCATATTTAGGTCGTGACCTAGCTAGCACTTGGCTCTTCTCATTCTGAATGGCCTCAAAATAGTATGCAAGTTCATGGAAGAAGACAGATTATCTGTGAAGCGACTCAAACATCTTCATCTTCATTGTGTTTATATTTTGGATTATGGCGTCTGAATTGGGCACCAATTGAGTCAAAACTTACACAGAAGCATTGCTGCAAAATAAAAATATCCATTCAAACTAGGACAATTAAGAACCAAAAGTATACACCTATGTGTGTGTATTTTTTTGTAGACGACTTCTTTCATTATTCTGGAACTTGAAAAAACTACTACATCTTCTTTACTCTAAAAAGCTTTATATTAATGATATAAAGATTTTTCAAATGCCTGCACAAACGTCTATATCTCTTTGTATGGCTGTGCTACGTAAATATGAGATATAATTAGTGGCAACCCAATGGTTAACGTTTCTTGCAAGCTGTCCAAAAATATATTGATTAAATACAAGTATTATCCACGTACCTAACCAGTTAACATTATCATCATACTCAAGATGGTTTCTGAACCTGGTGGTTAAGTTGTAATTATTATTTCTGTTAGAGGTACGTTTTGATATTTGAAGTATATCACTTGCCATAATATGTTGTGGATGACTATTAATTCGACATGTATTCTGTATGTCCCCATGCTAACTGGCTGAAATTGTATTGTCTGGTTTTCAATGACCTTTGATAACGACGCACTGCGTTCATTCCCACGTCGAATGATATAACAAATATTTTCTGGCACGCAGAAACAAGGGGAAAGATACTGTAAGTGAAAACCAAGTTTCTCGTGCTATGCATGCATAAGGGCAAGTGGAATATGCCTCAATAATGGATTATGCATTGTGCACACCACTTAATTTTACCAAACACCGCTAAGATTGGCGGTGATTAGTAAATCTGCTGATCCTTCACATCAAAGTATATGCGCAGTGGCACACAGCTGAGACCTCATCATTAAACATCTTCATGTAGCACATAGATATGTCATATGGGATCATTAGAAATAAGGACGTGAATTATTACACATTAAGCTGTAATGGCTGGTATAACAACCAGTAATAAGTGATGCAAAATGATCAAAAGTGGGTAGAACATCCCTATAGCAAATCTAATGTCAGCGATTACGGTGATCATAATCTCCGGTAGAATCCATCCAATTAGCGTAACTTCCCTAATATAGCACTCGCACTGACAAACATCAAAATAGATTTTAGTGTTTCATAACGAAAACAATTACAAACACAATAAAGATACAGTCTTCGCAATTATCACTACAGATCCACTTCAAACTACGGGTATATTAACTCTCTACATTTCACGGAACTAAACATGTCAATTGGGGCACAACAAGTGCTTTATAAACAATCACGGTACTGGCAATTTTTCTTGTTAACACACTGTAGATTAATTTCTCTGCTCTATCTTAAACTGGATGAGTTCGACAAGTTTGTGCTAATCATACTCTGAGTCTCCCACATGTTACCTCAGGTTTACCTTAATCAAGGGTCGAAAAAGTAAAAACCAATATCAGCCCTCTAAGCTGCATCCTACTCCAAAGCACCTGGCGCTTCTTTAAAAAATAGTGATGAAGAGCAAAGTACCTGACACGAACGGCAGTTCCGAACACGCGATCATCTGACTACCCCTTGATTGACTTGTCAGGTCTACCAGTATTCCATCACTTATAGTGAGATTATTAACGAGAGACATCCAACGGTTCCAAGAGCCGTAATGAAGTCAACACCTTCCTTTTCATCTTATGTTTATTCGTTGAGGGCCCTTGCGTCCGGATAAATATGGTTTTTGAATTCGATTACTTTCATTAGAGATGTTTACTGTCATTGGAAGTAAGGTAAGGATTTCAAGGGGTAATACAGCCATTCATGTTGTCGAAAAGCTTTACGCATTATACATGAACGTGCAACATTAGCTACAGTAAAGATAACCTATGCGAGGAACATCAAGGTGCCCACAGTCAGCTGGTTTTCCTTCCCAGCAAGTTCGTTAGTTTGCATTTTTTTTGTCATATACCAATTTATTTCTTCAGAAACCAATTTATTTCTTCAGAGAGTCGTGAGTACACTTAACGTCACTAACTATGATAGAGTGATTTTGAAATAAATGTAAAGCACATTTCTTGCATAAGCAGCCTGAAGTGGGAGAACTGTAATGCATTCACGCATCATGCCTTAATATTACTTATGAAGAGCTGCACAGCAATATAGCTAATGTAAAACCAATATTTACTTTATGGGTGATACTTCAAACAGAATATACCGATATCTATGCAATAGGTGAAGGTGGAAGAACATTATGCTTAATAACTCACCTGAATACAATGAATACATGAGTAGTGACTTTACACTGAGTTTGACCAAATGAAAATAGTGCGATATCAATGAAATTCCGCTGGGATTATTTCAACACCGCGAGCTAAACAACAGGTGATAGTTAATGCTTGTTGAATGTTGGACAAGTTGCCTCCGCGCTTAAGTGTCGGAAAACACGATTCTTTATTTTCGAAGAGCCCATTCCAACTCCGAGCAGTCCACAAATTACTTTATACATTTGATACCCAACCTTCTCTTACACTGCATTATCTCTTTTAATTTTCGCCAGTCTGTGCTTCATAAACATTTACCACGTGAAACGTAAAACGAGACCACCTGTACTTGATGTGGTCTAGGAGCATATGCATCAAATACTGGGACATGGTTCTTACAATGTTCGGTTAAATGCAACGATTTTAAATTACCTGCAATGCACTTGTTCTTTTTGGGTTTAAAGGCATTTCATCATATTGTTCTACCGCGTGTGGAGACGTAGATAAGTCCAAATAATAAGTCCATATGCTTGCTCATTCGGAGTTGTCACAATTCATTAAGCATGGTCATTAAATGAAGCAACGAAGCTCTTTTATTCATCACACGGGTTACTATGTCTTTTAAATTGCAAAACTATTATTCAGCCATATGCATATTGTGATGCATTCAGTAAATTCTAAAAAGGCTTACTTAATCAAGTTTTGATTCAGTCATTATTAATTTAGGTAAGAAACATGACAGTTGGAATGGCTTTCCAAATACTAGTATTATGAAATATAACACGTAGTTCATTTTTTCATAAGATTTGACCAGTTGTTGAAGGTCAATGAAAAGCAACAAAATAAGAACAATTGAATAAGGGAGAACATTATTGACCGTCTCTTTGTAGCAATACAGTGTAAATGATTTTAGTTATGATTTAAAGAAAGAAGGTCAATTTCAGTAGACTTCCTTTTGTTCCCTTTTGTTTTCTTCCGGAGGGAATGTGTGTATAAATAATATGATCCATTTTCATTCACGAAGCTAAATTTTACAGATAGCAGACAAGATTAGTGAATATTCTAAGAGTGATTCTGTACTATCAATAGTGTGGTGCAATGTAAAGATGTGATTTCTATTAATTGACAATCAAAATGAATCCCATTGATGGCAAGTTGCAGAAACCAATAAGAGGACTAAAATGTGCAATATTTGACAATGTATGGTAGCTGTATATTTTTTATGGATATTTTTCTTTTCCTAGGTGAAGCCTGCAAAATCCATTCTTAGTGCTTAAACTTGTTGAAGGTCAAACGTATGTGTCTCTGTCGCTGGAACGCTTTGCAAGATAATAAACAGATTCATCTACAAAACTTATCACTTACATATTACAAAAAGCAACCATATCGGAAAGCGGATTAAACCTTTGATACTTGCGTTGTGGACTAGAAGCAATCTATTTTCGAGCACTAATTGACTAATTGTAAGTTACTAACACTCCTCTTATTACAAGTAACAGCTGCTTTTAAATTGTACCAACTTTGCCCTACCTCTTAATACGGTATTTCAATTAGACCTTGATAACCATCAACTTTCTTGACAGCACACCCCAGGTGGCATGGAGGAATAACATAAAATGCGGCAGCAATTTGAGCACAGGGGTACCCATCCAGACCTATGGGCCTTCCGAATTAGATGAGCCAACAATTTCCAGGAAAGCAACTCGGTTTTCTGTTCCCCTTGAGAATAAACAAATATCTTGACGAGATGTATTTTTGGTAGGAAGACGGTGCTTTAAAGATCACTTAATCGTATTGGTGCACTACAATTCTTGTGGTCTCGAAAACGTGCTATTTTTAATATACGTTCTTTGCATCATGGTTTGATCATCGTTTATTTCAATAATAATAATAAATGTACTCAGAGCGTCGAATTTAAATGATCATCGTGTGTGCGGTAAAATGCATTACGCTCAATCCCAAGCTAAAACGTTCCTTGGCTTTTTACGATGTATTGGCATTCTTGCGGCACACATATTAAAAATCAAGTTAAGTTTGATTGTTCGCAAACATCAGACAAAAAGGTTTTTCAAATCTCCTCTCTGTCTGTGTATTCCATCCTTCTTTGCATACCAATGAGGCATAAGTAGAGAAAAGACACACATTTAAGTCATTTTATCATTTCCAATGCATTAACCAATTAATCTGTGTATTTGAATCAAAAAATTCAATTAGTTGATCAATACGTAGACTCCAGGTACACTAAAATGTCATGCATTAGAGTTATGTTTATGCATGTTTTATCTCGTTCTCATTTCTTTAATCGGTTTAAATCTGCTGCTGGTATGACAATACCTGGATCGTCTTTTCAAATGAACAAAAACAAGTATCAATTTCAGTGTTATAAAGTGCATTTCTTGTCACATAACGTGCTGCAATTTAATAGCATAGACTTTAATTTGGAGTCCTTTGATAAAACTCCAGATTAGTTATTGCTGTCGCCTGGCAAAATTAACGGTGTTTTAATACTGGCACAATCTGATGTGGCTACAATCATGGAGTATTTTTCATCCTTGTCTCATATCCTCAGATATAATTTACTATCAGCCTGAATATCGAACTGTATGGCAGTTTGTTTTTCTCTTACTGGCAATGACTCATATGGCCTCACACTATCTGAATAGATAAAGAACATTTTGCAAATAAATCTTATTTTGAGAGTGTGTATGTATTTTTATGAAACCTATCTATTTAATCTTAACCCTGCTATTGAAATTTTCACACAACCATTCATATACATGCAACTCCACATTACAGAAAAATAAGTATTAATGTATACGGATTATAAAAATTTTGAGAAACATATCCACGCGTGTTTTTTATTATTTTTTTTAACAATCAGTTAATCGCTATCCTTAAACACACTAAATGTGAAAAGAAAATTGACATTTGGGACAATTGGAAAATGGTCTCAGTTATAACTCTTAGTAGCCTTATAGAAGTTTTTTCAAAGTGGTTAAAAACCGGTTTCGATCACGCAACCTGACACTTATCAGTTTCGGACATAATACATGGGTTACCTGACTCATTAAAGGGACTTAACTGTTTGGCGCGTATGCTTGAAAAATTACAGAGCATATTCAGCTTACTAGCTGGGTCGGTCCAACTCTGCAGGGGTTTACGCTATTAAAGTGCAATCAGTGGAATCAGCTCAGTCAGCACACGATAGTTTTAACTATTAAAATAACCCCTAGATGCTCGAGGAGGCGTCTCAGACATGACAGGCAAAACTGAAACGAAAGAACAAGACCCTAAAACTTTTGTATACGCCAAGTTATAACGCATTTTATCTTAGCACTCTTACAATTACATGTTCTATCGATAGATGCGAGTGTTTGTGTGTGTTTTCGTAAGTACATGCATGTTAGCGTGTTTGCATTTATTGGGCATTTCTCCTGAAATAGTTTTAGTAATGACTACGTGCCTTTCATCTTTCCAAAGTCGAAAGATAATCCACTGGCAATTAATTTTATTGTTAGATTTGACTACTGTAGTATGCTTGCTCTGTGAAATCGAAATTTCATTTGTTTTCCTCACTTATTTATTTATTTATTTATTTCAATTTTTCTTTTCTTTTTTTATTGTCATCTTTTTGATTTGCTTCACACTGGATGATGAAATCATCAATCAAAGAAAGCATTACTATACTTTAGAACATTATGCCCGTGTTGTCTGCAGTGCTTTATCATAGAAACAGCTGAAATCATCCATGAAATTGTCCAATCTATATGCATACCTTTATCTCGGATCTGTTATGATATATCTCATCGCAAACGACCTGGCTTGGGCATAATATCACGCCAAATGGCACACAAAGAAAGATGAAGATAATAAATGATATCATGTGAAAGTACAGCCAATCTGATGCCTTCATTGATCTCTGGTAAATGCTTATCAGTATAAAAGCTGAATACGTGCATAAAATACCTATTGAGAAATGTAAAAGAGCAAAAATACAACACGACTTTGATAAATTTCTTTCAATTGTATTTCCTGATAATATTTAAAGGACAAAGTACAGTTATTTTAAAGATCCAGTCAAGGGGAAAGTACAACCAAAGGTCACCTTCGGGCACCTTTCGAGGGAGTTACGTTACGCTCAGCGTACGTAGCTTGATTTATTCTTTATGGTCTAAACTGACCCAAGAACCGCAAGTACCGAGTGTTTGCCAGAGTGAGAACTTCGGTGTTCAGTTTGCTGTGCCAGAGCTCAACACCTAGTATATTTATTGCACAATTAGTGCCAAGATACCAAAGAGACCAAACGTCAGTAGGTTGCTCTCAGATGTATGCTTTTTGCTATTGGTATACGTGCATTCTGATGAGAAAATCTGGTCCCTTCCCGTCCTTGCCATTCTTTGAATGTGAAAAACACGCACTTCGATCGGAATGAATAAAGATTAAATTTAGCCATACAATTATAAATATTTCCACGTCCTGGCGGCATTTGCAGTAAGGAGGCTTTTTGTCCCTATACCCTAACAGGTCCCCCTTACTTAATCATCATTATAGTTCAGCCAACCAAACACTGGTACAAAAAAAAAAGGAAATGAGCTACGAGAAAGTCCAGATCTGCAGGTTATTTAGAAATTCATTATTATCTATACAATTTTATCCCATACTATTATAGATCAAATATTCACATAGCGGCTAAATAGGATCCAACCATCTTTTAACCCGATCATACATATTTTAACATGTTTTAAATTTTTAAAACTGTAGTTAGATGAAGTTGTTCAGTTTGCTGCATGTGCTTTAAAGTAACATGAAATCTATTCACACAAAAATCCAGAATCCACGCAAAAGAATAACGTATCGATATGCTTCAGGACTATAATGTGCATATCAAAACTGAAAGACACTCTAATGAGACGCGTGGTTTTCCATAAGAAGAACCAGATTTGGAGGCTTAGTACCTCTTATGTTCCTAACAAGTGTTCACTCACCTGAAGGCAGGGCGGACTGCTCCGTGCCTACATGTATCTCTAAATGCGCTGTCTAACTGAAACATCTGACAAATGCATTCCTAACGTAAGCTATAAGGCGCCCAAGTACTCAAATCAACACGATTGGGATAAGTTTACGCACCATGCGTAGCGAGGCAGGAGCCTATTTGTTCCTCTGACTGAGATGTCTACGTTTGAATGTTACGTGGATTCCCACTAAAGCCTAACAACTGGTCCCCAATATTACGCACTCGACAGATAGTGACGTCCCTCGGATATTTTACTTCCGTAAGCATTAGTGACAATAAATCGCACTAAGGAATAGAACTGTAACGAACTTTGACGGACATATCCTCATTCCCATTTTGCATCTCGACAAAGAAAGTGCTTCATCAACATTACAACGCAAAGTGGAACCCCAATAAGTTCCCCCTGCACTGCATTGCCGCTGTACAAATATACAGGTAGGAGCAGCAAATAAAGTCAAAACCTCGAAATCCATGGAAATGGTTCACAAGATCATTCTTGTGATGTATCATTTTTAAATGGTATTAGCCAATAAATCTATATAGTGCGAGGCATTTAGTACTCAAAGAAGAGATTTACTTTCATATACATAATACCAACATTGAAACCATAAATGTTAGTTTATAGCTTCTGCATCGACCCTTCTTCTTATTATGTCTGAACGTAGATAAAATTTCATCGATGGCCCCTTCGCTGTAGCATTTTTAATATGATTATAGCACCTCCCATCAGCATCAGCGCATTGCCCGGAAGACGAGCATCACATCTAACACACTATATGACGCACATCGCACGTCGGCACATCAGATCCAATGCCATCCGTCTTCGTGACACCTGCGAGACAAACGTTGATACAGCCTGTCCTGGTGGAAAAAACTGTCCTTAGAAACAATCGATTATATTCGTAATACGTTGATTAAATAATCCTTGTGAGACAGTGCATTATTGCTTCTCCAGTGGATATAGAATATGATTGACGTTAAGACAACAGAGAAAGACAAGCTATGGAGTGAACTTAAATTAATCTTGTTTTCAAAGTCAAAAGGAATGCTATAAAGGCTACATACCAATGACGATATATGCAGTAGACTCCATATGATATGTTCAAGTACATCCGATCTTAAATATTTTCATCTGAGGTAAAAAGAGTTGTGGAAATGATGCGTTCAATCTATGTAAACCCTATTAATCGAGTCATACATGACATTTATGAAAAAGAAAAAGCTTCTGGAACAATCAATGTTGAATTATCATTCAACTTCTTCGTTAACTTTGTAATGCTTATTTCCCCTTCAATAACGATTAATGTTTAATTCAGTACAGTTTAGGCATTTCCAGGTTCTCTTCCCTTGACATTTTAAATACTCTTTTCTTTTCATGATAAGTCACAATTAAACAAAAATGCAATCGATTTTAAGCCAGGATTTCATCATGCATGCAGATGGTAACAATTCTTCGTAGGTATAACGCCGAAGCGTTTCAAAGTAACCTTCAATTAAGACTAGTGATAACAGTGTAGGCAATAAATTATGTTGGCACATCCATGCTTTAATGCGTTACACAACATAAGCAGCTCTGTGCTGTTCTTGTTTGTTCTATTCTGCTCTGTTTTGTTTTCTTGTTCTGTTGGGTTTAGATACATGTACAAATCAGGCACACGTTTTAAAATGTCCGACCATTAAATATCGACATAATTTTTTATCCGCATACAGTTCCACAATTCTTGCTATGAAAAAGACGAGGGTTATATTATGGGATACACGATGGGCCAACTTGATGTCGATTAAAGTCGTCAATTATAAGATAAAGTGACGGGAATCATTGTTACGCTTTCATTTGGATATTAATCAAACAGAATAATCGGGAAAACCTTTAACTGCATTTTCCAGATCATAAATGGGTTGATACTTCATTCATGAGTCACACAAGGTAACTTTTATGTAATCTCCGTTCTAAATCAAATTTGCTAAAAAATTCAAAACAACTGTTACTACAGAAACTGTAATGTTTCATTTTGATCCCCGTCAAAGAAAACAAAAAATAAGCAAAAGTTGCACGGGCCTACCACCTATTACCTGGTGTATCAATTGCAATAATACAACTCAGTTCTAAATGATTTTGATCAGGAAGCCATCTACTTAATGCCCCTATTTCACACAGACCACGAATCCCACGAATCGCCAGGAATTGACAAATTTCAGGATTCGTGAGATTTTGCAAATTTTCTGGCCTAATTCGGTACGTTCTACGATTCAGTTACGATACAGGTGCGATAGTGTTACGAATATTCGTGGGATTCGGCTGGTATAGCACGAATATTGTCAAGAATTCACAACGATTTACAAGAATCTATTACGAATACTGCACGAACGTTACGAATCAATAAGGAATCAGTTAAGCATACGCCGAATGCATGCACTAATTGGGTACGAATAAAAGTATTTTATGGACTTTTCTTGACATTTCGTGGTATTTCCGTTTCGGCGAATATTCGTGGGATTCGTGACTGATTCGTCGCCGATTCGTGAGTTAAGAATACATACGAATGCCTACGAATCGATTACGATTCAGTTACATGTACGATGCCTAAAAATGAAATACGAATTTGTTACGAATTAACTACGATTTTTTGGAATCGGGAGTTCGTGGCCAAAATTTTGAACAGCTCATAATTTTTGCCACGCATTCCCGATTGATCAAGGATTGCAAGAACTGACTACGAATACATACGAATCTGTTAAGAACTTCACGAACTGACTACGATTCAACCACGAATCCTGAAATTTGTCAATTCATGGCAATTCGTGGGCTTTCTGGTCTGTGTGAAATAGGGACATGAGAAATGTTTCAAACTCACCTGTGACGTGACTACTCTTTATATCTATGATTTCCTGGAAATCAGGTGCCACAGATTTTAGCCTCAAGCATTTAAAATCTCATATGTATGAATCTCTCTCAGATTGACCTGTGAATAATTCAACTATTATATCAGGTGTTGTTACATGTGGTAGACCTCCATGCTCCAGTTCAGCAGCAGCAGCTGTGCCTTGAAATGAATTTGTAAGAACCAAAGTTGCAGAAGAACTGGCACGTTTTGACGACAAAAGAAAATCATATGAACTAGAATTGAACATATCTATTACATAATTGCAAAACTGCTTTTATCAGTTATAGATTTAAACTTCATGTTGTGGAAATGTGTAAAACACCTTTGATGGGATAGTAGGTCTGCTACTCAAGTCACTAAGCATATGGGTAATTTTGTAAACAAATTTACATGTTAAGTGAGAAAAGCGCCGCCTCTGAGTGAGATATACTCAACTATACATGTACATGTACACTCAAAAACAAACCTTAATGATACGTCAGTGTCAAAAGCGGGGACGCCTGGCTCCAGATCCACACCTCAAAAAAAATTACTATTTTTTGCTGTGGTCACTGGTTTAGCTTACGCCTGTCTCTCCTGATCCACTTCTTTTATCATTGCATTCAGTTCCTCTGACTACTTTTGGGCTAATCGTTTACTTCTTTTCTCTCTTCTCCTTTAGGCAATAATAAAAATAACACAAATGAATAAACGTGTCACCAGATTTCACCTTGGGATATATACCACGGTATCCAAACGTAAACACTACAAAAACAAATGTCAAGGGCGATGATAATGGCATGGACGCCAATGTTGTTCAAAACATTATTCTTGGGACATGCAACTGTTTATGTGGTATTAAGCGGGGTATACTATATCATGCTATTTGCAATATTTAACCTTAAATGATGGACTGTGTCTCTTAACCTGACCGACAGGCACTTTTAACCGAACCTAATTAAAAGTGAAGAAAACGTCAATTAAATCTTACGGTCACGCTTTTTAAGAATGTCCCTTTGGTGATTTTAATGAAATAATGTTTTCAGATATGCATTCCCTGAAAATATCTTGGTTCTTCGCTACACATTGGCCACATGGTAAATGAAGTAAGGTGGGTCTAGTGTCTTTCATTTACCATATTGACATGCAGCCTAGAAGATCTTATCATGAAGATGTTTTCAAGGTATTGTTTTAAAACAGACCGGCTGAAACATATACAGGATCAAGAAAGTACCATGTAAACATTTAGATCCAACTTAAGAATTTTACTAGCACTGGGGTTAATGTTTATAATACGGAGGAGATGGATAATAGTCTCGAGATAAGACAGTAACGTGATTATTATTATTATTATTTTATTTTTATTTTTTTTTTTTGACAGCTTTCGTACACTTGAGCAAACAAATCAAAAAGGTTAAAGGTCAAATTGAAAAATAAAAGATCTTCCTTAGAGCAGAGAATTTTATTCTGGAGGGATGAATGCAATCTTTCCTGTCGGGACAGTTATAATCATGATCAATGTGTATCATGTGCCCAGTTTCAAACGAAGGCCTAACACTGAGATCTATTGAACAAATTCAGCCCATCCCATTTTATACCTCTTATCATTAGAACTAAAACTAAAATTCCTGGAACTAGCGCTTAAACCAAATCAAGACTATCGTTCAAAGTCTCTGCAATATGCTCCTTAAGGCGTGATTGGACACCATAAAAAGAGGTGGTAAGTATGATCGATTCATTTCAGTGAGTTTGCATTAACTTAAATGTCGCCTGGGAAAATATAGAGTAACATGCAATCATTTACGATCCTAAAATTGTGCGTACGTCTTACAATGACAATACCAGAAAAGGCCAATTAATCGAGCCGCCAAAATAATTATAATCATTATATGGCAAGTTACTTACAGCTTTATCTACTATTCCCACTTCTCTGTCCTACTCTGTTATCATGAGAATATCATAACCTAAGTCATTTACCTGTCCCATAACTATTGCCCTGGTACGACCGGGTTCAATAATAGACCACACATATCTTTCTTTTTAATTCTGATGTCAAAACGTGATGTATTCGCCAATTCCAGGGTTGTAGTGAGTTCGTGTTCGCTTCTTGACACTCATTCCACGCCGAAGCGGTGTGATTAGGCGTCCTCTTATCATATACAGTCATTATGCCTCTCCCTCAGGTTGAGATCGAATCTAAAAGCCCCTTTTTCCAATTTGCTATCAATTATAAATGGTCATTGTCTTTGTCTTTGTTTTCCTTACTCATCAAAACAAATAGAGGTTTTGCATAGATCACATACTAAAAAGTGTCCTTGACAATTGGCTTTCAATTTTATAACGCTAAAAGGGAAACAAAAGGATAGGTAAAGTCCAGCTGTGTGCCCAATTAAATGATAATGGAGTGTTGATAAAGCATGGTTATGTTCAGATTTTGAAATGGCAAAATTTTCCTAGCTTCGTGCATCAAACATGTCATAACATGCTATACATGCTTAAAAACATAGTTCTGAGAGAATACCAAGCGGGATTATCATTTGGATGATAACACAACATCCAAATTCAAGAAAAAAGTGGTTACGTCTGAAAAACGATTGGCCAGTTTTTAAATATGGCGATAAATGTAAACAAGTCTATAGAAAGACGATAATCCAGAGATGACTTTGTCTACTGTCTTACCGAGGTGACTCTGACTATGTAACGGTACAAGAGGGGGGATAAACTGCTGTAATATGAAAACCTATTCTATACCTATATTATCCAGTTATTTTTGTCGTTACAACTTTGCTGCAAACTCACTTTCTTGTGGTATTATAACTCAACGAGTATAGTATATCGTTGAATGGTGAAGCAAATAACTTCACAATTCACGATCAGAGTCTTGGTTCCAAGATGAACTTTAGAAATGATTTATCTTTAATAAGCAAATTGCAGAAGCATGTTACGCTTTGGGGACACTTCAACCGACATATGGGAAAACGTGAATGTGGTCAAATCGTGATTCAAATCAAACCATGTGCATAAAAATTCACCTGATGCAGTGGCCCTTGGGTTTTTTTCTAGCATTTATTTAAGAACATATACCCTGAAATATAGGGTACAATGTTGTGTGCTTTACAGTGCAGAAAAAAACTAACATTTCTCCTCATTTTGGCGGTGTTATTGGATTTCTCATTACTGGTTTATACTTATAGACTGCTGATCAAAATATCATTAATAGGCAGAGAGCTGGCTTTGTCTTTATGTGTCATTTTTCCAGTTGAAGTACCTGGAAGCTTATAATACTTGTCGGGTGTAGATAGAATTCGGTTCAGGGGCTAAGCACCAAAACTGGTATGCTTATTGACAAAGATATGAACAACAATCGGGTGCGACAGATTTTTCAGAGGATCTTAAGGATGCTTAAAGCGTTTGTCAAAAACTCAAAAACATATGTCTTCAGTGTTCAGTGACTATTTTACTTCACATTTACACACATTTCATCTCACGGGTGACGTCATAATTGCAATTTTGGGGTAAAAATGGAAAAGTCGGTTTCTCAAACTCCTTTACCTGAGCACCCATGAACATTATATGATATATGATAATAGCCACAGCCATTATTTTATAAAGGCTCTTTTAGCGTGATTGTGGCTAACAGGTATATGTCCTTTATGGCACATGTGTTTGTGATTTACATTGTTATTTGTCAGTTCATCTGAGAACGTGATTTAACGACAAAAGGTCAGTATTTAATAGAACTTATACGCCACTACCAAAGAGGTACCGCATAGATCTACAGTATGTACTAGGCTGTCCATAGATACAAGGGTGCCCATAGATTTAATTTTACTATTGAATAACAACTAGGCAACCGATTATCGTGTAAATTGTGGATGTGGGTAATAAAACATTGACAAACCTAACGTGACCATTAAAATACCCCAACAACTTACATTTTTATACGGCTCCTTAGTGATCACTTAAAATTCTTACTTCATGTAGTAGATTTTTCATAAAAACGTTTAGTTATTTTTCATTTTATCAACAGTGATTAATATCATAGATTGACATGTGTCTCGCCGCAGTCCATAAAAGAAAATAAGCGTCGAATCCTGAATTATATATGGCCAATAAACAATTATCGACACTCGTTGTATTCTACATCATCCCGTCTGACAGACAATGGTAATGGGGTCTCAATAAATAATACAAGAAAACGGAAATTTTTATATTGTTTGAATTATGGGACATCAATTTACGTGCCATTACGATTATTTCAGTGTAATGTTTATGTTTAAAATTACACCCATGTGCCCGAGAGAGCATGTGCCCATATATGTCTATTGAGTCATCTGTGGCGATCATTAAAAAATATGTAGTTCGAATTTAAACTCCGAACGAAAAATGATCTTATTATATGCGATAAGTCATTGACTTGTGTTAAATTAATTTCTAACAAGACCTCATTTTGTTGGCAAAACCTACTTGTAGTACCAATGTTACAACTGTTCATAGCCCAATCTTTCACTATGCCGCTTTAGCTTCTCGATAATCTGAAGATCTCTTAGCATCGCGATAAAAGCACCGATAAAATGAAAACTCGGAAGAAACTTCCACCCTTAATTTTATTAAAGCAAGGGACCCGAGACTCGGTTTTTGCCTTATTGTGGATACATTTAAGTGGATAAGTTATGGGTTGGTTAAAGCTATCAATACCATAAAACTTCTAATTCTCAACCATGCTTCCGTCTTCTTACATTAGTGTTATTCGGTCAGAAGCATCAGTATTCTATAAAGGAAAGGCGTCCGCTTCCTGATTAAGCCGGTTAAGCTCCAAGGCATACCGATACTCGTACAGTGTGCAACATGTTCAGCGTGCAACAGATGCAGCTAAGAAAAAAAAAAAAAACGCGTGATTGATTTTAGTGAAAACATAACAAGACAGGGCATGGGGACCATTTATGACATACAAATTAAAGACTAACACAGTGCATGGTTGAAGATGACGATGAAAGATTGGCTGCCTGGCATTACTGGGTAATTTCGATTTTCCTAAATAAGAAGTGTCAAGAAGTTGATTTGGACTAACTGTCATGGAATATAGGTTTCCCGCCCCCCAGAGGTAGAGGTTTAAGTGATGAAAAACATTCCATCTTAGGGATATAGAGAGATATTATATTGTCATTGTGATAAGTCGAGTTAGATTGCATAACGGCTGCAAATCCCTAAAGTATCTTATTTTGTCGATCTGAATGGTGTATACTTATCTCTAAACTGCTGTTGTTTCCAGCTCCCAAATGCCAATAATGGTGCTATGATTTAATCTCTGTATATGTTCCATAATTTACGGAAGGCAAAAAGCCTTTTAAGGGCCAAACAAATGCCATTAATATTGTTCTTGAAACCCACGGTGCTTTGGAACACTTCAATGTCAACTAGCTTAATGATATGGCATTCTAAATGCCTTTACATTAGGTTTGATTTCTGTTGATGGATGATAATGACTGAAAAACAGTATTGCACATGCCTTGACTGTAATAGCCTGCTTGGCACTGTTATCTCCCTTGCACCTTGTATATACAAAATTCACAAACTTTGATCAATTTCCTTCGACTAATTTTGCATTATCAGATAAAAATCCAGGAAACCCGATATGGCATAGCCATTAGTACTCTAAAGACCAATTCCCATTACAAAGGACTAGGTCTTCAAATCATTCTTGAAATAATTGATCGCTCGACAGATTAAGCTTGCGTTATAAATCAAGATGGGTTGCCAGGGAATAATTATTTCTGAATTTAGAACGCATTCATATATCATATAATTTATAAAAATTCTATTATAGTACAAAATAGTGCAAAAGTTAAAAAAACACACATACATACACACCCAGAGAGAGAGAGAGAGAGAGAGAGAGAGAGAGAGAGAGAGAGAGATTAAAAAAGGAACAGTTACCTTTATACCTTTATATACCTGATATTTGATTTCATATATATATTCAAATAAACCGCGCCGTTCTCTCGGGACAAAAGGACACAGTTTAAGACTACAAGAAGAGTTCAATTGTACAATAGAAAGGTTGGGAGAGCATTTTAAAAACAAACAATTTATTTGTCACTGATTTCAATACATGCTTTAAACAGTTTTAAAACCCCCTTTCTTTCCTATGAATGGCATTTTGAACTTTGAACAGCCGTTCTAACATACACCATGTTTGACGTATTGACGGCGCAACTGGTAAATGTAATAATAAGTAATTACCCAGTGTTAATCATAAATATATTTAACAGACTAGATTGCATGTTGGTGTACATGTACACTTTCTATTCTTTTAACCTGCGACAGGAAACGGGTATTCTTCACTGAGTGGCAATATAATAGTTATTCAGGCGTGACAGGAATGGTAGTTCGCTAGGAACCGTAGTCCGCTTCCCATTACTTTGTACAGGTACATACTAACCCCAATTCCCTGACTAACCCTGACCTGTAATGATTATATGGGACTTCGAACGTCCTTTCATCTTCGTGCATAAGGGAATGAATGACCAGCTTGTCGACACTCATTGTGATTTTCTTTTCTGTTGCATTACCCATGAGCAATAGACTTTCAAGCATTCAGACAAGCCAACATTTAACTGAAACTACAGCCCTTGATATTGGTTCCATCATTAGCCGTCCTGAATCCAATACTTGTTGATTAATTAATCTGTCTTTACCACAAGTACAATGTATCTATGTATTAATAAATAAACTATGATAAAAGAATTTTGTATTTATTTAGGGCAATCTTTGCCAACTATCTCTTACTTTTTTTGACTGTTAAGTAACATATCTTAAATCTTTTTGATGTCGCATCTAGCGTAAAACCATTCACTACGTAACCGCAATCTAGACTCGCTTAATATTTTAAAAGAAAATGGCGACAAGATCTCATTTGGGTTGCATTATTTATCTATTTTCTTTTGCTTATAGCATGAACAGCTTGAACGGCGCAAAATAGTTCCACGATATAGGCCTAATAAATCTTCGTATTGTGTTTATGTGCAGGTCAATCGACCAAATTAAAGCCTTCTGAAATCGAGTTTTTCACCACAGTCTTTTTTCACATCTTGACATCGTGCGGTATAGTTTGACAGGCTGTACCGGTTCAATATGAGAGTAGTTCAGTTGCAGGGAGGAGGGTGGGGGGGTACTCGATTTGACAATTTCGCTTGTAGCTGTTCAGGCGGAAGTTAATTATTGACCTTGCCGAGCGCGAGGTCTCCGTTAAGGTCTCTCTTTCGTCGTAGTCAGGCTATAAAGATGTCAATCTCTCGCTTGATGTGAAAAGCACTCAAGTATCTTTATTTTATTCACCTTAACGATAACAAAGAACAAATCAGATGGTCACTAATGAGCTTCTTTCATGTGAACAGATCAATTGTATCGCGGTTCAAGACTGATAAATCTATTTCATTGAGCACAGAGCGGTACACGAATTTTAAGGGCCTACGTGCACTAGCTGAATCAATTAACCACTAAATAAAATATGTACGTGGATAAATGCAAACATTTTATTGTGCTGGTCCAAAGTGCACACAGTCTCTAATTAATTATCGCCAAGGTCTACATACGTATACCATTTCGCGATCACTACAAAAATAAACTTTTAATTACAATCGAAACACCACACCAATTTTACGGCACAGGCAACACCAAGACCACCTACCATTACCAAATATTGCTTGAATTCTTATCCATGTTGCGGTGCACAGCGTGCATTTCTGCTCTTGGGTATTTCAGTTGCTCTGGCGAGAAAGGCATATAGTAGTTTGTCCCTTGCTGCAGAACTGCTAAGAAATGATCGGCCTCAGCAGCCACTCAGAAGACAAATTTTGCACATGCGACGAGCACGCCGACGACAATTGATTGACGTTCCGTGGGCGGATTCCGGTATATAATTATATTCTTTAGAGGCCATGAACGCTGAGCTATGACTGGGTGGTTTAAATGACTACATTTTAATCATTTTCACGACAATGGAGTTGGTCCAGACGATAAAGGGGTTGATTCTCCTCTGCAATGCTTACTCCAATTCATGAAACAGGTGCTCAGTAGGATTAATACCAGGACTCAAAATCGGTTGCCCCATCTTCAGAAAACCGTGTTTCTGCAAAAAATCACTCACCAGACGAAAACTGTGAGCAAGTGCGCATGTCTTGTCGCGATGATAAACTAGAAAAGCACTCAGAGAGCGCAGACTTCCGCCAAGAAAATAATTAACTTATAATTAACCAATGCTTAATTAATTAATGTGTTATCACCAAAATCAATTACTTTTTGTTTGTCTATTTCTGACGTATCCTGAAAAAAATAATCAAAGTCCACCCATTTTCGAGCTAGAGTGGTGACGAGCAAAAAGACGAACAGACAAACTGAGGTGAAAACATTACCTCATCTAATTGTTCATGATTTTAAGACTGAAGCTAGTTAGACGCCCTTCACACAGGGCTACGACCTTTGTGCCTTTTTTTATGCAGCTGTAGGCAGGAGGCCGTAAACCTGGTGGGTCCGCCCCTGGCTGACACAATACAGAAGGTTACAACAGCCGACTTATGCAAGAACCGCGACTAGAAAAAGAAGGATCGTTCTATAATAACCTATGCATGGAGCCAGCGATGTTAGATTAATTCTACTAAAGGGTTAATTGGTCCAGGATTTGCGAATTAAAGATCTATTGGAGAATAGGCAAGTTTAGAGGATGTCTTAAAGCTAGCTGTGACCCTACGTTTCTTTGCCACTGGCGAAAAGTGCCTTTGCTCTCAAAGCAATTTGTTTGACTCCAAATCCGACTGTTTGTGCAATTTGATAAACAGATCATCATGTAAAATAAAAGTAAGGTGATGCAACAAAGTAGTTCACGGAAAGCAGAAGAGAAGCAGAAGCATTTACAAAGTAGTCGAAATGCTGGCTTGGAGACACCGCAGTCAAAATAACCAGCGTTCAATGGGTGGAAATGGTCAACCAAGGAAGGTACCATGAGGGGAGTAGCATTGTAGATAGACTTTGGGTCAAAAAGGTTGCCCCACCATTAGTCCTATGTGTTGCTATCGAAATCACTGTGGAAAATCATCTTTAAGGGGGGCGTTTGTTCTTAATTTGAATAAATGGTATAGTTATGGACATCTTTACCGGTATTTGGGCTTTTTTAACCCTAAGTCATGTTAAATATGGTGTATGGAACAAAAACACTATTTAAAACGGTTTACAGCTCCCATACGATCATTTGTAAGCAAAAGCACATAGGATTGAAGGTGGGACAACTTTTTTAACCAAGGGTGTAGAGTCAAAATTCCATCTAATAATTACGTGGAGAACAGTGGCCGATCACTGTGCATCAATTCTGCAACCAAGGCAAAAAAAACCTCCTCTCAGCTCCCTTTCAGCAACCAACTTCCTTTGCTATCTTTGTGCTGTTATTTCAAACCTGTTAAAGAATTTACCGTAGACCGTTAACTAACAAGGTCTTTAGCGTTATTAAAAAAAAAAACAAATGCTTGTCAAACTGGATATTTGTGCATTCTAAATATCATTATTTACAAACTTGTACCTTATATGTCCGAGAGAAACATCAATACAAAACATTCTTAAAGTCTTATAAGGGTGGTCAAAGGTTCATTGCTAAGGCCGATAAAGAAGGGAAATCTCTTTGGTCTTTTTTGACCTTTTTATACAAAGCGTTACAGTAATAAACAAGATGCTGAACTAAAAAGACCTTAATATTGAAACAACTTTTCACGCGTTATAAAAGATGGTGAATCCGAGATAGTGAATGCTTACTAGACTTTACGGGATTCTGCGCGATAACCTTTGTATGTGTCCTCGATCTATAACTACGGTTTTCTAAGATGATAATAACGAGATTAAAGTTCGCTGGCATCCTTTGTTTGCTTTCAAAACACCATCCAATCAATTAAGTGCTGTATAGGTAAGGGAAGTTTATAGAATGATCAGATTTGAGGACACAGTCATTTGACATATCTGGAAGCGACGTTAAATTTTTTTATTGTTTCTTCAACAATGTGGATATTAGAGAATTTTTTAATCATACCGTAGTTAGTAGCACGTTTAGATACAGGCTTTCTTGTGTCTGTATGGCATCTGCTGATAACATTGAGAAAGTAGTTTGTAAACACTCATGCGGTCTGATCTGTGATCTAGTCTAAGGGTTCCCATAGGCTAGGCGATAGATGGGTTATTTCTTTAGGCATACCATGCTGTCTTTATAGTAAATGTGGAATTTTTTGCGTACATAAATACATGTATGGATATGTAAAGCATATGTAAAGCACTTAGGCACATGCACCATTCATCAAAAGTGTCTACCATCACAAGGACATCTTGGGACTACAAGTATATAGGCTACATGAGTACGTCGAGGAATTCCGATCCAGACTGCCATTACGTCACTGTGGCAATCATCATCATCAAAACAACTCTGCTGGTCTCCTGCACTGTTACACCAATTGAGGCAACCCATACCATCGTGCCTCTCTAGATTAAATATTTTTTTCATTTGATTAATATACCAAGTGCATCAATCCAATTATAGTGCTATGAGACGTGATCATTTAAGTCCCTGATGATTGGGATTAGAAGTATTATACAGCATAATGCCAGACAACACACATATTTGGGATATTTTATCTCATTATCTAAGTAATCCATCACATTCTATACGTAACTAAGAAGTGAGAACATCAAATGTTATCATTCAGAAAACGTAAAATGGCTTACCATTTAATAGAATTTTCTTTGGAAAGGTAACTTTATTATTCACTCCGCGTAATATTTAATCTTCAAAGAATTCACCAGGGGTTTACTGGCAGTATATGGTTGCAACTCCAACTCAATGACAATGAACATGATAGTCAAACCAATACGTTTATGTCAAAACTAATTGATTTGCTCAACAAATCAAATTGAAATTTCAGGAAAAAAGTTGTAGGGCCCACTCTGTAAATTTCGGGTTCAAAAGTTTTACTGAAACCTGCAGTCGTAAATGAAAGCAAACTCTGCAATTTGTCTTTTCAGCATATATCTGGCTCTGTTAGATTCATTCTATTGATCTCGCTTTGCTTTCATAAAAGATCCTAAGAGTCGAACAGTCTTTATAGAAAGTTAAGGATATAATATACCACTCAATCGAAAGTTCACCGAGGCACTCTGTTGGAACCAGGCTCAACGCATGCGCAAATACATGTATCTTTATAGATGGAAAGTAATTGTCCCCGCTTTAGTTATCTGTTATCGTTGGTTTATTTATGTTATGCGATCACCTTTTAAAGCCCAGTAGAAAAGCAGCAGCACTGGAATATGTTCTTGTCACCAGGGCTCCGTATCTCGAAAGGTTCGCTATGTTGCGCACGTGCGTTAGTGTCTCGATTCCATAACCGATTCTATTTCGAGATACGGGGCCATGGAATCGAGACACTTGCTCACGTGCGCAACATAGCGAACCTTTCGAGATACGGAGCCCCAGCAAAGCTCTCTTTTACCACACACCCATCAAACACAGAACGTTATTATAACGTTACCATTAGGTTTATGGTAACGTTATGGTTACTTTATAAAACGTTCTGTGTTTGCAGGGTACAGCCTATGGCTCCTGTTGTGCATTCTTACTGTATTGAAGTCTGGCGCGTCCTTTTGGCAAAGCAATGGAATTTTCAAATTCAAAATGTGCAAGTTTTAAACTTAACTGCTTACTGGGTGAATAATGAAACATAGATAGAGTAAAATGTAGCATAATATACATGTACTAGTAGTAATGCATGCATTCTGTATATTTTTGCCCAGAAAGATTGGTGCACCTCGTCATATTGTGAATTTTCCGTAAATCATAGTGTAACCAGACAAACACAGCTGTCACTGCATAAACGTTTATTGAGATACTGGTATCATAAGTATAAGGCTTCCAGATTTGCATCCTGTAAGAACAATAAACAATATGAATTTATTCTAAATAATATTTAACTTCTGACTCTTAATAATATACAATTACAACATGTGTTTATTTAAATCAAACACTATAATACAGTACAAAGCAGCTACTTTTATCTGAGACCGTGTAATTACTGAATGTATTATATATATATATAACCATCTACAATATTTCAACAGTACACGTACCATGTATGTCAACTTATAGTTCACACTGCAGACACATTCTTATCATACAGGTCACCAACCTATAATATAAGCACATCTTAACTATTTTTTCCAGACGTACCATTATTGAATGATTATTCTCACTACACCAGTATATTCAATGATATCTAATATACACATTCTTCTCATTAAACTTTTAAACTTACACTATTAACTATATATTAACACAATACACGTAAACTTAAATTCAAATTATAGTATAACGTAAAACTCCCTGTTCTTTATGCACTGCTAACAATAAAAAAATCCAGTAATATGTTCTAAACATGAATTATACTATAAAACAATGTAAACTTACATTGTTGCCAACTTTTTTACTTTATACACTGTATGCTAGCTGCCCAGGTAGAAACTCAACTGCAAGGTAATGCTGTCTTAGCTAAATCCTCAACTTGACAGTGTGGCCATAAGTAGAGGCTATGCCATGCCAGCAAACTCCTTTACTATTCAGCTGTCCTGCTACACAGACCAACTCCCAACTCACAAGTGGTGTCCTAGTATATCTGACTTACACCTCACTGTCCACTAGGCCATATGACTGGTGAGTAGTACTCTAATCAACGCTCTGATAATCATACACTAAGTGTTAGGAGCAATGACATGTGACATATGGAAACACATGCTTTCTATTGGGTACAATAATAACTATTTTGCATATGACTTAAAACATTGCAAATATCTAAGATGTAAGTGAAACGAGCGAGGAAAATGACTATTTTGTCATGTGGCATACTGTTGATAAGGGATAAACAGACTTTGTTGTCGATTTTTGCCTGCTCATGTCGTAATTTATATAAATGTACTGGGAGTTATTTGTTTTAAAGCTATATTTTGTCCACGCATTGTCCACATGTGTATCTTTGCTTTAACCAAAATGTTCTGTTGGTGGAAAAAATATGTAGCTGTTCATATTCAACCACAAAAACCACATGACTCCTTTGGGCCACTAAAAAGAGTCTGAAAACCGCACCGTGATCTGTTAGTGAGGGGATCATGTGTTGGTATTGGGGTTCTTTACCATACGTCTCGCTCTGCACATATTTATGCCTCCTCATTAACAAGCGAAATAAAGGAAAAACACAAATATGGTGTTCGAAATTTAGCCGGTGAAGTACACTTTTATTGAAAGCCCCCCCCCCCCCCCATCCCCCCCCATCCCCCCCCCCCCCCCCCCCCCAGTAAAAGAATAGTGTAAAGTAATAACGTAGCATTAGAAAATATTGAATCAATTAAGTTACGTAATGTTATAGCATAAATAATAAATATCCAGACAAATAATGCACGTATTTTCATTTGGGGGGTTGCTGACGCTCTAAACTTATTTCCAGCAGTCTGCCTTTCAGACTGGCGGAAAATTCGATTTGAATGTTGGGCCTATAGTTCTTCAACTATGGATCTGGCAGATTTGGTCCGTATTCCTCTAGCCATGAGGAAAACACTGGCACATCCATCATTAGTAAGGCAGTGTCTATCTGCATAATCGCCCGGATTGACAATGCCACTAATAACTCTTCTCCGTGGAATTCTGTTTATGGCTTTCCTGTTGATATGCTTGAGGATGCCTGGCCATTTCTGTCTTTTTAAGGCCTGTGTCCATTTAAGCGATCGCCTGGTTTCTAATTTCTATGCCAGTGGCAAAGAATAGTTTGATGAATTTGATTGTATCCAGATATATACTAAAATGGTAGAGATGAGGCGAAAACAGTTTTATATGCTCTGACTAAACGACATGTTTTTACATACCCATATGAGTTAGGGTGTTATACCGTGGAAACAGATCTATGAAAAGTGTCCAATTTAATACTAGTTTATATCAAGCACCAATAGATGAAGAGCAATAAGCAATATATTTAATGCTGTAGCATATTGGCCCATTGATAAAAAACTGAAACGGCAGCGGCAGCAGTTTGAGATACAGATGGCATGAAACCACTTTAGAAAACAAACGCTGCTTCTTACTTGGTTCCAGTGAAGCAATGTCAAATATAGACTTATATGAATGGTTACTTTTTGGTAGGATCAGTTTTCCGCAGTATTTCTAATCTGAATGGTATAATGATACACTTCCATTAACCGTGATGAGGAGTTTCCGACAGTTGCTTCGAAATATTTAAATGCTTACTTCGACTTCTACTCTCGAACAATATCACTCTGAACCTGCATTAAGTTGAATTGCGATTTCAAGTGTAGTTCACAACTGAGTGATTTTTCGGCAACTTTACTACTAAGGCCTCAATATCTGAGAATAGAAATGAACGAAAGCGATATATAACACGTTTAACTAGCGAACTGGAAATCATTTCAATTTCCCGAAATTAAGTTCTTTGAAACGCAATAATGTCAGAAGCTTTAGCAAAATGTTGATTGGCGTTTTAACGTAATCAAATGACCATTTGGAATCCCACCTCAGTTGCTGTCATTCCCCTCAGATTTCTGTCTGACATTTAGATTAGGAATAAATATGGATGCGTGAATGTCAGAAACACTCATCAGTTGCTCTCATCTCATATTTGTTTCTCATCCTGGGGTGCACGGTCCACATATTCCTTTGCAAACAAATTGTCAATATGGTGCTCGAGATCAGATGAAATCAATTACTACAAATTCATAGAGATGAAAATAAGAATGCGAAGTCTTTTGTAGCTGACAGAATTCAATTTTCTGTCATTTTTCAATTCGCTTTCAAGCAGTTATCCGATCATCTGTCGGTGTTTCATTTTTCCGAGTGACAGGTGGTTGAGGGGTTTCTGGCCGTTTACTCTTGAAGCAAGTGCCATAAAAGGAAGTCTAAACCAAGCATCATTTTTATCACGTACTCGCATTATTTCTTTTTTATTTGCTTAGTTTGAAAGCAAAATATATGTTCGTTCTACTGTAGTCAATAACGTACTCAGCTGTACAAGTGCAACATTAAGGTCAAATTACTCAGTGGAAGTCGTTTATTATATGCGGGTAATAATTACATCAAACTGTTACGAAAACTTTGGCTATGATATACCGCGTTACACTGCGTATCTCACCCAAACCCAATAAAGAGGTGCAATTGAGGTCGCAGGCATGCTCTTAAAATATTAAGTGCACAGATTGCAAACTATGTTTAATAATTTTAGGGTGCGACATGAAGAAGTTGGTACCAAAGTTTCAGTTTCCTGGAACCATTAATAATAAAAAAATAATTCATCGACTATCCCCAAAAAGGAACATACGTTACTGTCTCAAATGCAAAACGTCCAGCTGTGAAACCTTTTACTCACTTTGAAAATTCAATCGTCAATGGTTTTGATCTTTTTAAAAAATTATAATATTCTTCTGTATAGAGCAGTTAATTGTTTTGAGCGATTTTAGTTTGCTTGTCACTGAATATAAAAAAAACCCTATCGACAGTAAAATAAGCATTATATAAATTATTTTTCCCCTCGTGATCCAAATATTATATAAGAAATGTCAAACTATCATGGAATCACAATATATTTTTCGGTCAGCAACAGAAAACACCGTTTTCTGTTGCACCAAGTACTGGAACAAAATGAAACTTTTTGACAATTTTTCATGGGGAACATAGTATTAGCCATGACACAAAATCCATTGAGTTACAGTTTAAATATTTATATAAATACATCCTTACGTCATGTATAATTTACCATGAGTGAATCACTACAAAATATATCGGAACGCGGTATAAAATTTAAAATTAAATGACCCGGAACATACGTTACCATACGTTTCCGGAACATACATTACCATTAATGTTAAGACATGGTAAAAAATAAAATTTGAATTTAAATTGAGACAGTCGTGGATTTTTGTTCTATACACATATATGTTTTTAAAAATTGAATACAACTTTGAATTCATACAATTTTATTTTTGTACACTTCAGCATGTGAAATGCACCTCTGTATTGGGTTTGGGTGATCTGCGTTTTACAATATGCCTGGCCTGTTTTTGGCTTTGATTCAAACATGCTGTAGACGTTCTCACCTCCAGGGGAAAGATACAGTCCAGCGTATGTCATGTTGAAAGATAACATGTTAACAATATGTACCTCTGCCAGAGCAGGTACTTTATCCCTGCTTCATCCATTAAATATTGAATATTAAGCGAGAAGACAACAGGTGCCGTTTACGAAGGACTGGCATGTCCCCGGAAAGGATGGAACCCACGTCCTCCTGCACCGCTGGCGGGCAAAGACACCCGGTAGTATACAGTTTGCCATTCGATATAAAACGCCAATAATAAAATCAACGCATCTTTACGTTGGATATTAGATAATGACTTAACCGCACGTGGGTTAATTTGAAAAAAGGGGATTAAATATGTTTCAAAGACAGTTCACATACCACAATACAAACATAATACAAAGGTTTTAGTGAGATTAAAAAGAAGCAAAACCATCACGCTGCGAAATGAACGCAGTTTCAAACACACAAACATACACACAAATGAACTTCACTGAGTAGTATTACGCAAACAAAGTAACTACCAGCAAACTCAGCTGAATAAATATGTAACATACAGCATGTAATGGATAAATCAAAGCAGGATAGTAAATCAAAATAATCAGACTTTGTATCTTTTATTGGTAATAAGAATTACGTAGAATAAAATTTACCGCCCTGCGTAGCCATAGCATGCCAAGTTAGAGTCAGTGCAGTGCAGTATGGTGGAAATGTCAAGCTGTCTTTGATCTAAAGGTCTCCAGGTGTTGGGGGCGTGCATCTGGTATGCGAGATTTATGTAGAACGAAGGGTTTCACTTTACATCCATCGATGATATTGTATTGGTAAATTTCGACTCACATGTGGAAAAATCCAACACAAACACTTTTAAGGTAAGCCTTACGTTTACTTTTTATTCTCATTGGTGCTGACAAGAAAATATTACAACAACTCAAACAAAATATATCTCCCAAATCTAATTTGGCACAGTGCTTTCATAAATGTGTTCAAAATAGGAATACAAAGATGATTGTAAAAAATTCATAACAGTGCAATTAAAACAAAATAAAAGGCACGGTGTACCCATTTGAATGTACAGTTAAGATAAATAGAATAGGTATATACAATGGGCATCATCCAAGATAGTCCAAACTCACTCTTGCAAATGAGTTTCAGATTAAGCAAGAATTTTAGCTGGAATTGGAGAAGAGAGGGGCCAGAAAAAATGGAGGACCATTGAATGTAGTGTGGCAAAGAATAAAAGCTGACAATTTATCCACAGATATTTTTCATTATATTTTGCATGTCTTTTTTTATATTGCTTTCTAAAATAACATTCCTGGTGCATAGAATTTCACCCTTATTGCTTAAACATTAATCACACTTCCTGTGGATTCTCTGCACTTTTTTTTCCTCAGGTATGACATCAGGCACTGCCATCAGCTTCCTTAAGGTTATATCTGATGATACCCATGTATTGTTAACAATGGCTGGCCCTTATTCAAATACTGTTTTTATCAAAATCAAAAAAGAAAACCAGCCCACACAGATGCAATATCAAAGTTTTGTTCTACAGTACTTACAAATATATAAAAATAATTTTCATAACATGGAATGTTCATATGTCATCTATAAAAAGTTATAAAAAAATGACAAGCTCCTGCCAAGCTTTCATCCAACTTCACAATATCAACCTAATTTTTTGTTTATGTCCCGCAGAACAGAGGCTACCCGTAATTATAATCTAGTTTAAAAAAATTATATATATATATATATATATATATATATATATATTGTCATAAAAAAGGACCCATATTTTCTATTATTTTGAGTGATTCTTTGGGTCATCCACAGTCTCTCCATTGTCGTTGAATTGCATATCCATATATGCCCCCTCAGCTGAAGTGTTAGCTACCTTATTTTCAAGTCTGGACTTGGATCTAGAAGATCTAGACTTTCTCTTTTTTCTCTTTGGCTGTTGTTCCTGTACCTTTGACACATACACTTGCATTTGGTTGTGCAGTTCTTCTTTCCTTCTTTTTAACTCTTCTTGCTGAATTTCTTTTCTTTTTCTGTTTTCAAGAATCTGTGTACAAAGTTCCTCATACTTTTTGCAATTTTTAGCAAGTATCTTCTTGCGTTTATATATCTGTCCAAAACAAATTAATATTGTCATGTGTAGGACCAGTGTGTTCTCCATATAAGTAATATATATTGTTTAAATATCTGGGAGGGGGGGGGAGTTCTGAGCTAACTGCCCTTTTTGCTGAGTTAAATTTGGTATAGGCACATGGAGGTTTCATGGTGAAAAGTCCACTTTTTCAGAAATAAAATGCACCTTTGAGATTGCTGGCAACAGGACTGCATATAAATGTTTCTACTTTTACTTTCTTGCAAACAAGTTTCAAAATTTATTTACAGTACAGTACTGTACAGAGTAGCAGGTGCTGATCAAGGTGAACTGAAATCTCTTTACAGGCTTTACTTATACATATTTTATTGAAATCAAAGAATAGTCTTTAAAACATACCTTGATGAAGAGCCAGAATACCATAATAACTTGAAAAGCAATTGTGCAGCCTCCAATTATTGCAGCTGATGCTATGTCAAAGGTAAGTGCTGAGTCAGCCTGCAGTAATGCTACAATTGCATTCTCCCCTGCTATCAGAAACTGGATCACAAGGCAACCAATTACAAACAAATCCTGGAAAGATATAGTGATAATAGTAAAATCTAGCCAAGCACAGCATTTTTATTTGAATGAAAATATTGTTATATAGCCATACTCTTTGAAGACCCTTTTGAGTTCTTTGAGTGCTTGCATGCTATAAATTTTGCAAAATGCATCTGGAGTTCTTTGAGTACTTTTTCACTAAAAATTCTGCACTAGAAATGCTGGTTTTTAAAAAGTCATGCACAAGAGCAAATAAATATATTTTAAGTAAATCTGAAGTATCACACTGAATGCTGATGTAAATAATTTAATGGAGTAAAAAGCACTATATTCATATGATTTGAGGCATTATATAATATGTTAAAGTCAAACCAGGACAATTCTAGACTCAAAATCGGCCTAAAATGTGCCAAAAAAACTTTTGTTAAAATCATATGACCATGCTAATGTTCAAACTGAACTTACATTTTTGCAAAACAGTTACAACAATGGCATCAACAGTGGCACTGGCAAGGGCATCAGAGATGATCCAGACAAGCCAATACAGTGATCAGATTATATACAGAAAACTAAAGTCTGTATGTAAAAAGGGTGAAGTGCTCTAGACCTCCTATTGATCTAGTAAGCCTAAAAACAATCAGGAATAGTTGGGCGGTCCTGGTTTGAACACAGTCATACATTTGCTACCAAGTGTTTTGTGCATGTTAATCTTCTTAAACCAGCATGTAGAACACAAGACTCGGCCGTGCTGTATTCGACATACAAACACGTCATGTACGAGTGCGTTCCATGGTCTGTTGCACTCACATTACTCACTAGTGTAGTAGCCAATCAGAGGCCATGGTTTAAGCCAGATACAACACTCGTCGCTGAGCTGTACATAAAAAATTACTTGTGTATTGTCGAGCCGCAGACAGCACAATACACTTGTAATATTTTACTTACAGCTGGGCGACGAGTGTTGTATCTATCACTTACCAAAAATGTAAGGTAGGAGACAGCTGGCAGACTGGAAGTTACAATAAACTTGAAGGCCACAGAAGTCAACAGGAGGGTCAGTGTCACACCAAGTCGGTCATTAGGAGATGCTCTATTTACAGTGAATGATGCAAATGTGAGCAACATAATACAGAACTGAAAATATAATATGAAAAATAATGAATCTTTTAATAAATGCATCTGTTATCAACAACTCCATAATCAAAATACTTTGATTAAATCTACATAGAGAGCTATTTTCAAAATCGCTACCCATGTAAAATCAAACTGTATAAAAATATATATAAATATGTTTTTTTAATCTTTCTATATCAACTTACATACTCACCAAAACCAAGAAAACATTCCAAAAATAAAAGCCTGCTCTTCTCGTAACTTGCACTCCACTTTCATACATAGGGTACACACTTTGATCCCATGATACATGATTATCTGATGAGTTATAAGTGATCTTCTGACTATTCACATAGCACTTCAGTACCCACTGCTGCCTTGCTGGTTAAGAAAAATATCTAAGCTAAAAAATCAGCATTGTTTAAGAACATTTTTCTCATTTAAAAACCTAATATGCATTAACATTGTTTATATAATTACTGGCACTGGTGATAACCATGATGTTTCTCATTATGTGTTAATCTTAAAAGGCATCTGACCTGACCTTTAAAGAAAAAGAAAATACCTGAGAAGTTATCAGTCCTGATTTTATCAATATTGGTCATACTTTTCTCAAACTCCAGCTCAGTGTTGGGCCAGTCAGACATTAGGCGCAGAGTAAGATTCTATAGACACAATGAGAAATATTGAGATTAAATGCATGCAGCAATACTGGTACTTCTTTTTTTCCCAATTATTTTAAGCCAAATTACAAATAAATTTCTGATTGATGTTTGTAATTCTACAAATACTTAAACAAATTATAAAACTGAAATACATCATACTGATACATATATCTTTCAGAAATTTAGCAGGAATCATAAGCAACATAATAAAAAGAACAAAAAATGAATAAAATTACATTAACTTACAAAAGTAAATAATTTTTTTAACCACCTATTAACTGGTGACAGAAAGTAAAAAAAAAAAAAAAATTAAAAGTTTATGACTAGAAATTAATATTCATATGCAAGAATATTTGACTTATTTTTGACATATGACAAGAGTTCATGTCCCCCCAAACTGTCTTACCTGATAATCCAGAGGAAAATCAAATAGTTCCAAATTTTCTTTGAATGTTGCATTGATTCTTATACCTGATTAAAAAAATTCAATAGCATAGTTAAACATGCAATCTCTCTTTGCTTTGCTTTACACATTTATTGCATGAATAACAACATTCTGATCACAACTGCATAATTTGTAATTCTGTTCAGCAAAAATCATTACTTGTCCACTGAGAAACTCAGCTTTACATAGAGCCATTTGATAACAGATATCTGCAGACTTCATCATTTTCTTTATTCAGCATCAGATCTGCAGTAGTACCGTTGACGGATATGCATCAATTTACCTAATATCACAACTGGAATGCCATCCCCATCTTCATATGTCAGCTGATGCATTCTGTTCTTTTTGTACGTGGACACCTCATTTATGACCACGATGCGTGGGTCCCAGTGTTCATCCCAGTCTACATCCTTTTGTTTGTGAAAACAAAATAATATCTTCATTATATTCAAATATATATATATATTTTGTATTTTATTAAGGGTCTAAGTCAAGTTCTACTGCATATATATATACACACACACACACACACACACACACACACACACACACTTCAGCAGAAAGCACTGAGAAACATTGTATCAAATCATTTTCACATACTGCACATATTTGTCAGCCAAAATTACTTCCTTTTGAGTATTTCCACATGCATTTTACACTGCTTGAGGACACCCTAGGATGATTACAAAATATGGCATGATTTCTACCCATTTTAAAATTCTGTGCTGTTTCTGGATAACTGCACTAAGGACTGACCTGTGTTGACACAAGACTAAGATCAGCTGGTATACTACCATGTGAACAGTGTTTTGACTTGATCTTGATCTTAGATAGGTTCAAAAGTGTAACATTTAAAAACAAACTTTCAAATTGAATTAAAAAATTGAACTGAAATAAGGACTATAACTAGCAGATCTTGGGGAAATTATGTTTTATTTATTTATTTGTTTATTTAATTTTTTTTGTCATCACCAAAGCAAATGTTTGCAAATCAAGTTTTACTGTATGTGCTTTTGAAAAATTATTTAATTGTTCTTTTCATATAACCCATATTTGCTGTATATGCTTTTGAAAAATTATTTAATTGTTCTTTTCATATAACCCATATTTGTCAACCAAATTTCCTTCACTTTACCTATTTTATAAGTACCTTACTCTGCATTGGAAAATCCTAGGACTAGAAAGATTTTTTCAATAGTGAGGAATCAGTAAAACTATGTATGGCTATCTGTATGCCAAATTTCAATTCCCTAGTACACATTTTTACTCTGATTAGAAATAAAAAGGAATCACCTTTGCATCTAACTGTGAGCCATCTTTCTGCACCAGTAACGGCTCCTTCCACCTTGCCTCAATGTATACATCAGCTGAAAACTCCTGGTGGGCATCATTGATGTCGCCTACTGCAATAAAACTGGTTCTCAATTCGACAACCACCTAGAAATATAATATCATGCTCAAAACTCGAAAATTGAATTATAATGCTCATTTTTGCCCCAGACGTCATTGTGCTCTACATGTAGCTGCCTAAAAAAAATTAACCTTAAATGCTAGGCAGGTAAGGCCAAAAGGCTGGCATATGTAAGATCGAAAACTGAGGAAAATGCCAAGTAAGCTAGCGGGCCTTCTGCTTCAGGGGCCTGATACTATTACCGAGTATACGGTGTAACATCACTTAAAGAGAATTCCACATCTGATATGTTTGGATTGACACAGCTCATTTAAAAGCAATCTAATCGGAAACCAGTCAGCAAGAGTCACTATAGTGGACACCTACCTTTTCACCACCAAAATATTTTCTATTTCTATGTATTTTTTCACCATCTGTTGTATTTTCCACTATCTTCAGAAGAAGAGCAGTCTGTTTTCTTTGCTCCTCTATCAGCTGAAGTGCTTGTTGTTTCTGCTCTTGTAAAAGATTATCAAGTTGTCCGTCCATTACTCAGCGGTCGACAGGTAATACAATGGGGCATGGCTTCTCTAGTTACCATGGCACAACTGGTCACCGATACAACCATTTTAGCTTGCCCTTTTCATTGATTATTTATAACGTATTGTGCTTTTGTTGAGACCTTGAATTCTGCTTTTGTTACTAGTTTATTTGAATGTGGAAACAATAACAATAAACTTTTCATCGTGAAATTAAGTCTTAGAATCTAAAGCGCAACTCTTTGTGAGCCATTATAAGCATTATACATGGTTTGACTTCCAAACCAAGTCTATTTAGTAGCATCCATAATATTTTGTTCTATATTAGCATGAGATATAGCGATTCAATGAATGGGAAAGGAAAATGTCAGTTGATCTTGTCTGGACAGTTATGCCCATACCCAAAGTAAAAATTCACAAGTTTATTAAGTATATGATAGAATACAACTTTCTTAAGGTGTGTGTTGGTCTGCTTAAGTAATTTTGCTGCATGAAAGGCATTACAAAACACAAAACAACATCTGTCAAGCCTGAGCTCCATTTTATTCTGATATCTATTTGGTCTTCAGAATACCATTAAAAACACTAATGTCTTGCCCAGTTAAGAAAAACTGGCAGTTGTAGTTCAGTCCCTCAAGAACAATATATACACATGATATATTTCTACTGCAGCAGTCACATCAAAGGTTAAAACTTAAGGCAAGATAAGTGAACAAAAGCCGAGAATAAATTTGAGCACATAAAATACATGCACAGCTCTAATTCATAAATTAGGTAAGGTGGTCAAAATATATACATGTAAATTTGTTTACAGCTTTCTGTACAATTATCTTTATGGTGCTTAAATTAATGAAAATGAATATATTGTAAAATCCTCTGGCGGCACATCAATCTTGCTCTTTCATATGCTTCCATGGCAATGTTATATATCTAGGTTGCAGTAAGCCATGGCGTAACCAGCACATTGCCACATTTAATCACTGACATTTAAAATTTTTCTTACCATACTTCTAACAATTTAGATGCATACCACAGACTTCATTTCACAGATGACAACTCATTCAGGTTCATAAGCTTTGCATGTACAATATTCTACACTTCAATAGAAAAGTTTACCGATAAGGAAAATTGAAACAACTCTGCCCTTTAACAATGAACATGGTTAAAAGGAACAATAATTATATCATCTGCCTGGAACATTAAACCATTTTTAACAGCATGATCTGTTCAAGTACATTTTATGTGTATAATCAGTACCATTATTCATACAGAAAATAAGGACTAGATGGCATGCACAGATGACCTGAAAGGACCCTATACAATATATGCAACATAGATGTAGTCTTGATGACAAAAACAAAACAACAAAAACAGCAGACTATACAAACATAGACCTCACTGGCTCTATCACAAGCTCAGCAAGTCTAATAAAATGTTAATCTAATGTAAATGGCCTTGAATAAATAATGCATTCGTATCTTACTCATTGTTTAATTTCTAGTGTTTTCAACCATGACAAAAATCATTTGGAGGTAGCATGATTTCACAAATACATGAGATTTCCACATAAAGAATTAAAATTATGACAATAATTATAATTGTAACCATAAAGCCATGTTCATTAAAACCATGTAACACTATTAAAATATTCTTGATCACTGGAGGGACAAGGCTAGGCTTCTGTCTAAAATACAGAGGTAGAATAAGGCAAGCAAGAGGTCAATCCATGAAATCCTGTATCTATTTCCTGATTAAAACAGTTGTAAGTGCACCTAGGATTTGAATGAGGTTTGTACAGTCCCTGCTATGAAAAGCAGAGGTCCAACAGGTTTATTACCAAATGTTGATTTACCAGGGATTTAGCTGGAAAATTTCATCACTTAATAATCTAAAAGACATAGTTCAACAATACTACTGGGTATGGTTCTCCCACTACTCCATACTATAAGCCTGTCAATCCCTACTATGTGGCAATTAATTTATCTTTTGTGTACCTTTTAACTCAAATAAATATGCACTCACAAATGTCATTGGTGAATCGAATATTGATTTTTTTTCTAGTGATTTCAATTAATTTCTGTAAATAATCCATAACAATGTATCAATAGTGATGATTCTCCTTAGCATGTTTTCCAGTTAAAAATCAATGAACAATTGTTTAATTCTTTGATTTGATAAACAGAAAATAGGTAGAAAAAAGAAAAAAATAAGGGCATCAACAGCACAATCATATCATTTAAACAAAGTCACAAATAAAAGTAACATTCTAAAAACATTCTAAGTATTGTAAAAAAATTGTTGTCCCCATATTATAATTCAATAAAATACATTCTAGGTACTAAAAGAGAAAAGAATTACTACAGAAAAATGTTGGTTAAAAATATGACCTAGAAGTGTGTGTCAGGGCCATAATTATCTTATAATTAATGACTGCTACATGAAGCAATTCCATTAAATTTTTTCTCAATTTGGTGTATTCAAGGTGCAATTCTTTTCAAATTACAAATATCTGTAGACTGGTGTAAATATTTGCATCAGTTTAAATCAAAATCATGTAAAAACCCAAAATAAAGAAATGCTGGTGTAAGTTAAATAATGGTCTGGTGTAAATAATTGGCTGGCTGACTTCACAAGAGAAAGAAAAAGTATAAGAAATTCAATAGCCTGGTCAAATTTATCAGCACATTAACATCACGCATCTGAATTTAAACTTGATTTAAAATATAGAAGACATTAAAATGTCTAATACATTAATACACAATTCCTGACAAAACAAAAAATTGCCTCTTATGTTGGAGCAGTGACCAAAAACAATTAACACCAAGAAGAGCTTTGAAGTTATGACTATACTTGTATCCATTAACGTTTTAAACATAATTTGCTGGCTATAAAAGCTATTAGCTTGGAGTAATTTTGACCATTCATTATCTCTATACATGTCCATCTGAAAAGTATTTAGGAGACTTAGGTGATATGTTCACTAAGGGAGGACAAATTCTCTGTGGTCTAATGCCGGTAGCACTGACAGTGCTGTGCTGGTGTTTTCTATATGGTTCACAGGGCCTGCCTGCTGCTATGCATTACATGTTAAATACCTGCTCCTTCATCCACCCATCCATCCATGTTCATCCAAACTTTCCGTCATGGTTGGACAACTGAAATGTCAGTTCCTGTACATACTAATATTTACACTTTTATGTTCTGTCTCGCTACTTGTACTACTAGCACTGGGTTGACTGGGTGGGTAAGTGAACATTGATATGCCCATTCACCAGCCCATTCATGTGGGCATAGCCCCCACCTCCACTACTACTACTTTTGCTACTGCCTTTGCTCCCCTCATTTGAGTTTATTGCACTTGGGTATGGAATATTCGTGGAGTTGGTGCCACTCGAACGCCGTCTCTTTTTCATTTCATTTTGAAGTGTCTGTTTAATGCACTCGCAAGAGACGCTTTTGCCACTTTTTGATTCTGTGTCCGAGTGATTTTCAAGGTGATTCTCGGTAATGTTGATGTTACTAAGGTTAATGTGGATGTCCTCTTCTCCACTGTCAGTCTCTTGCTGAGAAGATCCATGAGGATCAGTGAGGGGCTGCTGTGAATAGTCAGCTTCCATGTAGTCTGACGCAGTCTGCCTTCGTCGAGCACCTGGCGAATTTTCAAACACCTCATCATCATCTCCCCATGTGTCTTCATGTGTAGACTGATATGCATTTTCCTCACTGTCAAAGAAGGACACTGCATGGAAAGAATCGGGCAGGTCTTGGGAAAGATGCTCCAAAATTTGGCAAAAAGTTGGCCTCTGCTTTGGATAATATTTCCAGCACTTCAGCATTATTTTATATCTGAAATAAATAGACACTGATGAAATCTGCACTCTTCTTGCATTTTACTTTTGCCATTTGTGTATGTTGGGAAACAAATGATACAAATTCAGCAAAAAGTGAAACAGAAACATCTCTGAATACCGAAAGCATTGCTTACTTTTTTCATATCAAGAAACATCCCTGTGGCCTTTGCATTTTTCTTAAAATCTATACAAAACTTTACAAAAGTATAAAAGCATATAAAGCAAACATGTAATGCCATCCTGTTTGGTGATGTAAACTATATCCTCCTTTTGTTTAATCCTGTATAACTTACAACTTGTCTGGGCATCCATCTGGTTTTGGAATGATGTGTCCATCAATGACATATTTCAGGACTTGTTCGTTAGCAAAGCCTTGGTATGGCTGGGCAGCTAGGGTACTCATTTCCCATAACACTACACCAAAAGACCTGTGGAGAATGAATGAATAAAGAATGAATAACTAATTCTACCTGTTCTCATTCTGAAATATTACTTACATTAATCAGTTTTATACTAAAACATGTCTACAGATGAAGGGAGATTAACAGGGTCACCTTCATTTCATATATTCTCTATCTACTTGTTGAAAACAAACTGTTTAGAGAGATTAATATAAAATATGTACTTCCTGTTTGAAGAGATTTGCATTTCTCAAAATTTACAAAGAAATAAATGTAGCAAAAATAAATAAGGGAAATATATAAGAAACATATTCATAGGTTACTTCCTTAGCATCACTCACCACACATCGGATGCATTAGTAAATATGCCATCTTTCAATGACTCGGGTGCCATCCACCTCACGGGTAACAATCCCTTTCCACCTTTTCTATAGTAATCTGTCTCATAAATATCTCTGGTCATTCCAAAATCTGAAAGAAAAATATGTTTATAAACAGTGACTAGACTTAATGAAAAATGTTATTCAATAAACATTCATGTATAAACATTCTTTGGAAAAAAAAAAAAGGTTAAAAAAATATTCTCTTACAAGGAGCATGCAACTATCCTGCTGATCAAAAGTTTGAGAGAGAGAGAGAGAGAGAGAGAGAGAGAGAGAGAGAGAGAGAGAGAGAGAGAGAGAGAGAGAGAGAGAGAGAGAGAGAGAGAGAGAGAGATTACGTTATGCAGTGAAAATGTTTACCTCCTATTTTTACAGTCATATTATCTGACACCATGCAGTTTCTGGCTGCTAAATCTCGGTGGACAAATTTCTTGGCAGATAGGTATGCCATTCCATCAGCTATTTCACCAGTCATTCTTAAGATTTCTGGAAGATCTGGTGGCTGACGCCCCTCATTGTCCTGTGGAGATGTAAAGGCATCATTCATAAAATATCAGAATAAGGAAAAATCAAGTTTAAACAAAGTATTTATATAGATAAATCCATGTTTTGTTAAATGGATGAAGACATACTGATGCTTTTCTTTACTTAAGTTTTATCTATTATGCTGAACAACCATTTTAAATTAGAAACCCTCTCATTTCTAAATAACCACATAATAACATAATTATATATTTCTTATTTTTCACAGGTGCAGACATATACACTGACCGGTTCATCAGGCCGATGTTTCCGAAGGAAATTTTTCAGATCTCCCACAGCCATAAGCTCCATGATCACCAGAGTAGGCTGCCCCTTGGACACCACACCCAGTAACTTCACCACATGGTGGCAGTTAAATGCCTTCATCACTGATGCCTCATTCAGAAACTCTATGCGGTCACGAATCGAGGCATTTTCATTTACAGTCTGGAAACAAACAATTGTAGCTTTCACGTCACATTGGCACAAAATCCATCTATTAACTGCACTCTCTTTTATGCGTGTCAAATTTGATAATTGATAATTTTGACTCATTTTTGTATATAATTTCTGATAAAACCAAACTTATATAAAACATGTTTAATGGTGTAAGTATGCAGACTTAGCGAGTCCTTACCTTCACTGCCACTCGCACTTGTGGCTCTCCCTCTACTATTTCTTTGGCTATACCCTCATAAACCATACCAAAAGATCCCTGGCCAAGCTCTCGAATAAGGGAAATTTTGTCACGGTCCACTTCCCACTCATCAGGTATGTATACTGAGTAGATAAATAATATCATATTATAACCATTTTAAAAGCTTCTAATTTACTTAACTGTCTTCTTATCTAACCAAAATCACAGCCTAGTTTAAAAGGATAACAACTGTTTGTTTGGCCAAAACATGAATTTTTCAGGGGTAAACGATAATTTTCCCATAATAACCAATGATTAATGAATTCATTTTCACATTCAAAATTAGTCCCTGTTTTTTCCTAAAAAGTTTTTTTTTTTGTAATAATCTCTAAAGAGATTATTACAGAGTATAGCCATCTTTGGAGGTCAAATGGTTCAATGACAGGCACAGATTTCAGAATTGCTATAACTGCCATTTTTTTTTTTTTGTGGTAAAAAAGAATAGGTTACATTTCTATGAGTTGTTTACAATGTATTTATTGTGAAATATAGATCTCTTACCAAGAGTTGTTATCCTTTTAAAGTCGGAGAATTACCATTGAAATAATATACCCCTTTCAATTTAACACAAACAAGGCAGCAAAGCTGTCAAATGTACAGACAAAAAACAGAAAACGATGACGCAGAAAATAGGCTACTGTCAATTCTGATGCAATAATACATTGTGCTTAACTGTAAAGTCAATATCAAATCTAATTATTCACAACAGGTAATACTGAAATAAGTAAAATGTGTAGCAAGCATAAGGCTTCAAGTCCATGACAGTTCAAGTTCACACTTTAAAAATGCCAGAATGAGAAAATTGAAAATTTCACAAAAAATTGCACAAATCCAATAAAAAATGATAATCCAAAAGAGCTGGTTCTCCAATTTGAGCTGTATGTCAATCCTAAGAATCATTCTTGTAAGTTAAAAAATGATAAGAAATGCATCTGTCTTTACATAAAAAGTAAATCATGTGATAATCAAATTTCTGTAAATTGAAAAATATTAACTAATACAGTGTGTGAAAAAGAGCTTTTAGGAGTAATGATTGTAATAATGGCATCATCCATAACATTTTTTCCTAAATGTTTGGGGTGGTGCGTAAATGTTTTAGATGTGACTGCATTGGCTGTGGCAGTGAAATATGTATGACTCACCATCTCCAGCACTCAGGTACTCCGGATTACAAGATGTGTACAGGGCATCCACTGGCAGTTGGTTTTTCTTCAGTCTAAATTAAAAAGTCATCTTTAAATAGCAGTGTATCAGAGAAAAAAAAAGCATAACGAATTTCTTTTTGAGATAGATCAACAACATCTGACAGCATCAAAGGCTTATTATTTTGGTAATCAATGGGAAGAAAAAACGATTACTTATCATAGTTTCAAAATAAGTTATGTGAAAGGGATTAATAAATATGCAAAAATATTGACAGGCTGTGTAGCTGCCAGGATGTTGGCAGTAGATTTTACACTAGTTATTTTTGAATAATTATCTCTATAGTACAAGGTATTGAATGTCACATGCCTGTTACAGTCTTGAACGTGAACAAATAGTTTGGCCAGTGCTGACTAACCTGTATTTGACAAAGAGCACCCCAGAAGTTATCACAACTATCACCACCACTATCACCACTGATACCGAGATGATGGCTATGTTGACTGGGGACATGAAAGTATCTGCAGCAGCTGCAAGTATACAAAAATATACACATTTTAACTTTAAAAAAATTCTGGAACATACTCATTTTGAAAGAGATTATGGGAGACCAAAGTTAAATCACTGACATACCATAGACACTGCAAACGCATTTTGTCCGTAATGCCAATAAAATTAAAACTAATCACCTGATTTCCCTAAACAACCTGTGAGACCTTTTCGAAGAGCACTTCAGCTAAATTAACTCCATCACGTGTCACTCAAAAGGGAAAATAAAGCTCTTTACAGACAAATTCCCTTCATGTAACAACCCACCTGGTTTAGGAACAATAAAATAATGCAGGTCTGAGCAGGAGTCATTGCTTGTACCAGCTAAGGAAGTGGAACAGACTTTGACACTCCAGTTTCCTGGTGTCAGCTTGCCTTTTGCCCTGTAGCCACCAATTTCTCTGTACTTCTTGTGTGGAATACAAGGGCTTTTCACCTCTTCAGGTTGCTATTATAAGGAAGAAGTAAAAGCGTCAACAAAATTTCTCTAGCAAAAATTCTCTCTTAAACTGTAAACTATATATAAAACTGGTATTTTTTTTACTTGTGGTATATATACATAATTCAAAAGAGAAACATAAAGGAGACATACCAGCACATTTTGATATGTGATTGTGTATGTTAGCAAAACACCATTAGGGGTTGGAGGGTCAGACCACAGAAATAACACCTCCTGGGAACTGTTCACCACCACTTTCACAGAATCCACACGATCTGCCATCCCTGGAAAGAAGGAAAAGTACTTTATAATATGCTTACATCGAAGTTGCTGATCCCAGTGTATCCTAGATTTAATGCAGCTTTAATCAAAGCTGTTCAGCTACAATAAAAAATGCTGTTAAGTTACAAATTTCAAAATAACAGGAACAAAGTGAGTCTTGAGAAACATTGGAATTTCATTTTCATCGTTTATCGTTTATTTGCAAGGAAACCGAGGTAAAAGCCTGTTTTCACTTACTTGATGCCCTGGTTCTCTTATTAGCAATAGCTTTACTGCTGCATAACTTTTTTCTGGTCGTTTCATCATATTCTTGACATGCAATTATCTGTAAAAAATCACATTAATTTACATCTTAATGAAAAACAGTTATCAACCATCAAATAATATACAAATCCTGCAGGGTCTATATTTGTATAAAACTCTGTGAAAGCCATCAACTAAACCTCCCACAACACAAACTTCAGACAAATTTGACTCACCTCAATCCTGTAGAAGGTGAAATGTTTCAGATTTGGTAGTACAATCCTCGTGCCCCCGTATACAGTAGATGTCTTGTAGACTGCATCTGTGTGGTTGTGAGGCACCACAGTGCTAGAACTAGTTGGGGAAACAGATGTCACATCCTCTGATGTTTCATTGGTTGGTGGAAGCTGGTCTGAATTCCTTGGAAAAGTCCTTTCAAATTCTCTTTTATGGCGTCTTGAAATTTTATTGAGTGGATATTCATTTTCTTTGCCCATATTTTCATTAAGCTCCCTTTTGACTTCTTCGAGCAACTTTTCTAATTTTTCTAGTTCTTTCTTTTTGTAACCTAAATCATCCTTTTCAATTTGGTCTCTAACATAGCGCTGATGAGTTTCTCTTTTCAGTCTCTTTGTTGTCTCTTCAGTCTCATTCACTTCATTTTGATTCTCGGGCCTAAAAAACAAGAATATGTACTTTTTAAATATCTGTTAGCTACCAAAGAAACCTGCTTACAAAGCACCATCAATTTAGCTTCAGCATACAACTATGACAAACAAACCTAATAACACGCTTTTCTTTTTACAAATAATAAAAATACTTAAAGAATAAGTTTACAATTTATAACAATTGACAAAAAGCAAAACAATTATCATTAAAATACAATTCAAGCATGGATACTGTATCATCATACCTTTTTATATACACCGCACCATGTAAGAAGTTCTCAAATTCAATTTGCATGTTTCGATTGCGTTCATCCTCTTTTGTAGCCTTTTCTGACTTGGGACAAGCACAGCAAGTTTCTCTGTCACAAACACCAGTGATGTTGGGTTTCTTTTCCTGTTCTGTCTCTTTTTCATTTGTAGTGACATCCAAATGCTGTGCTTGTAATGCTGAAAAATTATAAGAGCTTATTTGTTTGCAAACTAGGAATATTTGGCACTAGTCCTGCTGGATTATTGATGCTGTAGAAGCAGTGCTTGTGTTGGAGTGCTGGGCCATGATTTACTACTACTGTGATACAATGTTCTTTACAATGGGTGTTAGGTACCCACTCCTAAGAAATGTCCGCCAGCCAAGTTTATAAGATACTTACTGTCTATGCAGTAATTCCTGTCATCGTATTCCTCCTTGTTGATCTCTGCTATTGTCCAATAGACCATGTAATGTGTAACATTGCCATTAGGTTTGTTTGGCGGTTTCCATGTAACTGTCAGTTCCCCCTCCATGGTGGCTTCCACTTCAACATCAACTGCCGGTGTAGGAGCTGAAACCAATTATGCATTGATAATTAACCAACATCAGGGGATAATTAAACAGAAATGCTCTCACACACAAATCTTCTGGAGAGTGCGATGAATTTTTGTAAAATTGGAAAAAAATATTACCTTGCTGCAATTTTACTAAAATTTTGCACAATTTCAATAAAAACATGCAAGAAATAAATGATGTGACTGTAATATCAACCTAAATCTAAAAGCATGCATGCGCGCGTGCGTGTGCAGGTACACTACACTGGGTAACAACAATGGGTTATCATCTTTGAAAATCTGTCAAATTATTCCTGGGTATTTTGATGTTACTTACAGTCTGGTCTTGTGGTGAAGTACATAATATTACTAATGGCTCCTTTATCTGCCACAGCAATGGTATAAGTCTGTACATAGACAGCATATAAGGTCCACGGCTTCAGGGGAAAAAGGTATTCCATCAACTGGGACTGCATATCATTCAAATTAGGTTCTCTTTCTTTAGTCATCCAGCTGAAACAATGAACAGTATTACAGTTAGGCACTTTTTTTTATGTTGCCATTGTTTTTGCTCATCATATGGGTCTAATAATAGTCAATCTAATGTGACAATGCTGTTGTTTTCTCCATTAACTTCAAACAGTGCACTTGTCTAAAATATCAAAAAATTAACTCTCATGTTAAAACTTACACATCATCACTGCAGGCATCCCTGCCACTAAGAATGCTCACATTCTTCTCAGACCTGTAAAAAAGATAATTAAATATAAATATATATAAAATTAAATATTAATATAATCAATAATTTTTTGATAATTTCGATACAAGCACTTTCCAGGACCACATATATCATTCTAAAAATACAAAGGCACTAAAGTTAAATGAAATTTAATTCTATTATGGAACAATTTAGTCTACTTGAGATGTCACATCTCCCTTGTGAAACTTCAAGAGATGCACTGTCTCAACTAGACTAAATGTTAAGCCCAGTAACAGATTAAAAAATTAACTTAAAAAAAAATACAACAGGATGGTAAATCTATATCCTATTATACAAAAGTGCTAGTAACAAACAATAACATTAGTTTAACATAGGTCAAAGTGAAATTAAGCACCATTTTAGAACATCAGAAGAGAAAATGCCTTCAAAAATAGTATGCCTAAAGTTTCAGGCCTACCATATAATTACCTATAAAAACTAGCATACTGTCACAAACTTCTAGAGAACAATATCCTTAATCACAATCATTTAAAATCAGAGTTACCAGCTGTTACTTTAAGAGATATATATATGTATATTGCCCAAACAGTTTACTCACGTTTCTCTATAGTTGATGACGTAGGATAAAAGTGTGCGTGGATCACTAGGCTTGAAGTTATCAAATTTTATGACAGCTGCCACAGTTGCTGTTTTAACTAACTCAATAGCCATACGCTGGACAGAGCCTAGGTAAGTTTGCAATTAATAAGGCACAGCATTATCCACTGATCATGCTAGCGATGACATTGCACAGAATAGGGAATATGTCAATTTTAATGCAATATTACATAATGTTTAACTGAATTATCAATCCAATTCTTCATTATATAATAATATTAATCTAAAAAAATAAAAACATTATTAGAACATTTTAATACAAGTATCAGAAAAAAGCATCATGAATTAAAATATCCCTGGATATCAAGTGATCATTCCTTTTTGCTACTTACATGTAGCCTGATCTCCATTAGAACTTAACGAAATGTCCACCTCATCCATGGAGACATTGGTGCCAAATGTGATGGAATCCTTCAACTCATTGATCTTACTTAGACACAGCCGTCTGTTGAAGTGGAAGAACATTTTTCCTTTGTCCACAGTCAATTTTGGATGAAGAGTTGTATTCCATATTTCACGGAGGTTCTGGTTGTCCAGAATGTAGAGGGCATACCTACACATAATGAACAGACTGGTTAGAGCAAATTAAGGGGAATGAGTTCAATCTAACATGACAAAATATGAATCATAACAAGACAAAAAGGTTTGTACACTTACAATATTTTAAAAAACTTACTTATCATTCTTTAGTGTGTTTCCTCTTATTCTTTTCAAGCTTCTCAGAATATCAAGAGAGTACAAGGCATAGGAATGGGAAACCTGCAGTGATCCTGTTATTTCCTCTATCATCCCTAGGCCCTCTTCCAAATATGTGGCTATATTTTCTGTAAACAGAAAATCTCTTTTAAGCATAACAGACTAATTTCACCATATCACGGATTTGATTGGACTATTGTATTCAAGATTGTTTTCTTTAGAAATTGCAGGCAGTATATCTAATTTATTACAATATATGTATTCAGGATTTTCCTTAGAAAATGCAGACAGTATATCTAATTTATTATTTTCTTTTAATATCTCTATTTGTGACATCATAAGAGGTTTTTAGGACTACTCTCTGCTATATTCTTTCCACAATTTCATTGATTTTCTTTTTACAATATTTCTTTAACAAGTTGGAGTTTCAAGCACTTACTTCCACCCATGACATTTAAAGTGAGATCTCCATTTATAATAGTACATCCTTTAAGTCTCTCAGCATCTGACACACTGTTCACTCCAGCCTGTGTACATTCTGAAATAGCATAAAGTAATTTTCATTATTCTTTCAGCAAATACATATGATAGTCATAACTAATTTGAATTCCTATACTTTTTGTCAACTATGGTGCCAAAGCAAAGGATTTTAAGTTCTGGGGTTTCACAAGATCAAACAGTTAAATTAATACTGCTTAAGTATGTTCTCATCAGTTGTTTGACCAAGGTTTTGACTAAGAGCCATAATTAATCATTTATTAGTACAGTTTGTTTTTATTATAAATCTCATCACCTCTGATAACAACACCACAAAAATTGGAAAGAATTCTCTTACCTTTAGGACACTTCCCTGGACATTGTATACACCTGTAGGGATCCTGCGGGTCGGTTATAAAACCAACAGGACATTCACGTATGCATTTCCCATCATGCATTTTCCAATTTATTTTACGTATACCGTAACGGTCTCCAAAGCTCTTACACTCATATATATTGATGCACCGCCTGCCTTCATACTGAAATGAGATGAATAAGTAACATGAAAATTCTCTTGGTGATTTTCAATATATTGCCCTGAACTTAGTATTAGGTAATCCTTCAATGTTTACTAGAGGAGCAGAACAAAACAAAGATCCTAATCTTTAAAGTGATTCATCAGTAACTGAGAGGGGATATACAAGCTGAAATGGCCTTAACATTTTCCTTGGCAATCACCAAATTTGACTTGCATTATTAATGACTCAGCAAAAATTGTACTAGAAAATGTTTAATAAACAAGGCAGCAAAGCTGTCAAATGTACAGACAAAAAGCAGAAAATAATAATTCACAAAATAGAATACTGTCAATTCTGATGCAATAATACATTATACTTAACTGCAAAGTCAACTTCAAATTTTAATTATGCACAACAGGTAATACCGATGAAAGTAAAGCATAAGGTTTCAGGCCCATGAGAGTTAAAGTACACACTTAGAAAATGCCAGATTGAGAAAAATGAAAATTTTACAAAAAAAAAAAAAAGCATTAAACCAATAAAAATGATAATCCAATAGAGCTGGTTTTCTTATTTGATCTGTATGTCAAGAAGAGTAAGTGACATGATTTTTCTTTAATGGTCACTATGAAGGCAGTGCCTAAATTGGGATTTCTTCAAATTTGATGCAATATTACATAATGCATAACAGCATAATGGCCATCAATTATTAATAATAAACACTTATTTACAAGAAAAGGTATAACTTCACCCAAAATTAACCGATCAAGCTTATTTTCGAACTCAATCCGTATTTCAGTAAGACTGATAACTCATGTGAATTTCAAGACAATTGGCCAATCGATTTTCCTTGAAATGTGTTATCGGTGCTGCATACATGCTGAAAAAATTAAAAAATAGCATAACTTCCATAAAAATGGCCCGATCACGCTGATTTTTGAACTTGACCTGCGTATTATGAATACTCATCAGTTCTGTTTCAAGCCAAAAGGTAAAACGGTTTTTCACTTATCGTGTTATCGGTGAAAGTGCATGGCGACGACGACGATGACGACAGACGCAGGTGACACCTATATGACATGTTTAAAGCACTTTCCTGTCAAAAGACAATAGGTCGCGCCATGCTTTATTTTGTGTAAAGTCACGTCATCCACGCACCAGTGCACAGGGTTAATTACTCGTGCTTTAAGCCAGATAAAACCTTCGCCTCGCCAATTATCTGCTCAATTTCGTGTAAAGCTCAGCGCCTTGTACTTTATCTATACCATAAAAACATGTACTGACGAACAGAGGCACACTTTAAGAAGTCACGGCTCACTGGACTGCACTGGACTGGTATTACAATGGCACCAATTTAAAATGATTTACCTCTAGTAAGCCTTGGCCACATTTGGCTACACAGGTGCCTCTTATGTTGACATGTTTGCATGCAGCACACTGGTGAAGAGCGCTACCATTGCAGGTCCCCAGGCACTCCCGATGACAACACTTGGGTTGGTTGGAGCCGGGTGGGTAGTAACAGGCATCACGGCAATTATCTGGGCAGACTAAAAGAAAAAATAATTACTGTTTAGTCAAGAAATCTGAAACCAGATTGTGTTAAAAGAAAAATTCAGATATTGAGTTTATGTTTATGCCTTGTATGGGGAAAAATAACTGTTTTTTTTCTTCCTTTCTTCCATACTGCATTAAAATGCAAAATAAACACATTAGATTTTTAGGGCCAGAATATGCAATAATGCCAAATGATACTTAAAAACTCCTTCTAAAACTCTTACTTGCTTTATTCTCATTCTCTTGTGTTTTCTAAAATTGCTTCAAAGGCAAAAGAAAACAATACCATGTTTTCCAGTCAATCCCATCATCTCAGTATGTAGAAATTCAAGTCTTTTGTGTTTTCTCTACTGATTAAATTTGGGTGAAGGCTTAAAGATGCATACAAAGTCAATTTTTTGTCACAAAAACCAACCAAATGCCAGCATATAGTTTCAAGTAGTATAACTAAGAGAATTACCAAAAGGCATTGTTTAATTTTACCCGAAAATGATGTTTGAACAGATTTTTCTGCCGGCATTCTAAGCTGTATGTCAATGGGGCAGGAAAGTAGGTCACGGAAGTAGGTTAAATTTACAACCATAAATTTAAAAAAGGAGCAGTCTAAAGGTCTTTTATGGCTGATAGAGTGATCTATTCAGTTTATCCCTTGACATGTCGAATTTATATGAGTCATATGAGAATCTAGTAGAAGTGGTTTACATGTGTTACTTGGAATCCACACTCCACCGATGCTCGGTTCGTATGTACCTTTAATAAAAAAGAAATCTGAGAAATGATTTACTGTTTCAAAAATGTGCTGCCTTATTGCCTTGGAAGTATGATAAATTATCCCACCAGCACCGTGGTTTCTGTTTTAACAAGTTGTATCAATCTTATTGTGCATTCCTGCTAAAAATGTGAGGAATATAATGGATTGCTTGTTGACAACTGTAGTTTGCTTTCTGCTTTTACTGCTGTTGGCTGTAGCAGAAGAATATGCTTATTTTTCAAAAAAAAAAAAAAAAAAAAAAAAAAAAAAAAACATTTGATAACCCCATTGGCTAACTGAGAAAAGTTGTAAACATATCCGTGGGCTATACAGGGTGTAGTTTATAAGTTAAAAGAAAAAAAGGATGCTGTCCTTAAGGGATTCATTTTCCAACAAACTACCTTGAAATGCTTACATCAAAATAATTGTAATGATTTAAATTAAATCCTCTTTATGCTACCAAAAATTTGACATTTCATTAAAAAAAGAAAAAAGAGAAATGAATGTTTCAATTAACGCTACTTTAGTCCTTCCTGCTACACTTTTAAGAATGCCCTTCCTTCGCATAACATTCAACAAGACATGCGTATGCATACTAATAACATACCCTTTGCTTTTATATAACAGAAATATTCTGATCAGGAAATATTGTGGCTGTTATTCCTTCTCCAACATTACATAAAGACAATATTATTACATTGTTTTTATGTAACAAGTCATGGCACACACACACATGCGCACACATGCAATGATAATGTGCAGTTCACACCCACAACATTCAGAGATCAATAACACTTCACCTATTAAGCCCTTGTTTGCATTACCCTTAACATATTTCTACCTTGACCTACAATGCATTCACAAGACTTAATATTCTGTCTGTTTTCAGAAAAACAAGTCACTGCTGACATCTGGTGGCCAAATTAATATGCCTGCAGCAATCATGAATCGATATACTATTTCATCTACCTTGATTTTCTAAATCAGGTGTTCATTGAAATTAAGTGACAATCCATTAAATAAATTTAACTACAACTCTTTGTTTAGTAAATCAAGTTAACAAACATTAATATCATATGGTTAAACTCAATGATGCCAAACCTTAGATTATATAACTGATGACATTTTGATGTTTGTGACAGGTATGACAAACAGCCGTATACATCTTCTTACCTGCTCACTACTACAGAATGCACTAGATATTAGTGTTCATCTTGAAGGTTCTCTTTGTTACCAAACTCATTATAAAGTAAATATTCAAAAGTAAATAAATTACAAACAAAAATGACTATTCACAGACCACATCTTTTGTAGAGTTAATATTTTTTTTAACATCAAGAAATAACCTAGGGCACTTACAGGTAATTGTTTTCAACTCATTACTCATCCAAAACTGCTGTAAATTTTGTGTTTAATTTCCCTACTCAATTATCATCTACCAGTTAATTAAAAAGTCCCAAATGAAACATTTACTGCCAAAGGCAAATACTCAGTAATAGGCAATCCAAGGATCAAAATAATTGTGCTTTCATGTGTGAGCATAAAAAATGTTGCTGTATGTCAGAGGGACAATGTGTTAGTTTTTGCCCCAAAAAAGGAAAAAATTCCTGACATCCAAATGTTTTAAGTACTAACTGAGCATCGTTCTATAATTTTTTTTTCTATTTTTATTTTAAAGATAACATTTTTCTCCACTTGGCTTAATTCAAATGAACAGACACATGCACCAAATCTAATTTTGGGCAGGGTGATCATTTCAGAAGGGAGCCTCCCGAGTGTCTTTGGACAGTAACAGTGGCTACATTACATGGAAATGGGGATATATATAAGGCAATGACAATGTGAAATGGTGCCCCTTTAACACATATGATACCCATGCCTCATAAGCGATAATTGCCATTTGCTATCACGAGCTTTAGATGTGGGAGCACGACTGCCCAAATTTACAACTTGAACCATGAATTAAGTGCCTGAATGTAAAATAAGTAGCTACGAGCATGGTATCAGAGTGCACAAAAGATTTGACCAGCTTACATCCGAGTCTCTGATTGTACACTTAAAGGGGTTCTTTTCCTCAACCCAGGACTATTTTCAATATGGTGGAAGACAGCGATTTAGACCTGTCAGAGATTCCTTGTCAAAAAAGAGTGATGTTTTCTCCTTTTTCTACTTCTTTGACAAAAGAGAAAGGAGTCTTGCCACCTATTCATTATGATACATAAAAAGTCTCAAAACAAAGAAAAAACTAGTTTCAGACCTGTTCGACTTAGGGACATATCCCAATCTCCCTATTCAGACTAAAGATCTCCTGATCTATTACCAATCTATCTTTCCTTTCGTTAAAATGTGCAATGTTTCTAAGACCTGATTCTGAAAATGCAAGCTATTTACTAATACCATATCAGAGACCTTTTTCATAAAAAAAATTTAAGTTGAAAGATTTTTGTCTTTAAGTTAATATGTGAAATAAGATCCAGATGACAAAAAGATTACTAGTAATTAAAATGAACCCGTGAATGATAGCACAAGTTCCTTAACTATCTCATCTAAAAGTGTCCAGTCTCACATTTAGGTAAAGCATCTGCCATTAAAGGAATGAATGCCACTTGCATCAAAACATACCAAATGTTTCACCACTCTTTTCTCCATGTCAACAAGCTAACTCATGGCATGTACTAAAAAACCCAAGCTTAATGGGGGAAAAAAAAAAGGAAATTAATTAGTTACCTGAAAAATGGCACATCTGAGTACAACATTATGTCCAGAGAGGTGCGGCCACCTCGAGCGTATACACCAAAAATTTATTTTCAACTAAAAAATTTGAAAGAAATACAAGGGTATATCACTTTAAGATTTTGATCACTTCTGATCAAAATAAGACTTATATGATGCAAATTTAGAAAATATTATCTAATTTTAGCTAATTTTTTTTCCAATTAACAAATATTCTTAGAAATACTGTTTCATAGCTGTTTTATTTTTTTCAAAGGTCTGATGTTACTTTAGTAGTTATTATGTGATAGGGTTCTGGAATAAATATTATGTGACATTGTCTACAGCAACAGTTGCAATAAAGGGGTTACTAATAGAAAGTACTGGGGTGGGTTTCACAAAGGATTTAGCATGAAAATTGGTCTAAACTTTTAGACCAAAATTTTAGCCTACTTTGACTAAAGATAAATCAGTAGTAGGCCAATAAATGAAACACTGCAACAGTTTATAACAAATAAAAAAATCATTCCCATGGTCCCTCATGTACCAATGATAACAGTTAACATGAATGAATTCTGCACTCTGGAAATAGATCCTGACAGGAGTGTCCCTTGTTAAGTTCCAGGAAATTGGTACTATCTTCAGCAGGATGTCCATTGAAATGGTAATCTATCGACAAGAAAAGAGCCGAGTGCTTGCTAATCATTTTATCAAGTTTTATTGTTTTAGCTAGGTGATGAGACTACCTTTAAACCCCCGCAATTTTCCATCAAACTATCATTACGGTAATATGCCAAACAATTCGACCAAGATTAATTAATTAATTTCATGGAAATGTCAGTTTGGTCGAATTGATTAAAATACAGCAAATGGAAACCTTTGATATCGTCGGATTGTTAGGGGTATCTGCCAAAACGTCCATCTTTCCGGAAGTATTGCATTTTACCGGAAGTGTTACGCAAGATAAGCCGCAATTTTCGCCTAACACGTGTTTCAGGCTTGTTTTATCCTCCTTTTAAAATCTTATTTTGCTGTGTACAATATGTGCTAACATTACTTAACATTAAAAAAGACGACAATAATAATTTCTAATTATATATTTCCCTCACCTACGATCATTTTCATGATGCGCTTCAAGAGTGGGACGGGTATTTCCCCAGAGGCGGGTGTTGTAAACAAAGGCCGGTCACTTATATTTGAAACCGGTAGCTTTAGTAGACTTAAACTAGTTATGTGATCTACGTTCGCCCTATTTGTATTTTAATATGACAACTGAAATCAACCGAATTGAAATTTTTTACCAGTCTGAGATCAGTTGTTTTCAACCCGCAAGGCTTGCTCAGCGTCGAGGCATAGATGTACTTCCGAAGAAAATTCAATCACCCGTATCAAAGAATACCAACTGGCACTCAAACGGAATTCAGTGTAACTTCAAATTACTTATAAGTATTTTATTTAAAAAGCATGTCATATTAAAACATATTGAGAAAAGGCAAAATACGGAGCCTACCTGTGCCGATAGACATACAGTAGGCCTATCTTGCTGGCACTCTTCCGATTTTCTTACTTATATACTCTCGCTGTGCACAAACCACGGTGCATATTGAAAACCCCACTGATACAACCCGAACGTAAAATAAGCATTTAATTGCCATAATTTTCACAAAACAAGTGCATTTATAATTTGACGCGAGAATTGAGCACATGCAGAAATGAGACAGGTCTTAACTGGTCTGGTCCAGCATAGCGCAAACCACATGTTAATGAAGACGGTCCCATTTTGGGGGAGGGGGGTCACAGGAATGGAGTTCTTCGTGGATTACGCTAAATATCATCAACATTTCATGCATCTGGGGAAATAAAAAGTGACTCACAGGTAACGTAAATATCCAGTGGAACTCTCTATGAAGCTCTCATGGAGTTAAGGAAGACGTCATTTTTATTGTTGACAAATCAGTTACCCATGTAGGTGAACAGCTACACGTATTCGTCAGATTTTGACAGCGCGTGGTATTTGGCGCCAAGAAGTCTGGGCGGTCGATCCCGCTGATCTTTCGGTCGATTGAAGTAAATGTAAGATCTTGCGGTGTTGACTTCAAGAATGTTTCTCCATCTGCATATATATATTTCAATCAAACTTGAAAATAAATTGCTTATTCTTTCCAAACTTTTTATTGCTAGCAAACGCTACATATGGTCTTTATGAAGGTGTTTTTGACGTATTCTAACCACTGTCGATATTTGGTTTCATCCAGAATGGACCTTTTTTAAACCCCCCCCCCCCCCACCTTCCCCAGTTACGGGCGTGATGAATCAGTCAGCGAGGGCAAGTCTGCTTAATTAGCACAAATTGTATGTCTATAACACTATTTTGTCATCTGGGACAAAGGAAATGACAGGTACGTCATGCTTCCAGATTAGATCTTCACTTAATAGTTTCTTCCTCATTGACGAGAGCTATTGAAAGGACAACAATTGACAAAGGGCCCGGCATGCAGCATCTATATGACTGGCTTGAAAATTTACCGAGTCTTGCCGACGATGTGGTCGAACAATCGGAACAAGTAAAAAATTCTGTCGCATGATTTTGACGTATGGACTAAATGTTTGAGCCCAGAAAAATTAATTTTATAAAATAATTTTTATGGTCGGATTGACTGGGCCCGTCGAAATGCTTGGCACATTACCGTATGACATTTTATGAAAGTAAAAAGGAACAAGTTAAAATTATTAATTATATTTCATAATGCTACTAGTTAGTTGAAGACATTGTGTGCGAGTAAAATAATTGATGAGTGATTTTGATATTAATAAAACACATTTTTTTATATAAAAAAACAAGACAGCTTCAAGCCTTGGGAGTGAAAAGTATCTTTCAGAAATCCATGGAGATACCTTATTTTATAGTCTATGATTACTTATTTCAGTTTAAGTGCCCCTTAAATCATAGGCAAGGCCATTAAAAACCTTGTTTACTCCACAGGAATAGTTGTAAATTTTTATCAAAACTATCCCTTTGCTAAAACAAATGGTGAAATAATATATAACAAAGTACCCTACATATTGGGTTTACCTTGATGTGGAACTATTAAACATAGCCTAATCTAAATGAATCTAAGCTTATTGGTACATTACCAAATAACCACATAGCACCTGCAAAATAACAGACATAGTTTCCAGCAAATTTTTGAAGATTTATTATGAACTAGATCAGTTCCCACATGGAAAATTTTAACTTTGTTGATTTTTTTCTGATAACAACGCTAACTTATCTGGATGGGTATCTTGTGTTTCATAAAAAATACATTCAAGAAATATTATTTACAAAAATAAGGTCAGAATCTTTTTGTCAGTAAGATATTAAATCATCATAAATGTTTAAATCTGACATATAAATTGAAAATCTTCACCTACTTTTTTGACAATCTCTCTTGGTCCAACAGTGCTTCACAACTTTTCCATCATTCTCTTCTGTAGGACACCGGCCAGGGCAGTCAGCTTCTGCTGGACAATTGTCGCTGGTTGGATTATTTCTGAAGTGGTGAATTCCATTTGGGGCTATTTTGTTCCAGTCTACAGTCTTTAAAAAACAAAGCTTTGGATTGTCTTCAAAACGTACTGCACCTCTGGTGATGGTAGTTAGACTAACAAGCCCTACCTCTTCCAGTCCAAACATTTCATATCCAACCAGAGCATAGTCAAAAAATAATTTCTTCCCACGGATGACAGTTAAATTTGGAAAAATATTTCTTAATGTCCTCATTCCATTCACTCTGTAGAGTAATACATAGTCTGTCACTTCTACTAGCTTTGGAAAATGCAACTTTTCGAAATCTTCTGGATTTCCATCAATCAGTAAAATCTGCAAGTATCCCTCTATGACTGTACAGTTTTCTAGACTCTTTTGGAACATGGACACATTGTTGCGAATATCAACACTCTTGCAGACTGAAAAAAAGTGGAAAAAGGATATATATATTTTTCTTAAAATAATTTTAATAAAAAATTGAATATCATTCGAAACAGCTTTATCATATCATGAGACACAGCAGAGTTTCATAATTTAATTTTTATTTCTAAAAAGATGATTAATTTATTTTATCTACCATTATTATTAATATTATTATTATTATTATTCTTTTTTTTTTTTTTTTGCCAACAATGTTCTTTACATGTATACCAAGATACAAAACATACATGAGTAATGGAACACTGGCAACATGGCAAACAAACAACAAAACAATTGCCTTGTAATGGTTACTTTACTTTTCAGGTGGTTACCAAACACTACGAAGCTATCAAGTAATACTAAGGTGCCATTAAAAAATTTTCACCTGAGAGTTAAGTTGCCATTTGGAGCCCATGACTTTAATGCAACTAATTTCAGTTTTACTTGATTGCAAAAGGAAAACAATGATTCAAATTACTTAAAAATAACACCCATTAATTCTTACTAGCAAACAAGCCTCTAAGGAAGCAGTGTTGTGGCTACATAAAGATGCATCAGTGGGTCCTCTGAGCACCAGTTATCTACATTTTATATGGAAATGGGGAAATATGGAACACATAAACACACACTGAAAAGATTTTCAAAAATATGTCCAGAACTGAATAACATTTAACAAATCTTTAATGAGCTGCTTCCTATGTGACCAAATGAATATCTGTGATGCTGAAGCATTGTTTACAGTACAGAAATGAGAAAGAAACCCCTTTTTTCCAGTCAAGGCCAATGCTATGACCCATATTTCTGTGACATGATTATTAACAGATAAACCAAAAACTGTTATCTATGAAAGTTACAAACATGTGAAATCTGATCAAATATTTCCAATCTATCCCTTTTGTAAACAGCCCTACACATGTGGATATATAATCAATTCCAGTGCTCATTATTGATCACAATGCAACAGACAGGTTTCAATATTAAAAACATGGTACAGGTGGAAAAGAGTTTCCGTGGTCTTGAGAATCTATAATGCTGCGAACCTTATCAGAAGAATGAAAAGATTCAAGAACATAGCAGACCTTGGTATACCGAGCAAACTTAACAGGAGAAAAAAAAAAAAAAAAAAAAAAAAAAAAAAAACTGAACCACCAGAGGTAACCTGTGGAGAATCCATGTAAGGACTATTTCATTCCACAATGTTATGACTTTTATGGAGAAGGCAGAATGATTAACTCAGATATTCATTATTGTATAATATGCCAACCGTAACTGATAACACTAGAGGTAATCCCCTTACACTACACGTGAAATAGGATATTCATTGTCCATTATTAAAGAATGAGATCAAATTTTGTGAATCTAAAAATGTATATTGAATATTACTGTTACATGCACTTCAGTAAAAATTGTCATCTCTAAGCAGAATGATGATAAAAAAGGCCTTTGAGACCACCAAATACCACTTATTAATAGGCATAGGGAAGGGATGGGTGGGTGGGTCAAAATACCAGACATCTATATCAGAGTTTTGACCATAACATCACCTAGTGGTCAGATATCAAGCTGATGATTACCATCACCAATGGTGACTGCAAGTTTATTTTCAGTAAAATTTTCACTGCTTTTGTTTGGAGATTTTCACACATCCCATACTACACCTCCCAAGCTGGAACCTCTTCTTTTGATAAACATGTTATTTTTAGCTAAATGCTTGTTTAAGTGTTTAGAAGACATTTTTAGTGCTAAGAAAAATCACCATGCTATTATTCTGTGTCAGGCACATGATCTGCAAATGATCTGGGTCATTCACCAAGGAAAGTTGCCCTCAGTAAAGAGGTTAAATGCATAATACAACCCTCATAAAAAAACAGATATCTACACTGGCACAGTACCACTTATTTGTCATCATAATAATATTATTGGTTTTGTTTTTCCCCATGTGTAGATTTATTTTTGTGTGAAATGAAACCTTTAAAAATTTCAATAAAATAAATACTTTAAAATTTCATCTCTGAAAGTTTTTATATAAAATTGCAGACTGACTGGAAAATTTAACTTTTGCTTAAAGACACATAAACTTTCTCATCTTTTTGTTTTAAATGATTTAGATTAAAAATTTCACCTTCACCTCCCAAGGGTAGTAATAATAAACAATATATATTAAAGTTGGTTTTGCTTGTATATTATATCATAGTTACTTGATGCCGTATCCTTTCAACTACAACAAATCAATATAAACCATTGACAACAAGAAACAACAGTTCGATATCTACACAATTAAATAAACATTTATGGTCAACAAGCTCAAATGATTCACTTATTTTGTCTCTGGTATTCCACTGGCAATTCATGTTATTTTTCATGAAATAGATTATCTTTCAACATTTGTTTCATGCTTCAAACCCTTGCTCTCAACAGATGTATTCACTGGTGCAGATTGTACAGAAACAATCCACCATATGACATGTGATGAATTGGATCAACAAAAAATCAATACTATGGTTGTAGTATTTTAATTTTCCTGGACTTGTTCATATTCATATAGGTAAAACCTCAGTCAAAATCAGTAAGATAATTTTGGTGAATTTTGATTTTTTTTTAGGTTCATCCTCCCTTCCATTGTATGCATACTGAATATTACATGTATTATCCCTACAATATTATTACTGCAGGTCTGACTTTACTGCATAAACAGCCCTCTAACTAGGCAACATTTAATTTTTGTTAGGTTTGTCATCTTTGCTATAAATAAAGAGCTGACTGATCTTTATGGATCATTATTTCACAAACTACGACTAATCTTATGGTTTAGAGGCAGATAGCATGCAGAGAAAACTATAACCAACCTAAAAATGTTGTCATAGCAACAAATAATCTTCAATGACACAACAGCACTTTCACAGAGGCCTCCCTAGTCTTAAGAATTTCATATTTAAGATCAATACAGTATATGCAGATCATCAAGAGTTTACCATACATAAAAGTGGCATGGCCATAAGCAAGCAAAAGATTTGTTTCATACCAATCAGATTTGTTATTTTGTTTTTCAATGAATTCTTGCGACCTTGGATAGAGGCATATAGATATAAATAAGTATAACACTTATAGCATGTCAAAAGCCAGAAAGCTGGTGACAGGGTACCTGAAGGCAATGCTATGCCTAATTTATCTTATATTCAAGTAACCTGCCCACTTAAACTGCAAAACATAGGCTATTCCTAGGGCTTTTTGTCATATGAAAAGAAAATTCAAATTTCTGATTAAAAAAAAAACATTATAACTTTCATATTTAAGATAATTGAAATCTACTGAAAGCTTATAATAGTTAACAAGCTAAAAGAATCCTCTAATAAACTTTATATCTATTCTTCTACAGACTGTCATATTACATGATCAATCTATACTTGGAGCTTACCTAAGTGAAAAAGTTGTGTATAATATATTCAATTTTTTAACATGGTTTTCTGGATTTATAGCCAAAACAATTACCTGTTGACTGGCATGTGTCCAGACAAAGCAACATGAATATTTTTGACATAATACTGCTATATTTGCTGCTTCCACCTCCTTTACCAGTATATTTCAACTACACAATGTAAACAAAATACATCAACATACATTTTTCAGGTTAAAGTGTCCTAAAAGCACCCTGAGCAATATGTGAATTAGGCACTGTGCTTATGAATGCATTCTAATGTCTGTGCCCATTGCCTAACTGCATTTTCAAAATGCTAAAGTCATAAAAACATCTGATGCATGTTCAGATCATTAAATCTTCAGGTACCTTAATCATTTCTAGCAGTCCTCATCTGCATAATGTGCACAGTCTCCACTAAATGATAAAAAAACAAGTATAAATAAACAAGTATAATCTCTTGTTTTTAATGATGCCCACACAATTGGACAGAATTTATTATCAAGCACTAGGCAACATTCTGTTCTCCTTGCACTAGTAAGTCTCTGATCTCTAATGAGGCATGTCGGCCATAGTAAATGATAAATGTGCATAGTCTCCATCTGTTACATCCAGAACTGATATTTTCCCTGTCATGACCTCATAGGGTGAATGCTAGAGGTTCAGACTAGGGTGCAAACAGGTGCTTTACAGTGCCACACTATAATCTGCTCATTATTTCACTAATTTACTCACTCATTGTAGACAAGAGCAACGAGTAACTGTCAGTTTATCACAGTGAAACCATAGCTTCAATAATCTTGTTAATATCATCCTCAAAATTCTTTAAGGCTTATTGGTTAAAAAATGCAATTTTCTTCTAAAGTTATATATAGAATGTATGGCTGTCGGACTGCAAGCTTGTGCAAAATATACAGTTAATGATTTAGTGAACTGATAACTTACACTCATGGAGTAAATATCCAAGCTATACGCCACTGACACAATTGTTTTATACCACCATCTACATAAAACTGTTTTCAGCCTGACCTTTTACAAAGACCATGATTTAAGGCCAGAATTGAACCTAAACACCATTTCCAGTACATGTTTATTAATGTCCTAACCAATTATTCACCAACCTTTTTTTATTCTTATGCCACGTGGATATCTGCCTACACGTAAAAAATGGTCAAGGTAAAAAAAATTAATGTAACAAATGATTGGCCAAATTATATCCAATTTGTTATTTATTATCGTCCAAAATTTTATTTGTAAAACACACAGGTTATGCAGTTATGACACCAGACATGATTCGACCAGTTTTGGGTTTCCTGTAACCAATGCTGTCCCAATGCCAGCACAAAAGGCACAAATTATACACTAATATTATATAGTACTGATAGTGTACTTTTATAAATATTAAGAGGCATTTTCAAGACTATTTTTGTTTAAGCACAAATTTATTGTGTGTGTGTGTGTGTGTGTGTGTGTGTGTGTGTGTGTGTATATATATAAGGGATATCGACTGACCAGTGGTAAAACAAAAGTGTTTTAAAGTATGTACAATTCCAGTGCATTAAAAACAAAAAAATGGAAAAGTTACAAACTCTGCTATTTTCAACTATAAGCAGGCTGTATTAATATATCTTCCTAATTTCTTGTAGCTTTGTTTATATACTAGTACTTATTCAACTGGGCCTAGCAGGTTGGTATGTATGTCAAGCATACCTGATACTCCAGACTGTTAAAAAAGGAATAACCTTTCTTTTTCTTTACTGTACCACTGCAATTTTGATATCCAAATGCCTTGAAGCATTCTTTATTTCTGGTCATTTAAGCTGCTTCCCAGCCAAATAATGACTTTTCCAAAGGGCTAGTCAGTCTGACATAATTTTCTAAGCCAGATGATTAAACCTGGTCAAATTAAATTTAGTCATCCATGCTAGATAAACTGATCATTCACACCACTTAAATGTGTAGTCATCTACTAAAGGCTACAGGAAAATTGCCAATGCCTGCACAGGCTACAAAATTTAATTCCACAAATATAATTAATGCCGATTGAACAGTACAAAAACTTAACAGCCACTCTTAATAGTTAATGAAAGTAATTAAACAAGCAGCAAAGCAGTAAAATGTACAGACACAGAAGGGAATAATGATGCACAAAATGAGTTATTGGACAGGCTCCACAAATTGCAACTAACAAGAGGTATCTATTTTTTTTTTGTTCCAGGTTACAGAGAAATTTAGTTTCAACATCTAATGGCTGCTTCTCTAGTGAAAATGTACTGAATGACCCCAAACTAAGGACAATGAAAGATGACCCCAAGTGTAACTTCTCACCATAATACCAAAGCAAATTGGCACAAACAATTTTTTTCTCACAGAAAATTGATTTTTTTTTTTAAACAAAATTTTGATCCATTTGACCTTGAAATATAGATCAAAGGTCAAATCTAAGGTCATTTACAAAATCTCCACATATGACTTTTGGCCAGACTTCTATTGTTACTTTTACCATAATTCCTTCTGTTTGGGAAGTATTTAGCATTATGCTGGAAAAAAAAAATCGAAAAAAAAAAATTGATTACTTCTGTAAGTTTGAAGACAAAAGGCATATCTGTTTTCCTTACAATGTGTTATTTGTACTGCATTCAATATAATATATGCTGAAAAAAAAACTGAATAGCTTTTGGAAAAAGGTCCATTCAAACAGTTAATCGAAATTGGCCTGCATTTTACTAATATAACAGTTTTTGACTTATCATGTTATCTCTGAAAGTGCATGGCAATACCTACGCTGACAGTGGCGACAGATGCAGGTGATGGCTATATGTACAGACACTGTATGTCTGTACATAAAAAGACAATGCTTTGACTTATTTGGCAGTATATCTTTTAACACAGCAATTGTCACAAAAGATAGTGACAATAAAACAGTTTACAGTAACCTAATAACTCCTTAAAATAAATTTTAATTTTCAATGAATTTTTAAATGCTGCAACAATAAACTTTCTCTTTTGAATCCAGTCTGAACCAACCAAATACATACCATCTCTGATTGTGGTGTACATTTCTGCAGGTGAATGTTTTTATCGTGTCTGTGTTTACTTATCCACTAAACACAGCAAAATACAGTGTACAAGTGCAAAGATTACAGATAAAGTTACCTGGCTGTTGACTGAAAGAAACAAACTATGATTGATTTGTAGGATTTTTCAGTCATGTTTTTTATTCATGTAAATGTGCGACTTCCTGACTGACTGACTGATATCTTTTCAATAAATCATTAGCATAGAATGAAAAGTATGAGCTACTCAAAAAAATATATTACTGTCGCATGCTTTAAATGTGTCATTCTTACATGTGATACATGGGAAAAGGGCTGAAAACTTGTTTTGTAATGCTGAATATACACCAAACACTTAAATGTGAATTCCTCAGGCTACCACAATCAACCAAAAAAGGATGTGGTTTCTTTTTAATCTATATTCTTCAATGTATACATAAAAGTGACTGAAGGAAAAACACTTATAGCACAAGGTCACAGAAAAAAACACTGTTTCTTACCATCAAAGTGACAAAGTAAGGAAATTTTGTTTACAAGTCAAACTCCCAATGTTAACCAAACAATTTGTTTCCTAGGACTTGAGTATATAGCAACAGGCATTTCATATTACTCAATAATGAACAACTTCATGGACAAAGGGTACAAACTAGACATTGGCTAGACAATTTCTAGAACCTAACATTTAAAAGACCATGGTGACTCTTGTATAAAGAGACCAAAGAACTTTCCAGGACAACCTTTATTTAGAATGACAAAACTTGATCAAGGACTTTTAATTATTGCCTAAGGGAATACCTCAACTTATGAATAAGTTTGCTATGATATCAACTACATGGACATTGACTGTTCACTAAAGACAAAGCACCAAACATCACTTAATTCATTTGCCCGTTATTTGTTTAGTATTTTCTTTTTTGATCTCTGTCTTACCAAGGAATGCTTATATTACAATTCAAAATATATAGTGTGGTTAATACTAAAATAATATTGAACTCAAATTTTTTCCACATCAGACAACGATGAAAAAAAACCAATTATTATTCATTTCTGTAACCAAATTTTATGCTTAAAAGTAAGAGCACACACATATATGGGCCCCATGAATAGTTTTCCTATCCTTTCAAGTCATCTTTTCACCCACATTCTTAATCAATACAGGAAATTCAGCTTAATTATTTATCTATTACAAAATCCCAATTTCCATGTGAAAAAATTTCACTGAAAACAGATTTCCAATTTCCTTTTTTTTCCAAAACAAAGCCATAAATCATACAAAAATACTCCATACAGTACAGCTTTTGGAAATTTTATCCGAATTAAAAATATTATGATTTAAAAGTGGCTACATTATGTAATAAGACATATTATAGGAATTGTGACTTTTGTTGGGTTATGCGGGAGCCATTCAGAATGGATTTAAATTGATGACTTACAATGATATGCCTTACAAGGTGAAAAACAAAGTATATTCATATATATATTATGTGTTTAATAATTATGAAAAGTGAGAACAAAATTCTGCCAAAATTAACAAAATTCATGAGTAATCGTTAGCTTAACCAACTGAAACCTGTGAAAATTAAAATAATACAAATTTGCAGCTGTCATTTCAAATGTTTTTCCAAATAAAATTCAGGAACCTGAAGTAACTACAAACAGCAGACAAACACCAAAAATTGCTCTGGCCAACCCGTCAATAGCATAAATGAGTGGCTACCACTTCCCAACTTTGACCAATTGGGAAAACCTCAAGGTCATTTTTCAGTACCCCCCCCCCCCCCACCGTACAAAAGACACAAAGAACTATACAGATAATAACCATCACTGGCTCTGTTTTAACAATATTATCCTGACAAAAGGTAAAAACAACAATGATAATCATCAATGCAAAATACATATTAATCTTTATTGGTTCCCTACTTTTCCCTTTGAAACTTTGCATCCTGACAGATTAAATCATCAGACACATAGTCCATGTTTACAGGACATACAAGGCTTTGGCCTTAATAATTCTAATTATCCTGGTTGGTGATGGCTCTCCTGTGAACTTTTATCTAGAACCGCCGCCCTGACCCAGGGCTATGTAGCAGTAACAAACAAGACCATTACCTTCACGCTACTGTGAGAAAGACCCGCCCACCTCCAGCACATTGCTACACTGGACCAGGACTGGGACTCACGAGAGTTCTGAGTTCAATAATCAAGATAGTGGCCATATTTCTTCAGTATAATCATACGTCTAGACCTACCAATATACACTATAGAGCCCTTTTTGAAGTAAAAGTCAGGGTAGCTTTAGATAATAATCTCAACCAACTCTTTTGTTATAATTTCAATCAAAATAAACTGCTCAATATTTCCAAATCGTACACACAAAAACAGATTGTTCTATATCAAACACAAAAATAATTAAATAAAAATGTTCAAATTAATGGTTCTGTCACTACAAAGTAAAATTTCAAGTTTACACTATTTTTCAATCGCCAGCGTCCACCATGAACAGACAACACAGACCACCAAATAACAATACAGGCTTCCTTCAATTAACCAGTCAATACTGATGACATAAACACAATCAGAAGCAATTCTACCTCAAGTGATGTTGAACAGACATCAGTCAACTAAGTTATATAGTTGAAATCAATATTCAGTACTAAGTAGGAGACTATTCAGATAGTTAAAAAAAAGATATATACATATATAAAAGATAATAATAACAATATAGGAGGGTGGGGGCTTTCAAAGTTTCTTCTCTTTTCCTTGCTAAATACATGATCTGTTCATACAATGTATTTTTTTTTTTGTATTTATGAAATGAAATTATTTCCTAATATTCATATTGAAATGTTTTGTGTAAAAATTATAAACTTAAGCAAAAGTTATATGTAAAAGAGATATGCCATCTATACAACTGCAAAATTATTTGTAAAAACACTGAAATTGAAAGCAGCTTACATAAAGCTAATTAATCAAAATAAAATATTGCATAACAGAGATATGAAATTTGACCTTTAAAATTTTTTTTGAGTTTTATTTGGGGATCAAGGCTTATGCAACATAACTATCCTGAGAAATTCAGAAGACTTTCATCTATAATACTACTACAGAGATATATCTATCTACAAAAAGAAAAAAAAAGAAAAAAAAAATCACTATTATAACATCATTTCAATTTCAGACCATCTTATTTATAAACACATAAATACCTAGTGATAAGTGAATAATCATAGTATACATCTCTTGATGCCTCACATACTAAATCATTATTCAAGATTCAAACTGATAAAAATATGGAATTCAATATATTTTTATAACATTCTAAAATTACAAGGTGAAACACAACAAACAGGTCAAACAGTGAAAATTAAAGAGGCAATTTCATTCCTAATGAAGGGAATACAACACTTACTGTCTTATCCTATTGACAAAGTTGAAGAGGGATTGCTACTCATATAAACTCTGATGCTACCCCAAGATCCTTGAAACCACCCAAACTTTTTTCAATCAATATCTATGAAAAACTCATTGCTCTTTTTGGTATTAAAACATACTGTAACTTCAAATCAGACTGCTTTATTTGTCCAAGCATTTTTATCATTTTCTAGTATCTTGTATAAGGAATAAATTGCCGTTCTGTCAAGGATAACGCAGTTAGACAGGAAACACATTTTTATAGTGTTTTGAATGAAAGTGAAGTTGACATTAGGCATTATGAGAGAAAGCCTGCTCTACTTGAAGTAAAGGTGCGAAAGGTGACAAAAATATGTGAAATGTGTTAATGGCTTTAAAGATTAATACACCTAGAAATCTACTGATTTGATAATTAGCTTCAATCAACAACAAAATGTAAGGATCAACACGTATATATAGGTGCTAGCCTAAACAAAAATATCCTTTTAACACTGATTACACCTGAACCCATAATTTTTTTTTAAATGAAAACATGATCTAAACACTTACTGAAAAACACAATGCCTTCAAATCCACACATAGATCATTCAGGGGATAATTTACAAAGAGTTATTTAATCATTAATCATAACAGTGAGTTTGGTGTATTTTAAGTTTTCTAAGACACACTGAAGAAGAGGTGACTATCAGCCCAACCACAAGCAACAAGAACTTCTTCAGAACCTAAATTGGCAACTCAAAGAAAAAAATTCTAATATATCACATTCAAAAGGGGTAAAGAAAACAAAATTAGCATTCAGAGAGGTATGCATGCAAAATACGTTAAGCCAATTTAGATTCTGGTAAAAGGTAAGTTTCTGACACTTACAACCGAATTCAGACATCTGCATGACTGTAATGAAAAAGTATATGATTGCACACAGATGATATTTATAATCAACACATATCTTAAATGGGAAAGGACAGTAAGTATATGTGGCCTTTAAATGCTATGCAAACAATATCAATACCTTTACATGTGCCAATGCATCTGTTAAGTGGCAGGGGATGGACAAAAGCACAATGTTAGTATGACCATTGCAACTGTCAAAATTTCTTTTTGATGCCCAACAATGAATTTTGGAGTAGATAAATAGCAGAGTGAAATTTATTGGTAACACAAGGAAACTTCATTGGCTGAGAAGCCTCTGTATTATACCAAATATCACAGTCTCAATCGTAAAAAACTACGTTTTTTAAAATCTAGGTTTTGATTTAAGGCATTGTCCTCTGTAACTGTATATGTCTTGAATGATTATTGTGGAAAAATCTTGTCAAAGAACAGCATAGTCGTCAGTACAGTTATAACATTTCATCTTTAAAATAATGGGCATGGATTTCTCAACTTTAAAGCAGACAGATATGGTCATAGAAAATGAGTATCTGGCTGTGCATACACAAAGCATGGTTGTAATTAAAATAACCAAATAAGTATGAAGATCATTCAATTGAATTAACATACCACTGTGCGATCATCTGTACATTTGGTATTTAAATGGTAACCTTTTAATCTACCAATGGCTTCAAGTATATTTACCACTACAACTTACTTTCTTCGTCTTTTGAAGAAACCGAAGAACTTATCACCACCAGTAACAAGCAATTCAGTAAGTTTTTATACATGATCGTTCCAATTAACTTGATTAAGTCCTTGCTTAACTGGTACAGAGTGTATGCATTTCCACGGTACTCTCATTGTCTGTGTCAGTTCGTCAGCCTACATGGCGGTCTTTTCTTTCCATAGTTCTGGAAAAAATATTTAAAGCAGCATAAATAAAATAATATGCCCATGTCAGGAGATAAACGATACCATCAAACCGGTAATGATCAGGCTGCTACATTAAAATGTGTCCATGAAACCAGACATGTCAACATCGTACTTGGTGAACTTGCCTTAAGTAAGGATAGCGTTTGAAGGTCCACCTTTCTAGGAAATTGACTCCTTGGTCATCCTGTCTTAGTGTGGTCTCCACATAGTGACCCAATTATTATTACATCTAGGTAATCGTTGCACAATTGCCTCAACAAGCTTGTTTTTCAGTACAACTGCTCTCACAAGAAAACAAGATAGATGTAAACAACCTCGAAAGCTGATTGGCTGACGGGCACCGTGAAAGCGAGTTACGCACCTCATTTGTAGCCGTAGTTTCCAGGCAGGACTACGTGACCGACGTCATCTGTTCTTTGTCGGGCCATGGAAGCAAAATGTAAATTATTTGTTTTACAAATTAAAAGGAAATAATGAGTGAAATATTCCTCGTGTTAAGACAGAGCTAATTTCGCATTTCACCGCTTTTGACCATTTTATATTTTCGACTTTTGATAAATAAAGGGGAAAACGGACAGCGGCACTAAAAATGGGATGATAAGTTAGTTGGGGGGAGAGGGGGGGGGAGGGTATTGACCAATTCATGCAGGACTTTGACAGTCGTTTTACTAAGCGAGACAAGCATAAAACGGTAGACGAATTTATCTTTAAAAAAGAGTAGGGCACGGGGTGGAAAAATGCTTGATTATTCGCTCGTTATTATATGCAACTCTATAAAGATTTTATTTCAAAATTCGGTGATAAATTGGGTCATTTGTTGCAGGAAAAAAAAGGTCTATTTGTACGGCCTTTAAGAGGGAACTACAAATTAAAGTCCCAATAAAAAATCATTGTGGTAAGAAATCTTTCATAAATTTCTCTTTTTAACAGTTAAAAATTTCATTAATAAATATCATAAATGAAAACTTAAAACTAAAAAAAAAAAAAGAAAAAAAAAACAAAAAAAAAACAGATCCAATGAAAATATTTTCACATTTACTGTTTTTTTTTTTTTAAGTTCCAATAGTCAAAAGAGGACCCCCATTGGATATTTTCACTACCCATGAAACCCTCTTTTCATTTCCCCAGATGTGTGAAATGTTCATATTTTTTAGCGCGACATGTGAAGTACACGTACCATTCCTGTGACGTTAAAATGCAGCTTTTTATTCTTCACCCTGATTATTTGTGATTTTCAAGATTTTTATCTCACATTATCAGTGAGATGCGAATAAAGTTTTATTTCCTGTGGACTGTGATCAACTATCCCTCTCCCCAAGACCATGAAACCCTAACAAGTAGTTCTCCAAACTTAATGTTTTAAGAACACCTATAAACAAGTGTTTTTAACATTTAAGTCCCTTTTTAGAGTATTAATTAAGATTAATTTGGTTGTAAGCTCTCACCTAAGTTAATTTAGTTTAACTTTTGTACAACTTCAACTTTGGGTTACAATTTTACTGAAAAACTATTATTATATAATTATTTTTGTTTAGGAGCGGGATAAGGATATTTTTTTTATTTTTGTTTGGGAGGGGATAATGATATAAAAAAGGGTTATCTTCGAAGTCATGGGAAAGGACGCACTGGTGTGGCTTCCCCTAGGTCTATTAGCACTGGGTTATTTGAGAGTGAAAATGAATGAAAACTAGAGGACCCATCAGAGAGGCGATACTGCCTCCGAGTATATACCACCAGCTGAAGTAAGCACATTCGTATGGAAAACAAAATAAAAGGACACCACCTACAGTGTTGTGCTCTACAAGCTCTACAAAATGCATTAAGCAAGAGCTCAGTTCATTATGGACAGTGGGTCAATGTTCAGTTAAAAGGTCACAGGAAGCCTGTCAATATATGAGTTCCATTCAAATCCAGAAGTAACTAAGATGAAAGGAGTCCCTATAATTGTAACCCCACACTATAATATGAGAGCTTAGGTCTGTGAAGTTTCTGAAAATTGGTAAAAGAAATTTTTTGCAGAAAATCCCCATAATTAGAAAATTTTGGCCCTTTTAACCTTGAAATAAAGTTCAAATCCAAGAGCATATGTGGAATCTCCACATATGACTTTCGGTCAGCCTTCCATAGTAACTTTTCCCATAATTCTTTCTGTTTTGGAGATATTTAGCATTTAATTTTCAAAAATTTTGACCAGCATGAGTTTCAACGAGTGTCATGCCTATAGGCCAATGCACCGACTGAGACAAAAAACCAGGGGTAGTCCATACTAGGGGTTCAAGTTGAGATTAAATGTGACCTAAATCCCAGAGACGGGGGTCTAGGAGGAGAAACAGTAACGATGACTGAGGGTACCAGACTGCGGAGCCGTACAGGCCGGGCCAGGACTAAAAGAATGAGTACAGCGCACAAGCTGATGGTACCAATAAAACACACAGTGCACAAGATTTATTTATTATTCCAATGTCACTTTATTCTCTGTTTTCATATTTGTAGAATCTTTGTATTCTGGTCTGTAGTTTTTCAACACCCCAAATCCCACCCCACCCTCTACCAACAAACACATCTGTTGACAACTTTGACAAAATCATAAATTTTTTGCACTTTTTTTTTAAGCAAACAAAAAATAAATGTATTGGCATTTCAATTTGGTAAGTTGGGAAAATATCCAAAAATCACTTGACTGCTTGACAATTCCAACTCATTTATTTCTCTTCATCTATGTTCATGGCACAGAGAAGATTTGAAAATATAAACATACCAATTAATTCATCCAATTTATGTGCAGGGATTGATGCTTGTCCTTTTTGCTGGTTCAAGGTTACATTTAACAAAGCTGAGGCAATGGACCTACACAGGACAATATATAATCTGGGCCATTAATATGTGCACTGAGTAACAGTATACAATACCGAATTCACTGCTTATCTGCATTGACGATAAAGATGATAAATAGAATATGACTCACTTCTCTCTCTTTTCATGATTTTTTTTATGAAAATGGAATAAAAAGAGATAGTTATTAGTTGTCCATAAATGGCAGTATGCCTACATCAAAAGTTTTTTATTGACGATGGATGACACTCACAATCCCAATCCCAATCATGATTGATTATTCTGATATCCCACATCAGACGGGTCTAATGATGCACAGTTAACAATAAATCAATAGCGGTAATAAGAATATGAGAGATAGGGAGAAACCAATAATGCACTGGCAAATGAAAGAACAACTAGCAGTAAGCTGAAAGTAAGAATGGGTTGAGGAGGAATTAAGTTTAAACTCTGGGTACATGTTAGGTCCCTTCACTTGACCAAAAAAAGTTCAGAAACATCCCCTGCGAAAATTTGTCTCATTTAATGCTCACTTACGGTTCCCAATCTGTCCTAGAATTAACATAATGTTTTTCTCTTTTAATGAAAAATGTTCTTAATCTGTTCTAGGACATTCTGAAGGACTTCCCAAAAAAACAGGTCTTGCACTGTTTTATTCATTACAGAACAACATTAGAACTGTACAAAAAAAAAAAAAAAAAAAAAAAAAAAACACCAAATGTTGTAGAATAGATTGAGTACCATAAGTGAATGTTAAATGAGACAAATTTTCGCAGGGGATGAAATTGTTTTTTTTATAATTAAAAAACTATGTAGTTTAGTGGTAAAATCTACAGTGTATATAATATAGTAATAAATGGTGGGTGCATTTTACCTTAGCTCATATGGTTATTTTATAATTATTCAAAATAGCAATGTTTCCAATTTTTTAGGTCAAGTGTAAATCAAGAGATAAATGAGACATCCATCAGATGGGTCTAATAGGACGGTAGGGGAAAATTAATAACTGTTATTTTTGTTTTTGAGGTTTTTACTATTGCAGGTTACTTGAATTTGGCACTTTTTAGATTGTGTGTGTGTTGTCACTGTTGTGTGTGAAAAATAAAATAAAAATCCATAGTGATTTTGATACATCTTTTTTTTCATGTTATATATACTACTGCATGAATTCTCTGATTTAAAAAAAAAAAAAAAAAAAAAAAAAAAAAAAATATATATATATATATATATATATATATATATATATATATATATATATATATATAAACAGGTCTTGCAGGGAATATATATATATATATATTCCCTGAATGAAAAATTATTTGTTATTGCTAAATGCAGATAAGTGAGAAAATATTTGATAACTAACATTGGAACTGTGTATTGTCACATTTACGCTGCCAAGGTTCCTGAAAAGTGTTGCTCATTCCAAACTAACCTACTGGGGATCAATTTCAATATGGGCCCTGTTAAGTTTGGCCAAATAAGGCCACATTCACAACAGTGGACTAACTTGTCAATGGATCAGATATGGTGACCCACTTAAAAGCTTGCCGTATAATCCCCTAATAGACACTGAATAGGTTTCCTGTGGGGATTAAGCAACAAGCACTCTACTAGGTGTGCCATCTTTGATCCATGGACTAGTTAGTCCACTGTTGTGATTGCCGCCTTAGTGGGGTTAAATGCCTTTCCTGGAATGAATCCTGCATGAAATTAAGTGCTATAATTGGTTTAATCGGGGATTCTGCTGAAAGGGGATATCTTGTTTTCCTATCATGATTTTCAGTAACACGTGCTGGCCTAATTAAGTCACCTTTGGATTACACAGTAAATATTTACAGCATATAAATTTAAATAGTATGACTGAAAAACAAAAAAACATTTTTTTAATCTGATCTTGAAAATCTATCATTTGGTCATTTTCTCAATGAAATCCTGTCAGGTATGCCATATAACTTCTAATATATAGAAGACAACTAAGAAAATTAATAAAAAATAAAAACAAACAATTTTTTCTTAAATTGATCTTGAAAACTTTTCATTTGATGTTTATTTTCTCAATGAATTCCTGTCTTGTATGCCTTGGTATGAATAAGAAGGGTGGCAAAATTACATGAAAAGTGTCTCTATGACAAAGACTCCTCATGGCTCATCTGAGCAATAATCTTATTGCCCTCTTGGCAAATGCCCTCTTGCCATTTCATCATGGGTCTGCCGAAATTGCGCAAAACGCCGCAATACAGCGCAATACACTTGAAAAAAACGAGTCCAGTCACAAGTAAACACAGGAAACAGCAATTCCAAACAAAATAGTCTGATATAAGAACGAAATATATTACTAAATAATCAATGGCCTTGATAAAACTTAACAAATTGGCACATTTTGTTTATCATTGGGTCAACCGCCATGTTGGCTAGTGGCTCTTCTTGGTCGGTAATATTGTCAAGAAGAGCCACAAGCCAAAATGGCTGCCAACCCAACGATATTAGAAGTAGCGCTGATGTGTTAGTTATATCAATGATATCAATAATCTAGTCAATTATTTTGCTTTTATATCACCTTATTTTGTTGAGAATAACCGTTTTCTGTGTTTACTTGTGACTGGACTCATTATTTCAAATGTATTGCGCTGTATTGCGGCGTATTGCACAATTTAGGCAGACCGTTTCATCACAGCTTCTCTAAAGCTATGGCATAACATATGTCAATGGCCTCTTGCCATGTCCATGCCTCTTGCAATCTAGGCTCATCTTATTGCCCTCAATAATAACATGCACATCCGTAAGTAAGAAGATTATGACATCTCTCATAAGAAACTTTTCTTGATATGAAAAAACTTCAACTGTCCAGTTGAAATTAAAATCTAGACAGGAAATCCATTGCAAAATAAATTACCCAACTAGACCAAAAACAAGCCCATGCTCCACAACCTAAGAAAATGAAAGAGAAACAAATATCCAAGTGGAGAAAAACACCTTTTTTGGTTTAACATTAGTTTGCTGCAAAACATGATCAATCACCAAAATTCATAAATAACTTAAAGCACGGTTTGAATTCGAGTACTGCCTAGTTTTAAAACCTGCTTTAAGGAAGGTTTTGAGAAAAATTGAATCTGTGACATTGGTAAAGAGTAAATTATAACAGTTGTTACATGTACTTTAATTTATCAAGTCTTAACCAGATTACTCTTAGTTATAGGCAAAACCAGACTAAAATATGCTATCAGCCCTTGAAGATCAACCAAGGTCATGAAAACACAAGTATGTAAAGATGTATCAGTAAGAAGAGGTGCACTTTTGAGTAGTCCTTTCTAGTGCAGATCGATGTACATTGTACTTATTGCAGTACTTGACACAGTGTCAAAACAAAGTTTTAAAAGACAAGTATTATATGCAGCTGAAAGTATTCTGAGAGGCATATATATATATATATATATATATATATATATATATATATATATATATATATATATATATATATATATATATATAAGCAGTGATCTTTAATGTATACAAGTATCTGAAGGCAAAAGAACTAAGATATGAAATATAAAAGGGTTTTCATACATGTATATATGTATTATAAAGGTATATCACAGCATTTTTTCAATAATTTCATCTGTTCACTTACAGCTCAAACCATTAGAGCTCATGCCAGTCTTGATCACAGTAAACTAAATGTACATATACACCCAATAGATGGCAGCACAAATATAAGCATATGACACACCCAGTCCACCCCTCTATTTGCCGCATTCTCTGAACAAGGAATCACACACACTGTCCAGAGGAAATATCTCATGTCTCCACTTCCAAGATCATTTTCTGTTTGATATGTATTTTTTTCTACTCTTTGCAAAATCATTGTCTATCCTTTATTTTCAAACAGTAACGGAAACTTTATAAATAACAATTATTTGTCACATATATCGTCCAGATTGTCTCCAGTTGTGGAGTAATAAACAATTTAAATTTCACATTACTGCATGTTTTCAGGTACTTCTATCATCAAAATGATATAGTTGTTTTTACTTTTTTGAAGGTCACACCATGTTAAAAATGGGCCTTGAGATTAATGGCAACATTTCATGTATTTAAGTTCAGTGATCAAATGGTTTCTATTTACTCAGATGTTTAATTCCCACTTCACTGTTTGTTGAGTGCTAAAATTCTAAAATCAACTTTGAGATAGTGTAAATCTAAAAACAATAGAATTTTAAACAATTATTTGCGGAACTGATAAACAATGAAATTCTTTGAGAACTAGTGTGATGTGATCATAAAAGTGAGTTTTAGAGAAAATTTCTGCTGCATTTTGTACTGATCGGAGTTCAGATCAAACTGTTGCCACCAACTAAACAGGAAGTAACAAGGGCATGGATTTACTTTTCTCTTTCTTTTTTCAATAAAATGAAATATTTTTGAGATTCCCTTGAGATGGAAAAATATGACCTCCAGATTTCTCACAGTGCTCAAAAGCATTATGTTTATGTGCTTCACTATATATATTCTACATTTGCTTAATTTTGAAAAGTGACAAATAAAATAAGTGATCTCTATGTTATCAATAAAAAACTAGTGAGTTAGCATTAGCCAATTTCTTAGCTCTCTCCTACATGCTTGGATACATGGCATCACATCATCTGGCCTGTCGCAGACTATGTATATTCGGGAGTTGTCAGAATATAACATCGGGTTAAAGACATGTCTAGGTACCATTTCCTTAACAGGATTAAAAAGTAAACAGGGCCCTAGAATGGGACACAGCAGTACACAGGTATACTGCAGAACCAATATTGAAGCCGACTGTTCCCTTCATGTAAGGTTGACAGTGCAGTGCCTCCTAATTTTCTTCCAGAACAAAGGAAAATTTCCTATTCACAAAGCATTTCTTGATCTGTTCAGGCACTTGTAATTGATGTTTTATACCATTTTGATATAAATAATTGAGTTCTAAATATCTAGGCAGACACTAGGACAGACTTCCTGACTTTTCACACAAAATATGTACCATGCAGAATCAGATATGGCATTGTTTTCACTTCATAACAAGAAAATGGTTCGAGTTCTGTAGCATAATTTCACTTGGCTTTGGTCAATTAAAGAAAAATGTGATTAAAAAATTTTCTTTTGTCAAATTCAAGTTTGTCAGATTTTTTCAAATCCTCACCCATTTGACATGCAAGTACCAATGTTAAAGTTTAAATAACATTCTTAAGGCTTCTTTTTTAATGAACCAATATTGAAAAAAAATTATTAAATTTATTATATAATATTGAAAACCTAGATTGAACTTGTATATTTTGTGCAAGGCTATTAATTTCCCTTCTTAAAAGCTGTGCCTTCAAGACAAAATGGAAAGCAAATTCAGACAACCTCCATGGTACTTTCTGGTGCATGTAGTGAGTTCTGCCCTAGTTTCAGAATCCCAATAAATTTACCTTGATACATGTATATGCAAATACTCCTCAAGGTAAAACATGACGTACCAAGTAATATTCTTTATTGGAATGTTCACAGTTACAATGTTTGGTTTTCAATTTCTGTTAATTTTTGTACAATGAAACATCCCCTCTAAATATGCCATTCTTTGCTTTTATCTAAAGATAATAGGACATGCGGTACAAGTATCAGATATTAGTGATAAGGTAACCAAAGATGTGTGGTGTTGCAAGATGTACCTTGATTTTGCTGAAACAAATCTTATTTTACAGACACCACGCAGCAGGTTTGCCACAGTTAGGGTCTTCCATGCCACAATAGGTACATTTATTGTCACATGACAGTAGTGGGAATCAGTATCTTGAACGACACACCACACATATTTAATTACCCTGTCACTAACATGATTGTACCAGTTGAAAGTATTAGTTGGGACGGTGTGAATCATTTACTTGATGTATTTCACTGGGTCAACAATTATTGCACTGATGCATTACTGGGCTACCTTTCATAACAGCATATAATACTACAAACAGATTTATAACATAACTGCCATATGTTCCTTCACAAGAGGGATCACAGTTAAGTTGTATTTCTTCAAGGAAACCTTTCATCAAAACAAATCAAACCACTGTCAGATGTGGGTCCCATTATAAAGATTGTAATGGTACTGACAAAGACCTCATCTTTTTAAGAGTTACTCAGGTATTAATCTCTGCAATTGTGTTATTTCATACCTTGCACATTTTCCCTTAATCACTTAACTTCAAAAAAATAATGCATCACTGTATATTGGATGGGGTAACTGGGCAGTCTTTGATGAAAAGCATTTTGTACTCATTAAAAGGCACTTTGTAAATAAACATTGTTCATGGTATTTAGATCCATAATAAGACTAATTTTAGCAATAAACACTTTTAACTTCTTGAATGGCATCATTTTAGGGTGCATTCAGCTTCAGACATTGTACCAGCTGGGCCTGTCAACTCTGCAGGGGATTGGTTTTAAGTGCAATCAGTTGGATCAGATTGATTGTCTGACACACCTTCTCTAGCAGCCATAGGGTAATTAAGACAAGCGCACACGGAAGTTAATTACCACATAGCTGCTCAGGGAGACCTATCATACAATTAAGCTGATCTCACTGACTGCACTTTAACGAGAAGCCCCTGCAGGGTTGGACTGACCCAGCTTGTATATGTCTGAATCTGAATGCCGCCATAGACTTCTTACAACATATGTTACAATACAAATGTACAAGCAGAAAAACTTACCACAAACAGTAATATACCGGTACAAAAACAGTTCTAAAATGTTGTAAGCATTAAAAATTGTAACATATGACACATGAGAATCATAGTACCATCATTGTAGCACTTATCCAGTTCCAGCTGGCTCTTATAATAGTTGAAATCTATACATTATAAAAATAAGCATGATGAGTAAACATATCATTTTTCTAAAAAACACTGTATACATGAATTGATCTTCTTATTCCATAATATTTATGAAAATATTAAATTGTGCATTTTAAACATATGCATAGGAATGTATCTTTGGATTTTTTCTTATTGGAAGAACAATGCAATACATTTTACTAATAAAGCAAGGATCAGATAGATGCCACGACAACTGAACCAGAACAAATTAATCACTGAATGCCATTAAAATATCCCCCACTCCCCACAAACTGCTTTGTCAAAGAGGAAAAAAGGGCTGGGATAAGTTTTTCTAGTGGCACCCTGATAGATGCACATAAATAGTTTTTTATGTAATATAAGGTGTAAGTATTTCATGGCGATCAAGCATATGAAGTTTCAGGTAGCCCTCTTATGCCATGGGATAAATTGACCTCTGAGATGTATGTCAAAGTGAAACATTCACCGAACCCTTCGGTTCAAAATTACCAGGTACCTGGTACACCCCTCTGTGACAGAATGAACTGTCTATAGATAGCTTTCCTGTGGCCAGAGCTAAGTAATCAACAACTTGTTAAGCTCTTTGTATCTTCAGTGAAACCAAGGAGTTATAACAGAAGGAGATTACACGCAAGCCTTTCTATTGTCCGATGTCTGTTACGGTGGGCGGAGCTAGCTACGGGGGGCCTCCGGTCTCAAGGTTTCGTCTGCGTCGCTCTCCTCAGCTTGGAGATAAATTTCATATGCGTTATTTCGCGTTAGAATTCGAGATCAGAAATGTCAAAGCGCCGCTGTATGCTGACGATTTTTTTCACAGGTAATTGTTTGGACGATGTGCTGGAAGGGAACGATATCATAGAAACCGATTATAAGGTGGTGACTGAGGATGGTCGCCATGAGCTTTTTTTAGTCGGTGATAGATGGCTTTTTTATGGCACAACCCGGTGAAAAATCACCAAGGAGAAGTCAAAAGAAAACGTCCCAACTGTGGTTTGTGAAAATGACATTCAAGTGAACGTCTGTCCTCACTGCCAAAGGACATAATATTAATACATTAACGTTTGGACCCTCCTGCCCTTGGGTCCCATAAACATATACATTGTGACAGTGCCTACGCTTTGTGTCTGGTTTTAAATTTCTTAAAGTATTTTTTCTCTCACTCGGTATAATTTTAATATTATAATGCATTTAATTAAAATTTTAATCCAAGGTTGAGGCAATGCCACGACACGTCAGTTTACTGAATACTCGTTATAAATTTCTTTATCTTGGAAATTTCCCTTTTTTCAGGATTATTTGACACGTACTAACACTGTTCATATTTGTCGGTAAACAAGTGCACAGTGCTATACATTAAGAATAATTTTTATTCATTCATAAATACATTTATGTACAAAATATATCAGAAATTTTAGTATTCACTGAGCTCTTTAAAGTGAAACAAATAAAGATGAGAATATTGAATTTCAAACTATTATTTACTATATTAACTTAAAATATCTTTAAAGTCAACTCTATACTCAAGCGCTCTATACTCATGAAAGTAGCATCTGTGAGTAAAACCATTTTATTATATCAATAGAAGAACAAAAACAAAAATTTTACACATAAGCAGTAATAAATGAAGTCATAAGAATGATTAAGTTGCTACAGTTTTCCAGTTTTATGCAGTCTATGATGGCATTTTTTTCAACCGTGCAAATAGAAATAATTATATTCTTTTTTATCTGACTTGCTGATACAAGTCTGTGCCAGATACTATTCCACTTACAGGCCAGCAAGGTCTGAGAATCTAATGGGCCGAATGAAAAAAAAAATCCTAGAAGATGAAGTGGTTAATTCTTACAAATAGGATAAAAAACATGGGATTTTCAAAAGGTTATTATAGATCACGAAAACACTTAGTTAGAACATTTATAAAATGTAACAGCTGAAAAAATTAACTGGTAAGTAAGCAGTAAGTGACTGCTTTAAAGAAATTTCACTGAAACAGAAATTTCACTGGCAATCAGGTAGACTGTTATACCATGGCACTCAACAATTTATATATATAGGTTTTGAATTTTTTTCCACGTAACAGTAACATAAAATGTATGTCCACTTTTGCAATGTATAGAGTCAGTTAGGTGACTGAAAATATTTTAAAATTTCATAAAGGAGCACTATTAATTTAATGCAATCTCTGTTGGCCAGTCTTATCCAGTTTCTTCTCCAAAAAGGACAACTCAAGTGAGAATTTCTTCAGGGCCTTTTCTTCTGCCTTGCTAATGCCATGCCACTCAGAAAAAGAGAGAAACCTGTAGGTTAGAAAAAAAACATAAAAATAGCATTATGAACTACTAGTATCCATGTAGACATTATGGAATTACGCAGTGAAGTTTAATGTGTCTTGTTATGACTTGACTGAAATAATGTTCACCACATAAATGAACAATTTACAACTAAATTTATATAGAACATCAAGATTCATGATCACAAGCTAATAACCCCAAGAAATTGAAAGAAATTGTACTTATTACAAGAAATTATTTAAATCCGCCCTGGTTCCTACTCTTCTGACAGGACAAAAAGGGGATTTCAGAGAGGCGGGTTGCTAAAAGGAAAATGCCCAAGGTTGTTGTATTTTGAAAAAAAAATTAAAAAGGGTACTGTTGTTAGTGAATGTTTAATGCATCTTAGGCATTATCAAAAGTAACTTACCCCAGACACATTGACTTCCTTTTTTCATTGACATATTTTAATTTTTTCCAGCCTGACCATAATTCATATATTCAATGCAGCCTTCTCCCATATCTATAATAGAAAAAAAAACTTGAGTAGTGTTAAGATATGCATGTCAAATTCATTATCAATTTTGAGAGAATTTCTGTTTCAACACTACAAGATGAAATATTTAATTTCAAGTAATGAATAAACCTTAATAGAGTTCTATTCTTTTGTAACCACCAAGGCAAAGCTTCTTTCTTAAAATGAACTGAAACATCCAAGCTTGCCACCTAACATGCCAAAGTAGTGAAGTATAATTTAAGTAGAGAAGCAAGTACCCCTTAATTATAGAGGTGTCTCACACAATAAGGTGTGTCTTACACACCTTGACTCAAAGAGAGATGTGTAGTGAGATAACAGGTAAAGTAATTGGTGGAGCCTAGGTGAACTTAAAACCTTAAGACTTTAAATTAAGAAGCACCAGGATTCATGTGTGTTCTTTTTTTCAAAGGTTTAATATGAATTAAACCATATATATGTAAAAAGAAGACTAAATAAGTTAAAAATAACTATACCAAAGACACTGTGAAGTCAAACTTCCTGTTAGACCGCCATGATGGAAAATGCTTGGTGGAGGCAAAATTTTCCAGTCAAAAAAACTGAGCACTTTACATTAACAACAAAGTTACCAGTCCAAAGCCACCCACCATGGTGAGAAGAAAAATGATGACCAACTGTCATGATAAGTCTTTTTAGATTTAAACATGAAAAAGGTAAAGGCCAAAATGGTACATTTACCCATAACACTAGAGTAAAAAATTGGTATTCTGAACAAATCAGGTTATATTTTTCAAGAAATATTGGAGCAGTATCCATGCAATATATACCACGCCACGACCAAGATGTTCAAGAATCTAAACACACCAATTTTTTTTATAATCTTGCATTTGAAAAGTACAAAAAGCGGTAAGGCTTTTGGCCGTAACAAGCGTAACACTTTTTGATCGGAACTCATGAAAATTGTCAATTGTCGTATCCAAGCTAGACCACATGTAAAATCGCAAAAAAAAACAATACTGCTCAAGCAAGTGTGTTGCACACATAACAATTAGTTAAATTTTATGACTGTCATGTGACACAAGTTTCAAAAAGTTATAGGAAAATGTCTTTTGGAGTAATTTTTTTTCGAAATATTAACAAGATGGCGGCTTAAGCATCTGCTTGTTATTCGGCTACTGAAAGTGCACCTAAGTTTTACTCTTTGCTATTGCCACAAATTACTTAACAATTGCAACTGTATAAAGACCAAACTTTCTTCATCTCATACTATATTTATAGGCACTTGTTATGAGTGGGAAATATTTTTCGTGCAATATTTATTCTCCACACACCACCTCGCGAGATCAACATGTAGCTGGACACTTACACAGTGAGACCCTACGACATAAAAGTTGCAATTTATCTTCATATTTCGTGTAGTTATGCATTTAAAAGCACTTACCTGTTTTTTGAAAACCTTGTCCAACGTAATATCATATAAATTCTGCATTTCTCTCATTTTTTAGAAACTTGGGACTCCGTTTCTGTTTCTGACCTCAAAAATCAACAGACGAAGGCACAGATACTAACAAACGAGATTTAAACGAGAGTAGCAATTAAGCGTAACAGAGATAGGCATCCATTGTTCTCTGGGTTCTATTCATTCCGACCAATGAGAGACCGTAATACGGGCTCCGCCCCCACGCGTGTAATCTCCTTCTGTTATAACTCCTTGGTGAAACTGACTGAAAACTGTAGGAAATGGCCAGACTTCATGATAAGGTATCTTTTAGTTAATTTTTTTCCTAAGTAAAATACTACATAAATATAAGGAAAAAATAACATTTTCCAGGTATACAAAATGCAAGTTCATGGTTTTAGTAGGTAAGATTTTATTGAAACTGACTGATGACCATGCAAGACTGTGCCCAAGGACAGATGAACAACCCCTATCCAAGTATACCTCAAGAGGTAAGGTATAACAACATTTGGAATCTAAGAGAGAATTCAGACAGACATATCATACTAGTTTGGTCTGTCCAACTCTGAGAGGGCTCTGGATAAGTGAAATGAGCCTTAACTGAATGACAGGCCTCCTTGAGCACCTAGAGGGTAATTAACTTTCATATGCACTCGGCTTAATTACCTCCTAGTTGCATGACAATTAAGCCCATTCCACTGATTGCACTTAAGGAAAATCCCCGCAGAGTTGGACCGTCCCAACTCGTATGATATGCCTTTTTAGAAAGGGATCTAACTTTCATCCAAAATGTCACTGTCTAAAGTTTGGACACTGTCTAATGTTTAGAACAATTAATGTTAGAACAATTAATTTCATCTGTTTATGAAACTGTTTGTTCACTTGCTCAGAGAATATGGTCTTTTCAGCTTGACAGATACTGTTGGCAGCTCATTGGAATGATAATAGTACAGTAAATCAGGCAGTGTGGGGAATTCTGTGTCTTCTTTGAGCCAATATCCTTCTTCTGGCTGCAAAATCATTTAAATTAAATTTCTATTTAGTAAGGTACCACTGTCTATAAAAAGCAGAATGATAAAGTGCTTTTAAAATGTTCACCAGATCAAATGAGGTATGCAGCATACAACAAGCCTAAGGGTACCAAATTATGTACAAAATGTGTCGTATCATCTGTCTGATTAACAAGTTTAAATATGGGAATGACAAAGTTATCTTTGTTGAAATACATTTAACTATTGCTAATTGCCTTTCACCCCATAAAAAAGAACACAATGAAGAATGAAGCTTATGAAAAATGTATTAATTTTTATAGGAATAGAAAAAAGGTTTATTTAGGCCAGCATCTGACAAATATCAATACCTTGTGGCATATCCGGTACTTTTTTGGATGCCCTGATGCATAAACAACTAGAACCTGCAAATTCAAAAGGAAATGTTAATTAAACTTCAAGAACATGACAGGTGATACAGAGAAAACAGGAAAGTCTACAAATACTGAATACTGATGTTTCATCTACATCCCATACACTTCTTCAGGGAACCAAACTAATTGTCAAATGTCAACCAGGGCCTTGTCCCTTAACTCGTGTTATTGGAAGTGCAGCCTGCCATGTCTATTCAGACGTGTATTCAGGTATGCTAGTTTCTCTAACCTCCCCTAGACAACCTTCTAAAACTTTGCATCAACTGGTTCCCCCAAGCCTTGTAAGGCTTGAAATAAATTGGAAAAAATATCAAAATGTCCTACTATAGGACAGAGAAACCATCCCCGAGCAAACATGACTGACAGGTATTTCAATTACAATAGAAAAAGGACTGGGCCTCAGTGGACATTCCAATTTGATTGTCAGATGACAACAGTGACATTTAGTTCAGCTTCCTGAGAAAGTATTTAATATATACATGAAAGATTTGAGTGCCATTTTTGTCAGGAATCTCATATATTTTCATACCATATACCCTCAATGATAATCTGTTCAATGATTTCATGTGATCATTTTATTATTATTACTTAATCTCACCTGCTGGTTGCACTCACTATCCCTAACTAAATATACTCCTTCTTCACCTAGGTTGCGCAGACACCTAAAGGAAGAAGAAAAATGGGTTGCTAAAACTTCTTGGATGATGTCTGTCAAAGTTACACAGATTCAATTCTGTAAAGATCTTAAAAGTTCACAATAATCAAAGAATTAATAATTATTTTAGATTTGATTTTATAATCATTTTATGCACCATTCCCTATACTCGTATTCTGCAAATTTCTATCATTAAAACTGGACTTACTCATTTGCTTCGTCTTTATCTCCATGCCAGAATACAGATGCCCAGTAACTTTCACTGTCTCTTACTTTCTCTTTAATTGGCTGGAAGGAGAGTTCTGGTAATTATTTGATTTTAGTATTCTCTTTATGAATTTTAAAATGGAGAACATATCTGCTTGCTTCAAAAATGAATCTCTTGGAATCTGATCATGAACTGATTCATTTATGTGGTCCCTCCTTCAGTAACATCCAACTTTTGAAATAAAGAGGGTTTTACATCAAACATTCCATTGCTGTAACAGTAAGAAAATAAAGAATTACCTTTAACTTTGGTAAAGGACGTGGAGGCGCAGGAGCAACTTCATCTGGCACAGAATCGGACTAAAATGGGAAGAGAGGATGTTTTTGCACAAGACATCTTCATAAAAACACTAGCTTCAGCAACAGCCATTTACATATGTATACAGAACCACATATTCCAAATAACACACAAGATTCAAGACCAAGTATAAAATTGTTCTAAAATGTCATACCATTTAAATAAATTAAAATAAATTTTGCTTAAGATCAAATGATTGAAATTTCATTATTTAACCTACCCTGTCTCTTCTATAAGCAGCAAGATCGAAAGTTTTACTCTTAGAGCTCTGTCCATCTGGACTTTTTCTTCTAAAATAAAATACAATGTCAATTTCAGTTACTGTAATGAATGTACGATAAAAATGCATGAAACTATGAAGGTTATTGGTCTTTATTCTATAAAATAGACGTAACTGAAAATGATAACATTTTACTTTCAATGCCTCAATATATAACTCGCTTATCTTTTACAGTGCTTTAAAATCTATGGTTCCAAAATGGTCATTATGTAAATTATACATAATGAATAAATCTTATAAATCATATATAAATAAATGAACATGGAATATTAAAAAAAAAATTACTTCTCGGTTTCTGGGCCTATTGTATTAAATGGTTTAACGGCTAATTTTGGTTTTCTTGGCAAGTCTGGTTTTAAAGGCAGTGCAGGTTTGGCACCTGCAGGAAGCTAAAAAGCAAAAACATTAAGAAAATAATACAGAAATATATGACATTGTCCACGTATTGCATTTCATGATAAAATGAACTCCACAAACTTTTAGTGGAAAACATGCATACTGTGTAATTTCACAAATATAGCTTAAACAGCATAAAATATCAGAATGTAATTTAAAAATATTGAGCTTTGACAGTCTTAAAGCAAAATGAGTCAGATATACTTGTGTGCAATACTATGTATTTTTGTTTACCTTTTTATGCATATCTTCTCTCTTTCCTGGCAATTTTGGAAGAGGCCTTAAGGGAATCTTCATGTTCATTTCCTTTGTTAACTGCTTCACGTCAGGAAGTGTTTGAGATGTATTTTCTGAAAGAGAATAATGCTTTCTTGGGAAATGAATTCTATAAAAAGGCAAACATGGATTTTTTTGCATTATGTCTTGTCTGCAATTCAGCAGGTATATTAATATTACTTGATTACTTACAGATATTATCTAGTTGCTGAAAGAAACCGCCACTGGTAGTCCAGACTTGTGGTTATGTACCATATTAGCCAGAATCAGGTCAATGTTTAGTTTTATATTTTTCCTTTAGGAGATATGAATCCCAGATAATGATGTTTCATTTAACAAAGGCATTATTTAACCTCTTTACTGACAAAATCAAAAGCCTTAAGGTTTCCTGACACCGAATTGTAGTGCTTGTTGTTGTGATTAAACAGGCACTAAAATAGTGGCGATAGCTGTTTAGGTGAGGCAGGTCTGTTTGAAACTGATATAACAATTTTCACTTCAAAAACTGACATATTTTTGATGTGACACCATTTATCTCATATCATGACAATGTTAATTTACACATGTTCTAAGCAGATCAAACCCCCTAGTGGCTTAACCATTTTATAAAATTCTTACTGGGACGTGGTATTCTTGGTTCAGACTGACTGTGCTGAATTGATCGCTTTGTGGGAGATGTAATATTGTCCTGCATTTCATCTTCATTTAGCATCAAATAATCTTCATCATCACTGTCTGTAAAAAGGCACATATATTAAATTTTAGACACATAATTAAATGAAAAGAAAGCTACAATGGTGCCTGACATATTATATTAAAATATATAACCATCTTCTTTTCTTTCAGTCAAGCTGTATCTTTCCATATATCTTAATAACATAATGACAATAGTAGTGGATACAAAAATATTTTAACAATGGAAAAACAACAATTCTTGAAATCTTACTGGCACATACACGAGAAAAAAAATCAATGAAATATACCTTCTAATCTTATAAGGTTTTTTGGCATACTGACTTCACTACAATCATCATATATTTGCTTCTCTAAGTCATCATAAGTTTGGGATAATGCATCTACATCAGCTGCATCTAAGGCTACAGAATTATGCCTGCTTTCTCCATCAGGTTTTGATCTGAAATTCATTATGTTTTGAATTATCATGAACAGTAAACTATTACCTTAGGTCTTTGTTTTCAATAACAATGCTTTGTTTATCATATTGTCTAAATAATTGCCATCTCTTTACGATGTATATTACATTAAAATACTAACTTTTCATATTTATAACATTACTAGCTCCATGGTCATAATTTGCTTGTATTGTAGAAAACCTCTAGTATACAATAATTTTACCTTTCTGTTGTCTTGCCGTTGGCATAAAGCATCTCCCTTTTGACATCTTTCATCCACTCCTTAAACAAAAGGTTTAAGATGACTCCAAAGGTTTGACAATGCATTCTTATTGACTGTTATATCTAGTTTGAATCAAGTATTTAGTTTTGGACTTTGACCAGCTTTATGCCACAAAACTAAACATACAAAAGAGCACCATAAAGTCCTGAAGATGACTCAAAATGTATCTTGACATAACTGCCAAGAATGTGAACAAATACTGAAAAACAGATGCTGAAACTCTACCATTTTTCACTTACCCTAACCAAAATTATATTTAAACAAGGCAGCAAAGCTGTCAAATGTACAGACAAAAACCAGAAAATAAAAACGCAGGAAATAGGATACTGTCAATTCTGATGAACTAATGTATTATGCTTACTGTAACTGCATAGCCAAAATCAAATTCTTATTCTGCATAACATTGGATTAGGATGAAATTAAAATGTGTATCAAGCATTAGACTAAGTTCCCATACCTAGATCAATCTAACAGGATCAATCCAACTCCAAGGGGTTTCTCACTAAATTGCTTTCAGTTTGAGAGTCTTAGGATTCTGGCATGCCAGTTTCAGTAGGCGTGACAGACAACTAAGCCACTTACATTGATTGCAATTTAGAGAGAATTCCCATGGAGATAGATCAATCCACAGTTAGCGTGATAGGGTCTGGAAATAGTCCCTAAGGTGTCAGGCTGATAAGAGTTAAACTTTGGAAGTGCCAGAATGAGGCACAGTGAAAATTAAACAAAAAAAAAAATTGCTTAAACTCATTAAAAAAAAAAAAAAAAAAAAAAAAAAAATATATATATATATATATATATATATATATATATATATATATATATATATATATATATATATATATATATATATATATATATATAATTAATTTTTTTTTTTTTTTGGCTGTATGTCAATCCTAAGAATCATTCTTGTAACTTAACAAAATACAGAAAATGTTACAAAGTAAGAGTACAGGGCTCCTGGCAGATGGGAGTGATAAGTCACAACTTGAAAATGCCAGTATAGCACTCTATAAACCTGCATTGCCTCCAAAACAGAAAACAATCACACTGGTTTTCAAACACAAGCTGCACTTCTGTCTTATGAAACTTTTCAGTAAGTTTCAGTATCGTAAGTAACATGGTTTTCCCTTAATCGCTATCCTGGCAGCAGTGTCCAAAATAGGGTTTTCTTCAACTTTCATGCAATAAAACATAATACTTAACAGCATAATGACCATCAAATTTTTTATAAAAAAATAAAAGTATCATGAATATTCAGAAAATGTGATTTGGGAAGGTCTTCAAGGCCATGGAAGTTCAGAGTCACACTTTCAAAATGCCAAAATGTAAACAAGAGATAACTGTACTGAAATGATTTTCTTTCCATTTTCAACACCTTTTTTAAAACAAAATGATCAATAAACTGTAATTTTTAAATGTTCAACTATATCAATAGAACAATTTTCAATGTCCAATTTGCTCCATTTGCAGATGCTGAACATAGTGAATGATTAAATCTGACAAACTGCAATGATGAGTTCCTTTCCATTTATGATACTTTATTACACAATGCACAATATTATAACATTTTTATATAATCAACAATATTGTTAAGAAGCAGAAAATGTCAAAACAACACTTTTACATATCTTATTAGTTCCATAATGAGACTGTTAACATGCCTAAGAATTAAATCTGAAGAAATAACAATTATATACAAAAATACAGAAAATGCACAGCACTTCTGGTGGGTGGGAGTAAAAAATCACATCTAGTGTTTGAAAAATAATTTTTAAAAAAATTTAAAAAAAAATTTTAAATAAAACGTAAAAAATTCCAATAAAGCTGCTATTCAAACTTTTAATCTAGCTGTATTAACTTGATATTAATAACCCCACCAAGTTTGAGAAAAATAAAGCACTGTTATTCATCTATAGCATGTTGGCATAACACATTCTTTTTGTTGTAAATTTATTTGCAATGTTTAACACCATTTATCTGCACAATTATCTCCAAATCCTAATTTTGTGACACAGTTAAGAGAGCTAAACCTATGGGACTTTACAGGGAAATCTCAAGGAGTGTTTTATGTAATCTCATTTAATGGCCAATTGAAAATTAATGAGTAGGCAAGTGACTTTATAGACCTTAATTAAATTAGTGATCACCCAAGGGACAATTTTATAGACTGCCATCCATACAGTACCATCATATAGCACAAAGGTGTTGCATACATGCTGAAAAAAGTGAAAAAACAGCATAAATTCCCTATAAGTGACCCGATCATGCTGATTTTCGAACTTGACCTGCGTATTATGGATATTCATCAGTTCTGTATGTTTCAAGCCAAAAGAAAAAACGGTTTTCCACTTATCGTGTTATCGGTGCTGCATATATGCTGAAAAAAGTGAAAAAAACAGCATAACTTATGACCCGATCATGCTGATTTTCGAACTTGACCTGCGTAATATGAATATTCATTAGTTCTGCAAGTTTCAAGCCAAAAGGTAAAATGATTTTTCACTTATCATGTTATCAGTGTTGCATATATGGTGAAAAAAGTGAAAAACAGCATAACTTCCCTAAAAATGACCCGATCATGCTGATTTTCTAACTTGACCTGCGTATTATGAATATACATCAGTTCTGTAAGTTTCAAGCCAAAAGGTAAAATGGTTTTCCACTTATCATGTTATCGGTGCTGCATATATGCTGAAAAAAGTGAAAAAACAGCATAAATTCCCTATAAGTGACCCGATCATGCTGATTTTCGAACTTGACCTGCGTATTATGAATATTCATCAGTTCTGTAAGTTTCAAGCCAAAAGGTAAAATGGTTTTCCACTTATCGTGTTATCGGTGCTGCATATATGCTGAAAAAAGTGAAAAAACAGCATAAATTCCCTATAAGTGACCCGATCATGCTGATTTTCGAACTTGACCTGCGTAATATGAATATTCATTAGTTCTGCAAGTTTCAAGCCAAAAGGTAAAATGATTTTTCACTTATCATGTTATCAGTGTTGCATATATGGTGAAAAAAGTGAAAAACAGCATAACTTCCCTAAAAATGACCCGATCATGCTGATTTTCTAACTTGACCTGCGTATTATGAATATACATCAGTTCTGTAAGTTTCAAGCCAAAAGGTAAAATGGTTTTCCACTTATCATGTTATCGGTGCTGCATATATGCTGAAAAAAGTGAAAAAACAGCATAAATTCCCTATAAGTGACCCGATCATGCTGATTTTCGAACTTGACCTGCGTATTATGAATATTCATCAGTTCTGTAAGTTTCAAGCCAAAAGGTAAAATGGTTTTCCACTTATCGTGTTATCGGTGCTGCATATATGCTGAAAAAAGTGAAAAAACAGCATAAATTCCCTATAAGTGACCCGATCATGCTGATTTTCGAACTTGACCTGCGTATTATGAATATTCATCAGTTCTGTAAGTTTCAAGCCAAAAGAAAAAACAGTTTTCCACTTATCGTGTTATCGGTAAAAGTGCACGGCGACGGCGACGACGGTGACAGCGACGGCGACGGCGACGACAGACGCAGATGATGGCTATATGTACAGACACATCTGTGTCTGTACATCAAAACATACTAGTACCTTCATCTCTGCTTCTGATGCAGCAGAAAAATAGTATGTTTTCATTTCAGGTTTTGCATGAATAATCTTAAATGCCCATGGTGCTTCTGACTGCAACACATCCCCAGCTCTGTGAACACTGAAATAGTTGTTATATATGTGCAAGTTTACTGGCCCAAACTGAAATTCACTGGCCCACATCAAATTTAAAAAAAACTTAAATGAACACACTGAAAGACTTTAACATTTAGTCTGAATGTATATAAAATAAACTGGAGTAAATGTTACAGCTGATAAAATCCACTGGCCTGGTCAGACCAGTAACTGACTTTTTTCCAAATTTTCACTGGCCTGATCCAATTTTTATTACCAATGGCAGTCAGCTAGCAGGCCAGTGGTTAACATCATAGACTGTCACTTTGGCATCTTTTTACATTTAAGGCAAAAAATGCCTTTCATAAAATTAATAACATCTGGATGATAATTTTTTTACTCTATTTAATCTATAGTCTACTAATAACTTAAAAAGTCCTCTACACAAATCCATTTATATATTGATGAAAATTTTTTTTACATAGTAGCTTATACCCAGCGAGAAAAAAAAAGGCTTACACATTATAACCGTACAGAGATACAGCACCATTTGGGGATTGGGATGTCTCACTGGAGAAATGGTACAGACAGCCCTTGCTTAGAACAACAAACATGTTTGTCCCTGTAAAACAAATCAACAACACATTCATATATACCATTATCACTACATTATTATAACATGCACAGCAAATAAAAAAAAATACAGTAGAAATTACAAAAAAAGTACAAATTTTATAGTGGTATTAAGGTGAAACAGAGCACCCCTTTAAACCCATTATTAATAAGTCTAAAGTTTCCTGAATGACAGTGATAACAGAAACAGACAAACATAAAGACACACACACACACACACACAAAAAAGAAAAAAATGACAATGTTGGAGAGTACTTTTATTTCCAAAAAAACATAAATATTATCAGGTGTACATGATCACTGTAATGTGTTAAATGAGTAAATAAGGAGTATTTAAAAACACACAAAAAAAAAAAATCCTCAGGTGTGCAACTATTTGTAACTTTTTCATTAAGCAGGGGCGTAACCAGACCTTTTAAAATTGTACGCACAGATTTTCAAAATTCCCAGGTACAGCTAAATGTACACTTACGCAAACAGATAAAATTAAATGTGTCATATCATAGCTCAGTTTTCACCAGTAATAAAATCCTCAGTTAAAGTTAAATACATTCCGGCGATTAAATAAAGTTCCATTACATTATTTCACCCAGAACCAAAGTTTTTTTCCAGGATTGGGGTACAGGCTGTCCAAAATTGGGAGGGGGGTAAAAATAAAATTAAAAAAAAAAAAATAAAAATAAAATAAAATAAAAAATAATAAATTTCAATGGAGGGTTAAAAACAATCAATAACGATCTTCCGCTGACACTCTTTTGCAAACGAACTCCCTTGAATGAATATGAAAATTGCTTTCTCGTCTCACTTAGACTGAGAATGATCGCCGGCTGACGGTCTTCTGCAAACATGTCAAAATTCTTTGAAGCTTTGCAAGAAAAATCTATCTTCCTTTGTTTCTCTTGCTCCTTGTTTAGCCAGACGTTCAGATTTTATCTAGTCCCCCAGCTCTGCTGGAACTGCTCTTTGAAAATAACGCACAGGTAGATTTTTACCTGATATAAATATCGCCAGCAAGAGTGCATTCGATACACTCAAGACAAAGGCTACCAGAGAGCTGAAGCACACTTAACCCTCTAATTAAGAGGTAAAGGAAGTTCCAGCTAGATGTCTGATTAAGATAGGACTTCTGATGGTAACTAGTATTGTTTACCTCAGTTCTGTGAAAGCAAACGACAAGGGGGTGCATATTGGTGCATATATAAATTATACAGAGGATTTGTACATTCAGGTGACGTTAACTTACAACCGAAGGGGATTTTCGATTATATTTCTTGAAAAATACACTGAATTAATAGAGAATAATATCAAGGTTGTCCCAAAAAATTGTACGGACAGTGCATCCATGCGTATGCCTGGTTACGCCCATTGTAAGGCATGTCTGTTTGGTTGCTTGAAAGGTAACAATATACTTGCTTTCAAAGGAAAATGGTAACACACATATACCCTTTTGTGTGTTGCCTTTCATGTGTCTAACTCAATCAAAAGATTAACCATCAAGGAAGTTTAAATAAGCAGGAGTGCAATGCCTCAAATATTGCTTTCATGGTTTCTAACACCATACTCACTTATGGCACCAAAATACAGGTATTGATAGCCTTAAGTATTAATGCTAATATGTTCCTTAACCATGTCCTGAATACTTGAGTTAACATTTTATTCTATCACCAATGCATTATATGACTCATAAAAACAGCTTCCAGTCTGAGATAAGAACTTATATCATGACATAGACTGGGTTCCCATACCTAGATAGATCTATCTGGATCGGTCTAACTTCCTGGGGAGTCTCACTAAAATGCTATCCACTTAACCGGCTTACTAGTAAATGTCTGCCACGCCTACCGAATCAGCTAGGGTAAAGATAATTACCCACAAACAGCTTTACAAGGCATGACAGAGATTTAAGCCAGTTAAATTGATAGCAATTTAGTGAGACTCCCCAGGGAGATAGATCGATCCAAATATCTGTGGGAATGGTCCCATACATGGATATTGGTGTAAAGGTGTCATAACTCACATCTTATTCGCAAAGCTGTAATGAAGTTGATTTTCCCTTTTTTCCTTAACCAGCCACATCTTGTGCATGCTTCCCTCTGGATGAGTTCTTGTGCACCTAAAAAAGACAAAGATTAACAAAACAACTCAATGAAAAAGGAAACAAGAGTAAGAACTGCCATATTTTCCAGTCCACTTGACTACTATTTAAGTTACTTTTGAAGGTTCTACACTAAATTTTGAAAAGGAGATAAAAATACCTAAAACTTACAAATAAAATCCCCTTCTCACTACTTCAACAATCAAAAGTTTAGTCAACTACAAAAAGAAACTAGAATGGAATGGGACAAACATCAGCTGATAACTTTGTTTGACCTAGCAGATTATAAGAAAGTCAAAAGTGATACAATACCCAGAAATGATAAAGTAAGTTTGAATGCAGACAGATCTTACAACTACCTTTTGTTTAATTAATCAATTGTTATCCATATTTCATTGTTCTTTTTATTGACTTAAGTATGTAAGACTTAAATAAAAGCTGACAAGACATAAAAAAAATAGTAGACATTTACCTGATAGATTGCACATACCTAACAGTAAGCAACAGAAATGGGCTAACTGTTGGCAACTTTCCACTTTTTAACACTGTTTAACATTTTTTTCCAATAAATTTAACCTTGTGTTTCAAACTGTCATACAAAAGGAGTGTTTTACAAATATTTTTTCACAAGAAATTTCTTGCTGAGCATCCTGGACTTAGTTCAAGTAACCAATCCTAACAATAATTTGTAATTCAATAAGTATTAAATTAATGTTTAATTCATTTGACTAACAACAGTATTTAACTGAGTGGTTGTGATGTGCTTAAATCTGCACAATTGTAGTGAAATAAATGTAATGTAATGTGAGATGTTATGTCATAGCATGCATGTGCAATACCTGATGTACAATGCAAAGTGTCAGTATGAGTTTTACTAAACTAGATTAAGCATGTATAGTTTGCATGTTGTTTAATATTACTAGACTGGTACAATCTTTTCAATACTATTCAATAAACTGGAAGAGGAACATGACCTACCTATAGTTGTGTGCGGCTGTGGTATGCTTGATTCCAGCAGTAAGGAGGCCATGCTTTCCTGTCAAAATTAAATCAAATAAGTCTTGCAAATTTTCATCTGACATGTAGCAAAGTCAATATAATTATAAAGCAAGAGATATTGACAGAAAAGGGTACGTACTGAGTATGCACACAGTACTGAGATTCATAATGGCTACTTTTAGACCAGCGATATCTGGTAGCACACATACTTTGTAGATATGCAATTTTTCATTTTAATTCAGGTTTGTGTCACTGTAAAAACAATCTACTGCATTATGCTAAGTACTTCATTCAGTAAAACTTGAAAATGTTCAATGGGTGAATCCCTTGAAAATGTTCAACATGCATACTAGCAGATATACAGTAATTGCTAGTACTTGATCTTTTCAATAGGGAAAATTGTGAATTTTACAGATACTGTATTTTTTAAGTCATAATTTCTTAAAATTGGAATATTTCTATTGAGTTGTAGCAACAAAATAAAAATTAATAAAAAATTTATAGTTCTATTCTATACAGTAAAAAAACACCACAAATGCTACATATAAATATAATTTTTATGATTATAAAATACTGTATTTGACAGTTTAATAACTTTTGCCAATTGAAAAGATGGTGTGTAATAACAGTCATCTTGAGGTAAGAGAATAATATATTTTATTTTGAGATTGAATTACAAGTTGGAGGATTTTTTTTCTATCACAATCTATCTGTTGTGTGTGCATGTGTATGTGTTTATGCAAGTATGTGCCCAAATTCATAATAATATGAAATTACCAAAGTGATTTTGATTATCTATCTACTAGCATTTATTTTTTGCTATTTATTTTTAATTACTATTGTTTTATCAGTATGTTGGCGTGACCTATCAAAGATTATTTAAAAACGGGAGAATTCTGTTGTATTTGTGTTCTAAAACATATATACTGTTTGAGACTCATCATTAATTGGATGAGAGACTGCAAGTGAAAATTGGTGACCCTAGCCTTTTGTTTTCACAAACTAACATAAAAATGTCCCACAATTATCAGATTTCTACTCATTTTAACATTGTGAAAGTTCTGCAACTCAACTGCTGCTTTGACACAAGACTAAGATCAGTTTTTACGACCATATGAGTAATGATTTGATAACATATATGTTGATACATTATACATGTAATTAAAGTTCATATGAAAAACCTTTTAAGGTCAAGCACTTAATTTGAATTTAAAATAAAAAGCAGACAAAGGGTGGCAAGAAAAATTTACACCATAAGTAAGAACAAGGACTAGGGCTTTTAGCTAGCATATCAGCTTTTTGGGGTAATGTGGGGATTTTTTTTAGATGTCCCCTTGTTGCAAATGAAGCCACTGACATATATATCCTTCCTCTGGAAGGGGATGCAGTTAATGGCATGAAAGTATCTGTACTAGTACTTTCCCATTAGTAAATGTGGCTATTTTTGGACTTTTTCATGGCAGCTAGCAACTGACCCTAAAAAGTGTCAGTATCCACAAATTTTTTTTGAGGTAAATTTTTTCCATTAATGTATACTTAAAGGGATAATAACTCTTTGTATGAGATCTATGTTTCACAATAAAAACATTGTAAACAACTCATAGAGATATGATATATTCTGTTTTACCATAAAAAAAGCAGTTATAGCTATTATTCTGACATCTGAGCTTGTCATCAGACCATGTGACCTCCATAGATGGCTATACTCTGTAATAATCTCTTAAGAGAAACTTAAAAATCTCACAAATATTGTTAAATTTGTTTTTGACTTGCATTTAAGCCAAAAACTTGTAAAAATAAAAATAAAAAACACCCTCTCTACCCTGCCTTCAGGTACAAAAAGGGTGATCACCAATTTTTTTTTAACTTGACCTAATATTCATAACAGCCAGCTAGTGGCGTAGCTACATGTAGGTCTAAACATTTATCATAAAAAACTTTTACATATGAGTTTTAAAACAAACTTTAAAAATAACATAATCACTTTTAGCTCTTATATAAAGGGACAATTGATTCAATAATAATAAAAAACAAGGCAGCAAAGCTGTCAAATGTACAGACAAAAAGCAGGAAATAACAAAATAGGCTACTGTCAATTCTGATGTAAAAGTACATTATGTTAAACTGCAAATTCAACATCAAATTTTAATTATGCTCAACAGGTAATAACAATGTAAGTAAAATGTGTAACAAGCATAAGGCTTCAGGCCCATGGGAGTTCAAGTTCACACTTTGAAAATGTAAAAATTCCAGAAAAAGAAGTCAATTAGACTGCTTTTCCAACTCGAGCTGCATTTTAGTCCTGTGTTTCTTTTTTAAAAGTTTGACAATCATAAGTAATATGGTTTTCCCATGATGGTCATCATGGCAGCAATACCCAAAATTGTGTTTTCTTCTATTTTGATGCAATATTTCATAATGCTTAACAGCATAAAGACCATCAGTTTTTAATAATAAAATATACGTATCATGGATTTTCAGAAAATGTGACTAGCATGGGTCTTTAAGCCCAAGGTGGTTCTAAGTCACACATTGAAATTGCCAATATGTGAAAAATTAAATTTTCACAAAAAACTGATTAACTGCCAGAAAAATTTACCAAATAGACTGCACTGCCTAATGAAACTGTATTTTAGTCCCATGTTTCTTTCCTGTAAGTTTGAGAACAGTAAGTGACATGGTTTTCCTTAAATGGTCATCAAGGGAGCAGTGTCCAAAATAGGTTTTTTTTTCAAATTTTGATGCAATATTACATAATGTTTAACAGGATAATAACCATCAATTTTTAATAATAAAATATTAGTATCATGGATATTCAGAAAATGTGACTAGCAAAGGTCTTCAGGCCCATGGAACTTCAAAGTCACACCTTGAAAATGCCAAAATGTAGACAAGACAGTACTGTCCTGAAATGCATTTTTTTCCATTTTTAACAATTTTTTAACATATAACAAAATTAACACTTAACTGCCATTTTTATATGATCAACTAAGAAAATTGATGAGATGGGAAAAATATCAATAGAACAGTGTTTAATGTCCAATTTCCTCCATTCTGAGATTCTGAACATAGTGAATGAATGAATGAATCTCACAAACTGCAATGATAAGAGTTTATTTCCATTTTTGAAACTCTATTATACAATACATGATAACAAGCTTACCATCATTTTTACATAATCAACTAACAATGTTGTAAAGATGCAGGAAATGTTAAACAAAGACTTTTACGTATCTTATTAGTTAAATAATGAGACTGTTAACATGCCTAAGAATTGAATCTGAGGAAATGTGAAACAAGACAGTGCTGTTATGAAATGCGTTTATTTCCATTTTTAACACTTTTTTAACATAAAACAAAATTAACAGTTTACTGCCATTTTTATATGATCAACTAAGAAAGTTGATGAGATGTGAAAAATATCAATAGAACAGTGTCAAATGTCCAATTTCCTCCTTTCTGAGTTTCTGAACATAATGAATGATTGAATCTTACAAACTGCAATGATATGAGTTTATTTCCATTTTTGACACTTTATTATACAATACACGATAACAAGTTTACCATCATTTTTACATAATCAACTAACAATGTTGTAAAGATGCAGGAAATGTCAAACAAACACTTTTACGTATCTTATTAATTAAATAATGAGGCTGTTAACATGCCTAAGAATTGAATCTGAAGAAATGTGAAAAAACAGCATAACTTATAAAATAATGGCCCGATTATGCTGATTTTCGAACTTGACCTGCATTTTAGTAAGATTGATTACTCCTGTGAGTTTCATGACAACAGGCCTATCGGTTTTCTTTGAAATGTGTTAACAGTGTTGCATATATGCTGAAAAGTGAAAAAACAGCATAACTACTAAAATGGTGGCCCGATCATGCCGATTTTCAAACTTGACCTGCATTTTAGTAAGATTGATTACTCCTGTGAGTTTCATGACAACAGGCCTATCGGTTTTCTTTGAAATGTGTTAACAGTGTTGCATATATGCTGAAAAGTGAAAAAACAGCATAAATTCTACAATAATGGCCCGATCATGCTGATTTTCGAACTTGACCTGCGTTTTATGAATATTCATCAGCTCTGTAAATATAAAGCCAAAAAGTAAAACTGTCTTCCACTTATGGTGTTAACGCTGAAAGTGCACGGCGACGGCGACGGCGACGGCGACATCGACGGCGACATGAACGGCGACGGCGACGACAGACGCAGGTGATGGCAATATGTACAGACACATCTGTGTCTGTACATAAAAATGTGTGGACCCTATAGCTACTTGGATTAGAAAAAGAGAGAGGCCAAAACATTTATTTATTGAATGCACACCCAATATTGCCAATTGTAAGTGTTAGTTTCATTGAAAGGGAATCCATCTTAAGAGGCATCAAAAGTAAAGAATGCAAATCTCACATCTTTTAACTCGTTACTACTACTTATAATTTTTTTCCTCCCATTTTGGATCTCCAGTGACACTGATGTACATGTACTTGTGAAATGTTTTGAAGTTTAGAAGTTGAGTCTGTTTTGTTATTTGATATCACCATATAATAAAGAAAACATACTTAAATCGACCCTTAAGTGATCTCTGAAATTATTATCCAATTTCAAGCTGGCACATACCTATGACACTCCAACCCGGCAAACTTTACTGGACTTTCCGCGGCGAACTTCCGCAACTCTGCTTTTGAGACTCTTACAATGACCTTCACTTAGCGTGACCCAAATAAAGTTACTATGGATTTTTTCTTTTATGGTCTTTTATATCATCGATGCTCACTAATGTTTTGAAAAGAGAGTAAAAATGCTTCTAATGGGTTGTATATTTTCAAAAATTTGGATAAAGAACAATTTTACTGCAACATCCCAGAATCCTACATTTTCATGTCAGCCTCCGTGATGGTAACATGTCTCCATTGCGTTAGGACACATACATAGTGGAAGTATCATGGTTATTTTCATCACAATTGCAAACCTTGTGTTATCGTCAGAAATTTCAACATAATCGTTTTGCAAAGATGATGAAAATCTAGCCCATTTGACAAACTGTCAACGTACACAGGTGTTTTATTATAATTATTTTGAAGCGTTTTTAGTACATGTGTACTGTATGTTATTATTTAGAGGTTCATTGAATCGAAACTTGTCGCCAGAAAATTAACAGGAACAGGTTTTGTTATATATGTAGAATGCCCCCAGTCGTATACATGTCACTTATATGTCTTTGATTTTCAAGGTTTTTTGTGACTTTGTCTTTGATGGGTGTCTCTGCTTTTAAAATAAATTATTTTGGAAGGACATAATAAAAAGTTCCATACACAGTGCAGTACACTAGAAGAATACACATTATAATAAAAAAGACTCTGTATGCAAGTTGTTGCACTGTATTGTGCATATTAATTGTGACCCATTTTGGGATTTTTGTCTTGACTTTTAGATGTTCACCCCTGAAATGATGTTAACTTTCGTTATAGAGTCTATGAGAATGGGCTAGAGGTTGCTAATTGAATAGCATTGAATATTTTTAAGTAAACACATTAGAGAAGGTCAGAAAAACCTGAAAATCAAACGCTTGTAAGTTTAGGGGGTATACTTCCTATTATAAGTACCTATTTTTTGTTAAAATTAATTTTTCAACCAGTAAACTCTTGCCATTTGAACCTTCCTATTTATGGCATTAAAGACCAATAGATATGTATTTATCTATTTATTTTTATGTCAAATAGTATAGCAATCATTTTATGACCAACTTTATATCTACGATGGTAATATATGCATGGTAGTGAGGGACATATTGAATAATTAAAGTGCTTTATCTTCAGATAAGAATAGTTCTACTGAGTACTGTGACAATACTATACCATTTCATGAGTGTTTATCTATAGGTATTGATAAGCAAAAATGAATGTGTGTGTGTATATATATATATATATGAAATGGTAAGACATTGTAAATGAAATATGCAGTTTCCAGAATGTGTCCTATGAATCAAATTTGATTCAACAGGATCAAATGAATGAAGAACATCACATAATTCATTTGCTTTCTTTTTAGGGGTAATGTGAGATGCACCAAGAATGGCTACTTAAATCATGTGGTGCTTTCTCATATTTTTTTGAAACCATTCCCAGAAAACTTTTAAGATTTCAACTGCAGAGGGCATATCTAAGTACTGTTGATCCCAGTAAATTGACTGTCATGGAGAAATCTGATGAAAAACAGAAAGCTTCAACATTGGAAAGTAGAGAATGGTCAAAAACGGGCAGTCCCAGTAATGAATCTACTGACATAAAAAATTTATCAGATACTCAGCATGCTGTCAAGAGAACTTTGGAAGGTGACGAAAGGGCTTGTAAAGTTCCAAAATTAGGAACAGATGAGGTAAATTTGTTTTTCCAATAGGTTACTTCTATTTCTAAAATTTCTGTAATGGCTCATGCATGCTGTTCTTCAAACCTTTTAAATATTAGCTTCTTGTGGCAGCTTATATGTGCTGGGGCAGAGTAATAATTTAAAAGTGTAGAGTTAAATAAAATGTTTTACACCAGTAAATAATTCAACATAATTAGACATCATCAGAAAATTGGGACGGTGTCAACATTTTTCACTGCATTATAATTCGCATGGCATATATTAGTGGACATTACCAAAAGCATTACTAGTAATTAAGTATTTACATGTGTAGGATTCTGTGCTTTTGAACACTGATGAGATATTACCTCTGCTTGTATCCAGCTCAGTGTCTGTGCTAAATGACATATGTATGATGAGATGACTGCCAAGTGATCTTGATTCTGGTTGCTGTATCCATAAAAATGAATGAATATTTTCAGCATCATCCCTCCCCATCAAATATTTTAAGAAAAAGGAAGGTGGCTCTACTCCTGGCATATAGTGGATCTGGCTACATGGGGATGCAAATGTTAGTATAATAGTTTGATTAGTTTGGATAAAGTTTGGATAGTTATATTTGAATGGATGATACCAAACTAATTTCACATTTAGAATTGCTGTCTGTGGGATATTACCAGATTATTTCTGAATTGCCCCTAGCCTGAAGATTTAATTGATATTTTTTATTTGCCATTTGTTTATAGTAATAATGATTTTGCATCAATTCTGAACACCCAAATATGCCTTAGAGTGACTTCAGTTGTTCATTTGTTTACCATAACATAACAGCAGCAAATTGTAGATATATTTTATTATTATTTCAATATTTAATTTAATGGATTTCAGCCAGAAAGATGTAACCACTATTGAAACAGACTTGGTATCAGCACTGTATAAGGCTGGAGTCATTCCAGAGGAACATGCAGAAGAAATGCAGAAGGTGAGCAATCATCAAATATTGAAACTGATCGAATGCAATGATATTTACATATTTATTTAAAATATGTCCTTTCAGCAATAATCTTGAAATCAAATGTAAAGATAATGTTGTGTGTCATAAAACCATGTGCTTGTTTGATCATCTGACATTTTCTTTAATTTCAAGATGTCAATTTTATTAGATAGTGTATTGAAGTTTGTATCATGTTTCTTATAGATGAAATTCCAACGAGCTGCCAGAACAGACAAAGGAGTGTCTGCAGCTATGCAGTTGTGCTCTTTGAAGGTTTGTTGATTCTGATTACTTGCAACATCTATATAACACAAGTGACTAGGGTAATGACTCTATGGCCACATTCAGAACAGTGGACTCACTGGTCTGAGGGTCAACTATGGCAACTCACTAAAAACCTTGCCATCTAATCCACTGATAGACACTGAACTGATTCCCCGTAGGGAAGCATTCAGGTGGGGCAGCCACATTTGACCCTCGGACTATTAAGTCCACTGTTCTGAATGTGGCCTATCATTTCAACCTGGCATATTGTATTTTACACAAACTGTATTTTTAAAGAAATAAACTCTTAAAATTAGAACATTCCTATTGAGTGGTAGCAAAACTATTGAAAATCAAATAGTTCTGTTCCGTTCAGTAAAAGCACAAAAATGCTACACAGAAATCTATTTTAAATGATTCCAAAATTATTTATCTGAAAAATTGTAAATTTAATTTTCCCTTGTTGAAATAATCAAGCCATTACCTCCTCTCTCTCTCTCTCTCTCTCTCTCTCTCTCTCTCTCTCTCATCCCTTTTTTTAATGCTCTAGATGCTGCTTCCTGAAAACTGCATTGAGAAAATTAATGAACGTCTTCCAGCGCAGATAAAGGTGTTTTGTAAGTAAAAATGATATCATATTATAGCATAGTTTTCAAGAAATTGTCTTAAATTTAATTTCTTTCACTACTAAATGGTTGATATGAAATGGAAACTTTTTTCTTATAAGTCACTTCTGTAACAAGCCATTTCTGATCAGTTATTTATGTTGAAGAGAGTTTGATCTATGGCATTGCTGTATTTAGTTATTGACACTGTTAATGCTGGTATGCACTGTGCACTGATAATGTTTATTTGATAGTTTTAATTAAAAATTGAATAAAAAAATGGATAAAAAAATTCAAATTCCTTTTTTCTGCAGCAATAAAGAGAGTCACTCAGGGTTTCAACAGTAAGAATAATTGTGACAACAGAACATACTCATACTTGATGCCAACTTATGCATTTACACCGGTAGAACAGGTATATAAACATTGTTTAGAATAATACAAATTATTATTCAATCAAATAGAAATGAGGCTTTTATAAATTATAACTTCTTGTTTAAATTTGTGATAAATTAAAATCTATTTTTTCTTAAATCTAAAAACTTGAAGAGATTTAAATTTCAAAAGAAGGCATACAGGTGATTTTATTCTATTTTATTTTATTTATTTATTTATTTATTTATTTATTTATTTATTTTTTTTGTTATTTTTCAGAATGTGACAGAAGATTTCAAAATCTCAGGTATTTGTTAGGTTTAATATTAATTGAATTCAGAGAAAGTTTGTGGCAATAATTAAATATAAAAAATTGGATATTTTAGTATGTGAACATCATTAGGTTTTTGTTTATTTTTTAGTTTTTGGTAATTTTGACTAATTTTAGTATGAAAAAATTTTTAGTCTAGATGCTGAAGTTAGAATATAGTTGTGATGATGTAATTCCACTGTTTTTGTATAACATTGAACATTGAATTTTTAAATAAATAATCCTTAGTATGTAAATTTTTATCCTCAAGATGACAGTTTAAAACTAGCAAGAGAAGTTTTATCCATGTTTAAAGGAACTCATAACTTCCACAACTTTACAGCAGGAAAGTAAGTACAGATACATCTCCATGTGTTCTGTGTTTTGAACATAGTTATATATGAAAGTTATAGGCATGCTTTTCTGGCGTGCATAAATGACTGTGTAGCTAATATATATATATATATATATATATATATATATATATATATATATATATATAACAATGGCCACCAAATGCCCCTTATATTTTCATTTTTATTTATTAAATTTTCATCAAAATTAGATGATTTTATTGTAGGTAGGCTAAATATGCTTTTTTTGGTATATGGGTAGATTTGGCAATTGCAAAGTTTTGTTTCAGTTTTACATTGGAAATGTTACAAACTCATCTTTTATTACTGTTGTAAATAGGTGTGAACCTGCTTGATTTCATTTGCATACTTGTTTTATACTTGAATGTGAAATCCTGTAAAATAAATGTTTGCTTTAAATTATGATGTGTTTTCCAGAAAGGCAACAGATCCCAGTGCCAAGAGGTACATTATAGATATACAGGTGAGACTATCAACTTTGGCTGTATTCTAATTTAGATAAAGTTTGAAAATGTTTGATCCTGTGTAAAAGATCTTATGATTAGAATAACAGTTACTATGAAAAATATTAAACAAATATTATATAGAATATAGATGTTTTTGTCTAGTTCAGCTGTACTTACAGTGTTTCATTGCATTTAGTGTGGAGAACCTTTTGTCCAAGAGGGATTAGAATTCATCACTGTGACTGTCCGTGGTCAAAGCTTCATGTTGCATCAAATAAGAAAAATGATAGGTAAGGCAAAGTTGACTGTTGATTTTTGTTTTGAACCAGTAATAAGCAGAAAAAAAAAACCATTCTATGTTATGTATTATGTCAAGTTTCATGACAAGAAATGTTGAAACTGAATGAAAACAGTGAATTTACCAGAGATTTGTATTGAGGGATTGCGTGATGTTTGTCTCTTGGTATTTCAGGATTGACAATAGCTGTGGTGAGAGGGCTTGCTGCAAAAGAATCTGTACAACAGGCATTTGAACATCCAAAGGTATGTCATCTAGGCAGAAGCTTTTTGATATAATTAAGTTCTAATACTTTAAATTGAAGACAAGACTTTTTTTTATTTCTTTACCTTCAGTGTTGTATCTTTAAGTATAACTTTCACTCCAAAGTGACTATGGTTTTCTTTCATAAGGTAGAGACCTCTTTGTTGCCTTGCATCTGTTAACAAGTTGATATAAACTGGGTTATCAACAGGCCTCACAAACAGTTAGACGGCATAACCAGGGAATGTCAACAACATCCCCAAAACTGCAAAATAAGCAGACAACAGTACCACAGTACTGGGTTGTTGTCAATGTTTTATAGTTGAGGCCTACCCAGCTACCAGACTCGGTACCGAATGATCCCAAATTCATGGTAGATCGGACCACACTACCCATTTTCAAGGTGTGCGTCAGTACATACTTCACCTTATCATAACCCAGAACAAATTTTGAGATGAGGCTCACTACTTTCCAACCCTGCTCAGAATCATCGTATCACGTCCCGTAATAGGCAAGGGCGGTGCTGTGTCTATATTCCGAAGCACGTACTGACACTCAACTTGAAAACGGGTAGTGTGGTCAGATCTGTCGATGAATTCAGGATCATTCGGTGCCGAGTCTGGTAGTTGGGTAGGCCTGTAGTTATGTCGCATTGCTGTAACAGTTTGAGAGACTGGTTTTAGTTTCAGATGCAAAATAGCTGGTACATTTATGATGTGTTTAGTTTTTATTGAAAGAGTAGATTTGGCCTTATAGAAATCATTGATTTATTATTTCATAAAATTTCACAATAAAATACATCATCCTTTGTGTTTAAGATGGACATTCCTAAAGCCCCAGGATTAGGATTACTGTTGGAAAAGGTAAGCCTTGGCTTAAGATATATGAGTTTTTGGTTGAACTTGTTTTCAGTGACAATTTCAATAACTCATCATGGGTTTCATCACTTTTCATTTCTTATTTCTTTCTCTTCTTACTTGTTCTCAGTCTCATTCTTGCTCTCATTTTTGACTTGTCAAGAAAGTGAGTGATGTTGTTGGCTGTAAGTGCAAATGCAAAATATCCAGAAACTTAATTGTAAGAATACACTCAGATGAATTTTTAAAGACAAATTATAGACAACAAAATCCACCAAAATGTACTTTCACCAACTTTTCTACACAAAGACTTATCTCAAATTCCCTTTGTAAATTGATTAAAAACATTTGCAAATTGAGTTTTCAGTTTTCTAGATGATTTGAATATTAATCATTCATTCATTCTAAATGAGATTACTTAATTTTTTACATATTAACTAATGCAGTTTTGATGTTGTTATTATTGTGGTAATCAGTCACATAGCCCTCTTGTTTTGTTAATACAATTTTGTATATAATGGTTTTTTATTTATCCCAATGACATCAAACTTTTATTTCAGCTTCATTACGATGCCTACAATAAAAGATATGGCAAAGATGGGCTCCATGAAACACTAGACTGGGAAGATATCAGGGTATGTGGTGATAATAGTTGGACATAACATGAGACAGCTATTATCTTGCTTAACAAAAAGACATATTGTAGATATACATGTGCCCCTCATATCCTCATTCTCATATGATTGAGTTGACAGGTGAAAATGAATATTTACATATTGTTCCCCTTTCAAGCACAGACTTGACTGGTGGTACATATTGACGACCCTACCAGTTGTGACCTCTATTTCTTATTTTCAGATGGACTTGGATAAATTCAAAGCTGAGCAAATATATCCAACCATCATTCAAACAGAGCTGAAGGAAAAATCGTATCCTTGTAATGTTCTAAGAGCTATTTTGTGGACATCCTGGAAGGATGAAATAAGTATATAATTGGGTATGGGAATGTTTTGCTGATTTATCTAAAACCTCTGTTACACCAGACTTGCAACTGCTTAGAGAACAAATATCACCTACCCTGACTGATATGTAATTAAGTAAAAGGCTGTAAAATTAAAATTGCATTAAAAGGAATGCATAAAATTGATGTTGATAAACTAAAAATGTCAAAGCCCCAAAAAGGGTGAGAGTAAGCAAGAATTGTATGAATTGAGTTTTATTTATAAACAAAAATTCCATCTTCCTAGTGGTTGCAAGCCCAGCATACAAGGGACTTTAAGCAGAGAGAGAAAGAGACAGACTTATTTATTTAAATTAAGACTGACTACAATATTGAGTGTTTAAAGCCATTTAAGGCTCTATTCCCATAGATTTTAGATCGATCTATCCCCGCGGGGAGTCTCACTAGATTACTTTCAGATAATCCGACTTAAATGTCCGTCCCGTCTACTACAAGCTGTAAGGGGGTAATTAACTTTTGTGTCCGCCCGGCTGACAGCTATTCAGCGTGAACCCCCAGGGAGTTAGGTCCATCTAAAGTAGGTCGATCTAATCTATGGAAATGGGGTGTAAGTTTTACTTGGCCTTGACAAGAAGAAAACAGCATGTTACAGTGGCTACAAACTCTTCACTTGCATACCTTCATGCAATCAGAAGAAGAATATGGGGTTGAAACACCAAAACTTAGGGATGTTTGGACAAAAGTAAAAGAATTTTCAAAGGAAAAACAGGTAGGTAGGTAGGTAGGTAGGTAGTCTCAGGCACAAACACTATTGATATCAAATGTATTCAATCCACAGTTTAGGTTTAATTACTAAGTCAAGCAGGTCACTTATTTGAATACTTTTTTGAAGAATTTGATTTTAGTTTCTCAAAATTCTTCTGACTTGGGTGGAACTGGAATTTTAGAACTATCAATTTCTGATCAGATTTTTTTTCAATAGGGTTTTTGTGGTTTATAGAATGTTATTTTGGCATAATCGTATTGCAACTTTTTTTGTACTCATGATAATAGGAACATTCCTTTTCTTTACTTGGCAGCGTCTTATTAAGGTCTAACCACAAGTTTATATATGTGCCATATATTCACATTTTTGTTATACTGCTTTATGATTTATTTCAATGGTTTATCATGTTAAAAGCCTCCAGAAAACTGGTACACAATGACTAATGGTCATTATTTACAGTTTCAAAGCAGGTACAAGTTTGTATGTTCATCAGCTTTTACAGCCCAGTTTACAATTAACTTATAAATAACCAAAATATTATTCATATTGCTATCCTTTCTTTGTAGGAGGCATCAAAAAACGAAGAAAAATAAGTCCAAGATTCAATTAGTGTGACAATCTGAAATTTCTTTCTAAAAGCGGATCTCTTGGTGGGCAGCTGTTTGGAGCCTTCAGATATGTATAAGGGCACTTTTGATGTTCACCTATTGTTGGTGGTAGCGGTGGGGAGATACATCATCATATGATGGAAATTCAGATTTACTATGCATCCTTTTCCAGAAATTTCACAAAGTTTGAACCAGGAGAAATTCCTATACAAAATGGATAGAAATGGCATAAGGCTATTTTGTGCTGTGCCCGAGAACACGCATCAATTTTTTACTGGCAATGCGTGCAGTGGTCCATACATTGTCCATGGAGAGAAATGACATTGTCAACCAGGACAAACTGAAACCATCATATTAAGTTATATCTATTAAACTTTATATTAATGAGATGGACATCACCCTTGAAATTGCCATACTATCTATAAATGGATTGCTATTTTAAGGACATTGGAAAAGGATTATTCAGTGCGCCTCCCTCTGTAAAGGACGACCTGGTCTCCAGATGAAAATGGAAGAATTTTAATTTTTAAAATCAACTTGAATTAAAATAAAGGTCAAATTAATAAGTTAAAACATGGTCAGAATTTTACAGTCCAGTTTAATGTGGTTAGTTTTCATATAAACAATAGTGTTCAGCTGTGTAACTTTTAGAGCATATAGTATGTGGGCCAATAAAAAATTTATTCAGCTAAATTGTTATTTCATTTGACTTAAAACTGCAAATAAATTTGTTAAAAGGAGTCAAACATGCCATTTCATGTACATCGGAAGTTTATATTACATAAATTGATAAGGACACTGCAAACGAGATAAAGACAAGCTTCAACTTATGCAATAGTATGGGGGAGGGGAGATGTGTGCACATAATACTATATCACATACAAGAATTCCGAGACTCTCCCCACAACTGAACCCCATTTATTAATGGTTATCATGCATTTTGTTACAAAAAGATTTTTCAGTATTTCAGTTCATATTGGCTTCATTGATAAGTATCCCTCAATAGCGTATCATAATTCTACAAAATAGATTTTAAATCTTGTGTTGGATTTCAAGTTCAGATAAAGCAGCACAGTCAATAAACTGCTTCAATAAACTTTGACTGTACACAGTGCTTTTGATTAAAAGGAAAAAAAGGATGATATTGTGGACAGGCTTTATTTTTAACCTCGACTTCTAAACTAACTGGAAGATCATATCATGAATACACTGACAATCTAATAATAATTGCTAAGGGAATCTTCAATGCTAAACACAAATACAAAATAAAACAGACTTCGTCATTAATATGTTCAGAACAGAAATGCAGCTGCATGATAATAATAATAATAATGTAAACTGATACCATATTGTGATGATGGCTACATGTGTGCTGAGCACCAGTGACACTGATCACACCTTTTGTATTAACACTGCACACTCCTCTCTTGCAGCTGGGTTCTTTACAAGTGTTCACTACAGAAGTTTCTGAAAATCCTACACGGAAACTATCAACTTATATTCCATTACTATTACTAATATCTATGTCTTGGTTGCCCAGATTTCTTTGCAGTATTGCAGTGCTGGGAGATAAAGCAGAATAAACTTGCATATAAAGCAAAGGAGTTGCATTCAACTCTTGATTGTCTGCAGATTAAACTAAGTATTATAGTAAGATATTAAAGCAAACAAAATGTTATCATACACAAAATTGGACATTTTAATAAATTGTGAAATCATGGCCTCAAGTGCCCTGTTTTAGTGAAAATTCCTACTGATCAATACTTTAGATGCTTTGCTTGCAAAGAAATCTGGGAAGCCAAAAAATATTGTACTTAATTTAATACATGACATAGTACATATATGCCAACAAATGACATTAAATCATAAGTGTAATCAGTTTCTACTAAATAATCATTTTTCTCTGGATTACACCAGTAGTTTTTGTGTAATGTTGATCTTCTTTCAAGCTTAGTAGAAGCTAAATATCTGTTAACATTCTTTCTCAATATTACACATTGTTTAACTCCATAATAAACCATATAATCAGTTGGTCTTTCTCATCTTTAATCTCTCCTGGACGCATCAACACCAACATTGTGTTGTTAGATCTTTATCAACTCGGACTAGCCTCCATTAGCTATTCAGCTTTTCTTAAAGTACAAAATACAATCTCATCAAAACACTTTGCTAGTAACTCCAAGGAGTAGAATGTACAGTACATCGGTGAGGTGTCCATCTGTTATCTTTTCATATTTGATGTCATATCAACCTGAATAATAGAAACAGAAGTTAGGAGGCACAGTTTAGCTTAAGTACTCAACATGACACCTGCATTTTTTAATACAATTTCTCTCAGCATATGCTTAGTAAATTGTTATGCATAAAAAATCAAATAACTTTTGTTCCACAGAACTTGACGAGTTTGTCAGTGTAATTTCAGTTACATGGTAATTCTATACAAGACCTCATCAAAGAGGGCAAAACAAGGCATGGGATACTAATACCAAGATATTCAACTTCCCTAATTAGCATCCTTATTTCACAAAAGATAAAGCAAAGTTAACAGCATTTACAATGTTATACAATGTCTGTGTTCACCATATTTATACTAATATGAATCAGTTAAAAAAATTTAAAGCGATATATTCCTGAAACCCAAGTTCATGTTAACTGAATCAGCATTTATATATATATATATGTATTCTCATTACTTCGATTAAGTCAATAAGAGCAAGCTTACCGTCAATCAGTACTTAGCTTGGATACATCAACACATATAAGTGAATTCAAGTGTTATAAAGGAAACTAAAAGCACTTGGAGCCTGTTTAAGGTTACACACTATTACAAGACCTGGACAGTGCTATACAACCCAAACGGTGATCTCCAGGAAGGAAACACAAAAGCTACATGTTCTAACACAAATTACAGATCAAAATCACATAACATGTCTTAAATGAAATCTATGTAAGGCAATAAACCAATACTTTTTCAGCTTCTTCACTTTCTAGGAGGCCCTGCTATGTTCCGAACAACTGAATGTTAGGATGGCATATGAAATGCATGCTAGCAGTTCCTTTTAACAGCTCCTTAAACTAGATAACCTAACAACTCCTTCTTAAATGAGCAAATAATTCTCATAAACATAGCTTGGCTAAAAGACAGTTACTTTCTCCACATGAAAAAATGCTGTATTATCCTTATTCAACTGCTTTTGTTACATAAATATTATATCAAAGATGAAGTAACATGAATGTACTGGATATTTCATAGTAACTGACCAAACGTTGACCGTTGCACCATTTATGTCTCTACCTGATCTACTACACTATAATACAAAATGGCATCCTGGGCCAACCTCCATACATTATACACCTGAGAAACAGATTGCAGCAATTAGCCAGCAAAGCACCTACAGATGTGATCTCACACTGTCAACATTATACGATAAACATTTACATTAGCTCTAGCTGCTGTGTTCATATTCGTTTCTCTTTTCCTTGCATCTACAACTACAGCAGATACAATCCAATCTTACCATGATTTTCCGCCACATATTGCATCTCATTGCCAACTGTTTCTATCTTCATATCAAAATTAGGCTTTAATTTTCAACAACACAAAAAGACTTGAGGTATATATGGTTCATCTAGCTTGATTGTGGCCTGGCATCATGATATATCTTTTTAAATAAGAAATGTTTTATGATGCTAGCTTTTTCAACAGATGAAGTATCTCTTCCTTACTTGTATCCCCTACTTATTTGAAGTTGTTTTCTTTGTCTTTTCCAACAGTCTTGAAAAGGGTTAATGTACCTCTGAGCTTTCAGGTTTGGAAAGGTGGTTAGCATCCCCCAAGGTGCTGTGTGGAGTGACATGAGCCCCAGGGTGTGGGTCAATGGTGGTAGAGTGGACATTCATAGGGTTGTATGGGTATCCAGAACCATTCATACCATCTGCTGGATACGCTGAAATACAAGCAAATGGTAGGATCAACTGAACAACACCCTTCAATAAAACCTTTGTTACAAACTAAAAAACAAAATATGAAACCCTTTGCATCAATGCCTTTACACTATACAAATGAGTTTTATGAAATTTTTGATATAAACCCCCTTTCTATTTGCTTATCTAAGTGCAATATCTGCTTTGGCATTTACTGGTTAAAGAAAAAACTTCACACCTGCAGTGAAATACTCCTTGTTGACACAGTTGCGCAAGCTATCTGGAATACGTCCTACTATAGCACGCCGTATCTCTCCAGCAGCCATCTCTCTCAGTTCAGTAACACTTTGATCACTAAAGAATGCAGAGTGTGGTGTACACAGGACATTTGGGCAGTCTTTCAGTGGGCCTGAGGAAGATATAAAATGTGGTGTGGTCACGTATAGGGCTAGTGGACACATTTACTTGAAAGATGACATCTGTTACAAAAAAATAAAAGTAAATACAACTTATGTTGCACATATGAACTCACCTAAAAAGGCAACATAAAAAAAGACAAATTAGCATGCCAGAACAAGCAGAAATGTCAGACATGATGTGAGACATTTTTGTCAATTCATAAACTTGCATTTAATTATATACTTACTATTAGTAAAAGAAAATGGCTCGTTTTCGTGCACATCTAAAGCCGAAGCTCGTATTCGTCCATCTTTGAGGGCTGCAGCCAAGGCATGTTCATCTACCAGTCCCCCACGAGCAGTGTTTACCAAAAATGCACCTAATACAACGTAACAATACTTCAAAAATGAATTCATTCATTTTTTTTTATTTCTTCTTATTTAATCAAAATATACAGAAAACTACATGGAAAATCGCCCATATCAGGCAAGAGAGAGAGAGAGAACATAGGCTGGCTTGTTTCATCTGACAACCACTCTGAGAGATTTGCACGTCTTAGCCCCTGTGAAAATTTGTCTCATTAAATGTCCACTTACAGTTCTCAATCTATTCTACAACATTTGGTGTATTTTTTTTTACAGTTCTAATGTTGTTCTGTAATGAATGTAATAGTTCAAGGACTGTTTTTGGGAAGTCCTTCAGAATGTCCTAGACAAGGACTGTTTTTGGGAAGTCCTTCAGAATGTCGTAGAAAAGATTTTCATTAAAAGAGAAAAACATCATGTTCTAGGACAGATTGAGACCCGTGAGTGTCAAATGAGGAGAGAGAGAGAGAGAGAGATGCACTGGTCTCTCTCTCTCTCTCTCTCTCTCTCTCTCTCTCTCTCTCTCTCTCTCTCTCTCTCTCTCTCTCTCTCTCTCTCTCTCTCTCTCTCTCTCTCTCTCTCTCTCTCTCTGTGTGTGTGTGTGTGTGTTACCCAACTGGTGAGAACTAATCTCCCTCTTGTAACAATATGGTGAAATAACACATTTTCAGTCAAAAATGTCCCCATTTAAAAAAAGGTTTTTGACTACTAACTGTACATATCTGCATGAATCCCATTTAATTCGATTTTTTATCAGTGATTTAAAAGTACTTCCTACTAATCATCAAATTGGAAGTCAACAAAAACTTTCCACTTGGGCAACATACAAATAGATTCCTCAATCCATTCTCAATAATCCCATTTTCACACTAACTTCCTGATGAAAGAATGTTCTTATTACCTGGCCTCATTTGTTTGATAGTGTAGTCATTGATCAGGTGATGGTTGTGTTCATTCAAATTGCAATGCAGTGACACACAGTCACTTTGGAACAGAAGGTCCTGCAGTGTGTATACCCTGGTGATGCCTGAATTGTAAATCAATTTAATTTTATTATCACATTTGCCACATAACTATTATAGCATATTCAAAAAGAGCTAGAAAAACCTATACACATTTTTTACATAAAAAATTACACAGATTAAATGTTAAAGCAATAATAACTCTTCCTCTGAGATTCAAAATTCCGCATGGAATACATTGTAAACAACGCATGGAAATATATTCTATTGTATTTTACCACTAAAACAGCCGTTATTGTAGTAAAACTAAAATCTGTGCTTGTCAATGGGGCTTCCGTTGCTTTTCTTCCCAGTCATCAAGGCATTCGTTGCTAATGACGTAATGGTGTCACGCGGATTCTCGCGTTCATTCGAGACCAAAATAACATGGCGGGGAAACCCTCAGACGTAAGTTGCGAGTTTTTGTACAGTGCATCGGAAAACGAGAAGCCCAGAATGGCACACATTGTGGATATAAATGCATTTTTAACAAAAAGACGAATATATCTCATGAATCTTATATAGTATTGTTGTTGTCTGCTTTTCCCGCGGTTTTAAGTAGGTCACCAGTGACTTTGCAATGTCAGAGAGAGCTCCATCAGTTAAAATCTCTTAAGAGATTTTAACAAAAAACCGTATGTTTAGGAAAAAAACCCTGGATTAACTTTGAATGCTGGAATGGGGTCTTTGACCATTGGTAAGTACGGGAAAATTGCCGTTTTTTCCAGGAAAATCCAATTTTTGGCCAAAATGAAGAGTTATGATGACTTTAAATGGTTTGAAAAATGATTTTCTACAAATTTGGACCCAATTTTTAGGTGGCATTCCTCACATTAATATATTTGCAAAATATTAATAAAATACCCTACCTAATGACTTTTCTATTCCATCGGGCAGATACGGATCATAGAATATAACATTAAATCCAAATACTTTTGCTCTCAAGGCTACTGCTGTTCCAATTCGTCCTGGAAAAAAATCATGAACATAACACTTTTTTTTCAGTTTTGAAAAATAAAATTTTCAATGTTTGCAAAGTGTTTTAAATTAAAATGTTCACTTAACTAAACTCAGTTATAATAATAAGATTATTGAACACAAGCAAGAATTTTCTTGCCATTGTTAGCATACAGACAATCTGGTCAGATGGCTTTTAGCCATTTTAGTTTGTGTTCAATAACCCTATTATTGTATGATCAAACTACCAAGCTGACGACCACTTAAATTTTCGTGAAACAAAACATACCTACGAAACCTCAGTAACTAAAATAATTGAAAAAAAAAAAAAATAATAAAAAAAGGAAAAAAAAAGAATTTTGTGAAACCAGGCTTAAGCTAATCATCTGTAAACAAATAAAGCTAATTGGCAAATATAATAAGTAACAACCTAAGTGGACATTTTTTATGTTCTTATATACTACATATGGTAAAAAAGTATGACAGACTTGATTACAACAAAAATAATAAAAGCAAACACAGGACTTACCCAATCCAACAATTCCTAGTGTGTCTCCTCTAATGCGTGCAGATCCTGTGGCAGCCTCCTTTAAACCTTCAGGACCAGATATCTTTTTCCCTTCCTTCAGTGCATTGGCAAGCCAGTAGGTACGGCGATACAGATTTAGTACAAGGCAAATTGTTGAATCAGCAACTTCCTCTACTCCATAGCCAGGAACATTACACACAGCAATGCCTTCAAAAATATTATCAGTTTAGTGGTGTTGGCAAGAGTTTTTTATGCCACATCAAAACATCACAAATATATATATAGTTGTCTTGTACCAGCACATTATATTGTTATTATTATTATTATAAGTAACTGGCATTCAGTTGTAATATAAATACCCCTGCTATTCAGGGAAAAGTTGATTGTCTATTTGTCAGAATCCATCCTTAAAACAAGGACAAAACAGACAAACATTGCAGACAGCCAGTCTAAAGCTGGACTTTCAAACTCTGGATGTGACTGAATTAATAGTGAGTATAAACCAAACTGTCATAAAATAATCATTTAATAAAATGAATGTAGACAAAAAATGCATAGAAGCACAAACAAGAGAGCCAAAGCTGAAGGGGATAACCATGGGTGCTGAATCATTGTATTTCATTTTCGCAGCACATATATATTACAAGACTTTGTAGTTGGACTTTTGATAACATCCAACTCTTAGTCCTATGAACATAAATGCAACAATTCTAATACATTTTTCTACTGTAAAGTAGAGGTAACAAATTGTATGCCTTAGGTCACTGGTAGAAGCAATGAATCAAATGAAAGGGTGGGAGACTATTCTAGAAACTTTGCTGAACACAGACAAGAAGTAGTTGATTATTAAAATGAAACCAACCATTATAATTGTATTAAGCAGGAAAAAAAAAGACTAATGCTAATTATCATCAATCAACAATTATTTGGCAAATGATATACAAAATCAATTATTGGTATGCAGATAACATTCTGTTTCAATTGAGATCATGTATGAACTGCACTATATTTCTTAATCAGCAATTTTTTTGATTGAAAATCATCTTCATGCACCTCAGTGACACAGAGGGTTGGGGAGCAAGCGGCAGGTTCTGACATGCTACCAATACATTGCCGCTAGCAGAAGAGGAGACTGTTATCACATAACATAATCCCAACCTAGTTCGCCTGCAGCTTTTATATCCACATTATCATAACCTGAGCCCAAACGCACTATGACCCGTAGGGCTTTAAATTTCTTCAGGTCGTCTCGACTGAGTGTGATGTGGTGATAAACCATGGCTCCTACAGCTTCATTCAGAACCTGAAAGGTTGTGAAGGAGATACAAAAGCATGAATAGTTGGAAACCCAATGTTTACCTAACTCCCCAGCAGCCTTGATGTCCACGTTGTCATGGCCGCTACCAACACGAACAATCACACGAAGGCTCTTGAATTTTTCTAAATCCTCTTTTCTTAGAGTGATGGAGTGCCACATGAGAGCACCAACAGCTTCATTCAATACCTGGAACAACATAGCAGGGAAACACAACATACACATTGCTGGCTTATTTTATTAGTATCGCACTGTGTATTTCTATAAATGTTCAGGAATTGAGTTTGGACCAGTATCCTTTTTTTAGTTCTGAAATGATGGTATTTTCTTCTCCCCTTCAGGCTTTTTTTTCCTGTGTTGTTTAAAACAATGTTGGTCTTCTTTTATATATTCATCTAAAACACTAGCCATGCACATATTAACTCACAATACACCCAGTCAAACTTCTCCAAAACATTAGCCCCATAAGCCATCATATTATAATAGCATAAAAAAATCTCTCCTTCACGCACAAATTCTTACCTTCTCATGGATTTCTGTTGTTGACTGTGCATCACAAAAAGCTACTGTTGCTACATCCTTCAGTATAGGCATCTCTACTGAACAGTCTCGACCATCAAGCAAAGCCACAAGGGGACGTGGGTGCATAGGCCCATTGGGAATTGGTCCTCGGATAGACACTATGGAAAGTTTAAAATTAATTTGTGTTCTACAAATTAGGTTTTGGTTAATGATAAAACTATATTTAATGTTGGAATGTAGAAACATGCTAAATGTAAAGATCTAATTGAAAACTCACATACAAAAATAAAACCATTTCCATCTTCAACATTAAGACGTGAACTTGACCCTTACTTGTGGGGTTATCAAATCTTGGTCTTTTGATGGGGAGTTGTGGTTTGCCTTTGTCCATGTGCTTTCTTGCTGAAGTGGCAGACTGAGGCAGGTCCACTGTCACAGGAGTATCAACGTCAGGGTCAGTAACTGGAATGTCACCCTCACGCTTTTCGCCACCTTTGAAATGACCACTGCAAACGCGGAGCTGTAAAACATGAATTTGAAGATTCTTATTCATATAAAAAGTTCATGCAGCCGACCTCTATCCAATTATGGCTTCATAAGCATATTATTCCTAGGATTATGTCATTCAAGCATTTTGTAAATCAAGTCCGCAAATACTTATGATAAATACATGAAGTATTTGATTCTAATCAAATTTGTTCTTTTCATGGTCTTCACAAGTATAATACACAAATTCCCACCCTAAATTTGTTTCCAACTTGAACATCACATTTAATTCTTTTAAAATACAAAAATACCCCTACCTGAAATCTGGCTGACTCGTTGGTTGATCTGTAGGAGGTGCACTACTTACAACAGCAACGTGAGGGGGGAAACCTAAATAGCAGAATAGCATGCGCATTTATATATTTAGACATTATACAACATGCAAAAAGGCTGAAATAAAAACAAAAAAAATTTTTGAAAAAAAAAAACAAAAAACAAAAAAAAAACAATCAATTATACCATCTTCATACTTATAAGCACTCTAATGATATCAAAAGACATGCAAATGAACAGTAAATCAATGAATTTAAATAATGTAATGATGACTGACAGTTAGGGACAAATCTACAATAAAATAAAGGACAATGATAATGGCATCACATGCATGCAACCAAACAAATGTCACTAACACAACAATGTGGATCTTACCAGCAAATACGATCTGGTGAAGTCTCGAGATAAGAAGTGCAAAACTTAAAGAGAGGAATACCATGTTGCTGCCATAATGCAACATGAAATGGATTTGGAATTTAGATGTTATTTGGGAAATTTTGCAATAAATAAGTCTGATGAAGAAAAAAATGAATTGTACTTGTTTCAGTTTGATATGTTTAAACAGTTACTGTCCACAAGCTGACTTCAGAAAAATTAAAAAATGTTATTCAAAATGCACAATTCCCTAAAAAAAAGGACTGTCAAAAGTTAGTATGAATAAACCCTTGCTTTTTATGTGAAGAAATACAGAACCAAGCTACATTTGTGGAAAAACAATGCCTGGAGGTCATGAAATATGTTCCCAATATGCATGAACTTGGTCAGTCTTGATTGCACAACAGAGTGCATTTTATGTCAAAAATTAGCACTTAGCACTGATCCTATGCCTCAATGAATATAAATTGCAATTAAAAAAAAATTACACCGATTGGTTCGGCCAGATAAAGTTCAATATGTATGCATAAAATTATAATCTCATTTCTCAGCAACAAAAATGAAAAAAAAGAGAGAAAAGAGAAAGAGAAAAGGAATAAAATTAAAAAAGATGAAAAAATCAAGTTTAGTATCATTTTTCATATGGAATTTAACAGCCTACATCCTTATTTTAAAACTTATCACTATAACATCATACTTCCAAGAAATGTTTAGAATCTATCATCAAGCAATATGACAAACTAACTTTCTAAGCAACCATAGGTTACCAGCATTACAACATATTCTATCACAATTTCATATATAGTTAACTACTTCGAGCATTCAGACATCCAATTAGATATGTAAAAGTGTCCATGCTTCTTTTGATTTTACCATGACGTACCTGGCTTACAATGGTGTCCTCAGTTCTTCCAATGGCCTGTAGCCACTTCTCGCGCAAAATGGCAGGCTTCTTGGGAACACGATAGAAATGGCGGTTGTCTTCAGAACCACGATAACGGGACCGAAACTTACAGTTAGGAAAACCACATGTTGTCGGCATAATGCAACATCACCTCAGATTTATTTTGTGTTTTCCTAAAATAAACCCAAAATTAGAAAATGAATTTGACATCACAAATGTCATGTTTCACGGAACAAGACTCAACTGCACTTACAACAGGTGTTAGTTATACAGATGCTCTGTCCAAGATTTTTATTTGCTTTACATAACAGTTACTGGAAGTGAATCATGAAATTCTATTGGAGATAAAAATGGCTATATTAAGAAAAAATTATTAAAGCTCAAATGCTGAGATTTATAAGCTATTCAAATGACATTTTTTCTGGGAGACAAAATGCTGCTACTCCACCTATGAATAGCAAATATACATTTTTAAAAGAAAGTGAAAATGATTTTTTAAGTGTTCTCTTCTCCTTTCAAATATATTGTGTTTATTCATCACAGACTGGTTACCTTTTTTGTAAATTTTGAAATTATTGCCCACATTATGAATTTGAACTTTTCCCCTGTAGTCCTATACAGTATAGAACCCCTCCTCCTCCCTTTAATTTTGTCCCAATCCAATGGGAGGCCTCTTAATTGGCAGATTTTATCAACAAGATACATTCAGTTTCAAAAGAATATTCACTTTTTTCACAAACTCTTCACAATATATTATATATGATGTGCACTTGTTCCTGTAAAAACAGTCTGGAGTCATAAAATAGTACAATTAAGTGCTTAAAATGAAATGCATTTATAATTCATGGCGCATGCACTTAAATGCCCAGCTGGTCTTTGCTGGGGGTCATTTGCATAAACATGCTGGTGCTTCCTGCCCCACACGTTTCTTTCAGCAAAGGTGTCACGCATAATTTTAGTTCAGTACACAATGCAGTAGCCCAACCCATTGAAAGGAACAATCATTTTGTGTTGCTTTTTATTGGCAATGTTCATCTCCCTGTGCAAATACACGCACGATGTAAACAAATGATCAAACAAAGTCAGTAACACTTTGTTCACAGAAACAAATTCTTTGAGCTGAATCACTTAATATTTGAGACGAAGAATGATTATAACAGCTAACCGATACATACAATATACTCATAATCATATAATTGTACACTATGGGAATTATTATTGAGGGATTTTGCTTATAAGTTTTCAAAATTAATTTTCTTACTTACCGTCTTTATCAAGGTTTCAGAGACAAAGACACGGGACAAGACCCCCAACGAAGAACACCGGTGTTCACAATACTGGCTAAATTTCTGCAGAAATGGTCTTCACAATGTGCTTATACTATAATACAGAGCAGATTTCTATTGTCCAAAACAAAAAACAACCACTGAATAAGAAAACAACGGATATAAGAGGCTTGGTTTCACGTCCAAATATTTAACACCGACCTCTCTTTTTTGCAAATGGAGAAAATCACGTACTCTCTCGCTGATACGAGATGAGTTACACATAATGAAATTTACGATGATTGAAATAAAATATACCAGTGTAAGAAATTTCAACATTTTATTAATAGTGAAAAAAGAATATGTTTTGCTTTGAATCATAAAAAATAAAAAAGAAGTTTTTACCCATAAGGCTCAGACAACAACAAGGATGGCAGACTTGAAAGCATTAGAGCATCCCACTCTAAAGGTAGTGCTTTTAAATAAGTGCATTCAAGAAAGTTATTCAAATAATAGGCTGAAGTCAGAAGAAAGCAAAGCTGCACGTATATATAATCTTAAACTTAGATTTTGTTGTCGATAACATTACATCCAACTCGGTTCAGAAAGCCGTCAGAAGATTGAATTAAATTTTTGAAAAAACGAATGCACGGGGAAGGCCTTCCATATCTCATGGATATGCCGTGAGACTTCCGAATTTAACATAGATCTTACGTTTTCACGGATTGTTCAAAATTTCTCAAGAAGTCAAGCAAAAGTCTCCGGCAGGCTCCAGCAAGGGGTTTGAGTAGAACTAGTACCTTTCGTAGAGCCGTGAAAGCAGGGTGTAGCTGAATTGTGCAATACAGCGCAACACACTTGAGAAAGCACCTTGAAAATAATTTTAAACAATTTTTTTTCCATTGGGCAGTTATCAGTAAAACACATATCTTAGATATGTACCTTCTAGATATGAATATGTGATAATACAAGCTAAAATTCTAGATAATTTTCTCTTCTGGGCCAACAAGTTAGTATGAGCAACACATCCAGACATTTTTTCTGAGTGTTTGTGTGGAAGTGAGGATAAATCTACAAAATAATGAAAATGTTCATTTTTATTGTGTATTCATATTTATTGAAATATATTTTCATTTATGTGTTCATCAGAGTGATTTGTATTTCATTCAGGTACCTTATGAAGTTTTGAATAAAAAATTCCGATCAGCACAGAAAAACATTGATAGAGAAGTTTCTCATGTCCAAGTAACTATGTCTGATGTGGACAGATGTCTACAGAATCAGCCTGTCACAGTAAGAGAGATGTCCATGGTGCTGGATGGCGTGGTAGAGAAATTAAACATTCTCAAGAGAAAGGTATTTGCACTTTTTATAGTGTCTTTTGCGAAGTTTGTTCAGTGTGTCATTTTGCAGACATTTGTGTAAACTTGCATTATATTGCGGAACAACATTAATGGCAAATGAAAAGTGTCAGATATTACAGAACTATAATTTACTTATTTTATCCTCAAGTTATTTCTGAAAGGGATCATCCCAGCAGTGCTGAACCAATCAAGACTCGCAACCAGTTGCATTAATCCTTCCTGCCATGTCTAATGATTTCTGCCTGGGTTCATTTTTTCTTTGTAGTTGTTTTATATTTTCTGGTAGTACCGCTAAAAGTTGATTTTTTCAGGCTGTTGAAAGCATTCAAGATGAGTCTGAGAGTGCTTTAGTCTGCAAGCGCAGGGTAGAACACTTAAAAGAATATGACAAACTGCAGGGAAGTGCTGTCAATCAGTGGAGGAAGAAGCGTTTAGACAGAATGATCGTTGACTACTTCCTAAGAGCTGGGTATTACAACACTGCCATAAAGCTTGCAAGACATTCTGGAATTGAAGTATGTACAGGAAGGCTGTTACTTTTGTTGTAGCAGTAAATGCCATTATCATTGTTAGAAATTAAGGCTGGACTGTCTGCCTGGGGCTGACAACTTTCAGAATGGGCTGAAAAGATTTCCCACTCGGCAGACATTCAGTCCAGCTACTTTTCAAGATGGCTGGACTTTCAGTCCAGCAACTAATTTTCCTAAGAGGCAAACACTGGCCATTATTATTGTTTGGAGTTAATATTTTGTACATGTGTCTCAGCAGTTGCACTTGTTCCCTAACATATCAGGCATAACATTTCTTAAATCTTGGCAGGTCTAAATAAGGTTTTTGTTAAAGCAAAATAAGAAATGATTGTGAAGAATATGATCTTTAGTGATATATTGAGGTTAGATATTCTTTTTCATGTGGCACCACCCTTAAGGCTGTGACTAGAGACTTTTAGTGTTATCTATCTTGCTGCCATCTTTTTCCTTGTCCCATGTCCACCCTTCTACCTTCTACCCAATTAAACATTGGTTACTACTGTAGTATTTAAAACCATATTACAACTGTATCACACATCCTATAATTTCAATGGTCAGTCACATTTGGGGCTTGGTGGAAATAAGTGGTTTTGTGGAAGGTTAGTGCATTTTAAAAAGTTATACAGCTATTTATGATAAACCAAAGACCTATTATTTAGTGGTACCTTTGCTCTTTAAACTATATTTAATCTCTTACATCCAAATTTATTGTTAAAAATGTGTCATTGTCCAATTTCCAAGCACATGACTAGAGAGTGCAATTGGGAGACAAAGTCTGCTTTTCTAAGCCTCCTGTTATCTTGTATTAAGAGAATGTGAAAATGGATGAATCCATAAATACATGTCATTATGGATTGGCATAGAGAATGTACTTTTACTTGTCTGACTTATGTTTTTATTTTAATCTTATATCGACAGGATCTTACAAATATAGAACTTTTCCTGGTATCCAAAGAAGTGGAAGAATCTTTAGAGAAAAAAGAAACAGCTAAATGCCTAACCTGGTGCCATGATAATAAATCCAAATTGCGAAAAATGAAGGTGATAGACTGTTTTATCTCTAAATGTAACATGAGTTTTGACACAGGAAGCCTCAAACTTATTATTTTAAAATTCTCTGAAAATCCATTTGGAATTGAATTAAAAACATTTGAAAGAGAGTATGGAGAAATTTATGCTAACAGGTTTGTCAGTTGTTTGTGTAGATTGCAACATAAACTTGTATATATATAAATTTATAACATGATTTATTCAATGTACAATTTATTTCAGAGTACTCTAGAATTTAATCTCAGAACACAAGAATTCATTGAACTGATAAGAAATAACAGAAGAGTAGATGCAGTCAAGTAAGTTACTGTGTAGTTTTTAATTCAGTATGCATGTTTACACTGGGATTTCAGATATTGAAATGAGGGGGAAGGGGTCAAGATTTTGCCTCCTCATTTTCTGCACCCCTATTCCTGGCTTCGAAAGATATTTTAGAAAAAAAGTATAATGTGTGACAACCTCTAGTACTGAATATAGCCTCTAGGTTTCAGAGTGATTTTGCTTCCCTTTTCAGAATGGGGAGGGATGGTCTTATAATTCTATAATGAAAATTATGGACCAAGACCTTTCTCTTGGTCCTACTTTAATACTTATTTTGCCATAATAGACATTGACGTACATGTTGATATAGCACCCAGTGGTCAGCAGTGTAGTGTTTGATAAAAATGTAGAAATAACTCCATTCTCAGGCATGCTAGAAAATATTTCAACAATTTGGAAGAATCACAGATGATGGATGTGCAAAGAGTGATGGGCCTCCTAGCATTCCCAGTGGACACATCAATTTCACCTTATCAGGTACAATAGTCAATAAATTTAGACTGCATGAAAACGGCATATCCTATTGATAAAAATATATTGAATTTATCAAAAAAATGTAAGAAGAAAAAGTGAAAAAAATTATGTACTGCATTTTTTTAGTATTATATATGTGTATCAAAGGTATATGTGTAAAAAAGACACATGAAAGATATGATATTGAAAGAATAATTATTGCTGAATGTGCATTAAAAGGAAAATTTATTTGCACCTTTCAGGAACTGTTAGATCCCAACAGGTGGAATCATTTGGTGCAGCAGTTTAGAAATGAGAATTTCAAACTACATCAGTTAAACAATACATCTGTATTTGTTGTCAGTTTGCAGGCTGGACTCTCAGCTCTTAAGACTCCGTATCCTTTATTTGAATTTATTTAAACTATAAATCACATAAACACAATGTTAATGACATAAGATTTTTGCAATTTTGAAAAAGATTTTCTTTTGACTGGTCATGTAAGTTTGCCTGTTAGAGTATAGTACATGTATACCTTTCATCCTTAACTCCTCCACGCCAGGCACTGCTATAAGGATGAATGTGGAGAAAGGAATCCAAACTGCCCAGTGTGTAGTCCACACCTTAATGACTTAGCTAAGACCTTGCCGTTTGCTCACTGTGCTCAGTCCAAATTAATTTGCCAGATCTCTGGCAGACCTTTGAATGAGCACAACCCACCTCTTATGTTACCTAATGGATATGTCTATGGGTATAATGTAAGTATGCAATTCCATATATGTATATATATATATATATACTATTTTGTTGCTAACGGGTTACATTAAGTGACATTGTTTGAGTTTTTTTTTTTTCTTTTTGTGATTTATATTTTTAGATAACGACATTTTTTGGTTTAATTTGTAATCCATAAACGTTGTCTTCAATTTCTGTAAACTGTACAACCTGCAAAATGGAATTTTCACTTTTATAACTTTATATTTGTTAGTCTTATCTAGAATATGCTGTATTTTCCAGTCCTTAGTTGAGATGGCTAATAACAATGATGGAAGAGTGGTATGCCCCAGGACCAAAGAAATCTATAAATTGGATGAATGTGAGAAAGTATTTGTTATGTGAAGACACTGACGGGTCAAGATGGAGAACAGCAGTGCATTTGGTTGTACTCTATTTGTCACATACACATCTTCATTGAAGGCCGGTGCAATACTGTCATGATCCCATCAATGATATAAACATATAAATGATATAAAAATATATCAACACATTGCCAGTGCAGAACAGACTCCGAAAAGAAGAAAAATGTGCTAACTGCATGAGTTTTAACAACTCTGTCGTCTTGTGAAGAGTTTGCAGACCTGATCATTGCCTTTTAGTATATAAAAAATAAACAAAATATTAAAAGATATCAATATATAATTATATGATATAATAACATACACTTGCAATTCAACTGCTTATGTTACTTCAAAAAACAATGTTTTCACATTATATTAGTGTGGTTTTCAGGCTTTGTTCAGGCATAATGCCTTGAATCACTCGGTGAAAGGCATTCTCCTTACTTGAACCTAACCATGAAGTTTATCCTACTTACAGGTTGTAAAAGAAATATTAATATAAAATGGATGAAATCTTAGTTTTCATGCAAGTTGTTTAAATGTATGAATAACTGAAAGCATGCTGCAAAGTTGTATAAATCAGTTGCAATGCAAAGAGTAAAATGCAGAGTCAAGAGTTCATATCAGGCTGTGATTTTGATTCTTGTGATGCATAATGTAAAATGTGACATTTTAATAAAGCAAAATTACTATGTGTATTCAATATTGCTTACTTAAATTATTACTTTATCTGCATCAATATGTGAATGGTTTAGCGGTGATAGTGGCAGGGTGGTTTCGTGATGATTATAGGAGTAAGTCTTGCTACAAGACAATTCAGTTTCCAGCACTAGATACCAGTCAAAATTTGATTATTATTTATTATCATTATTATTATTATTATTATTTTTTTTTTGAGAAAAGAGGACTAAAATACATTAAATCTAAAAAGTAAGGACCAGACATGAAAAATTAATTTGGTTTCTATAAAGGCTTATGATTGTTATTATTATCGTGACTTCAGTTTAATCTACAAAATCTAAACATGTTAATGGCTGAGGGGGAAAGGTAGTTTGAAATTATCTGTTTTACTGTGTAAAGTATGATTACTGCAAATTTAACTGACCAAGCCCATTTTTAAGTGTTGAAAACTGATGAAAAAAAATCTTAGGCACAGGGCATCTAGTATTGCTTTTATATATATATATATATATATATTCTAAGAAATTGGGAATTGATCATACATTTCATACCTACTTTCTCATTGTTTAGTGCAATCTCTAAACTTCTTCATTCATTCAAAGGTATGATTTTTTAAGTTGGGAAGTTGAATATATATATATATATATATATATATATATATATATATATATATATATATATATATATCACTTCAGTAATCTAATGGGAAAGTGTGCTTTGCTTGGTTCTCAAAAATAAACCTATACCTTTATCTGGGATAACATTGTATGCTTCATTTACATGAAAATATAACAAAAAATAAGGAAAAGTTAAGAAAAAATGTATTTATAAAAGCAATATAAGCACATTGTACAACATTCAATTAAATAAATACATGTAGAAAAATATTTCGTTCAAAAATTACAATTTGACAGTACAAGTTTTGCATCTTAGGGATTGCAACTAGAGCCTACACAAAAATTGCATTTGTTAAGTTTTGATACATTTATACCTTAATAATAAATATCTTTGTTAATTTGACACACATTTCCTAACTTCACACTGTTTCTGTAATTTTTTTTTCTTCAAATGGTAGATGACACATTGCTACATTCCCCTTTATAGCAGGTAGCTGTATCAAGTCTGACAGGTTAACCCTTTATTTGAGTCATTCCACTGCTTACAAGACTATGTTTACTGTTGAAGTAAGGTCAACAAATCTCTCTTTGATAATGAAGTGCGCTCTGTACACCAAGATAATACATCGTGTACAGCAACTAGCCATTAAATCAATAACTTGCAGTAGTTCAAACACCTGCATTGGCAATGCATCTATTTTCTTTGTTTAGTCAAGGGCATATATGATCTCTTTCTTAGCATTTCTTGTTGCCTTATAATTATCAAGAATGTGGATTTTATCAACAGAAATATTTCAGTCTTTGCAGCCTTACTCTTGACATGAACATTTGATTATAATATTATATTCCAACTTCCACAGTATGTCCTTTTTCCTTTAATTTTGATTATTTTTGAAAGCATTTGTCATTTTAGGCAGGTTTTCTGTAGTTGTGATTTCTTATTGACCCCAATCCCCAGACTGTTTTAATTATTACAAATTTTTATTTCCTAACTTTAATCATCAAGATAGCATAGAGAGCTGGAGTAATAACCTGTCACCTATAGAATGATTAAATTTCCCCTGTAATCAAAATTTATGGCACTGCTTACAAATTAGTATCCAGTAAATCCTACTGAAGTTTATCTCTCTGAAATTTTGAATTTTGTTGTGCTTTCCATGAAGTTGGTCGTTAGCAGTATTTCTAGACAAATTACTAATAAAAGCTTTTGATTCAATACCTTTTTGAAACTTGTTTAATTTGATCAATAAATGTTTCAAGCCTTATGAAACAACAGCATTTTGTGTTCTCTTTTGTCGTATTTCATCAAATGGTGGATACACCTTACTGATACCATTATAGGAATACTTCCAGCAGTTATGTTTAAGGAAAGGTTCTTGGGAGGAAGCAAGTACTTGAGTAGGAGTCTTAAATGGCAGCTCCTCTTGTTTTATCCAACTCCGTGAAGTTGTAGACAAATTAACAGGCCCTGGGTGGCTATTTGTATGCAATTTTGGAAAACGTCTATATGATGGAGGTTTCTCGGTAGGTTCACCAAGGAAAGATGTACCATATGTGCTGTTAAAATCCGAAGCTATTGTTATTCTTCCATAATGCTTCACAAAGTCTTTCCCTGTGTAATGTTGACGCTGATCTGTTCTTTTGAGTCTTTTGCCTAAAAATCTTGATTCATTGCCCTGTAAGAAACACGCAAAAATTAAAATTGAACTAGAATTATTTAAATCAAAATAACAAGAATTATAAAGAATACAAGATTATTTGATGACATTACTTTGAAATTACACTTTGATTTAGAGTGCATTAAACAAGGTAAGAACAAAATATTTTCAGTGATTGAAGTAAGGGCAAAAAGCAGTTTAACTTACATCTCCAAAATAAACACCATGATCTTGAAATGAATGTCTGTTATCATGAGCAGAGAAATCATTCTTGTGTTTGAATGTTCTGTATTCTTTCTTGAAGTAAGGTTCAGGAGGAGGGTTGGGTATGTTGGAAGACTGGGGATGGAATGTTGTTGTCAACATAGTCCCAGTGCTTGTGTCAAGTGTGCGCTCTGGCTGACGAGCATATTCTTCATAACCACGGTGAGGAAACTGAAAAAATTGAAATTCAAAATTTAATAAAGCTTGAAAATTTTTCATTTGTAATTTAGCTGCGAATTTCTCTTATAAACCCAAATTTTTGCCATAAAGATTATGTTTTTTAGCATCATAATTTAAAATTATTTTAATCTTAAAATTCTACTAGTCACCTTTATCTGTGGGATGATTTCCAATCTACATCACGAATGAATTAGATTGTGAAACAGTTATAATTAAAGTTGTCAAACATTGTACTAATCAGAAAATTTCATAAGCAAGTGACATCATTAATATATGATGATATAAGGGCATTCCTCATCAACTGTCCTGAGGTATGAAAAACATAATGGTAACCCTGTCAAAAATGGAAAATAATTACGTTTCTTACCCCACCTTATAATATATTAATACTTTTCCTTGATACATCATACTATATTAAATCTTTCCTCACTATCATTTTAAGGCTGTGAGCTGGCCTATAACCAAAACAAGGATCTCAAGGGAGGTCACTTCAAAGAAATGAAAATCAATACAAACATTGATTTGACATTTCTCTTTCTGTGGTATATCAAGTTGCTTAATTGATACAGTTATCAATTAAGTCAACAGAATAAGAGCTTTCAAACTGGGATTTATCAAAAATTACATCTAGCAAGTGTATTTTGCTCATATTATGATTCTAAGTAAATAATAAATAAATTAACTAATATAAATATAATTAATAAACTCAACAAAAAAGAGGATATCAATCCTTACACTGTAAATTACAGATATAATTTCAACTATTATTATAAGTAAAAAATAATATTACCCAAATTCCATCAGCTTGTGTTGAAGGTGCAAAATTCCGACCCTTAGGCATAGTGAAGATACCGCGTCACAACCAGCCACCAGAAAATTGTTGATCTTAACACTTTCTTTCAATCCAACACAACTACAGTAGTCTATCACCTTTGTACAGTTATTGCACTCTTAGACTTTTTTTGCTCCAGAACCGACTCATATAACGAGCCAAAACTTCTCTTGGTAAAATAAATCAGCTTTTGTAGCAATAATCGTCTGGTTGCCGTCGTAATCCTATGAAAAACTACTTCTTCGGATTATGACATGCTATTGATACCGGTGGCTATGCTTAGGTGACTGAGCTCTTTCAATCCATTGTGTACAGTAGTCATGACAATAACCTCGTTTTCATGCGGCCTTGAGAAATAGATGGCGGTACATGTAAATAGTTTGGAACAACAATGACGATAATAATCTTTAAACTGCTTGTTAATGCATGAGTGAAATAAATCTGAGATTTCATAAAAACTGAAGTTGGGTAATTGGAAAAACGATATGTTTGTAGATTATACCAAGATTTTTACCTCCGCCAAGGAGATTGTTTTCACCCGTTTGTTTGTCTGTCTGTTTGTTATCAACATAACTCAAAAAGTAATGGATGAATTTTGATGGAATGTTCAGGGTAGGTCAGAAATGGGTTAACTTAGAAGTGATAAGTTATTGGTGGTGATCTGGATCACCGTATGGATCCAGGATATTTTTCAAGGATTCCTTTTTCGTTATGATTTGAAGAGAAGAAATAAAATGCTTTAAAGAGAATTGTTGTTGGTGAGAAGTATTATTGTCTCCTAAAACAAATAAAGAAGTTCAAGATAGTATGATAGGAGGAACTGAGCTGCCTTGGCTGAGGTCTGCTCTCTGAGTGCTTTTTCTAGTTCTTTTGATATCCAAAACGTTAACGTTAATAGAGATATAATCAACGGTTCTGCTTAACTAGTGTTAATTGCAGAGTATTTCTATAAGTGTAAATTCTGGACAATTACTTTAAATATCTAAATAATTCTAGTTTGGAAGAGATGTACATCATGGCAACAAAGTAACAAGGATCAAATCAAAGTTCAGTCATGTATGTTTATTGTATTAAAAAAACATGGATACTGACAATCATACAAGTAAACCATACATTTTCACACTCACAACAGCTATAAAATTCAATTAGTGAAAATTCTCAAGTCAGTGACAGCTGTGCATGTGAAATCCATTATGCACAGGCATAATTTACAAATACATGCTGAACGTACGTTATCTGGATGTTACTTTGAAAAATGTCCTATTTGAAATACAGGTACATTCTCACCCAAATTTTAAATGTGTTAAACTGCATTGCTTCATGAGACTGATGAAAAAAAAATTCAAATAAAGATAAAAGTAAACAGGTAAAATTATGTCAGATAATCAGAGCTACAGGTCAGAGAAATGATTTGTAAACATTCATTTACAAAATTGCAAGTCAAGTTTTTTATGCACCTTTCTCTTTATATAAGTGACAACATAAAATACAATGAAAAAATTAACATTGGGGCCTAAGGTAGAATGAATAAATAAATAAACAAACACATGGTAAATAAAAAATTAAAACAACCCTGGTAACAAAAGCCCTGAACCAACATCTTTGAATATTTCTTCTGTCTATATACACTATCAAGAATGTTGATACTATATACTGCAAATTTTCTCCATGAGACTTGACCAACAGTAAAAATATTATTTTGGAAGGTCGATTCAAAATCAAAATTTACATCAAAACCAAAACCGATCAGGCTATTATGTTAAATTGCAACTTGTACTATTTCACATTTGTCAAGCCACAGTAGTTAATAATCAATGCACTTGCATATATTTTCAAGATACAAAATATTAAAACAAAATAATAATGCCAGTTCATAAGTTTTGTTTTAACATCTTTACTTTCAACCAAAATTCCTAGGGCCATTTGTTGAAAAAAAAATTAATTAAAAATAATAATAAAATGTCATTAAAATTGTAAAAAAGTTATGACAATAAAGTTATTGCAAAAGAACAGTGTTGTTAATTATAACACATAGTGACTTGGTGATTTCAATGAAGACAGTTCTTACTTGATAAGCTGGTAAAACAAAACAATGGTAAAACAATTAATTTACTTCAAACTTATTTCATAATGTGTGCTTTACTTTACTTCAGATGCTAATTATAAAAAAGACTCAAATTGTTTCTTTAAAAGAATTGTAACAATAATAATAAAGCTTTTACCTAAGGTAAGACCCCTTAAGCAATTTCACAACTTGCCTTTCTATCTGTTTGTCTTTTCCCAACATACTACATACACTAATGCATTCTTAGCTACCATGGATAAGTCTAAATATTTTCTCTACAATACTAGATATTAGTCATAAAGTATTCTTTTCATACTGAACATGTACATTTACATGGAGCCAATCACATATATGTATACAAATGGAGAATGCCAGTTCTACCAAAGTATGTACAAATACTATCACACACACATACACAAGCGATGTCACATTTACCTACACATTCATAAATACACATAAACATAAAACATAACACTCATTCATAACATCTCTATAAAAGGACTTTTAGGAAGAAAGGTACATGGCATTTCACTGATAAATCAAATAACCTATAAATATTTCATCTATACAACAATTAGAAGTCAGCAATTTCAGTTACAGTCTTTAAATAAAGACCCTGTCCTTAATCCTAGTCTGCTATTACGATCGCCTGCAGCCCAAGACTTAGACTTGGTACGGAAATGCTTGAGATCTTGAGCATGGTCAACATGAAGCATTGGTTTGTATTCTGGAGGCTCACAAAGGTCCTATGAAAAAGTTCAAATAAGTTATTATGTAAATTTTCTAATTTAAATTAAATAAATCAAATAGTAATTTTCCTGTAAATAATATTTATATTTACTTTCCAAAATTACAAAAGCAATAATTCTATGCTTTCATTCTTCTCACATTACCTTATTTTCACAGTACAGAGCCTTATATCCACCTTCTAAAAGATAAATCTCTGGATAATGTAGTGCTGGATAACAATCTTTGTTTGAATCTCTGTCCTTGTTCCGTAAAAAGCGACTCCTAAAATCAGATTACATAATAATATAAACACACACTGGTCATTTCCATTCAACTGATGATTTGTTTTAAGTCGGGCAATGATCTCATAGCTTAGAAACATAAACTGAAAAGTCTTTCTGCAAACAGGTAACTCATTACAAGATTCCTTTCATGTCTTCTATGCTACACACTTTGGCACGCTATCTCTGATTAACTTACAAGTTTGGAGCTCTCTCTGACGAAAATTCACAGTGAAAAATGAGAACTGTCCTCTTAGAACTGTTCTTCTCTTTTGGTGGAGTCTCCAAGAATTCTTTCATTATACCTTCTTTTGTGTATATATTTTTTGCATTCTGAAAACAGGAAACTAGTGAATACAGTGTTGTCAAAGATAATGAACAGATTACCCATCAAATATACACATTTATTCGAAATAAGGCAACTGAAAGTATTTAATTCTACATATGTAGGGTTATTCTCTTGCAGTTGACATTTATGCACACTTACTAATTTTATGAAAAAAAAAAAAATTAAATTTTACTCATCCAATATGTTAGTCTGAAAACATTTAGAAAGATTTGGGGGGGGGGGGGGGGGGAGAATGAAATAAAACTTACTTTGATATGACCACCTTCATACTCGTATGGATATCGACAGTCGATTATTGTGTACTCTTCAACAACTTGGTCATATTCTCCATTGATCAAATTCTCCAACTGGAAATAATAACAATAATGGTTATTGAATATTTATGCAACAAACAACAGCATGAGAGAGAGAGAGAGAGAGAGAGAGAGAGAGAGAGAGAGAGAGAGAGAGAGAGAGAGACTGACTGACTACTGAGTGTCAAGATTGAATAGGGAAATTATTTGGATTTAAAAAAACATAGCAACAATAAAAATAATATTACAACAAAAATGACCTATTAAAGCCATCCAGGTTGATCACATGAGATATAACTTACAACAAAATATGTTTTATGCAAGTTAAACGTACTGTATTTGGTGTGATAGCCTTTAGATCTTGGTGCTTTCCTCTGATAAGTGGTAGGCAATAATCCTAGAAACATTCAACAGAAATTAATTAATGCATAATTCAACTAATAAGGAGTAGATATAATTTGCAAATATATCAAAAGTATGTAACTAGAGGTTTAATCATCACCTGCATTAGATTTTAGTGTTTATATATATAACAAAGCATAATTTATAATGTTTTCACATTAATCTTACAGCATAGTAACCAAACAGTTTTATCCAATTTACCTTTGAAAAATCCCCAATGAGGTCCTGCTCACTGTCACCTGAAGATAAATAAGTTATACAGTAATGGAAATATTCAAAATGTATAGAGAATCAAACTGAAGAGATAGCAATGAATTTTATTTTGAAAAAAAGATGAAGAGAAGAGTCTGAATCTGCATGAATGAATTAATAAAATGATTGGATATAAAAATAATTCATCTCTGCATCTAAAAAATAACATTAATTAAAACCTTATGACATGCATCTGGTATTAAAGTGAAATCTATATAACACTGAAATTAAGACATCAGTTTTTCACGTACCTTTATTCAATGCACTTTTGATCATAGCTTCTGTTTCAGAATGGCACCTATGCATCCGCCTTGCAGGAGCAATCTAAAAGGGGAATATTCAAAGTTATCAAAATCAAATTCAAAATCACATAATATCCTAAACAAAATTTGAACAATTGCATTTGCTGTAGTATTATTAATAGACTCCACTCACCTCTGTTTCTGGATTTGAACATGTGTCATACTCCACGACACTCTTTCTTCGCTTGTTGGACACGGGTGTCGTGTTTTCTCTGGGTGGTTCAGGTCTCTTGTATGAGAAAGGTCTTGATCTTACATCAAAAGACTGTGATCTGCCCAGCTTTGGTGCACTTGGAGATCTAAACAAGCCTCGAGGTCTGGTACATGTCTATAAAAAAATATACAGCTGGTACATAGGAGTTTCCTACAGTTCTTTAGGTTTATCTCTTGGTCTTCAATGAGAATCTATTTCAGCTAAAACATTTTAGACAATTTACACAATAGTTCAATTTTGGAAATCATCATTAAGATCTTAAGTGTGTTCTCTTTACTGAAATAAAAATACTGAACAATAAAATACCCGGCACTCTCCCTTACCCTCCATATTCTATTGTTCACTGTAATATTCTCCTTTTCTTTTTCATCATTTGCCACAGTAATGGGAGCAGTTAGTAAACCAGACATACTGCTAGGCAATGAAGTCTGAAGCAAGAAAAAATAGCAAATAAAGGTTTACATTCTTCTTAATCAAAATAAGCTTATTTCATAAAAAATTTACTGACTAAATAAAGAGTCTCAGATGTGCAATTGATAAGAACTAAAAGGTTTCCAAGATATTTCAGATACTACTTCATGGTTTCTAAAGGAATGCAAGAGTTTTTCTTGCTGTAATGTTACTTAGTGTTTGTACCTGTTCCCTGTCTATGTCCAATTGCTCTAAAAAGCCATCGTCCTCATCATCTTCATGCATGCTGCTAGTCAGTGAGCTGGTCAATAGACCAGGGCTGTCTGCTTCTTGAATAGGGGATGGCACTTTTAAGTTAAAAGTCTGAAAAAAATCAAGGGAATTAAAATTGACTCCCTTTTACAACAACCAGATATAGCTGTACAAGTATTCTATGGTTTGAAAAAATGACAACTTGATAGTTTGGTATTATATACAGGGACGAGAAGAGTAACATAAGAAATAATGGTACATCTGTGTCATTAAGACATCATACTCAATGTCAAAAAGCCTTCAAGCTACAATGGTATTAGGTCATTCAATTATATTACTTACATATTTCTTGGTTTTGGAAGAGTAAAATTAAACAAAAGGCCTAAATCCTACTGCCACTTACAATTGTTCCAGCAGGAGCTGAAGTGGGTCTTCTACATTTAGCAGGAGAGCTATCCTGACCAAACGAGTTCTGCTGTATTGTCTTTCCAGGAGACTGCTTTACAGGGGAATATTTCTTGGGTGAACAAGTTTCCTCACTTATGTGTCTGTAGCGACTCCTAGGTGCCAAATCGATTGGCTTGATGAATTTGAAGTCATCAGGTTCCTGAAAAGAAATGCACATAGATGGATTGCTATTTTTTCTAATGGATATATCTTTCTAAAATGTTTCTTTGTCATTTCATTACATTTAATGACTTAAGCATTATGCATGCTAAAGATTTTGTCTACCTCTTCATAAGGATAATCAATACAAGTGTCATCTTTACTTATCTGACAAACGAAAAACTTGTATCTTGCATTGCTTATTAGTGAAATATTGATAAAAGAAAAGTATCATATTTAAAAAAGAGGATGACACATCAATCACTGTCATGAAGAGGTTGAACAAAAACATATTCAACAGCAAATGTAACAATATTTTGATTCTTTGAAACACATATTTTAACAATGTGCCTAACAGTATGAGCCAGTTCTTTTTATTCAAGAGGACATGGTCCTCTGCTACATCTATCTTATCTGGTCCACATCACGCCAAATTAGGGCAGTCTGGATAAACAAAAGGCACTAAACACTGCAATTATTACTAATTATCTTCACAGTTATCCTGCTATGGTCTGCTTCACTCAAAACTACCCTGAGTCTGTTTTAGAGATCAACTGTCTGGTCAAATAACAGTCATTCACTATAGCCATTCACAAGGTGCCAATTACCTGGCAGATTGCAATTCAGACAAAAATCTCCACAGAATCAGGTGACAAAAGGTGACCCCAAATTGCCGCTTAAAATCCGTCTCCAAATTGCCACTTAAAATCTCTCTCTCATTCAGGTCAAAACGTGATTTGTTAAGAGATTTGGCAACATTAATATTCAATTATGGGGACAAAATAACATTTTTGAGCAAATTTAAGTTCCAATTAAAGGATATGTTGTCATGAAAGTATAATTTTATTAGAGTATTGAGCAAAAAGTAAAACCCTTAAGTGCTTAGTTCAGCCATCTGTAAAAATATGCATGTCACTGTAATTCAAATGTCATAGGCCCTTTCAGAAAAAATGTATTAATTAGTTATTATTTATTCATGTATTTATCTGAGAGCATATGTTTCATTTCCTTTCTTACAATTCCAAATGAAGCCTTTGAGCATTAAATACTGTTGGTTTACCATCAAATTTTCTATTTTCCATCCTTAAAATTTTCTTTGTTGCTTCAACTTTAGATAAAACAATAATAAAACAACCATTTGACCCACAGCTTTAATCCTATAAGCCTTCCAATAACTAAATTTTAACCAAGTGGGATTATCCCTAATTCCATGGCATTACTTCTCCGAGGGACTTATGCCCCATGGCCCTATTAACAGACTATTAACACTTCATTTTATGACACCATGACAAACACTATTGGGGAGCCTGTGATAGTTTTGACAGCATGCAAAAAGATCCTGTTTACATGCTTGTGACAATTTTTTCTATCAGCAACAGAAAAACTAATACATCTTTATTTTAATTTAGATTATCAATACGTTGATTGTGTGGCTTAATCCAATATCCCCCCCCCCCCCTCATGATACAAAATTTAACTTTGGTAACAAAATAATCAAAAATCCTGACCTGTCCAACCCCACTGTCCTGAGATCCCCCATCTTGGTCATCCACACCTCCTCCAAAACTGGATGCAAGGTCAGAGTTGGGAGACTTAACTGTCCTTGTGATGCTGCCTTTAGGAAAGCCCAGGTTCTCAAATGAAGGACTACATGAGCCTTGCAGTTCTGATAGGTTAGTCTGAAAAAAAATCAATATGTCACTTATTTATGACCTCAAATTAAAAGCTTGACACCACATTTTTACATGTAACTTGTTTAAATAGTCACTTATCAAAACACCATTGTTTTAGACCAATATCTATACAAATAATGATAATAACTTACAGGTACAGATGAATATCTCTTGAAAGCACTCCCCTCTCGTGAGGACCTGAATGGGAAGGAGATAAGAACAGGATAGAGAACAATCTATAAGTTCCATCTATGAATCATAACATTTATATCTTCATCACTATCCACCCCATGGTCACATTTAATACAGGTCAGTTCCACTCACTTATGTCTGTTAACCATAAAAAGCTTGATAACAGCAAATACTTAATTCAATTTTCTTCTACATCATTTTTGTTTTCAAGGTGGTGTTAAGATTAATATATAGCAAGACATCGACTTGAAATGCTTTTTTCCTTGCTAGTACATCCCTATTTACATTTATACAACAAATACATTTCATAACACTACAGGCAAGAAATGGGTATAAGTTGCTGGTTATGTTATTTCAAAGATAACATTGGACTTGTTTTAACATAAACCATTCCACTGTCTACTTTTTGGTTATTGATCATGAAGATTCACAACAAAACTTGAAAAGTCAAATTTTTCTCTTTTACTTAGTCAGTGAACAATACAAAGGCATAAAGGGTGGTTTTCAATTCTTAATTACAACCATAACACACATGGATGCACATCTATGAACTTGATGAACTTGTAAGTAAAGGTGAGAGCAAACAAAGAAATTGCCAGGTGTTATTTACCTTAGATTTTGGTCCCTCTCTAGACTTTCAAAGACACTTTCAAATCTGGAAATCAACAAACAGTTGTCTACTTGCATTGCTTGCTACATAAACATTAGCAATTCTTTTAAACAATTAAGTAGAAACACACAAGGAATATATAGATTCTTTCAATCCCTTAAACTTCAGTAAACTTACAGTTCAGAAGAAAAAAAGCATTTGCTATACAACACAGTAAAATTACTTCAAATATTTATTTTCAATTGATGCATATTCCCCAGCCAGCTGTAAAGGTGACCAGCATTTGCCAAAATCTGGAACAGCTGTTACTATATTCACCGATCAATGTTTGCATAGAAACTTACAAAGACCTCACTTAACGACCCCAAGTGCACCTTTTCAGGGGGAAGCTCACCTTTCTATAGAAAATTCTATCTGAACCCACACAGGTCATGAATTAAATAACTGTTTAACCTGCCAATTTCAGTAAATATTTTCTGCAACTTTCATTTTTTCTGTTTCCTTATTACTATGATATAGTAACAAAACAATGTATTTTTTTTACCTCTGTTCATATGTAGGAGAATCTAAAGGACTTGGAGAATCTACGAAACAACCTGAAATGAGATGCAGATCTTAGATGTCTTAATTACCATAGAGCTTTTAACTTAACAAAGTTATCAGTTGAGAACATACATAAATTTACTGCTGTAATGTGCACCTTACTTATATGTGAGAAAATGCACCTAACTGATATGTGAGAAAATACACAGTTTAGTTTCAACAGTTATTATTATTATCAAACAGGATGTCAGATAAGAATTTACACAGAATTGCCCATGGCTAAAGAACAATTTACCTGGGCACTTAGTTAAAGCAATACAGAAGTTATGAATAACACATTCTTATTCAAATTTTGTTGAAGAAAATGCATATTCACTACAGAGATTGCATAAACACCTTATCTAACACTCACAATTTAGTTACAACCAAACAATTTAACAATATCCATACATCATATATACTTATGAAAGTTGGGAGTCCACTGCGATATTCAGTGTTACAAACCCTTCATTGGCATATAACTTATTATGTAACATAACAGGTATGAAATCACATGAAAATGGGCCTTACCTCCATCTACTGATGAAAGCTGTCTAAATAATGGTCTCACAGGAGGAGGAGTAGGAGTTCCGGTGCTTGATAATGATAATCTCCGCTTAGGTGTGCCACAAAGACTGAAATGTTCAATTACCATCAGTACTACTTCAGCAATTATACATTCATGCAAGGAAGTTGGCAGTCCATCAGATGAAAAATTTAGTGATACCTTTTTGCTCACACAAACGAACATGTGGCAAAATCTGTATTTGGCAATGTATATATAAAACAATTTAAAATGTAAACTGAATAGTGACCCATGCATCTTTGTATCTCATAGAGTTGATACAACATAATACAATATCAATTTACATAAAAGTTACCAATGGCAGTAAGAGTAAAGACAGCTGTTATGTCAATGCAAACAGTTCATTTTTTCCAAATGACCTATACATGTGATAATATTATAAGCATTGAATGTGAATAACAAGTCTATAAATCTGTTTACCACCTTTTTTTCAACGTAAGTTGTAGCAATTTGTTTTAACATACTTTTTCACAAAATTTAAGGTACTTATGATGAAGTTCGCCTCCCCCCTTCCAAAAAATAAAAAAAATAATAATAAAATACAAATCTTAAATTTTCATGTATCAAATTTGCAATAAAGATTCTTACCTTGCTGTTGTCAGTTCATGCAGATTCAAAGCTAGATCTGTCACTGGAGAGAACATGATATTGCTATGACTTTCAGCAAATTGTGGCGAAAAACTGTTCACACATGATTTTGATAGCTGCAGTGTTAAAAATTTCTTTTCTTTTACTGTAGATCCCTTGCCTTTGTGTTGATGCGGTATATTTTGACTCTCGGACAACGGCAGCGGTTTCTCCAATCTATCACACATGGTAGAAATTACAGAATTACGACGAACAGCATAAGTTTCTTGGTAAAATTGTTGATAATTGTCACTTTCATCAATATGAAAAACTAAGCAGCAAGACTCGGCTCAAATCTTTCGTGTTCCCTTGACTAAGCAACCTATCCAGTCCACCAACTTCTCCCTAGCAGCCTTCCAGACACTCGACCCTCGTTCATCTATGAAGACATGTGCCTGCTGCTATGATTGCATCCTGTTATGAAGGTTTACAGCCTGGAGGACTGGAAGACAAAGACTTAATTGCACATCAGGTGTACGGCATGAAGCACCGCCACTCCATTTGAAAAATAACAGGGATTGGCCAATCATGGCGGTGACGCCTAGACATGCGCACTCCATACGCGATTACTATACACAGGAATTTACTACAATTAACACAAGTTTACAGCGAAATGATATTTAACATTCCAAAGAATAAAATAAAAATATGTCAATTTGCAAAAAATATGTTTTTAAACCAAAATAATACACTTGCATTCTTATAAGTTAAAAAGCACTAAGGGGCACCCAAGCCTACGCATGCGCGTTAGGTTGGCGCGAATCTCTGAATATTTCTCATCTTCGAGTGGTTTGTTTATATTCTAAAAACTTTTGTCTTTTTAATATAATAATCTTTTTAAGGCAAAATTTTGAAAATCTGTAAACATCACATATTCAAGAATGCCTAGTCATCGAAATGCCCATGTTAAGAGATGTGAGATTAGGCAAAGTCGCGGGAGATATATGGATCGCCCGGAGAGCGAAAGACAAAGTGACCAAAGGTAAAGGCAAGATATTGCAGCAGGCAAATATATGATGCACTTTTATGTTAAATTTCTTAAGTATATTTCATCATCAGAGAAACTGTCAGGGAAAAATTTAATGTTTACTGTGTAAAGGATTTTTCTTATTTGTAGAAGAGGTCAAGATGAAAGGTATCATCGCGAAGGAAATTTAAGCCCCTTGAGAAGTCCACTTCGCACAGAAAAAGACTGGGATAATAGAAGGCAGAATATGAAAACACACAGGTAATTCCATGGTAGAAAACCCAGTTGAAGATTTCATTTATGTTTTGTCGTTTTATCAAATGAAGGTTACCTATTACTTGAACCAATTATGTCAGCCGGTAGCATTATAATTAAGTTACATATGAATCGAGCTGGGATCTCAGTAATGCATGTGAACCATTTCTACTGGTTTCTTATACCACCAAAATACAGTCCACATACCAAGTCATAATTGATAAACAATAAAGGCAAAAAATAACTTAAAAACTGCACCTACCACAAACTTTTTTTATTCAGGAAAATTAATACAGTACTACATTTACCACACAATGAGAGACAAAGACACCTTCTACACACCATTCACACACTGAAAAAAATTCTTACAATTTCTTGTTGGGAATTCCCCTATTTATCCATCCCATCTTGTTTGCAAAAATCCACTAAATGACATAGTACTGCATAAACCTCACTATCACCTAATATGTAAATGTAACAGCACACAATTGCATACCTACTCAATTGAGACTGTTGAGGCAGTAGTATGAATACAGCAGAAAACGTACATATGAATAATATATCACTTCTGGGGAAATATAAAATGATGTCCTTTAGTATTTTTTGTATACTATTTGAAAGCATATGGCAGCATTGGGCTGGGTTTGGAGGCAAAATTTTTACTTCTAATGTAAATTCAAAGGTGTAGGATGGGAAATGAACCCAAAAATAGGGGAAAGTAAGATTTATACCTTTATTTATGTGTAATGCCCATTATTCATAATATGTGAAAAAATTATTTGTTTTCTGTATAATAGGGCATGCCTAGTGTTTTATTCTACACCAAACTGTCTCTGGTCCATATGCAGTCTGTCACTTGGTATCAAAGACAATAGTATTTGTCCAACCACTGTTTCTTTTGATCACACCAATTTATTTTTCTCCTACTGTGATGGCTGCAGTTTTCAATGTTTGTTAGCTATTTGTATTCTCAGTAACTCTCTTTCAATGGTCTTGTTTGTGGCAATAAAACTACTTCAGTCGGTGTCTGGTCACCCTGCTAAGTGTTGTGTAACTGCTAATTGCAATGCCCTACTGATCAACAGATGAACACCTTGATTGTTTGTACATTATTGAATGGCCTAAAGAAAAGGTGTTTGAATGAAGTCATTTATTGATGTTCATGCCTGTTTGTTGTGTCTCTAACGATTGGTGTTTGTTATCTGTTCCATCAAGAAATTGAAACTCATGTAGTCATTTGTCATCAGGTTGTTGCTTGAAAGGATAGGCAAACAAGTCTCAATGAAGTCTGTGCTCAAGTTTCACACTGGCTTGTCTGGAGATCGTTATCTGTTCTCTGATGTGAGACACCCCCCCCCCCCTCCTTTGGTTTGAGCTTGTGTGATTTTTTGGACTTAGATATTATTAAAGTGACTACTATTTGTTTCTTCTCCCATAAGTGGATGTGTACTTTATGTGTTAGATTTTTTCACTGTATCTGAGCTTATAACTAAAATGATGATAGATATTATTTATGCTACATATTATTTTGACACAAAGGAATATACTGAAATAGAAATACAATGAGTGCAATTCACTCAGCTAACATCCTGAAAAGAAGACAATTTTATTTATAGGATGTCATGTAAGAATGAATTTAATAAACTAAGCACTGAAAAAATTAGAATACCAAGAAAGTATTTTTTAAACCAATTGGCAATATTTTAATTTATAATTGGGTCTCTGAACCAACCCAATCTAGCCTGTAATAAAACCCTGCCTGTTTGGCAATATTATACTAGTAATCTAATTTGAAATAGGAATTCTGGTCTGGTTTACAGTTAACCTAGATAAAGTTTTTCAGAGTATGGATTTGTTTATTATATGTTATGCCCAAGCTTGTAATATACATAAAAAGCACCACCACTAAAAAACTTCTCTAAAGCAAAGAAGTTCCTTGGTTTGAAGTTTTTATTGTTCAAAAAGATGCCAGTTTAAAGTTACATTTCATTTCCAAAATTGGCATTGCTTTGATTTTTACAGTGACAGATGTCAAGTTTATCTAGCAGGTTTGTCATGAGTTGGGCTCAGTTGAAAAGTCTTATTACTTTAAAGAAGTGGCAATAGGTGTGCTTATCTCACCTCTATTACATAAATGTCAGCTTTCACTTGATATACAGTTTGTCTACTGTAAGTTGAACAGTGTTGACTGGAGATGCTTGTATTATGGAATCTTTTGTTTACAAGTTTCTAGCCTAATACAAACTGATAGCTGTCAGCATTTACCTGGCTGGTCAAGTGCTATATCCAAGGGAAAGCATTATAAGCCAATCAAAAAAAGCTTATCTGTATTTGATAAACATCTTAAGTGAATCAGTCAAGTTGGTGTGAGTTTCTCACGAGGATCTCAGATTAGGCTTTCCATTTTTCTTAAGATTTCCTGAGTGAAGCTACATTTATTTATTTGTTTGGATTAGAATTAATGTTTAGCTCAGCCAGAGGCAGATCAGAAGAGAGATCAGAATTGAGCCATCCTTCCCAACCTTCTGACAGGTTTCAGAAATAAGATGTACCCTTTTATTTTTTTGGCAAAGTCCCATTCTTTTGGAAAGTGCGCTCACTTTGTTGTTTTCTCATTGTTGATGAGTTTCCTCTTCTCTGCTCAATAATAATTCTATATAATATAATATAATATAATATAATATAATATAATATAATATAATATAATATAATATAATATAATAATAACATAATAATTTATTCGAGCATTAAATGTGACAGTTACATTTGTAACAGTTAGCCCTCTATACTACAAATGGTGCATTAAAATATGTGCAGATTACATTTTACAGGTTCTCTAATCTACTATTAGTTTTATAACAGATATGTAACTACAAAATACATACAGACTGGGAAATAGCAAAGGATAAGACAACTATTGCTTATGATGGGGGTATAGTTTCTTCAAACTTTCAGTTATGATTGGATAGAACAATGTCATAGGTAAATATTATGTTTGGTGATGACATTAATGGTCAGTATTATGTTTTATCAAACATCAAATTCATGGTCATGCGGTCATAATCTATGCTAATGTATACATATATAATTAGGATAGATTATAATTTTATATCCATGAATTAGATACATTTCCAGTAGTACATTTGTTGTAAATATCTTTACTTTCTACTTTATGCAGCCCCAAGCAGCAAAAATCAAACCTTAACAGCTCAGAAAGAAGAAGTTGGAGACAAGTCCCTAACAATGTAGTGCTAGATTTTGTGGACAAGAAAGAATTCCCAACTCCTCATGAAGCTAGGTATACTTGTATTTTTCTCTGTCAGAAATTGCTTCATTTAGTTATTTGTAACCCCCAAAATCAGATTATTGTAAAGTATGCATTCCTTTTGATATTGTTCATACAGTATCTTAGAGATGACCCAAAAAGGTTTTCAATTAAATCAAACAAATCAACCCTAACAGATTTGGGATGGGCATCAACTGTATATCAATTCTTTAAAAATTATGCAAAATTATTTCTTAGCAAGGTATTTACTATTAAATTCATTCAGAGATGAAGTGTTGATTAAAATATCTGTAATGTGGAGAGTGTTGCCTGAATAGAAATTTATTGTAACATTTCTGTTTCTGCCACAGGTTCACCCCAGAGCACTCTGCAATGAGTCGTCTTGGTCCTGCTACAGACTGGGGGTCTCAAATGGATGAATATGATATTCAACAAGAAAAAAGCAGAGAGAGAATGCAGAAGTAAGTATACAATTTTAGATTATAATATACTGCAACCAATAGTCCCTTGCATGTTGATACCTAAGACTGGCTTATTTCCACTTACATCCGAGTTACTGCTCTTCCCAATACTTTATTAATTTATTTGTTTTTCAGGTACCGGAGGAAACTTGTGCTGTCTGCAGATCAAGGTGGAAGAAGGAACAGTGAAAGCAAGTGAGTGGATTTTTTCCCCAACATTATATTAAACAATATTCTCATGAAGAAGAAAAGGGCATAAAAACAGTTACCCGCACAAAGGATTTAACACATATCAGAAGCTTGTTATATGATCTTAATATTTTGGTTTTTAAATGGTAACTATTGCCTTACATCTGACAAGGTATTTCCTACTTTCAGAGAGAAAATTGAGTATGAAAGAAATGAAGATGTTTTATTGAGACGTCAGAAGCAGATTGACTATGGAAAGAATACCATTGCATATGATAGATATATTGAAGAAGTGCCTAGGTTAGAAACCGTTCTAATTTTTTGAGCAAACAGAATTATAGTGAATGGGAAGAGAGAGATATTTCATATCTATTTATTATTTTACAAAAGCATCTATAACCTAAAACCTGTATCTATATCTAAAACCTGTACTAGTAATTGATTTGTTACTTTACTGTTGATAACTTCTTTAGTCTAATTAGTGCACAGTTTTCAACTTGTCAAAGTTTTTTTCTAATAAACTGAAACAGCACAGATATGAAAGTAGGAAAATGCAGATTTCCCGTTAGCTGTATGAAAATGTAAATGCTAATTTCAGGAACAAACGTACCAGGGCTCATCCACGTACACCAAACAAAAACTTCAAGGTCAGTCGTCGTTCCTGGGACATGCAGGTGCGCTTGTGGAGGAAACAACTGCACATCTGGGATCCTCCTGTTGGAGGCTCTCAAACTGATGAGAACAGGTGAAATAATGATGGCTTAAACATTTAAACGATCTTTATTGAAAGTTGTCGAGAACTAACATAGACCACAATTACTAACAATGTCCCTCTGTATGTCATCTGATGACAATTGTACTTCAGCACTACTTGGTCATCTTTGATTTGCTCTCAGTTTTATCCTTTTTTTTTTTTTTTTTTTTTTTTTTTTTTTACATTCAGATTCGTGTGCTGTATTTATATTTAGTAGGTGTATTGTTTAAATAAGTAGTGTATTACTAATAAGTAAGCATATTTTATGCAACAGAATTAAGTTCTGTGTTAACTGAGTGTTGCAAAACAATTTGAAATCCACCATATAAAACTAATGTTTTTTCCTCCATTCCAAGTGTCTATTGTATGACAGTAAAAATTCTCATATTTCAGTGATCACATTTTTAATGATTGTGGATCAGAGGGGTCTCTGGAATTGTCCACTACTGCTATGGAAATAGAATCTGTGACCACAGCCTCCCCGCCATTCACACCCCCTCCCTGCCTGGAATCGGACAAAACAGACATTAATATAAAGCATATGAAGTTCACCTCCAGTCCTCAGAAGCATCAAACTGGACCAGCTAAAGATGAAGGATTTTTTGCTGGTTTCGATTTGGATGCCTGCTTGGCAGAGGAAGATGAGGATTTCCTGGAGCTTTAGAATATATATTTGAAAATATCACCTGTTATAAGTTCTGAGAAGTTGTCAGATTTTTCCTTTAAAGAAGTTTTTTACCTGAGCTTTTTATTTTGCATGCTTCTTTTAAGTACATTGAAGTTTATACCTAGTTTTTTCAAATAGCTATTTTATGTTTGTATTTAATATTAAGTGAATGATCAATAGGGAAATTGATTTTTAGAATGTTAGCACTTACTTTCAGTTAAATTGTGGTGATGTAGGTAATTACCTCATTTCATTTGGTAAATTATATATACAAATACATCATAAATTTTAGTTTAAGAGATAGAGACTTTGTTTTTTTAGATTTTTAAGAATGAGACTTTATGTAAAAAAAAAAAAAAAAAAGATTTTCGTTGATAAGTAATTGGATTCCAGCTTTTTATTTTACTATGTTTCACCCAAAATTGCCTATTGGGCTGAGAATTCATTACTTATAAAGGGGATAGCCTGGATTCGTGATACATGAGAAAAAGGGCATGCATCGCAAATCCAGGCTATCCCTGGATTTGCGATACATGCCCTCACATGTACAGTGTTTAAGTTCTCCTGCGTAATTTATTTCTGTACCATTTAATTGGAAGACCGGTGTTGTGTGGTAAATAATTTAATAAGAGAAGTAAAATAATGATTTGAGATATGTAACTTGGTTTAAAGAAGTGAGTAATAACATGTTAGGCACTTCCATGATTTCATGTGTAAGACCGTTGCGAAGGAAAAAAGAACACTTTGTAACAGTGGTGACAATCATCAATATGTTAAGTGGTATATAACACATTAAACTTGAAATGATGACATTTTTAAAAGACTTCATTGGTCAGTTTCTTAGGCCCCATTTCCATAGACCCCATTATAATTGCTGAGTGCAATCAGTATAACAGATTTACACAAGTTGAATATAGACAAGTTGGTGATTATATGAGCACCTTGGAAATGAGGAGGTGTGTCAATCAGTTAAGCTGATTGCACTAGGCAAGAGTTGGATCATTCTAAGTAAACCAATGGTGTCTATGGCTCTGTTCACAACCAACTTGTGCTGTGGGATGCACTGGAAAGCATGCCATGTAACCCCTTAATGGTTTCCCTGCTTCCCACAGCACTGTTCCTGCAGGGATTTTACTGCATGCTTTCAAATGGGTCATGCCATATTTGAGCAGCGGCTCAGAAAGGTCAGGCTCCACTTGGTTGTAAAAAGAAGAGCCTGTGGGAAGTAGGTCTTAGCTTCTTATAGTTTTAGAATTTTAGAGACTAAAACATTGTACACAATGATTTTTTTCCTAATGGTATACATTTGATAAGCAAGTGTTTTATAGGTGAAAAAAGCAATTTAAACATGCATAGTCTACTTGACATACAGGTTATGCCATGTAAATTTCAGTTTTATAATAAAATTTGTCTTCAAAACACTGACTTTTTATATAAAGCATGTACATTACCAAAATAGTTAGACACAAATGTGTATACTACTGGCAACTGCCAGATAAAATTGTGCATAATTCAGTCTTCCAAGATCATTGAGGTTCAAAACGAGTTGAGATGGTGTCAAACAAGGTATAATTTTGCTGACGATTCAGTGTGGAACTGATAATTTGAACAACTGCGTACTTTGAGAACATAATGTTAAAATTGTTCTCATGTCGCCCTCTTGTTACTATTACCCCATTATTACATTAAGAGGATTTTTTGGTTAAATTTTACCATCTAGGTATGTTTTGCAGTTAAACTTGATGAAACTGACTCAAAGATGTGCTGCTTTTCATTCTAGACTTGTCAATTACCAGACAGGGTATGATTGTGTTAAGTGGGTACAATCTTATTTTTTACTGAGATCAACTTGCTCATTTACTGGTCTTTTTATTTTAAGACTTTCAAGTTTTAAAATCAAGTTGATTAACTTCTGGTCATCAGTTACTACATGTGGGAATTAATTACAGACAAGCTTTTTCAATGGAATCACAGAATTCAATTTTATATTTAATTCTGAAGGCACCTGGAAAATTTAATTTTCGTTCCAAGATTATTGCTTATTTCTTTATAAACTGAGGTTTTCTTTATAAACTAGGAGTCGTGTTAAGGATACATGGCCATATGACTAAATAACAGTGACAATGCTGTATATTATTGCAAAGTTGTTTATTGAATTTCTCACTTGCACAATCTGTCAACAACAACACCCCATGTATTAGCACAGCATAAATCAGCCTAGCAGGTTAGCCACAATATCATTTCATTACCATTAAATGGGTAAATTTTGCTTAATTGTGCTCTTTTCAATCTTGTAACAATGGTTTTCAACACATTTCTAGATGGCTGTCAGAAATGTTAAAGAACAGGGGTCAACATCTTTTCATCTACTTGTTGCTCAACACTCCATGTTACAAATTTGAAAATGCTTAACAAATGTAAAATTCACCTGCTTTAAGTATATAGGATTACACATCTAGGAGTATGTAAAATACACTGCTTAGCAGTGCCTAGATACCTCATGTATATATGGAAAGCATTCCAGTACAGAACTAACCCAGAACAAATATATCTCTTGGCAGCTTGTTCCAGTCTGTCAAAGCATTATTTATTAATCTATTACAGCTACGTCAAACAAGACAAAAATCACTTCAACCCATGGTGTTAACACAAAGACCAAGGTCAGTAATTAGACATTAATTTATTATATGCTTATGAATGCAATCACACATATAGCTGTGAACTGAAACTGTGATAATTCTTTCAATCTCCACTTTCAAATACTCCACATCCAAGAAAACCCAAGTAACCGAACATTTCTTTTATTTAATGCCAAAAGACAACACACTTTAAACACTAAACATCTCAATAATCAATATATAAATGTTTTGTTATAAATGACATTTAATTGAAATCTTTGGATAAGTTATGCATAAGATATTCTTTCCTGTGCCTTACTGCATGGTACAGTCCTGAATATCCAATATATATATATATATATATGTATATAGATTGCCCAACTCTGTGAGGCATTTGTAGCAAGGCAATATTGTAGCACACATCACCATATTCTTCATGTATATATATATATTCCCCCTTCTTCAGAACCCAAGGGTTAAATATGTTAAGTAAATATTATACAGAAAAGGCTTGGGAAGAAATGTGCATTGGCTTGGCAGGGATATTCTCGCAAACATCACCAAACGCTGGAGCCAGGTACGACCTCAAAATTGCCAAGAACATTAATATTGTGGCCTGCATGCTACCACCTCTTAAATGGCACTCTTTAATCTTAAATATTACCAGGCAATTCTCCAACTATCCTCCCTTGCAGTGCACAGAGGTATATTTATAGGTAACTGAGATCATGCCAAAAGAGCATGTCATTTTTCTAATTTAAAACGTCACAGTCTCGGTGCATACAGAACTGTGCAACACTTGCTGAAAACGTATATACTCCTCCAGCTTGAAGCAGTGTGTTTGGATTGCAACCTCCTGTTTGTCCAGTGCTTGGTCAAGTTTGCAGAACAGGCATCATGCGAGGTAGATGATGTTAATGTATACTATTTCTATCTTTGCAATATTTACAAAAATAGTGATGTCAAATCCTATATGCACAACAAATAAAACAGCAGGTTACTTATTTGGTTGATGATATAATGCTGTATCTATACCTAGAATTAATTATATGAATACCTTCATCTATATTTTTTATAAATGCATCCCAGCAAAATAATACTTTAGACTAATTTTCCTATGGCACTAAAGAGATTTTCAACAGTCAAGTTGATTTAGGGAATTGTTCAGTTTTGAAGTAAAACGTTCCATTTCTTTGAATGAGCTAATCTAATGAGTATAAATTCGATCAAAATTAATAGCACCCAGGATAGTTGTTATTAGATAAATAATTATTTTGCACTGTACTACTTTTGTTATTGTTTTGGTAATCATGAGGATATTAACAACAACATCAAATATCGCCTTTTTGGCTATCACTAAAAAAAAATAAAATTAAATAAAAAATTGCAAGCAAATAATCATACATACAAAAAAATACAATAATTTTTAAAGATTTATTTACTGGTGAATCAGTTATCAAAAAGAAAAAAAAAAAAAAAAACTGCAAGAAAAAACACACAAAGAGATGGTTGAAGGCATAACAAGTGATTCAAAAGATGTCTTTCTTCAATGAAAAACAAACCACTTGCAAAAAGAGCAGATGATCACCATATAATGAAAATCGAGGGTTCTTTGACCCATATATCAATTACTATTAATGTTTTATACATAACAAAGTGATAGGGAAGGATTTTTTCTGTGAAATATGTAGATGTACAAGAAAAATGTCCATAATCATTACTATGCCTTTACTTTCTTCTTGGTCTGTAAAGAACCTCTGCTGCTCTACAGGTTTTAGTAAGGAACTTAAGACCAGTCACAGTTAAGCAGACTAACAGGTGACATTTTTCTTTTCACCTAACAATATAATGACAATATATATATATATATATATATATATGGGATGAAAAAAATCTCAATAGATCACACTGTGTAAATCATTGACTTTGTTCTATATACATATGCTACAAGCCATGAAAACCATGTTACATTTTTTTATAATTGTTTTTATAGTTATGTGATTAAAATGAAAACAAAATTCATCAATTCCCCCAGTGACACAAAGTGATTCTGGTCATTTTTCTTAAAACTATTGATCCCTCTTGATTTATCTTCCTTCACTGCTGACAATGAACTGGACACTTTATTCAGCGTGAGCACTGCCTGAGGAGTCTGCTCTGCAGATAGGGCAAGTGCGGTTGCTCTGAAATAGACAGCAAAACCTTGCTTACCAAGCTGAAATTATTCATCAAATCAGCTTGCCCTTTGCAGATATTCAAAAATAGCATTCATCATTAACTGCTATTAACATAAACCGCTGGCAAACCTTAGTTAAAGATTACAAGTCAACAATTATAGGCTGCGCCAGCAAGTAAATGCAATGTAAGAAATATATGTGCCTCCACACAAATATAGCATAGAGAATTTGAAATAGCATCACAGGAATGACATGCCTTACCTTCAACCACTTATCTACACACTTGATATGGAATTCATGACTGCAAGGCAGCACACGCAGTTGTTGTTTCTGCTCAAAGTCACACATGCACACCACACAGGAGGTCTGGTCCTCGTCTGTCCTTGTGTCCACGTTAAAGCGGTAAGATGGCAGCTGATCTATGTCTGCTTTAGTTAGACCCCGTGGTTTGGCCTCTCCAAGCCGTTCTGCTAGATTGAGTAAGGCCTGAAGTAAATGAGTAATTATGTTAAAACAGCACAGTTCTGGTTACCAAACAAACAAATACTATGCAGCACTAATAAATATGATGGAATGATACATACTATTCCCAAACAAATCACTCTCGTATTTCTTAATTCTCTACTAATGTCAGACTCATATTTTTACAAAGTAACATACTTCAAGTTAATCTCTTATTCATACAATTACATATATATAGAAGACATTAATCTATGGATTCTCATTATCCAATATAAATTTAAGCTTTTGATAATCTAATACAACTCATCATCATCAATTCCTTTTACGCCGTCTGGCGTCTAGGGTACCAACAAAGATCTTCCAAAGATCTTATACAACTCACTTCATAGTTTTCCACTTCAGCAGTGTCATCATTGATGTCTACCATGTGTGGGGGGTATGGAGGGTTGCCTAGCATGGCCCTGCTAAGGTAAGTGGATAAAAATTATCATATTTGTTTCTTAACAATCCAAAAATTGCAAATCTTTTTGCATGTTCACAAACATCAATGATTATTTATTTGCACTTTGTATCATCTCAAAATATTTATCACTTATGTTAAATGCCAAAACAAATGGGTATGGTATTAACACTTACTAAGTGTTTTCAAAATTTGGAAAGCAATGATTTGCAAGCGTAAAATCCATGCTATCATTTAATATGCTTTATATCCAGCAGATGTTATAATAGCTGTTGTCACTTACAAGAAATGTAGTAGAAAGCCTGGGTATGGTGGAGGTGGAGGCGGAATAGAGCGCCATCTGTTTCTGTGAGTTGTTCGTCTGTTCTGATACCTTGAGAAAGGACCCTGAATAGTAAGTAAAAACTTTTAATTAACATTTGATAAAATTACACATTTCATACCCAACACACGAGCAACTTGGCAATGAATCAAAATATACAAAAACAATAAAATAAATATTTTCCAAAATCATATTTGTTTACGATTTGATTTTTATAACTGCATGCAAGGATGTTAAGTACTGCTATAATGTATGTAGGTTAAATGTTTGATCATTTGAGTATTTGGCCTATGTACGGGTTGTGAATTTCATATGCTATCCAAAACATCAAATTCTCTACTCACGTAGAACTCCTGTGGTGTTGGGTGCACTGTCGGCTCCTGCAGGATCACTGGTGGTGAAGGATTGAGTGGTGGCACGGGATGACTAGCATGCATTGCACTTGGAATGTGAGGGTGGTGGTACATGGGGCGACGTTCACCAATGATCTGGATATCATCCTCTGCATGATGGTGGGTCTGGAAGGGAAGCTTGAAAGATAAAGATGGTGACCATTATCAAAACTATGCCATGTATCTATTGATGTACGTCTTAAAAACTGGCATCTGATTCTCGTCACAGACCACATACAGCAGCCTCCAAATCGTTACTTACTAAGTTAAAGTTAATCAGTACTTACTCTGTTGATTGTAGGCGGCGATGGTGTTGTTGGCAGAAACTGAGTGGCTGCTGGCATATGCTGCGGTGCCTGTAGATGAGGATGAGGGTTATGATGGGGGTGATGGGGGTGGTGATGAGGCTGGGGATGTGGGTGATGTGTCATGTGGTACTGGGGAGGGTGGGCTGCATGAAGCATGGGGGTGATGGCTCCATGTGTGACTGGAATCTGCTGTAAGCTGCAAGCTGGAATGTGCTGAATGCTACAGGTTGGAAACACTGTACATGCTGGCAGGGACCAGGTGGGTTGAGCTGTAGTACACACAGGGATATGAGTTGTGGTACAAACTGGCAAGTGATGGGGACCCGTGCACACAGGGATAGCATAAGGAGCCACTGTTACTGGGTTTGAGACTGGCGCCTGGAATAACAGAAATAAAATTATACTTTTAACATTTTTGACCATTAACAGTACTATCAAAACATTTAAACTTATCAGAAGAAAAAAATCTAAATGACTCGATTCAATTGTAAAGCTTATAGAATTTCATTTTTGCATGCCTATGCTTAGTAAAGTATACAAGATATTTCTATCAAGTCAGAAATGCTGAAGTCCTATTTACATTATCTCTCCAGCCCACATGGCGACCGGCTTGATCCACATCCACCATAACTGTCTGCTGCTGGTGGTGGTGGGGGAGGACTGTAGAATGACTAGGTCGGAGAATTGGGTTTGGAGGCTGGAATGCACGTCGCTCTGGTGACGGTTCCTGTGGAGTGTTCCTTTCACGTGTTCTTCTCCGGCTTGCTCCAGGACTGTTAAAGATAAAACATCCAGCCAAGGTGAATTTATATGTAAGATAAAAAGGTTTACTGAAATAAGACCAAAAGATGCTTTAAAAATATAACCATTGGGTTTTTTTCGCATAAATCACCCCATGCTAGTATGAAGAAGCATCGTTACCCACAGTCATATCATATGCAAACCTCTTACTGTGCACAATAATTTCCATAATCATATCCTCACAATTTTACCATTGGTAGACAGCTAAATTTGTGTCCTTATCATGCAGCTAATCCCCTTCAGCTAAGGTATGGGAATGTGACCCTCCCTTTTATTCTCTTCCCACACTATTTACTCTAAATACCCCAATCCCTACCCAGCTCCCCTGCTGGCACTGCTGTAACGATTTTGTAATCGTGTCGCAAGCTCATGGAGAAGAGTAGTTAAGTCTCTCAGCATGTTCCGCGGCTGTAGGGCAATCCCCAGGTCTGTGGCCACTTCTTGCAGTCGCAATGCAATTAAGGGATCTACTCCACTACGAGCTGCTATCAGCTGAGTCAAGAGCACAGCTTCCGTTAGGGTTTCATGACTTTTCAGAAGAACATCTTCAATATAGGACGACATTGCAGAGAGAAATGTGTCCATCATGGTTGATTTTCTGTACACAGCTATGATTTCAATATCTCGCCGTGCCACATTTGCCTGTGGATGGTGGCAAAGGTACAGGACCATCCAGTTTACTGTCTCCGTGTAGAATTGAGCATGCAGTCTGTTGAAGTAGTTGGAAATGAGATCTTCTTGCTCTACTAAAGAAACAAAGTTAATGTTTTGAGTATTCAATATGTGTTGGTTTTGCATGCCACTGTCAGCCCATTCTTTTATGTTAGCAAAACATTCTCTTACAGCCCTCATTGTGGATTCTGCAACCTGGGCTGCCCTGCTAGTTGCACCCAGCATAGTTGTGTTGATTCCTGTCTGGCGGATGGCTGTTCTAAAGTTGTCTGCCTCCTCCTCTGCATCCCTTCTCCATGTACTACGAAGCAATTCCTGCATTGTGTTTCTTACATTACCATACGCTTCATGCCAAGACACTGGTTCTTGTCTGTTAGGACTGTTAGCCTCTGTATTTTGTTGTTGGTTCGATTGTGAATAGTGATTCATGGCAGTTGACTGTGTACTAAAATATGGTGCAAACTCCTGCAAACTTTCTTGTTGCCTTAGTGCTGATTCCTGCAAACTAAATGAAAAATTTGGACACCTCAGTTGTCTATACATTTGCTGATGAGCTGCTGTCTGTGGTACACTCAACTCTCGGTGAGGACATGTGAGCTGCTGGAAAAGCCTTCTGTCATGTTGCTGCCTGTTATTATAGAAATGTTCTGAGTGTTGTGGGCTGTGATGCTCTGATAGTCTGTTATAATGATACTGCTGTTGAATCAATCCAGGCTCTTCTATTCTCAACACAGCAGGATGCCGGGAAAGACGGCTTGTGTCTTGAGGTCCACTCAACTCACAACCCAATGACAGCCAGGATTCATTAGTGTGGGCTGAAGTCTGCTGTTGTGACAAAAACTTCCTGTTAACATCACCAGTGTCTGTGTTTCTGTTATTTTCATGGCTTCCTTCTGCAAACAGGAAAGTTTCTACTGCCAGGCCATTATTGTCCCCTCTGGAAATTTGATACAATTGTTGCTCATCTCCATAATAATGATTCTGTTCATAGCTGGATATACCAGCAAAAATAGGGTTTCTATGGAAAATATGCTGCTGTTGCGTTGATTGTGTCTGCATATTAAAGAATTCCAGAGGAGGTGCATAAATGATTTGTCGCTCCACTGGTGTAACAAACTGCTGCTGGCCGGCCATGATATTCAGAGGGTCTGGTCTATGATGACCAACCCCTGAATTATTGCAATCAAGATAAGGCTCCATAGGGTGGTATGGAAGCATCCACAATGGTGCCTCATCCTGCATTGTATAATTCATTGTTTCTAGCCCTGATGAAATTCAGAATTATTTCTGCTTCAAGTGACTGGTGCTCCTTGTACATCTGCTCATCACCTATCACCAATTATTTCAATTATGAACAATTGCCTTTATTTTCGTATTTTCCCTCCAATACACTCATCATTGACTTCTGATTGGACAGGTCTCCTATGCCCCAAGGCAACAGCATCAATCTATCACTGTTGCCATAGAAACACAAAATTGTGCATTGTTGCAAGCAAAACTACTGGCTGACAATCAATAATTTAGTGACCATTGTCTCAACAATGTGACTTGCAGCAGTTTAGATTTTCAAATGCAATTCCTTTTGTTGGATTCAAAGAACAATGAAGAAGTTTTCTGTACAACAATCAAAGAGTAGATTGTCTTTGCAGACATGCAAGTGCATTGTAATTTAGCATAAAAGATGTCAAAGTACAATAATTAACAATGTAGTCAATGATTTTTGTGGTGTCTTAAGAAAAAACAACTTCTGCAATGCTCCAAATTGTTGATCTTACATCCCTTTTGTACAGATTGTGAACATCCTCACACTCCTTGTTATAGAGAGATACTTCCCTCTTCCCATTAGCCAGAGCCTTGCATGCTATCAGGCAATTCCAGTAGCACAGTTTTTACAGCTGTTCACAAAGACAATAGAGTATTGTTATATAGCATGACTATATGAAGGAGAATTTACTGTTCTCAGTCCTTCTCATCAGGTTCAAAGAGAGATATATTCAACTTATGGCTGTCTTCAGTAGTTAGGAATAATCTCTTTTGTTATCTAGATGTTTCTGTTCGGTTATCTTATGGTCATGCTCAGTACTTTGAGAACTGGTGCTGATGTAGAAGATAGAATGGAAGAATAAGGATAAAGGGAATATTAATGCTGCAAACATTTGCACATTTTGATTTTTTTTTTTGGTCAATCAGCACTGTTTGAATTTTTGTTGAAATGAACCAATGCATGTCCCATTCTCTTAGTCTTGTCAGTAGTACCAACTCTGCTCCAAGGTTTTAAAGCTAATATACTTAACATGAATATCAACCTTCAATCACTTTTATTATTTTCTTAAAACAAAACCTGCCTATCTTTTCTGTATAATTACTCTTTGGCATGTGAAACCTCAAGGTGAAACATTGGCAAAAACAGGAAGAAAAGAAATGTGTTAAAATAAAATATGGCTCTCCAAACAAAAGGACTACTCACAATTCAAGGTCACACAGGTGAGTTCTTTTCCAACACGTAATGGACAATTATTAAATCGTTCCCATATTCTGTTCTGTTGGTTGAATACTGATGCCTTTTTTTGAAGAACACACCAACATTTTGGGAAAGAAAATGCTATAGCTGCATGTAGTAAACCTGAGCCCTCCTCACACTCTAATAATGGCGAATTCAGGACCTCAATTTACACTTGGATGAACAAGTTTTGGGCAGCATAATCCCTTACTTAGGCGCCTAAGCGTAATATTTAGGTCCATTTCCAATACATTTATGATGGTTAAACTCAGACTACCATTTTCGACATTCTTATAATTTTGTATTTGTTCACCATAGACAGCAAATATAATTTTCTGGGAAAGGTTTTGAGCCGAACTGTGTGCCATGCCCAGTGTCAAATCGCTCCCCGAGGTGAGCTTTTCTTAACTACATAGCCTATTTACTATATTAAGCTATTACAACTTTTAGAGGACATTTCAAATGCACTTATTGATACTGGTAATTTCACAATTGGGAAATTCATACTTATTTAATTCAGTTTGATGCTTGCCAGTGTGCAAAAGATAGTGCTCACAGATTTGTCACATAAACAGAAGTCTAAAGTACAAGCAACCTATCAAAAGTTCCCTAGCTTTGTCAAATTATGTTCATATTACAAAGTCCAAACAGGTTAATATGGTGAATTATATCAATCTGCGCACATAAATGATAAAAAGTCTTATGTAGTTAAAACATGGGAAAACACAAGTCATCCAGGCATACAGCCCTTTTCCTCAAAAAAGCAATTTCATAAATTATTTAGAGGAACCATTATGCCTTTTTCTTGTCTGGAGTTAAAAAGCCCCTCTTCATAGCATGCACATAATCAACTCACATTGCTAGTGTTGTGTATCTCATCACAGAGCTGCCACCCCAAAAAACTAGGACCCCATTCCCACAGAGATTAGATCAATCTATCCCTGTGGGCAGTCTCACTAGATTACTGTCACCTTGGCCGGCTTAAGCGTCTGTCCCACCTACTAAATGCTGTAAGGGGGTAATTAACTACAGTGCACGCTCGGCTGACATCAATTAAGCGTGAACCCCAGGGAGTTAGGTTGATCTAGATGGATCGATCTAAAGCTATGGGAATGCACTCTAGGAGTCAACATCTAGCAGCATTCACTGAGACTGAACTTTTTACATTCCCTACATACCGTAATGTGAGTTAACAAGTTAGCAGGTTAACAAGTAATTTTTGGAGAGACATATATTAGGTAGAAACATGGATGTATCATTATTATTGTACAAACAAACAGCAAGACAACAATGATGAAGTTGTGCGTAGGCTATTATGCCATAACAGCCATTTGCTCAACTTGATGTCTTGCAATGATTCAACATTTTGATCACTTACAGTGGTTGTGCAAACTTTATTATGTGCTAATGCTATGTATGGTTATTACTCCGATCTTTTCAATGGGTGAGAATGATCAAACTGTCAGATACATAATTTTATAATCTATAAAATTATATTTCTGTACAGCATTTGCAGTTCTTTTTCTGCATAGAACAGAACTATTAAGTAGCCTGCTTTTTAATTTTGTTGCTCTCACTTAATAGCAATGTTCTAATTTAATATATTATGACTTTAAAAAATACAGTATAAAATTCACAAATTTCTCCTATTGAAAAGATCGAGTAAATACCATAATTAAAATATCTATAAAACACATTTTTGTTTATGTAAGTAATGGTTAAAGCTGAGGTCAGAACCTCTAGCAATAACATTTTTTCACAGCTATTTCATTGCACAGCAACTGTAACATTGGGGTTCAAATACAAATTGGTAATTCACACCATTTCATATTTGGTTATCATTATGAAGGAAATGATTGTGCACAGTAAATTTTATAGGGCAAAACTTTCTGTTATGCTTCCTCTTGGCATGCACCCAGGTAACGTGACAATATTGTTAATTCTGAAGTCCTTAAACTTCGTCATGATGGAGTCATAACATATTTATATTATGGAGAAAAAATCTTACCTTCGTCTTCCCCTTGGTGTATTGCATCTTTCCACTGAGACACGGCGCTGCATTGTGGACTTCCTACGTGGACGTTGTGTTGTCGAGTCACTAACAGATTCCCATGGCCTCACTGAAGGAGGACTTGGTGAACTAGTTAGATCAATGACACCAGCAGATGTTTTCCTTCTCTTTCTAGCTGGACTTTCAGACTGGAATGAGAAAATGAAAAAGTCCAGTATCATTGTAACAAAAAAGGGCACCATGAAAAACTTTGTCATGAATGAAATCATTAACAAAATCCTGTCAAGTCAGTCTCCTGATCAAAAGCATCCCCCCTAAACTACTTTGTTGAGAAAAATGTCCCATCATTATAGTAAATAATGCAGTAAATGTCTCACACTTTCTTTTGGGATATTTTTCTTGTGTATATAGACTATTGTCACACATCACAAGTTGACCCCAATCAGCACGTTTTTCCGATTGGAGAGAAATACCTTGTGTGACAGGATAAAGTGCTTGTGAATTAACAACCTAATTAATAAAATCATTTTGTGCACCATCTGAAATAAGTTTTGCCAAAAACCATCCACTAACTTTGACACTGCTCTGACTGAACTGTAAATGGCCAAATACTGAACATACAAACCCTAGTGCAAGTTTCAGTACAAATTAAAATGCAGTTGCTATTTACCTTTATAATGTTCTACATATGCAAGTGTGTGTTTAAGCATCCATATTAACATATAGGCAGGAAATGGGAGGTTCAGTTGCCATTTCAGAAAACATTTTACATCCTCCATCAAGCAAAATCAGCATGAAACTCGCCTTTTTAATATAAACCAGTGGAACCAGTATTACTACTGGCCAGAGAAAGAACAGATTTTCATACATGTTTAGTACTAGTTCTACAAATTTTTGAGCTTTCTAAAACAAACTGTAAACTTCCTTTCTCCTTAACTGACTAAGAGCGCATTCTCAACGAATTAAGCCAGGCTTTACAAAGCCGGTGACCTAAAAATGGCGGACGTACATGAAAGAAAAACCGCCTAATCTTTTAATAGTCTCTCCGCCTCCCCACACGTCGTCCCTGCGGGGTACAGTAATTAAATCTCGGCTCCGTTCGCCATGCGGAAGCTACCTGAGAAATATTAAGTGTGCATGCTCATCAGTTGAACTTGTGGTGAAGAAAGCATGGCGGCTGAAGGCGATCGAAGGCAAAAAGCTCTTCTGTTCTATTATCTTTGAAAACAGAGACGAAAAAGGAATAATTTGGCCCGTAGAGCAGCAATGAATCGACTATCTACGGAGATAATATCACCAGAGATATTCACGGAAATATTAATGTTCGGAGCCGAGATTTAATTACTGTACCCCGCAGGGACGACATGTGGGGAGGCGTGTGAGAGGCGGAGAGACTATTAAAAGATTAGGCGGTTTTTCTTTCATGTACGTCCGCCATTTTTAGGTCACCGGCTTTGTAAAGCCTGGATTAATTCGTTGAGAATGCGCTCTAAAGCCCTATTTCCAAAGACACCATCAGTCTATGTAGATCACTCTAACTATGCAGGGACTCTCGCTGAGTACAACCAGCTTAATTAAACAACAAGCCTCCTCCTGGCCTTGAGTAGAATACAGGAAAACTGGTGATGATATGAGTACACTGGAAACAAAGGGAGGCTAGTCATTCAGTTAAACTGATTGCATTCAGTGAGTTGGAGCAATCCAAAAGGCAATAGCAATGCATCTGTAAAATTTTTCAAAGATTGAGGGACCTTAAAATTTTTTGATGCATTCTATTTCTCTGTGATATAAAAGAGACTATACACTGGCACATGATAGCTTGCCTAAGGAAAAAATCAATATGGCACATATCCTATCTGCAAAGTTTTGCAAGTAAGTCAATTGAATGCTGCTAGCAATGATAACTGAGCACTGCAGATTCTTAAATGAGAAAAAAAGACAACTTATCACTTTCTTAATTATTACAGGCAGATATACCATCTTCAGCATCTGTGCAATGTTGGTTTCCACACCCATCCACATAGAAATATACTTGTAAAAAGGCAAAAATATCCATGATCACAAAAATATTGAATTAGTTTTTTTTTTTCAATTTTACTCCGATATATGTATATACCCATCAAAATGTTAAGAATACCACAATGCCAACCATCTAGCAAACTATTCAGGTTTTCTCCTGACATAAAAAATTATCTAGCTGCAATCTCCATTTAAGGGAGGACCAGACAAACATCACAGTTAATATACCTTTAGCATGCCCTAGTAACCTACTATTCTTTCCAGTCTTCAAAATCAGCCAGCAGGAATCCATAAACTGTATTGATTTGACTGGACTTAACTGACTACATATAAGACCAACAGTTGACTCTACTAGCCATTTTTAAAGGAGAAAACAATAACCAGACAAGTTACAAGGTTCCCTTCTAAATATCAACATGGGTCGCTGCATTGGAAATGCACAAGTCTAGAAAAGCAAAGACCAAGCTATCCAGACTGGATACTTAATGTCACGTCCACTGATAATTTAAGTCTAGCCTTCTTACCTGTAAGTCAGCATATACTCATTAACCCCTTTTCCCTCCCAGGTGTGGTTTGATATCACGTATTACTTGACGGTCCTCCTACTAAAAGAGGAGGCAGAATGCCAGTGTAAATTATGAACAGATTATAGCTGTGTACCCTGGTAATTCAGATTAAGAGCTCCTACCTCTAGATCACAGTCTCTTCTTTCCCTAATGTCAGATGGTCTCTGAGTATCCCCATTACTTTCACACCCTGACTGATATTTCAAGCTCAGAGACCGCAACAGCAAGGAAAACATGCTGATGGAACTGCAGATGTAAAATGTTAATCAAAATCCCAGCTGTGATCAGGAAAACTGCAGTGCTAGATAGAAAAGAAAACCTTCCCAATGGCTGGCACAGCTTACACTGAGCTCAGTCATGAGATTTCAATAGCGACTGGGCCAGCCGGGCCACCCACTGCTCCCCGGCAGACGCCATAACATGCTCCAAGCACCACAGAACCAATCATGTGAAAAATGGGACTGGTAATTAAGTCAATATCTGATGGCAATTGTGTGTGCCGCTATTATAAAGAACTCTTTTGGCAGGCCTGTGTGCATACAAGGAAGAGGATTTAGTCAGAGGCAGGAGAATTTGCATACGAGAATCTGATCTAAAATTGTGGCTGGACTGTAAACTGAGGGAGTGACCAACTAGCCTTTCAGGAAAATGGATTGATCCGACCTTTATGGGCATTCACAATGGCTTGACTGGTCAATGTATGTGTACACTAGTGGAAGAAAGTATATGCTCAAATCTTTTTGGACAGAGCAACCAACTTAAGACAACAGACCCTCCAACTATACAGCATCATAGTACATCACATTAATTTACTCATTCAGTAATGCCGGTTTTTCTGTTGTCCTCATATTAAGCATTACTAGTATATGCCCAAGGAAACGGCTACAGCAATGGTTATGATTCATAATACGTATACATTATTCATGATAAATGTATGGCATAGCATGCATGCAAGATTTCTGTCCCTTTTACACAAACAAGATGACCAACATTTAGTTCGACAATAATTCTAGTAGCAATTACATCCATGTTCAAATCATGCATCAATAAAATTTCAACATATGCCGAATAGATTCTCTAGACTTATATTTTACTGCCCATCTAATTTTGTTAACCTGTTCCCTCATATAAAGCAGTTTATCTTTCATGATCATTAATATTTCAACATAGAGTCAACCACTAATCATTTCCTTCAAATAAGTAATTTATGACGAGGAACATGAAGATGGACAAAAGCATATTATGAATCCTTTATGCTTAGGTTATCAATAACACAGCAATTTCTCTACCACTATCCCGTATGTCATTACTGGATTAATTTCATTCAGGATGGCAAAATATTTCAATACCTAACTAGGATTTATACGTTAATAGCCTCTATCTTGAATATCCCAGTTTTATACAGCCACAGTATCACCGACTGACCCTGACACACCTTAATGGATGGCAAATATATTGATGAAGATTGCTAACAATATTAAAAGTGAAGGTAGAAACAGGATGTTCATGGGAGAGGTAAAGTTTCCATTAAAAAAGTTTTCAGTTGTTCTTCTTTTTTCTGGAGACTAATTTCATGACACATAAAGGTTGAAATTTCTAAATTAAAGATGTATGATTCTTCAAACAAAGAAACAATTCCCATCCCCAAAAGGAATATTTTTTCAAAAGTCGTCTCCAAAACACTTAAAAATGTCTCATATGGCTATCTTCCTTTTCAAAGATGAAGATAGTTGACTCAGTCTGTAATTATTTCAAGATATCTCTGGCACTGTTCTAATAGGCCTGATCAACATGTGATGGCTATGATGGCTGTGATGGCTCCTTTTTGTTTAACTTTTATTTCCTGCTCTTTAGTGGCCAAATCAACCTCAGACCTGATGTGGCTTGTATAATAGTGGGAGATAAAATTGAACCAATTTTCCACTGCAACATTTTGTCTTTTTAAAAATATAACTAGGTGGCAGTCATATTCTACTAAATTGTGTGCTCTGAATCCACATAATTAACTGTGTATTACTTGATGAACAAACCCTAACTCAAAACCTTACGTGCTCTATCTTGAATTAAATATCTTTTCAAAATGTTTTTCCAAGCAATGTTTTTTCTTTCCAAATCTGCAAGAATTTATTAATATTTTTTCTCAATATCTTAAGACTTATTGCACAGTTTGCACTACCAAGACCCATAAAACAAAATTTAAAATTTATCAGAAAAATCTATGTAACCTAGTGACAACAAGAGTGAGTTGGGCCACCAAGAGAAGAATCTGTAAAAATCCCATTGCTTTACCCAACCAAGCTAACACTAAATCCCTAAAAGCTCCAGTTGTAGTAAATACAACAGTGGAGACAGAAAGTCTGCATGCTATTGTTCCACTGCATAGCTATTGTGGGGCAAGCTTTTACAGCGGGCTCTCACATGCATGCAACCACTATGAATAAGCGCACGCTGCTTTAGATGGGAAGAATACTGTAGAATAGATTTCCTATTTTCCTCAGCGCTACTCTAGTGGAAAATGAATGGGTTTCTGTGTAGATGAATTCAGGGCCAGTGACATCAATGATTTCCCACACACTACACTCCCCGGACAGGCACCACAGATACAGTATTAACCATACATGATTATGGGGGCCTAGCAATCATCCACAAGGCCCTAAAGCAATATATAACTTCCATATTACACCCTTACAAGGGAAAAACAAAAACCTTAGAATAAAACCCAAACATGGATATGCATGCAGCGTTACGCTGTCCTGCTAAGAAAACCTTCACAGATCAATATGCTTCAGGTAACATCCAGTTTAAGGGCAGTGAAAGCAGAGGTTTTTCTTTGCCTTTTGCGAGAAACCCTTTAAGTAAATAAGGGCAGATGACCTGCAATGAACCCAAAAATTTTGCCCTTATTCAAAGCATATATTCTATAGTTTAAGTATTGCATTTACCTTACATTCCCTCCATTAGTGAAAATCCTTTTTGTGAAAACATTTAAGAGGTAAAGTAAATACTAGTACCTAATTTTTCATAATTTTTATAAGATTTATGTCACCTACCATTCAACAGTTGACCATTTACTTTGCTTTTAAAGCATTTTTATATATATTAAATTCTTTTATGGCAGGGTCATTTTGCCTTTCTTAATGTTTTGGTAGAAATAAGAATACTTTACCAAATCAATTATAAATCGGGAAAAATTGTTCAAATTTTCTCGCTTTTTCAGTAAATAAGGAAATCATTTTCAGCATTTGCCAAAAAAAAAAAAAAAAAAAAAAAATACTACTCAAATTACAAATACTGAGACTTGTTGCTTCACATCAAACCAGAGGAGAAGCTCACTACCCAGTATTTTCCTTTTGCCTTTATTCTTCATTTTTGTGACATGCCACATTTCTGCACTAATGCTATGTGCACATTTATAATTCCTACATCAATTGCCATCCGGAATACATATTTGGAGAAAAATAGGGAGAAATAACTGCAAAAAGCCCATGACAGAAATTTAAGCAGAAAACTTGCTACAAGCAAAATGAAAAGACAGGTTCTCTTCATTAAATCACAAAAATCTTAGCTTCTGCCATAAATCCCTAAATTGATCGATTGCGATCCTGCCAGAGTGCAGACTGCCATTTCTCTCCCATTGAGGCAAGCATCCGCCATTGTTCCCTGGGTATACACTGAATACCACTGCCACAATTTGCCAGCAAGTGATCTTGCAATGACACAATTACCCTGCCACTGTCATTAGCTTCCACATGATTGCTCTCCACTCTATATTGTCATGAAGACTTGCTCAGTGGGGAGAGGAGCACAGCGGTGCCAAAGTTACTCAATCAGTGGGATTACGAGGGTGAGGGATGGAGACTAGATTGGGTAAAGATGATTGTGGGCCATGTGACAGAATGTGGACAAAACACTGATGCTGTACCTATTATAGTACCATTTTAATCTTTACTTCAAGTCCCCAAAGGTATCAATATTTTTTCTTTAAGTTAAAATATTTCAAGACTAAGGTCTATCAGAAATTACTATTATTACATTATTATATTTAAAAATCTCCAAATTGGGATTTTCAATTCAGAATATTCATAATCTTGGTTGTTAGTAAAATGATGTACAACAAAGATAAAAATACTGCTTTTAAATCCAACCCTTTTTTTGAAACATTTTGCAACAGACATTAATCTTCACTTCATTTCATTTTATTCTATTCATTTTTTTTTTTTTGTTAAAAAAGTTATATGCTTAGGTTGTGAAAATTCAACCAACCACCATAGCAATATAAGGCAACTATACATGACAAAGGCAACTGCTAACTACACATGATCATGGGACTCTTGGCACACTCCAGCATAGATCAAAAATTTTCTTTAGCTATAGAAAATTAGAAATATTAATAAAACTTTTGACAAATTACCAATGTTAATTCTGACCCTAAATATTTGATTTGGTAAAAAAATCAAGTTACTTGACCATAACGAAATCTATACTAGAAGGAGCCAAGATTCAAATATTACAATATCAACCAGTAATAAACAGCAATTTTAACCAACTCTCATTATTTTACAGAAACTGTATTTCAATATTTGTACTGTATATACTATACTCTACTCTGGAAGACGGCTTCAACACACTGGAGCCTCCAATATGCTAAAAAAGGTGATATGTAACTGGTGCCTACCTTACTATCTGTGTCTTCACTGATTATGCTGGATATGAACTGTGGTGAATGTTGCATCTGGTGATTCAGGTTACTATGGAAATCTAAAATTTAAAAAATATAAAATTTAAAAAAGAAAAGTAATGTCACATTTATTCTAATATTACCTTTCAAATACAATCAAAAATACACAGGTCGTTAAAAAATCATAATATTCTAATACTAGAGGCTTAACCTTTAAAAAGAATCAGAGATGAGACTGTTATTTAGTGAAAAAGTCATAAAATATGGGGTCAAGGGGGTTCCTTGACCAATGATATTTTTGGCTCTCAAAAAGATGGAAATTTGCAGATAGCCAGAAAAATCTCATCTCTGAAAAATGGTGAAACTACCTAACATGTGCCCCTATGCAAAAACCAATAACCTCGCATTTATCAAATCTATTAAAACTGCATAATGAAACACAACTTGGTTTTTTAAAAAATCACCACATGAATTCCCTTTCAAAAATATAAATAACTGCATGTAAAGTCAATGCAAATCATCATCAGCCACACCAAAATACAGACAATTTGTTCTTTATAAAAAACACAACACAGAATAATAATAATAATAATAATAATAAAAATAATAATAATAATAATAATAATAATAATAATGAAAAACATTCAACCTGGGCAGTGGTATAAATCCATGTTAGCTGTGATGCAGCACCAAGGAAATGCAGGCAGGATTGAATATGACAGACACATGCAGCTTAGGAATACTACCTATCCATCTTAACTCTTGGTCAACTAGGTGCATTCTCCTCGATGCAACTCATTGTGGCAAAGAGAGGCTATAGAAGCATGATGAATCACACTTGGAGAAAATTGCTACCACTATCAACCTGGGGGCAGGTAATAATTTCATTTGGGCCCATTTCAATCTACCTTCCAGAACCTTTGTGATATATCAAGTATGCACAAAGATAAGCATTCTCTTGAGTTCTTGTGCATGAACAAAACAGGCTATGACTGAGTGTAAAAGATAAGTGAATGTAGAAAATACAGATGACCACAAGAAAAGAAATACAGCAAACAATTTTACTGAATAAAGGGCATTTAGTTATCTTTCAAATATCAGTCAAACTGAGAACATAATCTGACTTGAATGCTTGTCTTTTTATGGTATGAATTATACATCTTTCAAGGCATATGTGCTACATAAGGTATATGAAGCTTCTTTATTCCAATCTGTGTGCGTGTATGGTGAAAGTTGGTAGTCTATTGGTATTCATAGCCACAAGTTTACTAGTCACTACACACACTGTCTTGTGACATCTTGTGTTGTGGTACAGTAACAAGACTCAGCAACATGTAAAAACTTAGAAGCATTATAGAAAGCAGTCTTCCCGTTGGCAAAAAATGGTTTATTTCTCTTTAAGCCAGAGTAACACCAGTAATTCAAGTGTTAAGGGTCTAGAGTTAGTTATCCAGAAAACAGGGCAGGAAGACACTGAAGCTCATCTCCTCCAGCAGTCTTCAATCTCACTGTCACAGAGGCATGCCTTTCTTGAATAGAACACATGCCATATCAGTGTGATAGCTTAGGTACATTATCAATGCCTATACCATCATCTGCCCACTGCCTGAGCCCACCTGACAGCTATGGCTACCCACACAAAGAACTGGTGAGGAAGCAGATAGTGATAAGATAGGGGATCGGGGCATTTCGAGGCCGTGATTCTACAGCTGATAATCAAGCTTCAATGGCGCTTGCCCCACATGTTACCTTAAGGTATCTTCATTCTATAACACAACTTTATAATGGAAATCAACATGCCATACAAATATTTATACATATAGCCTCATCACAAACAAACCATATTTGTCTTTTCTAGTCAGCAACACGAATCAAACACTTCACATGAATTTTTTTTTTTTAATGATCAATTCAAAAGAAGAAATGGTTTCAACTTAGTAACAAAACTTGCATGGCACTACAAATAAATAATAATAAATAATATTAACATAAATACAGTCCAAAAGGTTATATAGAGTAAGTTTCCATTTAACACAGGGAAAAGACTCAAAGGCTTCACATTTATACCGGATTGACATGTAACTTTAAAAATAACATCCACATAGATGACTATTCTATCATCCTAGGTTAACAAGCAGTGACTATCAGGGTTGTAACACAAAATGTTGTTTCTTAAACAAATGATGTTTATCATACCAACTACAAGTTAGGGACAATCTGTATTTTTTATTTTCATTTCTTTAGGGAATGAGTGATTTAAAGCATAAAAACAAGTTTTTCGGTAGCGGTAGGCCAACTGTATGTTTTTTTTCTACCAAAACAGATGCCCAATGGTTTTTTCTAAAAAAGTGCAAAAATGAATATTTTGGGCTACGTTTGCATTTCCATATTCAACCCATTTTTGTACCAAAAGTCTTCAATCATCACCCAACACAAATTATCAGCACTAAATTCGGCATTCAAAGAACAGACATACATAAGTGGCAAGAGAAGGGATTTTCAATGGCAACATATTGATCAAACAAAACTGAGAGCAAGTTCCTCCCAGCTTGCAGAACACAAGATTTATACCAAGAACGTAGGAAGATATTGTGCCTGCTTCAACTCATGTCAGTTGGTTCGTTAGAAAAACATTTCAAATCTTATTTCATCTAGCCGATCATTCTGCTGTGGAAGTTTACTATAAAAACAAGGCAGAGTCCACCCACATTTTATTCAGTGCTAGATCTCCTTTGTCCAGTGCAACGCACCCATACTGCTAACACACAGGAACTTATGAATAATGGAATAGGCATCTGCACTTGATGCATGTGTATACTGCTGCAGCTATGTTGCTCTATTGGCAGATGGATTGAACAAGGAACCAGGTTGAAAGTTTAATGTATACCCAGCTGACTTTCTTTATCCATAGCAGATTTTTCAAGTAAAACGAGCAAGGACGGTTGAAGGAAACTTAAATCAGCTGAAATCAGACAGCGCACACAAAGCAAGACTTTGCCCTGCGCCAGATATTGGTCAGTCAATAATGAGTTAATCAATTGAGGGAGTGTACCATCAAACATCAGTGAACAGAATGTTACTCTTCCAAAATGTACCAATAACTGATGATAATTCACATTCCACATACACTAAATGCTTTTTAGTCTAACCATTAATTTTTTTCTTTATACAAATGCACCATAACTTAGTATGGTTAGAATATTGACAAAACTTATTCAAACCCAAAACCACAGTGGGTAATCTTTGTAATAAGTGTGCAAAATACAGCTAAGCCGTAGAAGAAATACACCTGTCTGAGGGAAGTTCAATGTTTGACGCTTGGAAGTATGAACACATGAAAGGAGGCAATAAATGCCATATTATTAGGTCATATATAACTAAGATTTACCAAGAGATCGAGGGTTTTACAATTATCAAATATTTGATGCATGAGCTGCTAACTAAACAAGCAAATAAAATACAAGATCTACATAAAAATATTAGATTAAATTACTTTTCATTGAAAAAAAAGAATCAGCAGTTGGAAATTGATCTACAATACTTTCCTTCTGTAAGTTCTTAAAGTTGAAGGCAGCCCAAGGGCACAACCCAACTGAGATGAAGGGCCAATCGCTTGAACATGAGAGTGCCATTGAGGCAATATGTGAATTCAACGTTGCAGGTGCAAATATAGGCAAGACTTGGAACCCTATGCTTCATATGATTATCCAAACATCAGCTTTAGAAAGAATTGCTACCTTAGTTCACCCCAGCAGTTTGCATTCAAGGGACAAATACTTCAGTGCAAAGCTTGAGTATTCTGAAACACTTTTTAAATATTCTGTTGTGCTGATTACTATGTGTAAGAGAATATTGAGAAATGCTTACACAAAACAAAGTGTTAATTATTCAGCTTAGGAGATGAATGTTTTTTGTTTGGAGTGATAGGGATGGAGCAGGAGAGAGAGGTGAGTATCCCCCTTTGAGGACTCATTTTCATCACAAAGTGACCTTATAATATGTGACCCGACAATCTTTGAGTTGGAAGTAATAAGAATGGTTCAGTTGAGCCTTAAGGTGATAAAAACATTCATTGGTAAAAAGAAACAAAAAAGGGAACCAAAGGATATCTTTATATATATATATATATATATATATATATATATATATATATAGCTTAATAGCAGTAAAATTGCTAAAAAATAAAATAATACATTAATATACAGCAACATTAAGATATCTGAGAATATTTTTTTCAATTAAAATAAATGAAAATACAGGACAAATATTAAGCGGGGATAAATAGGTGATTAAACATTTACTCCAAATTTTTTGGCAATAAAACATGAAAAAGCCCCTCTTGACTGGCCTTGTTTTTATTCCAGGAAAGCATTGTCACACAACTGATGCCGTACATTCATAATGAAACGCAATGTATATTTAGAGTACATATTCATACTGAATATCATGCATTTATTCTGGTTTAATTACCATCTTCAAAATTTAGCTATGAATATAATGGCAAAAATCATGTAAGCCTCAACAAACAGCCTACCTACCTTAAAAATCTTCATTGATTCACTCACAAGGCTTAATAAATTGACAATGTTCTTCAACCGAACTTGAAGCCCCTGCTGTCTCTGCTTTTAAAGCCTTTTTCTCATGAGCACAACAGCAGCACGCAGCTTTCCCATCTGTTTAAACTAGATTTGAGATACAAGCAACTTGTGAAGGAAGCTAGAGCAAATACGGTGCCCTATATTCAGTCCCTTCACTCTGCCTGCTGTATATATGCTAATCCAGATTGACCCAGCTGAGCTTGGTGCATGTTTATAGCAACTTTACCCAGAATGCTTCACTCAATATTATATTGGTCGCAGTGCTAGATGGTTGAAATATTCATCAACTAAATGAGGGTTCAAAAGGGGGTTGCCTTTCACTGGTGTTTAGATTTGGCTCAGTTCAATATGCCAAATGTACCAAACATACTAATGATACAAATTCTCTGCCAAGGTAGCTGCCAATGTTGCATGAATCACCATTTCATTGAATTTAGCTGTAAGTGCTTTTGTTGCTGTGAGTCGCTAAGTACAGGATGTGGTTGAGAAGAGAATGGTTGTGCTTTAATGTTATTTTCTGAACAGCATCAAGTTTTTGGCTTGACTAAATGTCTGGATAGTTTGCAAATGCAAGATTGCCATCTGACCTCAACCATATCTGCCTCAGCTCTGTAAAGAGGGTTGAAAAAAAAAACTGTTCAGTGCCCAGAGGTAGGGGCCTACAGAAAGCAAAATCTGTATGTGGCAATACAAGTCACCATCAGCAACAGAACCACATAATCGCAGCTTTGGTAACCATTAAGCTATATATATATATATATATATATATATATATATATATATATATATATATATAATGTATAAAAGTATAAGAGGGTTGCCTGAATATATATTGCTACAGCATGCCAGTATAACACATTACAGATTATCCTTGAGGTTTTAGAATGCATATAAAGCATTCAGTGGTAAAAGAAAGAGGTTGCCCTTACCTGTCAAAGCCCTCACATATTGCACACATTTTCTATGGAAAATGTGCACCACAGAAGAAAGTTAATGCACCGACCACACCTTACGGTATAATTAGATTTAGGTTAGGCCAAGTCTTGGAAGGAAAAGTGAAAATGTTTCCACTGCCATGAAACTATCAAAGGTAAAGGGAAAAATGACTAAGCACAAGAGTAGAATCATTTATACTTCTTCCTACAAATGTTCCCAGTACAGTTTCATATTCCTCATTGAACACCTTAAGTTATGCAAGTTCTTTTTTGATAGGAAGAACGTCTAATTGAAATAAATTGTTCTGTATCACAGCAACTGTATTTCAGATTGCAATTTCTATAAGTAAATATTACAGACATTTCTAACATGTTTTTCCAACTACAGTATTTCAGTGCATAAAAACCAAGAATTATGTTAAATTTTTGTCAGCTACTTATTTCAACGTAAAAAGAAAAAACTTCACATATGTTCTACAAAAAGTTATTAAGATATAAAGCTTTGGTAATCAGGTCTCATAAATGATAATTTCTGTTTGTGATCTTGCGCCAGGGATTTGTGACAGTGAATGCCAAATTAACGATTCAAACTACAATTTCGAAGGAAGCAGTAGTGTTGCAAGCGACACATCAAAGTGCGAAAAACAATTTGGCTAGCTTTCAACCCTGTCTGGTGCTGTTTACATACAGGTTCTTTTTCTCAACCCCAAACTATTTTTAATATGGAAGTGATGCAACTTAAAAGATATATTCCATGACATCAAAAAATTTGTGGCTGAATAGTTGTGTTGTACATGAAGCTTCCAGTGTGAACAGTGTCACTGCATTGTTCTCATAGAAAATTACTAAATTTTCAAATTAAAAATAATCAAAATATCCAATTTGAACCCTATTACAGGCCTTATAAACAGATTAGGCATGCAACATTGTTTCCACTAATGATGATCAGGATGTTCTACTAAGGGTACAATAAAGATGAAGACAAGCTAACTGCCACGTGTGCCACTGAGAGAAAGAAATACAAGGCTGGGGCAGCGCTAGCAATTTTTTTCGCTTAGCCAAATCACCACATTTTTGTAAATTTGTTACCAAAATGGTTATAATTTGGCTAAAACATGTCAAATCAAGCCCTTTTTCTTTAGCCAATTTAAGTCAATTTTAGCATTTGGCTAAATTGGCGAGTGTTAGCGCTACCCCAGCAAGGGCCTATTTGTGAAAGTGTGTACTTCCTTTACTTTGTAGAAAGAAATACAATTTCCAAACAGACAGACTTAAATTTCAATATAAGATAAATACTAAATGCAAAGGACAGGTTAAAAACATTTTAAAAGTCCATAAAAAATGCACTAATTTGCTTTGGAATTAGCACTACATATTTTCTGAGTGTTTAGACACAAATATAGCAATATTAGTGCAATGGAGCTCAGGTATATTTGAATGGAGAGTGCCAGTTGGGATCATGTGAAATGGATCAAAACAATACTCTTGCCACTGCATGACATCATACGAGACAAAAAAATGTGCAAGAATTAATCCAGAAGAGGTTGGGTTAACTCTTTACCAATGAGGGTGAAACTCTGTACATGGAATGTCTTCTATGATAGCAATACTAAAGTGACAATCAAAATATGGTGAATTCATCCTGTTGTGCAATAGACTGTAATTCAAAAGAACAAAATATCTACAGATAAATTCTGTCAGCTTTCATTCACTGACACACTTCCTAGTCTGACATTACATTACCCTGCTTCAAATCTCACAAAATCTCGTTCAGTTCAAAACTTACCGTAAATGATCCCTACTACTAAATCATAATCCAACTAATGTAAGTATGACTTACATAGATTTGTACTGTGACAAATTTGTTGCACAAAAGCAGTTTTGGACTATTTGTTCAAAATAGTTCAAACCCCCTCCCCCAACAAGTTCAGATGCTGTTAACCCTGAGCTTCAGGTCATTTAAAGGGTAATGCCGTTTGTGACTTGGAAACATGAATTAGAGACTTGGATTGCAGAATCAGTGATTTGAAATAGCTATTTCCCATTCCAATTGTATCAATACCCATTCAGAGCTTTACATTGGTGACTTGGAACTACAAATCCTCTGCCACTTTCTGCATGTGCCAGAGATTGTGGAGAGTAAACCACTCCCATATTTATCAGCACTAGCTAAGTAGGAATACAGAAATGCATTGCAGTGATTCATTTTTAACCTTTTTACTATAATTCATCAAAACTTGAGAGTAAATAACCAGAAAAATATCCATGTACAAATTCTGTCAACTTTAATAGTTGCTGCATTAAAATAAATCTGCAATAAATCCTGTACACTACAGAAAATATCAAATTCAGATTAATCCTAGCATACAGTCAATATGAGAGGTGTGACACTAACAATCTAGTAGACAAGCTCGCAATGCCCCATATAGACTTACTAGTAAATTATATATCTTCTTTCAACCACTAGCATAGTGGCCACGCTGGTAGCCATCATTAGATGGAATACTGCAACAAGTTACAAGAGCTTCTTCTAAAGCCTTGATGTATGCCCCAGACCTTACCCCAGACTTATTACTAATGAACGAATATTCTAAATTCTTATCTATTACTCTTGGCAACTATGCTGCCATTTTCCTTCTTTGTACAAAAGGGAAAATACCAAAATTCTTAATTCTCCAGTTTATATTCCCAACTGATGAGGAAAAAGACAAAATTCTTCACCTGATTAACGTGACTGGAAAAATCTTTCACACTAAGCAGATTGAATTTTTTATTTTATTGAAGAGTAGTGGTAAAACAAATTCCATCTACCATTTTGAAATCTTCTAAACAATATAGTTGGGTGGTCTTGCTTATCTGTCACAGGACACCAGCAAAGAATTATAATGCCTTGAAAATAGTGTGTAATTTTCCCTGCTGTCAATACCTTTTTACTATAGCAGACAAACCCTAAAGCTCTGCCAAGCAATTACATTTTTTTATTGGGGCAACCCTAGTTTTTCTGTGGGTGAATGCATTTAGGAAATTTAAGTCAGCTCTTTACATCGTAGAGGGACCTGAGACTAGAAGTATTTATGACTTCATGGCTGTGTCATTATATAGATCACAAACAAACACTTTCAAGGTAGTGACAGACCAATAAGATGAAAGCATATACTAGTACAAGGTGGAAATAAGTTTTTAACTTTAAAAAAATCTACTCTTGAGTAGATTTGATGAATGCTTTGTTCTCACTGTCTTGCTCCCAGAGTTTGTACAGCTGTGCTGTTCCCTGGGTATCAGCAAAGACACTAAGCCCACATTCATCAATAAGCACATCTGATTCCAGTCAGTGCCTTGCAAGCAATAGATACTAAGTAATCAAACTAAGATCCATACGCTTCCACCTTTATTGTGTGTAATAGCAGTGAGCAGTTTATTCTAGTGTTCGAGTTTCAAAGCTGCAGGCATCAGCAAGGGAGATTCCATCTTCTGTAAACTGAACTCCTGCAATCCTAAGTACACACAATACTGCACTTGCTGTTGAATGAGCTGAGATGCCAGGGTGCAAGAATGTGTGCATGCATGCTGTACCTTATGGTTTCTCATTCAATGTCAGAAGCTGAAAGCTGCTTAAAGCACAAGCTTACTTATGCATAACCAACTAGTTACAATGCAACCTATACAATTCCACAAAACAATTTCAAGGATATATATATATATATATATATATATATATATATATATATATATATATATATATATATATATATATATATATATATATTCACTCTTTTCTTTCTACCTTGCATGTGTTATGTTGTAACAAACAGAGCTGCAGTACATGACCATTCATAGAAATAGCATCTTATTAACTGTGACTACCAGGAGCCTCTTTATAGAAATAAACACAGAACATAAAAACACTACAATGCAGACAAGAAAATATCATAATGCACATAGACTAAATATACTAAAATGTATCCACACAAACAAAATAAGACCAATACACACTTTCATTGACCTGAAGAATGCTCAAGAACTGAAGAATCAGAACTGGAAAATTGTTTTAAATTGCAGACTGAAACAACATAGTAATGTATTTGGGGGGGGGAATAAGCCTAATGAGTTAGGCATGGCAAAATAAATGGAACTTTTGTTGACAAGTACCCACCTTGTACACTGCTACTTCTCCTTCTTGTCGTCTCTCTAAGATCATACACAGGTGAGGTTCTTTGAGGTTCTGCAGGACTCAAATTGGGACTCAAGTTGATGATAGGAGGGCTCTGGGTGTTGAAGAAATGTGCTGGACTGTCAGGTCCACTGTGTTGAGAGGAGACTGGTGATATGGGGACAACGTCTGCACCAAATGTATGCCTTTCTTGCACACAATGACCTTCAAGACTGTGGACTAAATCACTTGCTAGTTGTGCGTCATGGCAGCTGGAAGGCTTGGGTACGATCTGATGTAATTTTGTCATCTGGGATTCATTTTGAGAGGCAACTGGCATGGCTGGGGCTCTGTTTTGTTTAACCTAGAAAATGAGAAAAGAAAGAACATACATCAAAGTACTGGTAGGAAAGAGCACCACAGACATACATGGAAAGTACACAGTTGATACTGTTTGGGAGAAAAAGCAAAATGTTCTATCCCATTAAATCTGGCTTCCTGCACATGGGTATACAGTCAATGTTATGCAGCAATCAGACAGATGGCGAAGCTCCAAAGTGGAGATAATTTGATGCATGCCTTCTCTCACATATGTGTCCTGTAACAAACAGTTAGGTTTATCTACCCTATTGCATTCTCAACCTTTATAAAAATGTACACTGAAATTCTAACAATGATTAAACAGGGTAAAATAAATACATACATTTATGCATTTCTTGGTTGTAGCTGTAAACTGTTCCTTACATTCTATGTTGCTATGCACCCAAATTCAAGTCACATAATGTTCCCTGACTGCAGACATATCACTACATCTGCATCGGATATTAAATGACCAAGTCTGCATTCTTTACAAATATGCTCATAAGGGGTTGTTTTACTCTTTGAATAAACCATACATGTCCCTTAGTTAAGTAAAGATAGTAGGCAGTAAAAGGGAGAAAAGATGTACTTCTGTGTTATAGATCAGTAAAAATATGGTCAGTCTACAAAGTGTACCCTGAGGTGCGAGGCCCAATTCAAGCCACCTAGTCTACAGGTGCTCTTAGATTCACACATCGTACTAGCTGGGTCGGTCCAACTCTTCTGGGTATTCTCATTAAAGTGCAATCAGTGGAATCACCTTATTTAGCACACAATAGTTAATTACACCCTAGCTGTTCAAGGAGGCATGTCAGACAATTAAGCCGATTCCACCGATTGCACCTAAGCAAGAATCCCCCTGTAGAGTTGGGCTGACCCAGCTACTATGATATATGAATCTGAATGTGGTCTATGTTAAAACTTCCACAATTTTGCCCACATATACAGACCCTGACCTTTACTGGTACTAATGAGGGTATGTGTATTAACTAGCTAACATCAACAGCAACAAGACAATCTCTTTGTTAGAAATATCTCTTGAAAGACAATGGAAAAAACTGTGAATAAAATCCACTGTTAATATTTCTGTGCATATTTTAGTAATGTTAAGAATATTTTTCTCTTGAAAACCCATGCCTATTATATTTGTTTACAGATTTTGTTTACAGTATGTGCATGTGGAACTGAATAAAATATTGAGTGTGTATGCAGTGAACATATACAGAATGTAAAATGCAGAGCATCAACTGCCAGCCCATTCAATAACTGATGTATAAGTAATGCTTTTTCATGTAACATTTTGTCATTTCTATCATCAACCTTCTGTCATGAATCATAAGGCCTACTGATTGATTACTGATTATGTGCCTATTTGCACTCAATTCATAGGTGAAAACAGTGTGTTGGTGGGGTATTTTTGCAAAAAAATTAATTCATCCTTTAAGAAAAATGTGCATATTTGTATGGTATCAGTACAAATATATGAAAGAATGGGTAGGCTATGTTGGGTCAGTGTACAAAAAAACATATAATTGTGAAACTTCTTTTTAGTTACACAATAAATAAGTTAAGATTCAAAAATAACATTCCTAGAAGCCAAAACCAAGGATATGAATGCAATATATGCATTAGCACCACTTTGCGCTTGCTTCAATTATTATGATCCATTAAATGCCATATAACACGATTGCCTATCAAAAAAGGCAAGTCACAAGTGAGTCTTATGAGAGAAATTATTTCTACCAATTTATTATACTGATTGCATACAGATCAGCTTATCTACCTATTTTAATAAATTCTTTCTTCTCTCATATCTAATTCAGGCAAGATTCATTGGACATGATTATTTAAAACCAATTTCAATCCTTATTATAGTTTGCATCCACACTTTTTACTCCAAGTTCTTCAAAGCATATTGTTATGATACAAAACCATATACTATACTATTGTAGAGTTGCCTAGCATGTTTATCCTACCAGCATTTCCCGCTGGACATCTAATATGCTTAAATGTATATAAATACAATAAAGGTATCAACAGCAGACCTTAACATCTTTCTGCTTGTACAAATGTTTCCAAAACACGTAGAGAGTACATAACATATTACTGGCATGAAATATTTCATTAAACAAATTTTGATTCCACTTTCAAGAATTTTTCTTAAATGTCATATGCCAAAGTCACCTTGTTCCTTTTTGTTAAATATGTTCCACTTGAATTCCCTAAATTCAGTCTATGTGATTCTCTATGAATCATCCGTAATACCAAAGAGTTCCTTTGAAATAAAGATAAAAACTGTAAAGCATGGCATAATTAAGTACTAGTTTATGCAATGGCTATCAATCACAGAACGTCTCGTTCACAAAGGATCTGCATATTTCTATTTGAATTTCAATGTCTAGTCATGAGATCAATTTTATCTATTATCTTATATCTTACAATTTTAAAGTGTTCACAATGAAAAGGCATTGATTCAAATCAATAATTCGAATCATTGGTTCTTCCTTGAACTAAAGTGCCAGTAATAAGGGGCTAGATGACTTTATCAATATTAATTTTATCAACATATCAAATTTCGACTTTGAGAAGGAAGTTTAGGCCATTTTTTCTTTCAAAAGAACACTACAAAACAACTTTGAATGTGAATGTGTGTGTTTGTTTTCAAATTTGTACACATAGATATCAAGACTACCTATAATGGAAATCATCCAAAAAGGCCTAAAAAATGGTTTCAATTATCAGTGTGTGACTTCATATTGGACATTTGAAAATATGTGTGAATCTGAATGAGGTAGTGTTAACTTGGAATTAAAGCTGAACCTATACACAATGAATGTCTTCTTAGAAAGTAAAAAAGTGATACCCAAAACATGGTGAATTCTATCTTGCAACAGACTGTAAGTGTAATCTGACAGAATTTAAGAGAAAACAACTCAAAAATATCCATGAAGAAATGCTAGTCTGCCACTTCTTGAGCCTTTGAGGAATCTTCCTCAATTTGCCATAAGAGCTGATGATTTTCATTCTCATCATGTATTACTGCTGAAAACAATTTTCATTTAATATGTAAACGTTTCGGGATGATCGATAGCAAACAAAAACATAAAAAGTTTAATGCCGTCCATATATGAAGTGGAAAATGCTTCCCATTTATATAAAATCAACAATTAATTACATGCTGTATTGTGCTATAGGGCCATACATATTTCAAATGATAAAAGTTGTTAGACTGGTATCAAATTAAGAACAGGGGTGTATATATCATATGTATATGGTATTAAAACTTGCACCGAATCTTCTATTTACTTTCTGATACCAGTCAAATACAAAATGGTGAACGGGAGTGCACATAAATTCCACGCTTCTAAGAACTTAGCTTTATCAATTGCACTTTACACTTGGTGTTTTTTCTGTACTGATGCTTTGAATTCTTATATACTAAAGAACTGACATTATGACCGAATTCCAAACGCCCTTCGTGTGATCGCAAGATGGCCTCGCCACAATGCACCAATCCCAGTGCCGATCCTTTTACTAGTTCCCCGTTCCTTATATCTTTCGTTTTTTAAAGGAAAATTAATAAAATCTAAAACTGATACTTACGCCGTTAATACCAAACCAATCCCAATTGTTTTTATCAGTCTTTAACTTTTTTGGGACTGGGTATAAGCAAAATAGCTTTATCGTCTGGACTCCGTTCGTCGAGTCAACTCACATCAAATCATTCATGTGCTACAAAGGATTCCCCGCCTACATGGGTGACGTCACTTCCTAAGGAAAATCCGCTCTACGGACGTTTACGAAGTTAGTCATCATTGCTCCGGACAACTTCGGTTCATGTCCGTAAATAAAAAAAATGAGTCAGAAATAGTCAGAACTACATTAGATGTTATGACTGTAACTGAATGAAGGGAAATGTGCTTACATTAAAAAAAACAAAAAAAATGTTTCTTGAATTGAATATTTTATCTACGAATGTGACCGAAAGAAGGAAAAAAAGTTGCTGCAAAGAAAAAGTATGACGTAGTTTATACGCAATGGTCATATGACCAAACATCTAAATATATCGCAAATCTTATTGGATATACTTGATCACATGATCAAATATACCCATTTTATAGGCTGTTGCTTTGTTTATTGTTATCAGTTGATCGTAAGATGAAGAGGAAGGAGAAGAAGTTAGCGCAGAGGTGAAGAGAAAAAGCGATCGTAGCGAAGAGAGAGGGAGAAGAGCCACCATCAGGTCTCGTTGTTTGAAAGCATACGAGCCAGAAAATCTCGTGAATATAGTTTTGTGGAGAAATCTCATTGATTTCAGCAGTAATTTTTGACTAAATATTTAGTCACAATTCGACTTCAGTCGCCATATTGAATTTTTTGTAGAGCTAAGGTTTTTGTTTGCCCTGATAAGTAGTTTTGCAAGTTAGTGATCTAATTTGACGAAAGGGTATTTTTGATTACCCAGTAGTAGGTTGATAGGGTAACAGGACAGAGTGTTTACTGTTAAACAGCAGGTTTTCGATAAGACGGGTATTTGACCTTGTTTTACTTCACACTTAGTGCTTGTAAGAATTTGAAGGTCAGCGTGCAAATATTGGAATTTTATTAACTGACAAATGTGCAACCCAACGAAGAAGAATAATTGGGCTAGGATGAAGTCGCCAAAGAAGGAACCCAGTGTTACATTGCCTAATGGCAGGCGACCTAGTAATACTCAAAACTTGCCATTCTGTGCTAATGGAGATAGGGGTTCACCTAAGCCGAGGCACGGAAGAGTTTCCCCATCCCAGCGGTACCAGCAAGGCGCCTCGCCAAAGACTGTGATGCATTCCAAATCCCCAAGCCCTGTGAATGGTGGACCTGTTGTGCCAAATGCTTATGCAGGTGCTAAGTACAATGAGCCGCCATCACCAAAGGTGCTTCCAAAGCCACCAGTCCACTGGTTTATGAATGAAGAGAATAAGCCTCCACGCTGTGATGAACTGACAAATCACTTGAAATTTATGCTCAAAGTCCAAGCCTGAGGTTGTACATCGACATTCAGTATTATGACTTGACTGGTTGTAGTCAAATAAGCATTCCACAAACAACCTGTCAAGTAATATGACAAATGTAATTGATGCAATTTAATTAAAATGTGGATCTCATGATCTCTCTTTTTTTTGTATAGATTATGTATGTCTTGTAAAAAAGTAATTTAGGATTTTCTTATAGAATCATCTTTCTGTCTTTATCTTATTTTGAAGTTTTGTGTACATTTTGTTACATGAAAGTCACTGAAAGCTACGCATGTTGTATGACTTTACTACTGAATGGCACAATTCCGCTTTTTATAAGTCCTCTATTTCTACAGTATTCAGAATATTGATACTGTGTATTTACCAGAAGATGTACAGTCTTGTTTTCATAGTTAAACTTTTTGTAAAAATGTCTTCAGATAGAAATAATCAATTTTTAAAGGTTTAAGTTCTACTTTTTTTTTTTTTGTTCTGTTTGGCACCACTGTATGGTTTTCTCAATTAGTATACCCACGTTGGTATCGGCTCATATTGTACTTTGTTCCCAATGTGTTGGATATTACTTATGTACATGGTTTGAATGCTCTAAGTTATGAATATACAGCATTGTAACTCAAGTTTTTGAATCATCCTTTTAGAAAATTTTTAATTTGTAACTGTTTAATTGACTGGGTTTTCATGTTTTCTTTTCATTTTAATATGCCTTCCTTTCAGTGACTTAATTATATTCCAGCTTTAAGCTTTGTAGTTAAAGGATGGGTGTCTCTAAGCAGTTTCATTAATGTGTAAATGTACATAAAATTATGTAAATACGAGCTCTTTGGTGGATATTTTTGAAAAAGTATATTTTTATACAGGTTCTTAAATCAATTGTAGAGGGCATGTGAAAATATGTCAATTTTCTGAATATTGCAATTTATATTTTAGAAATTGCATTCTTTTTCATTTTGTTTTTATTCAAAGACCAAGGTTTAAGATAATGTTCTGTGACCAAACAAGTATCGTGTTGACGAAAGCTCTGCACATTTTTGTGAAGCAACTGATTGTTAAGCAGATAAAATAATGATTGTAAGGCGACTAAGTTGTGATATCTGTTAAAATGGTGCTGACAAATTGCACAATCAATGTGGAACAAAGCAACAGGAGTTTTCTTCAAAGGATCTAAACCAGATCATCTCTACAATTGCTGAAAGAAGTCAACCCCAAAGACCTCAACTGAAGCTGTGAAGATCACACCAACTGTAGCAAGTGCACTGCAGTTTCTTTTATCATTCTTTTTTTTTTTTTTTTTTTTTTCGGGCCCTCTTTAGGGCCCACTTATCCTCCAAGAAAAGCTAAATACCAAAAGTTGAGTGTTGGTTGTGTCACTTGTGTGAGTAAATGGTGATGACATGTGTAGTGGTTGTGCATCATAGGGTATGAATGTCATAAAGGCTGCCTTGATTAACAGTACCTTCAGTGAATTTCTTCATATAAATGAACACATTTTGATTATTAATTTAAAATAAGTTTCAGGAATTGTGACACCCCGTTTTAATATGCATTTCACAACAAGCAAATTAATTCATCTGCAGGTCATTGACTCTGCAAATTGAGATGTAATAAATAGGCCTTGGAAAATCAAACAGGCCTAGCAGATAATTACCCCCTGACAGTTTTACTAGGCGTGACGGACATTTAAGCCAGCCAAGTTGACAGCAATTTAGTGAGACTCCCCAGAGATCGATCTAAATATCTGTGAGAATGGTCTCATAGACATTGTAAAAAGCTCATAGAAATATAATTAATTCTTTTTTACCTCCAAAACAGCAGCTAGGGCAATTATTCTGAAATCTGTGCATGTAATCGGACCATGTGATCTCCATAAGCGGTTATTCTCTGTAACAATCTCATAAGAGGAAAAAAAAAAAACTGGGACAAACTGGTAAATATGGGAAAATTTTTGTTCCAAGGAAAGTCCATTTTTTTGGCCAAAATTAATAGTTATACCTTTTACACATCAAATATAATATGGGGCAAGAAACATTAATACATTCTTTATTATGTATCTGTTAAATATAACAAAAAAGACAATTATTCAAATTTATTATTTAAAACCCTTTGTCTCCTGATCAACATACAAGTAACATGTGAGCCTTGTCATTTTGAAAATTCCTGACAAGTGAAATATCTTCCAGCTATAAATAATCCTTCCAGCTATACAATGATCTAAAGTTCAACAATGTTAAAACCAGGGGCAACACGGATTGTGCTGATCAAGAATAATGTGATTATAAAAGGCACCTCATTTTTTTTCCACCTCCCCTCCATAATTTATGTTAAGCTAAACAGTTCATTGCCATTATACAAAATAAAACCAACTCATCTCAAATATAAACACATGCCAATACATAACTAGGAAGATACAGTAAAATAATATTCTCAGAAGTGGAAGTTTCACTTTTTTTTTTGCATTTGGAACTTATTGGGTGCATTTAAAACTATGATACAAGGTAGAATAATCCAACTCAGCTGGGGCTTGGTGAAGGCAATCAGATTAACTGAATGACATGCCTACTCTAGCAGCCCAGAGAAGTTTATCACCTCCTAGCTGCCTGTCCCACTGATAAACAGTTGATTCCATATTTTACACCCAATATCACTGCAACCAAGTTGCAAATACTGTAAGGGGGCCACTTAAGATTCAAATGTTACACCCTCTCTAGGCACTAAGAAGAGCAGAGACCCTAACCGAACCATCCATGGACCCTGTAAGACACATCTTGGTGTCTGTTGCAGATGACCAGTCCACAGTGACCACTGGTGATTTATGACCACTGAGATACATAGTATCTGTCATACCATTGTCAACCTACAATAAAATTAGAACGTTGAAATTGTAAGTTATTGGAAATAATGTAAGTTATTGGAAATAAATTACAACATTCACTCTTAACATGGATTTAAACTCTCATGGGTTTATAGCAATATAACAGTTCTCTTTCATGATAGGACTTACTTAACAAACAACATATAAGCATTAACTATGTTAGATATCTTTCTTACAGCAAGTGTTTAGACAAGACATTTTCAAGGCATCTGTCATTTAGTTTGAAAAAGCTTTTGATTAACCTTGTAAATTTTCCCTCCTGTGTCCGCACAAGTGAGTACATATTTCCCATCAGAGTCAAAAGCAAACAGTTTTCCCTTGGGCTTCTGTGTCTGTTGATAACCACCAGGCCCTGTCACAGTAAATGGCCCCGTAGCACCAGGATGAAGAGGTAGGTCTTGTATCTTTGTGCTCATCTTATGAACACTCCACTGAAGAAACTAAAATAGGAGATCATCTTATTATCTCTTAATAGTATGAGATTCATATGGCAAAGAGTGTCACTAATGTCAGGACTGATACCCTTTAATGCTAATTAAAAAAGAATTATAAAAAGATTGCCTGTTGCTCTTATGTGAGTTAGAAAGAAATGACTTTTAAAAAATAAAAGTGCACGGCTACGACGACAGACGCAGATGATGGCTATATGTACAGACACATCTGTGTCTGTACATAATAAATTACATGTATAATTTTAACTCGCCTTTCCATCAGATCCCATACAATAGAAAGAGTTTTCATCGTTGCTGAACTGTACTGAATAGACCTCTCCTAAGTGCGCCCCCCAGGCAGCAATACAGTCGTAGCTCCTCATGTCTGCAATATTCGAGTTTGAGGTAATGATAGCGGGGTCATGTCTTTACATCTGTGATTTGTTACATCTCCACTTGCTAATCCCAGCAAATTAAGCAAAATTATGTTGCCTGCATTGACACTCTCCGACACCAATACTCCCATGCATTTTGAATGATGAATTAAAAAATATGTCACTTTGGGGTCCTGGGAACATACCAGTATATTTTTGGAAAATTGTTCTTCTTTAAGGAAGGTTTTAACATTAATCTATCTTGTTGTAAAGTAACCATGCAGTGTAGTAATGGTGCGAGGGAGTTACAATGCAGGGGTGTAAAGGGATGTAACCATGTTTTAAACAATTCAAATTACAATAAAAATATAAAAAAAACATTTATATGTATGGCATGTTGCACACTTTGTAGTGAATTTTTGTAATCCCACTTTTCTTTTTTTTATTTTGAAGTTCATGATGGAATATTTAAAGACTAACCAAATATTCTAATCATTCCATCCACTGCCCCAGTTATGAGAAGGTTGCCATTGTGATTGTATGTTGTGCAATTCACAGCTACTGGACCTGGGATCATAGGAAGATCTTTCTGCAAAAAGTTGGGAGAGATAAGAACACACACACACACACACACACAAAGTCCACACATATACAAAAATCATTTTAACACAAATGTATGTTATTTTATGCCGTATGCAGTAAAATTGATGAAATTTATTTGAAATTTTGCTTCAATGTCTGTTAGTTTTTTTTTTTTTTTTTTTTTTTTTTGAAGTGTCGATCCATAGCCTTTGTACATGTATATGGCAAGTGGCAATCCAATATTTAACATATGTCTTTTATTTAAAGGCAAAGAGGCCATTCAGAATGAGAAGAGCCAAGTGCTAACTAGGCCACGACCTGAATATGGCAGACCTACATGAAAGAAAGACCACTAAATCCTGTAATTATCTCTCCGCTTCTCACACTGCTCTCCACACATTGTCCCTCGACCAGTTGAATTGAGCCAAGATTTAATTACTGTGACCCTGCAGAGACAACGCGTGGGGAGGCTTGTGAGAGGCGGAGAGACCATAACAGGATTAAGCGGTCTTCCTTTCATGTAGGCCCGCCAAATTTAGGTCCTGGCCTAGCTAGCACTTGGCTCTTCTCATTCTGAATTGCCTCAAATACTTAATGATATGATAAAAATAACCTCAAGCTTCATTGTTTTCATATCCCACAATGCTACTTTGCCCATCCTTTGTACAGAGTTGTCAGCTTGTCCTTCTGAAGAGTACCTGCCACGACTCACTGAGGAACACACAAACTTGCACTGAACTGCAGAGTAAGAGAGAGAAACAACTCTGGAATGAAAATATCTTGAGCTGTTACTCAATTTAATTTGGGCAAATGCCAAATACATTATGAAAGATAGTATCATGAATTATCTGTCTTTCAAAAGAAGACACAAAATACTGTTTTGCTTCTTGTGATTTGATATTTGACACATATTAACCTTGGATGGACTTCATCAACCATGGTCTCACAAGTTGTTTTTTTGTCCTTAATGTCATACAACCTGACACAGCCAGATTTATTTCCAAAGAGAAGCTGAAAGAACAACATAATATCAATGATATTTCTACGACCATCTTCTTAAATTGCCACACCTCAAATAGTTAAAAGGCTTTCTACTTATTTGCATCTCAATATAGTTTATTTGTTTTATCCAGATTACATACAGGTTTAACTAAGCATAATATGAAAATTTAGGTTCGTATAATTTAATATTTGGCCAAACAAAGTCCTATGCATTTATTGGGTACATCTGTTTGTTTTTCAGGAACTTAAAAAAAAAAAACTACATTCAAAACTGTCCATTGAGTGAAAATTATATTCAAATCCAGTCTCTTGAGCAAAATTTTTCTCTGCACTCTCCCACACATATGCAGTCATAACTTACCAGTTTATCAGTCGGACTTGCCCATTCCAAGGACATAACACCAGATTTTGATATGATGGTAGCAACAGTCACTGGAGATGGCTGGAGAGACCAAACTCTGTAAAATATATAGGGGCATTTACGAACATATATCAGTTCATTAGTTTTTCAACTAGCATTCAAATGATATTTCAATTTCAAATAAAAAAAATTAAATTGAGAGAGAGAGAGAGAGAGAGAGAAATACTTGACAATGCCGTCAACATCTGCACTAGCAATGCAATGTCCAGTGTTGCTGAAGCGACAGTGGATGATAGATGATCGATGCTCGGTGTAGTTGTCCTAAAAAGTTAAAATGTCCAAGCTAATCACTACAAATACACATTTACATTTAAATGAATAACAGAAATTACCACTTAAAGGAATTCTTTTAGCATCATATAATAAACCACCAGAAAAAATTGGAATATTCAGAAACTACTGATAAATACACTCACCTGACTTAATAACATAAAAGGAGATTTTGTATCTGAAAATTAAAATCACACGTTAATAAAGTTCAGAAGGCCTCAAGCCATGTTCCAATTGACACTATAGTTATTTGTAATATTATGCTTTCAACCTTTGTAAATAAACAAAGTTGCAATAGGACAGACATCCCAGCAATAGAAAACATTACAGGTTTGACTTTTTCAGTCTGTTATTTGAAACACATGCAGAAGAAAGGCTAAGTTTATTTCAAGATGGATGTAATGTTTATTAGAGCATACACTTACTTGAAATTGCTGAAGACAAAAGAGGATCTGAAGGTATCCTTTTTACAGGTTGACTACTTTCTTTTTGCACAAATGATGTAGGGATATTTATCCTTTCCTGCATCCTCTGGTTAGCTGAACTATTTGAATCACTACTTGATCCTTGACGAAATTGACCTTCAGGTTCTTTGGAACTCCGATAATACTGTGCGCTGCCATCTGTTGTAATCTAAGAAAAGGTACTAACATCATAAAACAATTTTTTACCAGTGACAAACTAGAGGATCAGAGAGGCGATACCGCCTCCGAATATTGTACCACCAGCTGGAGCAAGCGCATTCATATAGACCCCCACATATACAAAATAAGGAACACAGCCACCAGTCTTGTGCTTGACAAGCTGTAAAAATGCAATCAACAAGAATTTTCAAAATATGCAAAAAATATATATGTTACTAAAAATGGTACAATCAAAGTTAAGTTCATCGCAAGGTAGGTCAAAGGTCAATTCCAAGGTCACAGTAAATTGCCAGTATATGACTTCCTATTCAACTTCAATAGTAACTATGGGCCTATCTCTGCCAGGTTTGGAGTTAAAAGAGAAAGAAATTAGCAGAGTTCAGTTCATGATAATAAGTAGGTCAAAGGTCAATTTCAAGGTCACACTTAGATTGCCAGTATATGACTTCCTATTCACGTTCAATAGTAACTATGGACCTATCTCTGCCAGTTTTGGAGATAAAGGGGAAGCAAACTATGCAAAGTTCAGTTCATGGTGAAAAGTAGGTCAAAGGTCAATTTTAAGGTCACTTTAAGATTGCCAGTATATGACTTCCTATTCAACTTCAATAGAGACTATGGACCTATCTCTGCCAGTTTTGGAGATAAAAGGGAATCAAAATTTGCAAAGTTCAGTTCATGGTGAAAAGTAGGTCAAAGGTCAATTTTAAGGTCACATGTAGATTGCCAGTATATGACTTCCTGTTCAAGTTCAATAGAGACTATGGACCTATCTCTGCCAGTTTTGGAGATAAAAGGGAAGCAAAATTTGCAAAGTTCAGTTCATGGTGAAAAGTAGGTCAAAGGTCAATTTTAAGGTCACATTTAGATTGCCAGTATATGTCTTCCTATTCAACTTCAATAGTAACTATGGACCTATCTCTGCCAGTTTTGGAGATAAAAGGGAAGCAAAATTTGCAAAGTTCAGTTCTTGGTGAAAAGAAGGTCAAAGGTCAATTTTAAGGTCACATTTGGATTGCCAGTATATGACTTCCTATTCAACTTCAATAGTAACTATGGACCTATCTCTGCCAGTTTTGGAGATAAAAGGGAATCAAAATTTGCAAAATTCAGTTCATGGTGTAAAGTAGGTCAAAGGTCAATTTTAAGGTCACATTTAGATTGCCAGTATATGACTTCCTATTCAACTTCAATAGTAACTATGGACCTATCTCTGCCAGTTTTGGAGATAAAAGGGAAGCAAAATTTGCAAAGTTCAGTTCATGGTGAAAAGTAGGTCAAAGGTCAATTTTAAGGTCACATTTAGATTGCCAGTATATGACTTCCTATTCAACTTCAATAGTAACTATGGACCTATCTCTGCAAGTTTTGGAGATAAATGGGAAGCAAAATTTGCAAAGTTCAGTTCATGGTGAAAAGTAGGTCAAAGGTCAATTTTAAGGTCACATTTAGATTGCCAGTATATGACTTCCTATTCAAGTTCAATAGTAACTATGGACCTATCTCTGCAAGTTTTGGAGATAAATGGGAAGCAAAATTTGCAAAGTTCAGTTCATGGTGAAAAGTAGGTCAAAGGTCAATTTTAAGGTCACATTTAGATTGCCAGTATATGACTTCCTATTCAAGTTCAATAGTAACTATGGACCTATCTCTGCCAGTTTTGGAGATATAAGGGACTAAATGTTATAATTTTGGAGTTACCATAATGTGCCATAAATTTCCTACAAAAAAAATTAATTAAAATAAAGAAAAGGTCATTTTGGTCAAAATTCTTGAAATGGGAGGTGCTCTGAAGTTCCAGATGTTCAAATTTGTTGAAATAATGTCATTTTTGACCACAAGTTGTCTGCTTTGCCAAGCCTTATGTTTTATTTTTCCGGAGTTCAAAATTTATTATCCATTACCGTACTGCACATTTTGCTTTCACCACCAATATGTACTTTTTGATACAGCGTAACTTGAAAACCGTATGGAATACAAAAAAACGGAGACCACCCCCAGTGTTGGGCTTTACATGCTCTACAAAATGCAAAAAAGAATGGGTGTCTAGCATTAACGGTTCCCGAATTAGAGACAGTTTTCAGTTTCGATATCTTATGGCCGCTACTCCCGTGAAAATGCACCGATTGACCCCAAATTCACGGAGATGAAAGATGACCTGAAGGGTAACACTTTCCATTAATATTATTAGTTAAGTCTGTGTGGTGTCTGAATAAGACCGCAAATAATTTTTTTTTCGGCAAAAATTTTGTTTTTTTGAAAATTTTGGCCCGTTTGACCTTAAAATAAAGGTCAAAGGTCAAATCCAAGGGCATATTTGAAATCTACACATATGACTTTTGGAAAGCTGTCTGTAGAAATTTTTCCCATAATTCCTTCTGTAGGGGAGATAATTAGCATTTAATTTTGCCATTTTTGGACAAGGGTGCATTGCAATGAGTGCCACACCTAGACCCCAATACCGACAAAGCCCAAATTTTACGTGGAACGAGTTGAGATTATAGGTGACCTAAATCCAAGAGATGGGTATGGAGGCCCTTACCGTCTAGGAGGAGAAGCGGTAACGGTGACTTGGCGGCAGAGCCGCAGGAGCCGCAGGAGCCGCAGGAGCCGGCGGAACATACGGGTCGGGACTAAAACCATGTGTACCGCCAGCGCCTACGCTGGTGGTACAATAAACACATATCACATTTTACTTGTCTTTTTTCAGAACTTCTAATGAGATGGGTTGCAATTAACTTTGGCAAAAGAATAATATTTGTGTTTAAGAAACGTCTTTATTTACTGATGGCCTTTAACACAAGACAATTTGCATACATTGTACAGGTAATAACTGCAGGTGAACATTAAAAAATATATTTTGAAAGAAAACAATTTAAAAATTAGGAAAATTGTCTTAAATCTCACATACAGTACTTATAGAGCTCTATATTAACATTCTCCTATTTTGACCACTTTGATTTGGATCTAACAATGGTACATTTAGCATATTCTCAGTCACAACAAAATAATTTCTCTACAGGGTACTACTTTGACCTTTTTCAAGAAGTTTCACCTCTAAAGTAAATTTATCAGACTTGGTTAATTTGCAATCCGCATTAAATGGTTTTGATTAGGTTAACTTGTCAATCATAATGTAGAAATGGAATAAATTATCAAAAAGTAACAAAATGGGCAAAAACCAATCTACAATAAAAACTTGAAAAATCCAATTATTTTAAGAGGCAGAAATCAGTCTTTATGCAAGTGCATGTGGTAAACAACAAGGTTCTCCTGACTCAAGTTTTATTGCCTAAACTAAACAGTTGCCGTGTGGCTTGGGTGTACATGGCTACTATGCACAATGACAAAATTTTTAAAACTGACACGTCTATTTTGAGTTCTGACAAATTTTTCAAAGTGAAAATAACTATGTCAGCCAAAAATCATCTTCTAATGAAGTTTTTACCATATCCATTTCTATCCATAAGCCACAGGACTTACCATTCTGTGGGAAACTGGCTCAGTGCAATCAGAACAACTGAATATTCTTGTTTAGAATAATTAACAAACTAAACTTTGACTTCTGCACAACAAATTTCAAATTTTAGTATACAAGTATCCAAAGATAACATGCCACTATATCTAATACTGCATATATTTGTGCCTATCTTAAAGAATCCAAGCTACAAGTACTAGTACTAGGTTTTATTCCTACAAACTTTCTCAATCAGGTCAGTTAAGCCTTAAGGTCAAATCTTAAATATCTGTTGAGCATTATACTTTTCAAAATGAAAACACCATAGAAAAGATAAACCTGCCAATGGTATTACATTCATTTTGTTGTTTTTTTGTTTTTTTTATTTCATGGATAATAGAAAAAGATAACCAGACAGGTAGCCTGAAACCACAAATTACCCATTAAAAGTTTTAAATCTTCATTGTGCATAGTCATTTCTGAAATCTTTTAACTGTTATTTGTAGAACCCATGTGTACTATTGAACAGAACCTTAACATGCAAAAAAAGAGGATCTCCACTTTAATCTGTTGAGATAGGAGTAGCCTCACAAGCAGAAGCTAAAGCTTAAATTTAAAGTAAATGACGTACCTTTAATTACATGTATGCCTTAAAAATTAACAAACCCTTGGCAAAAAGTGTCATGTCTGACAACATCAATATACATAAAGCTATATTCCATTTGGTGTATGAAGGAACTTATATGTACTAGCAAATACATAGCACTTCTTTTTGTCCCCTTTCAGAAGGGATTTAATCTAAACTTTAACAAAAATGTCTTTGCAAACTGATGCACAGACATCTCTGAATGCATCTCCAAAGAAAGCATGGACTAAATATAGCATCCTCAAGCTAAAGCTAGCAATCTAACAAAATTCTGAATATTTCTTTTACACAACTACAACTGTTCTTTACAGACTGAAAATTAAATTTTACAAAAATAAGAGAAGATGTGTAGGTGTGTTTAACAAATTAAACAAATAATCACAAATTTTATATCCCGCAATTATTTTCCAATAACTGCCACCATGCAAAGACCTAAAACAACACTCAGGCAGTTCTACTTGTTGAGACAAATGCAAACAAGGCACACATGTGGCACCATCTGGTTGGTTAGTGGGAAAGCAGAGCAGGAATGGAATCAGCAATTTTGGCTGTGGTATAACATCATCATGTGTCTTTGTTAACTTATTAGTGGCTGGTTCCAAGAAGGCAGGTTACATTGGTAAGTTCTGCAGAAAGCAAAAAAAGATGCTTTGAGGAAAGATGTGTCTAGGCACATTAGAGTTGGCTAAGGTACAGCATATCAGTAACATAGCACCCAACTTAAGTATAAGGGGTAGCTACTAATTATACCCTGTTTATATCGGACTGTGACACTCCATGACCATAGCAATCACAGAAATTTCGGTAACTCTAGCAAGTCTCAATTTGTCTCTGCTTTGGTTGCCTATTTGTGTTTTCATTAAACATCAAGCTCTCTATAATGCTTGCAAGTGACACATTCTTCAAATGTTACACAAACATAAACTACTGCATGCAAGTGAATTAGGTGTGTACCAATATTCCAACCTGTGGGACCCACTGGAAAGTGACTTTAGACCTGTGAGATTTTGTTATCACATAATGATAGCTTCTTGTAATTGTCACTGGTCGCAAATCTCAGGGCAACTGATGAAGCAAGAATGATGGAGACCAAGATCGCATTCACAACGAGTTGAGCCAGGCTTTACAAATCCTGGGGACTAAATATGGCAGACGTACATGAAAGAAAAACCGCCTAATCTTTTAATAGTCTCTCCGCCTCTCACACGCCTCCCCAAACGTCTTCCCTGCGGGGTACAGTCATTAAATCTCGGCACCGTTCGCCATGCGGAAGCTACCTGAGAAATATTAAGTGCGCATGCTCATTGGTCTTGGGTCAGCTGATCAGCTAGTTCCCCTTCTTCAGTTGAAGTTTAATTGATGAGCTTGCACATTTAATATTTCTCAGGTAGCTTCCGCATGGCGAACGGAGCCGAGATTTAATGACTGTACCCCGCAGGGACGACATGTGGGGAGGCGTGTGAGAGGCGGAGAGACTATTAAAAGATTAGGCGGTTTTTCTTTCATGTACGTCTACCATATTTAGTCCCCAGGATTTGTAAAGTCTGGCTCAACTCGTTGTGAATGCGATCCAAGAGAGACTAATAAGATCACTTGGACACCACCTTGCAATCCCATGGCGATACCCTGTGAGGCTGTGACTGCTGATTATAGTAGATCAAAAATAATTTCCATGTGTCGCCAGCCCAGTGTAAACAGGGTTTAAGCTACATATCTGTGTGCCACTTTACCATTCTAAATTGCAAAGCAAAACTTATTTTATGATCCAGATGTTTGACTTTTTCACATGATAGAGCATATTATGGGTGGCCAAAAGGGCAAAAATTCATGTCGTCGATTCAGTTATGTTTCGTCGATTCACTGCCTTCCCATCGATTCAGTTTCAAGTTTAAACGATCCTGGCATAAATTCAACATCTACTTTCGTCAATTCAATTGTCAAACATTTCTCATCTACATGTATGGTGTATTAAAACCAATGCTGTCACTATTTTCGTCGATCGTGTAACTAATCTCGTCGATCGTCAAACTGTTTTCGTCGATCGTGTAACTATTCTCGTCGATCGTCTAATCTCGTCGATCGTGTAACTATTCTCATCGATCGTCTCATCGATCGATCGCCAGAGAGCGCTGCGGTAGCAACACGTGCTTCTGTCTGTCAATCACGCGGTAATTTTTAACTCGGCCAGCCATGGTCAGAGTTAAGCACAACTAGAAAATAATGTCCCTACAACCGAATGTCTTTTAATTATTAACAACTAAAATTGAAATTGTTGAGAAAATGTTCTTATTTCACTAGCAATCATTTTGTTGTCTGCCATTTTGATAGTCATGTGATAGGCCAATGTGCTACCGCAGCGCCCTCTGGCGATCGATCGATGAGACGATCGACGAGAATAGACGATCGATGAGAATAGTTACACGATCGACGAGATTAGACGATCGATGAGAATAGTTACACGATCGACGAGATTAGTTGGACGATCGACGAGATTAGACGATCGACGAGAATAGTTACACGATCGACGAAAACAGTGACGGCATTGGTTTTAATACACCTTAGATGAGAAATGTTTGACAGTTGAATTGACGAAAGTAGATGTTGAATTTATGACAGGATCGTTTAAACTTGAAACTGAATCGATGGGAAGGCAGTGAATCGACGAAACATAACTGAATTGACGACAGAATTTTTTGCCCTTTTGGCCGCCCATAGCATATGGGAGTCAATTTAAGTTAGTCATAAAGTGTATAGAGGAAATTAAAAAGTCAAAACAGTCAATTGTGTCACTTTATTTAAGTCAGTTCAACCAAGTCAGTGAAACTTCAGACATATGCAATAAATCAAAATACCAAAACAGCATCCAATGCTACATGCAAGAGAAGAAATCGAGAAAACAGGCTCAAAGTGCAAACCAATGAAATATATAGAAATATATATGAAATGTATATGAAATATATAGAAATCCCACTAAAAACCTCAAATTTCTCCACACCATGTTAAGCATACATAAATTCTTAATCTACATGCTTACCTTTTCTTTATTTGGTTGTGATTTGCCCAGTAGTTCCTGTCGTTGTTTTTCATGCTCTTCTTGCAGTTTCATCCTTCTGGGAGGAGAATTCTGGGCCTTGCTTTTGGTTTTAATTTCTTTGGCTTTTGCTTTCGAAATAGGGTTATCATCTTTGCCTTGTAAATGTCCAAGAGTGTTTGGGAGAGATTTTCTAATGTTATGAAACAAAGGCTTAATTTGGAGCTTGGGATGGCTACTTCTTTTGGGTTCTTCAGTGACAGTATCCCTATATGAAAGCAATGGCAAGGCTGTGATAAATATACACACATATGCACAACAAAAGTCTCTTTTCATTTTTGATGTTCTTACTAGTGTGTGATTTTTAGGACATAGGTGCCAAAATAAAATCAGACTCAAATTATTGGACGACCATCTAAGAAAGAACATTCTTGTAGCCTTACTGTGTTCCAGTATAAAATTCATCCATAAGTTCCATGCTGCCCTGAATGGCATCCTGCCTAGAAGTTCTTATAACGCCACGGTCAGCTGATTTGCGTTTGAGGTGTTCCTCTAGTTGCTTTTTCTCCATAAGGGCAGTCAGCTACATATTCATAAAAATGAAACTTTGTAATGCAACAGTTCCTAACTAACATGTAAACATTCATAATGATTCACATGGAGTTTCTTGACAAAAAATTACTTAAAATATATATACACCGTGGTAGTAACATCAAAATACCTTAATTACAAAAAGATTAGGTCTTGTAATCTTTAAAAAATGAAGCATAAGTACATGTAATACATGTACTGTACAATACCTGTTCACTGTACATATTATTCTCATCTTGTAATTGTGCTAGCTTTGCTTGTTCTTCTTTAAAACTCAAAAGAGGCGGAAGAGGTAAGTTTGTTAAGGTATGACAAAATGAATATGACAAAATTTAACATACAAACCAATATATTTTCATTCTTAGAGGTCTGTCAATAATAATCATCCTCTTATATAATTTAAAAACTCAAGTTGTATAACTATAGACAACAAAGTGCATTACAGTAAGCAAAATACAAATGAATAAGGAATGATGTCCTTGGATTATTTACATAACATACATACTTACAATTTTGAAAGATTTATGTTAATAAAGAGGAGATGATATCATATCATGTCGTGTCGTGTCGTATCGTATCATATCGTATCGTATCGTATCATATCATATCATATCATATACTGCCTGACAATGATCTGCTTTTGATGACATACTAGAATCTGTCAACATCAAATTAATTATAAGACTACCCATCTGACCCATATATATCTATATAGCAATCATTAACAAGGATATGCATGCTCTGGAATATGACATTCAGGAAATTATGCAGTGACAGAAGGAATGTATCAAGCCATATTTTAGTAAAGTACATGCTAAAAGATGGGTTTTCTTCGGGATTCTTGATGAATGGTAAAACTGAAAAAAAAAATAGAATTTAATCCTCATTATTCTACTAATATCTGTCTGCATTTATATCTGCATTACTTTTTCAAAACAATCTCTAAAATTTATACCATGACTTTTTAGACATGACCAATTATCAATGCAAATGCCCTCAACAGGCTTGCACTGAATAAAATCTAATTTTATACAATTGTCTCCACCCATAAAATATTTTAATATCAAATTTACTATATCTGTTATCAGACATTCTTATTTATTATGGTGGTGGTGAAGAGCGGAGGGTGCAAGAGCACCTGCCACTGTGTGCATGGAATCTTACCAAACCAGTCTTTCCACTCAACCTGGTTCTGCAGCTCAGAGGAAAGTCTTTCAAAAAACTCAGACACTCTGTCCATCCTATTATTCTGCACAGCATTGATAAGATAATATTTCAGCATGCTAACTTCCAGCTTTCTAATGCTTGATGCATACACCTGGTCTAGTCTAGAGAAGAGGCGACGGTCAAGATAAGCCCAGTATTCTCGAAGTTGTGCTAGTTCATATCCTGCTACATACAGTTGAAACTGTTCAATAATTTTATCCACCTACAAAGAATAAAATGTGCATTTGCTTGTTATGATTTACCTTCTAGTTTTTAATTATAAGAAGTAAATTAAAAGTTTGTAAATGTGCAGGATGTCCAGTACATGTAGTTATGCTGAACAATATACAGGAATTTTCCAAGAAAAAATAGTAAAATGAATTTCCATGCATAACTAAAACTGCAATGCACTTGTCAACCATTAATCAAAGTTAATCAAGTCCAAAATCCACATTTATTACAAATAAATTCAACACTAATACTGTAACATACGCTAGGCTGTCACCTTGATTGGATAGTAAACGGTTGTCGTAAAATCGCTAAATGATATTAAAACCCAGTGCATAAACTTGAAAACTACCTAGGACTACCTAGACTCGGTCCACTCCACAATCCAAATCAGGAAATGACGTAACCGCAGAGGTCGCATTGTCCAATGGCATGGCTTCTTTTTCATAATGGGAGGTTAGAGTGGACCGACTTAAACATCAGAGGTGGAATTTGGATATACAGTTTGATTGTGCGTATGCCATGCACGGAATTTACAAATGAGCGACAGGATGATGTAGCCTGCAGTATTTGCGGTAAGCGTGCCAAGTTTTAGGCCGCTCCGATGCCCGGCAGTATTTTATTTCGATTATTCTGTTTAAAATTGTAAATTCTTGTTTCACAAGCTTACTCTATTTTATTGTCTCTATGGAGGTATATGGGGACTTTACGACTTTTCGGTTTGAAGGCTTTAACCACTTGTTATAGTTTATTTTAGCATTGTATTGGATTAATGTGGCAGTCTAAGGTAGTCCTTGGTGGTTTTCAAGTTTATGCACCGGGTTTTAATATCATTTAGCGATTTTACGACAACCGTTTACTATGGGCGGCCAAAAGGGCAAAAATTCATGTCGTCGATTCACTGCCTTCCCATCGATTCAGTTTCAAGTTTAAACGATCCTGTCATAAATTCAACATCTACATGTACTTTCGTCAATTCAATTATCAAACATTTCTCATCTATGGTGTATTAAAACCAATGCTGTCACTATTTTCGTCGATCGTGTAACTAATCTCGTCGATCGTCAAACTGTTTTCGTCGATCGTGTAACTATTCTCGTCGATCGTCTAATCTCATCGATCGTGTAACTATTCTCATCGATCGTCTCATCGATCGATCGCCAGAGGGCGCTGCGGTAGCAACACGTGCTTCTGTCTGTCAATCACGCGGTAATTTTTTAACTCGGCCAGCCATGTTCAGAGTTAAGCACAACTAGAAAATAATGTCCCTACAACCGAATATCTTTTAATTATTAACAACTTAAATTGAAATTGTTGAGAAAATGTTCTTATTTCACTAGCAATCATTTTGTTGTCTGCCATTTTGATAGTCATGTGATAGGCCAATGTGCTACCGCAGCGCCATCTGGCGATCGATCGATGAGACGATCGACGAGAATAGACGATCGATGAGAATAGTTACACGATCGACGAGATTAGACGATCGATGAGAATAGTTACACGATCGACGAGATTAGTTGGACGATCGACGAGATTAGACGATCGACGAAAATAGTGACAGCATTGGTTTTAATACACCGTAGATGAGAAATGTTTGACAGTTGAATTGACGAAAGTAGATGTTGAATTTATGACAGGATCGTTTAAACTTGAAACTGAATCGATGGGAAGGCAGTGAATCGACGAAACATAACTGAATCGACGACAGGATTTTTTGCCCTTTTGGCCGCCCATAGTTTACTATCCAATCAAGGTGACAGCCGAGCGTGCTGTAACACTAGAAGTACTAGTTCGCTGTACATGTAGTACTACTAGTACGCTGTACGGTACAATGTACATGTCCTGGTAGCCATGTAGTAGTGCATATTCAAAGACCTAAGGCTAACCCCAACCAAAATCAGAACTCGTGAATTATATAGACATTTGGTAAATAAGTTTTTCTGATTCCAACATTTGTGTAAAATAGTCACAAAGGTTTAACTGAGATAAGGAAACTTGGGTCACCGCCATGGCAGTGTTTGCTTAATTTAAGCCAAATGCCACATGCATGAATCAGTGTCAGTTTTACATCAGGTTGCTGTGTAATGTGCAATTATTGTTTCACTTACACGAAATCCCTTGTCTTTCTCATTTTTAAGTTCGTTTTCGAAAGCTCGTAGCGTTGACGTGAGACCTCTAAATAACAAATAATCCTTCACTAAATCGTCCAACTGGCCCGTAGCTGCCATTTTTACTGCAGGTTGACCCGATTATCATTTATCAATGTCAGATATGAAACACAATCAACAGCTGCTGCAACTGAGAAGCCTAAACTAATGCAAACTTAACTGCATATGAATTTAACTGATATTTGTTATTAAAGATAATTGAGGAGGATATCATCAAAAGGCCGCATCCAACTGACACAGTCGAGTCGAGTTATAAACCGGAAACGTGAATGTTGTAAACGTGCAGTATGAAAACGAGACTGGCGCTAGTTTCACTTTCAATGTTGTCATTGACTGGGGAAAAATCAAACGTGTAGTTCTCGCGAGTGGCATATGTTGAAGTTTTCGAATTTCCACTATATAAATGAAATGCATTTATGTTTTCTATTGCAGTGTGAGGGTTGCCTACCAAGTTGTAGAATACTTGGAACTTGTCTGTCTACTATCAGCATGTCCCTAGTGTGTATAACACAGGGTGGGGGTGCTTCGTCGATGTTTGAACTGATAGCAGATATTAGAACAGCCAGTGAGAATTCAACTCCCTTTACTGAGACATAAAGATACATTTCTTTGACCTTTTTGTCATCTCGATAAAGCAGGAAAGGTAACTTATACAGTCATTTCAATGTATAAATTCAACTGAAAAGGTATTTAAAGCAAAGAAATGAAATGTTAATTTACCACTCATAGATTGCACTTAGTTTAAGCCAACTGGTACTGAATGTATCAGTCTTGTGTAGTATTAAAGATGTATAAAGAACTGCTAAAAAGGACCATGGTATTTCATTTGCAGATATGATTTTTGTACCTGAAAAATCTCTGCCACTCGGGTTATCCCACGTACCACACGGAAGTTCGAGATCTAACAACTATCGACAATTTCTCTTTTTATTCATAAATATAGTAGTTGTAAGACTATTCATGGGACCAGCCTATTTACAAATGATTTGTTATTTAGCACAAAATTACAGAATTCAGTTCAAGAGTCAAGGCCTCTGAATCCGTTTCAAGTAGTAATCAGCTCCTGTGTGGCTATTCTTGTATTGCACTTCCTACTTCTCCTTTGAATTAGACTAAACTGAATAGAAGTAGACTTGCTGCATGGTCAACAACTCATGATCATCCTCCATATCAATCTGCCCAGTATACAAATCATGTAGAGTGTTGTCAACATTTTGTCATATTTGACAAGGTTAACTACTGTTTCAATGAAAAATCCTATGAAATACATAAATAACTAAATAAAATTGTAACCCCTATCACAGGGCATAAATGTGACCACAAACACAAAAACCAATATACTTGCAATTTTTTTTTCACAATTGATAAACATATCACCTGTAAATGTAATTAATTTTCCTGTGTTTTACATAGCAATATAGCACAAATGTGTTCACATGATACCTACACTAAATCCTCTATAAACATCGCATGAAGTTATATAGTATTAAATAAAACAGTTTAAGCTTATGACATTAATAAATATAATCTCTCATTATCTAAAATATATCATTCTGTATGCATGGACATTTTTTCTTGATGCAGACAGACTCCATTGAATTAATCAAGAATTTAAATATGGTCATACATCACTAGTACAAAGATCACAGGCATGTTGAAAACTGGTGTCTGTCATTCATTTGCTCAATTCTTATTGCACTTGTATGCCCTGATTATGTCTTTGATTGGAGCTCTGCAAACTGGGCAGTTTGATCCTCTAGCCTTTAGTTGCAAGCCACAAGGATGACACATACAGAGATGCCCACACTGGTAAAGTACAGAATCTGCATTAGCATCCAGACAGATAAGGCAGCGGGAGTCATCCACTGGGGGAGATCTGACAGTAGGTGGCGCCTCTGTAGTGGAACCTAGAAAAGATGGTGAGCATTTGTTATGAGGACATGCATGTTTGATGTTACACTGGAAATTTCCTTCAAGTTTGAAGCCTCTAGCAACTAGCAATGTTTTTACTATCAATCACAAGTTCACATAAATATGGTGATTTACCGATGGAGAGGATATCTTACTAAATGTGAGTTTGTGTGTAAATCAGAAATATTGCCTAATTTAGCTCTTCTAAAATTAAAGACTTTATATACACTGTGTGAAGGGGATATCTTTACCAACTCAAGAAGTGAATTAATTGGATTAGAAGCCTACCTAAAGCCTTAACAAGAGCAGCTGACACTTCCTGTCTAATGGCCCGCTGAATGTCCATCTGCAACTCAAAGCTGACCTTCAACATGTTCTTCATCTCCTCCATTTGTGCTTTCATTATCTGCATTTCACGGCTCAGATAGGTGTTAGTCTATGAAAAACACAAAATGTTCATGGGTAAGTTTCCTTTTCAATATCTCTATTTTTTAATTACATCAATATGGTTGGTATTAAAAATCACACTCTATAAGACATAAGTATATGTCATTTAATTTAATATTATAACAGCACAAATTACCTCATTAAGAAATCTCTAAAGTCAAACCTGTAAAATCATTACAAAAATCAACAAGTTGTATAACTTCTGGCAGAAATACACAATGACATACTGGACATACTGATACTCTTCATACAATTTTTATATTAAAAATGTGCAATTCTTGATCACAGTTGCACAATGAAGTATTTTACCTGCTGATATGGTACAGTTGTGGCACTAACAACAGAGATGTTATCCATGTTATCAAACAGACCCTGGGGTGTTGGAATTCCAAGGTGTGAGAAGTCATTCCGTGGAACTGGAGCAGGAGGCAAAGACTGGATGAATTGCTGCACAGCACGACCATCAGAGTTAGTGTTTGCTAAACGATTCTGGAATGAACATGCATGTACAAATCATTTAAAGTGTTTGTCTCAGCAGACAAGGATGATGGGGCACAGACAGAATTAAGGCTAATTTCTTCGCTACATCTACTCATATTTCAAAAGGTCTTTCATCACAGTAATTTATTAATTATCTCATTCATTTTCAGTTTTGAGTGAAAATATGCAATGCTGGAATCATCCTAAATAGGAATGCACAAATAATTTTCCCAATATTTCAATTAACATGAAAAAGAATCATTTCACTAAATCCTTCTTAACTAATTTTTTGTAGCACTGATATCGGACTGAATGCTTTTTTCTTACCTGTATATGCATCTCCAGTAATGGCCTACTATCTCCTTCCAATGCAGATGTGACTAGCTGTCGGTGAAGAAGTTCACTGATTTCTTGAACAAGAGCTTCTTGCCTTACATCTTCCTCAAAGCCCCACGTATTCACTTGTTGTTGAATTCTGCAACCCGATTAAAAATTCAAACCCAAATAAGATTAGAAAGTATAATACTTGGTGATCAAAATGGGTTATTCTTAGTAACTAAGCAAAATCAGGGTTCCTAAGTTAAAGGGATAATAACTCTTTGTATGAGATCCATATTTAACAATAAAAACATTGTGAACAACTCATAGAAATATATATTCTGTTGTATCACAAAAACGGCAGTTATAGCTATTATTCTGATATCTGAGCTTGTCTTTAGACCACGTGACCTCCATTGATGGCTATAAAACAAAAACTTTTTAGAAAAAAAAACAGGGACTAACTTTGAATGTAAAAATGGATTCATTAACCATTGGTAAATATTGGAAAATTGTCCAGGAAAATTCATTTTTTGGCCAAAACGAAGAGTTATTATCCCTTAAGCAATGACATAATAAAAAGAATATAATATAATTACTGACGACAAATAATTATTTACAGTATAATAATGCTGCTCAAGCACATTTTAGGCCTATAAAATGATATCAGGCCCAAAAAAACTGCATAACTGATTCAAATTAGATATCTATATCATGCGGATCAAATTGAAATAAGTAGCAGATATGGTGCTTTATTTTAACATTCAATTTTATCTAATCAACTGCTATCATTATCTCCTGCACTCTGCCTCACCTTGCATCCTGTATCCACCTTTCATCAACAGGTACCCCCTGTTGTTGCTGTGCTGGTGTGTGATTATCAGAGGGTGGTTGAACTTCCTGCCTTTGTACTTGTGCTTCCAGCGGTGAATTCTGCTGAGTTAAGGAATTGGGGGCTGGCGGAGGCCGTGGTATTCTTGCCCTGTTTACAGGTGGTACGGGGTTAGGGGCCGTCTGTCTGGGCGCTGCAGCTCCATAATCTGATGGATGAGAACTGGAGCTGCTTGAACTCACAATGCTGGTCTGACTAGGGACCCTTCTCAGTTCAGATACTTGTGTTTCTGTGGAATCTGCAGGACTTTGCCTGCGTGGCTCGTTTCTGCGTATACCACCAAGACTGCCTCGGATGATATTTTCTAAATTTTGTCTAAAACGTGCAGACTGCAAAATGGATGATACCCTTCTTTGCTCAAACAATCCACTTACTTCTACAACAATAGACTCAGGCCTATGTTGTTCTACACTATCAACATTAGCTGGGGCATTTTCTTTTTCATTTGAGGCAACACTCATTCTCTTGGCAAAGAAACTCTCTAACTGCTCTCTGCTATCGGTGCCAGATACAGGCCTCTCCCCATGTTGAATTCTTCTCAATTCATACATAATCTCACTGCAGTAAATGAATAAGAAAAATACGTTAGATATATAAAAATGAAATTAATAGATAAATAAGAGTTTAACTGCAAACAAATAAAACTATATAATTTTACACGTCAAATATAATCACAATGCAGGAAACATTCACTTTATTCACAAGTTTTTTTCAAACAGTGAATATGTGCATGAGACTGAAAGAAAGTGATGTGATGTGACGTACGGTACATACATACGTAATGCAAAGGCGCCTTAATAATAGTTAATTGATATTACCTTCTCTGTTTTTGCAACAACCTGTCCATTGAAGCCATTTCTGGGGTCAGGTGTTCCGAACTTGAAGAAGATTCTGTATCCGACATACCTCTTGCAGCCAAAGGCATAAAGTTTTCAACGTTCTAATCATAACCGCCGGTAACTCGGCCTTTATATCCTGTTGTTAGGTATCACTAAAAATAGAGCTGATGTTGGTGAATGATTCATCATCCACAGTGAGGTAATTTTAACGAGATCCGATTGGTTAATCCTGAGTATAGGTCATTCTTCTCTGCATTTATTGGTTGGTGTATATAGGTCAAAATGTAGTCTGCTTTAAAACAGATCTTGGGGTTGCCCTAGTATTCCTGTGACATAATCATTGTGAATTTACTGCAAACTACTTACCGTTGCAATGGCAGCAGCCTTAGACGATTTATTTGGGCAGATTCTCATATCAGAACAAAAGGCACAGGAAAGAAAATCGCAGTTGAATGAAGGTAGATTATGATATAAAGATTTCACGGACAAATTTAAATTCATTTCAGAAACTTCTCAATCTAGATTGATTAAAATCAAATTATGTCAAAGTTTGTTAACACTATCTATTAAAGAGTAAAATTACCTGAATGTACATGCACGGAAAGAACTGTATTCGTGCTCGAAAGGATGCTTTCAATTTCATTTGTAAAAGGATATCGAGTTTATTTTTATTATTGCTTCGAGCCTAAGCCCACGCTCGGCTGTGCCGAGCTGTCACCTTGATTGGTTAGAAAGCGATTGACATTAGACTATTGAGGATTCATGTTAATTCACCGTATAGATCTTAAGGAAAATAGAAGTATATATATTGATGCACCTTTGAAGATCTACATTACAGTTGTAAAATACAATCCGAGCTTTCGGCCCTTGGGCCTTCTTCGGGGATTATGAACAAAAAGTGAAAAAACAAACTCCTAGGATACGTGACGTCGGTGATGTTACAACTGTAATTTAGATCTTCAAAGTTGCATCAATACATTAGACTATTGAAACACGCCCTGAGCAATCCAACCTTGGGAAACATCCCTATGTGCAAGGGTTTTTTCAGTTAGAAGGTTCATTGCACCAACATTAGGCCAACAAACTACTTAATGTGTGTTCAGGTGACTGGGTTCAAATTAATAACATGGATTCTTTTTTTTTTTTTTTTTTGTCATTTGTAGACACCTGTAGATCTACATATAATTTTGATTTTTTTGCAGTTAAAACAAATCTTGCTCATACAAGAAAGAAAATAGAAGAAAGTGAGGATGAAATTCATTCTCTACAACTACAACTTTCAGCAAAGGTAACAGCTAGCTCCATGAAAAAAAAAAAAAATATATATATATATATATATATATATATATATATATATATATATATATATATATATATATAACTACCTTTGTTTGAAGATAATTTGTTATGACTTTATTGTGAAATGTATACATCACATGCCACTAATTAATATCTACATGTATATATATATTGTGTAAAACATGTAGTGTATAAATTTTAGGTGCAAGAGTTGAATGATGATGAACTGAACCTCAGCTGGATATGTAAAAGGGAAGAAATTCTCAAAGAAGTAAACAATAACTTGTTAGGAGAAAGAAAAATGTTGCAAGACGAAATGGTAAGGTTTAGAATATTTAGGACAAATTCAACTGTTCGGACATAATACATACAGTACATACATATAGTTTCAAAAGTTGAAAAATCTACTTGTCAAGACATATATAGTAATCGAAATGTTATTTGACATAATGGTGTGAACCTAACAGGAGGGTTAAATTTGAAGTATTACATTTAATACATTATTTGAAAACTTCTACAACCATGAAATAACAATGTAAACTGTCTATGGCTCTAATTTATAAGCACTCAAATAGCAGATTGAGTGATTAATTTGGAGTATCCCTTTTCATGTCTACTTAATATGAGTCACATCAGAAACTATAGTACGTGGAAGTGGTTTATATGCCTTATATGCTCCACCGATGCTGGGTACCGATGTACCTTTAATCAAGGATTTTTAACAATTACTTCTTGCTTTAATATTACCAGTATATCCCGATATAGTCTACCGGGGTACTTTGTTTTGCCACAAAATTACACACACACACAGCCACACATTTTTTTTTTCACAGAGTATACATCACACCTGATTTCTTTACCCTTCTTTAAAAATATTTCACATATATGCAACGAAAGGAAGTTTTACTCTCAAATATTTTTCTTTAAATCATCAATTTTCAGAGAAAGCTTCAAGTAAATATAGCTCATCTTCAGTCTGACTTTTGTTCTAAAGTTTGGGAATTTGGTCAAGAGTATGATCTTGTTGGAGATGGCAGGCAGAAGAGAGAAAAGATAGCAAGAGAAGAGTTCCAAGAGCTAAAAAAGAAAGAACACAAAATTATAAAGGGTATGTCATTTTTGTTTTTACAATAAATACTATTAAAATTTTTCAATCATTGATCTTAATGTAACAGACAAAAGTGTAAATTTAAAAAAAAATCAAAACAAAAGAGAATTTAGAAATGGAATCTTTACCTGTTCCATGTATAAGACCATTAACCATTGGCAGTTAAATGTGTTTAAGCATTCAGTTTTCTCATATTTTATCTGATTGAATTAATTTACATAGAACTAGCATGTTTTCGAGCCCATCAAGAAAATGTAGACAAGTTGGAGATGGACAAGAAGACTTCTAAAATGGAACTACACAAACTAGAGCAGCAGTTAAAATGTAGGTCATCGAGATGTAACACATCAGAACTTTTAGCATGAAATCATACGAATTTTCAGTTAATCCAATGCATTTTTGTTTTTTGTTTATTACTAACTTATACATGAACATTTTCATAGTTAATCTTGCACTGTCTTTTGCTAGTGATAGTTGAAGATGAATTGGTCCAGATGAAAAAACTGAAAGAGTTAGAGAAGGACAGAAATTTAATTTACCAGTTGCCTCAGACTGACTCAGAGTTTAAAAGGTAAGTTAAATATATATCATAGTATTTTGTTTTAAAAAATATTCTAAATCATTTTTAAGAAAGTTTGTACAGGCAATGTAATTTTCAATTTAAACCATTTACAAGTATCTGAACTTTGTGGTTCTTCTTTTTCAGTTTACCACAATAATAATAATAATTAGAAAATAAATAACCACTAGCAGTGTTTTACATCCATGCTTCAATATTGATATTAAGGTTACATGCAGAATTAGAAAGTGCAAGGGAGGACAAACTTGAATGCTTGTGCAATGCACTTCAACAGGAGTTGCAAGAACTTCAGCAGCAGCAGTGGCAGAGGCAGTTACAGATGCAGAAGCTAAAACAACAACAAAATAGACAAAGACTAGCCTTAAAACCACAAGATAAATCATTTGTTGAACAAGTAAAGTCCAGAGCTCTTTCACATAAGTTACTATGTACAAGGAGCTTTTCCTTTGTTATGCATACCAAAAAAAGAGAACTGTTACTGATATTTGTAAGGTTGTGCGATGGACATCTTTTAAGGTCTTATATTACATTACAAGTTGATGAATAGTGGATCAAACATACTACAACCATATAAATGTTAAATGATAAACGTAGAAATAAATATTACATAATTGATTTTATCACAGGCATCAAACTGTGCAGCTAAAAACCATTCTACAGAACTGAAGTCTGGACCAGCATTTGCAGTTTTATCTTCTTCTATGCCATCATCAAACCCAATCACAGATGGGATAACAGAGGGAACCGGACCAAATGGGTCCCAGCATTTTAATAGACAAGTTTGTTATAGGAGAGGTTTGTCACTGAAGATTGATTTACAAAGTAAAAAGAATATGCTGTTCATTTACTTACTGGTTATTTATATAATAATCAGATACCCAATATTATTAAGAATGTTCCATTGTATCAGTCATCTGCAAATTACCTGGATAATGGAAAACCACAAGTTTTTCAAACATGTATGTGGACAAGATAAAAAAAAATGCAATTAAAAGATATTCAGATTATCATCAGAATGAAAGTTTCTGCAATTTACAATTACAGGAGTAAAACGAAGTCAACGGGTATCACAAAGTGGAACAAGCCAGCCAGTCCCTGCAGGAGAATATGAACAGAATATATTCATATCAAGGACTGTGGCTAAAGATGCTGAAGGGTAAATATGAGAAATTCCCTCTATTGCATTTTCCTACCTAAATAACGATTTTAAGATCTCCTCTACAGAATTAAGAGAAGACTCTAAGTCTTGATTTGTCTTGTTGCATGCATTAAAATTTTTGTGGTCATTTTATTCAGTTTTACAGAACAGACAAAGAAGATACGTTTCAAGTGAGACTAAGAATAATGAGCAAGATGATACTGGTACTATGGAAAAAATCAACAAATAACACCAACCAGACAAAAATTACCCAGAGTTAATATTTGCTGTAAAGTTCTGGAACCAAAAATTTTTTTTAAAGCACAAGAAAAAATAAAATGCCACATATTGGCTAATGCAAAAATAATTACATAATTTATCAAAACAGAACTACTGAAAAACCAATATATATATATATATATATATATATATATATATATATATATATATATCACAGGCAAGATAAAAATCAGGCAGATTTAAATAACACCAAGGTGAGATTGAAATTTCAATCTTGCATAGGTGGATGTAAAATCTGCCAGGATTTCGATCTTGCCTGTGACATTTTCACAATTTTAAAAACTGCCCTTGCTGGTGATGAATTGCACAAGTCAGTTACACCAATTCAGAATAAGCATGGAATCATATCTAGCTTACGTAATATTTCATATTATTCATTTGATCCAATTTGTCTTAAAATTGAAAAATAAATATTTAATAAGTCAATTAGTTATTTTTATTTATTCTCCCATGTTGATTACTTGTATTGAATTAACCAAGATATTTTAGCTGTACCTAGGTATGCAGTTTTATGTTATGTCAAAAACATTTTTCAACCTAGTTAATCAGTTTATCATCTCTTCCTCCAAGATTGATAGCGAGTCAAAATGTGCCTTTTCTTTCTTCTACACTTTTTTTTTTTTTTTCAAATAATACATAAGACAAGTTCAGTACCAACAATATACGTTTAATCAGCAAAAACAGAATTAACAATAATTACTTAAGAACTGTAAAATGGATTCTGTTGCAATCAATTGCAATAAAACATCAAGTTAATTTTTATGCTTTCAAAATACAAATTAATGTATATTATCCCATCTGAAACTGCACAGTAGTGTTTGGTTAAGTACAGATTGTTTGACCAGGCCAGTAGCAGGCACTTAAAAAGGGATGGTTTTCTGAAAAAAAGTGTACCTTTTACCACAAGTTACAAGTACTTAGTACTTTAGTCAAAATTTTACCAAAGCAGATAGGTACTTGCTTAATTTGCATATTTAAATTGTAATAACATTTAAAAGGTTGATGTTTCTTGTAGAATAATAATAATATTGCAATATTAATGGTGCATGTCCATGGCACTGGGTAACAACAATAGGACATGGGCATCAAAATTTCAACATGGCACTGATGAGCACACTTTCTGCTTAGAATATGCATCATATTTTGCTTTATATTCATAAATTTTGGAAAAAGTAAGAGTAAACAAGAGTCCCTTAACTTCACAAATTTGGGAAAGCACACCGCGATCCTGAATGTGTGTGCCCCAGATTTAAGGGCTGTTAGAGTGTCATTTCAGATAAGAATTAAAAAGTCAAAAATACACAGCAATGTTTGGAAACACAAAATCGTCTGTTATAACAAGACAAATCCACCCTCTTTCACATGAAAGCACCCCCATTGTAATCCAACACATACAAGTATTTTGACAGACTTTCAAAAATGATAACCCATTGTTACCCAGTACTGTGGATGTGCACAATGTGAATACCCAATTTCCTAACACATTATTTTTCTAATGATCACTAAACAAAAGTTTTTTCCTCGTAAAAGTTAAAATTTATTTTGATTTAACAAACTAATATTGGACCTACATCATATACAAAATTGTATTGCATACCATTATTACCTTCACTATTTCCCTCTTTATATAGCAATCTTCATATCCATGAAGTGCTTTAAGAAGGCAGGAGAGTATTTGCTTCTATCTTTAACTTAAACTATTATGATTGTGTTTACTTTTAAGTTTATATTAAAATCAATGCATAATTTTTTTTTTCCACAAAAACTGTCAGCATGCAATAAGTTTCTGGCATAATTTTAACAAAGCCGACATCTATCTCATTTTTATCATCATTATTAATATATAATGTTTATATAAGTATATAATGTTTATATAAGTGTATAGGTAAACATCTTGAGCTTTTTTAACACAACTTCTGATATGCTTTTTACAGTGTCAGAAAGTTGCTAGTGAACTGGAATAATGTCAAGAATTTTCATGGCCAGCATGTCAAGCTATAAATATATTAAAGATCCCCTAAATGCTAAATATGATATAACTTAGGGCAAAACATAGACATCATTCAGAAAAAAATTACTAGTATAACATCATTCATTCGTGCATAAAGTCTTCAGTTTCACAAATAATTTTACCTTTTGTGTGCTTGTCCTCTTCATGCTCCAGTTGGCACAAAAACTATATGGTTGGAATATTTTAGGCAACAACATGATAACAGACCAGGATGTCTAAAACATTCTAAACAATTACAAAATAAGGCTGCCATGTGAATAACTCTAGATGCTGTTATTCATGAGTTTTTTAAATCTGTGACAGTACTACACTGTACTTCAAACCCCTGAACATAAGCATTTTCCCCCCGACATTAAAATCGTTCATCATTCATCTTGGCTCACAGTATATATATATCAATTTGCTACTTTTCCATCAAATTGGCATGGTCAGAAAGATTGTATTTATAGGTACGAACAGTATGCCAGAGTGAATCCAAGAACAACAAAAATTACTATACTTCTATTTTCCATATTTTTTCAAATGTAGACACATGAAAAATCAATAACTCAGGGTGCAAGTATACACTTCCAATTGAAAATACTTTAGAACTGGAATGTATGCAAGTGGAAACATTGACAATGTTGTTTAAAAATTTTCTACCACTTGGATTCATTGTCAACTAAAATCACTTCATTTTTGAATCATATCATAATTCCCTTCCTCAGGATCTTCATACACATCTGGATCTGCTCCTACAGTATAATAATCTTCAATTCCACCAACTACCTCTGCTTCATGGTATCCATCACCAGTACTATACATTAGGTCAGGGTCCTCTTCTTCACCACTGTTGGTTTGCAAGCGACCATAAGTAGCATCAACTGGTGGCTTTTTTCCCTTCCCAACCCTAATGTGGTCATACTCAACATCTTGAGCATGGTCACTGGAAACAACTGTCTTTTTACCTTGTGGAATCAGTACTGGGTTTGGTTTCTTTTTCACTGTCTTGTTAGTGTGCAATGCTGCTGGTGGTTGATAATGTTCCTCGTGAAAGTGATCATCAGTTTCTGCATGCCGTTTCCAGGCATTGTCTTGGATATCTTGTGGTTGGGAATATATTGTTCCTTCTTTATCTGGTTTTGGTTTCAGGGGGGGCTTTGGCTTTGGTTTGGGTTTGGGTTTGTTTTGTTGTTGAACTTTTAATTTGTCTTCTAATTCTCTGGCAAATCCTGTGGCCCCTTTACTACTGACCTTGTTATCTGATCTTGTGTACCTTCTGTCAGGAAGCTCAGGGGATGGGGATGTTGTAGAAATGGATGCAGTTCTTTTCTCAGCAGTTTGTTCTTTGATTTGTCTTAACCTGTCATTGATAAGCAAAAATATATCGTTTCCCTCCTTTGTAGCAAGTGAAAAAAGTCCTTCACCAGAGTTGCACTTTCGCCCTGCCTCAAACTGGAAGTTGGTTTTGCTGCGACCATACCGTCTGATAAATCTAAACGGCCAAATATACTCCACTCTGCCTGTGTGAAGATTGACCATGGAAATGTTCATGGCATTTACATGTAAATCATAGTCACCTGTGAGTCTACAGCGCCTAGAAACTTCATTGTCAACTATTTTTATTCTAAATACCCCAGCTGAAAAAAGAAGAGAATATCAAATGAAAACAATGTCAACATAAAGTATACACACACGAAAAAAAAAACAAAAAATAAAACTTGTAACTTGTAGATCACGAGGTTATTTATATAATACACTATATATATATATATATGTATCTATCTATACTAGTACATGTAGAACTACATTGATTTTATATTATTCCCAACAAAATATGTGCCAAAAATAATGTGCTGGGATATGGTCAAGTGTTGCAAATATTTAATTTTATAAGAAGAATTTTTTTTCATTTCAACATTTCAATTCTACAGTTTGACCTGATCTACAAAAACTGGAATCACGAGCTGAAAGAGAAAAGTGTGGGGACTTTCAGGACTTTTCTTTAAGTACTTTTCAAATTAATAAGCCAATTTCCTTCTTAAAAACTAGTCAATAACATTTTGCAAGAACATATGCGGTACAAATACTTACGATTTTCAGCACATGCATATAGTGCACTTTCATCAAAATGAGCTTCATCAGAGTTGAGACTAGTCATGGATTCTCCTTTTTGCATTGTTTGCTGACAATTGGTATAAAGAACTCCTCGGGAAACACAATTCTCAATTGTTCCAACCCACTGACGTAGTTCCTCCTCGCTGTCTGTTGAGAAGAGTTTTGGTTTAACTGATGTGCTAAAGGTCACTTGAAATATAAGTTCTCTTCCACCTGTTGTCTGAGTCTGCTTTATATTCTTAATATCTGACAGAAAGATTGTGCTTTTTTTAAGCTCTGGTCCCTTCTTTTCCTGGTCCTCATAGAAGGATAACCTTGGTGAATCCACACTAGTGCCTGCTGCATAGAGAACACACCACCGTCTAACCCAGGTTTTTCCCTGAAATGTACACCATCTTTTTCGTGAATCACCAGTTGAAGTAGTCAGAGGCAACTCACAAGTCAGTCATAAAAATAGGTGAAAGGATGGTAGCTTATACGTACACCACACCTTAACCAGACATGAACATTTTTATTATACCAGTAACTTCCTGATTACTATAAATTTACGACGTACATGCGATAAATTAGACATACGGCTTGATTCATTAACATACCAGTTTCCAAACAAGTCCACATATCCATCACGGAATGAGATTGAATCGAAGAACAAAAATCACGCAATTAATAAATATATTTTAACGCCAAAGTTTAAAACTGCATCCTTTCAGCAACCGCAGGTTGGGACTAATTTTTAGATCTAGAAAAAGTTGATTTATGATTCATCGGTGATAGTATATCTTTGGTTGACCGAAGGTCAGGAATAGCATGCTATCTATAATGGCCTACTTTACCAATAATTTCCTTGCTGGTTCGACTGGGGTCGGGCATTGACGGCATCAGAACTAAATGCCCTAGTACATGTATACGTCTGCGAAATTAAGGAAGTCTCGAAAAGAGTCCCTAAAATATTTTAACATTTGGGACGAAAAATCAAAAACATACCTTAAGTGGTGCATTCAGCCAACAAAACACGTATCCTTCTTTAACAGCCTCCACGGTGGCGTTTTAGCATATCACGGTTTGAATTTTTAGTTTTTATCAAGTACAAACTCTTAACAAGGAAGTAACGTGGAGAACAAGAAATGAAATTGTGAAGTATCACGGGTACCCGGAAGTAAAATAATCAATGTTAATGGATTTTAAATGAATATTTGATGATTTACTTATCATATAAAACTAACTTTAAAGTCGTCGCTCCGAAGCTCCTGAAATAGGAAATTTACGTACCTTTTGTTTTACTAGTCATTGACCCAATTTCTTTTACTCTATAGTAGGTCAAGGTCGAACGGTGGGCAACGTTGATGGCACGCTAATCTTGTGTTGTGCTTAATATTGTAGTTCATCCTTTTTTGAAAATGCCTGCTGGGCTCTGAAGTTCAAGCCTTAACTGTTGTTTTAGCAATGGAGAGAAAAAGGGTAGGCTCACTTAGTTTCTAAGATTATAGTATATAATTAATAACCCTTTCGAATATTTAGTATGGGTTTAGTATTTCAAAAATCGAAATACATTGGTACATGTACATGTACATTACCGGTACAATCCTACCCAGAACGCAATGCACATGATACCCTAGAACATGTAGACTACGCAGCTAAGGGATTGTAATATTGAATATACTGTTGGCATGTTATTTTTATAGCACCATGAAGAAGCAAGCAGCGAATCTGATGATGAGAATTATGTGCCCTATGTGCCACTTAAAGAAAGGCGGAAAAATGAGGTAATTTCACTGTTATGTGCCAATGTTGAAACTGCTTGCTATCTGTATATATAGGTTGAGCGCTTCAGGTAGTCTGCCTGCCTAAATGCAGAAGTTATCAAATCTTTTTCAAGATTATCTTTCACATTAAGGTGCATACTGCTAAAAGGCCAACCAATTTTGCTGTCATCAATGCTGTGAATAAACTAAAATGCATCAGTTTGACATCATGCAGTTCAGCTTTGTCACATTGAAATCATACACCCATTGAAGATCACTATAACCAAACTTTTTAATGTGAGGAAAAAGTCAAATTATGTTTTCTACCTGAAAACAATTAAACCACTGTTCAGAAGCATGAATTGATAAAAAGTTGCTTGTTCCATGTAATCAGGACTGCAATGCAAGAGCTTGTTTTTTTTTTTCTTTCTTTTTTTTTTTTTTTTTTTTTGGTTTGGAAAAAATCTTTTATGATACTGATCTGCAATGGATGTATAAACTCACAGTTGCATCACTGGTTTGTGAGCAGATGAATCTAACCTTATTCACCGTGCAAATTCCAGTGGTTAAAAAAGGTTGTCATTTTAGCAGTGTGTGACTTCAGAAAGTGAGAGGGAAGAAAAATATTTGAGAACCTCCTAAAATGGAGTTAATTTACTAGCTGAACTTCATTTTACAGTTATTTATACCTAACACATGTCTAAAACATTATTTTTTTCTTCCTTTAACTTACTGTGGGGAGGTATTGTACTAAAGTATCGGTGGACAGACAGAATTTTCAGAAATTGTCTCAAATGCCATTTTAAATCATTGGCTTTTATTTATTTATTTATTTATTTATTTATTTATTTATTTCCTAAATCATTTGTCTTTGTTTTGTAAAAATCTTCAGTGGAAAAACATTAAATCTTATGTAGTTGATTTCAGCCTCTTAAGTTTAGAACGTAAAAGTTGTTGATCTCATGGAATAAAAAGTGGTTTTCATGTCTGTTGTAAATCAACTGTCATGATTGTATTTTAGCATAGTGTTTCTATTTGCAGTTAATAAAAAAGCAAACCAAAACTGACATGAAATTTCTTCTTAATTCTTGCAGATTTTAAAAGTCACTAAGAAGCTTGGCCGAGCTGGCAGACTTCTTCAAGAAGAGGAAAAGAAGGAGAGCACAGATGATGGTGGGATGCAAGATGAAGAAGAAGAGATCCAGGTTGGTCCTAATGCCAACATGAGTCTGCTGGACCAGCACAGTGAACTTATTAAGAAGGCAGAAGGTAAATGTGGAACTTACATTTAGCATGAAAGCTATCTCTAAGTTTGTTCTTGATCAATGAAAAGCTGTTAGTTGCACTTCTTAAGCATTTGTTGCTTGACCCATTTGGCCAAACATGTACAGTTATACAGCAGTATTTATTTTATGTCATCTGTAGCTGGATGCTGCGTTTTTTAGTGAATTCTCAGTCAAACAAAATATTTTAATAGAAATGTTATGCCTGTTTTAAAACTGATTTGTAAATTTTCATGGACAACATTTATTCTGTTCTTGAATATAAATATTTTAGTGGAGTTTAGTCAAAAGTTTCTTGTTTTTCAAACTTTTAATGATTTTTCAAATATCATATGCATTTTAATTTCAGCTAAAAAGGAATCAGCAAGAGAAAAATTATTAAAAGAAGAAGAAAGAATATTAGAAAGTGTTGCTGAAAATAAAGGTATGCTATCAAATGTTCTCAGAAATGAAAAGTGTAGTCACTGTTTGAAAAATTTGTTAAGTCTGCTGTCTGAAACCAAAGGACATACATTCATTTTAAAAAATGGCACACTGATGTAAAAAAAAAACAATTTGAAACCAACTCTGTTTCTATTTCTCATGGTTTCTGTTTATAATTCAGCTCTCATGGGTGTGGCAGAATTAGCTAAAGGAATCCAATATCAGGATCCAATAAAAACTGGGTAAGAACAACTTTGAGTGCATTCAGAAAAACGGACTAATAGATCTGCGGATCAAATATGGTGACCCACTAAAAGCTTAATTTCCAATTAGACACTGAATAGATTCCCCGCGGGGAGTACACATCAAGTATTCAAGTGGGTCGGCCATATTTGATCCGATGTTCTGTTAGTCAAGTGTTCTAAATGGGATCTTACACATTAGTCTTTTTAATTATTATATGAAGGTGTATACCATGAAGAAGATGTTACATACATGTATTTATAGATAACTATAAACTATCTATAAGCAACTGAAAATAAAGTTACACAAATTAATCAACAAAGCTTTCTTTGCCATGGCATTTAAATTACAATAATTTACAGATGGACTCCGCCTCGTGCTATTTTGGCAATGCCAAAGGAAAGGCACCAACGTATGCGAAAAAAGATGGAAATTCTTGTTGAGGGAGAAGACATTCCTCCTCTCTGTATCACATTCAAGGTAAGAGCAGCTACTGAAGTGAGTCACTTCATATTCAAAACTCAACCTCAACATGTTTTTTCCCAAATAATATGAAAGTGAAAATACAGGCCATTCTGAATGACTTTGAGTAATTTAAAAATCATAGCATCACCTGCACTTCTATTAAATAGGAAATGAAGTTCCCACACATTATTTTGAAAGCACTGAAGAAAAGAGGAATAGAAAAACCAACCCCAATACAGATGCAAGGTATCCCAGTTGTGTAAGTATTGCCTTTCAAAATGTGATATATTGTATGTGGCTGATTTGATTTGTAGATTTATTCATGTGTAACATTATCTGCATCACAGGTATTTGATCCCTTACCTTCTTATTGCTTTTACAGATGATAAAACAGCTGGATCTTTTTCTACTGCAATTAACGGTTAATGGTAAGGGTTTGTAGTAAAAACATGATCAGCAAGCACCATATTTCTGACTTTTTCTTTGCAACCACCTTTCCAGATTAATGGGCCGAGACATGATTGGTATTGCATTCACAGGTTCTGGAAAAACTCTGGTATTTGCATTACCTATTATCATGTTTTGCCTTGAACAAGAGAAAAGATTACCATTTGTGAAAAACGAAGGACCATATGGACTCATTGTCTGTCCATCAGTAAGTGTCAAGAAAATTAATCTCCAATAAAACCTTGTTAGTTGTCTCTTCTGTACCTTAAATGTCAGAGTAGTTACTAATCCAGTGAATGTGATTTGCATACATGGAGATTCCAAACATATGAAATGGTATCACTTATGCTTGAAAACTACGTGACTGCAAACATTTGCCATTTGCTAACTGTTCTAAAGCCACTTTACTGTTTGAAGTTTTGCTGGGACATTTATCCTGTTGTTTTATGTTTCATGAGTTCTAGGTTTAAGGAAATTATTTACACCATCCATTGCTTTTGAGAATGTGAATTTTTTTTATATATTCTTGATACAGGGATTTGGTTTGTGGAAAAAAAAATTTACTTTTAATTATTTTAAAGATGACTATGATGCAACATTAAACTTACATGTACCAATTTGCTTTTGTTTTTCAGCGTGAACTGGCCAAACAGACAACAGAAATTATCAATTTCTTTAGCAGACATTTAGTGGAAGATGGTTACCCTGCATTGAAGTGTTTGATGTGCATTGGAGGAATGGCCATCAAAGAGCAGTTAGACATGATAAAACAGTAAGATTACAAACACTTTTGTCCATGTGTTAGCATGTGTTCACATGCCCACACACACTTATTTTATTCGTAGCTACACAAACTTAGTACCAGTTCATATGTCAGCAAAAATTAATTCCTTTCAAAGCGCGTTTAATATTCATTACCACTGTTTAAAGCGTGTAGGAAATGAGGTTTAGTGTTTAACTGAATCTTCATCTTTAGGGGTGTCCACATTATTGTTGCCACTCCAGGCAGACTTATGGACATGTTGGAAAAGAAGATGGTTAATTTGGATATTTGCCGATACCTTTGCTTGGATGAAGCTGACAGGATGATTGATATGGGATTTGAAGAGGATGTCAGGACAATTTTCTCATATTTTAAGGTATATAGAATAGTGACAGCACTCTCACATGATTTGAGAAATATGTGATGAGATTACTCATATGGTACCCTTAAGCCTTAAGTTCCTTTTTATTGTTTTCACGATTAAAGAGAATTCATAGTTTTAATATTTTGTAGTGTATTATGTTATTATGCTATTATGCTATATAATAGTATGATCTTTTAATGGTTTGTTTTCTTGATCTTCAAACTGATTTCAGAATTGATGATTATCATATTTCCTGTACAGATATAAGGTAAATTTCATTTTGATTTTCAGACATTCTCAAGTGTCTCACTCTGATTTAATTTTGATTCATTTTCAAATTTTTTATAGAATAAGAAATTGTATCTAACAACTTGCTTTCAGGGCCAGAGGCAGACATTGCTATTCTCAGCCACTATGCCCAAAAAAATCCAAAACTTTGCCCGCAGTGCCCTGGTTAAACCAGTAACTGTCAATGTGGGTCGCGCTGGAGCTGCCAGCTTGAATGTGACACAGGAGGTAGAGTTTGTGAAGAATGAGGCAAGAATGGTCTATTTATTGGAGTGTTTGCAGAAAACACCACCACCTGTAAGTAAACTTTATTTTTTCAACATTGTTACCCTTGATAAAATGTGACAGAAATTAAAATTCATTGCAAATGTTTTCCCCCCATGCATTTAATTTAAAGTCGGCCAGTTCCTTGTTTCTCCATATCAGACCATAGATTGCATGATATCAAACAGTTTCCGAGTGGGGAACAGTAGTGATTTTTGATAACATGTATTAATCTTTTTTTCTTTTCAATTATAGGTATTGATATTTGCTGAAAAGAAACAAGATGTGGATGCTATTCATGAGTACTTGTTGCTAAAAGGGGTGGAGGCTGCAGCCACCCATGGCAGCAAAGGTAATTGGACAGAGGTTACTTATTAACCATGTTGTTCTAATAACTGATAATATTAGGATGCATCTCAGGTTTTTAAGGCCATATCATGGAGAAAAAAATATATATCTTTGATGTTATGATTTGTAGATCAAGAAGAGCGCTCATGGGCTGTTGACCAGTTCAGAAAAGGTGCCAAAGATGTCCTGGTGGCTACAGATGTGGCTTCCAAAGGTTTAGATTTCCCTGACATACAACATGTCATCAATTATGATATGCCAGAAGACATTGAAAATTATGGTATGTGAAAATGTCAGTCATTAATTGGATGCTGAAAATGTCGGGCAAATCTCTTTTGTTCCTTAAACGTTTTTTAAAAAATGAAAGTTTAGAGCCTGCATATTCTTTGTATGGTTTGCAATTAAGATTGCTTGATCTATTATACTGAAAAGATACTGATGTGGCTATACACATTGCATGATTACTTATAATTAAGAGAATACTTTTGCAAAGAAAACGATGCCTGTGCAACTTCCCATTACTGTTTTATTTCCCTTTTTAAATTTGCAGTCTTCACCATATTTATGGTTTTCACTTTTTTTTATACCCTCTGTTTGTTGATAATGAAACTGAAGATAGCACGATTATATGAATTTCAGTTCACAGAATAGGTCGAACAGGCAGGTCTGCAAATAGAGGGGTGGCAACTACTTTCATCAGCAAGGCCTGTGGTGAGTCCTGGATATATATATATATATATATATATATATATATTTTTTTTTTTTTTTTTTTTTTTTTTTCATAATAAATGATCTCAGTGTAATGCACCTGAGATTCACTGACTGGTTTTGTTTCCTGTTGTTTTCACAGCTGTAAGACTTGAAGATTTTTCAAAGTATGAGACAGTAAAAACAAACTTCTCAGGTAAAATGAAGGAAATTATCTCCATTTAATTTGGGGCTTTTTCTATTTGCTTTTATGCTGACTGCTTTCTGTTGATCACCAGTAAACAAACTTTCATATTCTGATTATTTGACTTCTTTGTACCCATCCAGATGAATCCACCTTACTTGATCTGAAGTACCTGCTGATTGAAGCTAAGCAGAAAGTTCCACCATTCCTGGCTCAATTGGAGGCTGAAAGTGAGAAATATCTAGAAATTGGAGGTAGGTAATGCAGGTGCTCAAAATCAAGTTGGTGTATTTCATTAGGGTATTCAAAGGAGACAACCACATCTCTTCTTGGCCTTTTATACTTAGAATTAACCAGGGGTGAATTTTTGATAACCAGGGGCGGATTCAGAGTTATTTCCTGACAGTCTTCCAAATTATATTTATTGATTCGTTCTTCATTTTTGACCGTCTTCCAACAGAAAAAAATTAGATACCCGCCAATGTAAACTTAAAAATCTGACCGTCTTCCAGAAGATCCAGAAGACGGCCTAAATCCGCCCCTCATAACGGGACTTAATGTTTTGTACAAGCAAAGCAGTATAAATAAGCAGTAAAAGTTCTTAAAGGATTGTATCAGCTATGATATCTTATTCCATCTTTTCTCAAGGTGAAGTTGGTTGTTCATACTGTGGAGGACTGGGTCACAGAATTACAGATTGTCCAAGACTGGAAGCTGTTCAGAACAAAGCTGCACAGAACATAGGCAGGAAGGACTATTTGGCCTCAAATGCTGCAGACTGGTAGCACCTCAAGGGAATTCCAATTCATTTCAAGGGAGATGGCCTAGATATAATACTTATGACTCTGAAGGCATTGTATTTGCCCCTGGGACAGGCCCCATACACACAAGCTAAGGCAAATAGCATTGGTAAAGTGAAGTTGGGACAGCGAGAAAATTTAGATGCGTCCGATTCTGCTAATTAAGAAAGATTATGACAAACCCGAAACAAGCGGACCAGTTACTATGCCATGTAAAATGACTGGAGACAGTTGTATGGCAAAAACCAATCTTTAAAGCCTGATTTTGGTCTTAACAAACCCTTTGTAGTAAAGGTTTTTCACAGCTGGAACTGGTAACTTAGTGCACATCCCCACTTTTGATGTAGTTACCTGTGTATTAACTTTTACTGTTAATATATCGTTTTACATTTTTTAAACAAATGCTGAACATTTAAGTCACTTTTCAAACTAAGCACAATATAGTTGAAAGGTAAAGTAGAACAGATGTTAGTGGGAAACTTGTAAATTAGATATGGATTTCCTTAAGTGTAATGTGCACTGCCGAATGTGCACAAATTGTTGCATCAAAAATCATTCAAGTCACCAAATCAGGGTTACTAGAAATGTCAATTCTAAAATTCTACAACTTTTTAAGCAATCACACACATTTTGTTAGCAATTTTTCCAATTTCTGTGGATTGGCACAAATTTCATTGGCTTATCTCAGCTTTTTTGTAAGCCAGGCATGTGATGAAGCTCTACTTATGAAAGAAATCTCACATCATTGCAGTTTTATTGCAACCAATCAAACATCTTTCTAACAGATCTTACTCAAGCCCTGTACAATCGTATAATGCTTTGAAAAAAATGACATTAAATTTAAGATACTCTACCTTTAATTCTTCTGTAAAATAAAACTTGTACAAATAAATTCTTTTTTATGTATATGTTTATTCAATAATTTGTTTTTGGCCACCATATAGTAGAAATCTTGTAGATGTGAAGTAGAATGCCTTGGTCGCCATTAGAAAAGACAATTGTGCAATAGGTAACAAAACTTGAAAAAATAACATGACCAGAGTTTCCATTCTGATTTCTACATATAACAAGCACGGTTCCATGAACCTATAAACCTTTTCTGAACTGAAAATTTTTATCATCTAGATTGTCGACTTCCACATACTGCAGAGAAAGCATGACATAACAAGTACCCATTTAATTTCAAAGATCCTCTTTCCAGCCAATGGTATATGCTCTTTCAAAACCAGGCACTTCTCTCCATACTATGTGCATCACACCTACATCTTCGTGTACTTTGCTGAACACTTATTAGGAAATTTCTGTGAAACGTTCTACATGAACAAAAACTTAAGAAAGCCCCTCCATTTAATTCTTGCCTCAAGTCTCCTTTTTAAGAAGCAATGTTTTGATCTTGCACAAAAATTGCACATAATAAACTCTGCTACTGGAGCACAATTTGCGATATTTTACATGCATTTACAGAATGCACAGAAATCCAAAAAACATCTACATTGTAACAGTTAAGGCTGCAAGGTTCTTCTTTGCTCCCCAATAACTGCTGAGGTAGTTGCCTACATAAGTGTTACAGCTTTCAGTATCAAAATTCCACCTGGGCACAATTCAAAATCGTAAATGCTATCATTTACTTTTCAAGACAGTTTTGAATGCATTACTACAGATGCATACATGTAAACGTTATTTATACTACTTTGTGTAAAAAGTATTCACTCAATGAAGGTATAATTTCAATGTTTATGCTACATCTGCCAAAAGTGTTATAGCACACATACGTAAGGTTTTGTAGGGTTCAAATGAAACACTGGACTCTTCACCAGACCAACTGCACTTGTAGTTATATGAATGCTCTAAAATCTTAAGTCCCTTCTCGTCTCTGCATAAGGCACCCTCCCCCTTTGAATACTCCCAAGTTTCAATCAATTGTGACCAAAAATTGTCATCACATTGGAATACTTAAACAGCTGCTCCCAGAGCACTTTACATATATAACATATCATGCCGTCACATTAAGCGGTTCAAACACCCGTTCTCTTCTAGAGGGTTCAGATCCAACTCTCCTTCTCGGAATTTGGATGCTTGGTGCGATCCCAAAATCCACCATCTAGGCAGAGCGCTGCAGTCTGGGGAGCAACATAATCACTGCTCCTCAGTGTAGTAAGGCAAGTCACATCTTTGCAGAAAAGCAACTATCATTTGTAAGAAAAAATCCTAAGTTTCAAAGTCACTAGTCTTTGCTTTGGAAAATATACAAATTGTTTGTAGCTGCTACTGCTATTACATTTTCTGATGGATGCCAGCCAGCATGCAAGATTTTCTTACTAAAGTCTAAAGAGTCCACACTTATTTCATCTTTCTTTCTTTTTCCACCTGAGCAAACTTTCCTAGGTTTTAATACTGTCCTTGGTTTCATATTTTCTCGAGATGCTTCCAAAGTTACATCCCTCTTACTCTCCCTATCAAACATGCGGAAGAAATTGTTGTAGGACCCAGTCATGATGTGCCTAAAATAGCAATGAAGAAAATATATGAGAAACTGCAGCAATAATTAACATTATAGGACCTATTTTGGGCAGCAACCCATTGGCCATTTTACACTGATATCCAACTGTTTTATAAATGCAAGATTAATTTGATGGGATCAAAACGTATGTGGAATGAAAATTCAAAAAAAAAAAAATTGTTTAGGACATTATGTTTGCATAATAAGAGTGGCATTGAAGCCACATTGGTTGCCAGTCCCGTTCTACAAAGCTCAGAGAGAAATTTTGTTTTCAGGCCAAACTACCACTTACTTAATCACAGATCGATTTCTACTTTTGTTGTGTTTGAATTATTTTCCTTCAAAAAATATCTGACAATGAAAGGTCTAAGGTTTGTGCAAGTTTGACAAACATTTCATTTAAAAACAAGCAGAACAGAAGAGCAATTTTCAAAGCATTAAAACATTACCTGTCATCACCACTCCAAGCACACTCAAACTTGTCAAAGATGCAGTCATTTTCATACAGTGAGCACAGCTTACTACGAAGAAATTCATGTACAGGGTATGTTTCTATTGGCTTAGAGTCCATATTCAGATCCCAAACTTTGACAGATAAATAATCACGAGATATTAGGTATCTGCCACTATGACTAAATTTGACATCTGATATACTGGATATAATCTCTGAGAAGAAACTTCGGTTAGTTGGATCCTCTGGCTCTTCAAATACTGCAATAGAAATACAGATATTGACCATACGAAAAATAACTATCTCTCAGAGAGAATAATGATAATCAGATCAATTTACAATATTGGATATTTAAATAAATTAACATCTTTGCAGGTAACTATCACCTAAAACTCTTTTTTTAATGCATGTAACATCAATGTCTGCAGGTAACGGGGCCTGTAATGTACTGTTCATCCATTCAGGCACGTTTACCCTACACTTCAATATGCCTGCCGCTATCATTATGTCATAACACAGCATAGTTAAGCCACACAAATGTCTTGACAGGCATGTCTTCAGGAATATATCAAGGCTTACCAAAGCAGTCCTTGAAAATCATACTCACATTTTGTATGTTGATCACAAAGTGCCCTGGACCTCATGTCACATAACCTTATACTGCCCTTGCTACTACTATATACAAACACGTTACACATGCTTGGGTGGAATTCTGCTGCAGTTATCACTTCATTCAATTCTTCCATATTAGCTGGTTTAATATCAACAATGTCTAAAAATGCTGGTTAAAGAGTCAAACAAAATTTGCATCTTTTAATTATTCCATATTTTCTACAAAGATGTTTTTTTAATATAAATATTCTCCAAGTCTAATCTGCACATTGTCTACAAAAAAAAAGAATCATACAATCTAAAATGCAATAATCAAGGATACTAAAACTTTGGTCGGTAATCTCAAGGTGCCACAGATTAATCCTAAGGTCATCTGCAGACATATAAGTTTCCTGGTCACTGTTGACAGAAATGGAGTTAATATGGTAGGTGTGTGCATTAGCAAACACACGACGTGGACTAGCTTCAACCATCAATTCCATAGGTTTGAGAATTGGCACCCGCAGTGCTTTTACAGATGTAGGGTCTCGCAACATGCCAGTCTCATCCTTTGTGTTGAAACCTTCTGGTCGCTTGTCTCTCTCTGAAATCTTCCATAATTTGATTGTTTTATCTGAAACAAAAACAAGTAAAGGTTGTCTAAGAATATATTCAAACAGAAAAATGGACACAGTGTCTACCATTATTAAATACATCTGTTTGCAGGTGAAAGGACCTGCAAAGTACTGTCCATCCATTCAAGCACATTTACCCCACACTTCAATATGCCTGCTGTTATCATTATGCTATAACACAGCACAGTTACACCACACAAATGTCTTGACAAGCATCCCCTTGCCAAGGCCCTTATAAAATAAAACAAATTGTTTATTTCTTTTAAATAGTTTCAGACACGCTCCTACCATTTGTTGAAAGCAAGAAATTGGCTGGATTGGCTCTCCTTAACCATCTTATTTTGTTGATCTTTTCTTCAATTTCTAAACTCTTCAAGTAATCAAACTCTGGTTCATGACTCTGGAAAGTGCTATACACATTGTATTCCCCACGATGAGTCTGGTTGGCTTTGCCCTATGAAATGCAAAAAAAGCTTTTGTAGTGTTATTAGGGGACTACTGCATTTTAGACTGCATTCAGCCTGAGCCAGACCAACTAAGAATGCAAACAGTCTAGCAATCTTTGACAGGCTGATTATATATTTAATTATACTGCAGCTCAATATATTAACTCTTGTCTGTGATGCTTTGAGGCCATTACTTGGTTTAACTTGTACTGTATGTGAATGGCAGATAAAAAGTAGCAGCAAGTCAAAAGTGAATAAAAGAATGTAGAAAGCAAACCCATTTAAGTCTTTAAATATCTGTTCAAAATTATCAAAGGCTAATAAATCTCAACTTTGAAATCAAAACATACATATATCAACGACTGGCTGACTCCAACTACTGATTTGTCAGGAAGCATATCTTACAGTTGGCATAAAGTAATGCACATAAATAACTCTGGTAGCACAATCAATCATTTTATAAAAAAGATCCCCAAATCTTAAAAGTTGTACTTATCCATTAATTGGAAATGTGCACCATTTCAAATAGCTACTCTATTTTATGCATAACCGAAGGAATAGTAGGCTTTTGTCCTAAGATAACACTTAACTAAAGCTAAGCAAAGGATAATGTGGCACTCTTTATTATACAAAATAGAAGTTGTGGTTTTCGATTCTAATTATTCTATTATGAACACCATATCTATGTGGACTGCTTTTTAATGGTTATTTTCTCATATCATACAACATCATAGTGGCAATGACAGAAATACCAGGATATGGACAAAAACATCAGTTACCAGGAATGGTGTGATGTATAAGACAAACAGTTAGGAAGAATAGTGACAGTAGTAGTACCGAAGAAAAGATTGTTGCCACTTGAAAATATTTTTTAAATAACTCATTATTTACTAAAAGGAACACAAACAGTACAAATGCAACTAAAACCACATACTGTCGCAACTTAATATATATATATATCAGTGAAGTTGGATTGTTACAATTCTGTGGGAATACTGTTCACACACAGAGCACGACCAGGCATTCCCTTACTAAATAGTCAGCTGCTGACCACCCTTCAGATGTGCTCACCAACTCATCACGCTGGAATATGACAACACGTCCTCCCTTGTCACCCGTGGCTAAGAGCTCTCCATCATGGTTGAATTCCACACAGGAGATGATGTCAGCTAGAAAGAAAGAGGAAAAGGTTACCCCATTTAACAGATACTAATACATAAACAAAACACAGTAGATGTTGAACCGTTGATGCTGATGGATTGCTGCTGGTTTATTGGATTTACAAGGTTTCAAAGGCAGATTGTTCCAAGGACACATTTGCATTGGAGACCGTTTAACTGTGCAGGGTGCAAATTGAGCAGCAAAGATCTTACTCAATGCCACTGTTAACACAATATTTCTACTTCTGGGACATCAATAAACAGAGAATCATGGCTAAAAGCATCTAGATCAATCATTTTACTTTCATTTGCTTGTATGATGGCCTCTACGTTCAAGTCAGCTACAAACTATAACTCATACTGTAATGACAATAACATCTCTGTTTAGGAATGAAACATTACTAAGTCACTTTATACAAGTCAGCATTTAACTTCCCATTAATATGGCTCATCCCACTCAATTCTGCAGTTACTGATAAGTTGCACTATACTTAAAAGTAAACAGGAAGCCTTTATTTTTTCATCATAAAGACAACTCTATGACCTTTACAACCTAGAGCACCTATCACTGAACATTTGTCTGAGATGATGCCATCATTATGGCATTAAAGACAACCTTCATTATATATCTTATGATACCCTTGCAGATTCTAAAAAAACAATTTTGTGGCAATCTGTGTAATGTTCGTACTTCTACAAGATACTAGGATACTAACAGACAGGTGCAAGCCATATGTCTAGGGGACTTGCTCAATTTCTACATACTACTCTACAATTTAACATATACATGACATTGCAATACTACATTCCCCGTTCCATTCAGTACTTGTTTCATTCTATCATATCTAATTTTCACGAAAGCATTACAAGACATCTAACAATGGGCAATAAATATCTGATGTTGTTTTTGTCAAAATAATCCAATATTACAATAAAATTATTTGACTTTTAAGTAAATGATTAAAAATTATAAAACATGCATAATGATGTACACTTGGACTTATAAAATGAGCCACACTTTTACTGCATTTTTTAGTTATTTTTATTAGGACATGCATGCCAGATTCATTTGTAATATAACATCATTTAAGTCTTCTTCAGTAATACAAAGTATTCTCCAAATTAAGAATGTATAAGGGAAGAATGCAATTTGAAAACTTGGAAGCACCTACAATGCAGACCTCTGCTATGTGAAGAGGCCTTAAAACATTCTTCAAAAAATTCTTTTACATGATAAATACTAGGAGACCCTAATTCAGTTAAAATTGTAGAACATATTTCTTTACCAAATAAATATGGCTCTATTCTAAAAATTTATCAAAATCTATCCATTTACAAACTATTGTCTACAAAAACACAACCTTCTTTTTTGGCAGAGGTAAACATCAAACAAGCCCCTTCACTTCTTTCAACTGAGGCTTACACTCACTTTTTATAAATGAACTGACATTTTCATCTTCAAACAGAACCGTAACATGACAAACAAATGGGATTTACAAGACATGACAGCTCTCTAAACCGACAGTTGCATGATAGTAAAGGTACATATCTGATTTAACTAGACATGTTTTCTTAAAATAAATGCGTTTGATATTAATTTAGTTGACGGGAAGTGTTTCTTAATAGTACTTAAACATTCAATCACAAGACTACAGTACCGGCTGAAACTTGGTACCCACCTTCAGTAACATCTTCTTCTACTGTGCCTTTGACCTGAGAAAAGCACCACTGAATATCACCCCCATTCGCTGAAAATAGAAAACAAACGGTTATACAAAATGCAAAATATGACATCTTTATAAAATCCAGAATTCACGTTGACGAAAGAATGTATTCTTCCTGTCGGTGTCAGTGTCAATGGGGTGTATGGGGAGTAGTTCAATTTGAGGATGCATTTACCACTATACCTGTCATCATAGAGCATCAGTTTGTGGTTTCTGCCACAAAAAAATCCCTGATGTAGGCTTGGGAGTTGAGCAAATTAATCAGTAACCGCTGTTAGGCACGATGGTGGCCGATTTGAGACTCACTTCCCAGCCAACGGAATTTCAAAATGGCGCACCTCGATTTCATGACGTCATTACTATGCATCCCGTAGGATTGTGGGAATGGAAGGAAAATGATGGATGCGGTGCTGTACACCCGTGAGATAAACTTATTGATTATAAATCATAAATGTAAACGGGCGAGTAAAAAAATAACTTTGAGTAGAATGCATTGCAAAAAAAAAATGCTGTATACATATGACTAAAATATCTGTTACTCAATCACAATGACGCACATAGTTTTGATATGAAATTATAGAATTTTTTATCAGTTTATAGGCCTAATCATTATATTTATTTCATCATTATCATTTCCTAATTTAAAATTTCAACTTTTGATTTTTCAGCAAATGGTCAAGATAAGGGGCACAACTGTAAAAGTAACAAAAAAGAAAAACTGAAAGAAACAGCCCTACCGAATCAACCTATATGTTGGTAGGCCTAACTAGGCCCCTATCATACTGCCCTATAGGCCTACTGAATTCTTATAGTAGATAAAGCACTTCAGGTTAAAGGCTACTGTACAAACTACACCCTTCAACGAACTCATTGTCAAAGCTGCTTACAACCAAGATAGGATTTTAGTTACAGCATAGTCAAATCCGGGGAAGGGAGGAGGCGGGTGCAGATTCGCTTAGTGTAGGGTGAGCGTACAGAGTGGACTTAATTTCTGACTAGGCCTACCCTCCTCTCCCACCATTCTAATATGTTTATATCCTCTCCTCGACATTATATTCATCCCACTAAATGCCCACCAGAAGCACATAGTGCAGTTATAACATGTTAAAACAGAACAAAAACAAAAAATACCAATACCAACAGCATCATAAACTAAGCTCCTTTTTATTTGATTATTTTTTTACGTACGTTAAGTTTTTTTCATCATTTAATTAGGCACGGGTTTCTCGATTTTTAATATGTAAAATAAATACAAAAATCTTACTGCACTGAGAGATTCATGATATCAAAAAGAAAAGGGCACCCACCTCCCCCTAGTTGACAAATTCTAAAAGAAGTTAACAGTGTTTTTGAAGAGGGATAAATACTGGACGTTTTGCATTATTGGAAACCTTGTTTATGAATTATATGAATATGTCACATCTCCATTTTGATCATTGTCGGTGCAGTGTCCAGTATTTGAGACAAAAACAAGCACACCCATTTGGTTACCAGCAATACTTACTGAATGATTTAGTTTTGTTCACTGCTGCGTTGAACATTCCGCCAAGCTTCGACGTTAGATTAGCCTGCCTTAACATTGTAAAAGCCATTCCCGGGAATTCACCAATAGCACAATTGTCGAACATGTGGGCCATTGTAAAGCCTTGCTGTTCTCCATTCTCAACCATGCCACCCTTACTAGTTTCTGTGGTTTACAAGCACATGAACTTTCCAGTAATTACCACATAAAATACCACAGAGGTTCGCTCAGTAGTACTGCGTCTTGCTATATTGACTGCCCCTGTAAACCGCTCCGAGGGCCTGCAACGTTTCAGTTGTGTTTTGGTGCAGAGAACATGTGCACACTGTCCTTGTACTAGTGCCAATCCCAAAAGTGAGTTTGAAAGGGGTCTGTGTCAGATGTGGTTCTTCCCAAAGCTGGTCTATGAATAAATATCGGGAATAAAAGATATAGATCGCCGAGTTGAGTGCTACGGTGTTCGGCGTGCTAGCAGTGTTTTCGCACCGGGGCAGAAAATCGATGTCCCTTTATCCGTTTTTGCGTACTGCTATCCTTGGTGAACCGACCATGAATTTGTCCGATTTGGTTCACCTTAACTCAATAGAACGGTTCTTGCAAACCTATATGTACGATCCAATTATTCGCCAGTAACCTCGTCCGATTCTCTTCCCATCTTCAGATCTGCTTGTCAATGTCATTAAAAGTCCTAGTTGCAATATTTTACTCTATTGTATTGGGGTTAAGTTATGATTCATTGCTCTTACACAGTCTGGATTATCTGGATTACAGCTATTGAGATAAATAACGCTCAATGTCGTTATTGTGGGATGTTTGGGATTAAATGATTGATTCACAGAGTTGGAATAATAAAAGCTTAAAGATCAAGGCTATGTCCATACCTGATCGATTATATTCCTAGGGCATAAATCCCAGTGTTACGAGCATGCTGACTACTCACGATATCCGATACGAAAGAGAGAAGATCAATATTTTCGATCACAACGTTTAAACTGTTTACTCTGGTGTAACAACAGGGCTCCTCTTTTCAACACTAGAATAAAAGCATATAGGCTCCTGAGTTCTTGACAAACATATCTATCAATTATTCATAATATTATTATGTGGAGTAGCAAGCTGGTACGACATGATTCTGCTAACAGATCGAAGGAAGACGCGGTCTCGGTCACCCTACCGGCCCAAAGACATGAATAGCGATCGATTGAGAAAATTGGATTCTAAGATAATTCAATCATTACACTGCTGAAGAAATATCCGACAGCAAACCTGCCAACACGTCTGGAAAGATCAGTTGTGCCGTAGAGAAATCGGATTATAATGTGAAGTAAATCTGCTCCGGTCATGTCCAGTACCTGAGAACGAAGCCTAATATACACTTGCTCCCATACCTGGCAATTGTTCCAGCAGCTTAATTCCCTCCTCATTTCACATCATAGGGTATCCATGCCTACCGATTTCATTCCTCAGAAAAAGGACTATTATTCCCGCGAGAGATAAAATCTATGAAATATGTTGCTACCTACTCGGCTTTCCACACATACGTTTCAGAGTTGACGCATTACGTATCTCAACGCGCTGTAGGGTGCAGTTCACAGGGAGTTAGAGTGGGGGTCGAGTGCCATTTTCGAAAAGTAAACATATTTTCTCTCTGTCCTCTTAAGAGGAGACAACTGTATGGGTCAAACACGTTTCACCAAATACGTGTGTAAAAGGGTAAACATATATCATTGAATTCGCTTGAGGGTTGTATTTTGGCATGCTCTTTTTTTTCTGACGTCACGCATACTGGTACCTGTAAACAATTCCTACCATGTTATGAGAGTTTGTGGCCTCAGGATCTCGTGTTTACTAATAGTGTGTTTTTTCGGCAAATCAAGCGCGTGTTTTACGACATACTCGTAGATGCTAATTAATATATACTTGTGAAAATTTTGTTTATAAGGGGTAAAATCTAAGGAGGCTGTTTTTGATAAACGTTCGTATCCTACCTGATCTTTCCAAGACTGGCCTGCGGAATTTTTACACAACACAGCGACTATAGGGCACTATACATGTAAATTAATTCAGATGATTTGGTAGGCCTATTAGATAGCATTTGTGACACGAGTTTGCCGGGCGGACATGCACCTTTAAATACACCCGACATACGCCCAAAGCTCAATATCCGAACATTTAGAAAATACATCAGAGTCTGATTTGGGAATAATTAAAATTAATTGTTCTTTATAATTAATTTTAATTATTAAATTAAAATAGTTTCATTTTATACTGGTAGGCTACAGCATATACATATGGCAGGCCTATTGTTTATAAAACACAAAATACTCGGTCGATCGGGTTTTTGAAAAGCCTGTGCCCTCAATACATATTTCATAATCTTTAAACGTAAAAAAAGAAAAAATCCCCATCACGCAGTTTTGGTCCTATTTTGGGTTTTAAAAATTTCCTTGGGAGTTCCCCTTTGCTAAAAATAGGGAGGAATGTCACCGATAGAGTGCGTTGTACTCAATAGCCTTATGTTATTTGTCAAACAGAGAGTCACCTATCGTCATTTCACAGGTCATTATCACTTGGTTTCGACGCTTGGTGCATCTTTGCAGGTTGAAGACAGGTGAGTTAATGTCAGTATTCGCTCAACTGAAGTTCAGATTTGTTAAAATTGATCCAGTGCTGATGTAGTTAAAATCCCGGTTTCGATTCGAGTTCGGATTGAATAAAATGAAAGCAAGTAGGCCTACGAATATTTAAGCAACAGCGTAAACAAGTACTTTCGTTTCGTTTACCCTGCACTTTTTTCTGCATGATGCATATGTTCACTTCTTGCTGCTTTTTAAAACAACGGTTTAGCAAGGATAAAAGAGTGACCGTTTTGATTTGATAAATGTCGCAGAATGTCAGGTGCCTTCAACAGATCTGATCGAAAAAATTCAATAAGACCAAATATTTACCCCAATTGCCTAAATACTAGTTATAACAATGAAGCCTAGCCTGATTTGTGCGATACCATCTACGATAATCCTACAGCCTCCGTGCGTAGATCTACCATTTTCAAAATACGTCAAAAATTTAGCTTGAAACCGCTGGATTTCATACATGGCCACCGGAAAGGGATTTACGGGCAGTGTACGTACACCGTACGGACGTCGTACCCTGTACCAGGGCGAGTAATAGATTTTTTACAGATAGGCCTACTCAACTGAGTTGAGCCCTAAATGACCATCTATCTAGCTAGAGACATATCTGTGAATATCTGTAAAAAATCTATCACTCGCCCTGGTAGAGGGTACGGACGTCGCATGGTAAATGTAATCTAGGCTTAACCGGTGTTCCGCTGGCAATCTTCCGCTTACGAAGTCTTTTGAACATATATATGAAATTGCTTTCTCGTCTCGCTCGGATCGCTTACGATCCGGAAAGCAGGTACTTGCCAAATGTGTAGTCGTGGTGAATAACATCGGTGTATTTTACTACATAGGTATTTGAGTAGTTTGGGAGAATTTGATTTTGAATTCGCTTGTAGGTAGCAAGCAAGACACATGCAGACGTATTTTAGAGAAAGTGTGGGCCATGTTGGACCAGTTACATCACACATTCTGAAAAATTAACTACTCCGCACGAAATTTTGCTGGCCGGTGGCTACCGTCCCAGACTGCCATGTGTCATTTTATCTTGATATAAACTTTAAATAACATGTCGGAGGGAGGTTCACTGCCGATAACACATGAGGAGGAGGGAGAGGGGAGTAATCCCGTCTTAAGTGACGGGCACTCCAGATAATCAGCATATTAGCGCTCGCCCGCACAACTGTTTCCATTTTCTTTCTTCTGACAAGCCCAGAGTACAAAATTTGTGAATGGGAATCATCTGATAGATAAGCCCAAAAACCTTTCCACTTAGCATAAAATCAAGCGAGATTTCGAGGTATTTGGAGGAAGAGTGGTGAGGAGAATGTTGCGACAAAAAATAATACATAAATAAATAAATGAATAAAATGGAACATAAAAGCTGACAGGATCACAGAATTGTCTTTTGCAATTCAGTACGCTTCACCAAGTTTTACATGTGACTTTTGTTTTGCTTCACAAATGGACATTTCAGGTGCATGTTTTGTATACAAAATATGTTATAAGATAAGAGTTTATTCGGCCAGTTATAAAAATCGGACATAATATTCTTCGGAGCAAAATTTGATAAATGTACAAAGTAAAAGTAATAAAATAAATAAATTGAGAATTAGATTTAAAGAAATAAAATAAAATAAAATAAAATAAAATAAAATAAAATAAAATGCACTACGACGTTACTAATGCTTTACCCGTATCGCCTAAACGTGAACCCCACCTACCGAGGATTCTTGCACGTTTTCCAATCACGTATAACGTCACGTAGAGCCATCAGTTTCGTTTTAGGTTCTCTTGGATGATTCACATTGTTATGATAAAGACACAAAGTTCAAATTAGGGTAGGGGGAGCAGTTGGCGTACGGATTCTCGATCATGTCCCCTTTTGAAAATGCCAATGATATGCAGATCGGCAGGTAGAACAAAACGTCACATGTTGTCATGCGGGTACAAGCAAAGAATTCTTATGTACTTCCTTGCACTTTTTTAATTACAGTAAAGAGTTGTTGAAAACGTCGCAATGGGTAACGAACTGAGTAGTCGGGAGCTTGGTAGTGATCTTGCCATGCTGGCACTGCTAAGAAGTTTGGAGGAGGCACGGATGGGACGGAGCAGTTCTGAACCTATAATGACACAGCATGGTTGGGACCCTGATGATTGTTCAGATAATATGGATGTGCTGGAAGATGGACTTAAGGTCAGGATATTCGAACTGGTTTTGTACTGACTGATTTGTTACTCTTTTTATGCACTCTTATCTGCTCGATCGGACTATCAATTCTTTTCAAATGTCTTCTCCTACACAATCATTTCAAATCTGATATGCATGATCTCGAGCAATGTTTCATTTAATCTAAAATATTTGGCCGAGTGAGAGTTTTAAAGTCTTAAAATTTAATCAGAATTATGTTATGTTTTACTGTAAGTGGCTTTAGAATGTGTAGTAGTTATGTGGCTTTTCCTAATATTGAGGCCTTTGATTAGTAATAAACATTCTAACCATCAGGCCATTTGGGACAATTTCTTATCAAGTTTCTTTAAGTATAAATCTTTTGAGAGGTTCACTGAAGGACAATATTAGTCTACTTTTTCAATCGTTAAATGTCATTTTGTGATATCTAGAGGTATTTCTGCATAATTAACCTCATAGCAGATATATACTTTGTTTTTGTCTTAGTTGAATTGCTGAAATTTGTAAAAAATTTGTAAAACTCTTTTACTATCCAATTTTCCTATCACTTTATTTACTCTGCTTTTTTTTTCTTTTTTGATATCTATATATGTAAAGTCAAAAAGTTTTTTTACTAGCTTCTCTTTGTAAAAATTGATGGTAAAATTGATACTCTTTCTCAAAACTCGGTATTGATCAATCTACCTTCAGGTTAGAAAAAAGGTTTCTAGAACTCTGTCACCCCTTTTACCAATCCCAGAGATGCGCACTGACGCCGTTCGTGGTAAAAAGAGTTACAGGAACGGCACCCACATCTGGCGTATTCATTGGCCAAAGCAGCACCGCGGCTCTCACGCAATGGTGGGCGTGGCCTCCACCCAGGCCCCTTTAAAATGCATAGGCAAGTGAGACTTGACATTTAATATGGAATATTTTTTTCGAAATAATTTTTTATCAGTTTTTTCCTATTTTGCTGACTGATAAATGAAAATAAGGATTAAAATCGTGTTTTAATAACTTTAAATTAACTCTTTGATGTCATTGTGACATCAGTTCATAAATGGAATTCGCCAGAGTAGCAAACAAAAACACATCGCCTATTCTATGTCATACGACTCCCATTAAAAGAGATATTTTGGATCTCCACATTTTCCAAATTATCGTCTGTAAAAGGGTAATACGCTCCACAAAAGACCCTCATGTCAGTTGCTAGTCACAGTAATGGTCTTGTTACGCCTGGCCTCTTCGTGGCTGTTGCCAGCGCTCTCAAGCGGCAAGGCATTTCTTGGGGGTAGGTTTTTAGAGTTCAATCTGGAATAGCATTCCAGGCATCGGTCTAAAATTGTCCAATCTGGTCCAGTTTTGTTGTAGGACATGTAGGCAGTTGATTGGTGAGTAATGGTCTACCGAAATATTGTCTATGTGGTTCAAATGTGGCGATTTTGATGACCAGGGTAGCTGCTCATTCCCTTGGTTCTTTAAGTTATCTGCCATTAAAAGTGCTCTGTGTGAACCTGCAACCTCATCGTGCAACCTAGAATTGTTCCTAAGGTGCCCCCTATCAAATGATAGTCAAGTGGTTCCGAGATTATTCCTTTATTTGATCTGGTTCAGGTTTTCGTCGATGACTACCATTGGTGTTTTGGCACCAATGTGGAATGTACTCCAAATACTGACGCTGTCAACCACCCTTGTCACTTTAGACCCGGCATATGCTTCGTCGTAGGCCTCTTCTGGATATCTGTAAACTCTGTTTTGACTAATTGGGCGGTACAGGTGAAATCTGACCTCAATAAAGAAAGCCACGCAGTTTCAGTGTTCTACCCAGAATCGTTCATGGCCCCCAATTCATTAGAGAAACAGACGACGATGTTTTGCTGTATACAGTGGGTACTTCGGAGGTCATTTGGTGTTCTTACCTGCTAAAACCAGTTTGGTGTTCGCTAAGGGCCTTGAAAAACGCATTTTAGTGGCAATTTACCCCTCGTTCTGAACGGACTGTGTTTTTTGTTTAGTTGCAGCAGCGTATCCCGAAAGACAGTGGGTCTTGTATCCTGTAGGTAAAATTTTGATACATTGGGGTGACCTCTGTGTAGGTACATCAGTCTGGGCATTACTCTATAAAACTGTGGGGACCGTTCCGTTTGGCGCTATGATCTGTCTGGTTATGTCTGTCTTTTTCGCGCCATTCTGCCTTAGATTAACAGATTTGTAATGCACTACTTGACTCATCTTATGCACTGCAAAACTGACCGCTTGCATGCAAAATGTCAAATTCTTCTATGCAGTAGTTGCCGAAATATGGATACTTTTTTGACAGAACCAAGCTTTGCCTAAGCCAAGCTTTGATCAGCCCAAAGGAACACTACCCAATTAAATCACTGCAAATTACATAATGTAGCAGCGCAACAGGCATGAAAGTCAGTTAATTGGTAGTGACACACCTGACTGCACACTTTTACATTCACAAATCTTATATGAGATCGGAGTTTTTTGAAAAAAATAACTTATTTTTACCTAGGTATACCTTCGAAACTGAAATATTCCATATTAAATGTCAAGTCTGTATATATCAGCACGTCCAGGATACTGGGTAACAACAATTGGGCATGTGATCAAAATTTCAACATGGCGCATATTTTGTGAGCACGCTCTCTGGTTAGAATATGTATCGTATTTTGCTTTATATTCATAAATTTTGGAAAACAACACTAAACATACGAAAATTATCAGGAAAGAGTACACCTAACTTCGCAGAGTTCGAAAAGCACGCTGCGATCTTGAATCGGCGGTTAAACAGCGATGACATGAAGTCGATTTTCGTGAGTTACACGTCAAAAACTGGGAACCGGATTTTACTAATTTAATTGGTCTCATTAATATTTATGTGACGGGGTCATTACGTCATCAGTGGAAATTTTCACAATCAACGCTAGGTCCTTTGGCTAAATCTGAACGGGGAACCGAAACTTCACGATAGCTGTGGCTTCGCTGTCGTGAGTGTCTGAAGGAAACGAAACATTGGGCTATAACATGTGTGATTACACGCTCAGATAACACATTGTTATTTTATGAAAAGCAGACTGTATTTCAGGTATTTAAATTCCAAAATTGAACGATTTGTATAGTTCACGTGTATGGGAGATACTCTGTACTGAAGTTGAAAACGGAAACGATGGTAATGCACAAAAACCCGTTTTCTTCAACCATCAAAATTCTTTAGTGTGTGAACCGTAAATGATCCTTGAGATAACCAAAAAACATGACAGTACTATTCTGAGAGTTTTCTTTTCCAAAGTGTACAGCTGCAAAACAGACTGGTATGTCTGTGTCCCAGATTTTTAAGCACTGTTTTTATTTAGTGTCATTTTCGGCCAAGAATTAAAAAGTTTAAAATACACAGCAATGTTTGGAAACACAAAATTGTTTGTTATAGTAAAACAAATCCATCCCCTTTCACATGAAAGCACACCCATTGTAATCCAACACATGGTAATATTTTGACAGGCATTCAAAGATGATAACCCATTGTTGTTATCCAGTATCGTGGACGTCCAGATAAGTAAAAGCACATCGTATTCGACAGAAATGTTATGGACTGTACTGATTATTCATATGACATAAGTGTGTGATTCACAGAAAGACAAATAGCTAAACACGCAAGTTCTGGTATGCTATGCCCTACTATTTTTTTGCTCTGGCATATAATATAACAGTTTGACGTGAATTTTGAATAAAATAATCCCATTTATACTTCGATTCAGGTTTCACACACTTGATTGGTTCCAACGACCAGTCTCTAGGCTGGGACATCGCACGGAATCTTTTGATCTATAACGACTGTACTATCAGACGTTATCCAGACGGTAAAATGCCTGGATTCGAAGCCCCAGAGGACATTACAGTTATTCTGAACATGGATACTGGTGTGCTGGGATTTAAAGGTGGAGGTGAAAACTACGGCGTAGCTCTGACTGGACTGAGGAGCATCAATCGACCGTTGTCCCCTGCCATAAGTGCCACTAGAGACGGGGCTGAGATTGGAATCCACTACTTAGGTGGCACAGGTGATATTAAAAATTATATAACATTATATTCTGTAATTAGAACATATATAATTATCAAAATTAAGCATCAAGTTTTTAATATTTATCTTATTGCTGCTTAGATTTTTGTCATCGATAATATCTTCAATCGTTTACAAATTACAATCCCAACGTTGCTCTATTTGTTGAAATTTGGAATTTGAAAAAACTCTTATTTAGATTCTGGTCCAACTGTTGGCCCTACACCAATCACAAGTCCGCGACCAGCATCTGCTGCAGGGGCATTCACCTTCCATAGTAAAGTGCACGGCAGTGCCGTCAAGTTTTTGAACAACTACAGAACAGCCGCACGAGAAGAGTAAGTGTATTCTAAGATAATATTGTTCAAAAATCAAACTTTATTCCACATATTAGAATTTTGAAAAATGTGGTGCATTCATAACTGCAAATGTCTGTCGCAGTGTTGAAGCCAAATCCATCCGCCCAAGCTGTATTGAACAAACGCGTTTCGTCTTACTATTGACCTACGTATGGCTCTGCTTTACTCTAAGTCACCCTACCTACCCTTTCCAACACCTACCCCTACCAGAACGAACCGATAGGATAACTTTAAAATATCTATACAATATTGCATGTTCTTAAGTAAGCATACTAAGGACTTGTTTTTTATTTATTTTTTCATCCATTGTTTTGAACTTTACATTCACCTTCACTGAATGCCTTAGATACGTTTAAAAAATTTATTTAAACACTTTAATGTTTTCAAGTCCCCTCAACAATGACAAGAACGCAGTGGTGTTCACTTCTCGGCCCTTGGAAACAGAAGAACTCTTTGAAATCCACATAGACAAGAGAATCAAGGGTTCTGATAAACCTGGTTCCGTGGAAATAGGCGTTACCACTGTGAACCCTCAGCAGCTGAGTTCTGTTCCAGCCACCATGACTGACTGCAAAGTTGGTCAGACCTGGATGTACAGTGGAGCTGAAATGTTGTTGAATTCACTCAAAGTGGCGAACATGCCCAAAGACATCTATGAACTTCAGGTATCGATACACTCGTAGGTGGATCTGGGGGTTGGTGAGAGGCCAAAAATGAAGTGACCTCCCGATCCTTATGTGAATCCTCCAGTGTGCACTCTTAGGTTATGGGGAGACGGAAATAAAATGTCTTTTTTTTACCGAAAACTAAAAAAATTAATTTTCATTTCTTAAAAAAAACTGCAGCAATTGCATTAGTCCCAGAATAGTACATGGCAGACAAGTTAAGCAGTAAATCTTGATATCTGTTTGTGAAAGCATTAATTGGCATTTTGAAAATTCTTATTCCTTCATTTAGACCGAAATTAAGAATTAGCAAAAGATTGGTCTTGGTTTGAACATAGAGTAATGGAATCTAGCAGTTAACATGGCCTTAAGCCTGACTTTTTCTTGAATACGTTCACTTTTTCACTTAGTCAACTGGGAAGTTATCTAAACTGGGAGTGAAACGTGATGCTCAAGGGCGACTGGATATATTTGTCAATGGTGAATACATTGGCACTATTAACGACAGGTTCCCCACCACTATCTACGGAGTTGTGGATATCTACATGCAAACCGTACAAGTCAGCATCACAAGTATGTATTCTTCAAGTTTTTGTATGATTTCTGTCGCCATTGCATTTCTGTCGCCATCGCCAATGCATAAGTTATCACTGACATGTGTGATAGGTTGAAAAGTAATAACCCTTCTACATATCTCTGTTTTTAGCTTAGTTTACCACGAGACTGTGCTTTGCAAATTGATAACCAATCTATATATTATTCTGAGCGATCTGAGTCTCTTTCATTTGATAAAGGCCCTAAGGTAGAAGCACCAATAGAAAAGGAAGAAGAACCTAGTGGGCAAACTCAAGAGGCTGCAAAGTCTACCTCTCCAACCTCTCCACCGCCTCCCCCAATCACATTCCGCAAAACTTGTGGAAAAAATGTAGAAATGTCAAGTGACCAGAAAACTGCAACCAGACGAAAGTAGGTTTAGAATGATACGTGCTTAGCCTTTTGATATTTCAAGAATGGAGAAATATGGGCCCTATGTATTAACTAAATAATTGAATTAAAATAACATTGGTATTCTTTATTTCATTCCTGGTATGGACATGACTACATTTTAAAACAGCGCTGTGATCACTATGATGCAGTAAAGAATTATATAGGCCTTTAGTCTTTGTAGTTTGTGCAGTTATTCAACAATTAAATTACTACTCTCTTTCGTTTAAAACTTCCAGTTATATGACCGACTGCGATAATGGGATAGTCCTTAGCTCTAGACCGCTGCAATCCGGCGAAATGTTCGAGATCAGAGTGGATAAGACCATCAGCAAGTGGGACCACGAAGGCCTCAAAATTGGTCTTGTTGATTTACATTCTGGTTTTGAGATCCCCCGCACGCTACCTGGTCAAATAGCTGAAGTCACGTGGTCGTGGGTCGGAGACGAGGTGTTTCACGACAGAAGAGTAGAGAAAAAATTGAACATGAATCTAAACAGAGTCAAGGTAAACTTATCGATTTAAGTACAGTATTTTGAGAAAACAGCGCATTCGGTTAAACACATGAATACTCTGAAATTAGCTTTGAATGACAACTTTTTGATTGTTGTGTTTGACGTTATTTCCGTCTTTTAATTTGTTTTGAAACAGAATGGAGATAGGGTCGGTGTGATGAGGGCAAGCGATAACACCGTTCACTTTTTCTACAACGGTCAAGATTTCGGGGCGGCTGCAGATAGAATCCCTGAGAAAGTATTTGCAATCGTAGATGTCCATGGTTGCACTTTTGAAGTGTCCTTAAACAGTGAGTTAAATTTACTATTTGATGTTCATTACACCAATTTTTATTTTGTGTATTGACACTCTAGGTGACTGTAAATATTTTTGGAACTTTACCTGTGTATGCCATGGCTGTCAAAAATGTTCGTCTTAAGCGCCATATCACATTCCATTTTACTTATAATTTACTGAAATATTTTTTGGAAGATGCAGTTAAACGCCAGTCATTATAAGCGACTATTTTCACAGAAGTTAACTCAACTTTTAATAAGATAATTATTTCTTCTTTAATAATAATCTTAATAATTTCTTTATTCGATAATTAGATACATCATTGTAAAATGAGCACTTCGTTTTTTTAAAGTTTATTTCATTATTTTTAGTGCCCGACACAGAAATGGAAACCAAACAAACGGCGCCTGGGCCTAATCCCAACTCCGAAGTTAACACCGCTTTGATGAAAATGAAGCAAACAGTGGAGTTACTGAAGATCAAGAATGAAGCATCAATAAAGAAAGTGAAACAGATGGCGCAAGAAAATTTATTGGAACTTTATCGGAGCCACCAGGACCCGTTGCTTCGCAAGGCGATGGGTGAAAAGTTCACAGAGATGCAGGGGGCAACACACATCGTCGACTATATAAAGTTCCTGCGTGAGTGCGGCCTAGAAGTAGATTACATCCAGGAATGCTATAGTACACTGCGAAAAATTTGCGTTTGGTACAGCGATGATTCCCTGAAGTTCGCTCGCGCTCTTGGGGAAACAGATTTATTAGCAATTATGGTATCCGAGCTACAGAAATACAAGAACAAATCTTACGAAACTGACGAGGTAACGCTTTACTGGGTATTAATGTATACTTAAAGTGATAATAACTCTTCATATGAGATTTATATTTCACAATAAAAGCATTGTGAATAACTCACAGAAATATAATATATTCTGTTTTGCCACAAAAATGGCAGTTCTGATATCTGAGGTGGTCTTCAGACCACGTGACCTCCACTGACGGCTGTACTCTGTTATAATCTCTTAAGAGATTTTAACAAAAAAAAAACTTTTTAGAAAAAAAACAGGGACTATTTTGAATCTAAAAATGGATTCATTAACCATTAGTAAGTATGGGAAAATTGTTGTTTACTCCAGGAAAATTCATTTTTTGGCCAAAACAAAGAGTTATTATCCCTTTAATATACTTTGTAACATCACACAAGTGATCGTCATATAAATGTACATGAAAGATTTTTGTTGAAACCCGTAACTATAGTCTTCATAGTAATTTTAGCATAACCATATCCTTTATTGCATTTTTAGAAATTGCTGGACGTGGTGAAAACTAATCTTATTCTCCTACATAACTGCGCCAAAGTTACTGAAAACCGCGGTGTCATAAGGAGACTGCAAGTTATCGACGCCATCTTGCCCTACCGTAATAGCAAGATTAAGGAATTGAGCACCCACGCCCTTATGGCCCTCTCCTACATGGTTGCTATTGATGAACACCATTACATTCAGGCAGACGAAAATTCCATCGCTTTCATCTTACAAATCCTGGAAGAGGCATTCAATAACAAAACTACCCACATGAGCGAAACTGGTTATCATGTAGATGAAGTCCTGGTCGGACTGGCCAACCTTGCCAAGAACAAAGGGAACCGAATAAATGTTGTTAAAAAACAAGGTGTTAACACATTTGTGAAAATCATGAAACTTGGCCGACCCAGTGAGCAAGAGTGCGCGGCGATGGCGTTGTTGGAAATGGTGGACGACACAACGGTGCAGCACATTGCCGCAACACCAGGTTTACATGGGGTTCTTGCTACTATGAAAAACAGCCCAGTGGAGGCAGTCCGACAGGCCTCAGAAAGACTGTTGCTCAAGTTGCCTTCGCAGGACTCTTTTGTCCAGATGATGCCAGGTGATTGAAACATATTTAATGACTTTTAATAATGTGAATGTGTTGATGGAGTTCATTTATTTGCTTATTATGAAAAGTGTATTACAAGAGAAGCAGACATTATTTCTGATCGAGATCAAGAATTCTGTTATTTATTTAAAGAAATACATTTCAGATATGCCGAAACCAACTGCACCTAAAAGAAGAAAGTGTGACTATAAAGAGATATGCAACGCTTACATGAAAACCCTTAACTTAAATGGCAAGTATCTCTCTCTCTCTCTCTCTCTCTCTCTCTCACACACACACACACACACACACACACACACACACAAACGCGCTCGCGCGAAATGTAATCCGTTACAGATATCTTATGAACTTTTCTCCCATAGATGCGTTTTTCGACCACGAATTTGACCGGTGCTACTGCAGCGTCTGTCACACAGACCGTGGAGATGACTTGTATTATACCAGGGGAGACCCTCCCAAAGATTACGGTATTCCTGCTGGCTGGTGTAGATACGCTTTGAGGTGAGAAATAAACAGCGTTTAATTTGATAGGTGTGTAGAGTTAAAACAACAGCATGGGAATAGCATAACAAAAAAGATGTCTTGTTTTTCCTGTCGTTGGTTAATGCCTATAAGGTTGTCAAATAGAAAGCACATCCAGTTTTCTTCGCACCGTTTTCGTGCCAGATAATGGGGCTTGATTTCCGGATTGCTGTCATCATACTTTTGCCATCTGCATGTTAACATTTACTTTAATTTTTTTTCTCTACAAAGTTTGCCTGCAAAAGCCAAAGCCATGAATGTTTTAGAAGCCTGGCACAGAGCTTACCATGGGACCAGGAGCACTGCGGTTGCTAAAATATTACAAGTGGGAGAACTTTTGATGCCAGGTTCGTTTTGATTGAATATATTGTGTTCAAATTTTATGAATCACTCTTTAATACAACAAAAAAGCAAATTTTGTCTTTTACAGGTTATTAAATACACCTCCGTATTGTTTTTTGTTTTTTTTGTTTTTTTTTGTTGTTGCTTTGATGGCCTCGTCTTATTAGGGAAAAATGAATTTGAAACAACGCTACAGGTGTAAAACAAGAATATGAAAAAGATGAATCAACATAAACCCCTTCATTTACCACATTTCTTAGTAGAAAAAGGGGTACACTTAAAATCTATTTACTCATCTGCGCTATGAAATTGCAGTTTATTTTGTCCCCTTAAAAACGTAAAATTACATCTTGACTTTCTTATAGGTGACACTGCTCTTGGCGGAGAAAAAATAAGTGTGTGCAAAGGGCATTTCACAGAGGAAAGGAAGCCAGAAGGATTCAACATCAAGAAAATCTTTGTATCGCCCAGCATCCGATATGCAGGACATAATGCTTATGCTATGCCGCACAAGTAAGGCTTCCGTCCCGACCTTTGATATTTTTTACATCTAAAGACAGATTTTTGATGGCTTCGTACATTAAAAGTCAAATAAAGAAAGGGAGTTCAATTTTATTCATTGTAAATTTTCTAAGAAAAGAAATTTTTGTTTTCAATCATCTGTCCTTAAGAAGTACTGGTAGAAGGTAGTTGATCAGTCAATGTATTTTGAAGGAATATGTGCTTTTTTTACAGGTACAAGGATGCTACAACAGAAAAGAACTACGTAGCTCGCGTTGCATTCCAAATCTGCATTCGCCCGGATAGTTACGTTGTAGGTGACCAAACCATTGGAGCCCTGAGCCAGATAGACCCAAAATTTGATAACCAGGAAATAGAATGGGCGACAGAGGAGAGAGGTAGCACTGTCCTCTATGGCCTGCTAGTGAAGTTGGAAGAGGAAGTCAGTGCTTGAATAAAGATGCAATGTGCAAGAGCAATATGGTAGCGCCACCTTGTTCAGGATTGGTTTGAGAACAGTTCACAACAGCAATACTAGAACTTTATCAACATGCTTCAGTGTTTTTGTTTAATAAAGCGGCTTCAAACTAGCAAATGTGGTAAACTAGCCTGCAATTTTTGTCTTTGCTTTAAAAGTTACAGCTGAAAATGTTACCTTAAAGGTTGCAGCTAAAAAGGTTACATTTGGCGTATCAGTTTATGCCGTGAAATTTTATTAATCACGCTTAGAGTTGCACACAAATTAATAGGAGCATTAAAGATGTGTGGCCTCGTGAAAATATCTGTATTGGCACACACGTATTAACTCATACTCATGTTATGTGTAATTCAAGAAATTTTTATTGTGTTATTCAAAACTTCAAATGCTCTCTCAATTTTTAATTATATGAAAGCTATGAAAAATGATGATTGTTTCGTTGTTTTTATTCATGAATTAATACAAATGAATTTCAAACCCTTTTTATAAAACTGCGGTGCCCGCCATATATCGCCTTGTAAGATATCGTTGAAAAAATTCTAAGTGTAAAGGTATCTCATCTGGGATTTTCCCGCCAATTTTCCTGACCAATCAGAGGCCTGGATAGAGGTATAATAAAACCCAATAGTCTGGAAATAACCAAAAACGAATCTTTTTATCAAAGTTATCTAAAGTATATTTCTTTGCATGCGGTTAGCTTTTCTGACGATAAATGAAACAAATTTGCAGGCTAGTGTGTTTTTAAACATGATATTCATCAATTATATATTTGTATATACAGAAATTAAGACGCCACGTTTAGCAAGGGAACTCGGTTGTTGGCACTTGGACTGGTTGTTTTCGTGTTAGACGTTTGACTTTCTTGTATACCGCTATGCACGTATGTTTAAGAAAACGGTCATATCTGTATAATTTGTTTTACGGGTTGAAGAGCACCATTTGGAATATGGAATGTTAACACATTAACAAAGCAATTTTAGGACATTAGTGGTAGTGATCTTCTGATTATTTATTGTAAAAAACATCTTTAACATTAAAATATATTTGCAACCGAGAGGTTGATGTCTTATTAATATGTGCACTTGTTGTAAGGTTTACAATGTATATTCAAACGAATAATGGGTTGAAAAAAGGCAAAGATTTGTACTTGAAAAGTTTGAACACAAATAACACTCAAATCTGTCTTTCCAAAACAATGTAATAAATAAATAAATAAATAAATGCATCCTCAACACAATTACCAATAATGTGGTCAACCGATAATGTTTGTTTGTTTGTAGCAACTTCCAGTACACTGACGTAAGCTTGCCGGGCTCTGTAAAGATTGACAGAAGACGTCTTGTGTAATCTCATTTGTCGTCATGTCTACGCACATAACTTGCCTTGTCTGCACTGAAAGCTGACCACAACTTGCTGGACACTGAAATATAATAACATAATGTCAACTTGAGCTTTAAAAAAACACATATTTCCTTCAAAATACATTGACTGATCTACTGCCTTCTACCAAAAACCACACACGGTGCTTGCCTAGACGATGCAGCCCCAGTGCACTGTGTCAGTCTGTTCAGTTACAGAACTGCCGGTCGCACATTGGAAAATCTTTAGAAAAAGTTGCGTGCGCTGCGATAACATCGACTTCATAACACCCTAAGTTTTGCAAAATTTACGGTAAGTTAAGACACTTCTAGATGAAAAAAATCCGTATGCTATACAGTTTGAAGGGATGTTTTATGGTAACAGAGACAAATATCAGTATCTATGCCGAATTGTATCGATTGTTGCAATAGATGATCAAATATATCACATATTCTTGAATCGAACTAGACGAAATACAAGGTCACGTCAGGGGGCTCAGGATAATAAAGAACGGCAATCTAGTGCATGCTTTGTACACTTTGGTATGCCCAAATAAAAAATGCCAAAAACCTTTCGAATACAAGTGGATATATGATTTATGAGTGTAAGAATTTCATAAAAGTTATAAGATTTCATTTTGATGGAGCATTTCCCGTCAGCAATTTGGCCTTTCACCTCAGAAGCCAAAAGATAGAGTCATCACGTAGACCTACCTGAAACCAGTGCCCAGTGACCCATCTATACGGACAGGTGGACACACCACTATTGACTGACCCTCCCACTTGAGGACACTGGTCGTTTGAAACCCTGACAGGAATACCCGACCTTTGACTAACGCAAGTCACAGGGCACACTAGTTGTCGCGTCCCGCAAGACCGGGTGCATTGTTTGATATCCACAGGTGTCCAACTGTAAAGAACAAGAAATGTAGCACCTGAGGTTACATTACCAAATCCGATTCTTTGCAATTGTGCTGTATGAATACCATAAATGTACATTTCTTAATAGGAGGTGGAATTTATAAAAGGCTGTCAAAATACAGTTTTTAAAGTTTAAATAGTTCTGTTGATGAGCTTCGTTCTTAACTCCTTTAAAAAACTCTTCTGTCCTTATTTTATGGTAAAATATCTCTTAGTTTTTAAGTGGAACTTACTTTGCTGGACATGCCTGCGTATTGCAGGAAAGTGATGTCGAAGTGGGCCTGTCTTGGGCGTTGCACAAAACATTGTCGACAATTGATCCGCCTGGGGCGACCACGCACAATGCCTTTACTAGCTGCATTCCTGACAAATAATAGAACTATTTTTTTTAGGAAATTTAAATCTTCCTGTGACCTTATGTGCTCAAGTAATTTTATATTTTGTGTCAACAGTCAGGTCAAATATCACATTCTAACCTGGAAAAAAGTACACCTGTCTGTGTAACTAATTTTGCTCTTTGTTGATCAGAGCCCTAGCGGGGAGAGGTTCAAACATCCACTTTACAGCAGAAGACCAACCATATGATTTCCTCAAATTAAAGACGACCATTTAATTTTGAAGTTTAACAAACTTCGACAATGGAAATAATATTCAAATCATGAAATCCCGAGAAAAAAATTAAGGCCCCAGAACATCCAATAAAAAGTCCAAAAATTTTCCGTTAAGATCCCACACCCCATTAAATTCCCGGTAATTCCTGGGTTTACTATTTATAAGTTTCATCAATTAAACTGCTATCAAACATCTTGATCCTATAAGGAACCAAAGTAAAAAGTGTTGCTACTCGTAGCTAAGCAAGCAAAGATATAAAGGGCGTGTCGACCGCCCTTACCTCCTCCGCATGTCTGCGTGCATCCAGTTATATAATGGAGGCTCCACCTGTAGCGCTGTACACTGCCAACCGCTGCTGGTGCGACGTGATTGGTTGGCAAGTAGTATTCATAAGTGATAACAGGATCCACACCATTATACTGCGTGCTGTCATACTCTTGCTTCACCTTTGAGGTAGATAAAACAATATCTATAATAAATATAATTATTGCAATTTGAAGACGACTTCTGAAATGATGTTGTCGACACAGGTCCTCTTTTACACTGTCCATTTGATGATTGGTAATCAAAATAAATTTTCAAAAAGCGAAAAGGAAATCCAAGTTTAATAAAATGGGATAGTACATGAATGAATGTACATGATTTTTTTAAAGCAAGGAGAGAATAGTAAATACCACTATTTATAGGAACTTACCGAAAAACTGACAGTGATATTGTTAGGGATTGACTTGATTGAAAGATACTCGCTGTCACTCAAACCACCTTTATACTGCACGTGTACTCCCTCGCTGTCATACAGACGTGATTTTCCCCTACCAGAGTGAGGTCCAAGCAACCAGCGGCCGTTCACCCGAACCCCAATATGAGTGTAGGCATTGCTGCTGACTATCTTAATGCTGGTCGCACCCTCAGTTAGTGTTAGAAACGTTACATGCTCTAGGAATAAATAAAAAAGGATAAGATAGTAGTTAAGGATGCATTTGATACATCCAGCCTGCTGTGGACCTTTTACACCAATACCACTCCGGTAGATACAAGTAAAATAGCTCCCCTTTGTCAAGAAAAAAAAATCATACAACTTACTTTGCATTTCATAGATGAGTGACGTTTGCAAGCTGAAAAAAGAAGCTTTTACATGTACTAAGTAACTAATATTCCTTTTAAAATGTAGTCTTTAAAGGTCATGGAAAAGTTTGAAAAATCACTTTTCACACTCAGCAATTACCTTGAAATTTCCCGGAAGTCTGCTTCCCAGAAAACTTTTTACAAGAATTCCCTGTACCTCCACATATTCCGCAAACGTCAAAAAAAGTGCCAGAATTTAGTTCTCCATCACAGCCGAATTTCTAAATAAAAAAGACAGATATAGTACACTATAATGTAACATTCTCTGCAAAACGGTGGCCCAAACTTGACTGAGGATATGCAATAAACCATTTACACAGTTAGCATTATTATCTCTACCACATGAAGAATAAAAAAACTGGCTAGCAACATGCCTGCTACAGGTACGTTCAGTAGAAGGCCTGAATAATAAAAACCATAAGCTTTTGCAATGCAGACATGAAAGTACATCTTGTTTTTAGTAACGCATCTGGCCATTTTTTTACAGTTCAGCAGTCTGAAAGTAATATAAAAAGATGGATAGCAACTGCTTTCATAAATTTTATTCAGATTACTTTTACACAAACGATGGGCGACCTCAGTTTAAAACGTGTCTGTCTGTTGTTGTTGTTGTTTTCTCTTTTTTCCTTTTTTTCTGTGAAGCAGTCAGTATTGAATTATGCAACGAGTACTTCACTTGTAGTTCAATTTATCTATCTTGGTGCAATATTCACTGACAAATACGAAGATACTCCGGAAATAAAACGACGAATTAAAATCGCGAAGAGTGCCTAACTAATTAGGTCTGGAAGGACAAAAAACATTTCTTAATGTAAAGAAGAGACTGCTCTAATTTTTCGATAGCTTCATATGACGTGGAATGTTGGGAGGTGAAAAAAATCAGACAGGAAGAGATTAAAATGTTTTGAATTATGGTGCTATCGGCGTGTTCTTAGAATCAGCGGGGTTACAAGGACTACGAATGACGATTCGGATGATGAGAGGCCGAGAAATGGAAAAATAAACATTATTTATGGGGACCGTATACGGACCTCGAGGACGAAGTAGACCTAAAACGCGATACAGCGACAATATAGCGGACCTCTGTGGGTCCATGATTCAAGCAGACAGGCCGGCACAGAACCGTGACCAGTGGAGAGCTTTGGCGAGGGGGGGCACGGCGGGTCGGCTCCGACCAACCAATCTTAAAGATGATGATGATGACGATGAGTTCACTTGTAGTGAGAAGTTGTCTCAGTATCATTACGCTGAAACCAAGACATACCATTCGACTCATCCAAGTTCTTCACAAAATGGGCCGGGGAAAAGTCCACGTTAATATATCTCACGAGCAGGGGAACGTGAAAACACTGCCTTGGCAACTCTTGGGTGAAAATGAGAACGGTAAATTATTTTGTTATCAGGCGGGGGAAAAGGCCGCTCGTATGCTCCCACGACTGAACTTGGCAAAAAGATGACAGTGCTACAAAAGCGTAATATGACGGATGTTTGTTATGTAGCCTAGAAAAAACTGTTGAAGCTTATCAGCTCAACAATTTGACGCGACCAATACATTGCCTTGATCTATCAAAGTGAAGAAAATGATATAGGCTGTCAAATGCAGGTCTACTTTGCAAAGAATTTATCAGTTTTGCCATGCACTGTTAGCTACAATGATGAATCCTTCCAACACCAACTAAAATCAGAGTAATCACTAAGGCCTACCTGGCATTTTCCATCTACACATTTATCGAATCCCCAGGTAGGTGAGTCATGTTCACAATTAGTGCCATCTATAGCACTTTGTTCCCTGACTTCGGCTTTCTGGTCAGGGCTTTCACTCGGTACACACACTACATGGCACTGACGGTTTTCTGAAAAAAAAAACAAGCTTGGATGAAAAATATAGATATTTTCACCGGCTATTTGATTTTCTCAACCATGAGTCATTTAAGATATAAAACCAGACATAAAAAGCACTATTTAAAAAGCTTAACAGCTGTCTTGTAATTTATAAATAAAATTATGAAATTGGATATGTGACAAATCTTTTGATCATCATTATATCTTTGAGAAGAATTTCAATATCCTATGTTAAATGTTGCAGTTGAGGCGAAATTCGAAAAATCGTACGGAAAATATATTTTTTCCTTTTTAGATGACTTACTCTGTACTTTATCAAAGGGTACCCAGTTTGTATATCTCCCAAGTCGGTCAGGTTGCGTGTTTGTGGCAGCACACTGCCGCTCTTTAAACTCGTACTGGCTGGAGATGGCGGGGCACGGCTGATATTTAATTGGCAATTAATGAAAATGAAAGACACTGGACTCAGTGCAATATTATACAGAAGCACCTTTGTTATCAATAATTGTACTGAATAAGTTTAATAGCTTTAAAAAAGCTAAGTATGCGCACATATCTATATCTATCGTAACATCAAGGAATACCTTTGAACTGTTATTTATTAATAGGATCGCTTAAATAATGTCTTAGCGGGGGAGCTGCAGGATGATTGTGATACAAAGAAATTCAGTAGTACGCTGCCTTACAGTCTTTATTGTAATGGTTTTCCTCCCGAATCAATCTTCAAGTATCTTATTCGCGTTTTCTCGACATATCGAATTTTCCTTCAAAAAGTAATTTTCTCCAACTCACAAATTATGACTCGACTTGGCCCTGCCTTTGGATTCGACGTTTAATTGAACAATTTAGTTTTTAAAGTTTCCCATAACGTTTAAACCGCTATGACTGACTGCCTGTACATTTTAAAAGGACATATCGATATCAGGTACTTTTATTTGAGGAGTTTTATCGTTTTTAAGGTCTGAATTGGGAAAGTAAAGCATCTTTCAGGACATATAGACATTGAAAATATGACTGAAGGACAATTTCAAGCGCGGATAGTATCCCTTTAAGGACGAATTCTTGATATGGATTTGGAAAAGATCGACACGATTATAAAAAAAACTTCAGTCAATAAAAGAACAGTGAAATAACTCTCGTTCAATCTAGCCTCTGTATAGAGTTTGAGAAAACCATTAGTAACCTTATCAATTTTGCAGATTACTGCTAATTGATCATGTAAAATAGCAGCCAAGCAAATAGTTTTAGTTTTAAAAGTTAAAATTAATTCTTTTTAGTACTTGCAAAAGAGTTTCAACGATACCTGAATATTGCAAAGCTGTGCTTGAATTGCCTCACCATCACAGCTATCTTTAGATGGTCCTCTGGAACAAACAAAAAATTGTTGGTATCTTTTTCGGAGGAGAAATTTCCAACCTTTTCGGATTTCTTTCTTTTCTTTCTTATATTAATATGAAAAAGAAAGTTTATTAAAAATTTGGATCTATGTCCATGATTCATACTTTTTGTTATTGATGTAATACTTATTTGAGCGCGTTTTAAATTGATGGTTTTGAAATCGATTGAGTGGACCCTATTTGGTATTATTCATTCTTACTGGTGACAATATCTTCTTTTTAGTCTTATTCCTCCACCGCAACTTCGTGTGCAGATACTCCAGGTGTTTTCCCAAGGCCCCCAGTTTCCGTCAGAAGCCTAGAATTAGAGACGTTTATAAAATCTCTAGTTCACAATTGAGGTACGATTCCATGTGAAATGGCTAAATCATAAAGAATGATTGCCTTGAATGTTTTACTCAAGTTCATAAATATAAATGTATTTATAAATTTAAAATAAATAATGATATATGTGTTTATCAATTTAAAACCATTTTAATCAATCAATCAATCTTCAATCGTCTTACCTGAGATGGAATGCTACATTCCAAAAGAAACCACATAAACATAAGCCATCTTAAATAAAACATTTTGCTAGAAATCTTTAGGTGTTACTAACGTGGCTTCACTACATTTATTTGAATAAAGACTCTTGAATGTCTGCATGTCTTTAAGTAGCTAAACAATTTAATTAAAGAAGTAAGAGATTATATTTAATCTTAGCGGATATGGGTTAGGCAATATGCTTTCTATTTTAAACTACAAATTCTTGCGTTAGGTAGACCTTTCACTGCTTTGTACACAAAACGTGCCTTTTACATGGAAACTATCTCTATATATCTGACGCAAACATAGATTATCTCCCTGTTTAGCTGCAACATATTTCATAACACAGATAGTGTTGAATTTTTTCTGACGAAAGGTCAGTGCTTTCATTTTGAATCTTTACCCACGATCGGATAAAAAATAAATAGATATATAGAAAATTTTTAGAAAGGGAGAACAAAGCTTTTACGTTTAAGACCAAACATTTAAATATACCTTCACCCGAAAAAAAGTACATAGAAATCCTCTAAATTGTTATATCAAGAGAAAGAATTAGCCGTCTCCGATGATATGCTGTATACCTTACTTCGATTGACTGCAAGGGACTTGTCTTCTATTAAATCAATAATAAGAATATAATAAAATTATTTAGAGTCTAAAATCCCTAAAAATTTATTCTGTAGACATTACAACTAAAATACAAGGTTGAAAGGATCATTTTAGATTTAAAAGTAATTGTATTAAAAGTAAAGAGAACATGGAACAAGGGGTTACATTAATCAACTCTTGAAGTCACATGGGCATGGATGACCGTGGCAGTGGTAGTGTCGGTTAGTTGTTTTTAACATGATACATGCAGGTTTATTTAACATTGGCTATCTGCTTATCCATGGTTAAGGTAATTGATTAAACAAAGTATTGGTATTGAAGTCAAGATCAACTTTTAGTCTAAAGTTCGTTTGTAAAACCGGCCCTTGTAATTTTTTTTTTTATAAAGTGTATATTTATTTACATTTTTTATCCTTAATATGAAGACAATTCTCAATCCTTTAAAAACTAAGCTTTATAGCAAGTTCTAGCAAATGATAAGCCGTTTGCGCTGTAATGTAACCAAATAAAACTGCAGTCTTGTATAAGAAAACGATGTCTTTTCTACATACATTGCTCATTTTATTTTCTGAAAAAGACAGTGACGGATTTATTCTTAGAATAAAGTTCACTTAAATAGTATATAAGTTTGCGGTGTCTTTATTTCTTAACAGTAGTATCAGATGGGAGAAATATATTTCTATTCCTATAGTACTGTTCGTAATACGGTGTAGTTCAACGTCCCTTTACAGACTTTTGACATGCTTTTGGCCTGCCCCCTCCCAATTGACGGCTACACCCAAGCAGTCATACAGCTCAATTATAATATTGTTGAACGAACTTCCGAGGTTGACAAAAAAGATAAGTCATATTTTGTTTGCTTGGGCGTTTCCTCACGGTTTTGCTACCAGCGTATAATTTTGTGGCTGGCGGGCCAGCCTTCCCACATACCTAAAATCACCTAACGCCATTGTTTGGTAACAGTAGGTGTATTTGGGGTGTGTGTTGCTTATGAGGCCGGAACAAAATAAAAGGCTTTTCATTGAAAATGGGGAAAATTGCAAAAAAACAACCTCAGGGGTGTCCCATCCGACACATTAAGGCATATCTAAGATGATTCGAATAAAAGAAAACCCACGGGTTATTGTAAGAGCTTGAAAGCTTTTGTTGAAAAAAAAAATGACTCGAACCTATTATTGGGCCTAAAGGGAGAAAAATGCAACCACTGGGTCGTCTACAGAGGCTCAGAGGTCTAGAAAACCAATGGGGTCAGGTGTCAGCACTCGAGTAATAAAAAACTTTGAAAGAGAGGGTGATTCAGATAATTTCCTCCTTCCTGTGGTAAGAACATCAGAACACTTGTTAAAACTGTTGTACAATGTACGTGCGTTCAGAACAGGTTTAACAGGAAAATGGAACTGACGTTAATGTGCCTTAAAATCTGCCTTTCTGTTACAATCTGCCTTTCTATTACAAATAATATAAGCACCTATAAGTATCTAATATGTGTAAAACATTACATTATCGCTGATCCCTGGTAACTGTTGAATTAAAATCATAGATATTTGAACAATTTGTAATGAGAACAGTCACTTGGGAGGGTTTTTTTAATGGGCACGATGAACACGTGTTCCTTTTCTATTACATGTCAAAAGGCTTTAGGGAGCGTAAAATGTAACCGTTTGCGTCATAGTCCGGTGGCTTAAGGAAAAAATCGTGACACGGCGGATAAAAGCAGTAAATTTTGCATGTGGGTACCTTTTGACATACTAAATCAAATTAGAGCCGTAGCCCACGGAAAAAAATTACCGTTTGGCCAAAAAATCCAAAATGGCCGCCAATTTATGGAATTCTATAGAAATGTGTACTTATCTATGTTGATTTTTATCAAATAAATTATTTTCTCAGAGTTTTCCACACCCTTATTACCCATGTTATTCATATATGTCAGATAGCAAACAAGTTCCCTTGGACTTTTTAAAAAAATCCAAGATGGCTGTTATATGCCATAGAAACAGCCATAGGAATACTAGTGCACAACTAATGCCAGCTAGAAAGATACGTTGTCCACTATCAAATTAAGTCTGTTTCTCAGATTTTTGTTACCAGCATAATATGTTTGTGGTGAGCAACTAAGAAGTGTTCTTGGGCATTTCGGAAAATCCGAGATGGCTGCCATGTGCCACAGGAATTCTAGTATACGGGGGATTCAACTAATGGCAACTGGAAAGATTAATTTTCCACTATCAAATTAAGTTTGTTTCTGGGTGTTTTCCACATCCTTTCCACCCACACAATATGTATGTGGTGAGTGACTAACATGTATTCCTGGGCATTTTGAGAAAATCCAAGATGGCCGCCATATGTCATAGGAATACTTCTAGTGTTACAAAGGGTTGGAACTAATGCCAGCTAATTCACTACAAATTCAGTTTATTTATATTTTAGTGTTTTACACATAATTATTACACTGTGATACATATCTAGCAGGTGATAAATGTGCACATTTGATCATTTTGAGAAAATCCAAGATGGCCGTCATTGGCCATAGGAATATTACTGGAATTGCAACTGCACATCCATGGCTTTTCATCTACTACCAGGGTGAAATTGTGTTTGCTTATCAAGTTTTGCCCATCCTTATTAGTCCTATGATATATATCTGGTGGGTAAATAGTGTACATCCTTGGATATTCTGATAAATGCTGCTAGGGAGGCATATGGTTTATTATACATTTACATTACCATGGGTTTGTTTTAAAAATAATTTATGTTTTTCATTCCATTTATTATTACTCCTATGATGTATACCTGGTCTGTAGCCTGTGTGTATCTTTGGGTATTCTGGAAAAAATTCAAGATGTCTGCCTTTTGTCATTAGAATATATATAACACATAATCAAATAATGCCAGAGATACAAAGAGTACAATTTAAATGCAGTTAACTTGAGATCATTTTTAAATGTTTTTCATATCCTATTTATCCTCATGAAAGACTCCCTGTGTGTAGAAAGTGTATGTATCCTTGAACATTATTCGGAGAAAACCCAAGATAGCTGCCAGTTGTCATAGGAATATATCATTCAAATGCAAATAGGTGTCAATTAATGGAACAGTTCAGGCATTGATTCCAACATGAAATAAAGCCGTTTGATGTTCAAACATGTTGACATCCTTATTAACCTTACTCTATATAAGTCTGGTGTGTAGCAAGTGTGCATCTTGCGCATTTGAGAAAATTCAAGATTGCTGCAATTCACAATAGGAATAGTACATTCAACTACTGCCAGAGAGACATTGGGTTAAACGTAAAATTAATTTTGTTTCTCGGTATTTCCCACATTCTTTTTGGACTTTGAGATATCTATCCGGTGGGTAACAAGTGTATACCCTTAAGTATTTTGACAAAATATCATGATTACCCTCATTTGCCTTAGAAGTGCCTATAAAATCTAATGCACCAGTTTTCCTATGGGGAAAAGAAGGCCATCTTGGATTTCCCCAAAATGATAAAATATGGACATTAATTACCTAACAGATATGTATCATGGGATAATAATACTAAAAAAAACAGAATAACAACTGAATTCAGCTTCATTTTATATGTAAAGCTATCTTCTGCAGGTATTAACTGAACCCCACCTTCTATGGCTAATGGCAGCCATTTTGTTTTGTTTTCTTTTCAAAAAGGATACACATAACATTCTCATCAAATATATGTTATGTGAATTAAAAAGATGTGGAAAATACTCAGAAACAAACCTAATTTATCAATAAATATTATATCTCCATGGCAGAAGAAGCCCTATGTGTATACTAGTATTCCTTTGATATGGCGGCCATATTGGATTTTTCTCGAAATGCCTGAGAATAAAGGTTAATTACTCACCACAAATATATTATTTGTGTAATAAGAAACAATTAGATAGTGGGCAATGCATCTTCCTAGTTGGCATTAGTTAATTGAAAACCTGTGTACAAGATCTAGTATTCCTATGCCATATGGCGGCCATCTTGGATTTTTTCAAGAAGTCCAAGGACACTACTTTGTTACCTGACACATATAAATAATATGGGTAATAAGGATGTGGAAAACATTGAGAAAATACTTAATTTGATAAAAATCAACATAGGTATGTATATATTTCTACAGAATTTCACAAATTGGCGGCCATTTTGGCTTTTTTGGCCAAACGGTAAATTTTTTCCGTGGGCTACGGCTCTAATTTGATTTAGTATGTCAAAAGGTACCCACATGCAAAATTTGGTGCTTTTATCCGCCGTGTCACGATTTGGCCATTTTTTTGCCCTAAGCAACCGGACTATCACAGAGTTTAAGAGATATAAAAAATCAGTGCTGCCATGTGTCATCACAGGGTCAGGTTAGACATAAAAAGCCCTCTTCATAATTTGCATTAATTTTTGCGGAAATAATTTGTTTTTACTTGGGTTTATGACAAATTACCTGTGTGTGTGTGTGTGTGTGTGTGTGTGTGTAAGTATAACTAATACCATATTTAGATCGTGATTGTCTCTGCTTGGAGAAATATTTTTGTCTCCCATTGTTTGCAGGGAATCGTTCTGGCTTTGCAAGGTTCAAAAGATTTTGATTAAGTCTCTCAAGCAATCTCTCTTGATCTTCATTACTGTTCACTCTTCAAGTCCTGTAACCAGTATCCATCGTGAGAGGGTATCATTATGGCGAACAAAGTCTCACAAGTCTCACATTCTCCAGTGGGTGTCACAGGTTGTACATGTAATAAACTCCCAAATCACTCGGGTTGTCGTAACTTTTGAATAAAAATTTACTTTTAAGCATTTAAGACAGCTTGAGGCTAGTGCAAGCGCGAAAATGCCGAGAATGACCGAGGCTTGAGAGAGGTAAAAAAATTCGTGATCACCGTGGTTGTGGACTGGTGACAGCCCGGTGTAAACGAGGCAGCAACAGTCAATTGACTGAAAGAAAGCACAGGTGAACGGCAAATATTAGTGAAGATATCATCTGAAGGCGAACACCGACCTCCATCAGAAACCTATTAGCTATATGTCCGGAGAGATTCCCCTCGTAATAGGTGACCTTTTCGTAACCTGTTGCTTGTCATAAACATTAATAACAATGAATGTCCATCATAATGGAGTCTAACGTGCTCTAGGCCCCCACAGGTACAGGTATCATTAGTATAATGGGGCAAGTGTCAATGCGCGTGCACTATCAATCAATTTAAGTACTATGATGTGTGCTGTATGGGCTGTTGGAAAAGCATTTTGGTCAGATTGCAAACCTTTAAAACCACTGCACTTACTGTCTTTTAACTCTGACGGCGTATCAATTCAGAAATGAACCCCCCTTACCCTCCCGAAAAGACATAAAGGAGGTTGACCCCCCCTCCTTTCTAAAATGAGAGCAAATACACCAACTAGAATCAATTGAAGCATGTGTTGTGATCATCAAACAATCAAAATATTAAAAAAAACAAAAAACTGCTCCTCAAAGATTTCTAGGTTTTTGGGATAGCTGCAAGAGCGAGTGTTACCTCTTGGTGGTGGTGGTGGGGGGGGGGGGGGGGGGGGGACCTACACTGGTTCCTGGATCTCCCCGAAGTCGATATATTTTGCATCGTTTTTTAGATGGTATTAAATGATACGTGGATAAGAAATTTGGTAATATGTATGATGTATCTGATGTACGTGACGTGATGTACGCTATTTGCCCCGGTAGGTTTTTCCATTTGTTATCTGAAATTGCTATTTCAGTTATTACCAAAATAAGATGTGTAACTATATAAGAGTTTTGTCTTTCTGCATTGTGTAAATGTGCTAAACTATTGAACTCAATAAAGTAGAACATGTGGTAGCAATTGTTTATCACTAATAATATAAAATTAAGTCAATTAAAATCATTACAATCCAAAGTGAAGAAATAAGTGAGGATATAATGGGGGTGGTGGGATATTAATTTTATAATTATTCCATTAATATTCATGTTTCAATTGTTATATATATATATATATATATAATAAAGATTCTGATAAAGTCGCATGCCGCATTGTTATACCCGGGTAGTGAGAGCCGACAACTTGCAGTTTTATACGTTTATTCTCTTCATACAAATACAAGGGTTTTTTATACAATAATCTCTTCGTACTGATCAACTTTGTGTGACCTAAAAATCTTCCATTCTACTTTGTCGATTGAATATTCAATATATCTCCTTGGGCACTAGTTCACATCTTCTAATACTAAATGTCCAAAAATATAATTTCTGTTTCGTCACATTTGAAAAGCTCACAAAGTCCAGCTTGCAGCTGTTATCATTGACATGGAAAATAAATCTTTGATTTAAAATCAACTTATTAACAAGAACCCAGGGGACGATGTCATTTTCCCATCATGCCTAAAACAAATTTCGTACTGGTATGACTCCTAACACTGTTTGACTCCTTAATTGCACTGACAGTTACATGTAATAACTTTATAAGTTTTATCTTATTGATTTTCCTGTTAATTTGGGATTAATGAAACCGTAACCTTAGACAACAGTAAATGTAGCGCACAGATTTTACATAGATAGGCCTATTATAGCATATAAAAATGAAGCCTCGAAATGAAGGTCTTTTGTCACATAGATGAAGCATAATATAATTATATGTTTCATTATTTATGCCCGCCAACTATTGTATATAATATGTAGGGGTTTATACACGTTTCATGCCATTCATATTTTAAGCATTATGTCAAAAAACCAGTTTGTAAGATGATAACATGAACTGTCACGGCAGCAGCATCATATACATGATTGTAATCAATTCATGAAGATTTTATCCCAGATTGATGAAACATATGTCATTGACAAATGATATGAATTTTTACTAATGAATGTATTTTCCCTCATTTTTCGAATCATGAACACATATGCCTCTGTTTTAATATCACAACACCGCATGTTCCTTTTTAGTGGCAACAATATATGTTTTTCATATGTAAATAACAAAGCCCCCGGCCTACACTTTCCACTCTAGTGGGTGCTCTTTTAAGGGGCGGGGAAACACATTTAAAAGAATTGAGATTTGTGTTGGCTGCTTGTAGTTGTTATAAGGTGTGGTTTCGGAGGGAACGGAATACTGAGTTGTAGGGTGGCGATTTTCCGTACGGGCTCCCTAGCAGCAGGTAAGACTCTTTTTGAGTTTTTCGTACTGCAGAAAAATAAACATTTATAAAAATGTAACTTTTAAAATTTGACGGATGGTGCGGTGAAAAGAACGTGCTTCTTTTGATAATCAGAGTTGCATGTAGCATCTTTATATATATATATATATATATATATATATATATATATATATATATATATATATATATACTTTGTTGTGTGAAGTGTGAAAAATGGACACTTGGGCAAAGTCAACGAGAGTTTTATTTTACCGTGCGCTTGAGGTAAAACATAACGCAGAAAAGTGACAAGCCACACTTTTTCTTAAACACGTTTTTATCACAGATAAAGCTATCTATTTAAATCATTAGTAAAGAGAAGTTTATCGCAAGACGTAACTTTGATATTCACTTAAAATTCGAACTTTAGTCTATCGTCATAAGATCAATAATAATTGGCCAAAGAAATAAACAGTAATAGATCTTACAAACCTCTTTAAGGAAATGAAACAAATGAAGAAATTTGCTATCGGCTTATGTATTTCTCGAACTATCAGTTTCAACTGTGTCTAAACCGATACGGGCGTGTCAGTTTCTTACTTCATTTTGAAGTAAACTCGTCAAAATTGAGTTGTTAACCTGTTTTTGGCACCGTGACAGAGACACGATAGCGCGTCGTCAAGGTAACCATAGCCCTTAGTAACGATTAACCATACGGTTTTAATGGAGAGCGCCCTGATGATCGTGTTCACTGTGTTTAACAATGCTCTCAAAAACTGTTTTATTTCCTTGGATTATTCTACATCCACGGAGATGTAGCTTTAACTGATTGTCAGGTATTCTCTACGAGGTTAATTCATCATGCCACAGGATGTGGGGCCTTACAAAATTTAAAAAGAATTATGGGCAAATTTTTATCTTGTGGAATAAGACATTTTTTCTTGATATTGGGCGTGAGTGTGAATGTGCCCTGAGGCAACCAATGGTCACGTTTAAAATGTTTGACCGGGCAGAGTTAGGTTAAGGGGTTCAAATCGTCCAGTCGCTCATTAATGATTGTTTTTTTTTTTTTTTTGGAAATTTTAACAGTAATGCACTGTATGGTGGAAAACACTGATAGATAAACATCATTGATCACCTATCTCCCGGCGCATAAATACATTATAGCAATAAATGATGGCGGTTTAAATCGTCGGGAAACCATTTAACAGATAACGTTATCATATTAAAAGATTATTAGAGAAGACACGACAGCTATTAAGTTTACAGAAAAGTTACTAAGTTTTTATTTTATCAAGTTTTTGATTTTGATCAAGTTATATATTACAGAGGATAACTTACTCAACATAAGACGAATAGATTAAACAAAATTGGTAAATAGTTTCTCTTCTGTATTGTTCAACGTAAAGCATTCTATCAAGTTGTTTTATTTTTCTATAAAAAGTTGAACTAAAAACTAGCGAAAGAAACAGTCTAGTGGGGAAAGTAATCCGCCATGTATAACGATTATCGCGGAACAATACAAATGTTGGCAAGAGTAAGGGTATGAAGTGAATTGTAAACAAAACCTGTTCAAATTGACAACCTTTTCTTGACATTTATATTAATGCAGCAGTATGGAACATAAACGAACCCAAAAAATGAACAGACTTGCTACACTTTTACTGAACCATAAAACTAGTTGAACTGCAGCCCCACCGTGTGTCTGCGTGCCCATTTTACCTAATGTGAACTCTATTATGTTGTCGGGAGGGAATGACGCATGGGAGCAACCGGGTGCCGGCCTAGGGCGTGTCAAAATAGTTGTTAAGCTGGTTTAGCGAGCGTCGTCATCTTAGACGTGGCTGGCCAGGTGACTTTACGTGCAAACTTGACTGAAATGATTACCCCCCTACTGATAGATAATTGCAAAATATTTGGAACTACTTCAAGGGAGAGCTAATTGGCTCATGTGTATAAATCTGATATCGGAGATAACACGAGGATTTTGTTCACTGAAATCCCAGGTTAAAGAAAAATCAAAACACAGAAAGCGTAAATTATATCATCTACGTCCCTTTATCTATTTAGGTATTTCTTATTTTTCTTTCCCAAAAAACATGATAAAACATTCTCAAATGAGTCACTGCGTTCTTCTGTAATTTATACAACAATGTTAAAGTAATTATAACCTTGGAAGAAGCCTAAAAATGAAGTCCTGGAGCGATAATAAAAGTCTTCCCTCTAAATACCTTTCATCATTTACTACCGTTACTCACATATCTTGACAAAAAAACTCTTTGCACCAGGGTCTAGGACTTATTTTTCACCTCCCTCCCCCGAAGAAAAACCAAAGAGCATTTGAAAATATTGTCTAAAGTTACTTTTTTTTTCAGAGCAATTTTTTACTAGGGCGTGACCCATTCATATTCAGCTAGTGAGTAGTGGAAAAGCATCCCACTCCAGGCGCACATTCCTCCTCACTGGGGCATGCTGGATTGAGGGCCCCGACTGGAAATTTACAGAAAGCTGATTGATGGCGATAATGGATGCAAGGGCGCTGAGGGTAAGTTTTTGGAGGCTTCTTGTTATACCGTAGTAAATTTTGTCACGTTAAACACTAAGGGTTTTGCTAGGTAATGTTTTTTATTCTGTCAAGACCACGCCCTTGATTCTTCCCGCTCATTTCTTTGATCAGTTATATTGCTACTAGGATAGCATACACAGGTTTGTTATTTCACAGATAATGCTCACGGTTAAGACAGATTAGGTCAATATTGTGTAAAAACTAGTTATTATCAACAGAAGCGACGGGTGTATGCAGTCTGGGTTGGTCATAAATCACCTTTTATGTCCAAAGCTCATGACTACTGGTTTATTTACTTTACTTCACTTAAGGCATAATCCGTACTTTTCTCTATGTACCGTTCATTGTTTGAAGACATCAACCATAGTGTTCATATAACAGGACCTTCAGAGGCTAAATATATTATAAAATTTAATAGATGGACTAATTTTTCTTAGCCTAAATCTATCTTTTTCCTACGATAAACGCTGGTCACAGAAGGCGTTTTTATTCCTTCTAACTGTCATGAGACACCACTGCCATTGTGTTGGTAGTGTGTGGGGTAACAAAGAATATTCTGAGACGCAACTTTTGTAATAAAACACACTGGCATCATCGTAATTTAATATGTTAGAATAATACATTTGACTATTCAACATCGTCCCTCTGTAATGGTTTGGAAATTACGTCTTTGATTGAACACTATCGTTTACTTGATACAGATTCAAAGGGAATAGATTTTTAAGTGGTTGTAAAACTAACAACAATATTGTTAAGCTAGGGCAAACGTAAAATTTAAGTTTTCCCAGCATCTAATAATCACACCCTCTTCCCTGACTCTACCTGAGCGGGATTCCATCATACTGTGATTAAGGTTTTCTCATAAAGAAAGTAGACACTTATGTATGTCACCGTGAGATAAAGACGAACAACACATGTACTTTGCTTTGAAATGCAGCCTTTCCCTTTAAGTTTTACTATAAAGGCATTTTTAAGAACGCGGTTGCAACATCATCAGCTCTCTAGTATTGGCTTAATGTGGGCATTGTCATGTGAGAACTGCCCAGTTAATTCCAAAGAAACCTAAGTAGAAGAAGGCGTTACGATTGTCGACTCCTCTTTTTTGTATGTAACTTTTTTGCTTTTTTGAAGTATCATTTTTGCCCCACAGTTTTTTCTACTTTAAGATTGCTGTTAAGTATGTCCGCTATGGACACCCTTGGCCTTAATTTATGGTCCCACACCTGATGGCATTTCTGTCTGTAGTAAGATCGATGCAGTTTTATATGACAACGCAGGTGATAAGATATCTATTTTATACTCTTTCCACAACTGGTGATTCTATTCAGTCAGTGATCCGATTTAAGTTATGTCTTCATGCCTTGAAAAGTACAATGAAATAAAGCAGTCCTTTTTTTATTCTATGATGGCATATTTAAGCTGCTTATTTAAAGTTGACCTCCATCTCGGACAATCCATGTGTGTTTGAAATTGCACTAATGTAAAGACTAGGACATTGTTCAAACATGAAATAATTATATAAACAACGAAAGCTTCTTTGACAGCTACCGTGCACTATGACTTAAGAAGTGGCGTTGTTTTTGTGAAAGATATTGCAAATATCAACATTACACTCCTGTTCATCCGACCATATTTGATTTCATTTTAAAATACCAATTTCCTTCAGGTAATTTCATGACACATATTGAGTTTTCAAAGTTAAAAAACTTAAACTTACGTACCGTCCGTCGAGCTGACCAACATAATAGATGCCTTAAATCACTCATAGAATAAGCATGGCATCTTTGATGTGAACGCCTCCTTCCCAATCCCATAATTAGGCTATACACGTGTAAACCATATAATAGAATAGTTTGATAAACATAACTGTTAAAGCAATTAGTATCATATATCATATGGATTATATTTATCATTTGATTCAAGAACTGGAACAGTTAAAATGTGCCGTTTCTATGAAATGATTCCAAGATCACATTTTACGGCCTTTTAAGCATTCAGCTTCTCTACACTTTTTTATAATCTGAGACAGGATTTCCAGTCTCTCATATAACCCAGAAACAACCAGCTATTTGTGACAGTAAGAGGTATTGGAGGGCCGTTTTAAGCGGTATATCACGTATAAACTATTGCCATGCTATCAAAGGCAACGCTTGCAAAGACAACATTACCCTGGCACACATACCATAGCCTCAAGATTGGACGCAAATTTTCTGCACGCATAATTTACCAAACCCACATGTGTTATCAGCAATTAGATCCGTCAAATTGACTAGACGCTATGCCTGGAAAGAGACTTTCATAGTGACTTTTAGTCCCTCGGTAACCTATATTTGTTTTGACACCATGCAGGGATAATACAATATACGTACATAAATGGGTCTGATGGGTTCATTTCAAGGTGGTCGTCCTCAAATGTAATGTTCAGCGCTAGAGGGCGTAGACGTCGACGAAAGGAGCAAAAAATGAACGTTTCAGTTAGCCACCTTTTTGTACTTTCAGTTGACAATTACTAAAAAAACCACAAAGTTCGACATTTTTAAGGGGGGTGTACTATAACAGGTTCCTAACTTTTGGGAAAATGAAGAACAACGTGACATTTTGCAGACGGCGGTGCCATGTAATTCTCATTATAATACGGAACAGAACAAATACGTACAGAAACAAACCCAATTTAGGAAAAGATGTCAATGGGATCAGTTTTGTATAAACTTTCATTTCACTCAGACAAAGACAAATAAATTCAACAAATTTTACTGTTGTCGCTATTTCGGTTCATGAGTAATGTAGATGAATCTATGTACGAGTCGTTTTGTTTTGACATCTTTCACCACTTTCAAACTTTTCCACAATAACAGCATTTAATTCTTATTACGATCTGATGAAAAGTATGTGTATCCATTTAAACAAGGAAACATCAAACTTCAATTTTGGTATACTGAACTTGTGTTTGTGTAAACCATTCTATTACATTTTATTATTTCACTAACCCGGTGTAAATTATATTGCACTTAACATCAGTGTATGCTCAGGCACCTTATGTTATTTCTTTGATATTTAAAACATGTTATTCCAACATTCCAAACCGCCAACCTGTCTGCACCCATTTACTTATCACACCTACACGTAAGCAAACAATGGCAAGAGAGATTATAAAAGACAGCGTCACATTAAGTAAAAGTAACTCATCGGATGCACTTACACCGCGTGGGGTTATGTTGAACAATACACCTTACCTTTGAACACTCCCATTAAAGAAAATAAAGTTGTCACTTCAATAGTACATACAATTGCTCAATTTAATCAGTCCCCTCCCACTCTACCCCTCCAAGTCTTTTCAGTATATTTTGTACTAAGTACTAACCTATGAACTAATCACTTAAGCCTCGGTCACAACCGGCCGTACGGGCTCTTACGGGCTGTTTGCGTCCTAATTTTGCGCAGAATCTCACGTTCAGCGCAAGTCCTTCTTACGCAATTTCGAGTTCGCAGACAGCCCGTAAGCACGTACGGAGGATGTTGGACATGTGCGTCCGGTTGTGACCGAGGCTTTAATTTTGATATGTAAAATACGTTCTACTCTTTTATAGAACCGTTACATTGTTAATGTTTTAATGATGACCGAATGCATTTCAATATATTGTACATACATAATGATGAAATATACTGTGTCTTTTAGAAATAAATTATTGTTTCTCAAATGAAGCAGCAGGGCTGTATGTCAGATAGTTGAAGACCGCTAACCAATTTTCAACTTGCAAAGGCGGTCCATGATACAGATTTATTTTCATGACGAACAACAAAATTGCCAACAAACAAACAATTCATTCAAGTTATATGTGTAATATTTATAGAAATATAATCCATCAAACAAATTTAAAACGACTCCATAAAACGCACAATGATTATATTCTTGACAGTTCACTGACAAATGTAGAATACTGTAGAATAATGTAGAATACTGAATAAATTAATATTGTTAAAGGTAAATCTTAAACCGGGTTGCCTTGCATAAAATTTATGCACTTATGTAAAGCCCTAATGGCCTCCGCCGCATCGGAGGACCATTTCCAGACGTCGCGCAAAACTGTCGAACACCTGAGCACATTCCTCTCAGGGAATTTCCTCGATTTTTGCCGTGATTGCTGCCTTTCAGTTCACCAATTGTTTGAGGGTTGTTCTGGTACACATTAACCAGAGGGGATCACCCTGTATAACATTTGTAAAATAATTGATATATATATATATATATATATATATATATATATATATATATATATATATATATATATATATATATATATATATATTTGAAGTATCATATTTTCTCAAAATACAGAATTCATTTTGAGCCTATCTCTGGCACCCCTCTCCTCAAAATACATTATATTAATACCAAATGATACGTTTTTTTTCAATATGACACTTTTTTCATGTAGAATATATGTGCTCTGTGGCTACTGCTTCTGTCCACCAAGGCAACAAAAAGTTTTAGTGTGGTCGAAATGGCAGAGGGATTTAATAACTTCCCAAAGGGACCGCTCCAGGATGATAGTGAGTATTAAACTACTAAGCACGAAATGCTTTCTCTTCTAGCTAATTTGCATTAAAATGCTTCATAAGATGTCACTAAAGTGAAAGTAAAACCGAAGAGTTAGGCCTTTATGCTGGTTCATTAATTAAGTAGTTACATGTATATCATACAATCCATTCTTTTCTAAACATTTTTGACATCGAAATTATAAAACACTACCAATTTTGTAATATGTGTCATTTTGCTTAATAGGTGGAAGCTTGCGGATAAGAAGACAAACAGACGGCCAGACTGGTGAGATCTTATACATGTTCTTCTCTTTGATTTATATTTAATTCTTGTATTATTTGTTGTGAGAAATGATACAAAGATTGAATATTGCGCCCCCCTCTCTTTGTCTTTCTTTATCGCTCTATATTAACTTGTTGTAACAGTGCAATAAAATGTAATGAGTAACAGAGTCTTTAGCCTCGGTCACAACCGCCGTACGGGCTCTTACTGGCAGTTTGCGTCCTAATTTTGCGCAGAATCTCACGTCCCACGCAAGTCCTTCTTACGCAATTTCGAGTTCGCAGACCCCGTAAGCACGTACGGAGGATGTTGGACATGTCCAAAAGATTCTACGAATAGCCTGCGAACAGCGAGGCCGCAAGCGTAACTTGCTCCCCTCGCACGGAGTTAGCAAGAGAGACGCGCGTTGTGCAAGACGCACGTCGCAAGCAATGAAGGAGCAAGTGCCCTTTGCGTGTTGAGTAAGGCGCACGCCCTCACAACTAACGAACAAAGTCGAGAGCACACCGGGAATGCGTCGCACGTGCGTCACCCCCCACGCCTGATGTATAAAAGGCGTGCTCACGACGCACGCTCGTGTCTTTACAATGAACGTCCACTGTGTAACGTGTACGACAATTTCGTGCGTCCGGTTGTGACCGAGGCTTTTACTGTTGTAAGTTGTATGAAGTACCAAATACTGACGACATTCAGTAGGTGTAACTTGGAATGTATTTAAAGTTTCTTAAAGTTGTGTAGCAAACTAAAGCGTTTGTGGATACTTTGAACGTTGGAGACATGATCAAAGCATAAAATCGTTGACATTTTGAAATACAAAAACCTCATTTTAGAGACACTTCAGACTTACCGTGTATCTCTACGGGTTTATTTCAATAAAAATGATTTTTAAACCTAACCTATTCTTGTCCTCCCTTTTCTACTCATCTTCTCTCTCATAATGATTGTTCTTTTTGTCTCTATTTTCAGTAAAAACTGCTGGAGGAACAGAATTTGTGATAATGTTTATGAACAATATTGTAGAGTCCAGTGACACCACACCCTTAGAATTATATTACACTGGCGCTGATGACGCCATAAGCACAAGGATAAATGTCAATGTGACATACTACAGCCCGGCAAGTGGAAGCATACAGCATATAGAGCGTGTTTTGATGAGATCGACCGATATAGACTCCGTTCAATTAGACTACCAGCTGAGGACTATGACAAAAAATTCCATATCCAACTTTGGAGTTCAGGTGACATCCAGCGAAGCTATTATTCTGTACGGTATGAATAAAGCGCGTTATTCCTCCGACGGCTTTCTTTCTATCCCTGCCTACGTACCCGGAAAAGAGTTCATAACAGTTGGCTATCACCCTCCCACCACCGCATCGCAGATAGGCATAGTGGCCCAGCAGGACAACACCATGGTAACTGTGAGGCTACCGGCTAACAGAGTCTTACCTGGCAACATCACTACGTCCATCGAGGTGAGGGATCCAAATACTCAAGCCATTGTTACAGCAGGAGGTACAATCACCGTTACACTTAATCGTTTGCAAACCTACCTTATTGTAAGTAATGCCGATGACGGAGAACTACCAGCAGCTTTTAATTTGTTGAAGGGAGATTTGACAGGTACACATATAACCTCAGACAAAGACATATCTGTCTTCAGTGGTAACATCAGGACTTCGATATTGCCCCCTGCTAGTATAGATCAGCCTTCGAGAGACCATTTAGTAGAGCAGCTGCCACCTTTGGAGACATGGGGTCAAAACTTCATCACCGTTCCAGTCCCACGACCAGCGAGCACAGCTCCTCTGTACGATTTGTTCCGGATAATCAGCGGCTCCCTTAGTCCCAATACCATCACCATATATCATAGCAGTGATAACATTACAACACTAACCATCAACAACCAGGGTGGCTCTGTCGATGTCAAAATTGGTACCTACGCATACATCGTTTCTGCTTATCCAGTCTTGGTTGCCCAGTTTGTCTTGAGTCAGCAGGTTCTAAATGTTGACAAGGCAGATCCTAGTATGATCTTGGTCCCGCCAATTGAACAATACCACGACGATTACCATTTCACAACACCAGCTGCAGTTGGTACCACTTACGACCATTTTTTCCTAATCGCAATACGAGACAACTTCAGGGGTTCTGTGTTACTTGACGGAGCGGCGCTACCGTCCGATACAACTTGGACCACTATACCTGGTTTAGGTGGATACAGTGGGGCCGTACTGAGTATCGCTGCCGGTGGTCACAATATTACTCACAATTCTGAGACTTTTTTGGGTATACTGTATGGAGCCGGGGACAGAGAGAGTTATGGACTGCCTGTTGGAATGCGCTTCAATCGAATTGTTCCGGTAAGAATGATTAAATTAATATATGAACAATTTTACAGTTTGGAGAGATTACAATGTAGTCATTCAAATAATGTATAGTAAAACATCTTTTTTCACCACCTTTTCTTCAGTCATAATATACCCTAAAGGTACCCCCCCTCCCCCGATGAAATAGTATCCTATATCATTGTTATCATCCTTATGTGATGGTTGCACGACCAATCGCTTTAATTTGTTTGTCAGCCATTCCTTAGTTAGCAAAATACTTCGATGAATAATACCACACCTTTTTAAAACTATCAACCAAATTAGCAACTGAGGTCAAGTACCGTACTAGTGGGTTATATTTTGGATAGTGTTAGCTTGAAATATTGTTCAAAAATTTTTTTTTAAAGATAATATACCACAGCTAGCTGGCCTGTTAACGAAAAGAACTTATACATGCACAAAGCATAAATATATTCTTAAACAGACAAACTTGCAAGAAAAGGGGGGGGGTTGAATAAAGTGTCTAAGTGTCTGTAGGTTTTTATTGTTCTGTAACAAAACATGCGTGCTGTATGCCTAATATAACGGTCACTTATGGACATGGGCATACAATTTGTTAGCAACCATGTTTGAGTTGTGGGAGGACGACTTTTTGTCCTGACAAGAATTGACTCTCAGTATTCGTGTCTGTCAGGAAAAAATAAGTTACCGTTTCATTAAAATTTGCTTTGACGGAGTTATTCACACTAAGTCTGCTCTTTTGGTTGAATTCTGTTAAGTGGTTAACGAGCAGAACCTTTCCTAATTTTGAGGAAATCAAAAATGTTCAGTTTTTAAATTTAGAAATGCATTGGCCCTTGGTATGGTAAGTGATTAAAAGTAAAAACAACCCCATGGGAACCTTAATGCTCTCGTTTTATGCTCAAAATCCGCCAACACTATGGGTTTGTCATTCAACTCCCCTAAAATAACACCGACCAAGCCTCAAATTTAACTGCCATGCTCTTTGAATTATCATATTTGAAAAAGCAAAACAAAACGAGACAAAAAAAAAGTCAGTTTCGTCGCTCGTTAAGCAACTTATCCACTTTGTCAGACCTTCGAAAAAAATATCTTATAATTAACTTAATGATGTCCCGTTTTCTTTTTTCAGCTTCCTCCAGGTATGAACGAGTGCTCAACCCCTTAACTCGTAGCTGAAAACAAAAGTTTGATGTTTAATCTTTGTTATACTTAGTATCAGAATATCAATATTTAAGTAATAGTCGTGATTCTATTATATGATATTGCTTAAATGTCACAAAATGTGATCAGAATTTAGTAGAAATGTGGGCAGATGAGCTAATTGATTTTAAAATAATCATAAATATCATTCTACGTGTTTTATGTTTTTAACAAAGGTAAACCGTTCTAAAACCTGGCTAATCAGTACTCTTTTACAGGCCCAACAGGACCAACTGGACCGACAGGTCCAACAGGGCCTACGGGGGCCACAGGCGCAACTGGTGAAACTGGTGCAACTGGACCTGCAGGACCCAAGGGAGATACTGGTCCGAAGGGAGACACAGGGGCAACGGGAGCCACTGGAGGGACGGGTGCTGCAGGCAACACTGGGCCAACTGGGCCAACTGGACCCACTGGCAGTAAAGGTGCTTCCGGAGAAAAGGGTGCCATTGGTTCCACTGGTCCAACAGGTTCCACCGGTGCCACAGGTGCTACAGGTCCTAGAGGAGAAACTGGAGCAACTGGACCACGTGGAAGTGTTGGTGAAACTGGGCCGCAAGGTCCAAAAGGTGCTGTAGGTGCGACAGGCCCTGCTGGTATGACTGGTGCAACAGGTTTAAAGGGGGATAAAGGTGGCACCGGAGAAAAAGGAGCTATTGGCCAGACAGGAGCAACTGGCATGAAAGGCACCAGTGGACAACAAGGCCCAACTGGGCCCGTTGGGCCCACTGGTGTAACAGGGCAGAAAGGTAGCAAAGGGGAAATTGGCATCAAAGGAAACTCTGGAGTGGATGGTATAAAAGGTGAAAAGGGTGTACAAGGGGACAAGGGCAGCCTTGGTTCAACAGGACCGAAAGGGAATCAAGGGAATACCGGGAATACAGGGCCAGCTGGAGCAAAAGGACAGAAAGGTGAATTTGGCGCAACAGGGGAAACGGGACCTGTTGGCCCAACTGGACAAAAAGGAAATTCTGGTGCAATTGGCGCAACCGGACCAGCCGGCAATAAGGGAGAAAAAGGGCAAATTGGTGCAGTAGGTGCCACTGGCGCCACAGGCCCAACTGGGGCAATTGGCCCAACAGGCCCTCAAGGACAGAAAGGAAATGTGGGTGCCAAGGGCGAAATAGGAGCCAAGGGATCGATAGGAAATACTGGTGCGACTGGCAGTACAGGCCAGAAAGGCGACAGAGGACAGATTGGACCAACAGGTCCAACAGGATTGACAGGCTCCCAAGGTATACAAGGAGAAACGGGTCCTAAGGGAGACAAAGGCATGCAAGGAGAGAAAGGTACACAAGGTGAAATTGGTCCGACTGGCCCCACAGGAAATAAGGGAGAGCAAGGAGCTAAGGGAAATGTTGGCAATACTGGACCAGTGGGAAGTAAAGGGGACAAGGGAGAAATTGGAGCAGTAGGTCCAACTGGCAGCACTGGCGCTACTGGGTCTAAAGGGGACAAAGGAGATCTTGGCCCCAAAGGTGTTCAGGGTCAAACTGGACAGACAGGTCCTCAAGGCAATACTGGAAATAAAGGAGAAGTAGGGCAAAAAGGAGAACAAGGAATACAAGGAAATACCGGTCCCACTGGGGATGTTGGGCGTACAGGAGAGAAAGGGGCCATTGGTGATAAAGGGCAGAAAGGTGTACAGGGTTTTACTGGAGCAACTGGATCTACTGGCGCCACAGGTGCTACAGGTGCCACAGGAGCCACTGGTCCTAAAGGTGATTTAGGATCAAAAGGTCAGAAAGGTGCTATTGGACAAACAGGAGTTCAAGGACCCAAAGGATCACTAGGGCCTACTGGAGCGACTGGCGTCACCGGGAATAAAGGTGAAAAAGGTGTTCAAGGCCAAATTGGAAATACTGGACCAAAAGGAGCCAAGGGAGAATTAGGCAACACAGGGCCTACAGGAAGTGTTGGTCCGACTGGTGCAACTGGACCACAAGGGATTTCTGGAATTAAGGGGAATGTTGGAAACACAGGGCCTACTGGTTCTACGGGTGCGATTGGCTCCACTGGAGCCACGGGTCCAAAAGGAAATGTGGGAAATACGGGTCCAAATGGACAAAAAGGAGTGCAGGGAGAGAAGGGCAATGAGGGGCCGACTGGAGCCACTGGAACTACAGGGGCCACAGGCCAAAAAGGTGCAATTGGTGGCACTGGCCCAACTGGGGCAACTGGTTTAACTGGTCCTATAGGAGTAACAGGCGCGACTGGTGCTGTTGGACAGACGGGCCCAGCTGGAAGCACTGGACCAAAGGGTAATAAAGGAGAGATCGGTGCATCTGGGCCAACTGGTCCAAAAGGCAATATAGGGGCAACAGGAAACACTGGAGCTACTGGTAGCACCGGAGCAACTGGACCCGTTGGTTCTACTGGTCCTGTAGGTTCTACTGGAGCAACAGGGGTTACTGGCGCTAAAGGGAATATAGGAGCCACGGGACCAATTGGTGCCACAGGAGCAACTGGTGCCACTGGTATCCAAGGTAACACAGGACCAAAGGGAGAAAAAGGTAATATAGGTAATACGGGAGCAACGGGTGACAAGGGTGCTCAGGGTAATACAGGACCCAAGGGACAGAAGGGGGCCTTAGGTGCTAAAGGGCAAAAAGGTGAATTTGGACAGAAAGGTGTCAAAGGAGAGTTAGGAGAAAAAGGTTCCGTTGGTGCGACAGGAGTAACTGGGTCCAAAGGAGAAAAAGGAAGCATTGGGAGTAAAGGTGACAAAGGTTCAATTGGTTCAACAGGACCAGTTGGGGCCACTGGCTCCCAGGGAAACACTGGACCCACCGGTGCAACGGGTTCCACTGGTCCAACTGGTGTTACTGGTGTGACAGGAGCTAAGGGCACTAAAGGTGATCAGGGTGTCCAAGGCAATACTGGCCCTGTCGGATCAACTGGTGCCACGGGCCCCACGGGCTCCACTGGGGCTACAGGCCAAACTGGACCAAAAGGAATTCAAGGGCAAACAGGATCCAAAGGATCTGTCGGGGATAAGGGAAGTAAAGGTGATGTGGGAAATACTGGTGCTACCGGACCTGTGGGTGCAACTGGAGCTATGGGAGGCACTGGACCTGTAGGTGCCACTGGTCAGAAAGGTGCAGTTGGTGCCACAGGAAATACAGGGCCGAAGGGAAACATTGGAAACACTGGACCGATAGGTGCAACGGGGCCAACAGGGGCAACAGGAAGCACTGGACCTGTTGGTGCCACTGGTCCTGTAGGTGCCACGGGTGGTAAAGGAAACAAAGGTGAAAGAGGTGCACAAGGTCTGACAGGAGCAACTGGTACAACTGGTCCTGTCGGTGCAACTGGTGTCACTGGTCCACAGGGAAATAAAGGCGATAAAGGTGAAATAGGCAACAGTGGCCCCATGGGTCCCAAGGGAAATGTTGGAGCAACTGGAGCCACAGGTTTAAATGGAAATACAGGGCCAACAGGGGTGACTGGACCGGTGGGTGCCACTGGAAATACAGGCCTCCAAGGTTTAACAGGATCAACGGGTGTAACAGGTCTAAAGGGTCAGAAGGGTGAAACAGGGAATGTAGGCAGTACTGGTCCAACTGGCCCCGTGGGATCCACAGGCAAGTGCATTACCTAGCTAAGCTGGATATAACGGGTTTAATATCTAGAGACGTATATATTAAATGCTAACCCTTAATGGAATCAATTTTAAATGCTTGTTTTAGGCATAACCGTGTCGCTCAATTTATTTTTCGTTTATATGAATCATTGCAATTTATATATATAACATAAGCCTGAGTTTTTGAAAAAAATTTAATGATTAGGCACTACTGGGCCACAGGGCAACTCTGGTCCAAAGGGCGAGATAGGTGAAAAGGGGGCTGTTGGCAGTACAGGTCCAGTTGGAAGCACTGGTGCAACAGGGCCAGTAGGTGCAACTGGAGCCACTGGACAACAAGGACCAAAGGGAGATGTTGGAAACGTAGGTCCCACTGGCCCTAAGGGTGCTGTAGGTGCCACAGGTGAAACTGGACTGATTGGTAATACAGGCCCGATGGGTCCTAAAGGCAATAACGGCAATACTGGAGCCACTGGACCTGAAGGTGCCACTGGTCCCCAAGGACCAAAAGGTATCCAGACGTCTTTTAGCCAGTCCTCTTCTTGTTGAACAATAAACTGGATAATTATAACTTTTGAAATGTCAAAAGTACTACATTATTCGTGATAAAATATATTGATACTTATAAGCAAATATTTCTGTAACGTGAAAAACAAAAATATTGTGTAGATTTTTAAAACTTCTATATTCTTTGGCACTGTTACTTATGGTCAGCATTGTTATTGCCAAATTTTCTCACTTAGGTGAAAAGGGGATTCAAGGAATTTCAGGCATTACCGGTTCTAAAGGAAACCAAGGCGAAAAGGGCGTTATCGGACCCACTGGGCAAAAAGGGGAACAAGGAAATACGGGGTCAGTTGGCCCAACTGGTGCAACAGGACCTATTGGACCTAAGGGGAATGTAGGGGCAACTGGATCCACTGGACCTGTTGGTGCGACAGGACCTACTGGTACAAAGGGAGAGAAAGGTGTCATTGGGTCCACTGGACCAAAAGGAGCCGTTGGCGATAAAGGAAGCAAAGGTGATGTTGGACCCATTGGTGCTACTGGCGCAACAGGGCAGAAAGGAGAGACTGGTGAAAAGGGTGTGCAAGGTATATCGGGGATAACAGGTGCCAAGGGAGAACAGGGCCTACGAGGACCAAAGGGTGAAGTAGGAGAAAAAGGGAGCAAAGGAGAGATAGGAAACACTGGTTCGACAGGTGCAACAGGTTCTGTTGGAGCAACAGGCCCCGTGGGAAATACAGGTAATGCTTTAATTATTGTGTTGTGAGCACTTTATGAATTTTAGCCATGTTTGAGTATTGCGGTATATTTACGCGCGTTATTTATGGGAGGAACTCTCTAACATATCATATACATTAGCTGATGCTGTTTAAAACGGATTCTGATCATTCCATATTAGGGGCAACTGGTCCATCGGGACCAACGGGAGGTACAGGACCACAGGGACCAAAGGGTGAACAAGGAAATAAAGGAGATCAGGGGAATTCGGGACCGATAGGTCCAGTCGGTTCCACTGGATCTGTTGGTCCGACAGGTGCGACAGGATCCACAGGTCCAGTTGGAAGTACGGGCCCCATTGGACCTACTGGAGGCACAGGGTCTATGGGACCCACAGGACCTACAGGGGTCAAGGGTGAACAAGGTGTCTCTGGGATAAAAGGCCTGAAAGGAAATGTTGGTAAGTTATATTTCCGTGCAGCAGTTTTAAGATGGTCGTTTTAAGATGAGTTTAATGATGTACGAAGAATAAACAATAAGCACAAGATAACAGTAAATATTCCTTACATTAGACATAAATATTATTGCGTTTAAGTGAATGTGTCATCGATTTGACTAGATTCTTCTTTTACGTTAAGGCGCTAAAGGAGAAATCGGAGAAAAGGGTTCCAAAGGAGATCTCGGGTCGACGGGCTCTACTGGACCAACAGGTCCTTTTGGTCAAAAGGGTGACCGGGGAGCTACGGGACCAGTTGGAGCTACTGGACCACAAGGCATCGGTGGACCACCAGGACAAAAAGGAGTCCCTGGCTCAGCTGGCCCAACTGGAGCAACAGGCCAGAAAGGTGAAGTTGGTGGTGTTGGAGCAACAGGAGCAACTGGTCCACAGGGTGCAACTGGAAACAAAGGTTCAAAGGGCGAAGTTGGGGTCAAGGGGGAGGTGGGTGCAACAGGAGTATCAGGACCCCAAGGTGCAGTTGGCGCAACTGGTTCGACTGGACCTATGGGTCCAACAGGAGAGAAAGGGGCGCTCGGCCAGAAGGGCGAGCGGGGATTGGTTGGACCAACTGGACTTAAAGGTAATGCAGGAGAAAAGGGAGAAAAAGGAGCATTGGGATCTAAAGGAGATACTGGATTAACTGGTGCTACAGGATCAAGTGGCCCCACTGGACCTCAAGGGAACAAAGGTGAACCAGGTGCTCAAGGGCCAAAAGGTGAACCTGGTTTTAATGGTACAAGAGGACTGAAGGGAGATGTTGGGCCACAAGGGCCACCAGGTAAATTATTTTTAAAATATATATATATATATATATATATATATATATATATATATATATATATATATATATATATATATATATATATATATATTCAACATAACATCGTACGGTTTTGGTCTTCTGAACGCACAAAACTGTATAATTTGCATATGCTATGATTTCAATTCAAAACAATACACGGAGCTCTTTTAAGTAGATAATATTAAGTGCACTTAATTCTTACTTTGTTCTTAGCATGCTACCTATTTTTCTTGTTCTTTTACAGGAGTAACCGGTAAGGATGTCCTTCCGATGTTAGGGGAATACAGACTTGGTGAAATATTTTAAAAAAGTGATAACGAAAGCTTTTCGTGTACAATTATGCTGCATCAACTATCAATGGATGGTTAATACACAGATAAAGGTCACTCTCCCCTTGATTAATTTGTGAAAATTTGGATAATACAATTATGATGCAACAAGCAGTGCTGAAAAATAACAATACTGAGCTGAAACATATAGCAAAAAAATGTGTTATCTGTCCATCTCCCTTCAGTAACTTAGTCAGGTGTGTGTCTATTTCAGATGTCGACGAGTGTAACTTTAATAATGGTAACTGTAGTCAGCTGTGCATCAATACAATTGGGAGTTACTACTGCTGCTGCTACGATGGGTATGAACTAGAAAAAGAAAATCTAGTAGTGCATAGTCGATTGGCAGATGTTTCCCAATGTCTTGTCACAGGTAGGATATATATATATATATATATATATATATATATATATATATATATATATATATATGGTACATTTTCATTACATTTGGATTTGCAGGTATAATTTTATTTCTGAAGCATATGAAGAAGCATGCTACAGTTTGTTTCATATTCAATTTTGTCTAAGTTAAGATAATTGATTTCATTTATTTTGTCCCACTGTCGCTAAGTTGAATTATGTACTGTTTACTTAAACACCCGATTTAGTGACTCGTTGTGTGACAGTTTATATTTATCCGTACACTTATATAAAGATAATCCAACGCCAGGTGTGATCTCGCCGATTTATATTATTTTTTACTTAAATCGATAAGAATTAACAAAGTTGTTTTTTCAGGATCAAGGAAGAAAAGACAGACAGCGGATTCTACAGGTTAGTTCCAATTTTAAGGCAATTTAGGTTCTTGTTTTTCATATGTTTTAAATTATGTCATATCCAACATCTTTCATTTACTGGAGAAGGTTGTCGTCTTAAATAGTCAATGTGACATTGTTCTTTGACACGGCCATTTTGTGCTGTAAGTAAAATTTAACTGATGGTTACATTTCATTACATCCAGACATCATCGACGCAGAGGGCAATGTGTATATGCTTATGTACCTTAACAACATAGTAAATGACAGTCCGGACAATACAGCCACCCAGGAGATGTTTGTTACCGCCGGCAAACAAGATGTTAATCAAACTGTTGTGGTAACAGTAACCTATTACGATACCAGCGGGGTGAAGGTATCTTTCGACTATACCATAAACCCCGGTGCCGTTAGAAGAATTGATCTCTCAGGAAGAGGGCTGTTGACAACTGGAACAGGAATGTCCATGAATGGCATAGAACTAAATAGTTCGAACCCTATCATTGTCTACCCTGTTAACAAAAAGTCCTATTCTACTGATGGTTATTTAGCTCTTCCGGTTGATGGTTTGGGTGTGAGATATTACGCTGTGTCCTACCCTCCATATGATGAAGAATCTGCTTCAGTATCTTTAATTGGAGTTGTCTCTCCGTCAGACAATAATATTGTCCTCATCAAATTACCCACTCTGGGTGGACCAATCAGTTTCAATGGTTTCCAGTACGGAAGTGGCGAAACTATTAATATAACCCTGCAAAAATTCCAAACAGCACATATAGAGAGTGGCTATGATCTGACAGGAACTTTTATTAATAGCCAGGAACCAGTGTCTGTATTTAGTGGAAACGGTCGAACAGCAATTCCTAAAACAAGAGCCTCAAGGGACCATCTTGTAGAACAAATTCCACCAGTGCAATCATGGGGACGAGATTTTGCAACAGTTCCAATCCCGGATAGAACAGTTGGAGATTACTTCCGATTTGTTGCTAGTCTTGAAAGCACAACTATTTCTGTTACTAGCAGCAACGGGACCAAATGGACGTACACTATAGCTAATGCTGGTGGTTCTATACAGGATATCGTCAATTTCAAATCTACTGACCGCTACCGCATTGTGTCCAACAAGCCAATTTTGGTAATGCAGTTCGTTACAAGTCAGTTAACGGCATCGGACGGCGAAGTGGCTGACCCAGCTATGGTCCTGATACCTCCTGTGGAGCAATACAGCCGAGATTATCACTTCTCACTGCCAAGTTCGCAAAGTGCTATTATTTTGGGTAACGAGCCCTTCCGACATTTTGCGCTCATTGTCATAGAGGACATGTATAAAAATGATCTACTGCTGGACGGTGTTGCTGTGACTTCAGTAAATTGGTTGAGCATTGCAAATAACCCTGCTGCAACAGCGAAAAACAATCTCGTCGGAGGCTATATAAATGTGACTGGTGAGAACATGCCGCATGTTATCAGCAGCAGTAGAAGTGAACCGTTCACTTTTATGATGTTACTGTATGGTGCAGGAGACAGAGAAAGCTACGCTTTTCCAGTGGGGATGAAATTAATCAAAATAAATCCGGTAAGGAAATAGATTTGTCTCATGAGGGTTCTCTCTCTCAACATAATAATAATAATTTTGATAATAATATGTATTTAAACGACAGTAGTTACATGCTAGGATGATGCGTGCTATAAATACATGCTTACAATTTGTAACTTGATTCAAGCATGCTTTGACGAATGTAAATAACCCTAATCTCAGTAATTTTTCAATATGAAAACCACAAAAAACTTCTGAACCTATCATTTTAGTGTGTTTTTCAAGTATCTTATCTTTTTAAGTAATTTGAAAAAGGCACAATGTATATCGATGTTTGTTCTCTAATTTTTATAATGAATGTTTATTAATTTTCCTTTTTAACTTCATATCCTTGTCCCTGCAGCCTTCTCCTCCAGGTAACCGAATTTTGTTTAATTGAATTAGAAACCTGTATGTCAGTAACAAATTCAATCTGTATCACCTGTTATCTGTTTCAAGTCAAATGTAGATATACTTTTGTTTTACTAATTAAGTAAATTTAATATGGGGAAGTATGGTATATTTCAAACCCCAACATCCCATTTCATCAAGGAAAGTAATTAGAAAGGCATTTTCTGCATTTATCTACTGTGACTTATTTTATTCCAACTGGTAAACTTTATTGTACTGGCAAACTCTTTAATTCCCCAATGTCACGTTCCAGTCTGCCGTACCAATGTGGTTGGAGAGTGCTGTTCGTGTGACGTTGGTGGCGGTGTTATGATGCCATACAGTGGAGACTGCTGCATAGGTAATTTCCATGAGCTTTCAAAGTGGAAAGAGGGACAGTCGATTTAACATTCAAATCTACCTGTCTAAATTTTGCTTTTTTTTTCTCAGTGTAGTATATTTTTAAACATATGTCCGGTGATAAACTGGCGATGGTGTGCTAATAACAATAACCTTTACCAACATAGAGGAAATTGTAAACATATCAACAAGACCGCTGATGTTTTCATTGGTGAAAAATAAAATGAGTAACAGTGCTGAACTGTTTTGGTTTCCTTCTGATGGTCCGTAACGTGCAACATACTAGTCTGCCATTAACCTTTTTTATTTTTGCTTTATTTAATACATATATGACGTTATATTTTCAGCTGAAAATGTGGAGTGCTACTCGCCGTGCTGTGGAATAGTGTATTGTTATTGTCAAGTTGGAAGCGTTCGCGTTCCACTTAATAAAACAAACTGCATAGGTAGGTTTCGTTTTATCAAAACTTTTCTGTTATCACCAAGCAATATTTTAATCATTAATTTGTATTGTATAAGGTTCTAAAGTGTAACTCCCTTCTAATCCTGTAATGAACTCTCTGTCCTTAGATATATGAAAAAGTAAACTTACAAAAATTTGGCCGTGGCTACCATGTATCAATTTTTATTGTTATTCGTAGATACCAACGAGTGTGCAATAGACAACGGAGGTTGTGCTCACACGTGCACAAATACTCAGGTTGGACTCGGTTTTAACAGACGTGGCTATAACTGTAGCTGCTTTGATGGATATAGATTGTCCGACGACAGCCATGAGTGTTTGGGTAAGTTTTTATTAATTTATTTATCTATTATTTTTGTATTTATCGGTGATATTATTTTACATGCACCAATTTGTGATAAGATAACGTGTGTGAGCGTTTTATGAGATGCCCTGAGAGCTGAAAAGATAAACGTGCATACGTTCACTCAAGTATTTTGAAGCCCATTGAAATTAACTGTGGTTAGCACCATTAGGAATCGGCCGTTTTAAAAAGATGCACAATGTATAACTCTGGATAGAATAACTGTTACTGCATTACTTCAATTAATGGATAACACGAGAAAAAGATCTAGTTATTTAACAAGGATAAACATCACATATGTATGATAGGGCCGAAGCCGGTCAATCTTCAGCAAACGTCAGTGGAAGTATTGATCCATGGGTCATCTTTTTCCGATATGATCTCTAGTTGTTCTTGGCTCGCGTATAGTTATCAGCAGTAGCACACGAGGAAGATCAAAAGTTACATTCTCGTTTTAGTTTGAGAGGTGAAAAAAATCTCCAGTTTGATATGGACACAAGTACAAACATAACACAACACGTTTTCGTTTTTTTTTTCAGATATTAACGAGTGTGAGACGGCGATAGGAAGTAACATTTGTGACAATAACCGTGACTGCGTAAACACAATTGGCAGCTTTTACTGCGTTCGCGATGCTATTCCACCTTCACCAGGTAAGCAAGTCTTTACTTTCATTTAGTGTTGCCATGAGGCGCTGTGCTGGATATCCCTTGAGTCACCAACAGAGTATAAGAGATTACGATGTGGCTTGAGGTTGATACTAGAACACCCCCCCGGACAATTCCCACAGAGGACACCCCCCCCCCCCACCACCACCAAAAATATACATTTATATGCAAATATAAATTAGTGTAAAGTTCAAAACATTTCATTCATTTTAAGAATATTTTTACAGTGTGATAATAGAACTTCATCATTAAACAAATTACTTTATAACAAATTCGTTTTTTTATTAAGTACAAGTACAGAAAGTATTATTAAATATCTCATCAAAGTATAACCACCTATCCTCCAGGTAAAGGTGGGGAAAACAGACGAACGGGTAAATAGATAAGAATATTTTCAGTGTGGTGGGTAGGTGGGTAGAAGTCAAGCAGTTAAAAGTGATGCAAATAATCAAAGGGATGCCTAGATAAGCGAGAAAATTTGTTTATCGCACCTTTCCCTAGAGATGAACCTTGATTCGAGGCTTACTTTAATCAAGGTTGGATTAATGAAACAATTAAAAGTAACAGTTATATCATCAAAGTGTTACCTGAATGAATGAGATCATCTGTTTACCCCACTTTTACTAGGTGATATACTTTGATCAGATTTTAAATTAAATTTTCTATACTTCTATTTCTAAAATTTTTGTTTACTTGTACTCCATGAAAATAATTTGTTAAATGAAATTAACATTTTCTATCCTCGAGTTGCATCATCACACTAAGAAATATTCATTAAATGGATGAAAAGATTCGAACTTTTTGCTTTTTCATTTATATTTTTATACAAATAAATATTCATTGGGGGAGGGGGGATTGTCCTGGGGGGAATTATCCGGGGGGGATTGTCCTGAAACCCTTGAAGCTGTTTGTTTGTTTGTTCGGCTAAATTTGCCTGATGTCAACGATTTAACCTACGTCTTTTGCTAATAAGGAAAGAAAATTGAATGCCACGCTCATTCTGCTAAAGAATTATTAAATTGTACTAAAATTTAATATACATTTGAAGAAATGGCATTAGAAACGTAGGCAGAAAGGAAAGGAAATTGTGACTTATAGTCAGTTTTATAGAAAATATAAAGTCCATCTGACGTTTGTGTACTGCTATCACCACAAATTAATTTAATATTAATTTCAGTGTACTATATTCTATATAGTAACAGGGATGTAAATGAGATATAATTCTTTGATTATAACCACCACTTTATTTTAAGCCGCGTCCGGTTTAGAAGGAGGGCCACAGGTAATTCGAATGGCCCAACAGACAACCAGTACCCAGTTTAATTCACTTACTATTTGGACAGCAGTCCTTTCCATACTGCTCGTGTTGGTAATAGCATGGAACTTCCGAAAATGGCAAACAGACAGGCGAAGAAAGAAAAAGGAAGACGATATCATGGATTCTGCGTCCATAGAGACATTTAGTCCTCGCGATATTGATTTTTCATTACGTGGCAAAACAAATGACGCCTACATAAAGAACGAAGAAGAACAGTCTAATGATTGTAATTAACTCTCTTGCTCACGAGGAAAACTGATGTCCATAGCATTTCTACCCCCTCTTTTGAAGAAGAATCGTTGAAACTTTCAGCACAGAATTGAAAAGTAGTGTGCCATAGTTGTAGAATGCTTCCATAACATGTATTCAATCTCTCTCTCTCATATATATATATATATATATATATATATATATATATATATATATATATATATATATATATGAGCGCGGATACATTTAGGTGGTCGAGACGGCACATTTATTAATTGTCACAATTAATTGGTTTAAACTGATTTGAAAACTTTTAAAATATGAGTTGGAGTACAGTGTAGAAGTCAAATAGTATATTTGTAAAGCGCCATATTTAACATATTGTACAGTGCTTTCTTTATTATTATTTTTTTTTAAGTCACTTGGCCTTCTTTTTTCCCCACTCATTTACGAAAAAGAATAAGCAATCCACTACAGTGCCCTATGTCAGAAATGCCTGTCCTTAAATATGTTGTTGCATAATATTTGGACTCCTTAAGATTTCTTTAATCTAGTTTTTTCTTTTTAATTCAAACGAGGCAAATCCGCATTCAAGTTGATTAAGTAAGATTGTGAATGAGCATTCATGTGGAATAAGCTATGATTACTTAGTTAAAGTCTTGACAAGAACAGGTGGTCACTGTACTGTTTAAAAGATCAAATATTTGCAAACCGGGATTACGCAATCTATATAGACACACTTAATTGTGCAACTATTTGAACAAACCTTCTGTTTATTATTTTGTCACGAACCTCCTTCATGTGTCCGATGTTTATTCATGTAATTTTCGCTGCTTCTTAGAATTGTGCGAAATTAAATTAGTAGTTGAGTTTGACTTTTGATAATTAATTAATATGTTGTTTTGCGAGGATGGAAAATTCAAACCATGTTTACTGCGCGTAGAATTAAACGAGGAATAGTCTATGAAATAGTTGCTGTAAACTGTGTTTTCAACTAAACCTTGTGTAAAAGGATGTCACAATTGTAATCTTGCCTGAAATACAGAATGTATGTAAACTGTTTGAAACTTACATTTGTAGATGTAAAACTATTCAAGCGACCTTTTTATAATAAATTCTTGGAAATTTAATTTTGGTAATCTTTAGTGCTAGAAGGGGTTTCTGTGTCTTCAGTAAATTTAGCATAGCAAATAACCCTGCTGCAACCATCTCGTTGGAGGCTGTATAAATGTGACTGGCGATAACATGTCGCATGTTATCAGCAGCAGTAGAAGTAAACCGTTCACTTTTATGATGTTACTGTATGGTGCAGGAGACAGAGAAAGCTACGCTTTTCCAGTGGGAATGGAGTTTATCAAAATTAATCGCACACGAGCACACGAGCACACAAGCACGCACGCACGCACACACACATGCACATACACAGTCCTACCAAAACACCTTACCTGGAATCACATGTAGGAAGTACAGGAAGAAAGAAGTAAGTAATAAATTAATTTACGAGCAACAAATACGAATTTGTGATACTTGCTACTGGATGGAAAAAAATCAGTAAGAGCTCCATACCTATCAAATATATACGTGTGTGTTTATACTATCAATATGATAATCTGTTATCGTTCTAAGATATTGTCTAGCTTTATTTATTTAAAATATAAACATTTGCATCTTTATTTCGTCTTTAATGAAGGGTTTTCATTGAACCGTCTATAAGATTCCTTACTGATTGTTTTTTTTCTTTGAGAATTATGACAGGAGTTCTGCACGCCGCGGTGGGAGGTAACGGAAGGTAAAGAAAAACTGAACGTAAGGGGCCACTAAAATCAGGTAGGAAGAAAATATTTCTTGTCTTTTTGCGATTGTTTTATCATTGTTATACTTTCAATGAATACACCATTAATCTGAAGATTTTGATCACTGAATGAGATTCAACCTTGCTGATCTGATAAGTGATAGCTTCTTCTAAATGTCCATAAAATAAGGCTTCTATTGTTAGTCTGATGGGTTCTAGCTAACTGGAGATGAGGCACTTTATTGTCCGCTTTTAAAATTAGTTGAAAGGCAAGGGCATGTTTTGATTGTATTAATGGCATCCCTCAAGAAAGTGTTAGATATTATTCCTGGACATCAAAAGACAAATGTCAATCCAAAGTAAACGACTAACTTCAGGTAAAGGAGTTGTGTCTATGTAATAACCGCACTTTGCAAAAGCGGATCCAGGATTTATTTGAAGGGGGGTCCGGAACGACAGGCCTCGGATGCAAAGCCGACCATCGCCTCCTTGTTGTGAGGTTCTAGGCCTGCTCAGGGCCCCGAAAATTTTGTTGGTGTTTTGGAGAGCAAACAGTACGGTTTAGAACTATGATTTAGCTAGTCAAAATCTTAATTTCAAGAGGGGAATTTTGGTGTGATAAATTTTTCAGAAACTGAAGGGGACTGAAGGGGACCCCCCTGACACCCCCTTTCCCCCCTCTAAATCCGCCACTGCTCTGTAAACGTTTATGTCTTCAGTTGGATTATGTTTCCTGAAATGGAGCCGGTTTTATTTATTGTATATATTAACGTTGTAATAAAACAAAGTGATTTTGTTGGACGCAGCGATTGTGATTTTTCAATGGTAATAACCATAAATGGCAGTTTTACCCTTTGATGTTGTAAATAATAAAAAGGGTGGATGAGTCAACTAATTTGTTTGAGGATATATCTTTTCCATTTGACTGTCGCCATCAATGTTACCCGTGCACCAGAACAGTAGCTGTGTGGTGTTGAAACATTGTATGATGCTGATTATACACGATTATGACATATGTATTGCAAATGTCATCATATTTCAATATAATTTTTAGATGAATCTTTAACACTTTTTCTTCAGTCGCCGAGGTATGCCATATCTAAAACCATTCATGTACAATCAGGGTCGATAAATTTGTTTTTGTCATTAGTTTTAAGTAACTTTGTCAGTGAAGATATAACAAAAACTTGTGAATATCACTCGTGGCAATAAAAATAATAATTTTATAACTCGAAAATAAGTTGATAGATCGTAATTTTTCTCAACGGTATTGGGGAACTGACTAAAGGTTATACCTTGCTGTTGAGGTATTTATTTATTTATTTATCTATTTATTTATTTATTTATTTATTTATTAAGTCTTAGCGCATTGTATGCCTTTAGAATAAAGAACTGTACTTGCACATGTTAACAATGGGCCCCGTCATCCGATCATTCAAACCGTCTCTTAATACAGTTGATCATTGTAATTTGAGCTAGCAGTTTATTGACTGTCCTCTGTAGACGAGTGGTTAATATACGATAGTAAATGTTCAAATAAACAATGTGATTGTGACCGTGATATAAGACTACTGTAAAGGGATATACTATATGCATTGAACATGTTAGAATTCAGCGAACAGAGCATTCAAGTTAAAGATGGAGTTTTCTAGTGCAGGCTTGATATATGACACTTTGAGTTGTATTATGGCCATGGGCCATTTTTATAAGCTACAGGTCCAGATCAGAAAAGTGTGGAATGTACCACTTCTACACTTAAATTGAGTGATTTGGAGAGATTCAAATGAATGTTTCACTAATACAATGTCTTGTAGAGTGTAATCACATAGTTTAAGTTAAAACTATTTTACTTTATTTTTAATGTTGACGCTAATTGGCGAGTATACATTGCGCTAGTGATTGGCGCGTAATTCTTTTCAATATTTTTCGTTTACTTCTTATACATGATGTCTACCTGTTTTCTACCAGGGCCGGAGTTTTCTTTATGTGCACTTTCCTCTGACGCGTGCAGTGCAGAAAAGTCCCATTGTTTAATCAGAGACATGTCTGTGAATTTCTAGTGAAAAATCAATCTATGGCTCTGATAGAGGGTTATGTGTACCTATTTCAGTTTAATTTCTTAAAAGAGCGTGAAATGTGTATTTTCTAACTGTGCGTTTTAGCTTTGTCTAGTTTCTCATACCTCTTTTAGACTATGCAAGCTCGTTTATGATATTACAAATGTTTTAAATGGCACTTGTCAAGCGGCGAGACTTTTGATAACATATATATATATATATATATATATATATATATATATATATATATATATATATATTACTACTACCACTACTTCTATTAACGAGTACTACTACTACGACGGCTACTACTGCTGCTCCTAGTACTGTAGTACTACTACATTTTGAAGTTTGGTAGTAAATGAAATTTGAGGAGGGCGGTGTCTAAGGGCCTTCAAATATGTCACATCTTCAGATGTGTCCTAGTTGTTTCTTAAGGTAATACCTATTTCTTTTGTGTGGGTGGCGATATCAATTACGTTTTCATAACTAGGCAATATTTGAATCAGTAGCAGTTTTGTTCAGAATGCGCTGAAATTCAGCCTTCCGCTGCCACGCTTTCATTTGTACAATGACTTCAGGTCCCGCGTTGAAAGCGACATTTAGAGCAGAACGACTCAGAACCAGTTTAGATCTGATTAACGTGCACTGGTATTTTGTTAACGATATCTGTTGAATACGGCCGCATTTTCTGCTGAATAGCACTGCAAAAAGGCAAGAAAATAGTTAAAAGCCCGCGTCACTCTACGGGTGTTTAAGAGGCGTGGTTTATGGATTCCACAAACGCGTATTTACCACTGAGGACTTGGTTATTGAGTGAGGCATTGAACTTCACACTTCCACGGTCGATAGCCATTTTCTAACTTTATAAAGATTAACATTTTAATCAAAAATCAATTAAACGCAAGTGATTGGGAAAAAACTCATATAAGATTGTCACAAAGTAATTCAATGAAATATACATGTACATGTGTATTAATTCAATGAAATATACATTTATATACTGTATCACTTCACCTTCGAAAAATAGGCACAATCATTCGGGCAGTACCCGAGCCTGTATACTGGCATCATGCTACGAAAGAGACGGCAGTTAAGTAATAAGTATTTAAGCCTATGATCCCCCGTGGCTCTCATTTTTCAAAAACGCCAGGATGTACCCTTCTGTGTAACAGGTAAAAGTCGGGATAATCTGAGCCGTGGGAGATTTGTGTGTTCTCTGTGTACTCAGTGTACTGACTCCCCACTCCATATTTTGTGTGATTAGCAGTTGATTAGTCAGTCCTTGAGTAGCGCCCCTCTGCTGCGTTTTCGACAAATCAATACAAACGTGGTAAAGTAGGCATGAGTGTTTAACAGGGTGGAGTGGGAATCGTTGAAAGGAGTTTGATGACGAACCACTGATACATCCACTGAAAATTTGTGCTTCTGTAGGGGAGTACTGTTTGTCCAACTTTTTAATCATTGCATCATTTTGTCTTATTGTGAAAATCACATATTCATCAGGAATACGCGTCCTCGAAATTCGATACCTTTTAAAATTGAACGAAATGTTTTAGAAATTGTATATTTTGAGAAAAATCATTATTTTAAATTAGCCGACTGGCTTATTTTAATAAAATGTCACCGACTGTTTCTTTTGAGCTGTAAGATTATATCATCCGAGAAAATACCTAGACACGTCGGCTAAAACGGAGATTATACGTATGGACCTCCACTTATTCCTCACTTAAAAAAAAAGACCAACAGTACACTCAGGATGTGACATATGAATGATAAGCTTCTTTAGGGAAGATGTTTGATGTAATTTTATACGTAGTATAATACAAGATGGTGGAGTGGTAAATTCATATATCATTCTTTTGTCTGGCTTTGCACACAGAGATTGGTAGCAATATGTCACCATGTTTGTAGGATGATTACATAACTCGACAGAATGACCATTTTCGAAAGCCTTAGAGAAAATCAATTATAGCATAGTCGGGGAACGCGTATACAAAGCCAATATTGAAAGTCACAAAGCAATTATGTGTTGTGAACGGGATACTCTATCCTACAGGACCGTGCAGTAATCGTTTTGTAGGAGGTCTAATAATCTCTTCCGTTTAACTTGTCATCGGTCTGCGGTTTCCACTATTTACTAAATTGCTACGTAATACCACGCCCATTTTATGCTCGACATAGGTATCAGGTACATATACTTCCTGGATGTAAGAATATAGGAATAACTGATAGTTTACCTCTCTGGGTTGGTTATCCTTGTTTAAAGAAAATAAGCTGAAAGGCACACGTATATGACTGCACGATATTCCACCAACCCTTAAATAAATGTAATAGCTGAATGAATGAAAAATATCCGTTCGTTCAATTTTCGACAAAATGTCGGAAATGGTTGGTCCGCTTCCATATGTCTGTTGAATGGTGGTTGTTAGGGCATATAGATTCGACCAAACTTAGCCTTTATTTCCCTCTGCACTTGGATGTTTCCACGTGTCAATTTGGCTTTCTTTTCAACCTCTTTCGATCAACCATCCTGTTCACCGCCGTGAAAGTGCCTGCGTTGTTGTCCGACTCGAAAAACATCAGATATATCTGTTTTTCAAAAGAAAGGCATGTGCTTCGGGATGGTGTCTGTCTACGCTTAAGAGAAAACAAAAGATGAAATACCGCAAGGTGTGACTGAAACAGAATAATGAGGGTGTAAGTGGCATCTCTGTAATGTTTGTTTTGTGGAAGCACATCTTAATTTATGAATAACAAAACTGAATATAGAATCCTTGTCCTGAATTTTACATTTCCTTTTCATGACCAGTTTAGTTGATAATGCATAGGTAAGCATATTAATGTCACTGGAAAGTTCACATCGGGAGACATATGTGATTTATAATGTCAGAGGTAGGGTGTTGATGGCAAATTACAAGGTAGGGAGCGTAGTAATGATACTGCTGTCAACTTTGATATGCCCCTGTGGCTTCAGAGAAAAAGTAAATAAAAGGAGACGAAGTAATACAATCTAATACATTTTTCTGATAAGAACCCCTATTCATTTAGAGACCAGAACTTTTTAAGGGGTGTGTCTGCTGTGCGAGGACACACATTTACCACCCACCAGTTCCACGGATTTAAAAAAAAAATAAGAAATTGAATATAACTCATTAACATGTATTTAACATTAACATGTTATAAAATTCGCCCTGGTCATTCTCTGTATATGAAAAATCCAGTGCATTCACTATACGTAATTACAATTAAAGGTAGGATCATAATTTCCCAGTGCAAGGAACGACCATTTTCTTGTGTCATGCACATGAAGCTTCCCGGTGCAAATACATGTATAGTTGGTTTAGTTAAAGAAATATCTATCTTTTATCTATTATCTATTTGTACGTTTATGTTGTAATGAATGTCGTATTGATGTATCTGACAGGGTACATGGATATACTAGTAGAGTGGTATAAGGAGATATTGATAACACACATAATCATGGATATTAAAGAAAAGAGTGTTGGCTCTCAGGTTTTACATTTGTAGGCAAATTCAAAAAGCAATCAAGCCCTTTATGCACCGCATTGTGGTGAGCGATATGTTTGACCTTAGACCCTAGCTTTGACAGTGTAAACTTTCTAAGCATGGAACCATACATGCTATATACAAACATGCACCCTGTATCTTTACCGTGCGAGTTTCCACAATGAACCGGTCCTCAAATGGAAGCTCTCCTAACAATACTGAAGGGCATTAGGTGTGGTTATTACCATGTAAGCACGCCATTGACGTTAAGTGCACTGTCCTTGCCATGTCACATCACACCTAAGGACGTCTTTCAAGATGTAATCACCTTGACTAATTATTTTCATGCGTGTGCATCTCCACTTACCTTGACAGTTCACGCCTCCCGTGTGTTCCCCCCCCCCCCCCCACCCCGCCCGGCAAACATGCTATAATTCACTCCGTTCGCCATCACTGATCTTTGGTCAGTCAGCAGTTCTACAAAGTGACGCAATATGATAATAAATATTGTTATATAGTTATAGATTCTCAGTCGACGGGGGTAGGCGATAAAACTCATCGAAATTACTCCTATTCATAAAAGAAGATTATGTTGCTTTTAGTTGTCTGGTCCATAAAATAAATTATAGAATTCTCAAGCAATGTAGATCAAAATGTTGCAAGCGTAACTTACGACACTGGTTACATTTTGGGCAAAACTTTAAAATCATAAATAACTAGTGGCTATGAAAGACCGAGCAAAACAGAAAGAAAAAGTATTGCACGTGACAGACAACAGTAGAGAGACGAGTGTCCGCTGCGGTGCACGGAGAACAGTGGAGACAACCAACATTAAAATATACGGCAGGGCTTGATCATTGGATAAGTACAGAAAAACCACCATGTAAACACTAGCAGGTGGTTTTTACAACTACATCAGAAACATCCCTTGTATTGCAACATTTTGATTTACGATAAGAACTTTTATTTTTCAACCAATTACATGATTTATTCCCATCGCGTTATGCAACTGAAGTGGCGCGATTTTGAAAAGAAAGGTGTTCCGTCTAAATCTGATGGATAGTTAATTTGACCATTACGTTTGCATGTGAATGTGAAAACAGTTTTACTCCAGGCCATGCTAAATATACTATTCACAATTCGAATTGGATTTTATAATGTCTCTTTCAAGTTTGGCATTTGTTCTTAGTGTCACATAGGTAAACAGTCCCTCTGGTTTAAAAGACCAGGGCCACATGTATGTTCACTGATCGCTGGCGTCGGGTATTGAAACTACCAGTGTATGTCCAACGATTTAAAGGGTATCTATTAAGGATGCATCCTTCACATTATGGTTGTAAACTTGCATTTTATAAATTAAAATCATTGATTGCATTTATAAGGGCGTGGTGATCATTTCTCCTCCAACGGCGGATTATTGAATTTTGCGTCGCGTCCTTACATTACATAACGCCTCTTTTGGTTATTGTAACTTTCGTAGTGCCATGAAATTTAACCCTGGGCAAGAGGCTCTTTTCATTTGCTTTTTCATTCAATCAACATTCTTTTCCAATCGAACATGTTTAGCATTATTCACCCTGTGGTCTGAAAACTATAAATTAAGGGGTTCATTGTTTTTACCACTGTATATTAATGGCGAGTTACTTGATCTCGCGGGGACGCAGAGCACACTGTTAGATGGACGGTAATAACGCCCATTCAAACGGAGGCACTCAGGTACTAAATTTGCATTCCTCTTTTGTTGTTAGCGCCATTCAGCGTCGTCGACCTAGACTTGAGCGAGGTACCCACACCCGCGCGCACACTTAGTCTGCTGGTACTTTTACCAGTGTCGTGGTTGGCAGCGGACGAGAAGTACCTGTTAGAAGCCAGGGTGGTTTGGCAACACCATAGAAGTTGTCGGGACTCTCTGTGACAAAGTTAGAAGAGCAGAGTTGGGGTGAGTGTTATGGGCATTTTACCTTGCGGCCACGCCTAGTTCGATCTCTATTGAACCTAGTCTAGCACAAGCTTAACATGACCGGCTGCTGTGTATAAGGGGTTACACTTGGTCATATTTAAATGTATGACAATTTTAAAAAGAACGATACAGTTATCAAAAACTGAGTTTCATTGCTGCATCAACTGTATATGTTTTATGTGTTACTAGTATTTTTATCGGGTAATATTTTATGACCTTTACGATCGGTACTTCTATGAAAGGCAGGTGGGTCACTTCTGCGAAACTGAAGTTTGTGTTAAAACTTGGCAGAAACTATCACATTGAACAAAATAACCCGACAGATTGGCAGCGGTGTTGACTTGAGCCAGAGCGAATTAATATTACACTAACAAAAACAGAGTACAGGCGGTAGATGGGTAATAAGTCCGAAATATAATCGCTGAAAGAGTTCCCTTTGACTTACAATAGCACATAGACAAGTCGAGGATTAAAATATTGTTAGTATGACCATACATAAATAAACCTTAGGCGATTTGAAATCTATTATATCGCTGGACGATCGAGCCTGAGGTGTATAGACAATAAGGGAGGGGTTGCTTAATAACTTAGGTAAGAGACTTGTACAGGAAGCCGGCACGCCCGACCGCCATTACAATAGCCAAAGGAATGTGAGCGACTTAAAGAAGATCAGTCCACCTCCCATAGCGTAGGTGGTGTTGCAGTAGCATTCCCTGGTCTAAACCACCTAGCGCCGGACAATAGGCGCCTGCGTTACCAGTTCGTCGTCACAGAACATCTTTTCGCTTGATTGGTTAACTCTCTTAAGACTGGTGAGGGCGGTGCCCCTCTCCCCATTACGCATGCTTTACCCGCAGTGCAACTTTATGGAGTGCTATTATGGTTCGTTCTGATGAAATGATACAGACTGTAAGTTATTATGAATCTAGCCATTTGATTATTTTTTGGAATTTATGGTACATAATGCTCATGTAGAAAAGATAACTTTAGAGGTATTTTTTAGGTTTCCAGAAACTTCTAAGAAATACAAGTATGAAAGTCTATAGGTATAGGGTCATTTCAGATAAAACGTAGCCTTATGTGAATAACAGTATTTGTCTAACAGTCTACTGTACGCAATTAATTGATAAAAGTTACCATCAATGTACTAAAAGATTACAAACCAATCATTGCCTGTGAGGAAGTAATGGTGACTTTCTAAAAGTGAATAAACAAACAGTACATAATATCGATGAGTAATATCACGCATCATAAATAGTGTATAAAACAGCAAATCAAACTTCGAAAGCGGGTCTAGGGGTGAAATGCAGTTAAAATTTGGACAGAGAGAGGACGCTTAAATCTTTACCCACTGATAGTTAGTAGTAGTTCTTTTGAGTTCAAGGTAAGAAAGGGGGGCTGGTGCAGAGAACCTTTGTTTATCTACCTGACTCGAGTAAATTTGTGCATTGTGAATTTATAAGTAGGCCTTTAGAAAAACTAGTCCATGTGCCATGTGATTTGTAACATAACACCACGCTGAAAGTGGGACAGTGCGCATGTGACTCCCGCGCATGGGCGTGGATCATAATCCGGGTCGGCCCAACACCGCATGCAAAAGTGTGATAACCGGTTGGCCGGATGGTGTTATGGCTGAAGCAGACTAGGGATTTCATTGCTTTCTTTTTGGTGACCTTATCGATAAGATAGAGAGTTTAGTCCCCAGTTTGATTTTTGCTGCACCTAGTGGCATTTGAAATCATAGATTAAGTCAGGAAGAAGTTTCAAACATCAATGAACTTAAGTGACACGAAAAGCATTTGAGGTATGCATAGGATTGAATAAAAATTTTGTGAATGGTTTACAAAAATTAAACTACATCATGGATACACATTTGTAATGTGATAATCTAAATTTCTACATTGTAATCCTAAGCGTTATTCAGAGGAATGCCCATTTGCAGGGCAAAAAATGTCGTAAGGATAAGATCATTTCCTTGTTTGCACAGGGAAACTTGTCTGTCAGTAATATCCTTTGCTTTAAGCCAGCTGTTTGTACTGGTATCAATTACTCGAGGAAGGCAGAACTACCTCGTTTTTTCATCAGATAAAGTATATTGAGTAATTGGTCGACGCCCCTTTGTAATATCTTCGTTATTTCAGTGCACCATTAAAATGTATAAGCCACATTTTTTATAAATACAGCACTCGCCTCTCTCTCATAGGTCACATTATCTCTAAGAAATCCAAAGTTCAATTACACATCGTCAATAGAAATTGATTTTACGGCCAGAGCGTATACATTGTTGCTCTGTTGAGTTTTGGAAGTTATACGGTACTATGATGTCGTAATTGGGGTTCAGTGTGACATAACCGTATACATAGATATGTTTTGATTCGACGCCCAATGTGCTAATTATAATCAATACTACACTTTGAATAAAGAGACTGATTTTATACAAAAATATTTGGATGCAGAGGGTGCAAAGCTTGATTGCCCCGTACCAAATGACCTGTATAGAGGTTCTCCATCCTTGTGTCCGTTGTGTTTGAAGTTATGTCATTTGTGCTGTACTGTATACTGGTATCGGGTGTGCCTTACGTTGCGGTGACCACAATTGTTTGGGAGATAGTCTTTCACCCAAATAAAGGTTAAAAGTAATAGCAACGCGTATTAAGCCACATTGTTATGAAATATGTATTCAAAATTGCAGGGACTGATTTTGGACGATTTTGGTACCCATCACGGACACTCCTGTAACTGTGTCTATACGTAGAGAAATATCTACAAATGCCGTCCATTAAATAAGATAAAAAACATACTTTTCAATCATTTGCATTACAAGCAATTTTTTCAAATCTGTTTCTGTTATAAGGGTCTGTCTTTGGGATTTAAAACGTCTAATTTGCTAATAGACCATTTAAGCTTCTTAAGGCATTTCTCCGTTTCAAAACCTAACGCACTTCAAGTAGTCGTTTTAGTTGATGAAAGAAAATGAAAAGTTCTGAATAAGTCAAATGGCACATGATATACTTTCAGCATTACTTGTAAAGCATACTTGTATTTTGTAGGATACTCGTATATTGTAGTAGTCCTTTCCAGTTATGCGTTGTCCGAACTTTGTTATATAAGATACGTAACATCTATGTTGCATGTAAAATGCACATATTCATTTGTTATACGGACGTGCAGCATATTGAGCACACATGTAACACATAAGTAAGGTCGAATATGCCTATACAATGAGTATTAATAAACGACCCGCTTATAGGTAATTCGGTACTCGGGTCGACTAAATTAACCATAAACGTGCTGCATACCTTACCTCGAAAGATTTCCATTCAAACTGGTGTTGTCCTTATTGCAAACAATAGCAGAGCTTTGGGGCCGTCGGACAGTATCTCGCTATATGTGCGTACCTCACTGACCTCAATGAATATTGAAATATTTCTGTTAATTGAGTTGGCGAGAAATTGAGAGTAATACTCTGCATTGCTAAATTAATGACATTTCATTTGACCCGCCTTCTCCATTCAACATTTGACCCTCCTTTGATCAACCTGCCAGTTAAGGTCTAGTTTTGTTTAGATGCTAATGACAAGCACGCAGGTTATATTCTTATTACACGACCTGTTTCCAACATAAGTTATATCTGTATAAGGTATTAAAGTTTGTCTTCGATCAAGTGTTTTACACCCTATGGTGATAGCCTAGAATCAGTGGTAGTGATTATAATCTGTATAAATACATTTCGAAAAACGTTAAGAAATTAAGGCTTGCCAAATTTCAATTTTTTTATTCATGTATAGTTAATAAGAAAAGTATACCCTTGTCTGAAAAACGGATTCATTTAAATAATGAGTGAACATTCAATATTTTCGTGTCTATTTCATACCACACAGGTATTAGTAAGTGACCTAATATTCTTTTTTAATGAGATAGAGGAACGATGCAGATATTGTACAATATTTAAAGAAAAACGAAGCGCTTGTGCTATATTTATACTCGTTTGCACTTGACAATTGACATACAATGGAATAAAAGAATTAAATGTTGTGCGAATATGGGTCTTGCGGGAAATAAATAAATGTCAAAATCGATCTTAATCCGCTTTAAGAATTTTCCCTCTGTCTTTAACGATAAGCCAATATACTACAATGCTGGATAGTTTTACAAAATGCTATAGGTAAGCGAACCAAGTGTGCACGTTGTGATACAATGGAACTGCTTTCTTTATTTGCTCTTTGTTGCTCTCCCCCACATCTCTGCACATGCGCAGATCGTCGAGGAAATATAGGCGTGGTCGCTCCCAAACAACTACCTCTCAATATTTCAGTGAGGCTTGGCAGAGTTTCCAAATTGTTTGAAAGATCGCTGCTAATAAAATATACTTGTTTTGACAGGTTCCTTTTTTATCATTCTTCTTACCCATTTAACCAAATATCCATTTGCTGACAGAATGCAAAATAAATAGAATTCAGAGAGATAGGACTTTCTGTGATAGCTTGGCCAACTTGACTCATCGGTCAATGAATGACTGGCCCCACCGTACGAGTTGAACAGTTGCTAGGTGGACTGTTATTATAGCAATATTCGTCATTTTACAATTCGTGACAAAAAATTGACTCACCTCACTGAATGTGGGTTGAAAGACGCCCTTGAGATTAAGCACAAGTCTATGGAATGCTTTTGGGGGGGGGGGGGGGTGTAAAGCCAAAAGCAAACGCTGCTATTTACTAGAAACTTGGCATTTATATCAAAATGTTCAAACTCTTTGTGAGACTTGTTTTCATTGTTCATTCTTTCTTAATCGAAATTTTTATCAAATTTTCAATTAGCAGTTTGGAGAGAGTTATTCGAAAAATAAACTAACAAACAGAAAAGACGTGTTGTGTTAGCCAGGGTTTATACCAACGACTGGACAGTGAGTGACTGGCCAATCTATGCGGGATGTTTAGTTGCTGGGTGGGTTGTGATTTTCACAATATTAGTCAGCTTCATTATTCTTTGCAAAATTTATTTTGACTCACGAGAGCACTTTGCATTGAATGAGGGTTGAAGCACACCTAAAACAGCGTGTTGTAAAATTTTGGAGAGAGAGAGAGAGAGAGAGAGAGAGAGAGAGAGATGACAAAACATACCACTTACTGGCCAAAATACTCAAAGCTTAACATTGATTTATACATTTACGCTTTCAACACGCTATTTTTTCTACAGGACAGCTGCATGTACATGCATTTCTATTTAATTTTGCTTTATATAGGTGCAAAATTTGAGAGGGGTTGTTTATTTTTCATTCAACAAATGATGCACCATGTCTTTTACAGACATGTCGCTACAAGCTATTTGATCGGAAAATGTTAGTCTAAGGAGTACTTTACTTTACTACTTATTTAAACCATCATTAACGCTAGGTTTATATACATCGTAGCGCAAACGAACATGCACTATCATAAGCAATTAAACAATAAATTAGATATCTGCTATACTTAATTATCATGCCTATCAAAGCTGCACAATACACCAACGTGCGTTCTTCTCACGCGACCATTTCACATTGATACTACTCATCAAGAGGTTTGTATACTTGCACATAGCCCACAGGGGTGTGGTCAGAAGTAGCAGTAGCACGGTAGGTTGTTATTGCTTAATTGCTTACGATAGTAAATCGTAGACAAAAACGAAGAGCAAGTAAAATGGACAAAGTTAAGCGAACAAGCTGAATACTTTTGAAAGCCTTTGCAATGAATGAATGAATTCAAAAGGTTGAAGATTGTAATAAGATTGTTTTCAACTAGCGCATTCCAGATTTAAGCAATCATTTTCTGGGCAAGATATTATTCTTGGTTGTTTGCTAGAACCACCTAAATGAATTACACCACATTCAAAATAGAAAAAAGACATTTGTTGATTATTCGTTTGGTTAAGCGTATCTTGTATTTTTATGGCGATGCGACATCAGTCCAAGTTACTCCTGACAAATGCCCGAGATATGGTAACAGGATTATGCTGATGGAGGAAAATATATGTATTATAAAATTAGTTATATCAAATTGTGTCTCTCCTTTTTTTTCAAAATTTGCAGTTAAGTGAATTTTAAAAAAAATTCCTAGTCAACTAAAGACAAAATCTTAGCTAAGAGGCCCGCCTTAGATATTTCGTTTCAGCATTTTCTTCTAGTCAGTCGTTTGAAATAAAAATTATAAAATACAATGATAAAATGGTGTATCATTTTATCATTTTTTAGTCTTCACAAATTCCTAGTGGACACACAAGATTCAAAATGATTTTTAACTATCTCCGATGAAAAAGGCTGGAATTTGTTTCACAGATGACTTGGGAGTGGTTAAATGCTGCTGGAACACCATGGATAATGTCCCCTTTATGTACTTGGCTATTTAAAGGGATAATAACTCTTCGTTTCGGCCAAAAAATGGATTTTCCTGGAGTAAACAACAATTTTCCCATACTTACTAATGGTCAATGAATCCATTTCTACATTCAAAGTAAGTCCCTGTTTTTTTCTAAAAAATTTGTTTTTTTGTTAAAATCTCTTAAGAGATTTTAACAGAGAATAGCCATCAATGGAGGTCACGTGGTCTAAAGACAATCTCAGATATCAGAATAATACATAGCTATAACTGCCGTTTTTGTGGTAAAACAGAATTTATTATATTTCTATGAGTTATCAACAATGTTTTTATTGTGAATTATAGATCTCATACGAAGAGTTATTATCCCTTTAAGTGCGCTAATGTAGGAGTGGTGTTAATTTGTCTTTCTTTGAAAAAAAACATATATCATTGGACATATGCTGTGGTTTCATTATCATGCACTTTGTGAGCAACTGAAATCTATATAGTAATCGGTAAATCGGAAGATTGTGAAGTTAGCAGAAAATGGATGAAGTTACATGTAAATCATTTAGTGCTGAAAGCGTATTTCAATAAGGTATTTTTTGTTAGAACTTTAAAATTTGATGAGGGGTGTAGGGTGTAGAGCCGCATACATAGCAAAACATGACGTAGCAGTTTGGGAGTTAAAAATTGATATCACTTGTCATGTCAAGTTTATTGTGTCGACTGATAACCACAGTTAATAAAGTGCTTTAAAACTAGTCTGAAAATATCTCTTCATCTCGAAAGATGGCAAGGAAAATGTAATTTAATTGACAAATTTATCCTAGGGAAACATTTATGCATATTTTAAGTTCATGTCCGTCTCATATGAAACTTTAAAAGAAATCAGTATCAAAGGTTGATGTTCAATAAAACTGAACTGGCAAGCAATTTATAACGGAGAGCTTTTAAGTAAGCAACACTAGTTTTTAAATCGTTAAATGGACTTTCACCAAAATACATAAGGTATTACAAACAGAGGCACTTCAGGCAGAATTACCCATCACCGATCAAGTACTAAATTTTACCAATCGGCAGACATAAAGACATATCAACTGTTGGTCCAATATGGTCTTCAGTTGAAATATGGAACTGCCTTAACTCTGGAATTTAAAAAAACTCCGAAGACTTGGATACTTTTTAAAAAATCGTTTTTAAAATATCAAAAGTCAATTTTTATGTATAAACTTATTAATTTATGTAGCTTTAAGATTTTTACTAACATATTGTCTATTTACTTCATTGTTATTACTATTATTACGTTTAAGTTGATTCAGTTTTACTTTATTGTTATTTAATTTAATTCAATTTATTATTTATCTTTTATTCATTAACACACTATTTCATTCTAACCCCTCAGAGGGCCATGTGTAAGATAAGTGTATACACTTACCATGTTTTACCCTCTTTAAATAAAAATTATTATTATTATTATTATTATTATTATTATTATTATTATTATTATAAGCACAATCTGATTGTTAATTATGATTGTGCCTTAATGATTTCAGTAAGCCAGACATAAAATATCAACATATGTATTTATATTAAATGTTCCTTTTTTACATTTCAGGCCATGAAGTTACTACTACTTGCAGCAGTGCTGTTGGCAGTGGCGGCCCACGCTAGCCAGGCCAGCATCATAAGCGGCAACGAAGATATTCTAATCTATAATGATAAACTGTTAAATCAAGACATCGAGGGTAAGTTATTTTTACACATGTATACAGATAGTATTGTTCTACAGAATCAGTTTATTGTATTGGAGCTGATTTTGAAGCAGGCCAGGCGTTACATAACATCTTTTTGCTGTGCATAAATGACATGTTTAGCTGATATATGTGCATATTTGTTTTGAACAAGTCGATTTTATTATTCCAGAAATGAAGGAGCATATCCGAAGGAAGAGACAGACAACAACGAGTAGGAAAATACTGCTTTGAACGTCCTCCAACTGCCCCTACACACTCTCTCTCTCTCTCTCTCTCTCTCTCTCTCTCTCTCCATACAAACACACACACACACACACACACACACACACACACACATAAACACATACAGGGAAAAGGGGATATTTTATCCAGCCTTTCATCAATCATTTGTCATTCCATTTAATCATTTATCTATACAATAATTCATTATAAGTTTGTAGACATATTTTCATTGCCATTTTCAGTGCTCTTTCTGCATTGTAAATATTTTTTTCAGTCCAAAGACAAAATTCTGGTGGACGCCGCTTCCTGCTAATGTTCATGGAAAATCGAGTGGAATCAAATACGAATCCACCTCAAGACATTTTCCTCACACCCGCTAGAGATGCTACCAGTTTAGTTTCTGTCAATATCACAAACATTTTCGACACTTCATACAACCAAGTTATAACTTTAGTTCGTAATCAAGTTGTCTCGATAACTGTTGGGGCAAACGTTCGCATGATGAGCGGGAATATTATAGAAAACAAGGCAATTCTAATCGAGTCTACAGAAGACATCGTTGTTTACGGTGTAAACAGAGAAGCTTTTTCAGTCGACGGTTTCTTAGTCTATCCGATCGAAGCCATTGGATCGTCGTATTATACCGTAAGCTACACCCCAGCCACTACCAGGACAGAAATCGGCATTGCTTCTGTGTACGACAATACCCCTGTTCGCGTCACTCTACCGAACCGGGCTCTGTCTGTACAATGGGCAGGAACAACTTATGGCGCAAATGGAGTCATTGAATTCACTCTGAACAGTATGCAGACCGCTCTCATTCAGTCAGATACAGACGGCGATCTCACAGGAACCAGAGTTGAAGTTACCGTTGCTTTAGTGAACGGCCAAATGCCTAAGCTCGCAGTATTTAGTGGGAATGTCCGCACAGCCGTGAAGCCCGTGACCAACAACCCTTCACGAGATCATCTGGTGGAGATGATACCGCCCATATCCTCGCTCGGAAGACGTTGGTGCTACGTGCCTATACCAAACAGAACAACTGGAGATGTCGTTCGTATAGTTGCAAGCGAGTCTGGTGTTACAGAGCTAACCGTCGTTGATGACACAGGTTCTAGGTTTTATTCCATAGTTGGAGCCGGAAGTTACACTGAGCTAAATATTTTTAAGTACTCCTATCTGTACACAAATAAGCCCGCCCTTGTAGCCCAGTTTGTAATCAGTCAACTAACAAGTCAATCGCCTGAAGAAGCCGATCCTTCGATGATCATAGTTCCACCAATTGAGCAGTATGACAATGACTATCATTTTGCAACCCCAACTGGTGTAGCAAGTGCCTACACTAATTATTTCTTACTGGTCATCCAGAATGCATCCAGAAGCGGAGTCTTGCTTGATGGTCAACCTGTTGCTAATGTTCAGTGGACCGACATCCCTGGCACCATATATGTAGGAGGATATTTCACTGTTTCTGATGGAGCCCACAATATTAGCCACCCTGTTGCTGGTATTGACTTCATGGGTATCCTTTACGGCGCAGGTGATCGTGAGAGTTATGGTTTACCTATTGGAATGAGACTTGAAGAGATAAATGTTATTGTAAGTACTTATAACCTTTTCAAGTAAACGTGAACATAGGTTTTATAATTATTTTCACAAGCAATTCTATCTTAAAGAAAGATACATATTCAAAACTATTTAAGTAAAAATTTGAATCAAGCGTTATATATTTTCTGCTTGGATGAAAGGATGCCCATTTTTTTTCTAATAGATGTTCCTTGTTTAATCATACAACCGCTTTAATTGTCTGAATTATTAATCATTTGATTTTCGACTTTCCTTTTTTAGCCTACAAGCCCCCCAGGTAAGTGAACTAAGAACACAACAAACTGTAACATTACTTAAATTGTGTTAATAACCAGATAATATTGTTATATCTAAAACTGATTGACTTTTTATAATATTTTAATGTTATTGGTTGTTAAAGAAAGACCAAGGCAATATTTATTTTGAATACTTCCAGGTCCTCCAGGTCCAACAGGGCCAACTGGACCTGCCGGCCCAAAGGGTTCTCCAGGGGTAACTGGTCCTACTGGTCCAGTTGGGCCCACTGGTGCCATAGGCCCAAAAGGAGATGTTGGTCCTCAAGGTCCACAAGGCATCACGGGCAACACCGGTCCCCTGGGGCCCACAGGACCAAATGGCCCCATGGGTCCACAGGGTGATCCTGGATTCAATGGAGCTAAAGGTGACCAAGGTGCACAGGGTCCAACAGGTCTACAGGGTGTAGCTGGCCCTCAAGGGGATACGGGTCCAACAGGACCACAAGGTATCCAAGGGGTCCAAGGACCAACTGGTGCTGCTGGACAAAAGGGAGAGGTGGGTGCACAGGGACCAACTGGCTCTGAAGGACCACAAGGTGTACAAGGTCAGTCAGGTATCACAGGAGCGACAGGACCTCAGGGGTTACCAGGTGCCCCAGGCTCATCAGGACCAACAGGGCCCCAGGGTTCTACTGGGGCTGTTGGAGCCACGGGCGCTATTGGTCCAACAGGACCTGCGGGTGCTAAGGGCGAACAAGGAAATATAGGTCAAAAGGGAGCCCTTGGTAGCACAGGTCCAACAGGTCCAGTGGGAGCTACAGGGATCCAGGGAAATGTAGGTCCAAGTGGGCCTACTGGCGCACAAGGTGTAATTGGTCCACCTGGTCCAACCGGCAGTAGAGGAGAAACAGGTACCACAGGTCTTCAAGGCCCAATAGGTCCACAAGGTCCCACAGGATCCAAAGGTGACCAAGGAGTAACAGGCGCTGTTGGAGCAACAGGAGCTACAGGACAAAAGGGAGAACAAGGAAATGTTGGTCCATCAGGGCCACAGGGTCCAACTGGTCAAGCTGGTGCTGTAGGGCAAACAGGAGTAAAAGGTAATGTTGGCGCAACAGGTGCAGTGGGACCAAATGGAGCAACTGGACAAAAGGGCAGTCAAGGTAACACTGGACCACAAGGTAATGTTGGCGCAACTGGATCTCAGGGCGCATCAGGGCCGACGGGAGCGACTGGCCCTACAGGTGCCCAAGGAGCAGTTGGCCCCACTGGAGCAACTGGTGTAGCAGGTGCAACAGGAACCAAAGGATCAAAAGGAGAAGTGGGAGCAACTGGCACACAGGGCGTGGCGGGACTAACTGGTCAGAAAGGTGAAATTGGTAATAAAGGTGATAAAGGGAATGTTGGCGCCATTGGCCCAACTGGTCCACAAGGTGCCATTGGTGTGTCAGGCGTCCAAGGACCAACTGGCAGTAAGGGCGATATAGGAGCTAGTGGACCGACTGGAGCAATAGGCCAAAAGGGAGCATTGGGTGAGAAAGGGAATGTTGGTCAGAAAGGCGACCAGGGAGCCATTGGTCCCACTGGAGCTACAGGAAACACTGGTCCACAGGGTACACAAGGTGTGAGCGGTCCAACTGGTGCAACAGGAAGCAAAGGTGAAGTAGGGGCAAAAGGAGTACAGGGTAATTCTGGGGCAAATGGACCAACTGGAGCCACCGGTGCAGTAGGAGCCACAGGGCAAAAAGGACAACAGGGAGTGTCTGGAGCTGTTGGGCCGACGGGTGCTACTGGAGCTACTGGACTTAAAGGAAATGTAGGAGCTACGGGAGCCCAAGGTTTCACAGGCGCAGTAGGCCCTACTGGTGCAACGGGAGCAAAGGGAGCCATAGGAGACCAGGGCCCAGTGGGAGCGACTGGTGCCGTTGGGCCTCAGGGCAATACTGGACCTGTTGGAGCTAAGGGACAAAAAGGTACTGTGGGACAGAAAGGAGAGCAGGGCATCCAAGGTGTGTCTGGTGTCTCAGGTCAACAAGGGGCAGTTGGTGCAACGGGAGCACAAGGAAGCTCTGGCCCGACTGGAGCCACTGGGATAACGGGTGCAAAGGGAAACGTTGGTGCTGTGGGACCAACTGGGGCTCAAGGGCTTGCTGGTGCAAGCGGACCTACCGGAGCAAAGGGAAATGTGGGTGCAACGGGTGCAGTGGGTGCAACGGGAGTAGCAGGAGCATCTGGACCGACTGGGGCGACTGGTCAAAAAGGTGATCAAGGCAACGTAGGTCCAACTGGTGCAACTGGAGCCCAAGGAGCCACTGGTCAGAAAGGTGCTCAGGGTAACCAGGGGGTTTCCGGTGCACAAGGTCCACAAGGTAATGTCTGATGTTATATGAAACATTTGCTGTCAGTGCATCCTTCTTTTTCCACTTTTTAGTGATATTTTTATTTGTACCAATTTGAAATACAAATGTTAAAAGTACATACAGATATCCATGTTAAGGAAATGGGAATAAAAAGCTGTATATAGCACTTTTTTAACATATGTATAAAAAGTTCGTATATTCGTTTCGTTTACAAGCAATAGACAATTTGCACATTTTATTCATTGAATTGGCAGGTGTTACTGGTGCGACTGGTCCACAGGGTGCCCAAGGTCTCACGGGAGCAATAGGTCCACAAGGATCAACAGGTCCTCAAGGACCAACAGGTGTAACTGGATTACAGGGTGCGTCTGGAGTGACTGGAGCAACTGGGCCAACTGGACAAAAAGGCACAAAAGGAGCCCAAGGTGTATCAGGTGTAGCAGGTCCAACCGGCGCAACTGGACAAAAGGGCTCTGTAGGTGCTGTAGGTCCAACAGGGGCACAAGGAATCCAAGGGGTCAGCGGTGCTAATGGACCGACAGGAGCTACAGGTACGGAATTCTTCGTATATATGCAGAGCAGTTAAATTGGTTATGAGAGAGAGGGGGAGGAGAATCAGGGTACATAATAAGCAGTGCTTTTTATGAACACGATTTCCGTGACATTGATTATAGAGAGAACAGGACTTGTAGTTAAACACTTTACTCCATTAATTCAAACATTTTAATTTTACAGGCCCAACAGGTCAGAAGGGTGAACAAGGAATACAAGGAAACTCTGGTGCTGTAGGACCAACTGGTAGCACAGGTCCACAGGGTAACGTTGGTCCAACTGGAGCTACCGGTGCAACTGGCGCTCAGGGTCAATCAGGTTTACAGGGTCCTACTGGTAACACAGGGGGTACTGGGCCAACAGGAGCCATTGGTGCCACAGGGAGCAAAGGGCAAAAAGGAGTGCAAGGAGCATCTGGAATAGCTGGACCTACGGGTGCAGTTGGCTCTAAAGGACAGAAGGGAGATGTCGGGGCTGTTGGAGCTAAAGGAGCACAGGGTATACAAGGTGTTAGTGGCAATATTGGTCCCACAGGGGCAACTGGTCCTCAAGGACAGAAAGGTGAAGTTGGAAACCAGGGAGCATCGGGTGCAGTTGGAGCAAAAGGTCAGAAAGGAGCGTTGGGAGCGACCGGAGCTGTTGGTGCCACTGGAGCTACTGGTCCACAGGGCCAGACAGGAGATAAAGGAGCCCAGGGAGTTTCTGGAGTTCGAGGTTTAACTGGTCCTACCGGCGCCACTGGTGCAACTGGTGTCCAAGGCCAATCCGGAGCAGCTGGGCCCACAGGAAGCACAGGAGCTACGGGACCAGTTGGAGCTACTGGCCCCAAAGGTAACTTGACTCAAATATTTTTCAGTGTCTCTAAACTTTGATTCTGGATACTGCTTAAAATATTTTAATGTGTGAGGAAACCTACGGATACAAAAAAATAGGGTGTAACTTAACTGGAGGTGCAACTTAACTTCTTTTAGGTGAAATCAACTGCATTGTGTTCATTAATTAATAACAGTTAGCCTTTAACACACACACATACACACACATTTTTGTTTAATTCTATTAAAACGTGTTTGTTTGTTTAGGTGAAGTTGGGCAGAAAGGATCACAAGGAATACAGGGTATCAGTGGAGCAAATGGGCCAACTGGAGCTACTGGGCCTCAAGGTCAAAAAGGTCAGAAAGGTATACAAGGGGTATCTGGTATTGCAGGACCAACAGGAGCTACTGGTCCTCAAGGCCAGAAGGGGGAGCAGGGTATACAGGGTGTTTCAGGAGCAAATGGACCCACTGGAGCCACAGGTCCGCAAGGCCAGAAAGGTCAACAAGGTATACAGGGAGTATCTGGATTGGCAGGCCCAACAGGTGCAACGGGACCTCAAGGTCAGAAAGGCCAAAAGGGTATACAGGGTGTATCTGGAATAGCAGGACCAACCGGAGCAACTGGTCCTCAAGGTCAGAAGGGTCAGCAAGGTGCTCAAGGTACTTCTGGGGCAGTTGGAGCGAAAGGTCAGAAGGGACAACAGGGTGCATTTGGACCCCAAGGCCAGACAGGAGCAACAGGCCCTGCGGGACTGCAAGGCGTGTCCGGTGCTGCAGGACCAACTGGATCAACAGGTCCAACTGGGAGCCAGGGCCCTGTTGGGGCAACTGGCCCACAAGGTAAATGCCCTTTCTTTGAATTATATATTACTGTTAAAAGAAATGATTGAATGATCCATAAAATAATGATTGATATTATTCTTACTGCTGTAATATGTTATGAAATTTGAAAAAGATATTAAGAAAATAAAACGCTGGTTTCTGTCTTAAGGTGTTCAAGGTCAGAAGGGCCAGAAAGGAGTGCAAGGTGTATCTGGAATAGCTGGACCTACCGGAGCTCAGGGCCCACAAGGTTTTACTGGCCAGAAGGGTACAAAGGGTGACACTGGTGCAACTGGTGCTCAGGGTACATCCGGTAGTATTGGTCCCACAGGAGCAACAGGCCCAGCTGGTGCAAGAGGTGAAACAGGAGTTAAAGGCGAAAAAGGTATGTTTGCATCCTTGGATGCTATTTATGTGTATTTATATAAAATTATGCGTTTCCTATTACTGAAACTGCTTTGTTCAAAGGATAAATTTCTTGGACCAACATAAGCAGTTTGTCAAACCTTTCTGAACTGTCTTGAAGGAACATGATTTTCTTTTGAAATGTAGACAAACTTTCTTTCCATTTTTTTTCATGATGCCTTTTTGTACATTTTATACGACTCGAATATTTATTTGAATTTCACTATGTTATCTTTTATTCTATTCCAGGATCGGTTGGTGCAAGTGGGCCCCAGGGTGTGACAGGAGCAACCGGAATTACTGGAACGAAGGGCCAAAAGGGTCAGCAAGGTGTGTCAGGCCAGATCGGTCTTCAGGGTTCAAAGGGTACTAAGGGAGATCAAGGAATCCAGGGTGTATCAGGTGCAAGAGGTGCAAATGGACTTAACGGTGAAAAGGGTCAAAAAGGAACAGTTGGAGCGACAGGGGCAACGGGAGTAAATGGTGCCCAGGGACCAAAAGGAAATCAAGGAGACAGTGGCGCAATTGGACCACAAGGTAAGTTTCGTATTTTATTGCCATTATATAAAACTTAGGATGCACATACTCAATTTTATTGCTTTGTTAACTCGTTTAATGATGGCTAGTCATCTCATATTTATTTAAGCTAGTCATCTCAAGTTCATTAAAGCTACTCTGGTCACTTAAAAAGTAAATCGCAAAAACATTGCACAGTGCGCTTACTCCGATTTCAAAGAATTACATAATATAAATTGTCCCCTTGTAAACGTTCGCATTTTGCCAATTTCAATTTTTTAAACCAAAATTTAACGTTATCTTGAAGGACCTACTGGTGCGAAAGGAGAAGTTGGAGCCCAGGGAATTCAAGGCATTAAAGGTGAAAAGGGTATTCAGGGTAACTCTGGAGCCGTAGGACAAAAGGGGTCAGTGGGTGCAGTTGGACCAACAGGTGCCAAGGGAGAAGTGGGTGCAGTAGGAGCCACAGGCCAAAAAGGTTCAATTGGTGCATCTGGTCCAACAGGTGTCCAAGGTCTAAATGGTCCTACAGGAGCCACTGGTCCAACGGGTGCTCAGGGAGCCTCTGGAGCAATAGGTCAAAAAGGTAACAATGACATTCCTCTTGGCTCTGAGATATCTACTTGTATGCAATGTAGTCTCATGTGAAAAGCTGTCTGCTGTAGGTAGTTTCTTAATGATTTATATATCCTTCAAATCTTTTAACTAAAGCCTAACTAACCTTGTCTTTATTGCACAGGTGAACAAGGAATACAAGGTCCTGTGGGTGCTAAAGGAAATCAAGGAGCCTCTGGAGCAGTTGGCCAGAAGGGAGAACGTGGTTTACAAGGTTTACCTGGTAATACAGGACAAGTTGGTCCCACAGGACAGCAAGGTCCATCTGGTGCTGCTGGTGCCAATGGTTTACAGGGTCCTAAGGGATCAGTAGGATCAACAGGTCCAACAGGACAGGTAGGTGCCAAAGGTGCACAGGGCCAAAAAGGTGAGGTCGGTTCATCCGGCGCCGTAGGACAGAAGGGAGAACAGGGTGTTGTAGGACCTACCGGCGCTCAGGGTCTCCAGGGAATAAAAGGACAAAAGGGTGTGAATGGTGTTCTTGGTCCACAAGGCCCAACAGGTCAGAAAGGTCAGCAGGGTGCGTCTGGAATAGCAGGACCTACTGGTCTCACAGGAGGTATTGGTCCTGTTGGCCCAACCGGTAGCACTGGCCCCCAAGGATTACAGGGGGTAGTTGGAACAAAAGGACAAAAAGGCGATCAGGGTGTTCAAGGACAACAAGGACCAATGGGTGCGCAAGGTCCCCCCGGTGTCACAGGTTTACAGGGAACTCCAGGTGTGCAGGGTATTAAGGGAGAGCGAGGAGCCCCTGGAATGAATGGTAAGTTGACTGTTAGTTTTAACAATCTTTACCAAATTGATTACACAATCATATATATTAAGCTATCTGGTATGGAGGCCCATAGTATAAATACACGTATGAGTTCGTTTTTAGGATGGATTAAGACATTTTCTTTCTTTCTTTTTTTTTTTTTTTTTTTTTGACGTTTTGTTGCAAAACATCAATGTAAGGTTTTTGAAATGTTCGTGGTGCTCAATATGGTCTTGATATTGTACATATGTGACTACTGAAGTTCTTCTTCTCTTTTTAAGATCACCAATTCAAGTGAACAATGTATGATATTTAGCATTTCTTCATATCACCATAACACAAACGGCTCATTATTGATAGCATGTAACACTTTGTGCATATGTGTCATTACAGATACAGATGAGTGTGCAACTAATAACGGAGGCTGCGGAGATATCTGCATCAACACGATTGGGTCCTACTATTGTACATGCAGCGAAGGGTACCATTTGGCCCGAGCTAATGTTTCGGTCTACACCAATAGAGTACCCAGATCTCAGTGCCCAGCGGATATGGCGGGGAAAAGGAAAAAGAGACAAAGTAATATTTATATATAATTTAAAATGTAGTAAAATAAATATGTTATTTAAAAAGAATAAACTGTTGGTAACGGTTCTGCACGACGTATATTTTCTGTAAAATTACACTGTTAGATACAAACCTTGTGTATTTTATTTCATGGTATATTTATCGGTGAAATAAAAATTACATAATTTGACAGAATCCATCAATTAAATCTAATTTTTTTTTTATTACAGCATCTTCAACACTTCTTGATGCTATTGGCACTGATTACATGGTGATGTTCACAGAAAATCGAGTGCAAGACGGTCCAGGTCCTAACCCATTTTTTGAATGTTTCATCACTCCTGGGAGGGACACGATCACAGTAGCCTCTCTAAACATTACCTATTACAATACTAACGGAGATTTAGTGAGATTGCCAAGGATGGTGCTTGGTGGTCAGGTATTGAAAGAAACTCTTGATGAGCCGACCCTGGTACTGAGAGGAAGCGTCAAGGAAAGAAAGGGTGTTAGAATTCAGTCGAGTGAGGATGTGGTGGTCTATTGTCTAAACAAAAATAGCTTTTCAACAGACGGCTATTTGGCTCTTCCGAAGGATGCTCTAGGCAATAGATACTATACTGTCTCTTACTCTCCTCCTAGATTCCAAACTGAATTAGGTATTGCAGCCACAGAAGACAACACTCTTGTAACCGTTACACTCCCTCGTAAGTTCAACGCTAGCGAGCCCGATTTGCAGGTTACTTACAACGGCCAAACGTATCGTAACAACGACGTTATATCAGAAACTCTCCAAATGTACGAGGTCCTTCAACTACAAAGCGATGGGGGCACACCAGGTGATTTGACCGGTGCACTGGTTGTGTCAAGTAAAACTGTTGCTGTCTTCAGTGGTAATGTCAGAACCAATATCCTCGGTTTGACACCAGGCAACACTCCTTCACGTGACCATTTAGTAGAACAGATGATCCCTGTGACATCTTGGGGCAGAGACTATGGTACGGTACCCATTCCAGACCGAACAATTGGTGACTTCTTCAGGATCGTTGCCGCCGAGGACAACACGGTGATTACACGTATTTCAAGCAACGGCGAGACAAAAACTTACACCATCCCATTCGCTGGCGGTTATACCCAGGATGAATTTTCTTCCGGTGTATACTACCGTGTGTATGCAAACAAACCAATCCTCCTCCAACAAATGGTGAAGAGTCAGACAAGCAGTGCAGAACTTGCTGATCCATCCATGATCACCGTAGTGTCGGTCGAGCAGTACAGCAACGACTATCACTTCCTGCTCCCAACATCAGTATCAGGATCCTATACGCATCATTTAATGATAATTATGAAGTCCCAGTTCACTTCTACGCTACGATTAGACGGAGCCGCTCTGAGTCTAACATGGAACCCGATCCCCAATAATCCGAACTCCCCACAAAATGACGGTTTGGTTGGGGCCCACGTCACGGTGACCGGAGAGAGCCAAAGCCATGTTATCAGAAGCACAGACTCTAATGTTAACTTCATGGTGATCATGTACGGCAATGGAGACAGGGATTCGTATGGTCTACCGATTGGGATGAAACTTTTACTTCTGAACCCGGTAAGTACTTGAAAGCGCATAAAAGCGAATGGGTGAAATGGATGTAGAGCTACTTCGAATGCTCTATTTAAATGTCGTGCATGTCCTCTTTTTTTTAATGATACTTAAATTTAGTGCCTTGTTTGGTTATACTTTTTTTAAATTTAATTTAAATTAGAAATATTTCGATATATCATTTTAAAAGATTTAATATAAATATATATTTAAAAGATGTCTTTTAGTTACCCGACAAGCTCTGTTGAAAAATCTAACGAATGTATCTTTTCTTTTCTTTTGCAGCCGGTGCAATCAGAAAGTGAGTTTTTTTTTAATTATAATATTACAATAAAGCAAATTTATGTAATTATTCAGTATCGATCTAGCATTCCCATTTTTATTTTACTTGGCTAGTTTAGTTGTCCTTGTTGAAACGATTAACACGTGTGTCTTTATATACACGTATTACTCCATTTCAGTTTGTAACACTGATGCTGCTGGTACTTGTTGTACATGTCACGTTGGAAACAATGTCTACCTTCCCTACGAGGGCGCTGCGCAGGCCTCTTGTTGTTTACGTGAGTACAAATATCCTTCATTTTAAATATCCTTCATTTTAATTTTAACTTAAAAGTTTTAATGATGGGTCCCATTTATTCACACACACGCACGAACACATTGACACGGATATACATGTATATATTACTTAAAATGATTATTTGATCTTTTAAAGATTGAAATACTCGTATCACTTTTCCAGTGGAAAATATCCGTTGTTACTATCCATGTTGTGGGCGAAAATACTGTGACTGTTTGGTGAATGGCGTCTACATCCCATTAAACGAGACCTTCTGTGAAAGTAAGTACAGTACAAGTGCACTTAATTTCACCTTATTTACGGTCATTTCAAAACATAGCTTCTTGCTGTGTGAAATAATTTGAATCGACGTACAATATTTCAAAAAATTGGTGAATGTTTGGAATTGTAAATTCAGATTATTGGAAAGAATTATTTCATCATTTTACCGCTTTTCACTTTCGAATTTTTTTTCAAAACAGACACGAATGAATGCCAGATTGATAACGGACAATGCGAACACACTTGTACTGATACAGTATTTGGCCTCGGCCAGAACAACGGTGGATACAACTGCAGTTGCTTCCCTGGGTATCAGTTATCACTGGACTTCCACGAGTGTATAGGTAAGGTACCCGATCAACTACATGTAGCTTTTAGTGTAAACATGAAAATACGTTCATAAGATAATGTGAACGACCATCATCAATGCACACCGCAATTTCAGGTTATTTTTGCTTGTAGTGCTTATGCCGTTTGTGTTTCTTTTTTTATTTTCCACGTTTTATTCCCCTTTTGTAAATGCCTGGTCATGCGACTGGCACTGTATTGCTTCTTTAACTATTCCTCTAAATATTCTCACTTTTGTAGATATAAACGAGTGCTCAGGGACATCTCCATGCCCAGCTGGCAATACCTGTGTCAATACTGTGGGATCGTTTTACTGCGTCGGGTCTAGCGTGGTAGCAGCTGGAAGTAAGTAGAGTGTATACTCACAGTTTTTAGACTATTAAAATATTCCATTGGTAAATATGTAAAAGTAAGACATGATCGTATTTCTGTATCTTTTCTCATATTGTTTCTTTTGTGAAAAAATACATTTGTTATCTCATTTTTTTTCATGGCCAGCAGCGTTCATTTATTTATTTTTCATTTTATTTCAGTTTTGTCAACATTGGTTATCTCTAACCATTTGTTTGTTTTTTATCTTTAGGTAGTGCTCAGAGTGGAATGCCGGCTGTAGTCTCCGGAATGTCTGTCAGTACCATTACAACGGCTCTTACAGGCATCACAATATGGGCGGCCGTCATTACCATTGTGGTAGCCATAGTAATAGCTGTTGGGTTCCGAAAGTGGCGTAAGGCGCAGTGCAAGTCTGATACGGAGAGCATCTCAGACAAGTCTTCAATTGTGGACAGTCCCTTAAATTTCCATGCCTTTAGGCCTAAAGGTGGTAAAGAAAACCCCGCCTTTGCAGAGGACACTGAAGATGCCGTAGCTCCCACGTCAGAACAGGAAGAGGTCGGCGAATGGGATTCTTCTCACGATCCTGAAGAACTTTCTACGCCGAGAGAGGAGGATCCTGTTGCCACGAGATTATAATTACACGATTATTTTGCCAGAACGATTGCAGTGATCTTTTTAATGTCTAACTGTCATGTTGTACAAAGATTCCGTTCTTTTATTTTAATGGCTTTTTATCTATGTAATCTTTTCCGCCGTATACATTCCAGTTTTCACTTATAACAATATTTATATCTAAAAACACGTTTTTAAGCCCTTTCAAGGCTTACCACGCAAGTGGTATGTATTTCTCGTGTTGATTGTTTTTTAGATGATCACCAGAACGTGTGTACATTATATATATATATGTATTATAAGAATGAATACGTCTGTCGTAGACTTCTTCAAATGAAATATCGATATGCAAGTAGTAGAAATCTCGTCCGAAATTATGGACTTTTTTAGGTCACATGCACACGGTCTATTTTATTTTGAGTTTTTCATTGTACCAAGTACATAGGAGAGTTTAATTCAGAAAAGATGAGATGGTTACTTGGTTTTAGATATATATCATGCTGGTTGTGAAGCAAAACCCTTTATCACTAACACTACATTTAAACAACGAAGCAAATACAAACAAATGCAAACTTTTATATCAGCTTTAAGTAGTTTATAGTCTAGGTTTTGAAGAGATATGCATAATAAGCTTATTAAAATGTCGAGTATCAGCAGCAGTACAAGCACAGACATTTGAAAGGAAGAGATTACTGACACGGTGTCATTGGTTAAACAGAGGGTAATTTTACATTTCTTCTGTGTAGGACCCCCTTGCATTTTAACAGTATTCCGTAAAACTATGCATTAACTTGTGAATAAAACCATTCCATTTCTTAAATAAACTTGAAGTACCGTGTTATTTATTTATTTATTTTTTCATTTTATTTTCATCCATTTGTTTTATTTCTATGATTTTGTATGTAAGGGCTGTGTACATATGAAAGAATATCATCGGCCGATTTATTTAAAACACTGAGTGAAAACAATGAAATTAATTAATAGCACTTATATGGGCTTTAAAGGCTGTACCGACGAAAACAAAACATGCGCTCATCGTCAACGTACTGGAACTTGGTGTAATTGGCCTGATACGCCCGTGACCATTGATCCCATTGTGATAGATTGAAGGATACAATATCGGTTGCTAACTTAGTAAGTTGATGAATTTGAAAACCATATATAGAGAATGAATTTATAATGATATACTGGGTTACCATAATACAAATGTGGAAAAGTCCTTTCATTCTGATTCAATATTTTAGATTAATTATGCACTATGTATTACTATGCTGTAACTAATGCACATGATAGTCTTTGAAAACATGGAGTAAAAAGTAATTACAGAATGCACTGAAGAAAAAGGTGGTCCTCAAACTAAGTTTACCTACCCTTAACGATCGTGGCTACATTTCCTTAAACTTATTCAAATGGAAATTAGATTTCTACACAAAATTTGAGAAGTCCATTGGTACTAGCATACTGGTACATGCATGTACAGTGACTAATATATAGCACAGGGTAAATACCTGTCGGCTCAAGCCGTAATGGACTTTTTCGTAGTGGAAGGAATAAAAAGGTCATTAAAAATTAGATATTTTAAACGGTTGAAGTAGATGGTGCCAGAGTTGTCGAAGACAGTTTGTTTTAGCGTGAGGTTAAGCTAACCGTAAGTAATATTCCAAATTAGATCAAAATCAGTTTAGTATTCATAAAAGTTCCCAAAATTGACCTTGTATACAATACTATAAGCAACGCTTATAGACAAAGATAAATAACGTATTAAAAATGAATTACCAATATTGATATCTATTTCAATATCCACTCTGGTAATTGTACTTTGGAATTACAAAGACAGCTCTAAGCAGTATGAAGACACATCAACTAAACCAAGACAACAATGAACTGTGAACTCTCCGATTTTTCACTATAAAATGGGCACGTGTAGCTTTTGACCAACTGATCATTTTCTATTCATTTATTCATATTCACTCACATTTTAGATCGCGATCGCCCGTCTAGACCTCTTAAAGATTGGGTCTGGCTGTAGAACGTGATAAAAACAGCAAAGGACGTATTGAGCAAATCAGCTTTTATTTACAATATTCATTAGAATGTACAAAAATCATCATATAACTTGCATCTATGATTCCATCACAATTATATACAATCATGCGATATAATTACAATGTGAGCACCTTCCCGAGGTAGAGGTATATCGCCCTCATGTGAGACATACCAGAAAACAATGAGATAATTGCGACTTACAGGGTACACATATACATTAATAGGATCGGCCTAACAGAAGCTTAACTATTTGCGTAGTTATTTATATAATATAATGATTACATTGATACGACTTCCACATCAATGTGAAATTAAATGATATTTGAGGTCATCCGCACATTTCAATGGAATATTAATATGTCCAGAATGGCAATGGTGTAATTAATACCTGGGCAATATCTTCTTGTATGTTACAACAGTAAAAGAAATGACTTCGATGTGTACCATTTCATCGTGTGTTCAAATGTATGATACATGATATATGATATAGCTGTAAAGAGGCTAAATGATTACTGGCAAGTTATATTTAAACAATATCATTGGACCAAGTATTAGAATGTGTAGTCTAAAACTAAAAAATACTATTCTATCATGAGCTTCCATCTATCTTCCCAAGTCTAACCCCCTTTCTCAATGGATGGTGTATGTACAAGCTTCGGGCAAGCGACCAACCATTTCTGATATTGTCGACATAAAAAAATTAAAATTAGATCCATTGATACATGTGATAAAAACGGCAGATGACGGAAGACATCTTTAATTAAGAACTTAAAATCATTCAACAATATCTAAATTGAAAAAAGAATAAAACAATCATAATTTGGTTAACTAGCTGATGATGATATAAGGATTGTCATACGGACAAGAACGTATTATGAAGAAAGAGCTTATCCATTTCAAAGCTTGATAATAAAATACCTCATGTTTTCAAATTAAGAACTAAAACCTAGGGCTTCTTACATAACATTTTTAAATATTTTACATATTTTACAAAAATATATTGTGATGAAATCGAATTCATTCTCCACGAAATCTTTTCTGAATTTTTAGTCCTGACAACTTTTTTAAATAACAATTTTATTCGAACTTTCATTTGCAGAATTTTTTTTGACCTTCTTCTTTTTGCGGGATTTTTTCTTAGCTTCTTTCGTCATGTTAAGGGAAGTTGTGACGGCTGCGAGTCCAAATTGTTTTCTGAAATTATAAAAGAAAAAACGTTAACCTGTAGAGTAATGCATAAAGAAAAATATAGATAAATTTTAGAGCAATGACCCATTACAGAAAGCTAATCACAAATAGTATACATGTATAAAACTCGTTAAAGACGGAGGCGAAACGGATTTTGATCGGTTTCGATATTTTCCCTCAATAAAGTGTCAATTTCATCTTGATCGTTCAATAGCCGTTTTCCAGATTATATCCAATTTCTCTCGCACACAAAAGATCAAAGTGTTTAGTTCTTTTAAAACCATTGGAAACTTAATGTTTTAAAAATTGATCTATCTAAAACACGAGATGCCTACCAATCACAAAACACCCTTTACATCCTTACAAAAACCCACCCATTTACCCTTACCCTGTGTATCAGGCACTATGGAAAATGTACTTACTTCTGTCGTCGCTTTGTTTCTTCTTGTAGATAACTTTCAACGTCTTCGTAGTGATTCTGTTGTTTAGGTTTGGCTGGCGAGTTGGGCAGATGACCGTTTCCAACATGTCCGTTCATTCCGTTCATTTTCGGTACTTCAGTTCTGTAAGATAAGGTGTAAAAGTATTTCATGTAACTGAACTGTTACTAACCGCCACTTGCACATCTGTTTGACAATTCATCTGTCCCAAAAGTAACAACAAACGATATATAATCTAACAACTTTAATCTGTACAAGTTTTTCCCATATAATGCACTTACATTGGGTCTGGATGAATATATTCATCCTCTTCCATTGGCATCACTGCTGATGTCATCCAACAGGGACAACAAACATCTGGAATACAATTTGAATCAATGTTTGATGACGTTCTCCAAACAACAGGATATAATGTGTTTTAGACAAAATTCAAGTTCCACAAAGTACTATACCGCTTTACATGAGGGCACCAACCCTAGACTTGAAAGAATATTCAGATAGGCATTACAAACTATGCATTTAACAATTTATTTTCAGGAAAAAAAACAGATAAAAGAAAACACCTACTTTTACCAGTTTCTTTTTTCATTTTGCAGCAAGCGCAGCACCAGCACACGATCCAAATACAGATGAAGAGCACGATTATTGCCAAGGCAATGCCAATCACAAGAAATGCGATTTCCGTGTTAGTTAGTCCAACAGGAGGCGCTACAGACGCGTCACCTTCTCTTGCACCTACGTTTCCGCCTGGATAATAAAAGCTATAATTATATCTTTTTGGAATTTATAGGCTTTTAACTAAATATGTTTCACGCAGTTAATGTAAAAGATAAAAAATACTTTATATATATTTTTAAAATTCTTAATTCCTTCATCTTAACATCTTGTTTCTAGGAGACCATCCCTCTAAAACAGTATCAGAAGAGCCCAAATAAAACCGCTGACGTTGCATTAACACTTGTTGAGTGAACCTGGACCACATTTAAATCAACTTCAGTTTTTATTTTTCTGCTATGTTTACAGCAGTACAAGTGTTTTGACTGAGAAGTGTACCCACCTGCCTGCCCTGTGACATTAAGACACACTTTGTCCACTGTGCTGGTTTCATATATACAAACGTAACACCCAGTGTCCGAGGCAGCTAGGTTAGCGAGGTCCAAGGGATGCGGACTAACGAAATACTGCTGCCCGTCATCTTCAACCTTATACCACTCTATACCAGACTCGTTTCGTCCCCCGCGGCTACATCCTGGATACACGAAGTTGCTGCCGGCCACCATTGCCAGGATAAGAGGCTGTGCAACTAAACAAACATAAACATAGGACAATATACTAAAACGTTGCAACTTTCATAAATATTCACAATGATAAGATGAAAAATACAATTTCAATTTGATTTATATTAATGTGACGCTAGACGAAATTCAGAATATCTTATTTTTTATAAACGAATCACTTCCATGCTCCACAGTTCTAATTTTTTTCTATAAACGGCCCTCCCAAAAAACCTTTAAGTGAAAGACGTGGAGGTGATTTTTGAATCAAGTCAAATTAAAAGAGATCATTTGTTAATGAAAAATGATGATGTTAGTACATAGACAACAAGAGTAACAAGCAGACACTCTCAAAGCAAAATATTGCATCACTCTGCTGTATGCAAGAAATCGGGACGTAATTCGAATGCGAATTTATCCGAGGTTGGCGGAATGCAGAAGACCCGACGTCGCATTGAAACTGTGCCGACATTATTGGATTCATTGATTGGATTGATATTAGGGTGCACTCTCACCGAAATTATTGGTCGCTTGTGTGGTGACTGGTGACGTTGTTGTTGCTGCTGTTGTCGTCGTCGATTTAGAAGTCGTGGTTGTAATGCTACGAGTGGTGCTCGTCTCACTATTTGAAGTCACGGGCGCACTACTATGTCTACTACCACTAAGTGACGTGGTTATAACGGGCACCGGCTTGGTTGTAGTCGTTGTAAGTGGTGAAGTGGTAATAGGCATGGTATGGCTCTCAGCTAAAGTACAGGGACAATAAAAAACTCAGAGGTAGTCGACAAACACATCACAAATAATCAGACAAGTTAAAAGTGCAAATTACGCAAAGTGAAGAAACATCTTATTGGTTATGATAAGTAGAAAGGTATTTCTTTTTTTTTTCAAAATAAACAGTTTGCGTGAAAACAGGCAAGGTTCTATCGCTAGGCTGTAAAAGAGGGCAAACCCTGACAAACAAAACGCGAAGTGGTGAAAAATAACCATGCACTATACCCTTCACTTCAAAGGAGGGAAACATCCCTAACTGTTCATTTCGAATTAAGGTTTTAAATCTAATTCTTGCGTCACAAATATCGCTGCCTGGTTGTTAACAATAAACTGTCATCAGTGATGTAAGCTCGTCTTATCTCCTCCACTTCCTTACGTGAAGTTTGTCTTCTTGCTCTTCCAAATACAAACATCAGTAAAGCACCTGTTATCTGTCTGAGAAACATGCGGCTTTCGTAGCGGAATTTAGCTTACCTGCTGAGGGTGTGGTAGCAGTGGTCGTTGAGGGTTCAGTAGTAGTCGTTGTGGTAGTGGCAGTAGTAGTAGGTGCGACAGTGGTAGTAGATGTTGCTAGAAAAATCACAACACACTTTGATTGTGAATCAAAGGAGAAACCGGCAAAAAAGCAAAGGATTTCGGTGAAAAGCAAATTTCCATCAAATTTTATTAACAGTAAAAATTAGTCACTATACTTTATGAGTCACTCATAATTAGATAAGTGAGACTTAAAACAACACGCTTAGTGATAAAAATTAACAGCAAACCTCAAAGTGAAAGATAAATGCACACATCGTGTAAAATACATTCATAAGAAATTGTTGCTTTACCGGTGGTTGTCGGTGTAGTCGTAGTTGTTGGCGTCGTGGTGGTGGTCGGCGTTGTGGTAGTTGTCGTCGTTGTTGTCGTTGTTGACGTAGTTGTTCCTAAAATGTTGAAAATAAACATTAAATTGAAAAAACTCTCGATGTTTTGTTCTTCTTCTTTTTTTATTTTTGAAATTCCAAAGTTTAACTATTTATCAGTACTAGTTATTATTGTCATTGGTTTTATTATATCATGAATACTAAACAAGATGTACAATTTTCTATTCAGTGAAAATCGATGCTCTTACTTCCTTTAACTTACCAAGATTTACCCGAACACCAATGGAGTGGGAGTAGGGCTTTGTGTCCGGAAAAGTAATGACATCTCCTTCATTAGGGAACGCAAGGTTCTGTCGGTCCAACCCCTTGGTCTTCAAGGTAAACGTGGCAGGGTTTTCATAGGTGAATGCTACAGGGTTGAATATTTTTTCAAAGGCCCACCCAAGGTACCATCCACTGTGTATCCACGGTTTTGGATCTGGCGCGTCAAACTAAAAAAAGTAAAACAGACACATGATGTGTGGTGCATAATGAACTATAAAGACACACTTACTACAGGGATAAAAACATCGCATTATGGCAAATAAATTCAGCTGCATGCAGGTTATAAAATGAACTACCTTACAATGAAAACAGAGAACAGATCATGTCTTTAAATGGAAAAAAGACTTGGTTCAAGTAATTATTTATTTAGTTTGTAAATGCGTAACATACTGTGTCAGCAAAAGACGTAAATATCCGAATAACCAAAGTTGACAAATAGTATAGGGGTGTACAGGTAGTCTGTTATAATATAGGCAATTGTGTTTTGAAAATTTCTAACGTCTGCCCCGTAATGCTTACGTACTGAGCGACATCCATGTTTGCGTTTTGTACAAGTATAGCCTTTGTTGGTAAAGACGCTTTGTAAAGTCCGTTTGTTTGTTCAACCATTTAAATGTGTTTATCAAATGCCAAGAAGTTTCCGCTTTAGACGAAATCGATATACCTGCGATATATACCTACTTTTCATCGTTTGTATCAGACCAGGTTGCCATTCTGTTTGCTGATAATGTATTAACAGTATGACATTGAAAATATCAATGTTTCCGCTTGTGAGAGAGATTCTCATATTGTTCTACGAATGAGTTGAATCTCTAAGGTGAACAGTATAACTCAAACATAAAAAAAATTGCAAAATAATAATAATTAAACGTACCGAATCTTCTTGAGTTCCAGGCTGCAAATTGACTTTCAAGCTGTACTCCAATTGATAAATCTCGCTGGAATTGCTTGCTTTCGACCAAATATAAAAGTAAGTGGGAGCGATTTCCGAAATGTTAAATGCTTGCAGCAAGCTTTTAGTGTATACGTGAAAACTTGATAAACGTCCCTCTCCGAGAGGGTGTGCGGTCTCTACAAATAATATCTGACCCCCGTCTGGATCGACGTATGGCCTGTCTATGATATCAAAGCCAAACTGTGTTGCGTTTTGGCCTAAAAACAAGAAAAATTGAGAATATTGTGATAAAAGTAACCAAAAACAACACAATACATGTATACACCTTAATAAACATAAAATACATTATTGATATTTATACTATAAATATATATATTGAAAAATATCAAATTGTCAATATTGAAAAATATAAGATCGTTAAACTCGTCTTGGTTAAGTATCAAGATATCAGTATTATAAAATTTTATTTGGGTTTAACTCCACTTCCGCACTCCTCACCCCCCCCCCCCAGACAAACACACACACACACACACACACACACACACACACACACACACGCCGAATAGTGAAGGTATTTTGATATATATCTTTTAAAAGGCACATTTAAAATCAATTTTACCGACTAAAGTGATTCTGTTGACAGAAACTCACCTGTGACATTTGAGGAGCATATTAATACTAGCATCAAGGTCAGCAATGTGTCCTTCATCATTTTCCTAAAATAAGAAAGCAAAGCTTGGAATAATGTCAGATTTTGAAATATGTATTGATATGGTACGATAAGTTTTGCCTTTATGGGACTAAAGATGATTTAAGATACTACAAGGCCATCTTAAAATGCTGTCACAGATCTGAAGCAGAATAAACTAGATATAGATGGGTGGTTTATCATCACAAATGTCTCATATTATGAGAAATAGGGATGAAGTTAAATCAAGGCTTGAGTGGACTAACTACTTATCCCCTTCAATCACTACAACATCGATTAGTTTTACATATACAGTACTTATACATGCGATCAATATTGTTGAAACTGATTGTTCATTTAGAAAAGGTCACACGGGACTGTAGGTGTTCTATAGTCAGAAAAATATCAGTATTATCACTCTTGTCTTCCAAACTGAGGTATGTTTCACGATTTCAGAAATCTTTTGAAACAATGGTAAACGCAGTGAAAAACATACGTAAAACTGATTTCCTACCTTAATGCGCAGGCCATTTTAGGTACTTTCATAGGCATCCCTCAGACGCTATTTAATTCCTTCTTTAGGAGAGATCTTAAAATGGAAGACTGGAATAGTGTTTTGGCACTAACCCCAGAAAATGGTAACTAGGGAGGACAAAGGGATAAACAGCAACAGACCAAAGGGCGCACGCAAGCGAAACGATGAGCTTTGTCGCAGTTTGTACAATGGCCATACGGGATGGGGAACAGCAATGACGTCATTCATAAATGTGAATTGAAATCTAAAATTCACACAGTCCAGTAAAATAAACATAAACATATTTTTTTAAGAAATCAGATATGAAGAAACGTGCATTGGACTGACTGGCCTTTATTCTTAATGAAGCTTTACTAAGTTCATGTTGTGTTTTTACTAAATTTCGCCGAATAAAACGTGAAATAAAACGTCAAACACAAACATCTCATTTATTGTGGTAAGATTGATGTAATCTAAAATCCATATGTATGTGATGAATAGTGGGTCCCAGATAGGATGGCCATTTTAACAATAGATATCCACTTTGAATTTGAAATTTTAACAAAATCTAGTACCACCGGTTGTTCAGCGTACTAGCGTGGGCACGTTGACACCAGCCCTTCACGCAATGTTGACGCAAACCAACATGACTAACATCATTGTGTTTGCATTTCTTTTCATGCAAATACCTAATACACTCAGCGAATGCACTGGTCACAAGACACTTATTACTTAACTAATCTACAAAATGGCTTTATAGACACCGAGTTTTTGGCCATTGTTCACCTGTACATGAAGTTAGCATGAAAGAATAATAGATCTTGGCGTTCCTTTTACTATTCAAACGCAAGTGGCCACCAACCACTTCAAACGCCACTTTGAGTATACATTGAACTGCCCACACGTTAAAATTCTTTGGATTTGGAATAGGGCGTGGCAATCCATTAAATTACAACGAATTTTTTAAAAAATTCTATTATAATAGGTTGTAATCGTTTTTAATGAACGTCAGTGTTATATAAATTTCTTATGCAACTCTTATTTGAAGTAATTAAAATAAAAAGAGATGTTAGCCCGTGGGAAAGATTTGAACTGTGATGGGTAAATGTGATATTATAAAAAAGTAGAAAAAAGAAGTAGTGCAAGAAGAAGAAATCCAGACTATTCAGTCATTCACTTTCACATTTTTCTTTTGTGTTTCATACATTTCATACATACATACATACATACATGTGTTTCATACATTTCCTTTCTTAACGTTCACCACAAACTTAGTCTTTGTCACGTGCATCTCTTTTTTGTCATACCTAATCATACATTATTACAGGCAATGATCCACGTGGTCTAATAATGGCATAATCACTGTATGAAGACTATAGCCGTAACGACCTCGATTGTTGCCATGGCGAAGGTATTCTGATCTTGCGAAGCGAGAGATCAATAAATAGTCTTATTTTCTTTTATGGACTATAAAAAGCAAAAATCACTGTGTTCCTAGAAATAGCTGTTTGACGAATTATGGACAGAACAATTCGGAGTCGTGATCTCATCAGATTTCATGATGTCAACATTATTGTGACATCTCAATAGTCTTTAATACACTTTCAAATATTTCTAATCTATGAATAAATCAATTTGTTAAAATTAATCATTCAATTTTCTATTCAATTTTTGGGGCTCAAAAGCTTCTTTTTTGTTAACATGAACATCTTTTTAAGAATTATCTAAATTTGCCAACGTTTCCAGTCTCACCATAATAATGGATATATCCGATATTCAAACTGATATATTTGTTTTTTTAAAAAAAGAGTATATTTGCTTTTCTAACAGAGAAAAATTAATGAGCAATGGTACTGCAGTTTAGTCCCAGTGATAAGTTCTACATACCATTATCTACATGTAAGTCCCGGGGACATTCCTCAGTACAACTTCCTCTTTAAAAATCCCCACCGTTTTCCATCACTAAAATAGTAGATAGGTGTGTGTTGCTTAATTTATTCGCTTTACTAGTATATGGGCAATGCAGAATGACAAAGCCAAGGAGGGGAAACAGTGAATGGCCCTGCAGTTAAAAAAAGACGGAGTTTTATTTATCAATTTTTAGTTAGTTTTCATTTACTAATTATTTAATATTTTTTTGTCACGAAGTTTTTCATATCCTGGAAGTCAAATTAACAGGTGACCTAGTCCATTTGTCGTAGCTTCATGTACATGACGTGGTCGTAAGAAAGAAGAAGCAACATACGATTTGACCAAAAGCACATTACAGCGAACATCATATTTTCCGGCAGGGAAAACAGAACATCAATGCAGCAAAGGACGTTTTGGACAAATGCGTTAGGTGAGAAGAATCTTTCCACATAATGCAATGTCATAGCAAGTTATCATGATTCCTTAGTATGTTTCTCAGACGTATGTCCGTAAGGTCTGGCCAGAAAATACTTCTAGAAATGAATATGCTATTCCATTTTTGAGATTGTAAAATATTGAGAGTGTTATAAACCCAAAATATCCCAAAGTAATAATTACTTTTGGGTCCCTTAACTTCATATTCCTTGTCATTATGCTACGATTTGTACACTTAGACTGGATTTTTTCCCTATCAATGCGGTTAGTCGATATAAAAAATGCAAAGAAAAGCTAAGAGAGCACTAGCGAGTACTGATCAGCAGACGACACATTCCATTCAAAAAGATAGAGGTCAAAGTAGACTTATTACCGGCAATAGAGGTATTCCTATTGGTTAGAAGGTATAAGCTGTACCGCAAAGACAAATACTTGTGCTTTTTTCCTGACGATTTAGGAAAAATTGGCACATTGAGTGTGGTTAAAGGACTTCAATGCTTTTTTTTAGACTTTTTAAACAAAATCTGTTAACATGGATTCCACGCAAAATTATGGAAATGGTTTGAAACGATAGCAAAGGACACCTTATAGACTATATGCTGACAAGCACATCTGTACATAGTTTATATATACATGCACCATCAGTTCATTCTTGCTACACATCTGTTATTTGCCACGAATATAAATCTCATGGCTTTGTCACTTACCGTGTCCACAACTAGGAAAACTGAGCCCAAATATCGTCTAGTCTGTTGATGAAGGAATTGCTCACAATTTAGTTCCTCTGCTGGCAAAGTTCAATATTATTAACTTATTTGAGATTTGATAAAATTATCAAATTCAATCAAGCATGTATAAAGATGGAAAGAGAAATATGGCGGACGAATGCCCGCAGATTTATAACATGGAGCAAGCTCAGAGACTCAGAGTGCAAAGTAATTAACAAAAAATAACCTTGGTTCATTATTATTACATGGGTATTAAAGACTATTTTCAATTAGATTTGTTAGGGTAATGCATCGTTGAAATTTGCAGTATAAAATCAATAATAATCAGATATTAAACAATTTGCAATAAAAAAACTCAACGTATCTAAGTTAAAAGAATACGCAGAACTTACATAATACATGTATTTATATGAATATACCCCAAGCTCGTTATCTGCTCTGACTTCGGAGAACATTTCCTCCTTATTATGGCGTTTTCTTACTTCCCGATTTTTATTTAGAGTAATTTTCTAGGCAAGTGAATCATTATTACGTACACCTGATGCAAACACACAGACAATGCACACACACGCATATAGAAACACATCTAGTTAATTGCTACAGGTTTTACGCGTAAATACCGACTTTGTTAAAATCAATTTTCAAGGATAAATGTGCGTCCAAATTTACTTAATTACTTGAATCTGAAACCGCAGTTTTACGAGTGAACGCGTCTTCAGAGAGGTGTGGAATGTCAGATTTGCACGTCCTTTGCTTTTGTGACCAAAGTGAGCGCTTTACCGCAGCCGTTTTAAGACTGATTATTTTGCCGACTTTAATACGAGAAGTCAGGCAGAGCTACATGTGTGTTCAAGTAATAATGTGCTTTTGAATGATACAGTGGAAGAAAAGGGGGAGCTGAATGTAAAAAAAGAGTGTTGCTTTTATAAGTGTTGTAGGTAATTGCTCATTTGAATAAATTTACATTCATAGGAAAACAATAAAGGTTCAGAATAACAATGAAGAATCCCCAACAGAAAACTCAGTTTTGAAGCAATGGGGAAGTTAGTCATCTTATTGACAAAAACGTTTGATGTGAAACATTTTACGTGAAGAAAATTCTGTATTCAGTTTTACATGTTTAATTCAGATATCTTTGGATAAAATTTTGAGTCTCTAATTTTCTTCTCGATAAATTTTTCCTACATTTCCCTTATAATATTTGTTTTGGTGGCATTTTTCTTCATTTGACCAGGAGAACGGTTGCATGTAAATGTGAAGAAAATGAATTTTTGAGAAGCTCGTATTTTCACTGCCCAAGTCAAATATTTGAATATTATCATAAAGCCAAGAAAATCTAAATTTACATTTGTTGTTGATTTTGCTTGGCAATTTAAATATTTGTCTCCTTTTAATGAACAGATATGACCTCTTCATTTTTTCTTTATGTGTATTTTTATGCACAGTGCTTTCCTTCTCTGCTTTGCAGAGTAGGATTAAAATTTTAATCCGAACCGCAGAAAGTAGATGTATGATCATATGCAACAGTAGTACAGTCATGTACCACCATTTGAGTCCTACAAAGATTCCAACTGATAGTCCGTCCACACTTCCACCACTGCCAGCATTTGTAATTTTTTGTATTAGTAATTGGTTTATTAACAAAACGTTAAGGACTACACTGTTTGCATGTATCGGCAGCCTGTGAAATAAACACTGGCTCCTCGCCAATGCCAGTTAAATCGATGTCGGTCCAGTAATTTTTTTAATTTGATCAGAATTAGATCCTGGTGATCCGAAAGCGATTAAGCTAAAAAGTTTTGGGCACAAACTTCCATCACATTTTCATTCTACATTTTTTCGATACATTTGACGACATTTAATGGGCAATCAATCTTACATTTTATTCTGTCAGTGCAACAGAGGAGTTTTCAGAGCAACTATGAACAGTATCTGCCGTGTTAGATACATTTATCACTACTTTTCTGAGGTGTGTTCAGACAGTCCATGTTGCTATGAAGAATCGACCAATCAAAAGGCTCAGTGCATCCTTACTGACCAATCGCAATCATCCTTACACTATCCATAATCTTTAATTATCATCGCTTTACATTAACTATTACAAGATCAAGGCTGGGAACATATGCTACAACCGGGTAATAATTATTTATTTATAGCGCTGTGTTTATAAAAGACATTCAGATTGACAGTAGGCTGATTATTAGTTCGTCAGAGCTCTAGATGCTATACTGGACCAGTGGGAAAGAAGAATTGTCCCCAATATTTCCAAAACACAGGACACAAGTGGACATCCTATAACAACAGGTGATTATTTAAACATTGTTTAATGTGGCCTTTTTGCCTTTGCGCTGTGTTTTGTTGTATTTTACACTCATTTAAATATATTCATTGGTTTGGCTTAAAATGCCGCAATAAAAAATAATTTAGTTTGTGCATGATAACTGGTCAGTTTTAATACATGCCTGGAGTATAAAAAAGGAATGAGAGAAAAATATCAATCCAACAGAACAGCTACGATTTTTTTCAAAACCATGTAGCGATAAATAGATAGCACTTAGTACGATATGTAAATAAACTATTCAATTCGATTAAAAATTTCAACATTTTCACAGGTATGTATTTCCTTGTTCGATTCACATAAAATTCGTGTTTTGACAGCATCGAAACAAAACGTATCTCTATCTTTGATATTTCCTTTTAAGCGGATAGAATGTGGCAATCTCATTATCATTATTTGAAGAGGAAATTAATACATTACAAGCAAACGCTTTTTATTTTGAACAATCTTTTCATTTCGCAGTATGTTTTACTTCATTAATAAGCAAGCGAGGCACTGATATGCCTTTCTATCTTCTTTGCGTCTTAAAAGACACAAATGATCTGTTATTAATCTGATTAAATTACCTGGCTATTCTCATGATGTCGGAAATAGGAAGACACCGAGAGGTGCAGGTAAACCGATGTCTTTTCTTCTCGCACGCGCCGTGAACGCCGTGTATGAATGTGCAAAGTGGATTCTTTTCAAGCTTAATCAACAAAGTGGTTCTGGAGAGCGTGACTGCCTGTTACTACCCTCTGCGCCGTGTTATTTAGACGTGTTTCACACGGTCCATTGCAAAGAAATATAGCCACAGCGAATAATTTTCATGGAGACATATGCTGTCAAGATAAAACTAATTACAGTTATTCTCGAATTCTGGGCTTATTTTCGCGTAATTGCTGCGCGGCCTTCATTGTCTACCGCTCCTCACACCAAGTTCATATAAGGGGACATCTTGAACACGCCTGATGTCAGTATCCAGTGTTGATGACTTGAGCTATTGAAAAAATTTAATATACATTTCCTCTTACGATTCAAATACAATTTACTCAATTCAAGCCACTTGCCTTTAGTTTTCTTTTTTTATCGGAGAACAAATGAAGAGAAATAATAGATATATATGTCATCGTAAAGCAACCTGATTGATTGTGATGTTCCGTGGGGTTTAAATATTACACGCACACAATTTACCTAATGACATCTCCTACCTAAGTGGTCGTCTAACAAAGCTCGGTTTCATTTTAACGAAAATAAGTACTTAAAATACGAACCAACGGAGAGATATCTTACCAAGCGCAGGTAACAAAATAGTAACAGTTGTTCTTTTCAAAATCAGCGTTCTGCTCTATTGTCTGCACACGCGCAATTCCAGGCACATATGGTGTAAACATTCTCTCTCTCTCTCTCTCTCTCTCTCTCTCACACACACACACGCACACGCGCTCGCTCGCTCTCTCTCTCTCCCTCTCTCTTTTTTCGTTGTTCGTTGTCGTAAACAAGGGTAAACATTATTATCTTATTTCACTTGTTGAATCCGCTCCGAGAATTTTTATTCACAGTCAGAATTGCTCAAATTTCAACTCCTGTACGATCTGTGCTTTTGATTGATCCGGTGCTAATTACATGCAACTACGTTTACTTGAACTGATGATGAATCTAGAAGGACAGATTAGTTAATTGCAATTAGCTGACTTCTGCGGACAGACTGTCATCTGTCTTTCACATGTCAGTCAGTAGTTAAATGTCCTCTTTCAGAAATTAATTAAGCACACCATGGATGCAGTGACATTTACAGGCATACTAAGACGGCCTGTTTCATTTATTTGCCGAGCAATATTATTTCAGCTTTTACCACTCGCTTGCTTTTTTAAAAAAAATACGCAGTTTAAATGATCAACGCCCTTTTTGAATATGTTATAATACTGGAACCAAATATGAGCCAAATGAAAATATGAAACTCTTACATTGTACAATCAAATTCATTTTACGATGAGGTCTCTTCTACAATTTTATTTGAGTTTGGGGTGACCAATTGTATTCATACGTTACCTGCTTAAATACGATAGTAATTATATTTTTCCGTTTTTCATAAGTTTTTTTCTTTTTATTGTTGCTTGCAACATTCTTGCTTGCTTGCTTAGTTTGTGTTATCGTGGACCTAACTACTCTTGCTTCCAATAGACTTACAATTCTCACTCCACCATTTCTCCTTATCTTATCTCTTCAAAAATTTGTCTTTTGATATTTCATATTTTTACATAGTTTTTTTCTGGTTTTATTTTAAATCTTTTTATTGACTATTCCCTTTTCCCGGTCTCTTGGCGAACTGCTTTTGCCCCGTCAGTAAGAAAAATGCTAGTATCCATTTTTATTTGTAGTACTTTTCTTTTCATAGCAGAAAAACCCTTTAAAACCCCTTGTAATTTCACAAAACTGAAACATTGGAATGCAAACTGCCAATTATGTTTTTCAATGATTCTAAATAATTGCAATTGTTTGTTTGTTGTTAATTTCCATGTTTACTTCTCGACTATTTACGTTAATCAAACTATTGATTATTTATTTATTTTTGATTGTCAGCATTCACTGACACTTGCCGTTTACATTTATCTTTATTTTCTTCTTTGATAAACCCGATTTTTCCTAGCTGTTGCCACAAATGACATGATGATGCCCTCACGTGGATATTACAAAATGCACAAAAATTCCTTGTAAACGACATACAGTATCTGAGGTTTTTCTATCGAGTCGAATAACATTTACTTATAATAGAATAAAGTCAAATACTTGATCAAATTAATTCAAAAACAACAGAGAACCCAAAGGAAAAAACGGACGTTTCCTTGGGCTTACTTGTCACTATTGTCAGCCTTTTATTTTCCAATGGAAATGTCAACAAACACTACGAACCTTGATTAGATGCACTTTAATAAAGGTCAACGGCATGCTATTTAATCTATTTGAAACTGCAGCATGATGACTCTATGACAGTTAATCGTGTCTCTTGAGAAGTTATACAAACAAATATCATTTACTGATGTTTTAATGTAATCACATGTGATTTTTATGAAAACTTGTCTAGATTTACATTTTTTTTTGTGATAAACCTTGACGTATTTGCTAAAAGTAAATGATCATGAACTATTTTTTGAAAAATTACCTGAATGTAGTTAAACTAGGACGAGCATTTACAAATAAAACTGACCTGTCTGGTGTTTATATAGAAAACACACTAGTTCATAGTTATATATAAAGGATAGAAAGCACATTTCAAATCATAAGACTTAACATCCCAGTGTCAATAGAAAATGAAAATATGATGGAAAAAACATACTGGTGAAAAAAAAGCAATTCTTCAAAGTTAAAGACAGCCTTAAACTAAAAAAACTATTAACCAGTGCGGAATTTAGTTCCAATACACTACCAATATATGAAATCAATAAAAAAACGTATAAAGTAAGCACACGTACATGTACAGGTTCAAGTTGCGACATTCTCAAATACCAGCAGACGTTCAAAAATGGGAGGAAATTTTTGAATGTATACAAAAATAAACTACAAATCGTAACAAGTATACCATGCCAAACATGTGGCGAAACCTACACTGGACACACTTGATAGCAGAGAAACACAAACAACAATTTAAGTAAAGAGAAATCAGACAAATACCACTTAGTGAACACAATGAATTTGCACAGTGGAAAAGTCAAATTTATTTTCCGTATATTGAACATAAGAAACGATGACAACTGAGGAAAGATATTGGAGAAAAAGTTCCGACAGCAATATAAAAAACGAGAAGACGGTAAACAAGTGTTAAAATGAATTGCTAAAACAGAATGTTTAAACTGTGCATGATGTCTCAATATAATGTCGCCTATTATCTGCAATGAAGACACAACCCTAACAAATGAGGAAAGATTTTGGAGAAAGAAAAACAAACAAATTACAATCAATGTATATCATGATATACATGATATACAATCAATGTATATCATGTATATTCGATTTATCCAATTTGCAACATTTACTACTTTTTCTCTTTGGCACTTTTTATTTTTATAAAAATATCAACAGTCATGTGGTCAATAAAACATTTCTCTTCGTGGTTATTTATAAGTTCAACCCTTCTCATATTTTCCAAGTTGTTTGAACATTTTCGTTAAAAACCACAGGAAATTGAACGTTATTCATTACTTAGTGACAGTTGCGTGCGGCACACGACTCTTATCACTTTGCAAAACTACTATCCACTTCACTTAATTAAGTAACTAGATAAACATCTATGTTTAAAATATCATGGGTACATGCAATCCAAAAAAAGTAGGTTTTATCGGCTGTATTAAAGGTAATTTTATGCGCTTCTTGACTCTCTCACGAAGCACTGCTTGTATTACTAACAAGTGATTGTTCGGCCGCGCGTTTATTCTATCACAACCTGGCTTACTTTTGTTATTTTTCTTGTACAAATTCCAATTTCAATTCCAAATGAATCTACAGTGACACGCCAGACTCTTCTATTCTAGCTACAGCAATGTAGCTAAACAATATACATACGGTATATGCCACGCCTCGAAAGAACAATACACGACTTTGTATGTTGTTAATGTAAGAGTGGTAAATGTGACATTAAAACTCTTTTCGCTTTCACAAGCTTACATGCATGTTCTTTTTAAGGATGAACTTCAACTAAAATAGCTTATATGTTGATTAACCCAACATTTCTATATTTTCCTGTGTCTGTCAAACTAAAGCGCACAATTTAAATCAATCCGTAATAATTTTTCATGATTTCCAAGAAAAAAATGTATTTCAAATCGATCACCTACTCCCATGACAATTTGTGTGTCATCGCATGAGTCATTTATAAAATTGAATGTTTCACTGCTAAAAAACGAACAGTTACTACATTATACTAATACGTACGAAAGGATCTGGACAGGTTAACTTTTATTTGCCTCATAATTATGAAATAACTATCAACGTCGACATTTGTGCCAAGCGTACATGACCTACCATACAAGTAAGTTAAATTTAACTGACAGACCAGTATGTGATATTTAATTTTAATTTTAATTTTTTACTGCAATTTAATTCTAATAATTCGATATTCAAACGATATCAGCTGTGCAAACTGGTACATTTTTGGTATGCAAACTCGAACGGGTACATACGCTGTCAATACCCATAATTGTACAGAGAGTTTTTTCTTAGTTACGGAAGTTAGCTTTTGTTTCAGATAACAAAGATGGAATTCAGAGTCCTCCCCGAGTCGGCGAATGGTTCTGCTCCGCTGGAGACAAACGCCTCACCAAATGACCATCATCTCCCCAGTTCCTCCAAGACTCAAGACGACGGCTGTGCCAATGGCGGGGCCATTCTCCGTCAAAACCATGTTGGCTTCGTCATGCTGCATGGGGTTCGTATAGTGTCTTTGCACATTGACGGAAAGGAAAGACTGTGTTTGGCCCAGATATCTAACACACTCCTCAAAGATTTCAGCTACAATGAGATCCACAATCGCCGCGTCGCCCTGGGCATCACTTGTGTGCAGTGTACCCCGGTTCAGCTGGAGATCCTGCGCCGCGCCGGTGCAATGCCCGTTTCCTCCCGCCGGTGTGGTATGATCACAAAAAGAGAGGCAGAGCGCTTGGTGCGGTCCTTTCTGGAAGACAATACACCGCCACGCCTTCCAGAGAACTTTTGCTTCGATGTCCATCATGAATGTGGATGGGGCTGCAGGGGGAGTTTCACTCCGTCTCGTTATAACAGCTCTAGAGCTAAATGCATCAAATGCAGCTATTGCGGCATGTTTTTCTCGCCAAACAAATTTATTTTTCACTGTCACCGTACCCCCAATGCCAAGTATGTCCACCCTGATGCAGCTAATTTTAACTCGTGGCGACGGCACTTGAAACTGATCAACAAAACCGGTCTATGCGATTTAGATTACGCCTGGGAGGATGTAAAGGCTATGTTCAACGGTGGGAGTCGAAAAAGGGTTCTACCATCTCAGAATCGTAACTCTGGGGGGCAAAGTGAGAGACCACAGAAGCAACCGCATCTCAGCGAGCATTCACTGGAGACAAACTCCACCAAAGTAAGCTATCCGTTCCCCGTTCTCCCGACGCCCTCTCCGTATGTACCCTTTCCAACACACATGATGAATCCACGTGCACCGCCTCACCCAGCATTTCCCTTCACACCGTCATCCTCTGCCCCTTACCGTGCTCTCTCCGGGCCAGACAACGGGGCCGAGCAAGGGCAGATGCGAGACTTTTTGAAGGACAAATACGCACCTTTCTTCTATCACTATAATAGTATGTGGGCAAAATCTTTGGGCCTTACCCCAGCTATGATGGAGCAGTATGTTAACATAGCGAAAATGAACGATCGCATGGACACCTCTTTCTCCTCGCCAAATTTTCAGCAAATGTTTCAACAATTAGAAGATAGAAGAGTGGAGAGGGAAATTAACTTGGGGAGAATCGAAATGAAAAAGAAAGCGGAGGGTAGTAAAGTCTCTCGCTCTGAAGCACCTCTGAAAACCAACACAACCCGACAGGACGATTTTCGGCACATTTCAGCATTTAAACCAATTGGAAAAGAAGCTAATTTCCTATCAGGGTTCCCCAAAAGTAATTACAAATCAAAGACACCATTAGATCAGGAAAGCATGGGTGACAACAGCCACTTGAACATCTATGACAGTGACAAAGATGATGTAGAAGTTGATGTGTGTAGCGATGACAGTACTCAGCCTGGTGTTTTGTCGCCAGCGCCATCATCACGCAGTAAGATCTGCTCAAGCCATCATTTAAGAAACGATAAGCCTCTCAACCTCCGTGTCTCCGCTTCTCACGGCGAACCGCATGAGGAACCTTCGGCTCCCGCCGCCGCCAGTGTTACCATGACAAGTGACACCGGAGAAGTCAGCCAGACATTTCAGGATTCTTTGACAGTAGAATCGAAGGTGAGAAAAAAATACGCAACTAGATATATTTCTTTCTTCTTTTTCATTTCATCTTCGTTTACTTTTTCTTTTGTTATTTTGACATTTAAAAAGGCATTTTAGGATTGTTAGAATTGAGGTATTTGAAGAATTAAAAAAAATATCTTAAGGTTTTTATTAACAATGTCATCACCACGTATTCAATAAATACATGACGCATAAGGCAACAAAAGACCACCTGCCAATATGAAAAACACAGGAGAGACTTGTTTAAACAAGAAAACGAAATATGATATGCAGAGAATTTAAGCACGATTTCTCAACAGGCTGTGATTTCGAGTAACTGGAAGCGGAGGGAAATAATTACATTTTACTCTAGAGCTAAAGAATGCATACAATACAGAAATTGGTAATCCAATTAGCAAATTGATATTCTCTTCGAACACCAAAATTTGTGTGATTAGTCTATTGTCCCTGCCACTTGTTTAATTCAAATAGCTTCGGGATGCGCATGTTTATTTTGTATAAGTGCAGAAAGATATATCTTCCGTAATCGCTATCAACAAGTCCATTTGTATTTCGAAGATTATTTTCATAGTGATTACGGTCTAGTGAAGACTGAAAGGGGGTGATGATTTCACAAAAATCGCTATCCACTTAACGGCAATTGATGTCTCAAACCAAATATCAATGACGATGTCGAACGCTTTAACAAAGATTGTCATCCATTACAGGAAATTGCTGGTATTTAGTACCCATTAAATATTAAAATTTAATCAAAAGATTACTCCTTTACACCCAGCCATGAACATTGCAATTAACTGTGACAGTGAATGAGCTTTTGTCGTTAAGTAGGCCACTACCTCGTGCAGAATGTATTTATGCCCAAGCAACCAGAAATATCAGACAGGATGAAATGGCGCTTTAACTTGTTTAATCTTCATAATGGTCCAGTTTATTATTCATATCCCAGTGGCGGTAAATAATGGGCTTGGCAATCATAGATATTGTGACAACACGTTAGATTAAATATTCAGTGGGTTAAATTGTTGTTATGGTGGAATTATAGCACTTAACGAATTTGATCGCGAATTACATGTACAATAGTGCGTGCCTCCCTTGGGTGAGAGTTAGTAAACTGCGACGATTAATTCCGTCAAGTTCTGATTAACGGTTGTAAAGACCTAAAAATGATGATTATACTTCTACAGCTGCCAGTAATTATGACGTTTACTTATTTTTTCCTTTCTTTTAGGGTTGTTCTGAAGAATCTGAGGGAAAAGAAGAACCAGGTAAATGTGCTGCATTTGGTCTTCTCCTGTTGTTGAGTAACAGCTTGATTATTTTGCCCCTTGTAGACCTACTAAAGTGAAAACAAGTAAATGAAAAATACTACATGTAAATAACTACGTGTATGATGGCGGTGTAATGCCATTCTGTATGCATGCATCTGCTCTGGAACTTTGTTCAAGCGATGATAAATTATTATGATTATTATTATTGTTATTCATAAAGCAATAACCACAAAAAAATCACAGACCCATCAGTCTGTTAATAGGACGTGTAGTACCACTCTAAAGCTGTTATTTAAAGTATCCTTAAATGAATGATTTCTAAAGGAAAAGTTCTAGGTTTTCCTCTTTCAATCTGTCATTTGTTAAGTCTCAGCTTGAACTTTCAGATGAGAATGCAAATAACACCAGTAGTCTACCAGTGAATGAACGCAACATTGATATCACTGCTCTGGATAAGATGTCCAAAGGTAAAGTTCCATGCTTCAATAATTTAAAGCCATGTTTTATTTAAACTTTGAACATCTTATTTGATTCCATTCTTTCTCCATCCTGGTTAATTGCAAGTGACGGAATAAAAAGCCTTAAGTCTTGCAAATGTGCCCTCTTGAGTGATATTCCTTACAGATCGATATCAAAATGTGATCGAGTGACCAAAGTTTTCAATATGAAATGAATTTGGTTTGGGTATTATAATATTTCCCAAATTGTGACAATTCTATCATATACAAATAAATTACAAAAGACTATGTATGATTTATGACATTCTAACCAAAGACTATTCCTTCCCATACTTCCTCTTATGATCAGAGCAAACCATTAATTGGTAGAACTAAATGACAGCAGTCGTAACACTGGCTTCGCTCCTAAGTAATCACGACGCTTAGAAATTAGTTCATGAGTAAATGAATAGACTGGCCGAGGATTCTCATCCTGTATTTTGCATAACAGATAATGAAATGGGATTGTCGCGCGACACAGTCGTAAATTACCGCAGTAGTCTCGTTATTTAAATTGATATTGGTTGGCTTTGTGCAAGACTCAGGATCGATAACTGAATTAGAGTAGAAATGTCAGGTATGTTACGGAAAGCAACAGTCTCACCTGGGAGATGACATCCCGTCCTAAGCCCCCGTTAATAGATTACTCTCCATTTAAAGTCGACATGTCCCATGCCTAATCAGCATCGAGTTCTGTTCTTAATGTGCTTATCAATAATTACATAGACACGTTTAAGCTCTATTTCTTCCCAAGGGATAGAACGCAAAGGCTTTATTTGCTGGGACGTATATTAATTAATTAGCAAACCATCTTCTCTTTGCATTCATTGGATCCTGATTTTTCCGCTGTGGGACTCCAAGATAGATTTAATTGCTTTATGCAACTGTCCAAATGTGAAAGGAGAAAAAACGATTAGGTTTATGAACAAAATAACAAAACAACTGATCACAAATGTGATCTTAGATAAAGGGTTAACAAAGTGCTATTGCATCCGATGACTTGATTATATGTTTAGTCTTTGTATATTCAGTCATTCTGAATTTCGCAATTTGATGTCTAGCTTAGGGGTAGTTTGTGAGATAAGAGAACATATCTGCTAATGAGTCTTTTCTTTCATTCAGATGAACTTCAGCGCGAGCTGTTGCGCCTCATGCACGGCAGAACGAAATCGGAAGAATTGGGTCAAAAGGGAGGATCATCAGGCTAGTAGTGTTTAACACATAGCAGACACAGAGACGTCAAATACAATGATTAAATGTTCAACGTTTTGATAATATGAAAATTAGAATAAATGGATAAATAGAAAGAAAGGAATTATTAGAATATAAGATATTCATTTCAGGCGAATATTCTAAAGAAATTAGAACTACTAATAACCATGGCTTGTAACTGTGATTTAAGTGCGATAAATTTTATTATCAGAGGTTTTCATGCCAGCCGTTTCGTCGAAGATGACTTAATTGAATATAATGTAAGAAATCGGCATTGTTGAAATTGTTGTTAAAGTTGTTGTCATGGATGTTGTTCTTAATTTTTGTCCACTATAGATCTTCATTATATATAGGGAGAGCGGATAACCGCATGCACATTGTATGTATCATACCGCATTTGTTCGAGAAGTTAAAACTAAATTTAACAGACGAAATTGCAAAATCATTAAGACTGTTGCGATAGCAAAATAGCACATTCGCCATATCCACTGTGTTTAAGCGATAGAGTTAAAATGTACATTTGGTATTTTTTTATTTTTTCAGTAATCATTTTTCAATATACCAAGCGAATTCTAGCTTTATTGATTGGTATTTTTCAGTTTTGAATATTGCAATTTATTACTATTTGTTTATTTGAATTTCTGCTTACTCAAGACGACGCAGTATGGTTGAGTTCCACGATTCCTGTATCAAATGATTTGAAGTGCATCGCTGCGTATTTCATATCGTAATAAAGTATGTTGTGAACAGAAAACTGACCTTTAGTCACTTTTTTTTCAAATGCGTATGCCTCTATTACCCCATTGACTGCTCTTCATATCAAAGGGGCAGATTACAAAAGTAAATTCTTATTCAAATAACACATAGGTTGTTGTGTCCCATTTATTAGTCTTTTTGAAATTACTCTTTGATATTTTTCTTTTCATTAAAAAATGAATTGAAAAGTTAAAAAAAATTGAGTAAATCGTTGAACTGAGTTAGAAAAAAGTCTGTATGCACCACACAAGTAGATAATATATGTACAGTAACTTACCCGCTTAAAATCTGCTATCCTAATATTTCTAAAGCGTAAAAAGTAATGATAAATACACCATCAAACAGATTTTGATACTTCTCCACCTGTAACGTCAACTTCATCGTATTTATTTATTTGAAATACAGAACTCAAAATTGTTTCTTTGGTCATGTTTAAATGCTTTGTTACCCAGCAATAATCCATCACCATTATCTCTCACGAGCATATCTGACATAGAAATTAATTTTTTTTCACATCTACTGAAGAGCTTATATTTAAGTCATATTAAATCAATAAATCACGAAATCGGCTTTATTCCACAGTGGAGACCGGATCGCGTTCGGCGCCTTTTGGTTTGATAGGCTGTACGGTAACTAAACGACGGATTTCTAAAAACAGAAAGATCAGATAGATCTGAATAGTCTCTTTAAATACACTGTACATTGTTTAAACCTATGCGTTTTCAAGTAATTCAGTTAACCTTTGGGCACATGACCAAACACTATTACGGTTCCTTGTTTTATGAACATTTATCTGATAGGCTATTTTGGATATGAAAATACCAATAACGTTGCTTAGATTGATATATATTTTGACATATATTTATAGGAAATACCCGAGATTGATTTTATAAATATTTTGAAAATTCTAATTTTTTTTATTTGTGTTCTTTATCGTTGAAATAGGCCTCTATTTTGATTTAGATGGTTGATGTGCAACCCTGTAAACAATTTTATTAAAATAACATTGAGCACCTAACTGGGCCTACAAGCTCGTGAAGATGCAGACTCGAAACAATAGGCCTACTTTAATTTAAAAGCCACTTACTGCATACGAGGATGGAATTGCAGCTAAAATTCGCCATGTATTTCAAAAATTTTCACCCACGTTGGTGGCACGACACTTAATGTTTATGCTCGTTTAAAACGCATAACCAATCATCAGATGTTTAGTCCGAGACACGGGGCACACGTTCAGCCCCTGCTAAACTTGAGCTAACTTGAGATGCCGAACGTGCCCCAGAGCTCTGTTCCGAAGGTAGCTTACCATACAAACATAATTAACAATTTTAACAATGAACTACACTTTCTATACGCTCTTAGATAATACTGCATGGGGAGAAGCTAATTAAGATTTTCTACTCTAAAATAGACCCAAATTTCAAACCTAAAATTGTACTCGGCATGTAAAAAGAGTTTTTCTACCCTATGTTAGGAACGGAGAGCAACTCAGCTGCCATATTTTAAAAGAAAGCAGTCAATGCATAAATTGGCAATGTACAGATGTTGCTGCTTCACAGAAATTCAAAATGTGATGTCCGAACGTGCCCCCGTCCCCCTACGATAGCCTTAAGTCCCTAATGTGTTTAAACTTTATTTGAAAAGGAGCGCCAGAAAAATATTCTGGAAAACGCGTTTGGATACAGTGTCGGACAGTGTTTGTAATGAACAAGCAAGCTGATAGTTTGCACCACACAAGATTAAAGTATCGAAAGCACTGTCAACATTAATTTTTTTTACTAATATTCCATCTCGTGTGTAGGCTACTTACTTTTGAATAAACCCAATATTAAAAAATATTCAAAATATCAACTCCCATATATATGTATTTCTTAAATGATTAAACTTTATGATACAAATATTTAATGTTTTCTATTTAAAGCATCGAATTTTTGTATTGTGTATTGTACTGTGCATTGCATTATGTGATTCTTTTAATATTTCTGACAATGATCCCGTTTCATGATTCAGCTAGGCCATACTCGCACATCCTACCGTCTAGTAACAGCTTGTCTCTCCAACCTTTTTAGGTTGTGGTGTCGTTTTTATAGCATATCGAAGTACACCTGATATTCCCAGCAATTACCAACCCTCAGAGTAAAAACTTCCTATCTTTTTTCTTGTAACTTGTTCAGATCAAATGCACTATTTCGATGTAGGCAATAAGTAATACAATCCATACATTTCACATAATCTTCCGATTATGATCAATTCTTTTCCCCATTCACACTAGGCCTATATAGCCTTTTCGAAAAAAAAGTATTATGTATTGTCATTTTTCAATGATTACAGATGGTCACTGATGTCTGAAGCCAAGCAAGAGCTTATTGCTGCTTATTGATAAGTTCAGTTTGGGCACTTTCCAGAAGGAGGATGTTCTTATGTGATTTACGAATGATTTTCGCCATTCGACCCAATATCTGTCGTGCTTGATATTTTGCAAGGCGAAAGTTTTCCCTGTTCACTGGCAATCCATTTAATAATACAGTGCATGCTCACTATCAACTACCGTTGTGTAGGACCTACGCACATAACACGACAAAATGACGTGCAGTGGGTTAGAGCAAAGACGTCCTTGGTTAGAGGAAGGAAATCATTCATAAGAGACCTATAGAATTAAAATAAGATATACTCTGCAAATTCAACAATGACTTATGTACCCCGGTATGGTATTGTAGGCCTACATGTATACGTGCAGCTGAAGAATTGCTGAAAACTTGTAAGTAATAGGCCCAAGTTATGTACGGTAGAACTGAATTACAAGTAAAATGACGCAGGCATTTCACTCATACATCATATTTGAGGCATACGGTTTATCCAAATTGCATATTGTGTTTGTTCACCCTTTCCCCATTCCAATTAATGAGTGTTACGAGTCCTTTCACCATGACCATTGGGTGCCATCCACTCTCAGCAGGTTGGCTGTCATAGATCGCCATCTCGATCTTTTGCAATTCGTATACTTTCTCTATATTTTTGATAAGTCCATTCTTTTATGTTGGCCATCCATGTTGTTCTTGGTCTACCTTTCCCACGTACACCATTAAACTTTCCATCCAATAACATATCCGCTACAATTTTTTTTCTTGTGATGTAGCCAAAATAATTTTCTTTTTTGGTGGTGTCCAATAATGATCTTTTTATTTTTAGATTATTTACATTTCTTTTATGTTCATGATATTTCTAACACCCTTCTGCATACCCACATTTCAAACGTTTCCATTTTTTCATTGTTTTTTTTCCCTCTAGGCTGTGTTGACTAGATTGACCAGTCCTCTGCTATTATCTAATTGTCCATCTAATTGTGTTAGTTGTGGCACGAACACAATTTACTCTGCCTAATACTTCCGGTGTAACAGTCGTAAATGGGTTCTTAAGCAGATGGCTTTCCGCGACTTACCATTGATAAAGATGAAACTGACGTCCTAGTAAAATACAAGGAATGACCACTCAGGTAAGGGACGCGTGGTTGTTTTTTTAGTGCTAATTTCTTTCAGTCAAACTCATGAGTTTTCTGTGAGGTAACTTTGCGTTGTATTAAATGGTACTCGATATTAAAAACGTAAATCACAGCCTTGCCCTTGGTCATATTCACAGGGCATTAAACATGTCATTTTTTTTTGTTACAATCCAAAGAAACAATGCTACACTAATACCAGTATGCGTAAAAATAAAAATTCTATTATCCAGATAACATAAAAAAAGTATTAGGAGTTTTGACGTTTTGAATGCTTTAATATCAGTTTGGCACAGGTACATGTACCTGTACCTCGGCTCATGATAATTGACTTACCAGGCATATAGCACAAAGTTTCATGCGTTAGCACGACTATTTCCGTTATTTTATATGTACTTCATGTGTTGATAGTACCCGGGTGTTGGTATGGCTAACAAGTCGTGATAACATCTTCATATTTTTAACAGTGTGTTCAGGTCCGCCTTGAATTAGGCCACAGGGCAGCTATTCGCAAGCAGCCAACACCAGAGGGCTTTACACATGACTGGGAGGTTTTTGTCCGAGGTCCACAAGGAAACAACATCCAGCATTTTATTGAGAAAGTTGTGTTCCATCTGCACGACAGTTTTCCCAAGCCAAAAAGAGGTAAGACAAAACTGTTAGATGCTTGTTTTGTCTATAAATTTCAGAATGATGTGCAGTTGGATATTATGAAATGTATTATTTCAGTTTTAACTTATTTTTAATTTATTTATGTTTTATTTATAAAGCAGTTTTAGATCCAATCACTCAATTTACAAATTAGGCACAGTATGGTGGAAAATACTTGACTCGTTTTTTGTTTTTTTTTTTCAGTCTCAAAAGAACCACCTTATCAGGTTGGGGAGAGTGGATATGCTGGTTTTGAAATGCCAATAGAGATTTATTTCAAGAACAAGGAAGAGCCAAAGAAAATTCGCTTTATGTATGATTTATTCCTGCACTTGGACGGTTGTCCACCTGTCAATCATGTACGCTGTGAAAAACTCACCTTCAAGAATCCAACGGAGGAGTTTAGACGCAAGCTGATAAAAGGGGGTGGAGTAAGTAATGGCATGATTTTAACTGTTTCTGTGAAAACAATACAACTGTATAGATAAATGAAATTTACATTTTGCTTAACAGCAGATAAGATATGGGAATATTATTTATTTTTACTTTTCATCTGAACAAAATGACTGTAAGACAGGACCCTTGAATAATTTTAATGTGCTCTAAGGAGCTAAATTTGGTTTTGCCTTTTTTGTTGTTGTAGATGAAAAATTAATATTTATGGTCATAAATCTGTGAATAAGATTTTCAAACAGAGAATACATATGAGTCAGTCTAATAGAGTTAATAAGTTTAAAAACCTTAAGTTCATACAGGTCTTTTTAAAATTGTATCACCACAGGTTGGTATACCTAGTACAGATGATGACCAGCACTACCATGTTCCTAGTCCTGTCCCTAGTCCTGTATCCCCTCCTGCACCACAAGTACAGCCAGCTGCTATGAAGGTGTCCTCCCACAGAGGATCTACTGACAGCATGAGGAGTAAGGCAGAGAAGAAGAAAAAAGAAAGAGATAAAGACAAAGCAAAAGAAAAGGAGTCTAAAGAGAAATCCCCAAATGATTTGAACAAGGTTTGTATTATTTAAAGTCTGATGTATTTTTTCCTTTTTTTCTATTTAAAATTTTTTTATAGGTCTCCTCCTCTTGCAAAAACTTGACATGTGGAAATACGCTCAATAAACATTTTTTATCCCAGCTTCCTTGACTCTAATGACCATGCTTTTTGGTCTGAGAATTAACAATTCAGAATTCTTTATCACCTTTTCTTCAGTTTGATCTTAAGCCTTTAGCTTCTTTAGTAGGTCTCTTTCTTGTAATGTTCCACTCATAATTCTTGCACATTGCTTTTAGCAAGCAGATCCTATGCCAAAGTCTCAACCAACACACTCAGATTCATTTGCTGCCCTGTTTGGTACACCAATCACCACAGACTCTATCAGTGCCAAGAAAAAGTCAGATAGTAAAGTAAGACATTTCAAGAATTATTTATTTATTTATTTATTATTATTATTATTATTATTATTATTATTATTTTGAGGCAGGGATGTGGGGTGAGAAATTCACATAAAGGGCTTTATCAGATAGTTATTTTAAAACAAGATCCAAATCTCACTGCTCAGGTTTGCAAAGTTAACACTTAGATATTCAGAGTGTAGTTGGAAAAATGTATTTCACTTACTATGGAACATAAAGTAAGTGATAATCTTCACTAAAATGTTACTAAATATAAAACTTTGGAACCATACACAATCTAAAAGAGAATATATTAAACAAATAACTTGTTTTAAAATTTCTAAATTCTCATGAAGAGAACATTTCAGATCCACAACTTTATGTTAGATGGATGTGATATAGGGAATAATTTTACTTTTTACTCATTCTGTTTACAACAGGACAGATCAACCACTCCTTCTAAAAACCAAACTACCAACAACAGAGAACCAGACCCTTCCAAAGATAAAAGGAAGAGTAACTCAGAAGTTAAAGAAGAGAAAACTGCAGTGAAACGTCCTGTCAGCTCTACTCCTGAAGATCAAAATGATCCAAAAAAGAAAAAGAAAGAAGAGAAAGGAAAGGAAAAAAGTAGAGAGAAAAGCAAACCAAAGTTTGACAAGAAAAAGGGAGAAGAGAAGATTAAAGAAAAAAAGAAAAAAGAAAAGACAAAAGACAAAAAAGAAAAGGATAAACATGCAGAAAAACAAAACACAAAACACGATGGTGCTAAGCATTCTAGCAGAGAGAGGCCTGAACATTCCACTCCTAAGAAACAAGAGGACTCTCCTTCAGTAAAGTCTACTCTGAGCAGGAGTTCCAGCTCCAGCTCTCTCTCCCTGAGCTCCACTGTGAACAGTTTAAGCAGTGGTAGTAATGTTATCTCAGCAGTAACAAGACTAACAGCTGAACAAATAGAAAAGGAGGAGGAGGAAGAAGAAAGAGCTGTAAATGACCTCCTATCAGACTCAGCTTCTTCCCTTTCATCTTCAGAATTATTTGATAGTCAGAAAAAGTTTTCAAGTCCTTCACCAAGTATTGAACAAAAAAGTAGCAAAGAAGAATCAAAGGAGCAGAAAGGAAAAGATAAGGAAAAGGTTGATAAAAAGGAAAAGAAAAAGAAGAAAGAAAAAGATAAGAGGAAAGACAAAGAGAAGAAAAAAGACAAAGAAAAACAGAAAGAAGGAAGAAAAGAGAAAAAGAAGAGTAAAAAGGACAAGAAGCAGATGGTGCAGGAACTTGAAAGTTTAAAGCATGAAAAGGTACCAACACATGAAAGAGAAAAATGTATGAAAAGTGAATCGGATATAGAAAACCACGAAGACACCAAAGTATGTGATTCCTCAAACACTGTGTGTGAAAATGGGAAGTCACCTGCCAATGGAGAGAACCTGGCAAGTTTGTTGGAATTAAGAACAAAACTTGAGAACATGGATAATCTTGAAGTATTTGAAAAGGTGGTGAATCTCATAGAAGAAACTCATCAGTATGAAATAACCAATAATTTTATGGATTTTGACTTGTGTGCCATGGACAAAGTGACTGTTGACAAACTAAGACAGTATGTGGCAGAATTGCAATAATTTCTTTTTCAGTTTTTAAATCAGGGAAATAATCTATTGAGAGCTTTTTTACACAACTTCTATACTTACTTATTAATGTGGTGCTAGTCAGTTATATATAAAAGCCATATATAACAGAGGCATTGTTATTTATATTATGGATAATTTTACTGATAAGTAGAATTTTTTTCTGGTCTAAAATCCATATACCAGCTGGATAAAAAACATCTTCAAATTTTAATTTCTCTTAACCATAATCAAAATTTACTACTTCATGGCATTGTTTATTGCTTGTCAAAGTTAAATGTAGATCTTTTTTTTATGTCTGTTTGGCATTAAAAAGGTGAAATTCAAAAACATGATGGTGTAATTTAATGTTTTGCAGTTTCTATGCCTTCACATATAAACCAAGAGATAGATTAGGGAGTATGTTTTTGTCAGGCCAGGGCAACCTCTCATACCCTTAGGCCACATAGGGACATTTTGAATTATTTTTGTTATATTTTTATTTTTAATTAATTAATTTGTTATTATTATTTATTTATTTTATTATTATTATTATTATTATTTTTTTTTTTTTTGAAAAGAAAGATTATCATATTGGCAGTCCTCAGATGAGCACACATAGTATCATTGGTGCCTACTTGGCCTGTCAGTAAAGTAAAGAGTGGTCTGAATAACAATGAAAGCAAATATAAAGGGTCATAATTAAAAAAAGTTTGGAAGTTATTTCCTTATTAGAGGCCAGGGCATGTGTTACAACAGGAAAAGAAATGAGCTGCTGTTTAAAAGTGTTCAAGAGACCAATTATCACTTTTTCTGAGATACAAGTTAAAAAATGAACCCTTAAAGGCTCACATTAATATAAGAAAGTACTTATTCAAATTATTGTCAACAAAATGCCATCATATAGTTTCAAGTGGTATAATTTGAAGGGCCATTCCATGGGATTTTCTCACCAAAATGAATTTTCCTGGGGTAAAGAGCAATTTTCTCTTTCTTGTACTTAAATTCTATGTTTTGTTCCATTTTTAATTTAATACATCACTTTAAGTGACTGGCCAGACATTATATAGGACATTTGCCATCACACTCATTGTCTTGTTTTTGCAGAAAAAAAGTGATAGGTTGTTTTGTATCCCAGCCCTGTTCCATATATGATACAGATGTTGCAAGCTGGCAATGTCTACCTGATGAGGCTCAGAAGATAATAACGACACTAGGAACGTTTCATATAAATTTTATTTCAAGGGATTTATTGTCTTTGTAGTCTGAATCTGGGAAAATATAAGAAGGTTTACAGGACATACATGGGGAATTTGCAGATACGTGAAGAGAACATTTTGGTGGGAAAATGCTGTGGAATGGTCCTTAAACAAAATACCATGGTGTTTCAGTATGTTATTTCCTGAAAAATGATACTTGATATATACTGTACTATCAGTGCTTAACATACTGGAGGGAAAGTAAGTACCAATAGGTCACACTTACAACCAAAATTTAAATGTTCAGTTTTAAAGTTTTGTTTTAGATGCCCTAAATATCAATTTAGGGGGTTGTTTTTTGACAGATGGATTTTTTTTTTGTGTTGTGTATGAAACTGGTACTAATATTTCACATGTTATAGGACTTTAAATCTTATTTATATATCTTTAATTCAAGCATTGTTTTTGGATACCATTTTTTCTATGTTTAGCCTCACAGGGTTGCCAAAAAACCTACTGGGTCAAAACTCATTACCTTGGTTTATATAAAGTTAACGATGTGAATATCAAGCTGAATTATAGAGAATAATTTTTGAGGAATTTAAAAATATCTGAAGTTCTATGTATTTTCTTCTCTTTTTTTTTTAATCTGCATGAAACATATTTACATAGTGAGTACATAATACGTGCAGTACTGCCATGTGAATTTAGAACTGTGTCATAAAGTATATATATAAAAGGCTGTTTGGAAAGCACACTAAGACCATTTGGTGCTCAAACAGCTTCTTTTCTGGTGTGTAGTGAGCTTAAATTAACATAGCAATATGCTGATTGTCCTCCAGCCAGCAGAGCTTCATGAAATTGATTTTTATCAACCTTCTATAAACAATCTGTACTGTAGGCAAATTATACATTTTGTCAGGCATGTATTACCATGATAAATTGGTTCTTGATGCCATTCAAACAGTGAACGATTTAGTGTGTGTCTTTACAAATCCTGAACTAAATACATTGTTTCAGATCTGGATTATGAATTGAACTGTGTTAATTGTTGTTTCCAAGCTATTCAGCTACCTCTAGGATCCTTGAAAACTGATCTAGTCAGATATATATCAACACAAGTTCTCACAGATTCAAGATATGTGTTTGTTATACTTGTTAAAGGTTGTACATTTCTTGTAAATATACTAGTCTTGTAAACTAAATGCTGAGACTGTTGTTAATGTTTAAAAGTCACATGTGAAGCCGGTGTACCATGAAAATGTGACTCCCCAGACAGATTTTCATTATGAAAATGTGATTCCCAGTCAAATTTTCATAATGAAAATGTGACTCCCCCCCCCCCCCATGAAATTTTGACTCCCCCCACGTAACTTTATAAATCTTATTTTATTTGAGTATATGACTTTCATATTGTAGTATGCATAATAGAGGATACACTTTTTGTTAGTTTGCAGGAGAAAATTTTAATGAGAAAATAAGAAAATTAAAAATGTGTATTTTACCACCCAATGACCCCCCCCCCCCCCCCCCCCCAATGAAAAAGCAATGTATTTGATATTTGGTGATCATTTCAACATCTTTCCCTTATGTGTACTTTATGTACCCTAGGTTCTAGATTTCAGTTTTGCCAGCTCGATCTTGATTTCATATATAACCCGTATCAGCAAAACTGACTCTAGCCACTACTGTCAAAAGGCGGGTGTGTTCAGCAAAATTTTGCCTGGGACACTTCCATATTTGGAAGTCACAAGTCTCGTACGTCACAGTTGTATCCACCTTGAGCTCCATATTTGGAAATCACAAGTCTTGTACGTCAGAGCAGTGTACCACCTGGAGCTGCCTTTCCTCACGTTATCTCGTGCAGACAAGACAAGAAGCAAAGTGGCTGATGTGGAGTTTGAAGTTTGAACTTAGAATATCTTGCAATCGAAGGTCAGCGCCACAACACAAGCAACTTTCTGCTTTAAAAACTGATTTTTGGTGTAGCCATTGCGCAGTCCTTTTAGTGGTATTGGACATGCCATGTAGCTGTCAAACTTGGCACACTGTATATCTCCAGGAGCAAAGGATTTTGATAAGCAAAAAAATACAAAAACATTGGATATATATATTTTCTTTTAAAATACATTATTTATTTTTCAATTTACATCTGAAATCCAGTAAGGCCACACTTTTTTATTTTTATGGATGACATCCTCTGGGGACCCTGAAATCGGTGCGAGAGGGCGAAAAAAAAAAAAAAAAGTCCAAAAAAAACAAAAAAATACTGCTTAAGTAAAGGAATGCTCTCAGTACACAGCTGGAAACAAATTTACCACAGAAACACGTATCAAACTAACAATATATCTTTATCCATGCTCTCAAAATATTAAAGCATTGCGAATACTTCGTAGAAAGTCATGAATAGATATGCTGCACATTACCAAATCTACTCGTATTTAAGGTTATTTCATGCATTTTGTTGGTATATCAATCAATGAAACAAATATCAAACAAAAAGTGTGTCTTTATTTGTACTCTCAGAATATTTAAGCATTATGAACACTTCACAGAAATGTTAAAAAATGATGCAAAGATATGCTTAGGGCCTAATACTACCAAATCTATAAAAGGTCATTTCGGTCAATGCCATTTGGTCTACTTTGATTCACACGAAGCAGCCAAACTGTTGGGTGGCCTGACCGACCTTCAGCCCACCAAATACCTCAACGCCCTTGTCGACCCTTTTTTCGCTACAAAAAAACCTGGTATATGCTCCTTTGGACAGAATGACAAAGAAATTTTCCGGGCGATAATCGTCAGCCTTTTGCATAATTGTCAAAAGGTAATATCTCCATGCCCAATGTCAATGGCATAACAATCCAAAACGAAGGCCCCATTCTCTTTATGACTTTAATAGTCGTGTAATTTGAAAGTAATCCTAGAGATGAATTTGACAGCAAAGCAGCTATATTTCCATGTGGCGATAATACGCATGCACAGAAAGCTCATTTTCCAGCAAATTCAATAACAACGTTTGAGACAACTGACTTCGTTGGGGGGGCGGGGGGGGGGGGGGATTTTTTTTTTTTTTTTTTGAGAACAGACGAAAATCAGTGCACGCGCAGGATGTCATCCATAAAAATAAAAAAAGCGTGGCCTAAATGAAATAAAATATAGCAGAATTAAATCTGTTTTACGTTCCATTTTGGTCTAATGACATTCAACTGCAGATTCACTGTGGAGCAGTTCTTTTTGATTGACGGAAATTGAACATTGTCGCTGTTCCTCAGGGCCAGTTAAGCGATCCCATGACAAGGTATGAATAGTTAACAAGCTAGCTTTACTGTGCCTTGACACTCAGGGTAACTTTATGAAGAATATATTGGAAATGTTTGAAAGCTTGGTGGTAAAATATTGGGTGCAAAAAATGAAAGAAAAAATAATGAAAAATCTTCATATTCATACCATGGGGTTTGGACTCCCATGAAGAAAAGGCCCTATTTTATAAGTTTGGTGGTGAAAATTGATAATTTTTGAAACAAGTATTCATCTTACTACCTGTAGGATTTGGACTCCCATAGCCTTTGGGTTGAAAAATACACATTTTTAATTTTCTCATTTTCTCATGAAAATTTTCAAAAAGGCAATGTATACTCCATTATGCATACTACATAAAAGTTATATACTCAAATAAAATAAGATTTATAAAATTTTGTGAGGGATAGTCAAAATTTCATGGAGGGGGTGAGAGTCAGATTTTCATTATTAAATTTTGACTGGGAAAGTAATTTTGTTATGAGAGTCAGATTTTCATGTTACACCGTTTTCAGTAACCCCTTGTGGGTTAATTTTCCCTTTGCAGGAAGAAAATTTTAATAATGATAACTATTTTTCAAGGTGATTGTGCAACAGTCAAACCTGGTTAACTTAATACTTTGCTATCTCACAGTATGTTTAATTATGATTTCTAACTGTTACAGTAGAGTGCTTGCTCTGTTGTTAATAAGCTTAAAAACAGTGTGCCTCACACATTGGAATCTTACTAAAAGGCTTCTTCTCACTTATTATCCTATCTGTTACCTACCCATTTTCAAAATGGGATTTTGAGCTAAATAATGAAAATAAGCTAACCAAGTGTAGATGATATATACTGCACAAATATTGTTGAACACAAGTGAAAGTTTAATGAAGCTTGATGTTGCTTAAAGTAAAAAATGTATGATGTTATCTCATGTGTTAAACGGCTGTTTTCTAACCAGTAAGTGGGAATGAACCCTGGGAGTTTGGCCTTTAAAAACTCTTTCATATTTTGGAATAAGTGGCATCTTTATATATGTGTGTGTGTGTGTGTGTGTGTGTGTGTGTGTGTGTAATTTATTTATTTATTTTTGGGTGTGTGTATAAATTATGAAGGAACTAGTTGAAAAGGTAAATTAACTTAAATCAACAAATGTGATTAAACATGAGCCTAGTGAACCTATCACCTGATCACATTTTAACAATTCTGTTGATTCAAAGAAAATGGTTTTTCTTGCCAAAAGTAACAAAGTCACGGTGCATTTTATTTTCATATTATGAAATATGAAATAAAGTTGGTATAAATAAATGCACCTCCCTGGTCCATCTTACAGCAACATTGTCTCCTGTCATTTGTTTAGATTTTTCTGTTGAGAATATGGGTTTCAAGGAACAAAGTCTTTTATAGTTACATATAAACATTTAAAATTAAACACTGTTGCTTGGAGGGTTCAACACACAAATGCAGCATACCTATTTTTAGAAGCAAATATCTAAATCGAGTGATTCAATGAAATACCACATCTGTCAAGAAATATGCAACAAAATTCAAAATATTTTTTATTGGTAAATAGTGAACTTTGATCTACAGTTGTTTTGTACACATAACACTTTGTAGTGCACCATCACACAATTGTGATTATTGATTACCTATAGCAGATCAAATTGTGGTAACTAATCAGTAAAACCTCACAATTCATCAGAAATATTGAAAGTGCTAATGGCCATATACCAAGAGATTTGTGTATTTTAATAAATAAATGGTTGCTTTGTATAATGGATTGAACATAACCCAAAAACCTTTCAAGCAAGAGAGAAGTAATATGTCAGTATGCAGGTAAAAGACTGATTTTTTACCATTTAAACTAAAAGAACATAAAACCAAATTCAAAGTTAACTTGATTCATCAAACCCTTGTTTTGATGTGCAATAAGATGTGTGAGAAAACAATTGAAGTGTCCCAAGAAAGTTTTATATGAAGTCATTGAAACAGTTAAAGAAAGTCAGTTGTTCTATACACAACTGTACTGTTCCACTTCAGTTGAAGATTAAACAAATGTAATACACATGAAAAGAAAAATCTTGGCAGACCATAGTTGTTGATTGAAATTATGTATTTTGATTGCTCATGGCTTATTCCTTTTAATTTTGGCACTCATGAGTGACCACCATGGCTAGGTTTTAGAAAGTACAGTAAAAACAATTTGATATGTTTTTACCCTTAATATAATATGCTATATATTAACAAATTACTCTTACAAACCACAATATTCACAGAGCTGCATTTAACTGCAGATACGTTAGAGCAGAAAAATACTTTGTAAATGAACATCTGCACATAAACATATTCAGGTCTCAGGTCTGTAAGCAGCAATTTCAAAAGGGGATAGGGGTCTTTTTCTGAGAAGTAGACCTTTTTACCCCCTTTTACAACCTTGGTTGACAAAACTAGCAGACCTCTTCCACCTTTGAAGGTGGTCCTTATGACCCTCCCCCTTCCATGAACCCCTACCCCCTTGCCTACAGGCCTAGCTAATAATTGTTGAATGTCCTGCAGTATGAGAGATCTTAATTAACAAAATGGTTCTGTACACTGTGTGCTTCCTTCTACTTTCTGTGCAGGAATACAATAAATACAGATATCACATGAGAGGAATGTACAATTTTCACAGCCTGATGAGCTTCAAATATTAAAAAGGTAAAACTATAACAAAGAAAAATATGATAAAAATCACAGATAACAAAGAAGTTTATGTTTCTTTTCCATAAACATAAACAAAGGGTTATGAATAAAATACTATGGCAGTTTAGTTACCATCAAAGTAAAATAACTGAATTCTCAATTGACTACCATACAAACTCCTTTAAAGACAATATTTTTATGTGAAACATCTGAAGTCAAAAACGACCAAAGAAAATAATGTGCAATAATCTAACACAAAGGTATATACAGATATTTATGCAAATTTAAACACACAGAGGAAAAATAAAATGAAAATGATAAATATGGTATATTCAGGTTTGAACATACACCTTAGAAAATTAAAATGTTTGAATGAAATGTTTATGTACAAAATGATGAAGAGATTCTTTTTTATGTCTGTCACATTTGTTGTGAACAATACTGCCAAATGCCTCTTTACCAAAGCTGTGTTATGCTTAAAGCAATACAAAAATACTGCCGAGAAAATCTTTTAACACAAGGTACTCCTACATTAGGTGTGATGCATGTAGCACATAATGCTGATCTTGTTCACCTTATCCACGTACAGTAAATATAAAGGTAATTACCAGGGTACCTCAATATCAAATAAACTGTGAGCTTTGTTCACCCTCAACTGATCTAGATTAGAATAATCCAGTACTCAGAACAGGATAAAATGACAACTTCTCTAGACTATTTGGTACAGGTTTTAGAAATGATTTCTGGCAACGGAGTGCTACAGGTGCTCCAAGCAGTTAAAAAGGCTATGTACATGCATCATGCCTTTAGAGATTCATTTCCCTCCTTTCACAAATAGACCTGTCTCTGTGTAGTGAAAGTGCTAATTTTTCAGTTACCTCAGAGGAGACAGCAATTTGAATAGTGTGGGACTGTGAGGAGGTATATATTATCTTATCCTTTAATACTGATAATCCGATGCCAAGTTTTGATTGTTGTCAGCATTGAAACCAATAATAATCATAATGAACACAAATGCTTGCCTGATTATATATCAAATGTGGTGATTGAGTAGTTTTGTTTTCAGCAGACCATTCTGGAGTGTAGCTTCAAACACAAGTCTACAGATAAATGTTATGCTGCTGGTAATATGATCCCTTAGAATTGTCAATTCACTTCCACTTCTTTATCATTCTATGTTTACAGTAATTACACTATACACTACTAAGGCTTCAAATGTCACATAGAAGATCCACAAGAATGCCAAGAAACCGCCACTGACATACTTCACCCATTTCTTTTCCCCTCCTAGTTCTCCTCCAACCACCTAGAAATTTAGGAAAAAATTAAGTTATTATTTTAACAATGCTTTTCTTTGTTTTCTGTAATTTAAGATTTTGCATATTTATAAAATTGAGTGTGCAAGCATTACATGATTTACATGTATACACAATTCAGGGAAGCAAGCAAAGACAAAATTTGTTGTTTAACACATACTAGTATCACTAAATATCTTTTGTTATCAGATATATAAAAATTTCACATATTCCAAAATAAAACATCATTCACAACTTTATTAGTCTTGAGAATATTATAAAGAAAACAAATTAATTCCTACCTTTCTCCGCAAAAGCAAGATTATAATGCACACTGTTCCAATCACAGAGAAGACGATCACAGCCTGGGTCAAGTTGGTACTTTTCACATAAAATGGTTGACCAATTGCTGTATAGTAAATCACACTGATGCACCAGGGCAGTCCAAGACCAAGGAATACATTAACACTGTTGCTCCCTGTAATGCACATAATATGTACAGCATTTAGTAAAACCTATTTAAAATTTCCTAAGAATACTATATTGGTGGCATTCATGTTTATGTCACAAGAAGTCTAGATACTGGCAAACAGTATTGAAGATTATAAGAAAACTTACCATTTTAATAGTACTGTTACTGTTTGACAAGTAATTTTGCATAGTTTGCATAGTAACGTTCACCACTTCAGTTTCTGGTCATATAAGCACGTATGTGTACTTGTGTCATACTAATACTAAGTAAAGTAAAGAACTACATATCTATAATTATATATGCTTTACCTGTGACATTGCCAATTGCTGCATCCGCACCTTCATCTTGCAGTGCAGCAGTTCTGCTGGCAAATGTGTCTGGGATGCTGGTCCCCAGGGCCACTATAGTGATACCAGTTACTGCAGGCTTGAGGTTCACTACACAGCCAAGCAGACCACCAAGCTGAAATATATCCATTGTATTCAATTTACTGTAAAATTACATGCATGATCCACACTTGGAGAATGGCTAGCATACAGTTAGTCTTTATCTATCTGATGGAGTACCATGCAGTTTGACTTGTATCAACCACAAAAATGATAACTTCAGTTTTAATGCATGCCTATTACAAATCAACACATAACACAAATAAAAATACACGAATATTTTAATAAAAAAAGGGAGAAATATTTTATGTTTGTTAAGAGATTCAAATATAGGCTCTTCAAGCTGGTGATATTACTCGTGTTTCAGTCATCCAAGTTTTCATAAAAGATCTGCTATCTAAGTGAGCAGCATGTTGAAGAGCTTATATCTCTGCAATATGAATTAGGCCTTTCTTATGTTTACCTTAAATGCTACAATAATTCATATCAGTAATTAACATAAGGTACATGTACGTACTGTTTCTATAATAGCTGTCAGGCCAGCAATGTACAATATGGAGACAACAAATGTTGGCCAAGCACCCAAATACATCCTGAAAATATAAATAAAGTGTTCATTTTTTCCAAAGCCTGGATTCATTCAAAAACTGTGGCACTGTGATGAAACCAATGTTTAAAAGACAGAAAATTAAATAAGAAAAGACCTGGGAATAAGTAAATTAAAACTAAGAACATACAGTATGTAGTAACAGCACTTTTGTGCAAAAATAAAAATAAAAAATTAACACTTACTTTGGTGGAATAAAAGCATGCAAAACTTTCCAAAAAAAAGTGAAGAAATGCATGAAATAATCCAACCAGATGGGATCCTGTTCATTACCATCCTCGTCCTCATCACCACCAACCTCAAATGCACTGGAATTATTGCAATGAAATATAAACAATTTTCACAAATATAAGTAATCTGAACTTGCTGTATTAGGCTTAATATGGGGAATTTTTGGATTTTTATCTGATTCTGATTTGGAGCATTTTCATTATCAAACACAGGCATTTATCAAAATAAACTTTAATTGACTTACGCTCTAAATTGTCCACCCCAATCAAGTTCCTCCTCTTCATCCTCATCATCCAAAGCATCAGCAATACGATCACCAAGTGCATCTAAGAATAGAATTAACATACATTATTTGGCATACAATATATATTGTAAAATCAGAACTCATCAATAAAGAACAGATAAGAAGGATTTATTATGGACCATTAGATTAAATTTTTCATCAGCTTATTTTATTCAAACAAAAATGTCCTTTACTGATATACACATAGGTAAATCCAAGAGATAGTTTAAGGAGACCATGCTTCTATTTTCAAAAACAGGAAAGCAGATTAAGCTACTGCCCTTCCCCAAAAAACTATTTAATTTTTCAAGATACAGAATCACACCATTTAAAATATTAGTTTGCACTGGAATTCTTTTTTTTTTTTTTTTTTTTTTTTTGGGGGGGGGGGGGGTGGAGGGGGAAAGGGGGGAAGAGGAGGTGGATGGCATAATTATAATTGGGGATCCTTCTTAATATCTTGGATCTATTAATGTACATGTGGATTTTTAATCAAGTGCATCCTCAAGCATTTGTTAATAGTCTGTTACTAACATTATTAACATAATTGTGATTTTAAAAGTCACTCTCATATTGCATGCAATGGTAAGTAGAAATGTATGACACCTAAATTAAGACCCAATCATTTATATACTGCTTTCAAATAGACTTATTTTGGTAATGCTTTATTGGATAATTTTAATGTAAATTATGCTGGAAGTTTTAAACAGTAGTGCAACACATTACATACAAAATCACTTTAAATGACCTGGTTTGCCTTTAGTCACTACTGATGCTGTAACTTGTGCATTAGTCTGATTGTCTGTCTATCTGTCTGTCTGAATGAATGTCAAATTTCGCAAGATGATCACAAACATAACCGAGTTGGAACAAAGACCAATTTATTAGATTTGGTTTTGATTATCTTTCAGTTTCAACTTGTTTAATTTTCACCTAACATTATGCTCAGAAAATTCTGAGAAAAAGCATTTCATCATTGTTAAATTACTAAAAAAAAGAACATTTTCCCTTAGCAAAGGTACATGTATGTGAATGTTCCCAACACCTATGAAGAGTCACTCAATCACTCTGCAAGTACACAATTTAACTAATCTATTCAAGCAACTCTAGTTTACCACTGGGTTTTACTTTTGAATTGGTAAACCATAAAATTTTATCTCTACAACTGCATATACAACTGTACCAGCAGACTTTAATGCAAAAAAGCTACATGTATACTGAAGACCCTAAAGACAAAAGATGCTAGATATATAGTTCCTCACAATCTAAGCAAGCAGCTGAAGCAGAAGCAATGGTCTACATGTATCAAAGGTTTGCATTTGATTTTTATGTGAATGCACAAATACAAAATATAGGCACATGTGACTTCAAGGGTCATTTTCTATTGGGTTTGAACAAAAATGTTTAGGTTAAAACTTCATGAAGCAGACACTTGTATCCCATAATCCCTCTGTAATTAATATCTGAACCTCTCATTGTGCTGACCACTTTACTCCTGGTAATACACAGAGATAATATACAGCAGGGAGTGTTCACCTAAGTGTACAAGTAAGTATTTAAGTTTAAAAAAACTATAGCAACCCCTATCCACCTACCCACAAAAAAAAAAAAAAAAAAAAAAAAAAAAAAAAAAAAAAAAAAAAAAAAACTTGGCTGCCACAGCTCTGATTTTGAACAATCACAAGACAGGTGATATAGGGTGTTACAGGTATGTGTCACACGGAAGTCCTCAATGTTCTGTGAAAATGGCATATTTATAACCCATGGCTCTAAGTACGTGTACATCACAAAGGACAATAAACATTTTCAAAAGCAAAAAAATATATCTGCATAATGCCCCTGGTTGAAATAGCAAAAATGGAAAGCAAAAGTAATGCATGTGTCAATTTAAATATTTTGCTGTATGATTTACATTCAGTTTGATTGTTAACAGGGACACATTCAGTTTTGAATAAATGGTTTTCGAGAAAGTAGTCACAAAATGGAGAAAATGCTTGTTAACTTGCACAGTTTCAATACACATACAACAGATGGGAATTAATATGCACTGCACATGCCTGTCAATATACATATACAACCACATACAAGCACAGTAAGCACAACACTAAGTCTGGACTACCATATAGGGAGCACACATATCAAAGCAGATATTCCATTACCTGAGAACCCTCCTTTCTTCTTCCCTGGAGCACATGCAAGTGCAATAACAAATACATGCTAAGCTCTAAACACTTATCATAACTTAAACTGTTTTAGTAATTATATCATTTTAGTTCTAACAAGTTATTGTTTTTTTCAGCTTTGGAACATAAATATAATGGTAAGACCTTGTTCAAAATGCCAACAGATCTGATGCTTATGTTTCACATGGAGGTTTGAATAGAAATCATCCGAGGCTCTCAGCACGATGTGACATCATAAAAAATAAGAAAAAAGTGTGAGAATCTGCATGAGGTAGGCTGACCTTTCAGCAACGAGGGTGAATTTTGACATTGCTGAAGAAAACAATACAAATGTAACACATTGTGAATAATGAATATGCACTGTTGTGCAAAAGACTAATTCTATACGGAACTTCAAATGGAACAATCAGAAAAACACCCATGTCTAAATTCTTTCACTTTCTGTTGATTGCCACACAACACTTGCCAGTGTGCCATTATTCCTGACCACATATGCTTCTTAACATGCTGTAGTTCTCACTTAGTTTTATGCAAAGTTCTGAGACTTTGGATGATTCCCATTCACATGTAATTAATAGACAAACAGGACAAAAGAAATGGGCTTAAAGAATCAAAACTTTCATTTAAGGTTCTCAAGAACAAGGACTATATTTCTAAATACTAGGTGTGGTATTTTTACTATTTTCACTACAGGAGAAAAAAGGGAGAGAAAATCAATTTTAGTATTTTGACCATACAAATATGCAACAGTTCATTTTCTAAACAACTTGTAATTGGGTGATTTGCAGCACTTGCAACTATGCAGAGATACAAGTAATCAGAAGCTACTACATGTACAGTTTACCATGATATAAATTTATATTGTTTGCATGCATCTCTTAAATCAACACTAAATACACTACAAGCTGCACTATTTATTTTGATTCTCATATGCCATAAATTTCAGTCAGTACATTATCCATTATTGTCACCATCAATTTTCTTCGTTCTAAAGGAAATGTTTTCTATAATCAAAGATCAAACATGTTTTTTTTTAAAATAATTATTGGTCACCATTCTAATACTCTAAACAAATGGCACATGACTAAAAAAAAGCCATCTGTACTTTGCAATAGCAGAAAGGCCAATAAAAAGTGAAATATTGATTATCAATGAGTTTTTAATGAAAATATACTGACTGATCACTCCAGACTCAAACCACATAAAATGCATCCATCTGTGTTACTTAACTGTTAAGTACAAAGTACCTTTTAATTTACAAACAAACAAACAAACTGTCACAGAAAACTAGACAATACCTGTTTTAAAACAAACACTTGTCACTAACAAGCAAACATATACTTATAGCAAGGCAAATATGTGCCAAGATAAAGGGGAAAAGGAGGCAGATATTTAGACATGGAGTGGTGCATTGATTGACAGTTGAAGGGATGTGGCTTACCTCCTGTAATGCTGGCAATGGTTGCACTGTGTTCACCAATTCTTGAACCAACACTTGGATTCTTCAATGCAATAATGAAGTTCAAGTTTCCCTACAGAATACATAAAATGTTTATAAATATGTAATTTGTAATAATTTCTCTCAAGTTATCAAAACAAGAATATTATTAAATCAAACTTAAGCTATACCTACATAAACTCACAAGCACTAAAATATTTTTCCATGCCTTCTCGGGCTATTTTATTGTAGCTTATTTTGTCATATTTCAGCATTAAAAACTTTAAACCAATTCAGAAATAGACTAACATGACACAGACATATTATAATATGTAATATATTAATAATAAATATTATAACTTTAATATCTATTATAATAACACATCAATCTAATTTGTTGTCTATATTGATGCAGTAACTTAGACATTTTAATTCGAATGTGTTAGAAGTTATTTATCTACAGTGATGTAATTACTGAACAGGTCCTTTTTTAGAAAATAAAATTCATGGAATGCCTTATGCTCTATGTGCATGATTTTCTGAAACATCCTAATCCATACCAACCATAAAACAAGTTTCTAAGATATAAACCAAATTTCTACCAAAATTAACTTCAAGTAAGAATCTAATATAAAATCTTATAAAATGAATAATTGTTAGACAGTAAAATAATTAAATAATAAAACTTAATATAAAAAAGGTTTAATGTTAAATGTAATTAAAACACAACCATGTCAGAAACATTCTTTTTATGAGGGCTGTTCTGATCACTTTCATGAAATGCCATGACAAAACTGTTAAGGTAGCTGTATTACCACTGCTGGGTTGACACACATAAACTGCTGCATATTGTGTATAATGTTGTGGATGAAAGCACATTTCAAAAAAGCCTTTTTGAGTTGATGTTTGCGATATTGGAGCCGACATTCAATAAGATGTGACAGCACAAAAGAACATTTGCTTAACCCAAAAAGGTTATTGTTAAATATACACTGTTAATGTATTAGGAGAAACATGTTTCCTTATGAATCATATAAAGACAATGGTGGTGATTTTTTGGCTGAGCTAGTGTATTATTAATAGCATATTAGAATTTGCATGCTGAATATGCTGCATTTCTGCAGTATTTAAGCAAAACACTCTCCCACCATAAAAAACATATGAAAGATGAGTGTACCTGAGACTCCTAAAATAACAAAAAATAAATGAACACAATCATAAACTTTTTACATTTTCAAAAAAGTGGCATAGTCACTTCGGTATTTTGTAACCACAAAATATAAAATAGATCAACAGACACTTGAAAAAGAGAATGATACAAAAACAGCTGACTTAACATACATGTAAGCAATCAACTCTTACAGCCTTTCATACCATGGAAATATATTTGAAATGCAGGATTTTACAAAAACTTCGAGCCAACACAAGATATTACGAAGTCACATTTATCAAATACCTTTGTCACAAGTACATATTTATATACATGCATCCACTTGAAAACATTGAGAATTGAACAACTGACTCTTACCTTTGGATTCTTGTTGACATCCACTGTAACAATTTTGCTCGTCTCTCCATGCTTGAATACAAGCACACCGTTTTCGGTGACGTAGTCAAACCCAGGACCTAACTCTGGTCCACCCTTAGCAGTTCCATCACTGGAAACAATGCATAATGGGTCAGAATTAATTATATAAAAAGTTATAAGCATGTATGTGCTGTCTATTGTTTTTAATTGAAACATATATCATGATGGCTCTCACAAAAATTCTTCTTGGTAAACACATTATTTATTGCCTAATTTGTATGTAAACTTGATAAAATTGTTTGCTTCGGTTTGTATACAATCAGCATTTTTCATATTTTCAGTACACTCATTTTACTGATTATTGAAACCCTTCTGTTATATTGACTATGTCATATTGACTTACATGGTGGAATATTCGATGGTCACCTGGCCATCACAGCCATGCTCTCTAAGGACTGTAGCGATCAATTTGCCTGTCTCAGGGTTTGCTGAGTAATGGGGCTTTTCAAATGTCAATTCACCAGGTTCTAAAAGGAAAATATGATGGTAAAGAAAATATAAGCAAGAACAATCTTTGTTTGGTTTCCATTTCTTTCTCAGAATGATATCAGCATGTATTTTATTTACTAAGTAATTTATATCAGATAAAAGCTAGGAACTTAAAAACTTTTCTGATGTACTCACCATCATCATCAATGATGGTAACCCTGGCAACACTTGGGTCTCCAAGACCTGCTTCTGCTGATGGGTTTTTCAGAATAACATAGAAATCCACATCAGCCTCATATTGATTGTCATTAACAATAGGCACTGTTACTGTCTTACAGTACTCATTTGCAGCAAATGTCTGGAAGTAAGAATTAAACAAATGTGATTTTTAATAAAACAATTAATAGAGTTGGCACACTAGCCGTACTGTAAAGCTTACAAGGCCACAGACATATGTATTACTTACAAACATTAATTTGTATATCTGAGCCCTGTATACTTGCCAGTGAGCCTTTGGTGTATTTAAAGTCCTTGTCCAATTTTCCAGACCCTTCCCTGGTCTCATATTCCACTGTCACTTCCCCCTTAATAACATCTTCCTCCCCATCATCAGGTGGTCCAAGGAAGGTGGTCTCTGTATCTGGAGTGTTGATGGAATGGATGTCAGTGTTGGTGCCGCCATTCTGAAAAATAAGAACCAGTTACATCAGGACCAATCTAAAATATTTGATAAATTTTGTGTGGGTGTGTGCTGAAGGTGGGGGGGGGGGGGGGGGCAAACAAAAAGAAAGATGATTAAATGAACAAATTTTTCATTCAGAATCCAGACCACTAAATCCTTTTCATTTTATCATATACTTTGCATTCTCATGCTATATAAAATTCATTAAAAAAACATGGCTGTTGAAATATAAAAATAGTAACTGATTGAAATGAAAATGCAAGTTAAACTTTTCTTCAAAAATCAAATTCAAATCAGTAGACCTTTGACTTCTTACAAGGGGATTTGTTTACTTTAAAATGAATGTGTTGATTGTGAAACTATATCCACCAATAGCAGCACACTTAAGTACATGGTTACTGTAATGTGTGTCTAGACTGTGTAAATATGTCACTTTGCAATTTGGTCAATACATGTAATTACACAGTGATATTGTTAAAAGTAGGCACAATACACATCTAAAAATATATCTTCCATCCAAATCAATTTAAATGAAGGGCTGGTAACAGAGAATGATAATTATAAACATTTCAAAGATTAAAGATTATTAAACTAAAAACTTATAAAGTAAATACTTTTCAGATACTAATACAACATCAAGGAATTAAAGACTCAAAATATTAGTGGAGAACAATAACGATAAAGACACTACAGAGTGAAAGAAAGAATATTAATCATTTAAGTACGAAATAGTAAAATATTAAATCATTAAAACCACTGAAAGTGGTCCAGGTGCACAAAACTTTAGGGGAAATTAATTCCTGTAATGACAAATGAGTGACAATTAACATGAGTTTTTAAAAAATTTGTTGTATTCAATTTCAAACTTTTCGTCACACGTTCAAAAGAAAAAATGCAGAATCCATAATGTTAAGAAAACTCTGAAGTAATTGCAATTTTTCACAGTCAGTTTTGGAAATGTTAACTTTGTGTTATGAAAATCTTGAAAAGAGAAACTCACAATTTAACTTAAATCAGGATGTACATATATATATACATATACACAAGGAGACAAATGGTACATGAGTATGGGCAGGTGGCTGTGCCATGAATTATCAGATTACACATACATAAGCAACAGTGAATGCACAACATTCAGGGATAAATGGCAAGCTGTGCACAACAGTTTTATACCTCCACAATGCCCATGTCATTATCACTAAACTGGTTAGAGCTCCACTGTGCTGAATGCTACAATAAAATATCACAACATAAGAGAAAGCTAGAGTTTTGTGCAACATACCATAAAATGCACAGGCATGCATTGCTGACTGTAGTTATAGATGTTAGTTTTCTGTATTTTCTCTTTCAGTTTGCAGAACATGCATATTTCAATTAATACGCAAAAAAAGGTTTGTGGGCATTGTTATAAGTGCAACAGACTTTAGATTAAAAAAAAATGAAAACTTAAAGCACTAAGCATATCATGCCAATTTTAAAGACTAATGTTCTTCATTAGTTTGGGTCGAACAATTCCAGAAAGAGTACATACATTAATATATATGAGTTTTGCTTCTGAATTAATAATTAACATAACTAGCAAAAATAAATGTACTCTAATGAACTCCAAGTTCCTTGAGAGGAATTACTGAAATACAGTTAATCACTATCCACCCTGCACACATTTAATCATCTGGGTGATATATTTGGGTGAGGAATCTAATTTTTATTTCTACATACTAGTATGTAAGTAAGATGCCCAAGTGAAGTGACTTTCCTAAACTAGTCTGTTTGGTGCACATATTAATTGTTTAAACGTGAATTCTCCATGCAATACAGTGTATAATGTACTAATAATTGTACACTGCTCATGTATATGATTGATTTTGTATTATTTTACAATTTTATGAATTTACACCTTTATCCTTTTAAAAGTATTTTTCAATATCTGGACTATCAGATATACTTAAAGGAACTGTAATAATTTTTTAGGTATAAAATTTGCCGTTTGTGATGATGCTACCAATACAAAAATTAAGATGGCAAAGTGGCAATCAGTGAGAATTATCAAATCAAGCAATGTGAAAGTCTTTAAGTGCCTATGAAAAGTACCATGCAGGAGTAATAAGTCCATGATTCATTCTTAATGTGAGAAAAAGTAAAGGTACCTTATCAGATGCAATAGGAGCTAAAGCATTGCGTCGTTTCAATGGGCCATTCAAACTGAACATATTAATTATCCGAGGTTTCCTCTGATCAGCATTTGTTAGAAATAAACAGTACTAGTACAATGTAATGTTATTCAATACAAAATTCTTTGCAAAAGGCAAAAAATGGATGATTTTGAGCTTTTGGATATAAGCACCTTTAAAAAAGTCAAATAAAAGCTCAAATTTTGCGACATACATGTTAGTCACTAAGTGTCCTTACATGGTAACCATGCATTCACCTTTGTGAACTTGCAATACAGAAATAACTGTTACATTTAAAATAATGATTTCTCCATACAATGACAATCAATTGTGGCACTGTAAGTGTAGATTGAAAGTCAATATTTATGCAACAGTGAATAACAGTATGATTAATGAATGGGTATATGCAATGCACACATTCACATTACAGTGTAGGTTACAGCATGCTGAAGAAATTTTTTCAGAAATCTTTATATCCAATGCTTTGATGTCCCAACCCTGTGATACTCCAGGCCCGCTGGTTGCAAATTCACTTCCACTAAAGTAAACATTCTGGCACCTTAAGTATTGTACATGTACCTTATGCCAAACATACAATACTATTAGGCATATACTAGTTTGGTGTTAATGATGCATACAATATGGAAGACTACCTCAGTAATGGACAAGCCTGTGGCTAATTTGTATACTTACAGCAACTATAGCCCTCTTGGTTTTTGACCTGAAAATATAGAAAAAAATATGCTTGGAACAAATCTTGAATATTGGTAAAAAGCAGAATAACTTTGCCAACTAATACCAGATAAATTGAAAATTCTCTTTAATTCCTGATGCATTATGTAGCATTAACACTATTTCCTGTTACCTAACTTTAATGAGACTAAAGCTTATGGCAGTTGCTGAAACAATTCACATTTTCTTAAATTATTTTTTCTTGGTCCAAACACTAGGAACAAACGGCAAACCATGCAACAACTGATTTTTTTTTTCATTTTGATCATTTGACCATATCATCAGCAAGACATGGAGAGTTTTCAACTTGATAAACCAGCAGTGGTATAAAAAATACAAAAAACTACAGAATTAAAATATATTCTTCCATTTATATCTGAATATGATATTACATTGAGAAGAACATAAGAAAAATAGAGTTTCAGTTTATAGTGTTACAATGGCTTACATCATTCTGCGATGAAAGAGAACATCTATCTCTAAGATACCAGCACTCTCCAGCACTGAGTAGCTGTGGGCAGCAAACGTAAATTTACCAACCAGGTCTTCTGTAATGGAGGTACAAAGCATTGTAAAACAAAATTAAACTGGTACAATATACATGCATGTTCTCTTTGTTCTTGTACAAGTGTAATAATGAATTTGTGGTTTATTTAAAAATTATGAAAGTTTTAAGGTAGGCACACAGACCTACCAGATCATTTTAGTAACATTCAATACATATTCAATACACATTCCTTTTTCAGTTTTTTTTTCCATTTGCCAAAGCATCAGATGTATTTACCTGGCATTGTTGTTTTCAGATTATGAATGGACTGGACCCTGTCTACAATGTCTGCTAGGTTCCCTTTGGAGTCAGAGTGGTGGTGGTCATGGTGGTGGTTCTTCCTGCGGTGACCAAGGAGAGCACGGACAGCTGCATGACGGAATCTATAAAAAAAGAAAAAAAAAACGTAAGCATGGAACCCCTTAAAAATTATATTTTAGCAAAACCTTACCGAAACCAAGGCCTGTCTTCTTTCTTTTTAAAATAAATTTGTACCATGGTTGTTAACATATCTTTTCCTTTTTCAAAGCTGAAAATATCATTTTATATCAATGTCCATCATAAAGAAGTGTCTAATTTTCGCCTATTGTAATTTCTGAAGATAGGTAGTGTCATGTGCACCCATGTTGGAAAACATCATGTGCATTTTTCTTGCAATATCATTATGAGCATGCAAAATAACTAAATCTCCTGGTATTTTAGGATCACTTTTAATTAGTAACATGCATAGAATAGATTAAGTCTACACTCGAAAAGGTGGTCATTATTGATCATACAAGCACAACATAATGTTTCTAGATAGTTATAAAGATGGGGATTATGAAGGTAAATGTGACGCAGCCATGGTCATTCTTGGATCACAGACTGGGGCCATGAACAGTTTCAATTACTAATTTTATTGGATGTAGACTGACAATTTGCAGCTTTTATAACTTCAAAAATGGAAATCAATATTTTTTTCCGACATCCTTAACAAAAACCAATATGTGCGCAAAGTTTTTCAAGATATCAGCTCCCTTCACATACTCAAAAACTGAATATGAGTGACAAATTGTTTCACTAGCTGTGATATAAAATAAAAAATATTCACCATCTGCCAAATTAAGCAAGAACTGGCACATAAATTCAATGCTCACTTTGATAGACTGGTGAGAGACAGAGACACTGACAGCGAATGTAGGAATCAATTATCTTACACAAGTTGTCTTTCGGTAAGATATGAGGATATCTCCTGGGAATTCTCTGCCTGTGGTTTTAACCCTTTCCCTGGCCAACTTATAAAGCTGAAAGGTTTCCTTTCAGTAATTGATATAATATCAATCTACTATCAAAATGTTGCACATAGCACAATATTGAAATTTTGTAGAGCAATGTGAGAACTTTCAATGAATGTCAAGTGTTCTATATTGATCTGGGAATGCTGGTTTCTATGTCTATTACCCTAACACAAACATGACAGAATTTCGGGTGTTTTGATATCAAGAGAGAGCAAAGAGGTGACATATTTCACATCATTTGGAAGAGTTTTTTAGCCTTGTCTTTTATATAAATCATAAACCCAATGCATCATTTGTGGTTCTTATTTTTTATGACAATATTTTGTGGACACAGTGGCTTTGGTTCAAGGTACCATATAATACAACTGCCTTTTGAATTTTCGACTAACAAAAATTTTATAAAATCATTGATCAAGAAATAAAGACTTCAAAATTAAACCTTTAAAATATCTTTTCAAAAAAAAACAACCTTTTTCAGAAAGGAAAAAATAATGGATATATCTAGACTAACAAAATCAGATTTTTTTTCACATGAAATGTGCGTAATCCTCAATATTCCAGACAACAAAAGTACAAAGGACCAATCTTAAGTCAAACTCAGTAAAACTCTGAAAATGTTCAAATTTTAGAACTGCTGACAAATAAACATGTAAATGACTCAAATAAAGGCAAAGTTTGCTAAACTAGCAACATAATGGCAGTACAGATGCACAGGAACCTATCAATACGGTTACTATGTCTTCCACCTTGGAGAAACTCCATTCAATTATGGGACCAGGTACATCAATTATTCACCATGGCCAAAGGTAAATAACAACTGGGAGCAACAAGGCCCATGTGCAATCAAACCCAGATGAAGACACACAGAGAGGCTGAAATGGTGTTACATCAAAACCACTTATCAAAGACATGACTGCTGCCAATATCCCTATTCAAAACTATAACCGGCAAATAAGAAAGGGAGTTATTTGCCTCAAAGAAAATGAATGTCATAGTAATGGTACCTTTCATCATGTGGTTACACAACTGTGCTTCAATGGCAATTTATTTTACAAAGATCCCAATTCAAATTTCTCGTGTATATGCCAAATAAATATCAAGCAATATATCCAGACATGACCAGTGTTCTGTCTTGGTTTTTATATTTATATGTAGCTACAGATTTTATGAAAAATATTTCCATATGGGTCTTAACAAATACCCAAAATCTTTTAGTAGAAGTTGAAGTCTCCTAGCTGTTCTCTTTTCACTGGTTCTCTTTCACATGTCCTCTCACAGATCACAGGGGTATAATATTTTACATTTTACTTTTTGAAATTGCATATCAAACAGACAAGTTCCAATTCATTATATCTTTTTATATGTACAATTCTATTCCTGTCTGTGCTATTCACTGTCTTTTTGCACAGAAACATTAATTTTAAATGTATGCAACAAAATCATAACAACAATGTTCACCTGAACCTGCAGCCGTGATATCATGCCAAATGCACAGAAAAGAAAATAGTGAAAACAAAATATGATAAATATTAGATTTAATACAATAATCTACCCTTCAGATGTACGGTCTAGAGGTAGAAGTATGCATTACACATGTATAAAAAGAGAATGATTTAGTTTTCTAATAATAAAAAAATTACTGTGTAATAAAATATGTTTAGGAATTAAATAGAATATCTGAAATACTAGAAATTATCACTTTCATTCTCTCACTTAATGTAAAAAACAAAATGTGTTTTCAAAATCTACATTCAAACAAGCTATGCATGCACTGTTAAATTTTATACATCAAAAGCATTTTAAAATAATAATTTTTTAAAATAAACTTCTTGGTACTAAATCTAACTGGGGCTGCTTAACTGGTTATTTGAATTGTTCTAAAATATCCAACAAAGGTGCCAAGGCATGCAGACATTGCACTTCCTTCTACATAAAATTTCCCATTCCATCAGAACTGAGTATTCAAAAATTTTCTAATACACTATAACACTGCATAGCAACACTACAACAGCTATTCTTTATCTGTGTGTATTCTATTGAACAAAAACAGTCCATTGATTTGTGCAATATATTTACAGTTAAACAAACAATCAAGACAGTAACCATCAAAGCAGGCAGGGAAATAATCTTTTAAAGGTTAACAAGGTACTACTGGTAGTTGATGAGAGGTTATTCTCATCCTGTTAGGATCCCATGCTACCACTGTTACAAAATTGAAAATGCATGTAAGTTAAAAAATATCTACTACATATTCAAAGGAATATGCAGTTCACATATACAAGTATATGTACATGTATAATGTAGAGAGCTAATTTAGATGTGACAGCACTGAATCTGATATAAAACAACAAAAAACATTGTTCATGTATGTTAGAGTATGCTTTACATTGCATATTGGAATAAAGCTTTGCTGTTCGTCGTAAGATGAACAGTACAGTTATAAAATGAATGTGTACATGGACCAAGTTTCTGTATACAACAGAGTTACTGGTGCAATGCATAATTCCATCCCAAGAATTGACAACCACTTAAATTACTGTTCACTGACTTGGATTTAAGTGTATGTAGTGAACACACACACACACACACTTCATAAATGCCTATGTCAACACCCTGCCTCATTGGACACATATGGGACTTCTCAAGCCATGCTGCTGACAACATTTTAGCTGCATGGCAACAATACATGCACAATAAATCCATTCCAGATAAACAACAGCAATATACCTATGATTTTGAGATTTTAGACACCACTTCATAAATATATAGAATTTTCAACACAGGCACTCACAATAGTTTTGTTGTGTCCCATGCCAAAATACTTGTGTACCATAAAATGTACCAATACCAGCATTTAAGGTACCGGGTACATGGAAACCATGCAAGCATTCAAGGTATGAAAGCAGCCCTACACCACTACAAGCAAATATATAGCCGTACTGTCATAAAGAATTCATATTTGACTTTTAAAAAATCAGATATATAAAAAACTGGAGAAAGCCTACAGTTGTTCTTCTCTTATTTATATTATGTAATTAGTATGGTATGTTCAGGAAGATGTCACACGTACCTGGGTGAAAAAAAGGCAGAGGGGAATGACAGTAACAGGGAAGACATGCAAGTGGGTTGATGATGATAGATTGCTGCACTGACATATCCTCAGCCATATTGTTACATACTGTTAGTTTTTCTCTAAAAATATGATACTGAGAGACCCCTCTTTTTTTTTTTTTTTTTTTTTTTTTTTTTTTTTGGAGGGGAGGGGAGGCTTAGAAAAATTAACACAATTTCTTACATCAAACCATTTTCAAACATGAGTCATTGGTGTGTGGGGCCAACTTTAAATTTGTTATACAAAGGCAAGGTAATCTATCAGTGCAGGTATCTATGCTGAGGTCTCTTGGGATGGAATGGTATATGGAAGAAAAGGGTTTGATGGATCTACTGTTAAGCACCCTGAGTTTCAGAAGAAACTGGAAATACAACTCTCTTCTATCTGCATGCCTCTCTGAAAAACAGGGTGCTACTGAGGGTGTCCAACATTTCGTCAAAAACAAGTTAACCAACACACAATATCTCACACTTCATCACAAAAATCTACACAACTAATTTATTAATAGTACTGCAAAGAAATGAGTTGCAATTTTTGAAGCAGCAGGGGTGGGGATAACACTTTTCACACTCTGAAGACATGTCTTACATTATTATTATTTGTCTTAAGAATGGAACTGGGGTTTGTAACACAAAAATTTGATCAAGGATGCAACACTTCCAGGGTAATTAAGGTTTGTCATCATAATAGTATTGTTGTTTGTTATAAACTTTAAGGGAGTCATAATGACAGAATTTCAACAGCAATTATCATATATCAGTGTACAAATCTTTAATTTTGGGGCAGCAATTATTTCAAGATTTATTTATTTTTTGTCTTTTTATTCCAATTATTTCAAGATTAATTAATTTTTTTTTTGTCTTTTCTTTTCATAAGTATCATACATGTATTGCTATTATCTACAATGTTTAATATTCATTCTATGGTTAAAACTGGCCAGACTCCATTACTGAAGTTACAGATATAAGATAATAAAAATGTATTTCATAAAACTTAATTAGTTTATCGGTTATTCATGAACTACACTCAATGGCTGCAAAAGACATGGGTAACAAACAAAAGCTGGCGTTTTATCAATACAGTGCATAATATTGTGTAAAGTACATGTTCAGAATGAAAATTTGGTCATTGTAATGTATGCTTCCATGAAAAAGTGACATTAATAAAATCACTCCTGTTAGAATAAAGTGTTTTCAAGTTGAAAATGTCTGATATAATTATGGTAAACTGTTGAAGAACACTGTATTTGATAAGACATGCTGCAGAGACAAAACATTATCCTGCATGCAACATCTTGTCCTCTGCTGAACCAAGCAAAGCAGGAGATTGCTTTAGGTTACCTTGAGTGCAACTTGGCTGATCTAAAGTAAAAACATATAGTTCCTAAGTGATAATAGTCAATAACTGAATCTGGCATTTCTGAATAACCAGATGGATTATTCGATATCATCAAATAAATAGTGCTTTTATCATTAAATGATTACTAAAGATAAAGCTGTTCCTTGGCAGCTTCAATTTAGCATTGTACAAACCTGGCTCTTGTTACATGTTTTTCTGCTTCTGCAGTTTGGAATCTTCTGGCTGCAGTGGTGGGTCGCGAAAAAAGCACTTCTCCATCTTGAGTATTACATCTGAGAAAAAAAAATCATGTATGTATAAGGAATGGATGTTATGTGTACTTGCAACTTATACCTTTCATCCTTTTTTTCTTTAATTTTACCACCAAATAATCTTTATTATATCATTATAATAATTGCTTTACAAGTTTTTAGCAAGATATATATAGCTATGAATAAAGTCCGTTGAGTTTTTAAATTTGACATATTTCATACTTACAAAGATGGTCTGGATTCAGTTATTGACTTCATATTATGGTGGCTAGAATATGATAAAAAACAAGTTAATTATTCTATACAAAAGTATTAAAAATGCATAAATTTTAAAAACCTCATGTCCACAGTGTGGAAACTTTATCAAATTACTCAGTATATAATCAAGTAAAATCACTCCAAGGTAATATTGATCTACCTTTGTCTCATTGCTTTTTCATGTTCTAGTTGCTGGAGTTCTCTGGCAGGATGGTGCATAATGGATGCCCGATGATGGTGACTGTCTAATATCCTGATATTCTGAAACAATAAAAAGAGAAATATTAAGTTGTTTATCATCATGTTAAAGTTCCGTTATTACCAAGGTTAAGCATACAAACTGTTGTAACTCTAAAAAAACATTTTACATCATTCACAATCCAATTCTCTTTGAATTCTGAACCCTGAATTAAAATAAAAACATGAGGTTCACTTTTTTATCTAAAGGTCTTTCAGAAACAAAACTTAACTTTCATAGCTTTAAAAAAAAGCTCAGATGGGGGTTTAAATGTTTTATGTGTTATTTGAAGCATTTCCATTATTCCAGGATTCTGGGTCCCTGTATATTACTAAACAAACATTATATGTGGCTATCTTTGTAAGAGGTGTAAGAAAACAGTCCTTATTAATTACACCTGACATAGCAGTGCAAGAAGCCCATAATATATCTCATGCACTTGCTTTGCCAGTATTTAAGTCAGAAATTTCAAAACTCACTGCATTTTCATTTACATAGCTGGATGGGTGAATGCAAAACCACCAAAACCTTTAACATGAATTGTATTTTGCTCATTCATTGGCAAATTATTCTGCTTTCTTGCCTTCATTATTCATCTAAACAAAGTCTTGCACCATATGCAAACACTGTTTATTGAAATGCTATTCTGGTTTATTAGATTTGAAAATGCCACGGCCTGCAGTTGTGGCTTTTATGGCAGATGAAGTGACATTCGCCTAGAATCATAACAGCACACTACATGCTTTAATCTAACTGGCTTGACATATTAAACTTAAATCAGAGTATGCATTTCAGCAGACCACTTCTACTGTCATTCAGTAATGATTATTAATTCATATCTTGTAGATAGAATCACAGAATATATTTGAATCATTGGCACCAGTGTTATTTCTAAAACATTGGACCCTGCACATTTCAGCCAAAAAACATTTCAATAAAAAAGTCAATAAACAATAATTTTTATATGAGTGACAGATTAAGACTGACACTGATTTTGAAGCACAGAAAATAATAAAATTTAAAGTATAAGCTTTCCTGCAATCATTTGAATATCTGTAAACACTGTTTAACACTTTTTAATCCATTTTGTAACATGACAATCCTTTGAGTGATTCCCACAGTATCTGAATTTGAAAAAAATAATACACGTACAGGTACCTGTAAAAATCTATGTGGACCAATGTAATAATGTATTTTAACATTAAAATTTATAATTTTACATAACTGTACCTGTGTTTAGAAAAATACGAGCAATGATCTTTTTTTTTAACAAAGACGTCGATTTACCAAGAAAAATTAATAACTTACAAAATATCAAAATACCCCAACTGTAATTATGTATACTGACTTCTTAGATATATAAAATGTCTTCAACGACTTTCAGATGCTCTGCATGTTATGAAACACAGAAAAAACTAAAGATATTAATCAAAATAAATAACATTTTTAATTTCAATTGTCCCAAGCTCTCATCCTTTAAAATATGTGGTTCACAAGAATCTTTGTCGATATTCAGATTTTCCTAAAAGCTTTCTCACTGAAGTGCCATTATGTTATTAGAGGGGTATCACCACCACAATCTATCCACTCTCACTATCACTATTTACTTTGCAAGTTGATCGGCTCTGTCACACATGAAATCCCCATTCAGTAAATATCCCAGTTAAAAGGTGAGCAGCATCACCACACACCTCAAAGTGAATGTAATTTAATTCTTGAACAAACAAAATTATAAGAGAAACTTCTTGTGATTGGCACTTCGCTGAGAAACAAAAACATGTGTCTCTACTTTGGAGTAAGGGGGAGATTTTGGAGTAACAATATTAAATGTGCTTTTTTCTTTACAAACCTTCACTTTATGCTGGTAAATACATATAACAAGAATAATATATAACATATTTGTACCAACAGTAACTGTACTTTTTGTAGTTAAAAAAAAATTAATAAGTTATGAACATACATTGCAATAATTGGCGATACATCTTGATAACATGAATATGAAAAAAAAAAAAAACTTTACTGACAGAAACAGACCAGACATTAATTAAACTACATGCTATTAATGACAAGCATGTTTACTTATTAAGAATTCCAAATGCAAATGTCAACTCCCATAGCATCAGCACATAAAAGATCTGCATATATAATTAAATCAATAACTAGGAGAATTCTTGTCAAAATAGAAAACGTTCCAATTAAATGCAATAAAAATTGTTACAGAAAAAGGTGCATGTGGTCTTTAGTGAATATGCTCCAGTTATAGTTTCTACAGTCCAATAATCCTTTGGCAATTGGTCTGCCTAATAATTTATTAAACCTCCCTGCGTGTATCTTGTAGAGTGTTAAATCAAGAAACATATAACCAGACTTATATAAATGTTATATTGCCATTTTGTAGAACCTTGAGTTTCAAAATCTATTGAAAATTAATCTCTTCTTTAACCAGTGCTTAGCTAAGCAATATCACAGATCATATACATGACAGATGAGAGTCACCAAAGCTCTGAAACTTAAGGCGCACATACATGAACATGTGGTGTAATTGGTGCACAGGTACTAAACTTTAAGTATCTTTAAATCATCTTTATTTGATCACAAATTAATGCACCTGTTTGCTTTCAGACCAACTTGTCTATACAACAAATAGCAGGAGCCTTTCGCCTACATGTTGACTCAGACCATGCATTTATTGGCACTTTCTATTTTGCACGGAAATATTCCATTTGTCTACTGAGAATGAATGTCCTAATATTCACAATCCAATCTGAGTATGCATTGTTATAGATGAAAACATGCATACACAATGCGAGTGAACAGGTAGCTATAAAACACTGTTGTTCTGCTTTTAACATTCTTTATGTTAGAAATGATAGTTTTTACATATTTTAAGGATGTTTTATTTTGCTTTTGGATACTTGAAACTTTCTTTTAAAAATAAACCTCATTGCAATCACAAATTTTTAATTAAAACGTGTTCAGATGCAGCTCTCAGTAGCTATACTCCAAATGAAAATCCAATAAACACTGATGCTTTTAAGTATGGCAAAAAAAATCCCATCTAGCAACCACAACAGCCTGTCAAGACCAAACAGGTGACCAGTTTAAATCTATATAATTAAGAGGATATAACAAAAGCTCTTGACGTTATTGTTGCCCCCACAAACATCAATTGACACATAGCCTACGGCGAATCCAAATGGTTCTTTTCTTGAATATTTGCTGACAAATATAGCTTAATTCAACAAGGCCATGAAATGTGTTCCAAAACCAGCTAGCGTAATCACTGGAATTTGTTGGGCAGTATACCTTCTATAATATGTAATATCCTTTTAGTAGACAAATGTAGTATTCTTTGAATGGAAAAGAGAATTAATTTTTATATGCTGAAATAACTGCATCATTTTAGATTAAAAATGGCTGTCAACTAGCACTCATAATAGGTATTTCATAATGTATTAAAAACTTTTATAAAGCTCTTTTTCATGTTTAAAAAATATGCAAAAAGGTAACATCAAAAATGGTTACCTAAACAATAATGCTGCTACATGATTAAGAATCCAATTATGTGCAAATAATTAATAAAATTACATCTTAGAACCAAGCATTTATGCAATTTGAAATGAGACACATTGATTTCTTCTTCTCTTCTAGATGTACCATGGAGCAATTATCTTGTTAGTTTGGCCAGACTTGCTGATTTGATCCAGGTGTTATCTAATTATCAGGTGTCTGCACTCTCAACATAAGTCACATCATCTTCTGAGCTTCTGATTTAATTAGGAATACTCATTTATTTAGTGACTACAGAGCATAAAATACTGCTCAGATTGAAATGATATAGGACATGACAGCTAGAAGATTTATTTCATATGGACAACAGAACAACAGGTTTAACATGATAAACTAGAAATAAGACATATTTGCACAAAAATGTCTGTTTACTATGCTTGAATCTTTGGACACAACAAAAATGTTTTCTTTTTTTTTTTTTTTTTTTATTAAATTTAGAGGCAATGTATAATCACATTTTGCCACATTTGTAATTCAAATAACATTGAATATGAAATACTAATGCTAGTATAATTTTTTCTGGAACCACCTAATTTTTAACATTTTTGAAGTTCAAATGTGTATTGCTTGTCAAAGTATACCTATTTCAAGTTCAAGTCAATTAACTTTGTGTCCTTTTAATTCCAATCAAATAATATGCTCAGAACAAAAAAATATCATTCTATGCAAATCAAAATTTTCAGGGCAACTATTTGTTATATGACAAAATTTGACAACTAATTCCGTACAAAATGGCACTTTACAAAAAAATTAAGTTTTTTTTTTATATGAATGATATATGTTATTTTTCATTTATCTAATTTTGTTCTCTTTCATTTTTAAAATGGTTCAGGTTTCTCATATTCTATTTCCATGATTAAAAAGATCTCCGGATCTCAATGTATCAATTAATGTTTAAATTCATATGTTTTATCATATTTTCATCTTCAGTCCTCAATTCTCACATATCATATTAAAAAAAAGAAAAGTGAACAAGTTTATGAAGGCATGAATCTAACACAAGCTGTGTTTTGTAAGGATATATATATATATATATATATATATATATATATATATATATATATATATATATAAATTGCAATTTGCAATTACTTCTCCCCACTTCTCTTTGATTCTGATATAATTCTGGCTTTCATTTTTGTTCTAAAAGGTGTTAGTTGACTTATTCCAGAAGTAACTTAAGGTGTTGGGATAATAAAAACACAGTAACCATAGAGCCCAGCAGTTACCTCACAGTGGCCTTCGTAATCATTTACAAGGCAGGTGATTACAACCTAATACTGGAAGTATTTTTCTGTTGTTTTAGAGTCAAAGGCACTTGTGTTGATACTCTGCGATTTCTGTTATTTCACTTCTATCTGGCCATAATTCATAATACCTCTGCTAAGGTTCTCTATTGACTGATTTTTGCTTCACCCACCCAGGGCTTTTCACCTGTTGTTTACACAGGGGGACCTTACACAACTCAACTGAAGCAAAACAGTTATGGTAAATGCAATAAATGCAGGATCTTATGACACTACAATTCATTTTAACTTTTGCTACTGCCGTGCAGCATTTAACATCAACTCAGCTAACAAATATGTATTGTTATCTTGAAAAACCTCCACAAACTTTGACAAAAGATGTAAAGAATCAGCAACCAAGGCCAAAGCAATTTCCATGTTATCTTTTCATTTTCAGTTCTGCAAACGTGAAAGTAGATATGTCCCACTGCTGTAGGGGTCATGCCAAATTCATTTGGGGGGTTAAATGCCTATTGGTTCTTTCTACCCTGGAATATGACTTATGTACTGATGTTGTCATGGACGACAAATACAACAATGACCACAAACCCATCTGACTGACCCTCTGACTGCATGGCCATACCTACATGTACTGACCACAAATATATCAGACCTTGCCATCAAGCTACAAAACTTTCCCCTTTGGCTTAAGAATGAAATCAACTTTTCTTTAAAAAAATGAAGAAAAGAGAATTATGGCTATAACACACTTGAATGAAAATATCTAATAAACATAAAAAATGTACAGATTCATTTTTTCTCTTCAAAGAAATTGGCACTTTTAAAATGAGACTACATACTACTGGTGAAACAATATCACTTTTATAGCTGCTTTAGAAAATCAGCCAATGCTTGTGCTATCTAATTAGTATGCTCTAGTGGGAGACTAATACTAAGCTTTCCTCCAGACATATGCATCTGGTCCCAACTCCCAGCTATTCCATTGGAAAAAACATATTATAATTTTCTGGTAAACTGGGTTTTATCTTGATATAAAAACTATCAATCAACATCTTTGATTTAAGCTACTTATCAGTCAAGTAATATGTTTTTTAATAAACATATTACATTTTAACTACTGCCCTTTATCAGAGTTTAGCACTATGACATTACATAATTTCAGTAAAATTATATCAAAAATAATTTCTAAAATTGTATGAAACAACCAAACCTTTAAAGATGTCTGGATTATTGGAAGATTAGCTTAATCAGGATACTAAGATTTCCTGACCTAAGTCACCAGCAACATGTCTAGAAGAGAACATTTACATAATGGTTTGGGATTTAAGGCATTAATAAAGAGTAATCTTTTTACCTTTTAAACTTTGCCATAGCAGTCTACAACATTTTAAGAATGCATCACTTAACCAGTTTGAATTTCACAAACTCTAACATCAAGAAACTATTTTCAACTCCTACTGGTTGCCTCTATCATTGAACAAATCAACTAAACTGTGACACCTACTAGTATTAATAAAACTCAAGTACCACATAAATTTGAAATAAAGCAAAGAGAGAAGAATATCATTATAAATAAGATGTTGATCATTCTACCCAAACTGTGCAATATGCATAATTAATCTCCCTGGCACATCCTACAAAATGGTAAGGCATAATACACATTCAATAAATTTCCCAGCAGAGACTGTGCAGTCTTTATTTAATACGCATAACAATAGTAGTTACTTCATTCAGGGCTGTGTAAATGAGGCAGCATAGCCCATCTTCATTATCTCCAGAAAGAGCACTTGTCCTTCTGATATGATAAGCACATACAGTAATCAATAGTAAATTGCACTGGAAAGATGTTTCATCAAATGAAGATGTGCACGTACAAGTATATTGTACTAATCATGACATCTTTCTCTTTGTGTCCGCAAATGAACCAGGGCACATCTAGCACCCTGAGATCTTGAGTTAAATGTATCTTAAGCACCTTGTGCTGCTGACGTATGACATATATTTAACTAAAATATACTACTGCCATTCACTTATCATATATTAACAATGATTTTCTAACACTGATTTATGGGTTTCATCCTTATTTTCATGATAATATGAAAATAGCTAATCTCTGTTATTCATACTCACCGGGACGCTTCCTCCTCCATCACCACCACTGACTTGTGCCTTCTTCTTGCACCACCAGCCATTATCTTGACAGTACGCCAAGAGCACCATTAGAGGAAAAAATAACAATGTTACAACAGCCTCCCAAATGTCAATGATGCCTTTCGTGTTCCAGTTGACAACTACAAGCATCCACACATAAGCAAATATAGACCAAATAGATGTCTGTATGAACACACCAACTTCCCGCACCTTTTTTACTTGAGGGTATGGTACGCTAATGATACATATTGAAGTAATCATAAGTAAATTAAATGCAGCACTTCCAATGATTGTAAAAACACCTAAGCTATCTTCAATTGATTGGGTTGGTGATAATTTTCTAATGCCCTCAACAATTGCCAGGAGAATTTCTGGGGCACTGCTTCCAAGAGCCATCAAAGTCAAATTGGCAACAGTTTCATTCCAGATAAGGATCTTCCTTTCTATTTTTTCCTGCTTTTCTTCATCCCACTTTATAACAGTCTTCTTTTTACTTGTGATAACTTCTATAGAACCCATAAAAATATCACTAGCAATGGCAACACCTATAAACAAGTAAAGCATTGCTACTATGTACAAGATACCGCGTAGATATAAGTTCCATAAGTTCTCTGCTGGTAGGAGAATAAAGCTTTCACATGGTGCAGTACCATTATCCGTTGTTTCAATGATCCAACCATTAGTGAAGTTGGTATAGTGGAATGTCTTTGCAACCGCCATGATTGTCTTCTTTTCTAAAAACACAAAAACAGAGTTTATTGGAAAACCAATCTGTAAAAGATATGCTACCAAAGCCAATTTTATTTGGAAAATAAAAAGAAAAAATTCTGTAAAAGGTAATCCACCAAAATCATTTTAATTTTCAATTCTTTTTAAAACATATTGAAGCAGTATACACATAAATCAGATTTCTGACTGACTAATTCTTCTCTACAAATTTAGTGTAAGAACCAGTTCAATTGGTAGTCAATAATTACATCAATCCCCATTGACAATTAAAGTTACTCAAAGTGCTGTTGCTTGTCAAATTAATGGATGTATTGATTTCAGATCTCAGGCATTGAAAGAGAATTTTTTACCATTAACATTAACATTCAAACAGATGGCAATGGAACACATAAAGGTCAAGTTTGGAGATTTATAAAAGTCACTTTGTCATCTAATACTCTGTTTCATATGGTTGTCAGTCAATAATACATTTTAATTAACAATTATAATTTCTCTATGTTCAATTATAAAAAATATCAGAACTTAAATACATATACTTTTAACTGTAAGATTTTGTAATTCTTAGTAAAGATAATAATTATAAATATTATTAAATAACCATCTGGTGGTCATATGAATGAAATGAAAGCTGAAGACTTCAATTATATTCAGACAAAAAAAACACAGGCAGTTACAATGTAATTTTCACATATGGAACTAGGTAATTAAGGATCCATTTCTTTTCTGCGACTAGAGCATCAAATGAAGTTTTCAAAAAAGCAATCAATACAATTGATAGTATGTTCCCATGACTATAAGGAAAGGCATTACAATGGGAAATGTATGCTTTGAATTAAATATTCATCACTCCTCCTGCATAAAATTATTTTATCTCACTTATATGCTGTGGTGCATGGTACACTGGAGTTCTTTGCATAAAATTTAACTTTCATCATTGATGGAAATTTGAAAAGCGACAGAAATTATTACATCTGTAGCAGCCAAAAAAGGGTAAATCAGGTAAACATTTCGCTGATAAGTAGTTACATATAGGTAATTTAAATCTAATGGGGTTTGAAGAACAAATCTGTTTACAATGTTCTCCATAAGATTAAGTTAATGACAAACAAACACCTTTATCAAAAGGCCCCTGACTGTGAATGATTTTTGAAGTCAACAGATATAATATATTTTGTTGTCTTATGATGAGAAAAAGAAACAGGTATAGAAGAACAGAAGTTTGAAAATGAAGACAGCATAAACTGCATTAAAATAGAAAAAAATATAAACAAAACTGATCTTCATCCTTAACAAAACTAATTTACCAAAGCAAAACAACATATGACAACAGCCTGACTCTAGTTAAACTTACCTATTCAAGTCAAATCCAAAAAAATGTTGGACAACAGGTGTCCTATTTGTGGCTATGCTCAAACCACAAGTGCGTAATGTCTGGTTGGTTGGCTCAAAATGTCCTATGTCTTGGTCGCAAAGCCCAATTATTGTTCTTACTTTCACCCGCCTGTCATCTCGTATCCCCGAGTTTTTCCTACAAATAACTTTTTTTTTTCAAAAACGGAGATGATTATTCAGCTAAAAAAGGGACTGCATGAACAACTATCAACTTATGAAATCTTCCCGTAACACCGCTAACCAACGGGACTCGGTGCCAAAATGTAAGGCAGAACATTGACCATGCACACAAGCCTCGATTTACGCTTGGTTTATTCTCTGTCGATCAATGTCTCATACGAACTTGAACAAATACAGATCAACAGAACGTGAATAGCGCCTGCTGTATTAACTATACAACATACCTGGCAACTCCAACCCATAGACTCTGTATATAAAGCCATAATATTGATCAAACAAAGCCTTAGTAGTAGGCCCCCTCGAAACAGTCACCATAGCGCACACAGTGAAGTGACGTCATTGCAAAACTGGCACTTGCTTGCCTCGAGGAATTGTAAATTTTAGGAAATCGGGCGGGGAACTGAGTTTTGTTTTAATAGTAGTATTCATCTTGGGATGATATGAAAGAGACGAAAAAATGATACAAGAAATCGCCCAAAAGACCAATAAACTTTACAGTGGTAGTCGGGCAGCCTAATCAACCCTCCCAAAGCATGAACATACTTTCTGAATCATCTTTCTATTACTTAAAACAGCTACATGTACAAGTAGGCCCCTGCCGGTCAGAAACTGCGATGTTAACAATCTTGTTTTATGAACATGGTTACCTCTCATTCAAATACGCAAAAACGAAACAAAACAAAACAAAAAAATCCTAAAAATGTGATGAAGTTATCAAAAAGACCGAAACGGTTGGTGCTGCAACCGTTCCTCTTGTCAACGTAAATGTTTTCACGCCTTACGGGCCATTTCATAATAAAATCACGTGTTATGGCACAGGGTTAGCAAACCAGGTACATGTAACTAGGCTGCCCAAAAAATAAACAATGAACAATTAGTAAAAAGAAAATATAAACTTAAACAATGCCCGACACAGCAACGGACATTCTGAGAAAAAGTGAGAAGGACTTAAGGTCTCCTTATTTTCGAAATTAGAAATAAGATGTTTACCGATCCTATCATGTATGCAGAAAAAAAGTAGTTTTTTCAAAATAAGTTTATGATCTTAAGTAAAATTTGTATGGTGATAAAATTTTGGATTTTCATAATAAGCACAGCTTTGTAAATTTCCATTCCTCGTCTAGGCACATTTTTGACATAATCTTTACAGACCAAATTTTGTTCACCATTATCTTATGGATTGAACTTGGGTTTTCAACAGACATAACCATGCCCTCAAAGATACGCAAAAAACGACAATGGCCTTTTTTGAACTGGACATTTCCAAAATGCAGTTATCCTTGCAAAATGATAAAAGGTTTTCATAAGCGTCTGTAAAAAGGGAAAGCCCGAAAGCCCTTAACTCCACGTAGGCTACAAGATATTATATTAGACAAAAATAGTTGAAAATTGGCGTGCACATTGCCAATTGTCCTTTCACACGTGTAGCCTTTAAACGTGAACACATATAACATTTTCAGAATATTGATGGATCGATATTTTTTTCTGCAGTCATTCTTTACCTTTGTAAGATCATTCTGTGTTGATTAAATGTTTCACGCTCGGACTTTTTTAATCAGATAACGATGTCGGAACAACGGCACCTAAGGGATAACACAGTATATTTTAATTTTGGTTAAAACCACAACTTTTTTTAAAATATTCAAAATAAATTCTGCCGCAGTGGAAAAAATGTTAACATTTTTTTCATATTGACTTTAAGAGGGTCGAATCATTTTGGCCCAGAAAATAAAATATAAACACGGAAAAAAATTAGGAAAGTACACGGCAACATACGCAGGTGATGTGTCTGTCTGGTCTGACCGGTACAGACGGTGGGTCTGCCATTGAACTGGATTGTATTGATCCATGGCAATTACGAGAAATCCGTTTCCCCATAGTAATAAATGCGGAGTTAGTTATCTCCGTGACAAAAATCCATAAAAATATTTTAACATGTATCAAATACATTTTGAAAAACATAGCACGAAAAATAACAAAACCAAATTAAGGATCAAGTGACGTGAATTATACAGAAATCCTATTAGAACCATATTGATAAAAAGCGTCATTTTCCCCATACCAATCATACTTTTTAACCGGCTTATACGAGTTCTATTCAGAATCGAAACAGAGCACAAGTCTGTTAATCTATCGTTCATCATGTGACCAAAAACAGCAAACCCCCCGAAAAGCAAAAAGAACCGACCTTCTTAAATTCATAGAACACTCGTGAATGCACTCCGATGGCATTAGCTTATTGTTTAACAATCAGGGCTGTGGTTTGACAAGATTGTGATGATGCCTTATGGGGACGAAAAACCCAGGTTAGTAGGGTTAAATAAGCGTAAGCTGAATCAAACGACCAACAAGCATGGGTTCGAATTCACAATCATGAAAAATGAATTCTTGTCATTATCTCGTTTTATTAACCCGATACATGTATATGGACGCCAGGATAGCCGCAATCGCGCTCGCAATACCACCTCGCGAACTTGACCCACGGTTGACGTTTATAGTTTAGCACGTTGTGTAGTTGTATTTGCTCTGTTGCTTATTTTTTCATAAGTAATGACTGTTATGATCTTCTCAATAAAACCTGACATTTTGGCTTATTCTAATTAAAATACATAATGCCTCAATCGTAACATTTAAGCTGCACAAAGCCGGTCCATCACTGTGAGTGGGATCCCATACCTAGATCGAGCTAACAGAATCGATCCATCCCCGAGTGGTTTCTCGCTAAATTGCTTTCAGCTTAAGCGGCTTAGATGTCTGGCACACCTACTAAAGCTGCTAAACGATAATTAATTATCCCCTAGCAGCTTCAGTAGGCGTGGCAGACACCTAAGCTGCTTAAGTTGATTGCAATTTAGCCAGAATCCCTCGGAGATAGATCGATCCAAAGTTATTACGATAGGGTCTGGAATGGTCCCTACAGTTATTACCTCCGCCAAGTTTATGTTTTCACCTGTTTGTTTGTCTGTCTGTCTGTCATCAACATAACTCAAAAAGTTATGGATGAATTTCGATTGAATTTTCAGGGTAGGTCAGAAATGGGTTAACTTAGAAGTGATTAGTTTTTGGTGGTGATCTGGATCAATAATCAATCAATAATCAAAAATAATTAATCTAAGTTATTGACCCACTTTGAGGAAATTTTCAGGAACTGTCAGAAGTGGGCCAAGGAACAGATGTTTAGTTTTTGGTGATCCAGATAAATAATCAATCAATAATCAATCAAAAATAAAAAACTAAGTTATGGACCGATTTTGATGAAATTATCAGGAACTGTCAGTAGTGGGCCAAGTAACAGATGATTAGTTTTTGGTGGTGATTCGGATCAATAATCAATCAATCAATAATCAAAAATAAAAAAACTAAATCATGAAAGAATGAAAATTTCGGGGTGAAACGGCAGTGGATGGAGACTTTGCTGTCTTGGCAGGGTCTGCGCTCTCTGAGTGCTTTTCTAGTAATAACATTCGTTTTGACTAAACCAGAGTGCAGACATCTCCAGCAGGCCCCTACTAGTCATTTTGGTAAACCAGTTACAGTTGTTGTTACCTCCACTAAGGAGGTAATGTTTTTGCCTTTGTTAGATTGTCAGGTAATAGCCTAACTTAATAAATAATGGACGGAATTTTGTTTTAGTATAGGTCAGAAATGGACTAACTTGGAATTGATTATACTTTGACAGTGGTTAATAATAATAATAACAATAATAATAATGTCAATTATGCAGTCTTGGCGGAGGTCTGGGCTCTCGGAGTGATTGTCTAGCTATAGTTGGCTCCTACTCCGGGGCCCAACTTTTTATATCTCCAGATAGCTACACTAGAAGTGATCAGTTAAAACCTAAATAAGTAATATGCTGGGATTTTTGCAGTCATTATGATTATTTGCAAGTCCATTGCATTAAGTCATAAGATCTTTCCTTTATTTCTTTTTTGACAGTCTGTGCTTATATCTCAAAGGTATGTTAAATCTTTTGAAAAACAAGAAAGAAAAAAAAAACTCCCCTGCTAAAAAAATTCCATTTTAGGATGATGAAAATGGTAAGTGGATGAAAGTTAACATTTGAAATAAAGTAATCATTTTACCCCCCCCCCCCCTTAACCATTTCATTTTTTTTAGCAATGTAGAAGAGATAAAAAGGTTTTCAAATGGAAAACATCCAATGACACATTTCCAGATGGTTGTACCATTACAGTAATTTTCCTGATGAAGAATTTAATTACCCCCTTTCCAAATATTTCATGCGCATTATCAGATATTCAGCCTGGGCATCACTGTTTTTTAGAAGCCAACCTTTACAACTAGTGCGCAAGTGAAATGGCTATAAAGAGCATATAGAGAAGTGACAATCTGGGACATCAACCGTATAGAGAAGTGATAATCTTAATCAATGCAGCAATTTGCATATTTGTATTTCTTTAATATAAATATATATATTTCTACATTAATTTTTTGAAAAAAAAAATGCATTTTTACTTGCAGTATGAAGCATTTTTGTCTTGTCCCTTGTACATAGCAGTTAAAGCTAACTTTAACTTTACATCACTAGCATTACTGTGTCAACTACCCCTGAAGACAAATTTTGTCAAAACACAAGCTTGTTACTGAGTGACATCGCATGAGGGAAGTTAAAATATCTTGGATGAATACTTAATGTTTTGCTGTCTGTAAAAAAACATTCATAATATCAAATGACATTTTCGGGAACCAATGTTAACTTGAAAAAATACAATGCAAATCCCACTCAGTTCACTATCATGCACTACACAAAATTATCACAAGTAATTTTTATATCACTTATTTTAAAACACAGTGCAGAGAAGACAAATGCTCTTTTTTCACTAGTCAAAAGACCAATGTAACCATTTACAGAGAGATTCCTAGGAATGTTCACTTTCACAAAATGACTGGTCTAAAGAAAAAATAAAATGGAAAATTGCCACCCTCTTCTAAGAATTTTATCATAGATATTTCTGGCAAAAAGTTAACATCTACTTCTTTGTCATGAAATGCATTCATTTTAATACAATGCATAATTTAACACATCATTCTAAAAAAATGAATTCTCACAAACCCCCAAACTCCCCCACATAAAGCTACATTAAGCATCTTTATTGTACATGCTGTATTATGTCTGGAGAAACACATTTAGTGTTTCTTTTAACTTCCTTTGGCTTCAAATTTTATACAGTATGCTTTTAGTCATCCATCAACATCCTCTTCTGCCTCACTAGTACTGTCATCTAATCCATTAACCTTTTCCTCAGGGAGTGCTTCACTGGTGCTGCTGTCATTTAAGCTTGCTGAACCAAGTAATATGTAGTCAAGACCCTGTAAAGATATATGAGCATGATATTTGGTGTGGGGCTCCATAACACATTTAAGATATCAAAGCAAACACACACGAGTCAAAATGATCCCTTAACATGCAGACATGTCAATTTGGATCTCTATTTTGTGAAACTTTGAACAAGATCAAGTCAAACAGTTAAAATTTCATTTGACCAAAGTTGTTTATTCTGCATGTCCATGTTAAGATAACATAGATAGCAAATGATGTGTACAAATGTAGAAAAAATTGAAACTCTTTTGATGATTTGCACACAACATTGCAAAATGTAGTCTGTAAGGTGCCCCCCAAATATTGTTTCAAACCATTTCCATAACTGCGACTGTAATTTATGTTTATAGATTTTATTTTAAAAAGTTTAAAACTATAAATTTTGGAGATCTTTAACCACACTAAATGTGCCAATTTTTTATCATGTCAGTAAAAAGACATAACTCTGTTCTTCCGAACAATTTATACTTTTTAACCAATTGGAAGGCCTATACTGTCATGAATAAGGCTAATTTGAACTTGACCTTTGTAAATGGATTGTGTTGTCTGCTGAGCAGTATTCATTAGTGCTTGATCTCCCTGCTTTCCTTTGCAGTTGTTTATGATAGTAATGGTCAATGTCACAAGAGAGGATGCGTAAATTTGACTGCTCCTATTGGCTGGCCAACTCACCATATTGATAGGAAAATTGGTTCAGTCTAAGTGTTCAAATCAGAGCAAAATGGCAAAGAATATGAAGTTAATGAACCCAAAAGTAATTATTTTTGGACATTTGGGGTTTATAACACTCCAAATATTTTAAACTTGCAAAAATGGAACAGCATGCTCATTTCTAAATGTATTTTTAGGCTAGACCTTATGGACTTATGTGACACATTGCAGATCAGAACAGGTTCAATACCTTTCAAATGCTTACGTACTAGTACTTTAAAGTCTTCTTCAAGGTTGTGGCATTAATTGCAAAGTTTTTTTCAACTGCAGAGAAGTCTATGATTATCAAACAATCATATATGCTTTATGTATATTTAGGAATTGTTAACTGCAGTTGTTTAGTTACAAGTACCACTTTGTTTAATGACATAATATTAAATGTAGCCAAATGGTATAACAAATGATTATTTAAACTATTACTCTACTTGCAATTGTTCCTTACATCAGTATTCTTACAAAATTAAGTCTTTTTCTGTGTAAAATAATGTTCACAAGGCCATGTATTTGCAGCAATAAGCACTTAGTGCAAAACTGTCTATATGAAAAAACAAACAAACAAAAAAAAAATCAGGTTACCTTCCAGTGAATAGGCCTCTCCACCAAAGGATTATCCCTTAAATCAAGTTTAGTTAACTTTGCAAGTCCAACTAGAGTCTCATCAGGAAGCTCCCTTATTTGATTATTTCTCAAGCAAACAGTGGATAAGTTCTGAATCTCAGTCAAACATATGGGGACACAGTCAAATTGATTACTGTCCAAATTCAGGTATAACAGCCTTGGGATTTTACCAAAATTACTTGGCAAAGTGCAGAATTGATTTTCTTGCAAGCTCAACCACTGTAATGACTGAAGGTGGTGAAACTCATCTGGCAGGTCACTAATATTGTTACTTCGAAGACTCAGTTTCTCTAATTTTGTTAATAAACCAATATCCTTTGGCAATGCAATTAGACCACATTTGACAGCCCACAGCTGCCGAAGATTTTTTAAATCCCCAATTTCTCCAGGAAGAAAACTGAGAGGGTTGTGGCTTATACTAATATAAGTCAGCTGTTTTAACCTTCCAATTCCAGAGGGCAATACAGTCAATTGGTTGTGATCTAAAATAAGCTCTTGTAAGAGTTCCAGTTCTATAAGTTCTTGTGGGGGCATAATAAGTTTGTTATCATTTAGCAGCAATCTAGTTACATGTTTCAGTGTCTGTATGCTACTTGGCAAAATAGTTAAGCCTCTATGACTGAGATTTATCACTTGTTCCTTTTTCACTTCAGCTTCCCTGATACTGTTTTCAAGCTGTATCAAATCCATATGGTCTGGCGCCCATGGGCAACTTAAGTATCTGCAGAGAAGATAATTAACAGTTACTGAGCATTCTTGTTATTCTTTGATCTCAAGATGAACTGAAAATTAACAGATCAATTGTTCTCTCGGGTAATACACTTCTGATACAATGTACCTCTTTCGAAATGAAGCTGCACACAGTGCACATTTATTTTTTCCCAATTTGATCCCACGGGTTTCTAATAATGTCGAAGTACATAAAAGAGAAATGGCATATCTTTCACATAAATTATTCTTAGAAATGCTGCCGTCACACAAAACTGCCTTTTTTTAAGTTATACTGCGTGTCTAACTTACATAATAAACGGGTAATTAAACTGCACTACGTTCAGTACGAAAAAGGAAGGTATTAAGTAATAGTTATGCAGCATAAAAATATATATATAAATTATAAAATTAAATAACAGTTTGATGCTCTGAGTCTTGCAGTTGTACACTACCTCTGTAAAGTTGAAAATTACAGCTCTATGAAAAGTCAGTAAACAATAAAGTCAGTATACATTAAAAGGATTTGATACTCTAATATCCCCAAAAGATGAGTTGATTAACAAAGTCAATACGGGGTACGTTGATGAATAAATCGTTTTGATGTAACTTACACTCTCTGTGTTGACTACATTGTAGCAGGTTACGTACTCCTTTTGTTGAAGAGCAATTAGGACTCAAGAGAAGCTACGCGGCGTAGAACACTTAGGTGAACGTTTGCTTTCAGTGTCAGTATTTATTTGAATATATTAACATGAAAAACCAGTTAGCACCGAACTTAATTTAAATCAATAAATTTAAAGCAATGACCTTTATATATTTGGAATATACCATTTGTCATTTTGTTTGGTGCCAAAGTCCTTCACAGACGAACTTTGTTCCAAATGTTGTACGCAATAGTGCATGGACTGGTAATACATATTTTTAATCAGTATTTTAAAAAATGGTAGAGATTCCACTAATGCTTCAGGTATACATAAGATTCTTAGAGGTGAAGTGAAAACTCTTAACATATTTGTAATTTTATTTGTAATATTTTAAGTATAATTTCATGATTTTTACCAAATACATCCAAGAAAGATTCATTCTAATGCAGTTCTTGAAAATGTTTAATATCCAATTTGTCTTTCAAACAATAAACATTTTTAGTATTATAAATGTACCATCCAATTTTTGGTTACAAATAAATATTATTATAAACTTGGTGAGCTAACAGGTGTTCTCATTGAAAGATTTTGTCAAATTATATTATATATATCATGCAATCAATTTACACTTAGTTTACATTCTAGTAATAAATTGAATTTGAAGCTAAAGAAAAATATTTTAAATGGAAAAAAAAAAAAACATAACTAGTAAGTTAACCACATGAAAGTGTCTAGAAAGCACATTTATTGGATAACGAGACAAATATACTCCAGTTTAAAGATGCATATTAAGTCAATTTTTTGCCACAAAAGCCAACCAAATGCCAGCATGTAGTTTCGAGCAGTATAGCTAAGAGAATTACCAAAAGGCATTGTATAATTTTGCCTGAAAATGATGTTTAAACAGATTTTTCTGCTAGCATTCTATGCTGTAGGTCAATGGGGCAGAAAAGAAGGTCACGAAAGTAGGTTAAATTTTTGACCAAAAATTTAAAGAAAGGAGCAGTCTAAAGCTCTTTTATAGCTGATCGAGTGATCTATTCTTTATCCCTTTGCATGTAGAATTTATTTGATTCATATAAAAAACTAGTAGAAGTGGATTATATGTGTTAATGGAAATCCACGCTCCAATGATGCTCGGTTCATATGTACCTTTAATTGAGTTATCATCCTTCTTTAGGAAAAAAGCTTGTGCACAATCAGGCAACAAAGAGTAAACTTTATAACAGTCTTTGAAATATGAAAAAAAATTCAAAAGTAATATCAATATTGTCAAATGTTGGCAAATCAAGCCAAATCCTTGAAATGTACACACGAAAATTGGGTATAGCAGATTGGAATGGCATGCTTTTGGCATTGACATTTTCAAAATAATTCTTCATTCTGTCTATGGTTTGCATCTTTCAATAAACCTTGGATACAAACACACTTCGCGGATATGTGGTCTTTTCAGCATCCAGCACAAGTATCTCTCCAAGCCAAGACCATAGCCACCATGAGGACAGGATCCATATTTCCTCTGAAATACAATAGTAACAGTTAGAAAGCATGAAAATTGAAAAATTCCAGACTATAACATGTTCATCAAAGTGACAGACTCTCTTGCTTCAGCAGTGTAATGTATCCATTTACTACTTCCCCTTACATCACTTTTTAAAAACTATTAATAAGTTATCTTTCCTTGGTAACCACATGTGTAGCTCAAAATGTGACTCTTAATACATGAACTTACTTGGTCTGTATACCAATAGTATGGTGTGGGGTCAATGCCTTCTCTCTTGTAGCCTTCAAGCAACTCATCATTGTCCCAGATACGCATAGAGCCTCCTATGATCTCCCCCACTCCTGGCATCAACAGATCCACCTTAAACAGGATTCAATTATTAAGGCTTAAAACCTTACTTGTACTCTATTGATAGAACAAAGCCACTGCATCAAAATGTGCCCATATCAATTAGAAATTATAATAAGAATTAAAGTTAGAAAGCCTGACAAAGTTTTTCACACAGGTACCACAACCTTTTTACTCTGATGGCAGTGGGTGTCATATAAGTTGTCTGGCAGGATTTTTTCTCAGCTTTCTCAAACAACAAGACGTTTTCTCAAACAACAAAACGCATCAAATTCATCCTGACACCCCTGCTTGCATAAGCATATATCTTAATCCCTTAAAAGGAAAATGTGCTTACAGATTCTGTCAATCTTCTATCTTCTGCACATCTCATCATGTAGAATGATTTAATTTCCACTGGAAAACGACACAGGAAGATTGGTTCGTTAATCTGGTCAGTCATTTTTCTCTCAGGAGCTTCTGGTATATCCTACAAAAAGAAAACTGAAATAAATACTAGGAATCTACCTGATAAAAGTCTTCGCCATCACAAAGGGGAAGGGACTTACTCCACATCCATATAAAATGTTATTGAGATAGGTACTTAGACACAAAAAGACGGAATAAGTAGTAATCTACATCAGTTTGAGCATAAGTAAAGGAATATCCAGCAAAACAGAGAAGATCTTAAAACAGAACAGTAGAGCAAAATACATGCTATAAATTAATATAAACATGGTTTAGTAAGTTGAAATGTTTAATAAATAAATTGATACACAAGTAGGTTAGAGATACTTCTATACATACCTCTCCAAACTCATAGTAGGTCCCATCATCCTTCTTGATATCATGTTCTTTTAAATATTTGATGGCCTCTGTATAGTCCATACGTCTAAATGGTCTTTTAGGGGGTTTAAAGTCCTTGGAAATGAAATGTCATACATGAACCACAAGCCATGGGGTTAAAATGATAAACTAAGCACCTTATGTATAAAGAGATTGCCAATCAATAAAAAATTAATTCCATTTTTGTAAAATGTTTAATGCACTTAAAATTGCAGTTTTTTTAAAAAAAAGATTAAGTTATCATAAATGAAAATACAACTTAAAATTGTGGCACAAAATTGCAATATCCTGAATTTCACAACACAATTCCCACTATAAGCAGGCACTCCACTGGGAACTTTTAAAAATGGCAGAGGGAATCCAAGTCAAAATTCAAATTGATATGAAGTCCACAATTTAAAATGAGAATTTTCATGGATCATATGGCAAGACTATTTCATAATGAACAACAAAACTTACAGGAACCAAATCATGCAGCAACTGAGCATGTGGGGATTTCAACACCCTGTCTACCACATCGCATACAAGGTCTTCTAGCCTGTCCAGAAGATCATCAAATGTAAGGAAAGCACATTCTGCTTCCACATGGGTGTACCTAAAAGACAATGTATATCTCAGTGACTGAAAACTGAGAAAAGATAACAGATGGTCCTAAAAAGAAAATTAAAATGACTAAAATGATTTTTTTGTCTAGCAAACACTTAAAAAAGTGAAATCAGAAGTGGGTGCCTACTCTGCAAGATGTCTCCTCGTACGTGACAGCTCAGCCCTGTAAGATTGTGCTATGCAGAAAACATCTCCCATGGAAGGAAGACAGGTTTCCAAGTACAACTGGGATGATTGTGTCAGGAAAGCCTGCAAATATATTGTATGTTATATGCTACTGAAATCCACAGTGCACAGTTAACATAAATCTATGTTCACATCTGTAAAAATGCCATCTAACTTTCAAAATTTCTTTGCTTTCTTTGGTTCGAACTTATGTTTTTCTACATTCTTTCATGATACATCCAACAATTACAAATGAGGAAAAAAATGACAATACCTCTTCTCCAAAGTAATCAAACTTGAAAAGTGTAGAACCTCCTTCTACTTGAGTTTGAACCAGTGTTGGTGGCGTGACCTGTGACATTTATAACAACATTTTGAGTCAAAGGAGGGATAATATTAACAATAGTTCCCAGACTTTTTAATCGTCAGACTAAAACTATTACTAGATGTGATCAATACCCACCCATCTCAACACTATTTTATCCAAAGGAAATGGAAAAAAATGAAAAAGATTTTAGCAATAGGTAATCACATCCATAAAGACCCTGATGCATAACTACATTTTAAAGTCCTTAAGTAAAGTATCGCAGAAACTGAATGAAGACTGTAGGAGGTGGAGAGAAAACTTGCATGATGGTTAAGTGCCAAGTAGTTCAATTTTCATAAAATGAAAAGAAAAATGCATCATGAAGCAAAACTGTAAGAATTTCATAAGTGCAATGTTGTGGTTGAACCTCACTGAGAACTTGAAGATGAGGCTGCTGTAATATTACCTAACATTTTGTCAAGGAATAAATGAATAACAGCCATATTTTGGTTCCCCTGCTTTTAGTAAACTTACCTCATAATAACCTCGACTAAAGAAATGTTCCCTAAAGCACTGCATAACCACAGAGCGCATTTTCAAAATTTTTGATGTCTGAAAAATATGCCAAATAGCTGATTATCTAACTCAGTCATAAGTCTCAGGTCATATAAGAACACTTTAAGTGAAGCATTAAGTTAATGAGACTTTGACTTATTATATCACAGTGCTGTAATATAAAACTATTCACAAAAAGAGCTTCTGACAAAAAAAAAATTGGTATCATTTCTATAACTTACATTTTCACCTCTGATCATCATGTGCCTGTTGTCCAGTTGTACATCCACACTAGATTCCTACAGAGAATAATAAAAATATGAGAGCTGGTCATCATTTCTACACCATCTGCACATCGAATTTGAACTAAATTTTTTAAAAATTCAAATTACACATTGGATTTGACATCAGCTATGATGCGAGAGGTATAGATTCAGTTTTGAGGCTGAGTCAAAAAAGATTATATTCAATTTAACACTAACCACTGCCTGGTTACTAATTAAGCACTCCATTGGTCAAAACAGCGGGAGGTAGGGTTAGTGTACTTGATAATGAAGGCATTACTAACTGACAAAGCTGACAATGTTTAATCATGACACTCTTCATGTTTGGCACCTTGGGATGAAGGTTGCTATGACAAGAATAAATATTCTTAAATATAAAAAACCTCATTCAGCAGGTTATCTGCTCCACCAGGGGGTGCTGCACTGACAAGCTCCCAGTAGTCCACATGTAGCTCATGTCCATCTGGTGCCTAAATAACAAACACAGAGAAACGGAGCATACACCAACTGTCCATCAGTTCCTATTAATGTGCACCAAAATCATTAGATCGGTTTCTTTTTAATTTAAAATTTACTGAATTTACAATCATAATTGATTTTAATATAAACATTGAATGGATATATCAAAGATTAAATCAAATGACTTTATTCCTATTACTAATTAACTTGTGACCCACCATTTTGCCTTCTGGCACTTCCTTAATGACGCCATACAGATGAACAGTGGATTCAGTGGATAAAGTAAGGGCATCATATGTTTGACACTGAAAGGAAAATTTAAAGATATAAGAGAGCATAAACATCGAAATTCTCAAAATTTTCTCAGATTTATGGCACCTCTTAGACAAAAATAAGAAAATTAGACTGAATTTTCTTGAAGATCATAATTTAATATACTTACCAGTTTATCTGTCAACACACTTTGCAAAAGGCCAGTACCATCTCTTAAAATGATGAACATCAAAGTTTTACCTGAAATACATATCAATAAAAAATCACAAACAACTTGATGATTAAAAATATCTTTGTGGAAGGAGGATATACAACTGATGTGAATAGGAAACATGCTCATACTAACTTGAAATTAACTTTTGATGAAGCTGTATACTGTTTTTTCTCTCATCAAAACAAGACCTATCAATTATTTTCCCATGGTCCTCGATACAATTCTGTTACTAACTAGTACAAGGCCCAAATAAAACTTTCATAACTTAAACATGTAAGTAATACCTCTTTCATTTGATTTGAAAATGGCATGTATAATTTAGTTTACCTTGCCTCCTCAATCTATGGACCCAGCCACTTATTTTCACTCTTTGGTCTCGATGAGTAACTGCATCACGGATTTTAATCTAAAAGTGAAAGTATCAAAAAATATGTTAAATTAAATTAAATTAAATTTTTGGTATTCTAACTCTAAAAATTTCACCTGAACATCCTTTACAAAGAAAGAGCATCATAGGTCAAAGCATTATTAAATTCAAGTATACTACATAAAATTTATATAAATTTACTTTATAAAAAACACCAAATGCTCAATGCTTACCAGTTTTGCAACTGGCAAAGTTTTGTCTTCTTCTATGGTAACCTGACGTGCTTCCTCCAAATTCTTCTCTCTTCTTTCAGCATCTTCTGCCTAAATGGACAAAGCATATTCTAAAAGCACAGGAAAATCCCAACACTCATTCTCACAAGACGTAATCAATACTGCTGTGCAGAATTTCTACAGAATATTAGTTTTTCAGAAGATCTCTTACTATATTTACTCATAGATTTTGTATGTTTCATCTCTGTTCAAAGTACTGGTTTATAAAAATGAGGTATGCCATAAGTTCTTCGTATCTTCCTTTTTCCTACTTATATGAAGACTACGGGAAAATTTTGATTTTGACCTCTCTCTCTAATCTATCAGCTGCCTTAAATTGTTCCCTTTGCCAGATTTTCTGCTGTTTCTTCAACTGAGCCTTGGCTGCAACTTCCCAAACCTAAGGGAGATAATAATAATAATAATAATTTGCAACTAAAAGTTGGACTGTACACAAGCAATAAGAGTCTACGAGTATGATAGAAGTTATTAAAACAAATTATGAAATTGTTCACTAAAACATAAAAGAATCCATTAGAATGGTTCATTACAATTTAGTTTAGATCTAAAAATGAGCTGGTCTATGCAGATCTAGCAGTCTGAATTTTGCCTTAGGGCATAGAAGTGTTCCTGCACTTTTGGCAATAAGTGGTTCAGAGTACCTCCTTTTGTACCCATGCTATGAATATTTTACAACATAACAGATGGATAAGAGTAATTTCTGCATAAAATATCTTGAACTAATATTTTTAATTGACCTGACACAACTTCTTCATAACCTTTTATTTTATGGAATTATACCCCATTTCATCACTGCTAATGAAGTTACAATATAATACCTGTCCTTCTTCTTTGGAATCAACATAAATAGTTGGAAATGGCTCCTTTCCTGCATGACGCATAGCCTGCAATAACAGTTGCAAATTAAAATGCAAAAATTTGTGTTATAATTATATTGGAATTTATAAAGGCAGGGATTACTCTGGGCTGCAAAATCACAAAAATGTTTAAACAGCAATCTCGCATGATACTTTGACAAATGGCGTAATAAATTTCATGGAAATGAAAGATCTCGCATCTTTTTTAATGAAATGGAAACCCGTATCACAGACAACAGCTTGATATTTACCAGACTCGGCACGGAATGATCCCGAATTCACCAGTAGATCGGACCACACTACCCGTTTTCAAGGTGTGAGTCAGTACGCATTATATAGTATCATACCCTGAACAAATTTTGAGTGGTGATGCAATGCTTTTCAACCCCGCTGAGAATTGTCACTATCACATCGCGTACTAGGCAAGATCGGTGTCGCGTCTGATACTGTGAAATGCGTACTGATACACACCTTGAAAACGGGTAGTGTGGTCCGATCTACCGGTGAATTCAGGATCATTCGGTGCCGAGTCTGGTAGTTGGGTAGGCCTGAGGATATTGGCTTAAAAATCAGTCTCAGACTCAAGACTTATCAGTACTTTAATGATTGGAGGCTAAAGATGAACAAGACCGAGACAGTCAGCAGCCTATTCCATCTGGCCAATAAACTTAGTAAATAGGAACTTGAAGTGAGATGTGGAGACACCGTCATACCTTTTGAAAGGTTCCGAAGAACCTTGGCATCACATTGGATCGGAGCCTCAACTACAAGGCTCACATCAACAAGGTCGCTGCAAAGGTTGGAGCGAGAAACACCCTCTTGAAGAGGCTGGCAGGAACTACCTGGGGGCAAACTTTTCCACCCTGAGAACTACCTCCCTTGCCCTGGCTTACTCTACTGCAGAATATTGCGCCCCTGTGTGGTGCAGGAGTAGCCATACAAAGACAACTAATACAGCCCTAAACAACAGCATGAGGCTTATCACAGCATGTCTGAGATCAACACCAAAACCATAGTTCCCGGTGCTAAGCAGCATACTTCCCCCAGATATAAGACGGGATCAACGCTGTCTCCAACTGGTCAACAGAGCACATGAGCCAGGACATCTATTGTTCCAGCGACTCCGGCAAGATGAAGAATATACCAGGCTTTCCTCAAGGGCTCCACTGATACCATACTTGCAAATGTTAGAGGAGAACAAAAATGAAATGTCAACAGAGACATGGGGAATGTTAAATGGCAGGAGGAATGGGATGTCCTTCAAAATGGCAGACTGTATGACTTCATTCCTGAAGTGAGCACCCGACCACCTGGACATGAGCTGGATCGCCTATCATGGACTCGACTGAACCGCATCAGAACAGGTCATGGCCGTTTCTGTGCTAACATGTTTGAATGGGGGCTCTGTCAATCTCCAGCATGCGAGTGTGGTGCCCCCCCTACAAACAGTCAACCACATCGTAGAGACATGTCAGCTGCATCAGTGCCCAGGGTGGACTCACTTAAGTCCTTAGACGAAAGAGCTAAAGACTGGTTGAAAATGCGAATATAACCCTTTGACTTTTGATTCTTGAATATACATTACCTGGATGAAAACGGACATACGCATATATACATAGACTTAGACTTGTATGAGTTTTCCTGGGATGAAAGAATTTTTTCTCATCTTTCTGATATGTGACAAAGCTCTTAATTACTATATTTTTGTTAGTGCTTTCATTAAAAAAAAAAAAAAAAAAACAGTAAATTTCAAATAACCGAGTTCAAACTTAGTCACAGAATATACTTTGAAAGATTATTACGAGGAAAATTTTTTTAATACATTAAGTATTAAAACTACATTTTAAAATGTTGCAAATAGTTGAACAGACTTTTTACTGATCAGATAAAATCTTACAAGGCTGTGTTGTGTTTTCAATTGATTTCAAACTTGCAACAAAACCTGTTACTGTTGGTGACATAGCATATGATGAAGAAAATTAAAAAAAAAAAAAAAATGAAGTCCCTCGATAAATCTCATTGCACGAAGAAATAATTCCAGACAAATGGAATTTTCTTTCATCATACTCAATTTCCAGAGTAATCCCTGTAAAGGTAGAAAGTTCTTTATTTATTTCTAATTTTCTGTATAATAAATCAAAGAACTCTATCATTTTTTACCTTGACTAGACATGGCTGTTGTCATGTACATCCTGATAAATTCAAGATGACCTTGATAACATAAAGCTGATGCAAGACTTCAAAGTTCAATGGTCCTATACAACTGAGGCTATTAAATGCCTTCTATGTGTTATCACACAAAATTAATTCATAATCTTTCTACTTCCGTAATAAATCTCACCTGCAAAATAGTTTTATAAGGTTTGTTCTCTGACCCATCTCCTGTTTCATCTACTCCCGTCTTTTCAGATGTATATATTGCATCTAAAACAATAATGTTTAGTCATCTTAGAGACCATTCCCACAGATATTTAGATCAATCTATCCCCCTGGGGAGTCTCACTACATTGGTGTCAGCTTGAATGTCTGACCTGCCTACTAAAAGTTGTAAGGGGGTAATTAATTTCCGTGTGCTTTCGGCCCCCCGGAAGCTGACAGCAATTTAGCGTGAACCCCCAGGGATTTAGGTCAATCCAAATCTAAATCTCTTGGAAGCCAGTCTTAAATTTCAAAGTTAATGAATGCAACGTCTAAGGAATTTTTCTTTTCATCCATAGATTGAATACTAGTAAGCAAATACTTGCTATATGTCTTACATAAACAAAATGACTTTTCATCTGTGCTGAGTTTAACTATTAATGACTTAATCACACCCCCCCCCCCACACACACACACGCATATACAGTGTAGCCATAAATTTTAAATAGTAAGCTGTTAAATTAAATGTTATTGTTAACTTGTTATCAACTTGGCATTTGGCACTAGAAGGGAATAACAAACCCACCCGCCAACTATGTATACATTTACAGACGGGCATGTATTCCAAATGGCAGTGCACTTGAGTTTCTAAATTCCTGGTCCTTGGGCTTGACTTGTGATCGTAATCATTCAAAAATGAAACAGGGCGTCAAGATGTTTTTCCACGTGTCGGCATAACGTAACTCTATGCATCATTACTTACCCATACTCATGTTTTTTATTCCGTCTCTAACATCAGCCATAAAGCTTATCTGGACGTCTGCTAACCTTTCAGCATAAATTGTGCGTTACGCTTCTTTTATACTTGTAGACTATCTTCTTATCAGAGCCGGCTTTGCAGGCCCTTGCATCAGCAGTCAATAGTTCCGTCTGCTTGTTGGCAGATGTCGTCATTCGTTTGGAGTTATCTAAATGTGTTATGGCGTTTTAATGACAAATACCTTTGATTCATATCGAATATTTAGTAGCAGGTTAAATAATCATATAAGATTGCAAACATAAATCATAGCGATACACAATTTTCTATTTCTTTAGTACCCACTTATGGTGATAGAAAAAACAAGAAGTGATGAATTTTTATTAATTTTTCATGAGAACCCCGGACGTGTAAGTTTGTTTGTTTTTTTAAATGCTGTGCATCAATACAACTGTTGATACAAATAAACATAGTCAAACCATGGTAATGGATGCCATGTATCAAAATAGTTATACTAATAAGAACTATTTCTTTTGTATCCTTGCACACCTGAAATTAGGCCAGTATGGCGCTGACCATGTTTGAGGGGGACTTCGCTGTCTGAAAGTTTGCATGATAAACCCCGACAAAGCCCGCTTGATAATCATATTATGGCCCAGAATAAGAAAGAACCATCTAGACTTTTGACTCAGACGGTCATAGATGCCAGAGATGAGCTTGATGAGGTAAAAAGCAGCATTTATTTTAGTTGTAAAATCTGGGTCACCTTTGTTTACAGGCATGATCAGTTGATAAAGCAGAAGACGATTCAGAGAATTACATTAATATGACCAATTTTGTATGGTTATCATTTCAAGTAAAATAGTTTGTGTACAAAACATTGCATTGCAAATTTTAAAAAGATTTTAATGAATTTGATGTTAAGTTATTGCAAGTTGTACTTGATCTGTTGCCGCATTGCTGCTATCCGTTTTTACCATCTGTCCATCCTCTCTACTAATATCTATTTTTTTTTCATTTGCTAAACACGAATCATTTGTTTTGCTTTACAGTTGCCCTTTGAAGAATGAACATGTCAGATCTCATCATTTCTTATTACTTGAAATAATTTCAATATTTTGTAGTTCTATGGAAAATGTTTTTCTTTTATCACATGACTGCCTTTAATATAATGCCAAAAATTTAACAGTATTTGTCACATATCATCTTTTCTATTAAAGCAAGAGACTTGATATTTGGTTACCAATAGCCAAATATTAAAGTATGAATAAACCATTTGCATCTTTCAAAAAGATATTGATGTTTTAAAGGCACCACATTTGCCTTTTTTTAAAGATATCTCTCTCAAAAAAGTCAAAAGTTGCCCTACTTGATTTTTAACACCCAAATATTGTCATATAATTTAACAAACACTTGGAATTTGTTGTACAATAAATATAAGAGCTGTCCATGAACACATAGTCATTTTGCTCTAAATTATACACTTCAGAACTTGACAATGCACAAGTGGGAATGACCAAAAAAAAAAAAAAAAAAAAGGAGGGGGGATATTCTCTTAATCCCCCCCCCATAAAAACCCCGTAATCTTTGTTCTTATACTCTTTTGCTCTTTGATGACTTGTAGAAATCTGATACTCATGAGATACTTTTTCTTATGAAAATGAAAGCCATTAGAATATAACTTAAAGTGGTCTGAAATTGCTACAGATAGAAAATATATTTTAAAAAATTTGTTTATATGTAAACTGTATCTGAGTTGAAGTTATTTCATTTTTTTTTTTCGCTTTTGGATGTATACCATATGTGAGTGTATATGTTTATTTTATTCTATTTACAGAGATTAGAAAAGTGTTACAGTATAGTAACTTCAATCATCACAGGACTTTCTGAAAGACAGATTAATGATGCACTCAATGCTTATGTAAGTACAGTCACAAAGTAAAAGTAGGTACAGAAAGAAAATGTGAAATAATAAGTTGCATTAAGGCAATTCTATTTTTAAAAATTGAGTTTCCTGGGATGAAGGAATTTTTTCTCATCTTTCTGATATGTGATAAAGCTCTTAATTACTATATTTTTGTTAGTACTTTCCTTAAAAAAAATAAATAAAATAAATAAAAATAAATAAATAAATAAATAAATAAAACAGTAAATTTCAAATAACTGAGTTCAAACTTAGTCACTGAATATACTTTGAAAGATTATTACGAGGAAAATTTTTTTAATACATTAAGTATTAAAACTACATTTTAAAATGTTGCAAATAGTTGAACAGACTTTTTACTGATCAGATAAAATCTTACAAGGCTGTGTTGTGTTTTCGATTTATTTCAAACTTGCAACAAAACCTGTTACTGTTGGTGACATAGCATATGATGAAGAAAAAAAAAAAAAAAATGAAGTCCCTCGATAAATCTCATTGCACAGAGAAATAATTCCAGACGAATGGAATTTTCTTTCATCATACTCAATTTCCGGAGTAATCCCTGTAAAGGTAGAAAGTTCTTTATTTATTTCTAGTTTTCTGTATAATAAATCAAAGAACTCTATCATTTTTTGCCTTGACTAGACATGGCTGTTGTCATGTACATCCTGATAAATTCAAGACGACCTTGATAACATAAAGCTGATGCAAGACTTCAAAGTTCAATGGTCCTATACAACTATACAGAAAGAAAATGTGAAATAATAAGTTGCATTAAGGCAATTCTATTTTTAAAAATTGAGTTGAAAGTTATTGAAATACATGTTTTTGTATATAAACAAAATATGAGCTCAAAATTTATATGATGTAGCTAATTTATATTGAAGACGAATATCATTATAAACTTGCAGTATCCAATAATCAAAATTTATATACCAGCACATGATGGCTGTGTATTGATATTTCAGGTGTGTAAAGGTAGCCAGCAACATGAAGAAGTACAGCTTGGGCTACTCTATATGATATTGGTTGATCAAAAACAAGCAGCAAGAGTGAATATGAATTTTTTTATATAAAAAAAATTAAGGTTACACTATCTTGGATTAAACATGGATTAGGGAATATGCATTAAACATATATATATATATATATATATATATATATATATATATATATATATATATATATATATATATGTATATATATATGTATGTATGTAATTACTTAGTAATTTGGTAAGAGCTTGCTTAATACGAACTTTTGAGAATTTTGTATAAGACAATTACCTATTAGCACATCAGCCCTCTAATTGACCAAGAAAACTTTTTATTGCAGGCATATCGTGATATGATGTTAATTAGCAGAGATGGACTAACTTTTGTATTAACAAGGACTAATCAGCTGATTTTTGAAAAATGGCTGAAGCTACAGGATACTCCAAGAACACAGGTGTGTAGAGATGGATTTATGGATGCATGCAACATGTAAAACTTCATTAGTTAAAAACATGTATATAGGGCCCTAGTAAATTTGAATTTAAAGGGTTGTCCTTAAAGATGTTGAAATAAAACTGGTGCACAGTCAAAGATTTTCCTACTAAAACCTCTGGATTAATTTTCCTAGTTCAGTTCAAAAGTGTGTCAAGGTATTTGATAAGAAGTACCAAAAGAAGTGGTTTATGTACTTGACATATATTTAAAACCTTGCGTTTTGTCACTTTAGTTTTGTAAATATTTGTCTGTCCCCATTGAAGAAGGAGAAAGATGATCAGAAGGCATTCTGACCAAGTCAATTTACAGACAAATTTTGTTTCTGTATGTATTAGCATGTGTTAAGTTCATTTATCAATTTAACTTTGGATACATCTCCTGATTTTAAGTTCACCCTTTTCTGTGTGTTTGTGTATTTCAGATTGTGTGGTTTTGCAAAGAACTAGTCAAAAACTCTGTAAATGGAACTGAGAGTGTGTGCAACTCATTATTGAGGCAGATTGCTGGTAAGTGGAACTAATCAAATTATTTTTAAGGCTTCAGATCTGCATATTTGCATTAGTTTAATTATATTAAATGCATTTCACATTTTGAAGGTCGTGTTTCCTTATACTGTTGCAATGGTTTGTAATCACATTGACATTATACTTGACCATTTGATATTTGAATTGTTGTGTACTGATATTATCATTTGATGAACTGATTTTATAAATTCATTCAGGTGGTGATATTTCTCCTAAAAATGTCTGGTTGGCTGAGAGTATGTTGGACATGTTTATGGAACATAGGTAGGTACGGAAATTAACATTTTCCATGATAGGAGACAATATCAGGATATTTCTGAAATGGAATTCTCACATATTGAAAATGAAATTTAGGCACAATAGATAATCTAACCAAATAAATTATCATTCATCAGGTACAATTCCTAGATGTGTTACAGTTTTAAAATTTGATGCTATAGTCTAATATATACTATTTGCATTTTTTTTTCACTACATCTTTTTTTCTCTCTTTCCTGCATGTAAAGCAATATGATGGATGCTTGATTTTGTTCCAGGCCTTGGTTAGACAAAATAGCTGGTCTTCTAGCAACAGTAGTGTACACATATTTAAGGGTTATAGTAGACCATAATGGTGCTGCCTATGAGAGTTTGAGAAAGAGGGAGGTGGAATTTACAGTCTCTTTATTAAGAGAAAAGGTAAGATGTGTTGAAGTAGGTTCATGGGTTTGGTAATATTAAGAAGATGGGGAATGTTCTTTAGTCACGAACAGACTGCAGAAGATGTCAGATTTATTTAAAAGTGTATCTGTGAGTATTATAATATATTAAGTTGTGACAGAAGAATGCATCCACATTTCAGGTTTCCTTCACTCATTTGTGAAGTGTAGTGAATGTCATTAACATGTTTTTACCCAGTTAAGTCTGTACTCTGCTTGTCTTCAGTGGATGGAATGTGCTCCTATTGGCCGAGACTTGGTGAGGTTATTACAGAATGTAGCAAGAATACCAGAGTTTTACAAACTTTGGCAAGAGATTCTCAACAATCCAACTGCCTTGAGTTCACAGTTTACAGGTAAGCATTTTCTTCTATTAGCTTTATCATGATCTGAAAAACAACCTTTTTGTTGCTCAATAGCCTATATTTTTCTGAAAATTGTACCAAATATGTAAAATTGGTAAACCTTGTATTTAATATAATTTTTCTTGTTATGTACAGACACAGATGTGTCTGTACATATAGCCATCATCTGCGTCTGTCGTCGCCGTCGCCGTCGTCGCTGTCGTCGCCGACGTCGCCGTCGTTGCCGTCGCCGTCGCCGTGCACTTTTACCGATAACACGATAAGTGGAAAACCATTTTACCTTTTGACTTGAAACTTGCAGAACTGATGAATATTCATAATACACAGGTCAAGTTCGAAAATCAGCATGATCGGGTCACTTTTAGGGAATTTATGCTGTTTTTTCACTTTTTTCAGCATATATGCAGCACCGATAACACGATAAGTGGAAAACCATTTTACCTTTTGACTTGAAACTTACAGAAATGATGAATATTCATAATACGCAGGTCAAGTTCGAAAATCAGCATGATCGGGTCACTTTTAGGGAATTTATGCTGTTTTTTCACTTTTTTCAGCATATATGCAGCACCGATAACACGATAAGTGGAAAACCATTTTACCTTTTGACTTGAAACTTACAGAACTGATGAATATTCATAATACGCAGGTCAAGTTCGAAAATCAGCATGATCGGGTCACTTTTAGGTAATTTATGCTGTTTTTTCACTATTTTCAATATAAATGCAACACTGATAACACAATATAAGAAAAACGGATTGGCCAATTGTAATTATACTCACAGGAGTGGTCAATCTTACTAAAACGCAGGTTGAGTTCGAAAATAAGCATAATCGGGCCATTACTTAAGAAGTTATACTGTTTTTTCACATTTCCTCAGATTCAATTATTAGGCATGTTAACAGTCTCATTATTTAACTAATAAGATACGTAAAAGTGTTTGTTTGATATTTCCTGCATCTTTACAACATTGTTAGTTGATTATGTAAAAATGATCGTAAACTTGATATCGTGTATTGTGTAATAAAGTGTCAAAAATGGAAATAAACTCATATCATATCATATTGCAGTTTGTTAGATTCAATCATCAACTATGTTCAGAATCTCAGAATGGAGGAAATTGGACATTTAACACTGTTCTATTGATATTTTTCCCATCTCATCAATTTTCTTAGTTGGTCATATAAAAATGGAAGTATACTGTTTATTTTGTTTGGTTTAAAAAGTGTTAAAATGGAAATAAACCCATTTCAGAACAGTGCTGTCTTTTTTACAGTTTGGCATTTTTATGTACAGACACAGATGTGTCTGTACATATTGCCATCACCTGCGTCTGTCGTCGCCGTCGTCGCCGATGCCGATGCCGATGCCGATGGCGATGCCGTCGCCGTGCACTTTCACTGTAAACACGATAAGTGGAACACAGTTTTATTTTTTGGTTTTATATTTACAGAGCTGATGAATATTCATAAAACGCAGGTCAAGTTCGAAAATCAGCATGATCGGGCCATTATTGTAGAAGTTATGCTGTTTTTTCACTTTTCAGCATATATGCAACCCTGTAAACACATTTTAAGGAAAACCGTTAGGCCTGTTGTCATGAAACTCAGAGAAGTAATCAATCTTTTTAAAACGCAGGTCAAGTCCGAAAATGGGCATGATCGGGCCACTATTTTAGTAGTTATGCTGTTTTTTCCTTTTTTCAGCATATGTGCAACACTGTAAACACAATTTAAGAAAAACAGATGGGCCAATTGTCATTAAACTCACAGGAGTGGTCAATCTTACTAAAACGCAGGTTGAGTTCGAAAATCAGCATAATCGGGCCATTATTTTAGAAGTTATGCTGTTTTTTCACATTTCCTCAGATTCAATTCTTAGGCATGTTAACAGTCTTATTATTTTACTAATAAGATACATTAAAGTGTTTGTTTGACATTTCCTGCATCTTTACAACATTGTTAGTAGATTATGTAAAAATGATGGTAAACTTGTTATCGTGTATTGTGTAATAAAGTGTCAAAAATGGAAATAAACTCATATCATTGCAGTTTGTCAGATTCAATCATTCACTATGTTCAGAATCTCAGAATGGAGGAAATTGGACATTTAACACTATTCTATTGATATTTTCCCATCTCATCAATTATCTTAGTTGATGCTATAAAAATGGCAGTAAACTGTTTATTTTGTTTTATGTTAAAAAAAGTGTTAAAAATGGAAATAAACCCATGTCAGAACAGTGCTGTCTTGTTTCACATTTCCTCAGATTCAATTCTTAGGCATGTTAACAGTCTTATTATTTAACTAATAAGACATGTAAAAGTGTTTGGTTGACATTTCCTGCATCTTTACAACATTATTAGTTGATTATGTAAAAATGATGGTAAACTTGTTATCTTGTATTGTGTAATAAAGTTTCAAAAATGGAAACAAACTCATATCATTGCAGTTTGTCAGATTTAATCATTCACTATGTTCAGAATCTCAGAATGGAGGAAATTGGACATTTAACACTGTTGTATTGATATTTTTCCCATCTCATCAATTTTCTTAGTTGATCGTATAAAAATGGCAGTAACCTGTTAATTTTGTTTTATGTTTAAAAAATTGTTAAAAATGGAAAAAAAAAAACATTTCAGAACAGTGCTGTCTTGTTTACATTTTGGCATTTTCAAGTTGTGACTTTGAAGTTCCATGGGCCTGAAGACCTTTGCTAGTCACATTTTCTGAATATCCATGATACTAATATTTTATTATTAGAAATTGATGGTCATTATGCTGTTAAACATTATGTAATATTGCATCAAAATTTGAAAAAAATCTATTTTGGGCACTGCTCCCATGATGAGCATTTAAGAAAAACCATGTCACTTACTGTTCTCAAACAGTACAGTAAATATGTACAGATGTGTCTGTACATATTGCCATCACCTGCGTCTGTCGTCGCCGTCGTCACTGTCGCTGGTGCCGTGCACTTTCATTGTAAACACGATAAGTGGAAGGCAATTTTACTTTTTGACTGTATATTTACAGAGCTGATGAATATTCATAAAATGCAGATCAAGTTCGAAAATCAGCATGATCGGGCCACTATTTTAGTAGTTATGCTGTTTTTTCATTTTTCAGCATATATGCAACACTGTAAACACAATATAAGAAAAACAGGCCAATTGTCATTAAACTCACAGGAGTGGTCATTCCTGCTAAAACGCAGGTTGAGTTAAAAAAAACAGCATAATCGGGCCATTATTTTAAAAAAATGCTGTTTTTTCATATTTCCTCAGATTCAATTCTTAGGCATGTTAGCAGTTTCATTATTTAATTAATAAGATACGTAAAAGTGTTTGTTTGGCATTTCCTGCATCTTTACAACATTATTAGTTGATTATGTAAAAATGATGGTAAACTTGTTATCATGTATTGTGTAATAAAGTTTCAAAAATGGAAATAAACTCATATCATTGCAGTTTGTCAGATTCAATCATTCACTATGTTCAGAATCTCAGAATGGAAGAAATTGGACATTTAACACTGCTCTATTGATATTTTCCCCATCTCATCAATTTTCTTAGTTGATCATATAAAAACGGCAGTAAACTGTTAATTTTGTGTTATGTTAAAAATTATAAAAAATAAAAAAAAAAACATTTCAGAACAGTGCTGTCTTGTTAACATTTTGGCATTTTCAAGTTGTGACTTGAAGTTCCATGGGCCTGAAGACCTTTGCTAGTCACATTTTCTGAATATCCATAATACTAATATTTTATTATTAAAATTGATGGTCATTATGCTGTTAAACATTATGTAATATTGCATCAAAATTTGAAAAAAAGTATTTTGGGCACTGCTGCCATGAGGACCATTATGGGAAAATCATGTTACTTATGATTGCCTTACTTTCAATAAAAGAAATACAGGACTTAAATGCAGCCTGAGTTGGAAAAGCAGTCTAATTGGCTTCTTTTTCTGGAAGTTATACATATACAAAGTGTGAACTTGTTACACATTTTACTTACATTGGTATTACCTGTTGAGCATAATTAAAATTTGATGTTGAATTTGCAGTTTAACATAATGTACTTTTGCATCAGAATTGACAGTAGCCTATTTTGTGCATAGTTATTTCCTGTTTTTTGTCTGTACATTTGACAGCTTTGCTGCCTTGTTTTTTTTTTTTAACAGAAGGTGAAAGTAGTGTCATGTTTATTTAAATGATTTCAGATTTATCAGTCAAAATTTGCATGTATAAGACAGAAATTTCATTTGCACATGCACACTTAGTAATTCACTTTCTATTACACAGGTATATCTCAGCTGCTAAAAACAAGAACTTCTAGAAAATTTCTTATATCAAGACTTACCCCTGATATGGAAACAAAGTTGGCTTTTCTGCTTACAAAAGTAAGTGAAGTGTTTAAAGGATGAATTTTTAAGGTATATGATTGCTGGGTAATTTTTCCCACTAGTTCCTCCACCTGAGAAACAAGCCTACAAAAAAAAAAAAAAAAAAAATGGGCAGCTGTCTAGTATACCTGCATAAAAATTTGATACTTTCTTATTGTTGATTTTATCTTCATAGGTAAAATTTGGTAATCAAAAGAGGTACCAGGACTGGTTTCAGAGGCAGTATTTATCTACACCTGAAAGTCAGTCATTACGTTGTGATCTTATACGTTACATATGTGCTGTGGTTCACCCACCCAATGAGATCCTGCAGTCAGACATCACTCCCAGATGGGCAGTTATAGGCTGGCTGCTAACTACATGCACAGTAAGTCGTTTTTTATTTGTTGGTTCACCACCAAGAAATGTACATATTCATGTAAATGCTTTTCTTTTTATGACTATTTTGATGTAAGAAGTCATATATATATGTAATGAGACTTCAAGTTTCTGCTACTGAATTTTGATATTTTATTTATAAATAAAGGTACTTGCAATAGAATTGCCTGTTGAAAGTCTGAATCTTATATATATATATTCACTGAAATGTATTCTTTGATTGGGATTTACTTATCAGTGTAAGAATAATAGTTTTGTTGCTGTTTTATTTTAGTCCAATGTGGCAGCTTCTAATGCAAAATTGTCCCTCTTTTATGACTGGTTGTTTTTTGACCCTGAGAAAGACAGCATAATGAACATAGGTAAGACTTGAATACTCTTCTGAAAATTTAGAAACAGCAATTGTGATGTACTGAAAAATAACACCCAAGCCAAAGTTTTGAGTAATTTTCTCTAAAACATAAATTAAATTTTATCATATAGTTTATGGCAGGAGATGGTTTTTTGTTTCAGAGCCGTGTATTCTTGTGATGTACCACTCCATCAGGCCACACCCTGCAATTACAGCAACATTGCTGGACTTCATGTGCAGGGTAAGTTGATATTAGGTTCTCTGGTGTAACATTTAAATGGTACATTTTCTTCGTTATTTAAAATGTTGGCTAAATGTTTTGTATATATTGTAGTAATATATGCTTTGCTTTAAAAAGTGTATTTGTTGATAGTCATGCTTTTTTTCCAGATCATCCCCAACTTCCACCCTTCACTAGTAGATCAAGTGAGACAAGGCATTTACAAATCATTGAGGAGCATTTTAGAAAAGCGTGTACTTGCGTATGTATAAGGTGTTCATCATGAAATTGAACAGCAGAATAGTTGTGCCTTTGTAAATCTTTAATACGGTATGAAGAATTGAGTTTTGGGGTCAGTTCTTTGTTAAAGTTATTTGCCAGTTTAATAAGATGCATCTTGATGTTAATGCCTATAGACAATTGATTGCCAGAGTATATGACAATACAGCATGGCATTTATCACATTGATCATATTATTTTAGGTCAATATCTCCATTATTTGATAATCCAAAGCTAGACAAGGAATTGCGGGCCATGATAAGAGAGCAGTTCACAGAATTTTGTTCTGTGGAAGGTAAACATTTAAATTTTAGTGTGCAAACATAGAGCAAAAATCTTTCTAGCAAGAGTTTCTATTTTTTCCAAGTGATTTTACAAGTTGTCATACCAGTGAACTCCTTAAGGGCATTGTAAGCCTCTATTATCATCCAAACACTGAAAATGAAATGTGATTTTTCCTGCATCTAATTATTCAATAATGCGTCTATCTTTGTGCTGATTTAAACAATAAAAATCCCCTCAAATATATAGAATATCAGTGTTTAAATGTTATGGAGTTATGAGCCCCTAATTAGAGATTTTCATTAAACATTGGCATTATTTTGCTCTATCAAAGATAAAATCTGAACTAAATATCTTAAGAAAAATTGCAGGCAAGGGTTTGGAGTACTAAAAGGTGTCATTAAATTGGTGTTAAAATAGTGTTCATGGGTGCTCAGAAATTTGAGAAGCTGATTTTTTCAATTTTTACCCCAAAATCGCAATTATGACATCACCCATAAGATAGCATGTGTAAATTAATACTCTCAACACTGAAGATTTATCTGTTATTCGCAAGAATGCATATGTAAGGCAGTAGATAAGGAGTTTTTGGCAAAGGCTAACAATATCCTTAAAGACAACGTCCTAAGTAAATATATTAAATGTTATAGTGATGAACTATTTTTTTAGTTCACAAATATATGGTCTTGGTTGGGCCAGATTCATTGATGTTTTATGTGATGACACCACAGTGCAAATGATAATTGTATAATTTAACATGTTTTTTGATGTGAATTTCAGTGAAAGAAGAAGTGAACAATGGTAAAGAGGTTGCAGAGAATGATAGCAATCATCATCCTCGTCTAAACCACTCTGACAGCATTCCTGATGCAGCCTTCAGTGATGAGGAGGATGACATACCATTAGGTAAGCAGCAGTATTTAAAATTCTGATAAAATGCTCAAATATCCAAATTGGGTCTTGTTTGTATGGAACACAGTATGTAATTTGAATTTTTAAAAGACTGTAAATATTGTGATGAATGCTTTTAAATTGCAACATAATTTGATTGATAGCTTAGTTTTGTTGGTTGATTTAATTTAATATTCATTATTTCCAGGGAAGTTAAGATCTGAAATGAAATTTAGACCAATCAAAGAGCCACCCAAATATAAGCCAGTTGATATCACAGACTACATAGATCAGCTGCCAGATGGAGATATGAAAGCTAGTGTATTGGAGTTGCAGAATGAAACGTAGATATCTATCACTTATTTCACAAATGTTTGGTGGCAAATTCCAGTTAAATGAGGATTGATTTTTAGTGTGTAAATGTCATATTTTTCATTTGTTTTTAGTTCTGTATCTGTGTTTGAAATTTTTAAGATACTCGCACTTGATTGTACATTTAAAGCAGATTTATCATATCTTAAGATTAAAACTGTAAAAGCAAGAAAACACATTTCATTATATGTATTCCTATTTCCAGTGATAATGAAATTCAGTGTGAAGTGATGGAAAAGTTGACGCAGGCTGTCATTCAAGAGGTGAAAAATAAAACTTGATTGATTGTGAAATGTTGCATTCTTAAATGCTTAGTTTGATAATATGTAAGTCTTATAAGAAATATAATGTTGAAAAAAAAAAACAGTTGGACCAAATTCCTACCTATGTTTCAGCTATGATATACTTAAAGTTACATATAAAGCAAGATAGGTTCCCTGTAACACATAAAAATCACTAAAAATCCTGCATAACATAAAAAACTACCAGTTTCTAATAGAAATCAAATATGCTAAAGGATAACCCAAATTAATTACTCAGTCAGCCAATAAAAGTTGTTAAAACTGCACCTTTTTCAAACTTCTGGTCGTAAACTTGACCTATTTATCTGTTCCTCCAGTTCTTAAAAGTCTGCCAAGTAACCTAGTAATGTGTGATGCATTACTGTTGGGCATGCAATAGCAAAATTATTCAAATAAAAGTTGGCAGAAATGGCCAAGGGTTATATATAGCACTGAAAAGAAGTAGAAAATATCTGTTCATACATCATATTTTGGGATGTATTAAGTGATATTCTTTGGCATTTCTTTGTAAGTTATGTAATTTGAAACTATATGGTTGCATTTGATAGGGTTTAGTGGCAATGATTTGACATGTCAGCTTGCTACAAATACATTTTTAATATTCTGATTATGATTGCTTAACACTCCTCAGTAGTATTATATAAAACATTTTTTTTTTCTTTCTTTTTGCTAGGATGACTTTGACCAGGAGGTCGCTATAACTCTGGCCACATGTCTCTGTCAGCTTCTTGTCAATCAACTCAATAACAATCTCTTTCCACAAGTTGTAGACGAGGAGTCCGTGGAAGATTCAATAGGATCACCTTTGTTTGTGCTATTTAGGTAAAATACATGATATCATATGATTTTTTAAAAGTTTTACCTGTGGCTAAGGTTTTCTGTTAGACTTATATTTGCATCACCTTTTATTGTTATGTAGATAAATAGAATCTTGTTCATTATGTCAGTTTTCTTAAATTTACAGAAATTTATGTCAAACTCCAGAGGAAGATCCTAGTCGGCAGCCTTTACTTACATTAATTGGTGAAATGTATGCCAAGCAATCTAGAATAGGCTATTATATGCTTTACTACTTAAAAGTAGGGTAAGTATCGTATAAGTGTATTTTATTAGTATTACTTTGTCAGAAAATATGCAATAATTCATGAATCATCAGAGCTCTTGCATTGCATTTGCTTTGATAAGCACAATGAAAGATTTTATTACTTAAAATCAAATTGTCTTAAGAATACAGTATTATTGTATGTCTGTTTGGCATGTTTCTTGATTATTTTTCAGGAAAATTGTGGATGACAAGATGTCAACATACAAAGATTTTTGCAAAACTTTAGAAAACAGAGATATTGAGTCCTGTTTAATGACAGACCTAAGAGTAAGTGCCTTTCATTAAGTTCCCAAATAAATATGAGAACTGTCTCAGTTACAACAACATTTTTTTTCTGTAGGTTAATTAGATTCAATAATTAAAAACAGGTGTGTGTTTGTCAGCACATGTTCAGTTCCAACATTTTAGCGGGTAGGAGGGGGGTTATCACCTGACAATGAATCACAGTTGTATGTCATTAGTACACTACTTTATAACTGTACAAATATTTTAATTATGAGAAGCATTTATATGTTATATTTTGTTAGATGTTCCCTCTAAAATATTATTCTGTTGTTGTAGTTATGTCAAGAGGATGACGTGCGATTGTTCACCTATCTCATCCCAGACATCTATACTCAGGTAAGACTATTGTTAACAGTCATTATGCATTTGGTCTTTTTAGTTGATATACTGTATTATATAACATCATTATAGATATCATGAAAAGGACTAAATGTTACTTTAAAATCTCAAACATTACATATCTATCTTCATTTTAGTTTCCAAATATTGCAATTGGGAGTGCAGAGCTTCTTCATCTTATTGTGTCTTCCATTGATGGTTCTCAGGTAACTTGATATTACAGAAGATAGCAAAAGATATATATTCAGATAACATGCAATGTTTAGTGCTGATGTTGACAGCTAATTCTCTTTAGGGATGTCAGGAAGAAGCCTGGTGTCGTATTTTACAACATTAGAAGAAAGTTAACTTGTTCTCTCTTAAGATGGAATTGCACTGATTACATTTTGGCCTAAGGCTGAAGTACTAGATGGTATGGAACTGTAAATGTCTGCTTTATATTTCTGATAAGTAGCTAATATTACCACTTCAACATAACAGGAAACTAACAGGTTTTTGGTTTTACAGCTTCAGGATCTAGTATGTCAAATACTCCAGGGGCATCTCATCATGTTCAGGAAAGACTCATTCCTCTCTATTCTAAGTAAGTGAAAAGCAACACAGCAATATATATTTCCATTTCATTTGTGTTCACAGTTTGCCTTAAGTTTGGCTGCATTTCCAAGTTTTAAGTTTGATATAACAAATTGTCTATTTATAATTATGATGATGATAATTATTGTAACTTTAACTATTATTATTGATTTTTGTTAAATAAACACCTGAATATTTTGGTATTTTGGTAATTTAGCAGCAGCAGCTCAATAATTTCTTTCAATTGTACTAAAACCCAATGACTGATTTAACACTTTAAAAATCAACATTGCAGATGCCAGTTTAGAATGGGAGACAATAGAGCAATACTTTCTTTGGCAGCTTATTGCAGCACACAACATACCTGTGGAGCACATCATGCCAATTCTTCCAAAGTTAGAGTTCCAAAGTAAGATTATTTTTGTAAGACACTAACTGCCATTAAGATCCACCTCATCATTTTTAAGAGAAAGAAATTTATAAATGCTTAAAATATCCTCTTAAAGCACCCTTTCCAGACTCATTAAATTTATCATTTTAGCTCATGCAGAAGCTTTGTCAAGCATCCTTATACAGCTGAAGCAGGAATGGTAAGTCCATGAAAAACACTTAGATTTAGATATATGTACCTTAATGTATCGTTTTATTGAGCTCAGTTCATTTACTTTTTATGTAAATATACTTAAAATCCAGATGCCCAGACTACAAATATGTTGACAATACTATGGTGTATGACATGTCAGTGGTCCATGCCATCTGCAAAGTGCAGGTAACGAACTCCTGCATTGGACACAAAATAACAGCATAAAACTGAATGCCACAAATACCAAGAGCATGACCATAAATTTTACACATACACCAGACCTTCCACCAATAGTTATTATTGTTATTATTATGTCAGTGGTGATAAAAATATCAGTGAATGCAATGTTAAGTGAAGTGAATGTTTTATGTATTTCAGCCCATCTGCAGAATTGCTAAGGCCAATATTTTGCCGTGAGTGCAAGAAGCATGACTACTTCTCTGTGTCCATACTTAAATATTGGGCCCAAGAATATGAAGATAAACTGGCAGATTTGGTGCTTGCTCAAATATCCAAGTCAAATCCATCCACACCAAACAGGAAAAGGCAAAGGTACAGCTTTCAGTCATTTAACGTATAACTTTTTGTAAAGTTTATACTGCTTTCTTGAGCTATATGAACTGGCTTTTACGTTCAGCATTTGGTTTGGTTTGTTGTATTCTTTTCGGCAAACTGATACATGTATAATCTAGTCTGTAAGTGTATTTTCAAGAAAAAATAATTAATTTTTATATTTCCAGAAGTACATCAACAAGTATATCAGCAAACAAAAAGGAGAATCCAACAATTGAACAAACTCTGTCTCACTTAGATCACATGAGACAAGTTTGTCGAAATATTTCATGTAAGTGTAAAAATTTTATTAACTACTATAGAGTTCATTAATTTGATAATTATTCCTTTTCAATAGTGAATTTTAATAGGATTTGTTAAAACTATTACAGATTTAGTGTATTTATATTTATTTTCCAGTCATTACACATGAATCAATGCAACAGGCTCTCCAGTATGTTCAGTGTAATTGCACAGATTCAATAAAGATGAAGTAAGTGAATTCCAGTTTCTGTGTATGTGTCATTCAACAGAAAAAAAGTCTAGGCAAATTTGAATATTTCACCATCTGGCCAAAGGGGCTAAGTACTTAGGATATATGTAATAAACCACCCCACCTCCCACACTTTCTCGATGTGTGTCACTTAAAGGGATAATAACTCTGTGTATCAGATCTATATTTCACAATAAAAACATTGTGAATAACTCATGGAAATATAATATGTTTTACCACAAAAATGGCAGTTATAGCCATTATTCTGATATCTGAGCTTGTCTTTAAACCACGTGACCTCCATTGGTGGCTATACTCTGTTAAAATCTCTTAAGAGATTTTAAGAAAAAAAACCTTTTTAGAAGAAAAACAGGGACTAACTTTGAATGTAAAAATGGATTCATTAACCATTGGTAAGTATGGGAAAATTGTTGTTTACTCCAGGAAAATTCATTTTTTGGCCGAAAAGAAGGGTAATTATCCCTTTAACTCCCCAAGTCTATCAGTGGTCATGTTGTGCTGAACAACATCAAGGCATATTGCATGTCTAATGCCAGATTATTATTCACATTTTCACTGAATTTAGCCTGAAGAAGTATGGCAAATTATTGGCCTTGGCACTCAGGGCCAATCTGGGGGATTCACCCCTCTCACACCACTTCCCTTCTCTGATTATGTGGATCTGCCAGTGGGTGTTATTTTGCATGTTCAATATGTAAAGTTTAGTGTTTAGTGCCAGATCATTTAAATGGCACATGAACTACAGCCAGTCTTTATATTTCAGGTATGGTGATTTATTAGCCTTAGCAGAAGATTTTGAAGATGTAAAAACCACACGTGTTCTCAGAGGACGAACTAAAGCTAATACTAGTCCCAAACCAACTGCCAGCAAGCAGAAGAAATCACCAGCCCAAGCACCAAGTGATAGCTCTTCAGAGAGTAGCGAGGTCAGAATTTTCTTTTGAATTATAAATCAGATCAACAATAGAACTAGGATGTTCTTTAATTCTTATTTCAGATTTAAGTTCTAATCTCCCAGATTAGTTAAACAGTGGTCTAACAACATATAAATACTTTTAAATGCTTGGCCAAAAAATGAAGTGACTTTACTAAATATCATCTAGATAAACCAACATCTTATTTATAAATTTTTTGCTAATTTACAGGATGAAATTGTCAAACCAAAAACGAAGAAGAGGAAGCGAGGAGCAACGCCACTTGATGAAGATGAAGATGATTGAGGAATTGAACAAAGAAATTTTAATCTTAAAAATACTTTTTTAAATCTTGCTGGAGAGAAAAAAAAATAACAATGATTACATATGGCAATACTTCCACAGTCATTTTCAATGGTGCATTGCTTTAATAGTATATACCATACCATGCATCAGTAGATTTATTGAATGCACATAGTGCAGCAGTTGATTTTCTGGTTTGAGAAGAAGCCAAAACTGTTACAGCAACTTTTAGGTGGTGATCAAGTTTTGAATATAATAAACTTTCCAGGTTGTAACTGTGGATGTCATGTGTATAGCATATTTAATTTTTCAACATATACAGTACCTTTGTGTCCACAGAAGACTGGCTTGACCAATATTGCGTTTTACATGTATAAAGCCAGGAAAAATGTACATTTTCAAAGTTTATATTGGTTTTCTGTCTTTGTAATTTACAAAAACATAAGTGCAATTGAAAAGCACTTTGTTCAGCAATTAAATAAAGATATCTTTTTGCATTTATTTTTTTTTTCTGGACTTCTTGTAGTTGGTTATTGCAGTGAATCACGGAGGTGAAATTTCTCAAATTGCTTCAAATAAATATAAATATTTATTAAGGTCAAATTGAGCCTCAGCAACAAATTAATTACGCAACACTAATATCCTGAAACTTGAGAGATAGGTTAGGGTAGGTTGAAGAAAACTTGTTTTACTTCCTTGTGTTAAGTTTTTACATGTCAGGTATGCAGGTTTGGCCCAATATCAAGTCAATTTGTTTTATTCAACCAAAACTTCTTTTAAAAAATGAATCTACAATTTCAGTAATGATATTTACAAATACAGTATAAGTCCAATATTACAAGGAGTTCATTTTAGCAGTTCAATGTGGAGCACAGTGTATCTGAGTAATTCCCTTTTTACTTGCTATATTGCACAACGCTACAAAAATTCCTCTGAAAACCCCTTTGTCTTCTGTTACACTTGAATGAATGTCACCTTTGGATCTTCTTAAGTTGGTCCATTATTTCTGGAAGATTCTCTACGCTGAAAATATAAAAACAAAATTAGTTCAGATTCCATTCTTTACCTTGATATAAATCTTGGAGAAATGACAAGGATCTACATCGAAGTGTTAAAAATGTAAAAAAAAATGAAAATGAATCAAGACATAAACATTACTTCCTTACAACAACTTGCAGCCAGAAAAGATAGCAAACACTTATCTCAATCTCAGAATGCTCACGAGGAGAGGCATATAGACTGTTTTGCACACATACACCACACATTATTACAGTTTTCACAGTAAAAATATAAAGTGTATCAAAGTGAAAAGCGGTCACATAAGTACAGAATGACCCGAATTTTTTCAATGGAGAAAATGATTAATCTTTCCAATCCAAAATTTTGAAAAGTTAAGACATTATATTTCTGTGTAGCATTTGTGGTGTTTTTACTGTTACAAAGTAGCCTGCTTTTCAGTTTTGTTGCTTCCACTCAATGGAAATGCTCTAATTAAAAGAATTTATAACTTAAAAACTACAATGTCAGATTCTTTTCATTTCACCATTTTCCTCACTGAAAAGACTGGGTCATTATTGTTTGCTAAAAAAAGATTTTAACAGCTACATAACTAATTCCCTAACATGGCAAAAGTTTTTCTTCCATATGCTACTATGGTATAATAAGCCTAAAGAAAGAGAAGCTTAGGCTCTATTCCCATAGATTTTAGATCGATCTATCCGCGCGGGGAGTCTCACTAGATTACTTTCAGATAATCCGACTTAAATGTCCGTCCCGCCTACTACAAGCTGTAAGGGTGTAATTAACTTTCGTGTTCGCCTGGCTGACAGCTACATGTATTTAGCGTGAACCCCCAGGGAATTAGGTCGATCTAAAGTAGGTCGATCTAATCTATGGAAATGGGGTGTTAGATGCCTATGGCTAACTTGACTGCAATTTTGCAATTCTTTGTGTAATCATTACAAATTTTCTGTAAGGCAGAGGACCTCTAATGAGAATGGTTTCAGCTCCCCAGAGAATTTTATCATAATCAATATCAGTTAACTAGCCTGATAGCAAATTAATCCCTACATGTACAAAACTAGTTTCTGAGTAGTTACAGCATACTCCCCTCAAGCCAGTATACAAGCTCTGTCAAAATTTATGAAATGGTTTAATAGGATGTGTGCTTGGCAACTGAAAATTGCAGTCAGTACATTGAAATACAGCACATTAAATGAAACAGACCTCCAAGTCAGAAAAAATTTGATAAGTTGATTAGCAAGAGGCAACCACTGTTAACAAATCCACAAAAACAAAACATTAACAGCAGCATTAAATTTTTTCTGGGTTCACTTTTAAATTTCTCACATTAACCACATTAATACCTACATGTAATGCATTTGTTTTCCTTTAAAAATATGTGCAAAAAATTATTCTAATTTCCTCCAAATTGTGGTTGGTTGCACTCATTAACCAATTAATCAAACTTAGCAAAATTAATTTTATTGAAACTTGCAGCAGCAAAACAAAGCTGTGAAGGAGAAAAAAAGTGACAAGTGCACATCTAATCCCCAGACCCTCACTAGTTAGTAGTTTATTGAGGGAAATCTTACCACCTTCTCTCTATGGCCTCTTGTCTGAAATAATTTGTAAAATCATAAGAGTTACACATATTGAATTCATTGAATTGTTCACTCCAATATGAATGTTTCCTGTAAAATTGATGAATTTTTTATCATTTGAATAAGACATGAGAAAAAAGGGAAAAAGTTACATATTTTTATGTTATTTAATTTATTGATATTCATTAATTAATATTATTTTTCATTTTTTTGTACCTGTATCCAACCACCATTCAGACATGCATACTTACTGGAACTGTAGATGTGATGTTGTCAAACCCATTCTTTGTAATGTCTAAAAGCAAGCATAAACATTCATTTGATTTGTAAAGAAATAGGGAGTACATTCAATTTATTTTCAAAAGGCTGAAGAGATATATTAAAAGGATTCACCTAAAGGCACCAATCTGTTGTAATTGAAGTCAAATACACATCTGCCAATACTCAATTTTAGATGTTATTGAACACTACGAAAGGAATAGGCTGAATAGAGATCAAATGTATAACATTAGTTGCAAAAAATTAAATACCTGATATGAGTTTTCAACTGCTCCTTCATGGAATGCAAAATTTTTTGCTGCTTGGGTTAGTGCCTAAGAGAAAATAAAATAAAATATTATAAATTAAAAAAATTATAATATCTTCCTGAAGCAACTAGTCCAACAATAGCAAATATAATGTACTAGTAATATATCTCACTGAGCTGCTACATGTACAGTACAAAAATTTGCTTCGTTGAAGATACATGTTCCATGTTCTTCATACCCACCTTTCCATTCCCCAAGAAGAGAGAGAGAGAGAGAGAGAGAAAGAGAGAGAGAGAGAGAGAGGGGGGGAGGGGTGATTTAATTTTAAGGGGGTGGGTTTATTAATCACATTTAATTATTAGCAATTTTAATTCAATTGTAAACTATTATGAAAACAAAAAGAATCAGTCAAGATGATAAGATACCAGTGGAACTGTATATAGTAAATTTCAATGAAGTTTAGGATGCTTCTGACGGTAATAGTTCCAAAGTCATATTTATTTAAAATTACTTAAGTATTTATTTAGTATTAATATTAAAAATATATCTGAATAAGATATTATTAATAAGCTAGTTTAAGCTAGTAATGCAGCTGCCTTAGACAACACTAAGCTGCCAACGGCTAGTGAATCTAAAAACCACAGGTTTTAGATCCATGCAGGTGAGATAGCAGCAGACGTACTAGTACATGTTCAAGATAGATTCTACCAATGACTGACATTGCCAATGTCATACTAAAAATGTCTCAAGCCGAAATGAAAAGTTAAAAGATAAACAGTGTTAGTTTCCCAGATTTACTTTGCTATGTTCTAATATACCTCGGTTGATTTAGAAACTTTCAAAACTTGTCGTGCCAGAGACCCTGCATCGCAGACTGTCGTAGTTATTTTCTCTTGAAGGCGAGCCTTCGTTTCCTGATTCCAGTTACTGGAAGCCATATTTGTTTATGTCGTAATCTCGTGTATTGTATACTGTCACAGCCATTGCTCCTTTAAACCTTTATCGCGAGAGATTTATTTATGTCTGTATAAAGTAACTATATCCAAGATTTTATCAAAAAGGTAGTATCTGATTATTAAAAAAGCACATCTTAAATGAGCACAAATGAATATCAAACTGTGTCATGAAGTACTCTCTTTTTAAGTACCCATTTCCGTAAATTTCATTGACCTAGAAAAATAGCTGGCCGAAGCAATGTTGAAAGATGGAAAGACGTCCCATTCACTATAAACACAGTTCTTTCGCCCAAAACGAGGTATGTTGATATGCACGTAAATAGCATTTGTTCTGTGTGTGTTTCTTAAAGAAAATGCAATCGAAATGCAATCTTAGAAGAGATGGTTTTCGAAGTAACGTTGATGTACGACGGCGCCTCAAATAACGTTAAGATCACCCTGATCTTCGTTAAAGCCAAGGGTAATCTCTCTCTTTGTAGTGTAGGTTTCACACGTTTCGGCTTATGAATAAAAATGCTACAGACTTGAAATTTGGCACAGGGTGGCCATATATTTGGGTATATTTGTTTTTTCTTTTCTTTCTTTCTTTTTTATTTTTTATTTTTATTTTATTTTATTTTATTTTATTTTATTTTATTATTTTTTTTTGAGCTATCCAATTTAGTTCAAAAGATATACTCAGTACTTAGTACTTACGTACACGTTTTTAATATAAAAATCATTTTAATTTTTAGAATTTTTTTTTGATGTCATTTTTTAAAGATGTCATTCTAAAATGTGTCAAAAGTTGCCCAACTTTGTTTTCAAATAATAAATAAATAATATTATCATAATCAATGAAACTTAAATTTGTCACAGAACAAGTGTAGGAGATGTCCTTAAAGGGATAATAACTCTTTGTATGAGAACTATATTTCACAATAAGAACATTGTAAACAACTCATAAAAATATAATATATTCTGTTTTACCACAAAAACCGCAGTTATAGCTATTATTCTGATATCTGAGATTGCCATCAGACCAGTTGACTCATATATGATGTCTATACTCTGTAATAATCTCTTAAGAGATTATAACATAAAATCAAACTTTTTGCAAAAAAAACAGGGACTAACTTTGAATGTAGAAATGGATTCGTTAACCATTGATAAGTATGGTAAAATTGTTTACTCCGTGAAAATTCATTTTTTGACCAAAACAAACAGTTAGTATCCATTTAAGATTGTCCACATAATATACATGTGGAGTGGGCAAAGTGGAGGACTTAAGGGTCAACAAATAGGTTAGCAACATAAAAAATACAATATGGTGCATTAGAACTCTAAGGTATACAAGTGGAAAGCAAAACTTGACCTCCTAACATTAGCTGAATGGGAAATGGGTGTGTGTGTGTGTGTGTGTGTGTGTGGGGGGGGGGGGGGGGGGGGGGGATGAAAAAATGCCCCCAAAATATTTTCCTGAAAATTTCCCAATTTCTCATATGTTCTTATACAAGGCTAATATTTCATCTTGTTGTACCTTTTTTTGTGACCTTTTCTAACTGGGATAGTGCTAACCCTCACCAATTTAGCCAAATGCTAAAACTGACTTCAATTGTCTGAACATAATAGGATTGATTTGATTTAGTCAAATTTAAACCATTTGGTAAAAAAAGAGTGAACAAGTAGTGATTTGGCTAAAAAAAAAATATAGCATTACTCTAGCCTAAGTTATCAAAAGTCTTGCGTCAGTCCAGGCCAGTTTCTGAAGCAGTAGTTAAGGAGCATCATGCAATGTAATTTTGACAAGTAGAAACCTGATCAATATTCAAGAAGTTTGTAAAAATGAACAACTTACACCACCTAGATTGTCTGAAGTCAAAACTCTCTGCAGTTGAGTACCAGAGCAGGGCAAAGATTGCAGATATTTTATATAATTTGATAAGCCCAAGACAGCAATCTCATGGCTGTAGGCAGGGGCAGATCCAGAGATATTTTCTGAGAGTCTTCCAAATTATTTTTGTTAACCCATCCTCCATTTTTGACCGTCTTCCGACAGAAAATATTAGATACCCGTCAATGTAAACTTTAAAATCTGACCGTCTTCCGGAAGACCCAGAAGACGGCCTAAATCCGCCCCTGGTAGGATCAGTTATGGCTGATGTTCTGTCTTTGTACTTTATTCATGCCAGTTACCAAGTGTATGGCATTTTATACCAAGGTAAAAAAAGGGTCTGTTTTGACATACTATCTTTGTTAATTTTGATTAAAATGTGAATCACAAATTTTAGATTAAACCTTAATCAATCACTTAGATGTAAGCATGTTTTGAATTAACATGAGCATGAACTCAATACATTTTCCAGATTTATGATTAGTGTGGCTGATAGTGTGATGCCCAAGATGTCTTCCCGTGACCATAATCTTGTGAATACCATGTCAAAATATGTTGAAGTTCTGACAACATCAGGAAAACCAGAGTTGGATGAGACATTGATGAAAAATTTAAAAAGAATCTGCAAGTGAGTTTTCTTTTATTTGGACAACTTTAATCTAATGGCATTTTTATTTTAACAGGAGGTACATATAAAACTGGTTGTATAATTTGTACACAGTTTGCTTGTATTTGCCTTTGTATACTATTCACTGTTTTACATAAATGAAATCAATTTTGTTTTTGTCTTTACCAGAAAATCAGATGAATATGTTGAGCATGTTTTCCATATGCTGATGACACAACTCAATCAAGGGCATTCTGAGATCAGGTTATCAGCCTTCCTGATCTGTGATGAACTGTTCAACAGGTCTCATCGCTTTAGAGAACTTTTGCTGGCAGATTTTCAAATATTTTTGGGATTAACTGCTGGTGAGATTCTTCTTTTAATATATAACTGCAATAGATTTTGTTGTATTGAATATATATTTTGTTGTATTGAACATATTTTTGAGAATTAATTATGAAACTAGTAAAAATATTTTTCTGACATTATTTTTTATTGTATTTATCTCAGATTTTCATTCAGAAAAAATTAAGGAGCTGACACTACATCCGAAGTGTTAGGTTTTATGGATTTTATTTTATGGATTTAAATTTTTAGAGATAAATTACAATGAGCCTCTACCTCCTCCAAAGAAAGCAGCAAAGACTCTAAAAAGCAAAACATATAAAGCCATCCAGAAATGGCATGATAAATATGCAGAGGAATACAGAAAACTAGCATTGGCATATAATTACCTAAAAAATTGCAAAAAGGTATGAAATTACATTTTATTGATCATTTTGATCTTATACAGTTTGGTATATATTTTTGTAAATTTTAAATTTTGGTGAACAGAAGTACAACAGTGATTCATGGAAGTACTAGTAGATTTGTGTAGTCATTGTATCGTGTAAGAATCAAACCAAGACACAGAGGTGATTCAGTGAAATATAGAACATATAGAACTGTTTCAAACTAAATGTAAACTTACATATGTAATGACTATTTAATTTTGTTGCTGGTTCTTGAAAGTATTCTTTATTTTTAATTTTATTTCACAGATTAATTTCACTGAAATACGAGTCAGAGCAGAAGCTGAAAGGCAACGCGAAGAGGCAGAACAGCAAAGGAGGGAAATGGTAATGCAGCAAAAGCTTAGCAGCTGTCTCCATGAAATGACTGGTATGTCACAGAATTAATCACAAATATATTGTAGTGGTTGCATAATATGTATAAGATATTACAGGTTTAAAGCAAAATGGAAGTATGAACACTTTGAATTATTTATTTCATAAAAATGATAATAAGGAACATGTTAAGACTTAACGCGTGGCTTTATGATGAAGTTTTATGATGGCCTCTTTTATTTCAGAGCTTCAGCCAGAGATTAGAAACTGCTTGTCTCAACTGGACAGTTGCATGAAGCTGTTGCTTCCAACTCTAGATGACTTTGAGATAAATGCAGATGATTGCATTATACCATATATACCTGAGGGCTCTCAGAAAGGACTGTTAATAGATAATTATGTCAATGAAAACATGAAAGGAGAGATGTCTAAAGTGACAGATGAAAGAAATTACACTGTAAAGCAAGGTCTCTCAGAGGTGAATATTGATAAACCCCATTGTATTGACAACACTTCTGCAGAATCTGGCACTTACCACTTTTCCTCAACAGACATAATGCATTGTGATGATGCTGAGAATAGAATTACTGAGAGAATGGAAAGTATGAACGAGGATGTTATAAATCAAAGAGGAGAAGAAGAAGAAGATGAGGAAGAAGAAGATGAAGAAATGGAGGACGTACCTGAGTCAGATTTGATGAGACAACATGGTTTGGGTTCTATGAAGTACAACATCACTATTGACATTGAACCAGGGGTGATTAAAGAGAATGAGGACAATACTGATATTCTGAATGCTGTCAGAGACTCTTCAAAGCTCATTGCTAATAGATATTTGCCACTTGTTATTACCTGGTTAAAGGTAAATTTAATTTTGGTATGGTCTAAGCAAATATTTTAGTCATATGTTATCTTTTATTAAACATCTATTGATAGTAAAGGCATTAATTTAAAACAAAATTAACATAACAAATAAAAATAAAGGAGTCTATAAATGAAACAGAGAGAAAAATATATTGGACGTCAAAGTAATATGTTCAGTGCTAAAATTCATTTTATATACAGATACTAATTGCCCGTAACAAAAAAGTCCTATAGGATCCTATAAGATCCTTTAGGATCCTATAGGAAATTGGGCACATTTCCTATAGGATCCTATAAAATTTTATAGGATCCTATGGGACTTTTTCATAAGGGGCATTTGTAAATTTACAGATATTGACCAATAATGGTGGGCAACAAGAACACATTTCACAACTTGAGAAATTGAAACAGAATCTGGAAGCAGCACTTCAAAAGTATAAAGAAATGAAAATTCCAGAACTGCCTCCAAAGTTAGTTGTTTCTGTGACAGAAGATGATGCAGGTTAGTATTTAGATTAATATATGATAATAAACCAAATTGATTATTAGTGAATGGTGTAACAACAAAATGATTTTGAAGAACAATTAAACTGAAGATGCTTTCTAAAGGTATATTAATTTAATTTATCATTTAAATGTCTCAAACATGTTTAACTGTTAGCTTTTGTGAAGGCACTATGGATGACAAGTCTCTGTCAAGTGTGTACCATAATGTTAAAATGGTTTGAATTCTCTAATATAGAAGGGGATTTTGAGACTGTCCCTGAAAAGGAAGGTTATGAAGAAGACATTCCAGAGCATCTTAAGGAGTATTCTAGTGAGTATCATTGGTTGAAGATGCTGGAGCATGTTAATCTGTCAACCAGGTTCTATATCAAGATAAAATACCAGCTTATATCCCTTTCCACTCAGATTCTCAGAATGATTAGCAATACAAACTAATTTGTTGACATTTTATAATACCCGTAATATTCTTTTGTAAAATGATAAATTTCCAATATGTTTATAATTTTGTGTTATTTCTTTAAGTTAATAAACAAATTGTGTCTCAAGAGAGAGAAATTTTATCAAAAAGAAAACTAATATTTCAGGCATTGGCTGTACACCGTCCACTAGCAGCACTACCAGCAGCACTAGTAAGTCAGGAGATATATGTCACACTGAGTGGCAATCCATGGGAGCTGCTGTTAAAGAAGAATGGGATCTAAAGGTTACAAATAAAAAGTAGGTCTGAAAAACTGCTATAAAATAAAAAAAGTATGTGTAATTTTCTTTTTCTCAGAATTAGGTTTCCAAAAGTTTTGACTTATTTTGATTAAGTTGCAAACTTATTAAATAATAAGCTGCAGTTTTTGGTCAGAAAATATGAACATCATTTCTACTTTCTAATATGAACCTTCTCAAGCCAAAGGTATACAACATCATACATTACCCTTGGCTTAATGGTAATGTTTTACTTATTTTGAACATTCTCTAAGTGAATGTAAGTACTCATTTTATCTGACAAACAATATTTAATATAACAACATAAAAAGTCATATTTGAAGTGCTGTTACTGCATTGGATACATAAAGCAGACTTAAGTAAGCAGACTTGAGTAAAGCATATATGTATATATGACTGATGAGCCCCTGTATACTGAGGAGGATTTCCAGTCAATCTAGGTATAGGCATTAAGATGAAATACATATTTACTTGCAGGCCTGAATCAGAGCATGTGGACAGCTGGTCAAACCAGGAATCATCAGTATCAGGAGAAACTGCTAGGAAACAGAAATTACTTAAGAAGGCACCAGTAGTTCATTACGACATGGACCTCCAACATTGGGGGAACCCAGATGCCAAACCACCAGCTGTTGTTAGGTCAGTGTATAATATAAATCAAATAATTTCTTGTTATCTTTTTATACAAATCAGTTGGTGAGGGGTACAGTCTTTTGTTTAAAAGTCGAGTGAGTTCTGTAATTAATACTAATTGTACCACCAGCGTTAGCGCTGGCGGTACACATGGTTTTGGTCCCGTCCGGATCGTTCCGCCGGCTCCGTTGGCTCCGCCGGCTCCGCCGGCTCCGCCGGACGGCTACCGTTACCGCTTCTCCTCCTAGACGGTAAGGGTCCCCGTACCCATCTCATGGATTTAGGTCACCTATAATCTCAACTCGTTCCACGTAAAATTTGGGCTTTGTCGGTATTGGGGTCTGGGTGTGGCACTCATTGCAATGCACCCTTGTCTAAAAATGGCAAAATTAAATGCTAATTATCTACCCTACGGAAGGAGTTATGGGAAAAATTTCTATAGACGGCTTTCCAAAAGTCATATGTGTAGATTTCAAATATACCCTTGGATTTGACCTTTGACCTCTACTTCAAGGTCAAATGGGCCAAAATTTTCAAAAAAATGAAATTTTTTACGAAAAAAATTTTTTTTGCCCTGTTATTCAGACACCACACAGACTTAACCAATAATATTATTGGAAAGTGTTACCCTTCAGGTCATCTTTCATCTCCTTGAATTTGGGGTCAATCGGTGCATTTTCACGGGAGTAGCGGCCATAAGATACCGAAACTGAAAACTGTCTCTAATTCGGGAACCGTTAATGCTAGAGACCCATTCTTTTTTGCATTTTGTAGAGCATGTAAAGCCCAACACTGGAGGTGGCCTCGTTTTTTTTGTATTCCATACGGTTTTTGAGTTACGCTGTATCAAAAAGTACATATTGGTGGTAAAAGCAAAATGTGCAGTATGGTAATGGATAATAAATTTTGAACTCTGGAAAAATAAAACATAAGGCTTGGCAAAGCAGACAACTTGTGTTCAAAAATGACATTATTTCATCAAATTTGAACTTCTGAAACTTCAGAGCACCTCCTATTTCAAGAATTTTGACCAAAATGACATTTTCTTTATTTTAATTAATTTTTTCTGTACGAAATTTAAGGCACATTATGGTAACTCCAAAATTATAACATCTAGTCCCTTATATCTCCAAAACTGGCAGAGATAGGTCCATAGTTACTATTGAACTTGAATAGGAAGTCATATACTGGCAATCTAAATGTGACCTTGAAATTGACCTTTGACCTACTTTTCACCATGAACTGAACTTTGCAAACTTTTCTTCCCTTTTATCTCCAAAACTGGCAGAGATAGGTCCATAGTTACTATTGAACTTGAATAGGAAGTCATATACTGGCAATCTAAATGTGACCTTAAAATTGACCTTTGACCTACTTTACACCATGAACTGAATTTTGCAAATTTTGCTTTCCTTTTATCTCCAAAACTGGCTGAGATAGGTCCGTAGTTACTATTGAACTTGAATAGGAAGTCATATACTGGCAATCTAAATGTGACCTTAAAATTGACCTTTGACCTACTTTTCACCATAAACTGAACTTTGCCAAATTTGCTTCCCTTTTATCTCCAAAACTGGCAGAGATAGGTCCATAGTTACTATTGAAGTTGAATAGGAAGTCATATACTGGCAATCTAAATGTGACCTTAAAATTGACCTTTGACCTACTTTTCACCATGAACTGAACTTTGCAAATTTTTCTTCCCTTTTATCTCCAAAACTGGCAGAGATAGGTCCATAGTTACTATTGAACTTGAATAGGAAGTCATATACTGGCAATCTAAATGTGACCTTGAAATTGACCTTTGACCTACTTTTCACCATGAACTGAGTTTTGCAAACTTTTCTTCCCTTTTATCTCCAAAACTGGCAGAGATAGGTCCATAGTTACTATTGAACTTGAATAGGAAGTCATATACTGGCAATCTAAATGTGACCTTGAAATTGACCTTTGACCTACTTTTCACCATGAACTGAATTTTGCAAATTTTGCTTTCCTTTTATCTCCAAAACTGGCTGAGATAGGTCCGTAGTTACTATTGATTGAATAGGAAGTCATATATCTCCAAAACTGGCAGAGATAGGTCCATAGTTACTATTGAACTTGAATAGGAAGTCATATACTGGCAATCTAAATGTGACCTTGAAATTGACATTTGACCTACTTTTCACCATGAACTGAACTTTGCAAATTTTTCTTCCCTTTTATCTCCAAAACTGGCAGAGATAGGTCCATAGTTACTATTGAACTTGAATAGGAAGTCATATACTGGCAATCTAAATGTGACCTTAAAATTGACCTTTGACCTACTTTACACCATGAACTGAATTTTGCAAAATTTGCTTTCCTTTTATCTCCAAAACTGGCTGAGATAGGTCCGTAGTTACTATTGAACTTGAATAGGAAGTCATATACTGGCAATCTATATGTGACATTAAAATTGACCTTTGACCTACTTTTCACCATGAACTGAATTTTGCAAATTTTGCTTTCCTTTTATCTCCAAAACTGGCTGAGATAGGTCCGTAGTTACTATTGAACTTGAATAGGAAGTCATATACTGGCAATCTAAATGTGACCTTAAAATTGACCTTTGACCTACTTTTCACCATGAACTGAATTTTGCAAATTTTGCTTTCCTTTTATCTCCAAAACTGGCTGAGATAGGTCCGTAGTTACTATTGAACTTGAATAGGAAGTCATATACTGGCAATCTAAATGTGACCTTAAAATTGACCTTTGACCTACTTTTCACCATAAACTGAACTTTGCAAATTTTGCTTCCCTTTTATCTCCAAAACTGGCAGAGAAATTGACCCTTGACCTACCTTACGAAGAACTAAAATTTGATTGTACCATATATATTTTTTGCAATAGTTTAAAAATTCTTGTTGATTGCATTTTTACAGCTTGTCAAGCACAAAACTGGTGGCTGTGTCCCTTATTTTGTGTATGTGGGGGTCTACACGAATGCGCTTGCTCCAGCTGGTGGTACAATATTTGGAGGCGGTATCGCCTCTCTGATCCTCTAGTTAACACTACAGTCAAGTATGCTATGTTTTTAACATCAACTTTCTTTTAACACTGAAATTTGAGATCATTCATGGAGGCTTATCAAAGTAAGAGATGACTGAGAATCAAAGTTATCTGGATATATATTTGGATAGGGTATTTTGAATGAATAAGTAAGGTAAAGTTGAGATTTGAAATTTGCCACATCAGTATCCCTTTTGGGGGATATATCTGTGTGTGTGTGTGTGTGTGTGTGTGTGTGTGTGTGTGTGTAGCCATCAGTAACTCTATCATTATGCCTTTTTATGTACAGACACAGATGTGTCTGTACATATAGCCATCATCTGCGTCTGTCGTCGCCGTCGCCGTTGGCGTGCACTGTAACTGTAAACACGATAAGTGAAAAACCGTTTTACCTTTTGGCTTGAAAGTTACAGAACTGATGAATATTCATAATACGCCGGTCAAGTTCGAAAATCAGCATGATCGGGCTATTTTTAGGGAAGTTATGCTGTTTTTTCAATTTTTTCAGCATATATGCAACACCATAAACACGATAAGTGGAAAACCGTTTTACCTTTTGGTTTGAAAGTTACAGAACTGATGAACTTTTATAATACGCAGGTCAAGTTCAAAAATCAGCATGATCGGGTCATTTTTAGGGAAGTTATGCTTTTTTTTCACTTTTTTCAGCATATGTGCAACACCGTAAACACGATAAGTGGAAAACCATTTTACCTTTTGGCTTGAAAGTTACAGAACTGATGAATTTTCATAATATGCCGGTCAAGTTCGAAAATCAGCATGATCGGGTCATTTTTAGGGAAGTTATGCTTTTTTTTCACTTTTTTCAGCATATATGCAACACCGTAATCACGATAAGTGGAAAAAGGGTTTTACCTTTTGGTTTGAAACTTACAGAACTGATGAATATTCATAATACGCAGGTCAAGTTCAAAAATCAGCATGATAGAGCCACTTTTATGGAAGTTATGCTTTTTTTTCACTTTTGCCATCACCTGCGTCTGTCGTCGCTGTCGCCGATGCCGATGGCGATGCCGTCGCCGTGCACTTTCCTTGTAAACACGATAAGTGGAGGGCAGTTTTACTTTGTTCAGAATCTCAGAATAGAGGAAATTGGACATTTAACACTGTTATATTGATATTTTTCCCATCTCATCAATTTTCTTAGTTGGTCATATAAAAATGGCAGTAACCTGTTAATTTTGTTTTATGTTAAAAAAATTGTTAAAAATGGGAAAAAAAACATTTCAGAACAGTGCTCTCTTGTGTACATTTTGGCATTTTCAAGTTGTGACTTTGAAGTTCCATGGGCCTGAAGATTTTTGCTAGTCACATTTTCTGAATATCCATGATACTAATATTTTATTATTAAAATTGATGGTCATTATGCTGTTAAACATTATGTAATATTCCATCAAAATAAAAAAAAAAAACTATTTTGGGCACTGCTCCCATGATGACCATTTAAGAAAAACAATGTCACATACTGTTCTCAAACAGTACAGTAAATACGTACAAATTTGTCTGTACATATTGCCATTACCTGCATCTGCCGTCGTCACCGTCACTGTCACTGTTGCCAGCGCCGTGCACTTTCATTGTAAACATGATAAGTGGAAGGCAGTTTTACTTTTTGGTTGTATATTTAAAGAGCTGATGAATATTCATAAAACGCAGGTCAAGTTTGAAAATCAGCATGATCGGGCCATTTTTGTAGAAGTTATGCTGTTTTTTCACTTTTCAGCATATATGCAGCACTGTAAACACATTTAAAGGAAAACTGATAGGCCTGTTGTCATGAAACTCACAGGAGTAATTAATCTTATTATAACGCAGGTCAAGTTCGAAAATCGGCATGATCGGGCCACTATTTTAGTAGTTATGCTTTTTTTTTCACTTTTCAGCATTTATGCAACACTGTAAACACAATATAAGAAAAACAGGCCAATTGTCATTAAACTCACAGGAGTGGTCATTCCTGCTAAAATGCAGGTTGAGTTAAAAAAACAGCATAACCATTAAAGAAATGCCGTTTTTTCACATTTCCTCAGATTCAATTCTTAGGCATGTTAACAGTCTCATTATTTAACTAATAAGACACGTAAAAGTGTTTGTTTGACATTTCCTGCATCTTTACAACATTATTAGTTGATTATGTAAAAATGATGGTAAACTTGTTATCGTGTATTGTGTAATAAACTTTCAAAAATGGAAATAAACTCATATCATTGCAGTTTGTCAGATTCAATCATTAAAATTTGATGTATAATTTGCAGTTTAACATAATGTACTTTTGCATCAGAATTGACAGTAGCCTATTTTGTGCATAGTTATTTCCTGTTTTTTGCCTGTACATTTGACAGCTTTGCTGCCTTGTTTCAGCATATATGCAACACCGTAAACACGATAAGTGGAAAACCGTTTTACCTTTTGGCTTGAAAGTTACAGAACTGATGAATATTCATAATATGTCGGTCAAGTTCGATATCAGCATGATCGGGTCATTTTTAGGGAAGTTATTCTTTTTTTTCACTTTTTTCAGCATATATACAACACCGTAAACACGATAAGTGGAAAACGGTTTTACCTTTTGGTTTGAAACTTACAGAACTGATGAGTATTTATAATGCGCAGGTCAAGTTTGAAAATCAGCATGATAGAGCCACTTTTATGGAAGTTATGCTGTTTTTTTTCATTTTTTTTCAGCATATATGCAACACTGATAACACAATATAAGAACAAGGCAGCAAAGCTGTCAAATGTACAGACAAAAAACAGGAAATAACTATGCACAAAATAGGCTACTGTCAATTCTGATGCAAAAGTACATTATGTTAAACTGCATATTCAACATTAAATTTTAATTATGCTCAACAGGTAATACCAATGTAAGTAAAATGTGTAACAAGCATAAGGCTTCAGGCCCATGGGAGTTCAAGTTCACACTTTGAAAATGTATAACTTCCAGAAAAAGAAGCCATTTAGACTGCTTTTCCAACTCAGGCTGCATTTTAGTCCTGTATTTCTTTTTTGAAAGTTTGACAATCATAAGTAACATGGTTTTCCCATAATGGTCATCATGGCAGCAGCACCCAAAATTGTGTTTTCTTCTATTCTGGTGCAATATTACATAATGGTTAACAGCATAATGACCGTCAATTTTTAATAATAAAATATACGTATCATGGATTTCCAGAAAATATGACTAGCATGGGTTTTCAAGCCCGTGGAACTTCAAAGTCACACCTTGAAAATGCCAATATGTGAAAAATTAAATTTTCACAAAAAAATGTTTAACTGGCAGAAAGAATTACCAAACAGACTGCATTGCCTACTGAAGCTGTATTTTAGTCCCATGTTTCTTTCCTGTAAGTTTGAGAACAGTAAGTGACATGTTTTTTCTTAAATGGTCATCAAAGGAGCAGTGCCCAAAATAGTTTTTTTTCAAATTTTGATGCAACATTACATAATGTTTAACAGCAAAATAACCATCAATTTTTAATAATAAAATATTAGTATTATGGAAATTCAGAAAATGTGACTAGCAAAGGTCTTCAGGCCAATGGAACTTCAAGGTCACAACTTGAAAATGCAAAAATGTGTGTATTGTGTAATGAAGTGTCAAAAATGGAAATAAACACATCATTGCAGTTTGTCAGATTCAATCATCCACTATGTTCAGAATCTCAGAATGGAGGAAATTGGACATTTAACACTGTTATATTGATATTTTTCCCATCTCATCAATTTTCTTAGTTGGTCATATAAAAATGGCAGTAAACTGTTAATTTTGTTTTATGTTTAAAAAGTGTTAAAAATGGAAATAAACCCATTTCAGAAAAGTGCTGTCTTGTTTACATTTTGGCATTTTCAAGATGTGACTTTGAAGTTATGCAGGTAAATTTTGTTTAATATTGCAAATAAGTTATATATATATATATATATATATATATATATATATATAAACTCGAAGATTAAAAGTTTGAATAACAGCTTCATTGGAATTATATTTACCTCTGCCAAGGAGGTTATGTTTTCACCCCTGTCTGTCATCAACATAACTCAAAAAGTTACGGACCGATTTTGATGAAATTTTCAGGAACTGTCGGAAGTGGGCAAGGAGGACAATGATTAGTTTTTGGTGGTGGTCCGGATCAATAATCAATCAATAAGCAATAATAATCAACAATTGCTGTCTTGGCAGAGGTCTGCGCTCTCAGAGTGCTTTTCTAGTTTTGTTATGTTTTCCTTTTTAATTTTCAAACACTGGCATTTGTGACTTTTAACTCTCATCCTCCTGAGGCTCTGCACATTTTCTGTTTATCCACATAAGCAGTTGTATTGTTTTTTATGTCTTTAAACATTATGTAATATTATTTTATGCACTGTCATCATTTTTCAAATATTGAGACTTTCATCATGTGAATTTGAACTCTCATGGTCCTGAAACTGTAATCTTATTGAAGGGGTGGATTGAGACCATCTTCTGGGTCTTCCTGAGGACGATCAGGTTATTAAGTTTATATTGACTGGTATCTATTTTTTTTCTGTTGGAAGACCATAAAAATGGGGGATGGATCAACATAGATACTTTGGAATACTGTCAGAAAATATCTCTGGGTTCGCACCTGTTATTGACCATGGTACCTGTTGTGCATGATTAAAATTCAGTGTTAACTGACACTGCTATTATAAGCATTATTTATTATTGCATCAAAATTGACAAAATGACCTATTTTGCATCTTTATTTTCTGTTTTTTGTCCGTACATTTGACAGCTTTGCTGCCTTGTATTAGTTCTGTGACCTGTGTTGCAAATAGCAGATATTAATTTAATATTGTTAATGTGTTTGATGATCATTTACCTAGGATTGAGTCTGGACACAGATTTTGGACTCCAAGAGAGTTAAATGAAGATTTTGTGAACAATGTAAGTTTTAAGCTTGGCTTGTGCTCATCATTAAAGGGACTGTCCATACAGTGTTTGATTAGATATAGAACGCTATCTTCTTTTTAGATACGTAAATAAAACACCCTACCCAAAACTTCTTGAAAATGATTTTCTGGTAAAAAATGGATTATGTGAAATATTGTTTTCATTTAAGGAGTCACTGGAAGCTCTCAGAACTAGAACAATAGAATTTTCAGGAACATTTGAACCTGTCAAATGGAAATGCAGAGCTCCAATGCCTAGTGGCAAGTTATGTGAAAGAATGGATAGAATTAAGGTAAATCATGGTCATAACATGATAAATAGGTAAATGTGCTGTTTTAGTATGGTTGTCATTTTATAATGGTAATAACCCAGGTAGCAATGGCAGGATGTGTCAAGACCATGTGTCAGCAGTTTTGCTGAAAAGATTTAAAATACTTGCAAATACCATTACTTGTAAGCAAAAACTGAAACCCTATTTTACTTGCTTTTAGTGCCCCTTTCATGGCAAGATCATTCCCAGAGATGAGCAAGGTAAACCATCAAATCCAGATGATGTGGTGAGAATAAAGGAAGAAGAGGACAAAAAGAAAGCAGGTACATAGTTTGTTTTATTAGACACAAGTGTTTTCATTTTAATTAATAGATAGTAATACAGAAGTGAATCACAATCAAATTCACGGGGTATAAATGTTGTATAAATGATAGACTCATGATATACAAGTACATGTGTTAAACATTCCTCACTGTTTATAACATTGCACCATCAAGTTTGACTGCAGTTGTTTAGAAAACTAGATGTAAAACAATTTATCATCTGCTTACAGAAGCTGTTCCTGACTGGCAAGACCCTGTCCTCCTCAGAGAACTGGAGGCAGCAACAGGTATTGATTTAACTGTGACAGCAGGCAAAAGAGGGAAAGGAAAAGGCAAGGGGAAAGGGAAGAAAAAATTTCCAAACCTTACTGATATTAAAGCTGCTGGAAATACATCTAGGAGAAGACTAGAGAAGAAAGTCCTTAACAAGTAAGTAGATTGATTTGTGAGCTATTATTACGTAACAGTAGTATTTGTGCAAATATTTCCTTGATAATGTCATATACCTTGACTAGTAGCAATAGATTTGACCTTGTATGTGCTTAGAAAATAAGATTACAGTCATCAGGTTTTTTTTTTTTTTTTTTTTTTTGCTTTTGTGAACTTCATGAGCTACTCTGAAATGAAACTCAAATTTGTTTTCACATCACATAAATGATATGCAGTATCTTGCTAATATTAAAATTACTTTCCCACAGGTCTGCCTTAAGAAGAGTGACCAATGCATTAGACAGTTTGGATTATAAACTGGCAAAAGACAGATTTGCAAACCAGTTCAATTATGCGTTAAAATGATGACAGTTTAAGAACTAAAATGATTTATTATAATTTTTACATTTCAAAAACTAACTTGGAAAAGACTTACCTATTATAGCTATTTTATACATGCAGTTCAAAGACTTTTTTTTATTAAGGGTGCAATAAGCTATAAAATGTATAATATATTTTAATGAATGAATGTTAGTGTCATTTCTGTATGAATTGTCAACCTGTCATCTGTATCAAAAACATGTTAAAGTAAATTTAATTTGTTTTTTATTGTAGCACTAATAAAGAATAAGAAATCCTCATTACTTGTTATTCATTTCTTTGCTTGAAATACACTATTTTTATTGCATGAGTTAGTATTTCGTTTTGGATTTTGTTGGGCATCAATTTAGTGATTTAGTATTGTGCGTGTTAAAATTGTTTGAAAACAGTGTTTGTTCAAGTAGAAAGAGAATATTTCGAAAAAATTATGACAGCCATTTATTGTACATAAAGAATATTTTTTCAATTTTTATTTGAATGTTCACGGGAGAAATAAGTCTTAATGTGTTAGAGATTAAAACAGTCTGTACTTGGTACGTGACTACGGTCACGTAGGTTTGAAGAGGGCTTTCTTGTGTAATGTTGAAGTTGTAGCATCGGTGTGTACAGAAATCCTTTTTGGGACAAAATGGCATGTTGTGTGCACCACGTTGAAATCGGTGTAAAAAACGGATTATGTGCACTGAAAAAATTAACAAATTCATTTCCATTCAAGGTGATTGCAACAAGGCAGGCAGAGGAGTTCAGACAATGGGTAGTACGCACTGGATCAGCTATGTTTTTACTAACGGAACCACTAGAATCTCGTGTGTCGTCTGAATCTGATGTAAGTTGGGATAGGTGCTTGCGTAACCACGAGTATATATCAAATTGGTCTGAAAATATCAACCAAAGCACTTGGAGTATTAGCAAAAAGAAGGCAGTTGACTCAGTATTCAACATTGCGTTGGAGGTTAAGGAAGTAGAACGTATGGTAGAGCGTGTTGCGCGGTTTGGGGGCAAGATTGTGCGACCACCAAGGCAAGTTGAAAACGAACATGGGACCGTTACATATGCAACGGTAAAATCGGTTGTAGGAAACATTAACCACACTCTAATAAACTCCTCAGAATATTCAGGTGTATTTTTACCAGGCTTTAAATCAGAGAGTGAAAACGTCTCTGTTGACATGCAAAGCAATCACATGTTGTCTCACTTCGATCATGTTACATATGCTTGCCCAATGGGGGTGTCCAATCAAGTGTTGAAATGGTATGAAGATTGTTTTGGCATGGAGCGTTTTCTCATAAATAGGTAAGATCTTTACCAATCACTTTAATTCACTTTGCATGTATGTTTACAGTGATCAGTACTCCTATTTGTTATTTCATAATCACTGTTGTGACTTTTACAAAAGTTAATTAGAATATCTTCAATTGCCAACACTGCTCTGGGCCTGAACCTCAGTTTTTTCCCCACTATCTTTCATTTTCATCTGCTCAGACATGCTGAAACTGATGGTCCGATCAGTCATGACCTGGAACATTTGTCTGGACCAGTAAAAAATTGGACTTGTCCGATCCAAAGGACCGACAAGAGTTTGTAAGAGCCACAATTTTGAATTTACAGTCATCGTTCGCCATACTTTACTATTAAAATTATATAAAACCCAAAGTGTTTTTTTCCTTCCATTTCAAACTTTCACATTCACAAACAAAGTAAGCTACCTAATCGTACTGGTAGTATATGTCTCAAATTAATAGAGTAATTTTCTGTCCAACAAAAATCCATTCGGTCCAACAAATTTTTCATTACTGCCAGTCCAAATGTCCGGCCATTCTTAAAAGTTTTCAGCATGTCTGCCTGCTGAAAGTGAAAATTACCACTGGTTGCAATATGTTTTCACAATAACACATGCATGCTTTCTGCTCTAAGTAAAACTATAAAATATGAATAAGTATGCTAAAGACAAAAAAATGTAATACAATTGTAATAACTCAAGAAAACCACATATAAGTACTAGTAGATATTCAAATGACAATGTACATTTACTTTTGATGAAGTTGAGTCCATTTATCCTTCTAGTGATGAAGACAGATCTGAAGGGTTTCTTGTGGAAGGAAACGATGTTGGAATGAGGCTTATGGCAATGGAATACTGGAAATGTGCAGAGACTGGCGTCTCCTATCCTTGTGCCAAAGTTAATAGTCTAAAGATAGTTGTTGCCGAGCCACTGCCTGGACAAGGTATTAAGATATAGGCTAATCTTTGGCTTGATAAATCGTATGATGTGGTCCATTTGAAGAATATCTGGATATGTTGATATTTATAGTATAATGTTAACAAAACTTTAATTTTTACTAAACCAGCTAATGTTTTTTGGAATTTTTTATTTGCCCTGCTTCAACAGTTATTTTGTTTTCAGCATTTGTATTGAGTTATAATAAATTTATGCTTCACAGATGCTTGAAATGATAAGATTACTTCAATTTATTGCTCTGTAGTAGCTTTAAAAGACATGCAGATAACTTGAAGTAGTGCTAAGGAATTGGCTTTACATAGAAAACACCTGTATTAAGACACATTTCATATATATTTATATGTACTAGGATTGCACCATTTTTTTTATTTGGTCCCATTGCATAGTTTTATATGCAAACATAAAAATGTGAAAATAAACAAATTTATGTGTAAGGGGTATACTGTTCAAAACACATTTAGCATGCTTGGGGGCGGGGGGAATTTTTCAGTCCTGGCTTATCATCCTTGAAGAAATTAAAAGTCATTGTTTTAGTATAATTATTATTATGGGTTGTTTAATTTTTTATTTGTATGGCCGTATCTGCCTCTTGTAGAATATAAGATACTAAAACTACAAAATATTTTCAAAATTTTAGGTCCAAATCAGGTAGAGACTTTCCTTGAGCAGCATGATGGTCCAGGTGTGCAGCATATTGGTCTTCACACAGGCGATATAATCTCTTCCTCTCAGTTACTCAGAGACAGGGGTGTGGTCTTTCTCAAACCACCACCAGCATATTATTCTAAGGTAAAGCGAGAAAGGGTGAACTAGCAGTGCTTTAACTAACAAAAATGTTTCAGTTGATCGTTTTCTTCTTCTCTTCTTTTAATCAATATTGGTGAGTTGAAGTAGAGTATATGTTCATTTTTTAAAATCCCAAGTCCGTTATATAAGATTTCATTTGAAGCAGACTTATTTATAATAGAACTTTCATTTTTTTTTAAGCTTGGAAAATTAGCAGAGATAGAAAAGCTTGGCATGGATGCAAAGAGGTTACAGGAGTGTGGGGTGTTGGTAGATGATGAAGCTGATGCTGGGCAGCATGTAGAGAACTGTAACAGGATGGGTGTCAGGTAAGCATTGATTCAGACAAACACATTTTATAACATGCTGGTGATGTGACAAAGTTGAAAATAAAGTCATGTTGTAAAACATTTGAAATGTTTAGTCATAAAACTAGCATTCTTTAATAAGCATTATCCGATGATTTTTCTCATGTGGAATGTAATAAATTGTGAATAATATTATATGAAGAATGCATTTATTTGACATTTGTATGCAGGTACTTGTTGCAAATGTTCACAAGACCAATATTCAAGGAAGACACTTTCTTCATAGAAATCATTCAACGTTGTGGAGCTACTGGGTTTGGTGCAGGCAACATACGAGCTCTTTGGCGATCTGTTCAAGCTTTCTTAGATGAAAAGACTCATGTAACAGCTCAAAAGGAAGAAATCTCATCAACCGAACAAAAAAGTTGATACTTATTAACATATTTGGTAGTTTTCGATAAAATAATAGTATTTAACATGTTTGCTGTACACCTCAACACTGTATCTAAATGCTGAAGTGTGAAATAAACAACTTACGGGTGCTCCTGGACATCTAGCAGTTTGCTTATATATATGTGATAAGGACAAAGAGATTTTCAAATGTTTTAAATTATTTATTGTAGGAATGAAAGCTTTACACTTATTTGTTAATTCTTTAAATGTCAAACGTCAGAGTTGAATTTTTTTTACAATTACACATCACAAAGCATTTTCAGCAATTACACATCACAAAGCATTTTCAGCAGACAAAAAAAAGAGCCACTGCGAATAATGTTAACTGAGAATAACACCAATATCTACACAGACAGTACATAACACATTTCTGAAATGTACCACAGGAAAAGCTAGAAATTTTTCGTTTTGTGCATTCCTCAGTATTTAAAAAAATTAACTATGAAAACATTTAACACCATGCTGCTGCTTACCTGATGTCATAAGCACCAATTACATACTAGCATTGGGGACCAGCCCATGTTCAGTTATTACTACTATAGTGTGCATTTATAAATGAAGAAAATGTTGCTGTGTTGAACTGCGTCTCAGTATAAGTACATCTACTCTATGCTTAAAAATACAATTTATAAAGTGTAAAATAATATCTAAAATTAATGTAAGATTTGGTTTCAGATCAATTTCTTCAAATTGATAGGTGGTACAGCATAAGTATCTATAGGTTTTGTCTATAATGGGACAACAGTAAAAAAAAATATTGAATTTAAAAATACAAAATTAATTCTTTCAAAATGCCATCAGTTCCACCTTTGTAAGTATTCTTCTTTCCCCTTTTACTGGAACTTCTACTGCAGAAAACTCCCTTCTTTTCATAAAACTAATATCCAGCACCTTTAGACAAATTTTAACACGCTATTAAAATCTCTTTAATCTATCAAATTTGTCAGTGACCTATTTGAATTTCGCATGCATTTTTTTTTACTAAACATGAAAATTATTTAACTGTTAAAAACTAACTTTTGCACATCATCATGGTTTTGCTCCATTTATTATCAACTTAACATAAAGTGTAGCATTAAACAAAAAACATCACAGGCCCCCACCCCCCATTTTACTTCCCTTAAATAAATCAGCACTGTGCTACTGAATCTGGTCTTTTTCTAGGTTTTGGTGGAATGGATGGTTTTGCTACACCTGACTTACTGCGCTGGACTGGCTTTGCAGGCCCACTTCCCTCTGAATTTTCCTGACTCAGTTTGGCTATCCTGTCTTTTACACTCACTCCCCGTGATACCTCAGACTCTCTAGCTGAAACAGGCCGGGGTTTGAATTCAGTCAATGTTTGTGGTTGAGACCTAAATTGTACAGAAGCAGGCCTGGCTCTGGGTTGAAACATGGGTTTAACAGACCTGCTGGGTTTCTCAGGAGCTTTTGAACGGCCATTCAGTGGAGCCTCCTCATCACCTGGTATTACTTCATAGATATTTTCTCCAGTGGACTGATCTGTCCAAGGTTTGGGTGGTGGCTCATACAAAGGATCGCTGTCTAAGTCTGTGTTACTATTGTTATTGTTACTATTGTCAAACTTAAATTTCTGCTTCATGGCTGATACTATGCCCACTTGTGGTTCTGAAGGTGACTCTGAAGCATCTGTGTCTGCTATGGGTGACAAGGGTGCTGGTGGGGCTGGTCTTAGGGGTACTGGCTTCGACTGAGCTTGAGGGAGACTTGGTGGTTTAAGAGGTTGCTGTTGTCTTGTTGGTGGTTTCAGTGGTTTGGTGGGGAGCTGGTTAGGTCTGGTTAACTGACTAGGTCTGTTTGGTGGTGGCTGGAACTTGACTGGTGGAACACTAGGGCGTGGTGGAGGTTGATTTTGATTAGCACTGGACTGATCACTGTTTTCTGACCATGGTTTGGGTGGTCTTGCAGGCTTTCCTCCAGTTACATACCCACTGTCTTCATCACTGTTTTCAGAATCTGGCAAGTTGGCATAGACAGTTGGTCTCACTATTACTCTTGGCTTCTCAATGAATTTAGCATCTTTAAATGATGGTGTTCTGTTAGTTGTGCTCTGAAGTACTGGGTTGGAAATTGGCATCTTTGCAGATCCAGTGCTAGGTTGCCTGTTAACTGGGTCTTTAGGGACAGGTGCAGGTGGTGGTGGAGGTCTCTCTTGAACACTTTGAGCCGCTACTGCAGCAATACTAGGTGGGGGTCGAGGCTTGCTGGGAGATTTAACAGACGATTCAGATCTTCTTGAGGATTTAGGTGGGGCTGCATCCCTATTGAGTAAAATAATGATTTCATTGTTAACATAATTTATCAAAGATTTCTTTTAGTAAAAGATGATAGTATATAAAAATTAGTGAAAAATAAATATTTACTCATTTGAAAAAGAACCAAACGTTATTGACTTTCTTTTCTAGTTCTCAAACCATCCTAAGCTGTATTAAATTCCTGGCATTTAAATCTACCTAGTCTAATTATCTAGAGCTTGAATGTTCTGATACAATTAAATTTCATTTCACTTTCATAGGACAATACAAATGAGAGAAAATTACACATTTGCAGTAGGATTTTTAAAAACCTCCTTCCTACTAGTTTTAGAAGCATATTGCAAACAATTCTTACTTATATTTGTATGCAGCAGAAGCCTTCTGTCCCCACCAAACTTTGAGTTGCTCTCTGTATCGATAGGCGAAAAATCCACCAATCACAAGGAGAGGAACAATAAGCAGGAAGAAAATCAGGAGTCCTATCATTAACAAATTGTCACCTGAAACAAACAGGTAAAAATTCCATAGGGTAAAAATCATAAAAGAAATGGAGTTTTCAAAATCAACAAGAATGTATACATCCTTCAGTGCCACTTATCCAATAACAGAGAAAAAAAACCCATACTGATAAACAAAAACATAATATAATTGGAAACCCAGTAGCCTACATTGTTCATTGCAAAGCAGAAATTAAGGCATTTACATGCAGTGACCAGCAATTCCATATTATAAAGCAAAGCATTTGGTTATAATGTCACATTAGATGACATCCAAGTTACCTTGAGGTGGGATTTCTGTGGGTCTTATAGCAGTGTCAGAACTTTCAGTTGATTGTGCAACAGTGGAAGTAACAATGCTGTCTGTTTTATAAGTAACATTAAAAGATGTAACTGATACAGTAGAGGTAACTGACATTGAAGAAGTATCTAAAACAAAACATGCAAAAATAAAGGGTTATCACCTATAAGTATACACTAAAATAAAACAAGCACACATTTAGAAATCAGAATACAAAAGCAATAAGACAGTTAGTATAGCAGATGTGCTAGATCTGAAGACCATGAATCAAAGTGGAATTTGGCAATGCCATGCCAGCTGCAATTTATATAGATATCATGTAGACAAGTAAGCAGTGTCAACACAAAAAGTATCTAGTAAATGACTAAGCCAGAACTACAAAGAATCAATTTTTTATTTACAAGAACTAAAATGGGCAATTTTACTTTCTATAGCTAAACAGAACTAACCTAGTTCTAAAGTCTTAATCTCTAGTCTAATTGAAGTTAGTTTGATTGTATGCCCTAAACGGCATTTGAATATCTAATGATTTCCCATCACTGCCATTAGAGTACTATTTATGGGCTGCATATTTATTAACTACTGCCAAATGCTGCTGGTTCATGTATACCATTACATTTACACACATGTATACATTTACTAACTGTGTACACATGGATATGTAGCAGAGCTTACCTTTGTTGCTAGAGGCCGGTCCACTGTCTACACTTCCCCCATACCCCGGTGTGTTACATAACGGGGGAGCCAAGCCAACTTCACAGTGACAATTATTATTGCTGTTACATATCTAGAACAAAAACATCGAAAATATGATGTGTCTATGTTTAAAAATTATATTGTTCATATAGATTTTTAAAACACTTTGTCTTGTATAACATCAATAGAATGAAGAGCTTTGTGTTGTTACTAAGTTGTGTCATATAACTTACCCCGTTCTGATTACAATCCTCTGGACATGGAGCCACTCCAAGTTGGTCAAAAGACATACAGGTTTGGTTCACACATAGCTGAAATATCACGTGCAAATATGCAGTTTGATGAAAACAAATACATGATGATGATGATGATGATACAACACTCAAACAACAAGACATCTGCATGCAACTAAGATGCAATTTGTAAACTGTGCACATTTCGAGTTCATCAATTTGCAATCATACTATTAAACGTGTTTTTTTTTCCACAAAGTACCAAGCTTCAAAAACCTTTTAATATGAAATATACTGGAATCTTCTAAACTGTGGAGCAGAAAGTATGTCTTTTCATGACCCTTCTACTCACCAAAAAGACTGAGATATAAATTATATGAAACAACATCACATATTTATCACGATAAAACTACTTTGCTTACTTTATCTTCACCACACTTGGCACCATCTGGTGTCATGCCAGGATCAAGATCATTTAATCCAACATCCAAAATGGCAGATTTGCATTTTATTCTCACGCCATTCACATCTAGAGTTGTATATGGCAGCAGTCTGGACAGGGCCTCTCTCCAAAACATAAGTTTTTCATTCTGGTGTTGACAGTGGAGCATCCCACACATAGTATCTCTGAAATAACAAGTGAATGAAAATGACAAAAGTTAACATAATCATAACACTCCGATTTTCATTTCTAATCCAATTTTTCAAAAACATTTAATAATAATTTGGCATGAGCAACTCTTTCTTGAAGTCTCAATGTTGTAACAATGAGATCTCACCAGCCTACTTGAATCTAAAATACTATTGAAAATTCCTTAAAAATCCATATTTAGCACAAAAGATGCAAAACTTACTCCTGTTTGCAAGCAGTGTAATTGTCATGGATCCAGCTGTAGCCACAGTTGCCAAACTCACTTCCTCTCGTGTTCAGCCTAGTATAGCAGACTGGTGGCGACACCTGCCCAGTGCTCCCCCACAGCAGCTTACATTGGGCATCATGGGTAGTACACTTGCCCTGGTAGCAGTAGGACTGAAATATGAATGGCAAGATATTGTGCAAAGTTGAAGAGACTTAACGAAATACTGGCAAAAGACATGACAGTTAATCAACATACCAAGGTTCCACTTTACTAAATTGTTCTTTTAGCTTATAGAACCACTAGTCTGTAACATCTTAATGTTAATCAACCTTTACATACAATGATGTGTTAGTTGCCACTTTCAAGATGATATGATCATTCAGTTTGATACTGACTTGTCCACTTTTACAACTACGGCCATTCTGTACAAAAACATCTGCTGGGCAGTCCTCTGAATTCCCAGAACAGAACTCTGGCAGATCACACTCTCCAGCCACTGGCCGACACTCTGTGGCCATAGGTTTCATCTGGCAGGTCTGTAGGTTACAGCAGGTACCCGTAGCACAGGTGGCATTGGTCATCAGAGTACAGCTGCTGGCATTACAACACTTGTTTTTACATTCCTGGAATATTTACAATCATTCTGGTCATGCGCAGAATTAATGGAAGGTAGTTTTCTCTTTCTAGGAACACAAGGGTATTACAGCGTTGTAAATATCTCTTCACTGTTCTCAAATACAATTTGACTGCTTTTTCTCTTACTTTCTTGGAAAGGTTACAATGTAATAAGGTTGGGTACACCTGCAACGGCTACTGTTAGACTGGGTTCCCATGCATAGATCGATCCAAAAGGATAATTACCCCGTAATAGCTTTACTAGGCGTGACAGACATTTAAGCCGGTTAAGTTGATAGCAATTTAGTGAGACTCTCCAGGGAGATAGATCAATCCAAATATCTGTGGGAATGGTCCCTTAAACAGCATGCTATGAATAACAATGCAATACTTTTGCTTACTGGTTCTAAGTAATGGCTTAAATTCAAATGCAAAGGTTGGTAACAAAAACATACAGAGACCATCAATTAGAATGTTTGGTATACATATCCCAACATTCCTGTGGTTAAGGTATTTTTTGACATAACAGAAACCAAGAAATTTTGCTGACTACATTTCACTGAATGATATTGTTAATTTCTGAAAAAATTTGAAGGAAAAAAATCCACATAATATTTAGCACTCGCAGTCCTTCTCACCTCAGGTAAGCCACAGTCACACTGTTCGCCATCCTCTACAAAACCATTGCCACAGGTTGGGCTACCAAACAGCCTGGTAGGCTTGTTCCTCAAGCAGTAGTCCATTCCTATGTCAAATGCTTCCTGCAGCTCTTTTTTGGAGCAAGATGACCACTTGGTAGGGTTACCACTCCTGTGAAGGAAAAATTAAAATTGTTTCTCAGCTCAAAATCTTTTGTCCCGGTGTTGTAACTATAACTGTCCAATTTCAAGAAACCTGTTAAGGCGGCATAATTTCTTTTACATCATGACTCTACTCAGGATGTTTTGGAGCAACTTCATAATTTGAGATTGAAATTTGATGCAGGGAATTTAGATTAAACTTCTGAGTTGTTTGTGACTGCAAGATTAAGAGCAAATTTATGACAATGACTTCAACTTGTATCTGCTTATTTCTTAATAAAACTGTAATCCTCTGATATTGAAAATGCTTCAAGTAAAGTTGTGAAAAAGCCTTTTTAACAACAAGACAATTGGACCCAAAATGGCCAAACTAAGTTTCCAAATGATCAGTTAACATTCCCCAACAGCCTTAAATTTTTTATATCCAATATGAAGCAACCTGGTGACTCCCAACTAGACCAATATTACCCACGTAAAAGATATCTCTGTGAATTATGGCCTGTGATATTCAAGTTGTCAACATTGCCGTAGTGTCACCACCATGTGATTCTGCTTACCCTGTTGTTGCAGCCATGATGCACCTCTGTTCTGGACATTTACACACACTCAGGTTATCATGTGTCATGCCAAAGTTGTGTCCCATCTCATGGGCTACTGTGGTGCCTACTGGACCAGGGAGCTCGCTGTGATCCTAGAAGATATATTAATTTAAAATTATATAAATTTAGAAAATTTACTCCATCTTTTCACACAAAAAAATTTACCAGTTTATAAATTGCTATAAAATGCATGTAATGAAGATATTAAGTTTGCTACATTCTTCTATGTAATTCTATTATGAAGTCTATCTGAGTTTATTCCATAATGCTTTTAACAAAATTTTTTACAAATTACATGCATAAGAAAACAAACACTAAATGGAACACTAAGAAACCTGAAATCGTTTGATGAAGCAGCTTTTCCATTACAACAAATGCTTAACAAAGTTGAAAATTTGTGAGAATAAATGAAAGGTGTGCAGGGATATAGCAATTATATAAAAGCAAGTATGTATCGTGCAGCACAGCATCAATTTCTTTTAAAAAACTTTTTTTTAGATAGCTGCATTACAAACTTTGATACATTTATATTATCATAATTTTATCAACCAAGTCATTCTTATCTGAACCAAGTGTAAGTAAACTACAGACAAGGTCAACAATTGTAACTTCAGTCGGAAGACTGTCCATAGGAAGGCTGTATTTCCTAACATATAGTCTGTAGTATACCTAAACCATGCTGGGCTGAAAGTGCTACTTCATTAGTAATCACCATTCCGGTTAGTAACTAGGAACCACTGTAAGAAGTCATGCAGCATAACCACTAAACCACACTACAGAACAACATTATTATTTCAATAGAAAAGCACCAGCACTCCCAGTTTCCTTCCAGCATTGTGAACAGATCAAATATGGTATGAAACAAGTACATACATCTTATCAAGTTTTACATGCAAATCAACTGACACCAGGAAAGGTTAATATTCCTTTAGTACCAGGGTTTATATTAGAGGAGCTACACTCAAGATGTTGAGCATATCTTTTATTCATATGTCAAAGAACTCACATTAAATGACAAAATAAAGATTTTCAACTACTGACTCAATTAACATCTCCAAGGTTCTATATTGTTAAAGAAATAATACATAAAAAGAAATAAGATCATAAGACACTGCTTGACTATTAAATCTTTTTGAAGTTACCACATCAAGCATTTGCCTTAAACAGTAGTTTTTCTTAGTGCTTTGGGAACCAAAGAAATATAACAGTTTTCATTATTTTCAGTGAAAAATGAAACTTAAAAAGTTTTATAAAACAATATTCTAACTCTTGACCTGGTAACAAAGGGGTATCGTTTATGTCAAAAATCCACTTACAGTAACAGATTCTCTCTAAAATGCATGAGTTCACAATGACAATTTATGTCATTTCAGTAATACTACACTACAGAACACCTGAATTTGTAACAAACAATATAACAAAAGCAAAATGTGTACACAGTGAAATAACAAGGAAAACCAACTAGTGTGAAAGAAAACTTCCTACCCTAACAACACCCCCTGAATACCGGAAGGAACACATAGGAGTCTGAGATGCTTTCCCCAGAATTCTGTTTGCAAATACACCACCTCTGAAATAAGGTATAAACAAAAACAGACACAATGAGTGCACACCTAAAAAGCAGCTAGTGCTATGTGCATTGAGCTCTGCACAGATTAAAGTATGGCCAATTTTGGCAGTTCAGCAATTTATTAACATGTGCAATTGATTCACTATTCCTGAAATCATAATGAAGAGAAATTTTGTAAAATGTGAAGTACATGATATATATATATATATGAATCTGCAACCCAACCATAAACCATACACAGAGGCCAACTTCTCTTCATAAGCCTCTGTGAATCAATCTTCCATGATTATTTATATACCCATACTGCCTGCCTATCTATTAGTAACTTTGCATTCTGTGTCTTTCAGCCCAGTTACCATACCAGCAAGTCAATTGCAAGCAGCTAAAGCCATATTTCTCGCTGAATTATCTCGAGTTGTCCTCGTGCATCCCAAGCAGTTGTGTTCACCAATTCTACTACCTAAAGACCAGGACAACATAAAAGACCTGCTCTTCCTGTACAAACCTACCGTATTAACACCGCCAGAGTAGCGATATGTGCATATGGGACGCTTGAGAGCTTTACCCACAATGCCATCTTTAAATGATTGACCACTGAAAATGGCATAATGAACAAAACAGAGTAAGACAGAGGGCTGGATACATTGCAATAACTTATTAAGAATATTAATCTTGTCTTACATCATTTTTCCATAACTGCTTGGAATTTAAATCCTGTCAAACCATATTCCTTTGTTTTTGTCAGCTAAACAAATGCTAAAAAGACATTTCTACTAGATTTCAACATTTTACTCTTCAGAAAATTCTTCAATTGTTTTATATAAATATACTGGTATTGTGTTTGGTCAGTCTTTTTTTAACTTACGTGATAAGTTGGCCGTTATCATTGGGAAAGTGGGGGTTGAGAAATGTTTTTCTATAGGAGAGAAAGTTGTTGAGGGTTACATCAGCATCCTGATCTACTATAATCTTATCCCCACTGTCCCACACCTCCACTCCTACCAATGCCACATAGATGTCTAGCTCATTGTATAACTGAAAACACATTGCAATACATTAATGAGAAATATTAGCACCATGTGTGAGATGTTTGACAACTACATAGTTAGAAAGGCAACAGCATCATCAACTGGTTAGCAAATCTTATGGTAGATGTACCTCAAATGGTATTACATACAATGTGATACAAAAACAAAAATTATTTTCCAAATATTATGTTTTTCCACTAATTGTAACTTATAATCTAAATTACTTTAAATATCAAATAGAACAGTTACAGGATTTTTACTTACAGCACTGACAATGTTGCCAATTTCTTTACTCCTCTGGATTACTTTTGCAACATTTTTTCCATGCATGTCAAACTAAAATAAATCAATAAATTTAGAAAGGAAAAGGGTAATAAGACAAAAAAGTTTTGTGATAACAAAACATTATCTGAACAGAGACATCCAATAGAAATGTGCCGACATGTAATAGCTACTTAATCTCAAAGACAGAGGGAAAAGATAAAAGAGAAATATAGTAGTTATCTGAGTATGAAGGAGATATTTTCAAATTAGTAAGGTGGGGGGCAGTTGTACCTGTCTTGGACTCAGTGTGGATTGAATAATGATCTTTGATTGATTACAGAGACAGAGTAAAGTAGTCCATTATACTTCTGAATACCAATTTACTGACCTGTCTGTGATCACTAACTAAGAATAATTCCACGTATCTGGTCTTTTTACCACTATTATAGGGACCCCTGATGGCTCTGCGAAGCTGGAGAAAACAGTACAGTATAGAATATCACTTTAAAAGACATATTCAGATAATTTCTAAAATCTTAAACCTAATCACAATAAAAAATAAAATAAAAAACTTCTGGAAGTTAAGAAAAAGAAGAATGATACAGCATAAAATAAAAACAAATCTACTGAAAATGTTAATAGGCAAGAATACAAAAGGTAATGCAGACATGGTAATGAAATACATATCCCACATTGTATATAGAAAATATACCCATGTTAGATGACCCCTAGATTACTCAAATAATCTGATCTTATCTCAATCTCTTGTGAATATCAGCTTTCTTAAACAAATTATCATGATCAATTTGCTCACTGTTTGTAATTTCATGTGGTTATATATAGCATGTAAAACCCCTATGGCATGAAGACATGCAACCAATGGCTTAAAGCTTACCCTGTGTAAGTGTTTAGAGTTAAGTGAACGGTGGTAAAATGAAGGGAAATCATGGGCATGGTCACCAGTACCTTAAAAAGAGTTAAAAATAGTTTAACAAATACAATATTAAGCATTCATTTGAGTGAAAGTGAGCCCTATATTGTCTTCCAAAGTAAAGCACAAAGCCTTAGTCATAGTGCCCTTTAATGACTTTTTAGAAGTTCTCATTCAAGGTGTCCACTTTTTAAAAATCATTTTATCTTCAAATTTACATATTTTTTTCTGCCCAATATACCCTGAGCCACATCCAGTTTACTTACCACATCTCAGATGCTGCTCATGTCTATCTGATGCTCTAAATACATGATGATGAAAGCCTGTAGAACCAGCTACTGGCTGAATATAATACTGCTCTGTACCATCTTGAAATAACCCACTGGAAAGGGTGAACATATGACACTTTTTCAGTTTTTTGTACTTTTGCCACCATATACAAGCAGAATAAGAGATCTCTTTACCACCAGGTTACAAAATGAAATGCGTTTTTTTTTTTTTTTTTTTTTCTTTTTTTTTTTTAACAAGTGTCCTGTGCTTTACCAACTAAAACTTATCACAAAATTCTGGAAGAGTGAATCACTGAAAAAAACTTGCTACAAACCACATCATATATTCTAACTACATAATAGTACCAAAACATGAAAGTCACGGAAGCATGAAATTGTTTATATCTAATTTTCAGACAAACATGTTAATGGGATGAATAAGGAACAAACATCTAAATAAGACTGCTACAAAGCTATTTTACAATCACTGGCCCTAATACAGTTCACAAAAAAAATTCATTCTTATCAATAAATAATGATTTTCCCAGTATAGATGTACATATGGATCTGTGTGCAGCATTATGAAATTAACGAAACATGTTTCAAGATAAGGAGGACATGGCCTGTGAAGGCAGCATTTTCCTGCTGCTTCTTAGCATTATCAACAAATTTTTAAAGTTTCTAGAGACCTTTTGCATGTAATATTACTTGTGAGGCAGTGGCCATCCTTGCTGGCGACACTGTCAAAAACATTGAGGATTTTTTTACAAATGAATAGACAAATAAGATTTCAAGCTCTATCAATAATCCATGGACTAGTAAAACATTTAAAATGCTAGAAAGGATCCTATAGCTAGATGTATAGAACTTTGACATGATCACATCATCATATCATATAAAAAGTCAGAAACTATCTTTTTAAGTTTAATTTCATGCTGTTCTAAGGCGAAAGGCCGCTTTTCTCTGGTTATCCATCAACTGGTTACATTCATACACTACACCTTTTTCGCATTAGTGTATGAAGAGAAGAATGCTAGGAAATAGTTAAAGTCAATTTAAAAAGATTTATTCAAAATTAAAATCTTAATGAAAATCAATAATATATTACCAAAACTGACCGGAGTTGTTGATTATATAGTCAACAGCAGAGAAAACACATCACATTATGTTATTTAACCAATAAACCTTTATTTCCTCAACCACAAAATGACCCTTACCTTAACCCATCACAGGTACTTAGTGCTATTAGAGATTCCTCTTCATGTCTGATCTTCCCATGATAAAAACAGTGATGGTTTTTCTGAAAGGAAACAAATATGGAACATTTATTGGTTGTTTATTAAATAAATTAAGTATGTTCTCATGTATGTTATTTTTCAATTAGTACAATAGACATCTGATACTTAGTATAATTTGTATCAGATAAAATGTGGAATCATTCTTAACAATATGAGAATCAATCTGATATGTTTGTTTTTGAAAGGCACATGATACCACTAAGTCTTTTAAAACAAAAGTATCATTGTTTTTTCTTCAGTGCAAACTGCTGTATAACTATTTGTAAAATTAAACTAAACAAAGCCATATGTAACAGGCGTTTCCAAGTATATCTCACTGACTGCAGCAAAACACCAATGTTAAGACCAGTTCACACATTGACCAATATGGACTGGAAAAAACTGACCTCACAGATTCTGCTAAACAATCTGGTTGTCTAATCACATCAATTAGTCTCTATCAAGTCTAAGTTTGTACCAGTGTTAACATGCCTGTAGAGTAATTAATAACTGTGAACAGTAATAGCACCTGCAGCAAATTTCTAGGGCAAGAACAGAGCATTGTTCAAAGGTGACTAACCCACATATTTCTCACTGTTAACTGACTTTGTTTGAAGTAACCACCCCTCGATTTCCACCTTTATTCATTAAGCTTTCTGACACTTAACACCCTTGTTCTCAGACCACACGTCTGCTGGAACTGTTCTTACTGCCAGACTGCAAAAACCACAAGATCCAGTTATCCAAATTCCTAACAAGTTACTCAACAGAATCAAGGTGCCAAATTTGACTTGTTAATCAGTTTCGTTATCACAATGGCCTTTTTTGTCTCACCTAATCAAGTAACAGTTCCATGATACTACACTGCTAGCTGCCTGTTTAAACAGAGAGGTTGCAACCTGGTTGAACATGAAAAACTGGATCAATATGTAGTTCACTTTCCCAGCCAAAGCATCACTGTCTGCCATGCACATCTACAATGTCATTTATTGGTGCAAACAGCTCTTCCAGAATGTAGACCCTATTCTCACTGACAAATCACCACACCCATTGGTGACTTGTTGTCTAACCTAGCAACTGTCTAGCCACAAGAACAGCAAACCTGATACCTTGAACAGTCACTTCAGTGCAAAGACACCTTTCTAACTAATTTTCATTGTAGTCTGTGATTCCAATTCAGCTAATTACAGTGTACCCTATCAATTTGTTGGTGCAAACCTTAATACTGTTGCACAAGCTACAGTGTATACAAACACTTAATATGTTTTAATTTAACTTTTAATCATAATTATTTATGATACATGTCCTTCCATTGCAAATCCATTACTTATATATCTATAATAGACTACAAGCACACGGCAATCTTAGGAGAAAACCCTATCATATTGAGAATTCTTGGTACATCACATAGTGGAAGAAATGCACCTCTCCATGGGCAATAGGAAGGGATGAACAATTTATCTTTTTGACAGCAAAAATGCCACTCTAAATCTGTTTGATCTAGGTTCTATGCCAGTAATGAAGCACACAGATATTGCAATAAATGGGTCCACTTTTTCAGAAAAAGACCTCCCCTCCCCCCCTCATTAAAATTTTCTGGTTATGTGTCTTCCCATTCTTATGCCTTGCATATGGTAAAGGCAATAAAAACATCAAAATGTATAAATGCAAGTACACTGGCCATTTTACAATTACCAATCAAGCTATCTTAAGAAATACAGCAGGAACACTTCTCCAAGAGGTAAAAGAGTGCATAACCATTTAATCTCCATTTCATGATCCACAGACTGATTCCATAACTATAGCACTGAACATTAATTTTATAAATGACTTTAAAGGCATCAAATCTGTGTGGTTATATAACAAATGAAAGATGGACACCTTCATTTAAAGGATGATGCACATGTGCTGCTGGAAAGAATTCTATTACTTTCATCACAAGAAGCAGGCTACTTATTTTAATATGCCTCCAGAGTTCAACACACTCAAGTTGTGTCCCATACATATCTGACGTTATTGTCTTAGCTACATCTGAAGTCCTCATCACATTGCAGATTGCCTTAGAAAAATTTACTGAAAATTCACGCAATACTTACATGATCTTTGTATCTTCTTACTATTGGTTTTCCATTTGTTGTATGTTTTTCTATAAACTTATCTCCAAATAAATTTCTGAAAAACAGACAAAAAACATACAATGTTATGAAAAGTTTATTACATAACAAATAAACTAAGAAAATAAAGGATATTGTTGTTGGTCAGTTTCCCAGGAAATTGAAGCCAGGCTTGGTCAAGAGGTCAGACGTGGGCAATACCACTTTTTTATATCTGTCAGAAGATGATTAATAAGTCTGTATAGCTGCCAATGATATTTTGTTGAAATGATAGCAATTAAGTAATAAATGCCAGCAGCAATACATTGGAATCATATCATCCCTTCTACACAATCTTTCCACCCTGTGGTTTAATATTTCTGAACTAGCAATGGGAGTGGTTAGAAGATGCACTGTAGGTCTACGTATGCAATGTTGAATATTGAAAAGAATGCCTGTTTTAGTTACATGGCTGCAGAGACACTACTGTGCTGTGTGACTTGTCATTATATTTGACAAGCTAATGGTGGACTGTGAACATGACCATCTGCATGCTTATAAACATTAATTAATAGATTCATGGAATCAGAATGTTTTTGGCCTTGATTCAACAGTATCTTGGTTATGAAAATCAATAACACCAAGAATATAAATGCATTTTATTCACAAATTATGAGACAATATGTAAAACTATTAATCTGCTACCAAGACCTTTGTAATGAATTCTTTATAATACTTACTTATTAAGTTTAAGGTCTAGTGTAAATGTTTTATTAAATGCTTCTACTACTACTTCTACTTCATCCAGATGCTGATTCTGAAAAATAAAATGTTAAATTTTAACTTCCATGAAAACAATTTCAATCAAATAACAAAATTTTCACGTGTGTTCTTGTACAGTTGAGTAATTGTTAAATAATGAAATTAGCATTGGCACCCATTTCCTCAGGATTATCCCCAATATAGATCCCAGTCTGGCACAAATGTATCAACAGGCTACAAGTAATAGAGGCCACCATGTAGCAACTGTCAAACCACATTAACTGAAAATTTCAAGGGCCTGCTCATTTCACAGGATGGTGATCTGATATCTTGGTAATGAGGTGTAGGACACACAAGCTATCTTGAAACAGTGTTCTTTTAATTTAGCTCTGAGACACTTCCCGCTGGCAGCCATGTTCATGGTAACCAACCTCTCAGACTGACAACATGGGTTCATCTTCACCTTTGGCCAATGAAATTAGGAAATAAATAGCTCTGGTGTTGGTGGCCGGATACAATACCCTGATAACACAGATCCCCCAGAGGGACTGGTCAGTTTACGGACTAGAAACACAATAGGGAACATATGGAAGCAATGTATACAGACACATCCACTTCCAGGGTTCTCTTGCAATCTTCTAGTACATTTATCACTGAAGTGTAAGCATTTTCCCCCTGACCTACCCTTAACCCAGCAGATGCTTCTGATGTTTGACAAACTGACCAATGCAATCCACCTTCTCAAGTTCTGCACAGGTGGCACTGTATACAGTCTTTTACACACAAATCATTACTTACAACTAGTGGTATTAAGAGGGTGTTGAAAGGACATAGTGCTCTCAAAAAGTGTGACAGATATTCAAACATACTTAAAATCATTAACTAAGGGAAGCGGATTCGCTTTTTTCATCCTACATTCCAATACAAGGACAAGAAGAAGACAATTGCCTTTCTTGATTATTCCTTTTGTTTGATAAATAATAATACAATTTGGGAAATGTTTAATAAGAGATGAAATAAAAACACTGACACAATCAGTCATACATGTTTTATCAAACAAGTGCTACTCCATCAAATAGCACATTCATTTTATATCTAACAAAATATTTTCAATCATAAGTAAGGGGCTAAATTGAAATATTTTATCCAATTATCCAGTTTCAGAGAAGGCATGAATAATTATTCAGTTGAACAGCCTATCTTTTCCCAGATGGCATGTCATGTGACTCCTAGTTAATTAAACCTGATTAATTCATAAAAAAGCATTAGTGTATGAGTCATTTCCAGGAAAAAATTCATAAACAATACCAAGTCAGAGATAATTTTCCACATGTCAGACTTCTACATTACTTGATTGTTTTCACCACCTGCTGAAGCAGATGAGTAAATAGTCTTGACTACAGGTATCTGTAATTATTAATTTCAAGCAGCTCTCCCAATACCGCTCAGGCTACAAATTCAGCTGAGAGCTGCCCAGAAATGAAAGGTTGAACAAAGATATTTTTCATCAAAATAACATTGATTTTTGGTAAATTGAGGTCATACATCAGTTTATGGATAATCCCTCAAGTGAATGACTTTCAGGATAATTCTAAAAGTTACAACAAAGCAGCCATGGAAGGTTGAAATTGCTGGGACAAGTAGGCAACCTAACATTAAGTGCAGCTAACAGCTTCCTCCAAATAATAAACATTTGTAAGGCAAGGCATGAAACCTGCTGTCCAAGGTAAGACATGCCCAGTGAGTGATGTCTTATCTTACAATTATTTTTAGATCAACACCATTAGTCAGGCTGGGCAAACCCAATGAGTTAATGAGAAAACTTATAATTTGAAAACAAAAGCAACTAGATACAATATAAACAATTATTATATCTTAAGCAAACGAAATTGGAATTAGTTCGTCTTTTGATTTCCTTTCTATAATGTGTCCTATTTCATTCGTTTTGAATCAGATATCTGGGATATAAGGTCAGCTGATACCTTGAACATTTAAAGGCAGAAAGGGTAAAATTTCCCTTTCTAAATCAAGTTAGTTTCCTAATTGATATGCATAATAAGTCTTAAATATACCATGTTTAAAACATCTTGATTAACTTCAATTTTTCTTTTAACATGGAGATTCCTACCATGCCTGAAGAAATTTCAAGGAGAGGTAATGAAAGTCACTGAGGACAGATTTGGACAATTTTTTTAATGAAGCATTACGAGCTGACAATAGCTATTAAGTGCAAAATATCCTTATTTATATTTGGAGACTTTTGTAACATTAATTTGCTTCCTATGCCCCATAAAACCCTTGGGTTTCATTTACTATCAGACAAACTGCAAATAAATCCAATTGAAATAAATGTGTTTCCAAATTCTGAAATTATCTCAAAATCAGTCCACTTGTGCTTTTTTATCCCGATGCCCATGGAGCAGTTTTTACAATCAAACTCCATACTGTTTACACAGACAAAATCACCACTGAGTGCCTGCTCCCTGAGGTGCAAAGTTTATGTTCTTAGCAAGCTGATCTTGATTTCTTAAACAATTGGTTATTCATGTAGAATAAAGATTTACATGATACCATGAAAAAACAGCCTTGGAAGTAAAGGAAGTGTATCCTGGGCAATGCACATTGAGACAGTTGGGGACCTGGCTTTTATACACATTACCCTGTGGTTGAAAACAGCTCGGTTCTTATAACCTGTCTCCTGCTTGGGTCACCATCCCCAGGACAAGAACTCTAATTAATTATACCAAGTATTAACTAGAACTGATGCCCTCAATAAGTGTCCTGACACAGCTCTTTAACAATGCCTCTAATGCAACCATACAGCAGCCTCTCCTCCCACTTCCTCCTTCTCTACTGACCTCAGCCCAAGTCACGGCGTCTCTGGCACTCCGTCTTGTTCTGATCACTGGGACCACTTTTTCAAAGTATGAAAACTCCTCTGTTGCTTTCTGTCGACCATTTCTTACATTTCCTGGGTAAAAGAATAAAAAGGTAAAGAATAAAGGCAAAGAAGAATAAATGTGCATTTCAGTTTTCATGATTATGGGGCATTAAGCGAAAATGAAATTACATATATGGATACTTACCAAAAAAATAATAAAATAAAATAAATAAAATAAAATAAAATAAAATAAAAATAAATTAAAATAATAATATTAATAATATTTCCCATAGCTCATTTAGACATTAACAGGAGCATTCCAGTAATAGACTAGACGCTGATCCTGAAAAGAGGCTTATAAAGTAACTTTTAATTCCTTGGCAATCTATACTCAAGTTTGACACTGGGTTATGATAGACCCATGTATGGCGGTTTATTTCAGGGTGGTCGTCCTATAAAACCAATGGGCCATGACATTAATAGAGGGCACTACAGTCAGCGAAAGGTGCGAAAAATTGACATTTTAGCCTTGTTGTCAATATTTGGTTGGTAATTACATAATTTTACAAGTGACTTCAATCCCAAAAATCTCTGAATCAACCAACAATATTACTTTCAATAAGATAACTGATTTTGAAGGTTAAAGAACGATCTTTTCAAAATCTTAATTAAAACATAGTCTACTTTTTTAAACTACTGCGGCAAATTTACTATGTTGGTGGTGTTTGGGTGATCATGTTTCTTTATATATTGCACTGAGAGTAATACAATTTTCCCTGTCCATTAAAAGTTATATTTCTATCTGTCTTATGAAGTTACACTTGTATTACTTCAATATACTGCTGCACTTCAAACATCGTAAATAACAATTCTGGACCATCAAACCACACTTTTTCTTTAACAAAAATTAGCTTAAAATATGTTTATTTCATGAGTAAAGGCGTCGAGGTGCAGGCTAAACGATAGACTGCATATAACCAAATTTGCCATTTCTATCAAGACATATTTTTCATATAAGGTCATACTTGTGAAACTAATAACTGTCATTATGCTGCATTTCAAATTTTTAACACATGGGTTAAAAGCAGGTATTGTAGTTTTTTAAAGTGCTTTTTTGACTTATGCAGTGCGTAACTGTTCAATAAAACCATTAACAACATGAATACATATATCATTTAAGTCATTGCAATATCTGCAAAATATCATTATTTTCATCTTTATGGATATCTTCATTATTATCTAATACCTCTCATGTAAGATACAGATGAACATTCAGACATTCTATGGGTTAGGTCCATACTGCAGTCTTTGATAAATAATCGAGAAGCAACATGTTTTGTTCTGTCTCCATCAATTTTTTCCTCGATAATGTCACTGCTATCTGCTGCGGCTTGCACAAGATCACTTGGCATCATGTCATATGATTACACAACTCCATCCCCTTAGTTTCAGCAATTACTTCTTAAGAAAGTCTAGTTTCTATAACCTTCATAAAGTCCTACAGTGTAAGTGATGCAATTCAAAAGTTGATTAAGAATTTTTATTTATTTTTTATTTTTTTTAATTAATTTATTTATTTATTTTTTGGAAATGGTCATACGGTTCACGGTCATGACTACAACATATCTGCCGCAGTACTCTTTTGTCATTTCAAATAACCTGATAATGCTAATTTTCAAAAAAACCTTTTTAACAAACAAAGCCACTCTGCAAATTTGAAGATATGGTTTGGCACTTATGAGGTTTAGGAAACTCTTTTACATAATAAAATAGCAAGAATATTAAGTTGTCAATCTTTCTATGTGAAATGTACCTTTAATGTGAAAAGACATAAGTTAATTATCTTTCCACAAAGAAAAAACTTGCTTCCAATAATCAGACCATTTCTAGATTCAGAAAGCCATGTTTTATCATCTTCAAAATCTCATTGTACTAGTACCCATACGATTGCAATGTACATTCTAAAATGTTTTAAGATGAAAAACAATTACAATTTTGCAGTTTTTAAAAGGAAGTGGACTATTCAAATGCATTCATATTGTTATCAGCTTAAGTGATACTGCAAAGTGTGCACAGCATTCTTTACAAAAACTGTTTGTAAAAAAAATCAACAACAAGCCACACACTCTTTGTAAAGAGGAAGTTTTCATGTCATCAGTAGATAAAAACATCCACTCAGGCATGCTGAAACACTTAATCAGGCTCAAAGAGGCACACAAATACCCCTGATTGTATCTTTGGTACTCATTGTAGCCTTACTCCACCCTTCTTTATCCTATTATTTTCCACTGCTTATTTTTAACTGCATAGAATGGTACATTAAGGAAAGAAGAAAGGGGCTCTTGTTTTATTTTTTTCTCCAGTAGACTACTATCAGTATCATTATACATGTTTCTACTGAAGTTTGAAAACATAACAAAAGTAAGAGTAGATCTACATGTATCCTTTTCCCTTTTGTATTTTTTTCATAAGCCATAATAAAAGACAAGCATATTTCCTTAACTTAAATGTGAGTAAGAAAGCCTGCTGATACTTTACCACTGTATGGATACAAATGCAGCCTTTCCAGTAATTCAGGAGGCAATGTCCAGGTTTTTTTTCTTGAACTTGACTGAAGGGGTCACATACAACTGTGACCACAGACAGAACATATCAATTGTCAGAAACTAAATTGGGAAAATTGAATGAATCCTGCATGGACTAAACAGTCTAAATAGAAGGGCACTCCATCATAAAACATCAAACAGACCTCACACCAGGCAATTTTTAAATCACAGAACTCTTATCTTAGTAAAGTAGAAGTAGATCCTGATAAAAAAAAGTTACAGCTTAATGATATTCATGATTGTCTTCAAACAAAACAACTGCCTGACTAAAAAAAAGTGACATTCCATGACAGCTTCTTCATACACAGAGATAACAACTAACAAAGGAAATATATCAAATTTTTTTTAAAGTAAGAATATCACTGATGTCTATCCACCCTACTTTCATTCCTGTTGAATGCGATTTTTCTATACAGTGCCTATTAATGCCATGATACCTGTCTTCATAAAACACTGTATTCCTTCCTCCTCAAGTAAGATCAAAGACCAAAGAAATTTTCACAGCCACTTAATAACACACCCTAACAATTCAGTCCATGTCAACTAATATGTAAACTTTCATCTCCTGTTTATTACTGAAATATTTATGAGGACTTCCTCTGAAAACCCAGTTTTGAATATAAAACAACAATGCTTCAAAGAAAGTGTACATAAAACTTGCATGAAAAACATGTTAATATAAAAATTTGAGTTTCAAAACTTAATCTCGAATGTTGCTGATCTTTGCATCTCATTCTTTAGCCTGACTCCCTGACAGTAAAATGCAACACAGTATTCAAGTGATAAATTGACAATTTTCAAAAAATGAGTCAGACTGAAGATGATAATTTTCTTAGTCTACCAGTAGCATTGCACATTGAAGAGAATGAGAGAGAGAGAGCATGCAGCAAAATGTTATTGGGAGGCAGGTGCTTGTATAGGTGTGGAGAGCAACATATTTTATGATACAGTGAACAGATCCCCTGACATTTGTTGATAAGTATTTACAACCCTTAGTTCCTGCCTTCACCCAAGACTGTAAGGGTCAAAGGGGATTAGCATTACTACCCTGCCATTACTTATCACAATCAATATGCCTGGAGATGAACCACCTGGCCAGCAGTATGCAAACCACCAATTACAGAATGGGAAACCAAACAATCATAAAAAATATACCTCAAAATAAGATTACTGCTCACCAGTTACTAGTCTACTGTGCAGTTGTCACAAAAGTGCCACACAAGGCATTTTTGTCATAACAGCTCAATGTATCAATTAACAGAAAAATAGACTTTTAAACCTAATTGAATGTCCGTACTGTAAATCTTATGTAAAAGGAGCATTCCACTGAAATATAAAGTTAAAAGTAATAATTTTAAATCTTTTAACCATTTCCTTAGCCTTTTTTACGGATGGGGAAAATCAATGAAGTATCACTGAACCATAACTTCAAATCTATTCCCAAATTTAAATAAATTTCCAATCCTACTGTTCCCTATTAGTGGAATAACTATGGGAGTACAACCCCAGGCCTCTACCATGACTGCTGCAATCAATCCTGCCCAGTGACATTCAGTTCATGTGGTAGCTAATGTCATTCCTCAAGTGTAGGGCACTAAATGTCACCTCAAAGTAAAATAAAATAAATTTCAACAGCCTTCATTGGTCTTGAAGTTGATGAGAAAATGGGCATGTTCATGCCAAGGCAAATGTGCACGTTGGAGGATGGGAGAGGAAGGGGGCCAAGGGCGGGTGGGCCGTGAGGAGGGGGGGGGGGAGTGAAAGAAAGCACAGATCTTTAAACAGGTGAAAATGTGCAGCAGGTACCATGCCTAGGAACCTACATTCAAGACAAATTAATCAGAAGTTGTGAGCAAAAAGAAAAGCTACTCTGTACAGAAAAACTGCAATGCTGATAACAGGTTGTTTGGTATAAAAGAATCATAACACACCATTTTGTTGGGGTGCTTAAAACAAATTAAACTGAGCTTAATTGAAAGTCATGCCATGTAATCTACAACTTTCCCAGTGAGCTTATCTTATTTAATCAAATTTTCATATTCTGAACCAAAAATAAAAACACTAGATATATGCTAGTATATGCTTTTTGCCATGGCGCTAGACAGTCATGTTTAGTGCACTCAGTGCTCAAGAAATTAGGAACAATTCTATATTGACACGTATTTGAACTAAACTCCTGTGTTGTCAAGTCAATATTCACTATATATTGAATTAAGAGATAGATAAGACTACTATCATCAAACAGAAGCTTATGACGCACAGTGGCAAATAGGGTGGATTAAATTTCCTCTTTTATGTTCTATTTAGTGGCCAGGCAGGGCCCTCCCTGGTACAGTAGCAGCAAAGCAATTCTCACCTGACAACTGTGCAGTCTAATTAAATAATCACTTATCAGTCTGATTTACATTTAACAGAGCTATTACTGTACATCAAAGCACTTTGCCTAATGAGAACAGAATGGATAACATACACATCTCTCTTTCATATATACTAGTAATAGAAGCCAAATGGCATTCCTAACAACAATGGATATATATATATATATATATAGACAATGTTGTACACTATTTGTCCAGCATAATAACAAGTTCATTCAAAATCAACATAGCAAAAGTCATGCACCAAATATTAGAATAATGTACCCATTTAATGCCATCTACATCAAGATAAGAAGATAACACACAACTTCCACCTTTTACACCTGTAAACAAGGATGACATCTTAACCCGTGCCACACACAATGACAGCATGCATGAAGCTTGGCCCTGGACCAACTCTGGTGTACTATACCACACTCAGTGTGCACAGATGTACAGAGTGGTAGCAAGAGACTTCTTGCCACCAGACAAAATGTCAATAAGCACTTGCCTATTTAACCTTAGATGATACCCAACGCAAATGTTGTCATTGTGGAATTCTGCCACATTATTGCTTTAGGCTTCGTTCACATGCAATGTCTATTTTCTAAATTCTATTTTCTATTCGCGGCATGTGTTGTGATCACGGTCTGTGCCCTGAATATCCCGCGGCGTAATTACTGGCAGCGCAAGCCAGTTACTATAAGTTACTATAAGTAACTGTCTCGCGCTGCCAGTAATTACGAAAATAGACATTGCATGTGAACGAAGCCTTAAATAGGATGAGGATATTGGAAAATTGTCTTTATTTGTAATTTCATACTTGAACAATAATTTGTTCCCAAAATACCATCACTTTGCATTATAGCTGACCTTGCAACCATTACCAAAATGGAAAGTTTAACCTGCTGCTCTAAGTTGAGATTCAAAACAAGAATTAAGACAAACTGGCCATCTTTTATGCTTTATTCATAGAGAGAATACTACAAGCAATATCGAGAAAATTAACACTTCCCAGGCATGGAACCTCTATGTCTGTCAATTTCATCCTGCTTTACTGATCCACTGATACTCCAGCAAATCAATAAGCATGTTGACGGGGTAAATATATCATAAATACTGCATCCTATTAGAAAAGCAGCCAGGGATGTACAGTACCATCACATTTGTTGTTTACATTTTATCTTTAGATCTATATGGAAGAGTAGCCATTACATAAAGGTGCCAAATGTGTGAGAGGAAACTACTGTCTAGTGCACTTTAACGGTTATTTTTGCCCTGCCAATCCCTAATCAGTAGCGTCTGTAAAAATCACCACCATGATTCAGTTCGCTTATAAGCCATCTTTTCTTTGTAGACCAAGAGCATACCTGACAGTGATACAATACCACCAGAACTCAAAATATACACAACTGCCAGTTCACTAATGTAATATTTGCCTGAACTGCTCTTTAGCCTAACAGTTTTATGACCCCATTGCCTGGGTTAAATCCTAAGGCAAGGTTCTAGTGCTTTGTGTATTACCTGGCATAATGTCAGTATTACCTCAAGGGACAGGTAGACAGCATGCAGTGTTAGTTTATTTATGTTATGGGCAAGCACAATGGGACTGTATTTTTGATTAAAATATCAAAATATACCATAAATCTCATCTCCACATTTTATGGGGCTTGTGAGGGCCTAGAGACTAGCTGTGTACACAGGTAAAAACCATAGATACCCATCCTCTCTCACCTAATACTCAGTATATGCTCACCTATGTTTAATGAATATGATATGGGCTACAACATAAACCAGGCTACCAGTTACATAATTTCTGACATCTAATTCAATCAATATCATCCGATGTACCACCAACAGCAACATCTAACATGTTACTTCATTCTGTAGCCAGAGTTTAACTGTTTAGGGTCAATGCATGCTTGACCGATAGGAAAGATAAAACAGGGATGTCTAGATGCTTACTATTTTAGTTGAGAAATTAATATTCAGACAAGAATGGTTCTTTTAGTGTGTTTGAAAGCTAATGCTATAATGTACAACCAAAGAAGATGTTCATGCTAAAAAGTGATGCAAACCAGCATACCAATTTAAGCTCCCAAACATATATATACATTAAACTGTACATTTTTTAATGATTTTACTCTTCTGATATAGTCTAGTATAATACTCAGGGGCGGATCCAGAGTTATTTTCTGACAGTCTTCCAATTTATCTTTGTTGATCCATCCTCCATTTTTGACCGTCTTCCGACAGAAAAAAATAGATAACCGTCAATGTAAACTTGAAAATCTGACCATCTTCCGGAAGACCCAGAAACTTGTTTATTAAAAGAAATATTTGTTGAATTGAACAAAGGATAAGGCAACATTTCAAATAAGTAGTCAACAAAAATTATCACTTCCTATAGCAATCTATCTTTTACTAATAAACAGACCTTTGGTTACTTTTCATAGCCAAAACTGCAACGGACATCCTCAACCTCATATGTTACAGAAGTTTGAATCAACAAGAGATTGATTAACTAAGTATTCCGATTGATGCATCCCACATCCTTAAGAATTCTATACCTTATCCCATCCCAATATATTAAACATCCTCTATGACATCATGGTTTTTAGTTTTTCTTCTTATCTGTTATCTTTCCGACTAATAGTTTTGCACAAGATGCTTATTATAACTAGGGTCCTTTTAAAAACTCCTGGTGATTGCATCTTTTAGCATAACACATATTACTCTGTTAACATATCATGCAAACCTCAATCATTGCAAAATAAACAGGTATCTCTTTGAATATGTATTTCTCTACTGATCTCCCTTTTTTTTTACTATCTGGCCCTGAACTAGACTCAAGAACAGTTGTAAGGGAAGCAACTCCTTAGGATGTCCTGGGTTTTGAAGTACAGTGGAATATACAAAGTGGCAAGTGTAGTAGCTTCCTAATTGTTATGACTCACTTTACAGCAATAAAAATCCATTGATATAAAAAAATTAAAAATATGAATATTGCACCTTCATCATAACAGTCAAAAAGACATACAAAAGAAAGACAGGCAAAAAGTAAAAATGTTATTTTCAAATATTTACCAAAAATTACTTTGAAAATTTCAACATACAGATACAATTAACACAGTCAAAATTATTTTCAAGCAAATTCTCAATTTTCAATGAGCAGACCTTTTATTATGACCTGGAGGAAAGAAACTTCTCTTCCTGTCCATGAGACTTATCTTTAGCCACACACTCACTGATATTACCTAGGGGCAAAACAACCACAAAGAAACCCAGGAAGTGCTCAATAAAATAGTTGACAAATTTGGATTAAACATTGCTAATCAAAATGCTGTTAAGTTGTTAAAGCAGCTTGTATTTTTCAACCCCTGCTGGGGCTGTAACCTTTATGGCATTTTCTTTGTATTTCTGAAAGATGTAGAAAGCGTATGCCAGTATACCACAATTAGTATTATTATTATAATTATTATGCAGTTTTATCAATTTAAAAAGTTATCAATGTTCTAAAGTAAAGGGACCTTTATGTAATACTTTAAAATTTTTACCATCTCCAGGCCACAGCACAGCTTTCATTCATGAACTCTGTTTTATTAGCCAATCATTCTTAATGAAAAACATGTTAAATACACCTATAGGTTCTGCTTGAGAAGACTTGAAATAAATAGAAAAGGAACAGTATTTCCCCTGTTGCATTCCCAGTGTGATCATCCCCTAAAACCAATACACACATTCAAATCAGAAATCAGATCCTTGGATCACTGTAATCAGAATTTAAAACCTTATCCAATTTTCAATAAATTGTTTTAAAAATTGGCAGCACTGGAACCTCTGTTAAGATATACATCAAATGAAGAACATTTTGCTATGAAGTTATGAAGATATGAAGTACAATTCACATAATGAAAATATAACAATGACTTGATCAATCATTTAAATTCTATCTCGAAAAGCATTATATCAAATAAGGTGTTTAATCCTGACATTTCAGATGGGCAATGGGAAAAGGCCTTTAAACCAGTCATACTAGTAAGAGCAAATGTCAAGCTACACCTGAATAACCTTACTCATTTAACATGTTGACAAAAAAGTACTGATTCATCTAACTGCATCCACCCCCTGGCACCGTTAACAGTCAACTACACCGCAATAACAAATGCTCTATCTGAGTCAGTGGCAATATCTGTCGTTCAAATTATTCAGAATAATTTACGTGATTTTCTTTGAATGTTGCCTTTTGACAGTAATAATTACGAAACGGATTTGATTGCAAAATTATGTGCACATATCCTAATTTATTCTTACCTTCACTAACATCGCAATGGCTTCTATGGTATAAAAGTTTAAGAACCGCCACACAGCATATCCACTTCCATCCCCAGCCCATCTTTCAGTGTCTGCCCGACCTGACCCACTTCCTCAAAATATATGCAATTTTAAGAGGGCGCGCTTCAAGACAAGGCATATCTATGTCCTAGTTTCTGAAGCTCATCACTTCCTTGTTACATCAGTTGAATTATTAGTTGTTTTAGATATAAAATCATTTACAATTATAAAAAAGTGCATTGGAATGTGAATTTAACATTTTTTAATGAGCATAGCGTTTGGCTTTTCTTGGTTACTGCTCCAACCTGTCGAGATAGTAGTGTAGTACAAGGAACTTCTTACAAAAAGAAACGTGTCACTCATTATCATTTCGAGCAGCTTTAAACTTAAAGGACTTTTCCTTGATGGTGGTGCGAAACCATATTCTTCACATGGTTTATTTCACTGCTAATGTTATCGGAATCAGTTGAGGTATATTATCATTTATTATCAAATAGCCGATCATGTGTGACGCTGATAACCGAACTTGAAGTTGGAACCCTCTGAAACAGACGACGTTTGGTAAATGAGAGCGAAAATTAACATGAGGAGTGACAATAATGGGATATGAGGTATGCACACGAAAGAAAGTGCGACTAGAAAACTGTATGCTATTCTGGATTGCGTATTTCGACTCTATTTCTGGCCATAGTTATCAACCGACATTATGATCCTGATTATATTAAATTGATACGATAGTTGCTACTTAAGCTTCTTGTCACGATCGACATACAATTTATGTAATTATTATAATTGGCACTCGTAAAGGGGATAGCAACTGGTATTGCTCTCTAGTCTAGGACCATGGAGTCCAAAATTTCTGAAATCAAGAGTGAGTTAAATCACCATATTTAAATTTATTTTTCTCTATTAGGTATTGTTGATCACAATTTAATTCTTACATTTTTATCAGATAGTATACACTTTTTACTCCATTGATTCTTGTTTGATGAATATAACATTATTTCAACCAATTTAGACACTGCATACATATTATATTTTATACAAACAAAATTTGAAAATTACTTCTTTTTTCAGACTCAGAAGAAGACAGTTTGACAAGGGTGGAACACAAGTCAGATGAAGGAGAAGCAGAAGTGATGCCATATTCTTTGCAAAGTTCTCTGCTGCCTCTGGGCCTTTGTTATGGCTCTCTGGCACTATTTACATCTATCCTCCACAATGTTTTCTTGTTGTACCACATAGAAACATTTGTGTCAATTTACAAAATTGACAGGACATCTTTCTGGATTGGAGAAACAGTTTTTCTGATCTGGAACTCCTTCAATGATCCTCTCTTTGGATGGATAAGTGATCGCAAATATTTATCACAGAAGGAAGGAAGTCATTGTCCCGACATTGTTCTCAGACGCTTGCAGGCTCTCACATGGAATGGACCATTGTTTGGACTATCTTTCATGGTGTTTTGGGTTTCTTGGCACTTTCCTTCACTTCAGTTTGTCATATGTTTGTGCCTTTATGATGGGTTTCTGACTATGGTGGACTTACACCATTCAGCCCTCTTAGCTGATCTGGCAATATCTGCAGACACCAGAACAAGACTGAACTCTTATTGCTCAGTTTTCAGTACTTTAGGCTCTTTCTCAGTGTTTATGTCTTACATGATGTGGGACAAGGACACTTTGACATCTTTTCAACTGTTTTGTGCTGCACTTACAGTATTTTCTATATGTGGGTTCCTGATGAGCACAAGAGTAATGAGAAAAGTATACACCAAAGCTGCCAAACAAGGGGTTTTAGAAACAGAAAAAGACAGGTACTAGGTTACATTAAATTGACAAACTTTAAATTAAAAAAAATAAAGTAACATGATACTTACATTTAGCATTAGGTTTGGAAAATAGAATGATAGATTGAATGCCTTTATCATCGTCATAATTTATGGAAGAAAACATTTAAATATTTTTTCCAAATTATGATTAGTATGGCTCAATGTAATATTCTAGTGATGAAGATGAAGAAAATGCAGAATGGAACCAACACACATCAACTATAAAGGACTATGTGACGCAGCTGTCTAAGCATCGGAATTTTATGTGGTTTTCACTTATGAACTTGATCCAGGTACAGTATGTATACATGCAGGTATATTTTATCATTTTGATTTTTTTCGATTGGAAGTATGATAAGTATTTGTAGTAAAAAATGTTATAGAATTTTTTGAGGATATTTAAATATATATTTTTTTGTTTCCTTACTTAATTAGCTGGATTGTGCCTGAGTGCACGGTTGCATTCATGAATAGATAAAAACATAATGTTTATGATTAATTTGAAAATTTTCCTATTTTAGGTATTTCACTGCCATTTCAACAGCAATTTTTTCCCCATTTTCTTGGAAAATTTACTTGGTGATGCTATATCTCCTCCTACTGCTTCCATGTTACTTGGTAAGAAGAATTATCCACACACTATCTTTCCTATCTTATGATATTGATTAATATCAAATGGTTAATATCAGAAATATAATGAGGATATATTGTACAACAGATTTAATTGATTTGGCAAATGAATTGATCTTTGGTAAGACTTCAAAGTAAATTTCAACAGTATTTAACTTACGCAGAAGTTGTTATATCTAAAAATGAATTACATTATGTCAAAAATATTCATGTTAAATATGTTACTGTTTATTGACTTTTTATATTATAATTTTAAATGTATTTTTAGGTCTGTCATTTGTTGCACCACATATAAATAACCTGTACTTTTTGAGCCTGTGTAGAAAATATGGAGTTTACAGAGTTATTCAGCTGCTGTTTGCCATCAAACTTGGTTTGAGTGTGGTCATGTTGGGCCTTGGAAGACACCACATATGGGTACTCTGTGTATACATAGCCAGGTAAGTGGTATACATTTAGAATCCAAAATTTGTGAAAAGCAACAGTGACTTTTTAGAGAAAATGGAAACTGCCCTTTACAAGTATTGTTTAAAATGAATGCATTACCTCACTTGCATTATAAGATCAAAGGGCACAAGCTTAGTGTTCTGAATCTCGCCTTCAGAAAATTAAAAAGAGAAGAAAAAGAACTTGGATACAAAGTATTTGCAAATATATTTTGATCATACTGTATTCCTTTTATTGGGGATTAAGGGAGCTTGATTTTATCAATTGTTTGCTGATTGTAGTAACATGAACGGATTAATCTACATGGAAAAATAGTCAATTAGGTCTATTTTTAGATTGAAAAGTTTCACTTGACTTGACTCTGTCATTAACATTTTCCTTCCAGTGCAGTTATTTTGTTCTGTGATTGCATTCTGCATCATAGTCAGTTTCCTGCAATATAGTCAAATTAACCTTTTCCTAATGCTAAAGAAATAAATGGCATAAATAAGTTATTACTGTAACAGTTGTAATTGACACAAACATTTTAGTGTATAGCTTATAGATATGTGAAAATGTCAGGTGTTCTTTAAAATTTTTTCTTTTATTTTAAGTAATCGCATATTCACTGAAGGGACCTGTAAGCTGCTGAACCTAGTCATTAGTGATCTGGTTGACGAAGACTTTGTACTACACAACAGAAACCAGGCAGTGTCAGCTCTCATGTTTGGAACTGCAGCCCTGGTGTCTAAGCCTGGACAGACTTTAGCCCCACTTATTGGAACCTGGCTGTTGTCAGTGCAGACAGGTAAACATAGTCCTTATTTGTATTGAACAATAATTTTTATGCTTGGCAACAACTTATGGTTAACTTAGTGTTTCAATTTGGTTTACTTGTAGTTGTACATGTACCTTTGACATGCCTCTAAAACGTTTTTAAAAATTTGCAACTAGCCAGACAGGTTATAAGTCCAGTAGGAAGTAGCTTAAAGATTTAGTATGGTGTTTTTTGCAAGGGTTAAATTGATGTGAAAATTCCTGAGATCTGTGCAGTCGTTGTGTGATATATTTGGTGAATATTTTGGTAATTATGTCAGCTCATTTTGACACTGATGCTGATTATCTAATCTGTTTAACATATATAACTACAATAATACAGGTACTTCTGATAGATGTGTTGACCTTCTTTTATCAAAAAAAAAAAAAATTTATCATAAAAATAAAATTGATGCAACCATTAAGTTACTGATATGCTTTGAAACTGGCTTTTATTATCAGTTATTTGTTTATAATGTATTGTAATAATTGTGAAATGCAAAGAATTAATGAAAAAAGCAAAGATAAAGGTATAATTAACACATTAAAAAAGATCTTATAAGTCATTTTTATTTTTAGATATCCTGTACAGCTACTTATATTTCCCAATTCTTACTTTTAAACTGATAAAACCCCTCATAAAAGAAACATATTTTAATATTTCCTTCAGCAATGTCAGAAAGAATCATGATTAATTTAGAACTAAGTTATGGTACACAACCATCAAATTCAACTACAAGAACAGATCAAACAATGATACCTAACTAGCTTTTTTCTACAGTAAAATTAACATTTGAGTGATAATTCCGTATAGGATACCTTATTTGAGTGATAACCCCATATAGGATCATGCAGTCAGTGACATTTGTGGCATTGCTTGATTTTCCCCATATTTTCAGGTCATGATATATTCCAGTCTGGTAATGAAGGTGGTTCAATCAAGTTGAACATGAAAACCATGCCTGAACATGAAAAGGAGCTCCAGCGTCAAGGCTGTTTCACCATACTTGTGTATATCCCTATAGTATGTGCAATACTTCAGCTGCTGGCGTGGTCAAGATTTAAACTGCGTGGAAGACGATTGAGAATGATTAAGTCCATGAGGGATGGAGTTGAGACACATAAGGTTTAGCTTACTGCTAAAGTCAATTTTTGGTGCTAAATTCATTTTAACAGGTGTTTCTGTATTTGAAAATATCAAGTGCTTTGGAAGTTATCCAATTTCCATTTATCTATTTCTTGAACTTGGGTCATTCCTTGGGCAATAATTTTGTTGTCATTATAAACAACTTTATTTATTTATTAGACATCAGATTTTTTTAGGGATAAGTAAAGTCCCATTTGTGTTAATACTCGCCTTCTACTTAAAAGTTCTTGAGTAAAATGTTTATGTTATGTTGCCAAAAGAAAAAATCTAGTATAGCTGGAGAGGTGTGACATTCATGGTATTTTAAAATAAAAATGCAGTTAAACACTATATTTTTAATTTATTTTAATAACTATTATAATTTCGTTTTTTTTTTTTTTTAATTAATTAGAAGGGTGAGGAAATTTCATTGGTTTATTCTTACAGTGTCAAATATTCAGTTTAATCTCGCCTTAGACAAGTTTTGATTATAAAATTGATAAAGCTCAGTCTTCAAAATGGTATATCATTTGAAAGCTGAGCTTTTAGCATGATAACAATGTTTTTGTTGTTTTCATATTTCATGATTTTTACATTTTAACTTTGTTGTCAAATAGTTCGACACTACATGTGAACATATCTTTAAAGATGACCATTTTTTCTTGAGCAGAGGTATGCATTAGCTTGGTAGTTGGATCATATATAGTAATTATTTAACACAAGCTGAAATATTTTCCATACGGTTAGCTTCTGTCACCATCCAACCATGAATAGGGATCGGGGGGGGGGGGGGGGGGGGGGGGGGGGGGGGGGGGAGGTTGCTCTACCTGACATTTATAAGAGGGTCCTGGTTTCTATACCTCCAAGCAGTCGGTGAGTAATGTCACAGGTCAGTATGAAGGCCTATGTTAAGGTTGGCCGCAAGCTAACGGTAAGGAAAATATTTCAGCTTGTGTTAAATAATAACTATATAAGATATGTAATCCTCGTTAATGTGTAACATTACATTTTTTTAAGCCAAAAGGTTAACTGAAACACAAGCCAATAACTAAAATTTGAGGGTTTTTCATCTCTTTAAGTTTTAATAAGTAATAATCTTTTCTTGATATGAAATGGATAAAAATAGAATCTAGATCAAACTTCAGTTTCTGTAAGGAAAGCCATGAGTGATCTCCTGGTTGCCTTCTCAGAAGAACCCATTATAGTCTAGAAATGTTGAAATACAACAAATTACCACTTAATTTTCTATGTGGGAGTAATGTAATATTGAATTTTACAAAGCACAGTCATACATGTATATTATTGATGATCCCACATTTCAAGTGCCATTTTGGAGATGGAAAATTTTCTCAGAGCACTACCCCATTGGTTGCCTCATTCACAAAAAGTGCATCTTTATTGGATTGACATGGAATATGTTTAATGTACCATGGGTGTAATTTTGTCTTATAGTTTGTTTGTGATTTTTGTGCCAAGACATCAATTTGAAAGTGGTCGAAATAATGAATTGAAATAAATCGAGTAAATCTATAATATATTGAAACTTAAGTACAGATATATATCTATATATATCTATATATATATATCTATATATATATATATATATATTTCCTGTCAGTTGTATTGTAAAATGTAAACTGTAAAAGTCAAAATATTGGGGACCAATTGTGCTCTATCTGTGACCAGATTTCAAAGCTGTGATAAACATTGCCCTAAAAAATGGCTCATGCTACTGCTCTCTAATATCACATGTGGGCCTTGTTTACTTTCAGATCTATATAAAATGTTGCAATAATTAGCTGGAAATATTTATCTAGAAAAGTGTAGTTCTAAGTTGAATTGGGCTCTGTTCACAACCAAATTGAGCCACAGCTCAAGTATGACGTGCACTTGAAAGCATTCCACGTAATCTACTACCAGATTCCTGGCCTCCCACATGCTGCGTCCCTGCAGGCATTAAGTGGTATGCCTTCAAGTGGGTCTCGCCATATTTGGGCCATGGCTTATTTAGGCCCCGCTCAACTCGGTTGTGAAAAGAGGCTTAGATTTATCAATCATGCAAGTAAGGTATTTATTCAGAAGTCAAAAATTGTTGTATAATGTTTATGCATCTATAAGAGATATATTAAGTGCAACTGCTGTTAATGTGAGAACTACATTTATTCACATTAATTTTGAAAAGTAAAATAATGACTTTGTACAATAAAATATACATTAGAGAAATAAAAGTCACTTACAAAGTAAAAATTTCATGAAAAGATATAAATCATAATGTTAGCCCTGTACTGTTTGAAGGGTTATAACTTGATGTTATACATGGTCCAATACCTAGTCTTGATGAAATAAAAACGTATTCAGTTTATTTGTGATAAATTTGTGTAGCATTTGTTTAAATGGCCGGTGTCGGGCTCTCATTTGCTGTCATCCAAAATGGATCTTATTGCTTTCGTATGCATGTGACACAATACACAATTTCACATGATTTAAATAGTTAAATTTACAGTATTCATGACACAAGTGAAAGTTTTCTCTGGCTATTTTTTTCAGTCCGTGTCGAAAATACATATATCACTGTGATGTGTTGGTCATCTGTGAAAATTCCTTTGAAATCTCTGGAGCTTGGCTTTGTGGAATAACAGGATATACATCATCCCCAGGGACGCCCATGACTATATGCATGTGGTTGATATCCTTTTCTGCTTTGTGAGAGTCCAGGCTTGTAAAAGATGTAATTTCATACTCCCTGCCAAATGGTGTTCTGAAATTACAGAAAATCTTGAAAAGCTTATTTTTATAACGTGGAATGCAAAGGTCCTAAAACATGAATGCTAGAAGGTGGAGAAGATTCTCAATGAAAGATACTAAAATTTATAGAAAAATTAACTTAAATAGCATTTTTATTGACATTTTTCAGTTTCATTGTGAAACATTCAATTTATAATAATAATCTAGCACAATTTACAAATGCTATTGTGCACAACTGATCATATGTTACATAAACTTACAAAAAGAATGTGAAACTCACTTAAGCAAGAAGTCGCTTTCCACACATAAAGCATTATTTGTCTTACAATGGACGATGACTACTTTCTTATTTGCCTAAAATGAAAAAGGAAAGAAGTACTTAAGTAAAAAATCAATTTCTCTGGTAAAAAATACAATCTATTAGTGGGTAGCACACCTCTGAAATGTTAAATAGCATTAAGTATTTGTGTAGTTAACATAACTGCTAAATCTATACTTGGCAGACCACACTTTAATTTAATATTTTCATTTTATCTATTTCAATTTTTATTGACAGCTCTGAAATCAACTGCTGACTCGTGTGTAGCAATTATGTAAATATTGATATTACTTCTCTACTGTATACAACTTGGTGAAAGTTATGATCAAACGATTACACATTTTCTGATTAATCTGTGTTTGAGAATGTAGAAAAATTATAATCTTAAAAGACATTTTTCAATACAGCTGGATGACAGTATGCATATGAAAGTTGGAAAGACCAATTCTCTTACAATCTTGAATAATGATAGTAAAAAATCATAAAAATCTATGGATGTCATTAATCAAAAGATAAATGTGTAATTAAAATATTTCATGACAGGAAATAAAGTACTCACATGTACTGGTGTAAGTGCATATTCCATCCGTAACTGTGGGTTAAATGGTAAAACCATCCACTGAGTCAGGTAGGATGCCTCTGGTACGAGACAGACTTCCTGGTGTCGAGAACGTTTGGCACTGTTTTGAAAGGTTGCTCTATCGCTGAATAACAGCAACTGAAAAAAAATCAAAATGTGACTTTCATTCATTGTGTATTATGTTATTATTAAATCCCTATATTTACATTAGTTAAATGCTGCACTCTGCATGCTTCATTTGCATAGAGTGCATAGAAAGTGAAGTGAGCATTACTACATTTACCTCCTGTTTTCACCCCTGTTTGTTTGTTTGTTTGTTTGTTTGTCTGTCTGTCTGTCTGTCTATCATCAACATAACTCTAAAAGTTATGGACCGATTTTGCTGAAATTTTCAGGAACTGTCAGAAGTGGGCCAAAGAACAGATGATTAGTTTTTGGTGGTGATCTGGTTCAATAATCAATCAATAATAATCAAAAAGTGCTGCCTTGGCAGAGCTCTGCGCTCTCGGAGTGCTTTTCTAGTTACCTCCACCAAGGAGGTTATGTTTTCACCCCTGTTTGTCAGTTTGTTTGTCTGTCATCAACATAACTCTAAAAGTAATGGACCGATTTTGTTGAAATTTTCAGGAACTGTCAGAAGTGGGCCAAGGAAGAGATGATTAGTTTTTGATGGTGATCTGGATCAATAATCAATCAGTAATCAATAATCAAATATCAATCATCAACATAACTCAAAAAGTTATGGACCGATTTTGATTAAATTTTCAGGGTAGGTCAGAAATGGGTTAACTTAGAAGTGATTAGTTTTTGGTGGTGATCTGGATCAATAATAAATCAATATCAATAATTTAAAAAAATTGCTGCCTTGGCGGAGGTCTGCACTCTCGGAGTGCTTTTCTAGTTTGTTTGTTTGTTTGTATTTCTGTCATCAACATAACTCAAAATGTTATGGACCGATTTTGATGAAATTTTCAGGAACTGTAAGAAGTAGGCCAAGGAACTGATGATTTGTTTTTGGTGGTGATCCAGATCAATAATCAATCAATAATTATCAAAAAATGCTGCCTTGGCAGAGGTCTGCGCTCTCGGAGTGCTTTAATTTCTAGTATTTATTCTAAATATGTATAATTTTATACACCCCATATAGTTTCTCCACTTCACTTACTACACGCTCGAGGTTCAAATGAAGCATATACAGTAGAGTGCGTAGGAAGTGAAGTGGAGAAACTATATTTAAGGTGTATAAAATCTGCTGGACATAAAAAGTAAACATTAACAGACTAAGAGCACATTTCTACATGTATGACACTAGTTAAATTTTCAATTTTAATTGATTCCTTGATTATTTTCTCATAAAAAAATAGGTTAAAAGCAATATTTTTTCTCAGATACAAACTGACTAGGGTGACAGGTCTTTTCAACAGAATTATCTATTACTTATTCTAAAATACTATGTAGATATTTCAACAGAATTGTCTATTACTTATTCTAAAATACTATGTAGATATTTCATTACATCACAAAAATGTGTAGAAATAAGGAGGTGTAGAAGGTATGATTTTGAAATAATGTTTTAATGACTTACATCTCCTCCTTTGTCTGGTGTTGTTTTCAGATGGAATGGTTGATTGTACATTAAAGGGGTCTCATTGGGTGTACCATCAATGCTAAAAAGAAAAGAATTGAATTTACTAATCAGTCAATTTGAAGTTATTTCTCATTTTCAATTTAATTGTTTATCTGTAAAAAAACTCTCTTCATTTAGTGACTTGTCATGTCAGATTGTCCTAAGACTATCCATCAACAAAAAGAAACTATTCATCAAATTAATTCAGTTGAAAAACTTACCTGGTGATGACAAATGCATTTCTGACACAAGGTTCCAACATTCTTGACCCTGACACACCACATGGGCCTTCAATCTTGTTGGCTTCATACATCTTGCTTTCAGACATATTGGCACAAATTGCAGAATCTCCTCTAGGATCAACTCCAGAAGAGTACTTGGTTTTGTCTTCAGCTCCTTTGTTCATTATCATCACCACATCTCCAAAATGGACAAATCCATCTCTTGAAATGCTCAGATCAACCTGGAAGAGAGAATATATAAAGAAAAATATAGATCTCTCTCTCTCTCTCTCTCTCTCTCTCTCTCTCTCTCTCTCTCTCTCTCTCTCTCTCTCTCTATATATATATATATATATATATATATATATATATATATAATTGTGAAATAATATTATGTGACATATTTCTTGTTAAACTAATGTTTTCTCATTCAACATGATAATATATCAAAGTTCACCATGAATTCTACACTTTTTGTTAAATTATATGTGTTTCAGGGATACTTTATTAGATTATTTTTGTTAAGATAACAAGTGAAAAAAGAATTATATACCATTTTCTTATCATAACATCAACAAATTATATTACCTTTTTGAGAATGTTTTCATATAATCGGTGTGTCTTTTGGATAAGTAATTCACCTTTAGCGCGTTTTTCTAGAAAATCTTTCAGTGTATCCTGGAATTAAATGAATAAAATTAAAGCACATGTGCTTCACCTATATGCATATTTAAACTGAAATTGGAGAGTATGTACGAAGTTTAGAATCCATATACTCATTTAGAAATTAAAGTTTCATGTGTATTTACTAAATCTCTCTGATAAGTCAAAAACCTGGTTAAATTAGCCATTATTTTATCTGGCTATTAAATAATGGCTAATAAATCAACTGTTTCTTACTGTCTATTCATAAATGAACTAGCTATCTATCAGTGCTCATACTGTGCCAGTAGTACTAGTATTTAGAGCTGCATGTATAGACAGAAATGCACTCTTGTATTTTAATACAATTTTATTACGAGGGATGATATTAAAATACCATTCCTGCAAAAAATGACAAAAGAAAAGAAACATACTGTTCCTTAAATATTATAATATAAAATCTCAAAATCCACATGTCTCACACATTCACAGGTACCCTAAAAGTAGTAAAACTGGAAAGGGTGGACGTACATGTACATGTACTGTAAATCAATGAAGAACTTTTTCAAATGTCCATACCTCTTCCAACTGTATATCCTCATTCCAGTTGCCTACTCTAACAGAAGGATTGTAAGTTCGAACGCTCATTTTGTCCCTGGTCACTTTAATATCTTGATTTCCTTCGGATTTCGTGTGGAACTTTTAAAATGTGCTTCTCCACGGCAAAATGTGCACTTGCTCTGTTCTGTTGTCAATAGCGACTTAATGTAAATACACAAGACTCGCGCAAACGTATTATTATGGGTAACCATTGGCTGGAGGTGATGCATGAGTATCACAAAGTCATGTAATCTTTGTAGATTATTACCTTAATATATATAGCATTTTGGGTAGTTTCATATACACCTCATAAAATAAAATACTTTATATTACATATTTTAAATTCATACCGTTTCTAGAAACAAATAACGCTAAAGCCGAATCTATCTTATTTAGCACAGTACGGTTCGTCATGATTATCGCCCAAAATTTCCGGCTGCTGACGTCAGAAGATTTGCGACGGCCATATTGGACGTGTTTGGATAAGTATCTGTTATTTTTCCCCTTTAGTTTAGAGACTCATTTGCAACGTCTGTGATTATATGCAATGTCAACATTAGTCCAGAGGTCTACTGGCCTAGTCCAGCGACGAAACGTCGCCTCCTCCGGTGCAGAGGGTGGCGGCAGTGAATCACGGGATGATGTAGAAAAAGTGCGAAAAAATGAGGAGGAGGAAGACGACCACGATTCAAAAGAAGCGAGACTGACTTTAATGGAAGAAGTGCTACTACTTGGATTAAAAGACAGAGAGGTAACAGATGCTCGGGATACAAAGAATTAACGAACGCGATTGACTTTTTAGTTCTGAATGTTTGAGATACCCGTCAGTACGATCAGAAAAAGAATTAATAAATGTAGCTCAGACTAATAAGTAATATTATAATAATTCTACCATTTTTACACACGATCCCATTCATTTATATGTGAAATAGCATTGGGTATCCATTTCCAGAATGAAGTCAACTTGGGAGATTGTTACCAAAAGCAGAAATAATAATTGAGTAAGGAAAAGTTCCGTAGATGAAGCACGCAGTGTCCACTGTTTTTTTCCTTTCTGCAGGCGCTGCCAGTAGTATCAATGAAAAATGATAAATTAATCATGTATTTTAACAATTTTATTTATCTTTTTTAATCTTTAGGGATACACATCTTTTTGGAATGATTGTATTTCATCAGGATTGAGAGGATGTATTCTCATCGAACTTGCTTTAAGAGGAAGAATACAGCTTGAACAAACTGGGATGCGGCGTCGTAGCTTAGGGACTAGAAAAGTTATATACAAAAGTGATACACCTACTGGAGATGTTTTGTTGGACGAAGCTTTAAAGCACATCAAAGAAACCAACCCCCCAGAAAACGTGCAAAGTTGGATAGAATACTTAAGTGGTACGTCTAAGTCATTTGATTTGTGTTATTGACTAATACATTATTCATTTCATCTTGACATGGCATTCTGCATGCTGACAAATATTCAATACTTTCACATGATGCAATTTGTGAGGTCTACTTCATACTATGAATGATTGTAGTAGGTGTCGTAGATTGGGTTCTTTTTATTCTGGATTTAAAATTAACATTTATATGTCTGCTTGTCACTTTTATATATATGTGGATATATGAAGATATATACATGCATACACTGCATTAACATACAACCAACTGATGCTGGTAGATAAATTATGTATATACATTTTGTGTTGCATTTTTGCTGTATTTCTAATGTCCTATTGCCATTCCAGGTGAGACATGGAATCCTTTAAAGCTTAAGTATCAGCTGAGAAATGTCCGTGAAAGACTTGCAAAGAATCTAGTGGAAAAGGGAGTTTGTTCTACAGAGAAACAGAATTTCCTCCTCTTCGACATGACCACACACCCCCTTACAGATTCTGTAATCAAACAGAAGTTAATTAAGAGAGTGCAAGATTCAGTTCTCAGTCGCTGGACCAATGACCCACAGCGCATGGACAAGAGAGTTTTGTCACTTATATATCTTGCACACTCTTCAGATGTCCTGGAGAATGCATTTGCACCTTTGTCAGATGATGATTATGAGGTCGCCATGAAAAGAGTGCGGGATTTGTTGGACTTGGATTTTGAAAAAGAAAGCATGAATGAAGGCACAAATGAACTGATGTGGGCAGTTATATCAGCTTTTACCAAGTGAACTTTTAACAGTCATACTTGTCAGGGTGCCTGTCTATTGTGGAGAGACCAAAGGGATATAACATAAGACAAATATATAATGCTTGGGATTTTCTTTAGTACGACAAAAGGAGTTCATGTGGTGTTTGTCAATACTATATGTTTGTTTATGCCAGTGAGGGGTACACTGAGTAATGGACTATTTTATGTTTTGGTGAGGATGTCACTGCTGGACAGAATGATAGCTACAGAATTTATCTTATCCTTATAAATGTGTGGAGGTATCCAGCTATCTGACCAGTTATTCTTTACGATATGGGATTTTATTCTCTGTCAGTCAGACTGACTTACATTAATATATACAGGCGATAAATTTCACCTTTGTCAATTTTATTTCTTTCATTGGGAATAAGTATTCATACTACATTTAGTATAGCACTAGACCGAAGATTTAATATTTTGTTTTCTGAAGATGTAAACCTTAATTCTACGACAAGATGGTGGTATTTTTAGCAATTGTTTATACATATTATTTCTTTTATAGTTGATGTAAACTTGTAAATGGGTCTCTTTCTTCTACTGAATTACATCATTACTTTTCTAATGTTTCAAGTTTAACCAGAATGCAATTTGTCCGTGTTTAGTAGCTTCATTATGAACCATGTAAGTGTGGCATTGACATGTCACCTCAAGTAATTAAAACATTCCTTGTTAAAATGCTCTAAATTGTTCGCAAATAAACTTCCCAGTGAATCTATTTGATTTACTGTCTGAATTGTGTAGATTAACAACCAAGAGGTGTCCAGCTGAAGTGTGATTAAATGTGCCTGTGGTTAATGTTTTGGATGCATTTAATATGGAAAGCAAGAACAAAATTTGATGCATGTTTCTTATTTAGCTGAGTGCATCTCAGTTTCCACTGTTTTATCATTTATTCAAACTGCATTTGTTTTATGCTAAATTAAAAAGATTTATATGAGCCAGAATATCAAGCGAAGATAAATGATGATTTTGTAGCTAAAGTTGGTGCAATTCTGGACTAGTTTAAAAGAAAATTCGATTTGTTAATATGCAGATTCTGTGTAGTAATGTATGACAGAGGAGAGTCACACATTACAATATAGTGGACATACAAAGTGATGTTCTTTTTGTAAATAGCCATGGCTTATACATATTGGGGAAATAAAGATGGGTTTTACAGGGTACCATGTGTTTATGTGATAAAATCGAGCATAATTTTAGGCCTAAAACTGAATTAGATGACGAGGGATATGTAAATCGTCCTTACTACTAGATTAGCAATGGACATTAATGCAGGAAGTTGCATCACCCCATTCAAAACAAAGTTTTTCCTTTATGAATATCCCATAATTTCTATCAGTTCTTATATGGTGACCATTATTCACAAAGTTCAGTGCTGCTCTAATAGGGAACTTTTGGCTGGAATGTATATTTATTATAATTTCTTTTATTATTATTTTGATGAAATCATATAGATCATCTAACCACCTGTTTTTGTCTACATCATCCTTGGGGGAAAGTCATGTTACAAGGAAAACTAAACTGGAAACTTGTGCCTTTACACATCTTTACGTAACAAGTTTGGGTAAAGATTTGAATTTTGGACCTGGTTTCATAAATCCATCTGAAGCCAGTTGTTTCTTGTCTATAGATTTAGCTGAACCTGGTCACATGCAATCTGTTCCTAATAACTAGAATTTCTACAGCCTTATCTCTGTTTACCATTTTTGCTGGAATTTCTTACTGACAGATCCTTTGCTCATCTCTTGTTTGCATGCTTGATAGAAGCAGTTGGATAATGATGGGTTAACCTTTACCTGGACGATGAATTGTAATGGTCATGAGCCTTCATTTAATTTAGTGGGCTCATGAGGGCGGAAGTAAAAAGACTAAGGCTTGCAAGGTATATTTGGTAGTTTATTGTTACAATAGCAATCATGGGAAATAAAACAATTTCAGTCCCTAGTTGTCTTTACCTGTGTAATTTGGCATCATACTCATAATTTTTCATTGCAGATGGGAACTGAGTTCATTGTTATGTGTGATAAGAACCTTGTGAACAAACATTCAAGTCAAATTTGAAAACCAGCTCATTGACCATCAAACTTTGACTTAAAGCCAATTTTTTTTCTTTAGAAGCATGTTGCTTACCATGGTAATATACCCCACATTAAAATAGTTCAAGTATGATTAACATATTATGTGGATCTAGGGGTGGCTTGACATGTAATTATAAATCTACTGTTACCAGGCACAAGGTGTTTCAGAACCTTCTTCATTTTAGGGATCCAGCCTTGAATAGAATGGGAACAGGACACAGGCCAACTCTAAAAGATCATTTTGACATGAGAGAAAATATTACTTGTCAACTTCTTTTTGCCATCATTGAGAACCATGTCAAAACAGTACCCTCTTTTTTTTTTTTTTTTTTTTTTTTTTGCTGTTTATTGTTTAGAACAAAAATTAGTCCAGTTGTGTTAACTTGTGCAGATATCCTAGGATTACCTTCTTCTATGATGCTTGATAATGTTTCATTATTGAAAACTTCCATTCTTCCAGCCGCTTTGTCTATCAAAGGAATTATATCACTTTGCTATTGGCCTTTTCATTGCATTGTCTCCTCTATTGACATCATGTAAGCTATTGTCATTGGCTCACGACAACTGCTATGCATGGGACAGATCTCATAAGACAATTAAAATTATATAAAATGTGACAAGGTCTTCTATTATTGCACTGGGTGTTATTTATTCAATTTCATGAAATATCTATTTGAAGATAAGGTCCCAATGTTTAACAAAACTTATTTGGTCTTTTTATTGTGATATACAAAGATATTCAGAATGATAATTGAAATAAAAATGTAAAATGAAAGTAAATTTTGATGAGCAGAGATTCCAAATGCTGCAGACTTTTTTTGTGGAAAAAGCAGTCACACTTAATGAGGGCAATGTATACATGGCACTTCATTAAATTCACCAATAGACAGCTCAATGCTAACTTAAAATTACCATAAATTTTAAAAATCATCCTCATTTGATACCTTTCAATCTTTTTAAATAGCAAAATGAGAAAAGATAAATTCAGAATGCGATTATCAAACAGAAGAATCTTTTTTACTTATGCTTTCAAGACATTTTGCTTCCTTGTGTAATTTGAACCTAGACAATGTTGTCACGTTGCATTTCATATGTTATACAGAAAGAGACAGTGCCTTGGCACTCAACTGTTGATCATGAGAATCTCAATTTTCACTTTAGAGAACCTAGATGTGCATATGTATCTAACACAATTCTCAAAAATATTTGCACTAAAATTAGCTGTGCATACCAGAAAATATATGATCTTTTTCTTTGCCAAAATCCAGTAAACTTTCTTTTAAAGGAAATCTATTAGTTCATGAGAATGGTTAAAAAATTGTCAGATTACAAGTTAGAGATATTCACTGCTAGAATAGTGGCCTATGCGGCAATAAAACAAAAGTATTATAGCTATGGTAAACACATAACAGGATGCATATAAATTTTCTAACAAATTTATTAAATAAAATAAATTAGTTTCTGCCCAGCTTAAATGCTGCTTTAAGTAAAAGGCTTGACATTAGGCTGGATATATTATTTTGCAAACTGTAACATCTAGTTTGATAACAATATAACGACAACAGCCCTGTACAAAAAATGAAAAACTCGATGAATTTTAATCATTAACATGGATATACGTAAATGTGAACTTTTTGCCTCCATACATATTGTCAGTTGGCTTGGATAAATATATTTAATGAAATGTGCACATGTGAAAGCAGTTACTTTTCTTACACAATGAAATTTTGTAAACGATAACAAGAACTGACTGATATATTGTAAAACCTTTATATACCACTTTCATTACTCCAACATATCACTCAACAGAATAAAAGAATAATATATGAGAAATCTTCAGACAGCTAAAAATTACCACAGTGACTGTTGTAGCATGTTTCTCTGCTACTGCATACTTACAGCAGGTGCTCATAAAGGCCCAAAAATGTTAAAACTTTAGTCTTTATAATCATGTACATTAAGGAGATAAACTTAATATGCACAATATATTTCAATGTTGCTGTTAAACCAGTTCAGGTTTACAAGACTTGTAGGAACAATTTTTCTGCTAGCATTCCAATAACATTTTACCCACAACCACAATCTTAGCAATATCACTGAATACTCCTTTGCAGCCATCTTATGGCTTCCACAAAGAAAAGGCAAAAGGTTGTCTTAAATTTATTACAATTACAAACTGAAGCCAGAATGGATGGTTTTATACACCATCATTTGCTCACAACAGGTCAGCCTACACTTAATTGAGCCAATAAAAAATAAATAGTACAAAAAAAGATTAACTGTTACAAATGGGTATTTGATACAGTAAAAGAATAGAGGTGCTTTTAGTTTTCTTTTTTCTTCAACATGTCAACATATTGAATGTGTTATGAAGTCAATATTCTACAATGTAACTTAAGACTTTTGGAATGATAAAATCTAAATATATCACTTTGAAGAGCTAACTTCTATTACATGTGTTCCAAATTTAATATTAGTTGATATAAAATCAGCCCAGTTCAGTGCAGTTCAACACAATATGAAAAAAGGGCTTTCCAAACATCTAAGAACATTAAAGTTATTTGTTTATCATGTTATTATGGTTATAAAACATTCCAAAAGTGTCACAAAAAGTGTAGCAGTAGAAAAAAATTAACATTACATTCATTGGCTCATTGTGTCATAAGGACTTTTGCACTGTGTACAGCTTGTGCAGATAGACGTTTTTTAACAACTACTATACTCTCACTGATGTGCATACATACATAAATAGGTCCACTATTGTAAAGAAGCATCATGCATGTGTTCTAAATACACCACAACTCTGTGAACCATGTGGGATGTTGAGAATGTGCCTTCTCATTAACTTTGTATTCATTTTCTTTTGATTTGTAAGGTGACCTTTCCTTCTGGTAAGGACTTGAGCATATTCCATGCTTGATAATGTGTCATTTTAGTCAAGTTTTTGCCATTGATTGTCCTCAATTCATCACCTGTCCTAAGAACTCCACTTCTCTCAGCTGATCCACCTGAAATCAATGACGGTATATTAGCTTTATCTGAAGTTATCTGCAACATTTCAACAACAAACACAGAAGCCATCTCTTTCCTGCATAAATATTTAAAAAAATTTTTTTAATATTATAAGAAAGTTCTAAAAACTTTTAAAAATATACAAAAAAAAACAAGAAATTAACAAAATATTCACCAGTAAAGGTATATTCAATGTAATAGCTAATTCCTTATCATGGTATAATACATTAAGACCCAAACATGCAAAGCCAAGACTGTCTTTCAACAGCCACACTTTCATGTCATTTGTTGTTACATAATAAAATTATTTAATTTTTTCTAAAAGAATGGAATATATTATGCTTAATCCATACATAACATCTAAAAGGGGTGTAAATGTTTAGGCCCTACATACAAAAATAAATGTATTTCATACCACACTTTAGCATAAGTAAAATCCCAATGTAAAAGTTTTTTTCTTAATCTGTAACATAAACTGATCTATTTATAAAAAGAATATAAGTTTCTATTGAATTGTAAATAATTTGGCAGTTTTTTTGTTTGTTTGTTTGTTTGTTTATTAAGGTTATTGTACCTTTGAAAATCCTTTTTACAGTGATTGGCCTATCCCCCAATGGGGAATCTTTGCCACCCTCTAAACAGAAGCCCAAGCCAGTAACACCTTTGGTCATTTCAACTTCAATCAAGCTATCTGACAACCCAGGCTCTGAATGAAACAAAATAAAACGTATAAAATAAACCAAGAAGCAAAAATGTACTGATCCTCTTCATAATGTACAGTTGAAGACGAGGTCTACTTAAAATGACTGAGAATAGAATTTGGAACCACCATGATTCTTAATCCAAATCATATCTCTTAATCCAAAAGGACAAAATATGCCACAATATAAAGAGGATACCTTCATGAAATCATCAGATAAACTGAACATGCATTTAAAGGCATCAGCAGAAGATATGAATAATTCAAGCAAAGTGCATCAATTTTTAAAACAAAAGCAGAACGGAAAAGATCAATAATAATAATAATTCACAGAATCAGACATTTAAATAAAATTTGCTTTCAGAATTTCTAAAACAGATTATTAGTGATTATCAGAAATGTGTTACCATTTCTGTTTTGAGACCGTGTAAATAACTAAAATCTGTTCTGATATATGAGGATAGATTCAGACAATTATTTATCTTAAAAGCTAGTAATGAACTCCACATATTCCCCATTTTGCTAAAATGCACTATGATAAAATAAAAGGTACAGTGATAAACATCAAATATTTACCCTCTTTTTTAACTTCCATTGTATTATCCAACTCCCCTTTAAAATCTTCTCCTGTTCTGGAAAGGACCAATACCAATGGCTGCTTGTGGGTGCGTAACAGGCGCTGTGCTTCTGTGACACCAACATTGATCAAGCGTTTGCCACTTATGGACAGTAAATGATCACCTTTCTGAATGCGGCCATCTTCATCAGCAAGACTGTGTGGAGTTACATGATCCACCTGCATACGGCAAAACAATCAGGGAGATATATTCAGGAGTATTTTATTTTATACAAAGCATTAAGATATAAAAAAATTCTTGAATACATATGTTCACTGAATGGGCAACTTGATAAACATTAGCAAGTTACAAACTGTAATACCTCCTGGTGGGGTATACAAATACAACACTCTTTCTACTTCTATGTTAGGGATAAGTACTTAAGTTATCAGAGAAAAAAGAATGCCAAAAAAAAAGGAAAACCACAAGTTTCCTATTAAGTGAAAACATCCTAAATGGTGGGAAAAAAAGACATCCACCAACTCACCAACAGTCCTCCAGCTCCATCCACAGCAGTTAACTGGACACCCAGCAGCTGCCCTATCTCCCTGTGTAACACACACACAATGATGTGGTTGTCATCAGGGGCTCCTGCCTCATCCAAGGACTGGTTGGCATCTTCCAGTAGCGACTGCAGTTCTTCTGCTGGTATCTGACTACAGATGGACACATCAGATAAATTAGATGGAGATCTCCTCATGGGATCGCCTTGCTGGGACACAGAGGCCAGATCATACTCACTCAAGTTTGATGCAATAGACCAGCTTCTTTTACTCCTAGCTGTATTCATACTAAGACTGTCACTGTAGCTACTGCTTGGTGACAGCAGAGCCAGTCTCGATATTGTGCTCCCTTTTCTGCTCAGATCCACATCAGATTTTACCATGGTTGGAAACTGATCATCAAGATTTGTTTCTACATCCACCAGAGGAACTCCAGGTAAAACCTTAGAACTTGCGAAACTGTCTGTTTCAATAATACTGTTGGGTCTACTTCCAATGAAGAAAATTTTTGATTCGTCTTCTGATTCATCTGAAGACTCCATTTGTGTGGGATAGTCAGTAGTTTCCAATGCAGGGGGTGGACAAGATGGAAGGGGCGGTGAGGACATAGGCAGAGGAGGAGGTGAATCTGAACTCTCTCTGGATGTTGGTGGAGATTTTTGATAACTCAAAAGGACAGGAGTGCGCTCAGTCTTAAATTCATTATTTCCAGCAGAAGTCTGTTGGCTTGGCTTGTCGACATGGGAATTATGTCCATGTCCATTTTTATCAGCTGTCTGCTTGCCTTCTTTATGTGATGGAAATGGAGTAAACTTTTTCAGTGGCTTTAAAATGGGCATGGTTGAAGTATTATGGGATTCTTTAGTTCCTGTTTTTTCTGGAATAACAGTTGGTTCTTTTCTTTTAGCTGCAGGTATGTCCGCAACTGCCTCCTTCTGCTGGGATGTACTGCCTAATTTATCAGATGCTTGACTTTGGAATTTCAGATTTTCAGAAGAATGTTGCACTATTTTTCTGGGCAATTCAGGGGTATCTTCATAAAGTGTTGTAAATGGTCCAGTTTTCTTTTTGGCTTCACCTGACTCAGTATTGTTGCAAGTAATGGAATCCTCTGAATTGGTTATGTTTTCAGTTTTCAGCTGTTTATCCACAAAAGCTTGCAACCTGTCAAAACTTGGTGACAAACTTTTTATATGGTTTGGGCTTTTTTCTGGACTTTTGCTGGGTGATTTCACTGGACTGTACAGTATCTGAGTAAATGGTTTGGGCTCTTGTTTTGGTGATACCTCCTGCCTTGGACTTGTCTTGTAGAAAGTGGGTCCTTCTTCGCCCTCTGGTGGCAATCTTGGATATTCTGGAACAGGGCTTTCTGAAGTATCAGAACTACTCACGCTACTAGAGTCTGATAATGACTTGTGAACATATTGTTTCCCTAATGGGGACTGCCTTTCCAGTAACTTTTGCAAAGGTGTTGAGGAATTTTCTTTTGTTGGCGATATGTTCCTCACATGCTCCTTGTTCTCTGAGAATTTTTCCTTTTTCTGCAGCACTATGGGTTTGTGAGATGTAACTGTGATCCCTGCTTGCTGTGTTATATCTGTTTTAACTCCTAGAGGGGAAGTGGATTCTGTCCTTGTAGACACCTGCTCTTTATCTTGATGGCCAACTGGCACTTTTAGTTCAACTTCAGATATTGTGTTTATAGACCCTGAAAGTAAATTTCAATTTGTTATATGCTCCTCTTGAAAAACAATTTCGGGATCTACTACAAATGGTGATGATTCCTGTTATGGACCATCAAAATATACCACATGAATATTATGGTGTTCCTCAGTAAACAGGTGGTGGCTAGTACTGAAATACCCATTTTCAGGATATCCCATATAAAGAAAACTTGCCTTGAGGCGAGAATCAGCACAAACTACACCATAAATTATCATGAAGTATATGTCTTATAGTAGTATAATATAGCTGCCACCCCTATCATATCAATTACACATACCTTCTTCTGCTTTGGCAGCTAAGAATACAAGACGAATGATCCCTCTGGGCAAGAACTTTAACAACTGCTCTAGCTTTGTAGTCGACTGTCCAGCAGTGCTTTGACCATTCACTGACAGTAAAATGTCCCCAGTTCTGAAATGGACAGTCACAAAATATCATAGTTCAAAAGCCTACTAAAAAACAATACATAAAGCAATATTATTATATAATGTCAAAGTATTTCATCAGAGAGAGACTAAAACAGAGACTAAAAAGTTAATCATTTAATTGTATAACTTTCACAATATAGGTGATTTTATTTATAAATTGAAAACAAAACACATATCTTCTATGCATTGTGTCATGCCTTAAATTGCATGAAACAGAATATAAAACTAAATGTATTTGATAGTGATGCTGAAACGCAATGTACTAATCACAGGCTCTTAAACTCAAACTAATCTTCTTTTTCTAAATATCCCTTTATACTTTAGTCAACATTAAAAACATGCTAACTTCCATCCCAATATGCAATACAATCCCAATACATACTAGGTTTGACTGCTAAACACAAGTAAAATTCTTTCAACAACTTCACAAGTACAACAAAACAGCAAGAAGTGTCAGTTTACTTTTGAATACTAGTAATGTGAAACCATCAATCATATGTCCCAATCTTATTCCACTTATGATAATATGATTTATTGACAGTTCTTTATATGCAAATATATAAATGAATAAATTGTGTAAATCTGCACAGAACTATATGTGTAAGATATTTACACAACATAAAAACACCTTGCTATCACTAGTTATATAATCTACTAGAAGTGCTACTAATTAAGTGTTTATGTCCAATTTTATGTGGATGTTCATTTTAGTTCTAACAGAGTGGAAGTAAAAAGGCTGTTCTCCCTTGATGTCAGAAAAAGGAAGAACAGCAGTCTCAAGGTTAAACTCACCTTATCTGTCCATTTTTTCCAATAGGTCCTGTTTTCTGAATTTCAGTAACCACAGCTTTACCGTCTGGGTTGACTTCTACTTTCAGTCCTAATCCAAGAATACCTGAAAGAAAAATGGCATCTGTCAGAGTCTAGACCAATCCTATGCTATTCAGGCCAACTTACATATACTATTGAGCAAGGGTTAAACGTGGCTTAAAAAAGTGCTTGAACACCTTAGGGGTTATTCAGCATAATTTGTCACCGTATCTCCAATCATTATCAAATCTATTTTCTGTAGCAAGATTACAAGTATATTAAGTGAACTTCTTCGCTTAAGTTCAATTCCAGGCTGCTAAGTCAACATATTTCTCAGTTCTCTTTGATATACATTTTTCAATCTTTGATAGTTTGTTAACCATACTAATCTTTAATATGAAAGTCAATTATCCAACTCTTTCACTAGATAAAAAAACCCTTATCCTATATTCACATCAAACTGCCAAACCTTGATGCACTTCCTGGTACACAAATGTCAAGCATTTTTACAGAAATTTCCATAATTTATAAATACAGCTGCTGGTCAATCTACACTACAGCTCTTGTGATTACATTAAATTTTATTCCAAATGATTCCTTTTTACATCAACCATCCACCTATCTTAAGTTAACATATCCTGTTATATTTCAAAATGTCCTTTCCTAAATGAAATATTCATTAAACGAAGCAGACCTTGAGTAAACCTTACTTGATCTCTGTCTCTTGCTAATATATTGCACATATGATATCATATCTACCTTAAATGTGTCGCCATAAGCCCTCAGTTTTCACCAAAACAGCATGACCCAACTCTGATATTTGATGTGAAACTTATTATACTGACATGTTTGTACGGTAAGATTGTTATTCCAATAGCAAAAAAGGAATTTGATTGATAACATCTGCAACATTCATCAGCCATCCTACTTTGCACAATACATTTGTTATTGATCTTAAAAATTATCACAAAAAGCTTACCTCCATAATAATATGCATGACCTAGCTACTACACCAATGCCATAAAACCCTACCTGCTGTCTATGTATAATAATTCTCTCAATATGGAGATACAATTGTCATATTCCCATAGATTCATGTGTCAATGTCCCAAGGGCAGAGTGACTACGCGTTTACCAAGAGTATGCATAAACCATAAACCATAAAAATTATCCACATAGGTATTATAGTCGAGAATAAAAACACCATGATGCTGGTTTTCCCTTCAAGTTAAGTTGCACTATCTTAAACTGGATGAGGTAAGCTTAATTCAAAGGAAGCAATTCTAACCATATTATGAAGCTGTCACATAGTTCACTTCACCCCACCTGTCCCCGGCTGTGTACTTCTCTCTTTTATACACTTCAACTGATAACAATGCAGAAGAAAAATGCAAGGCATTCGTGACTTCCGTGGAGAGAATGTAATCTCATTCCAGAAAAAAATTGATACCTCTCTCAATTGAAGTGATTCTTAAATACCTTCTGCCACTTTGTGTGTGTGTGAGTGTGCGTTTTTTTTTTTTTTTCTTTTTTGAGAGAGATAATATTTTGATATATAACACTAATACATGTGCATCAAATTTTGTTTTTCTTTGAGGCAGTATTTTGACACACACCATGCTTAGATCTGCACGAAAATACTGATAAGTATCAGGATGCTTTCAAACATGCCACTTCAAGTACAAGTTATTCAGTTCACTGACGTCTTAAAAACTTAGATGGTTAAGATATGAAACACTATTTATTTGAATTTATTAATACATGCCATATTTAGTGTCTTTTTGAACAATTCACAATCCATAGTCATTTTATAGCAACTTGTTCAAGTGTCACAAACAAAAAGACCTGCTTCTGCGTAACAGATTTGTAAAGCAATGGTTTTTGCTAAACAATTTTTTTATATGAAAGTATACATGTGGCACAAAAGCACACTAATCTCACAACTGCTCTGATAAGTTAACTACATGTCAGAATCAATTCAAACTCAAAAATACAATGCTCACATTAAGTGCCTTGCTTTTAGGGTAATTTCCTACTATAGACAAAGTTTAAAATTTACTCACACAGTTCACTGTAACAAATTTAAAGACACCTTTTCCTAAGCATCACTAAATGTCTTATCAATTATTTAATTCAGATATATTCAAAATGACCCCTGCATAACTGACAGTTTCCCATATTTTTAAACTAAAAGTCTATACAATTATCAGGCAGAAAATGATAACTCTTGCTTTTTGTTGAATAATCATGCCATAAAACCCTAATCTGTTTTAGAAACACTTTAGAAGCCATATTTCAGCTGAGTACTCTATAAAGTCATCAGGCATTTTCAGAAACTTCATAAGTATTTTAGTGCTGGTAAATTAAATGAGATTACTAATTTGGGACAATAATTATAAAGCCAGATAAAAATATGTACTTAAAGGTTACTCGATATGGAATTTAAAACTGCAAAGCTAACATCAGTTGTACAGATTACATATACAAGAAACACATACTGCTATAAAGCAACATCAAGGCAAAAGTAATTTCATTAAGTACATTTCACTGAACAGTTTATATATTCAGACAAGGAATTTCTTTAAGAGTACATCATAAATCTGAAAGTTTTTAAAGATTGTTACCTTTCAGGACATCAATCTGAAAAGCTTGGTCGGGTGATCTTTTTTGGAATACCACTGGCTGGATGGCACTCTTTTCACTCCATTTTCTTGCAGAGGTGGTCCAAGCTGGTGTTGATCTGACAGATGCTGCACCAGTAGTTGGTTGAAAACTGAGAGGCTTAGCTTTCAGTAAAGCTGGCTTGGGGTCAGATTTTACTTCAGAATCAGATGGCTGTTCTGGCCATTTGGAACTTCCTTCCTGTGATTTTCTCTGGGCTAAATACCCACTTAAAGTCAGTGGCCTTTTCAGTTGCAGTGGCTTTACCAGAGGCATAGTAATTGGTTGTGCAGAAGTTTTGCCTTCTTCAGAATCTGTCGTATTTGAAGCAGACGCCATTTCTACTAGGGGCTGCTCTGCTTGTTCTATGACCTCTTCTTTAGTCATTGAGGCTGGGTGGAAAAGTTTGGAATCAAAGTCTAAGTCATAGTTAAATTGTGTCCCAGTTTGATCTTGTTGCTCTGTGTTTGTCACTTGTTGTTTTTGTAAGAGGGTTTCCCATTGCTTGGAGTAGTCAGATTCAGTTTTGTCCTGATTTTCAGTTTCGGAGTCAAAATCCAAGATGTCACCTTCTGTAAATTTGTTTTCCATCCCTTCATGAAAAAATTCAATGGTTTCTTCTTGAGACTCAACAGACATTTCTGTCAAAAGAGGAAAGCGAAATTTGCTTGCTTCATTTTCAACATTCCAATTTTGGCATGTTATATCATCACTAGCATTAATTATATTAAATGTATTATCTGGGCCAGTGTCATGTATATCAGTTAATAGTTCACTTGCATCATGCAATGCACTCTTTGGTTTTTCATTAAAAGAATCTGGGGGAGGGATGATCATTTCCAAGACTTGTGGATCTTGTTCTTTTGGATTTACAATAAATTCAACAGGAGGAGGACCTGAACTGGGAAGTGGCGGGATATAGTCATCTGAGTCACTGTCACTATTAGATCCAGCAGTTATTTCCGTGGCACTTTCAGGGAGAAAGGTAGAATTATTCAAGTCAGTCGTGTTGCTAATCATGGCAGTAGACACTTTTTGGGTTGGTTGGTCAGTATTTATTACCACAGGTATTTGGTCTTCGTTATAATCCTGTTGCTTAACTTCTTTTATTAGTTCTAATATGCTTTTCTTGCTGTTTGGGGACGATTTTTGTTTATTGCTCTCAGATGTTGCAGTTACTTCCTCTGGGGAAGCTATATCACTTGCCATTGAACAGTTTGTTCCTTTCAAACCAGCACCCTGTTTGTCAGCAGTATGTCTTGAATCAAACTCATCATAGTTTGACAACTCTTCAGTTTCATCTTCCTCTGTGACTTCACTGAGTGTCAGTGGCTCACTTACTTCAAAATGGGGAAGACCGTGACGAGGGAGAGATTCAAGAGAGAAGTCATCCGACATTTCAATGACTCTGTCCCCAATGTCCGTAAGTCCATCGACTTCACTTTCTTCAGTGTCCATCTGCTCCATTTCCAGTAAGTGATCATACAAACTACTGCTGTCATCTGAGAATTCTTCCATAGTTTTGAATTCTTGTCCCTTGTGAAACCCCTTTTCACAAGAAGGATCTCTTTTTTGTGATACAGTATTTGTAATTAAGATTTCACTCTCAGGTTTTTGACTTTCCTGGCATGAGTGATGGGATGATGGAGTGAGATTTTCAAGATCAAACTCCTTTTCAAGCCTCTCAAAAGGGCTGATGAGTTTGTGATGAAAGTTAGATATTGGGGTTAGTGTTCCAGGAACAGGAGAACCTATTGTATCAAATGCATCTTCTTCTTCTGCATTAGCAAGTTTTGTAATGTCTTCTATTGTTTCTTTACTTTGCTCTTTATCAAAATCATCATAATAGGTGCTACTTTGTGGGAGATCATTTGGATCATAATCCTTAGCATCTTTGACCAAAGTTTTATCTTGTGACTCCTCATCATCTCCTTCCTTACCTAAATGCATGCATTCAGTCTGAGATTCATCCTCTGAGCTGATGTCCAAAATGTCATCAATATTTGTTGCCAAGACACCTTTCTCTCCATCTGGGACCTGATTCTGTTCAGATGTGACACATGTATAAGAATCTTTTTGCAATGGAGTTTGGCAGTCTTCACCTTGCTTTGCTTTCACAGCTGCACCAAAAGGCGTAATGGAGATAGGAGCTACAAACACTTCTCTGACTTCCTCATCACTGTCTGAATCACGGCTGGTGTAAATAACACTTGACAGCATTTTTGTACCTTGAATACTTTCCCTATCTGCCCCTTTTTTCCAACTTGTAGACTGGACCTTGAACTGGCTGTCATCATGTAGATCACATTTTGACGAATCTGTGGAGACGTCTTCCACATTTTCTCCATTCCCAAAGTTGTCCCTCAACAATGATAGCTTTACCTTTGTTTGAGCAAAGACAACACTGTGGTGTGGCTGATCCTGCATGGCTGGTGACAAGTCTTCCAACTGCAGGGCATCTATGGACCTGTCTTCTGCTCCTACCACCTCCAAGTTCTTATGTGATTCTGCACCTGCGTTTTCTGAAGTATCTGGGTTTTTTGTTGTCATTGTGACATTGATGTCCATTGAAGGACAGAGATTGACTTGCCTTAATACTTTCAGGGTGACTTCACCATAAGCATCATTGAGAGCATCCATGCATTCTGACTGTGTGAGTCCTTTCAGTGATATGCTGTTGCATGACACCAGCCTATCCCCCTCTCTCGGTTCACCTTTCTCTGCACACACACCGCTAGGCAGGACCCTTTTGACCTGTTAACAGAAGTAAGAAATCACAAGTGTGTCAATATTTTTCCATCGTGTGTACCCTTTCTAAACCTTCACACCTGTTAACTTTCTTAGTGCCACTTCCTATGACAACAATTACCTTGGCAGGCTATTGTTGTCAGACAGTCTCATTCTTACAACAACTACAGGAAAAATAATAGAAAGTATTGTATGGGAACTGTAATGCTTAAGGACAAAAACATCATTTGATGATGAAAAGTTATCTTTAGTAAACATGCATTATTATTTTTATGAAAGTTAAGATGTATTTCAATATAAAATCATCACAAAATTTACAAAATTTCCAACTGACTTATTTAAAACTGAATGTCATAACTACATGTAGTCATGGTCAATACATTTATCAAATAAAAGAGAAACATGTCGTCTATCCTACACCTGAAGTATAATTTCAGTTGTAATCCTCTCACTAAAGTCCTATCACATTTTAAATAAGCCAAATAATGAGGTCCCTACCTGACAGTATTCTCTGGTGGATCCATAACTTGGTACAATACTAATACCTAGACAGTCTTTGGGCCCCCTGTAGACATTGATACTGAGTAGAACATAGCCTTTGGGAATTTTCAAACCTTCCTCAACTGCTCCATCATCAGAATCATAGAACTGATTCTCTTCCATGGACTGAATAGATGACAGGTCAGAATCTCGGTGGCCAATCCTGAGAGCATCAACAGATTCTGTGTCACTCTCTGTGAATTCACTCCCAGAATCGCCTGGTTTTAAGATGTCATCGGATTCACTAGAGATGAATTGTTTTTCTACCCCACGTTTTATTGTCAGCATAACACGCAATGGAATTTCTTGAAAGTATGTAATGGCTTCAGAATGAGTCATGTTTCTCAAAGATCGTCCGTTCACTTGTAAAATTTCATCTCCTGGGCATAAACCTTTCTCACTTCCTGAGGCCCGCTCAGCAGCACCCCCTGGTATCACATTCTTCACAAACACCCCTTTATTCAAAGAGCTTTCATCTGGAGCATCTTCAAAATGAAGTCCCATGCCCAATTTTTCACCAGGCAGACGGTGAAGCATTAACACTTCAACTTTTCTGTCATCCTCGTCAGATTCTGATTCAGTCTCTGTCTCTGTCTCAGATGAATCTTCATCAGAGCATTCCCCATACATGCTGCCAAAATAATTTGCCTGCCTGGTCACATTATGCATATCTTCATAACAATTACCCTGTCGTTTAAGTTCTGCATCATTTTCTTCTGTTTGAGATAAATTCTTATGCTTCATATCTCTTAAAATTTCCTTATTGGTTACATGCTTGATATCCCCATCCCTTTTGTCAAAGTCCTCTTGTGTCAGGGTGCCCCTCCTTGCTGTGTGCCCACCATAGTCCCCATCACTGAGGTCTGAATCAACAATTTCTGTAGCAGCACCTGGAGTAGATTCTCGTGAATCTGGATTTTGAGGTACATTAACTTTTTTGTGAGGGGACACCAAAAGGTTGGAAGTTTGTCCATGTTCAGGATTTGTTTGCTGATCAATTTTTTGACCAACTGGTTTAACATTGCTTTGGTCACTCAAATGAGAACTGTTTTGGGGTTCATCTGTCTGGTGAACATCTACTTCAGTAAATATTACTTCTTTTTCCTGGTACTTAATATCTGCAGGTGCTTGAAGTGGAGATTTTGTTCCATCAGCAGTTGCATGGACAGATGCTATAGCAAAGATTGCACTTTTTGCGGATAAACTTGGGCGTGACCTGAACATGTCGTCCTCCTCCCCCGATGGTGGCACAATGGAAGATGGAGACTGAAAGAAGAAAGGGTACCTCACATTGTTGCCTTTACTATTGGAGATTATCAAGAACCTTTGTTCAAACCAAAGTCTTTCTTTAATAGCCTTTATTATTATTTTTTTTTATTTTAAAAGAAACATTCAACTCAGATCTTGAAAACCTTACCTGTCCACCCTGTTCTTCTTTGGGTGCTTCACTGACTGCTACCTCATACAAAGAGTCTGAAATGATAATAAAACTCACTAAAACATAACCAACACAATATGTACTCAAACTAAGTGTAGCAAAACGAGTAGCTTTCCATAACAAAATGAAAAAGAGCCCCTTTTCCAAGTCCATAATCTCTACTTGTTATAAGAAACATTTCTAAGTGATCATTAAAAACCCCACCAATATGTAATTTCTAATTTGAAAGTAGAACCTAAATTAATCAGTAGAACACAATCATCAGTCATCTCTTTGCATCAAATATTCATTTAATATTACAACTACTAACAACAGACCAAACACACATGACCCTCCACTAATGACATCTTAGCATCAATCAATACAGGGAATGTCATGTTTTTCCTTTTTATTGCAACTATATAAAAAAAATTCCTTGAATTTTGAACATAACTGAAGTTTGATACAAGACAACAATGCACATTTTTTTCAGACAAGGAGAAATAAGCAAGGTGAATATTTCTTTTTTTGACTGAATACAAAACACCCAGTCAAGACCAGACATTCAAACACCATGTACGATAAAAACAAAACAAAAATATTCACTCCATTCCATAAAATAACTGACAACGAGGTTAATAAATTGTTCAGGATTTGAATATCAATTCTGGTTGCAGAGGTTAAATACAACATGAATACAAGACTTGACATTTTCAAAACATAACTGTCTTGTAATTCACAGCATGCATTTGGTGTTCAGCTGAGGAACAATCATTGATTAAGCAGATTTTCATAATTTATCATTAATCCAACCCTCAATCCACCATTTTTATACTTCTGTAATTAAAAATCTCCACACCAAATAGTGAGTGATAAGATGCCTTATTCTCATGCAATCAATTTTTTTTACCACTATTATCCAAAACCACGAGATCCAGATATATTTTGGTACAAACTACAACAACGAAATCCACATCAACAAGGTTGTGAACACCAAGATATATGTATTACCACATCAACAAATACTGAGACAACTACCCCTTCACTTTCTCAACTTCATAGGGTAATAAATGTGTGATTGAAGAGTTTTTTATCAGTTTTTGTTAACCCTGTACCACAACCAGTTCTACTATACCTTACAGGATGCAGCGACAGACAATCTACATTGAGGGTTACTAGTCATAATAATGAATACAAGGTTCAATACGTACTTACTACACACGTTACCTCCACGCGTCTGACCTGAACAAAGAACAGTCAAGTACATGAAAACTAAAACAAGTGCCTAAAGAGTAACAGAACCAAACACATTTTAGCATCACAGCTAGTGTCAGTGCACAGGTTTCCACAATTAAACACATGCAAATGGACAAAGTTGAAGACGCACATTATTCTGCACATAAAGCTAACGACATACATGGAAAGGCTTGAAGATTGACAGTGCTAACATTCTTGTTAATCTTGTAACTAAAAACAATATTTTGTAAACACAGTTAACATTTACTAATCTCATAAAAAAAATTCATATCAACAAACAGACTGTAACAGATAAATTTCACATTAATTAATTTAAAAAAAAAAAAAGCAAGCATACAGTAACTTATTGGCAGTTGCATACAGATCTAATCACCATACCTCACCTGCTAACCCAACCAGAGGACAATTACATTTGTCTCAATCCTGGAATACCTGCACTGTCCACTATGATACATTGGGCTAACCCCAATCAATACATACTTTATGGCCCCAATCAATATTCCCTTAATCTCCCAAAACAGAAGTATGGCACCAGGAACAATTGATGTATTGTAATAACATATTGATTACTGCATTCCCTGCTTCACTTTGATAATTAGTGCATACTGAGTAAAGTATAAGCTACAGTTGCTGCCCTTGTAACATTTGATGAATGGATGTCAGAGGAAGCTTTTTACCTCACTGTTTGGCTTATGGATTGGCAATTAAAATGTGAAATGCTCTGCCTGCAGATGAATGGTTTTATTATAAAAAAAACTAATGCAAAACTGAAAATGTATATGAGACATGGAGTAATGGATCATGACATGGTACTTTGAAACAATATTACTAGATTCAAGGTTTACAGTCAACTTATGATCATCTTTCATTTCATACATGTGTGCAAATGAACAAATATATACTTATCTATAACTAGAGACATTTCCAAAATGTATGTTTTTATGCAAATCCTTATCTGTCACTCATGCTTGACAAAAAGGAGACAGCAGAGGAATTTAAACAGCATTGGCATTATGATAGCTATTTTGTAAATACCTTCTTTTTCTCAATAATATTAGAAGATATGACATGACAGGCAAAATCAAGAAGAAAAAAGATTTTGTCATGAAACTACAAACTACCTGACATTCTGCACTATGACCTTCTGGAAGGCTTACTTCATTCCTAACAATCATGGGTTCCTGTTTGCTCGCAGGTGAGGAAATATGGGCATGTAATATCCATTGAATAAACATGAATAGAATCACTGAATTCCAAAGCTAATTCTTGCTATAACAGTGTGCTTGACAATCTAAGTGTTTATTTTAAACCACGCAGAGGGAGGTCATGGAAGTTGGGCCAAGTACAAACATACTTAAATTGCTTAGCTCAGAGAAAATGCACCTATTTCAAACATTATTTGTTTTAGTACTTTCTGCATGTGGTAGGTTGCTTTACCCCCCCTGCAGCTGCTGAAGGAATGAAAAATTAATTTAGAGTGTATAAAAAGTATGCTTCAAATGGGACTTAAAAACCTATTACAATTCCCTAATAATCCCATTGCAACCTATATACTTTCCCAAATGATGTCAGTGATTATATGGGTATGGCGTACATATATAGAAAATACACTGGTATTGTCAAGGGATTTAATATTCATCTTACCATAATCCACATAAAAAAAAACAGACCCACGTAAAAAAATACATTCATGTAACAAAAAATACTGTAACACAGTCTAAACGCCTATCCACAGAGAACTTTTAAAACTATTACTTTTAAACCTAACTATAATAATATACTCTTTTTACCTGTGTCATCAACATGGAAGCTTTCTCTGCATAAATCTGGTGGCAGGACATGTTTGACTCTTGTGGGAGACAAGGAGCCACCTGAACTAGATGGTGGGGATGACTGAAACAGATGAAGTGTAATTTTAAGTGTAATTCTGGTTTAATTATCATAACATAAGAGATTTAATTTTCCTCTCCCCCCCCTTTTTTAATTACCATAAAAAATGAGAAAGATGGTCAATGGAAGTCAAACAGATGTTGTTTAAATTCAAAATCCAAAAGATTTAATAAACCTTTAGTGATAATAATCACCAAGTTTGGAAAAAAATGTTTAAGCCCTTGTCACAACATCATTAGGCTGTTTTATAAATATTTTGTTCCAAAGTTAATGATAATTATCGTTGGAACCACAAACGATCAAATAGATAAACTCCAAGGATTTATATTATTCCACAATCTTTAAAATGATATCAAAGTAATCAACTTAAAATTAACTGTTGAATACTTCTACTCACATTACAACACATACAGTAAAAAAGAATTTTAAAAACACTAATTTAAAGGTGATGGGTTTTGGAGTTTTCACAACAATACAAAACTAATCATAGGCTAAATAATATCTTACAATATCCAAAACACACTACAACTGCTACCAAAAATAACTCTCTAACAAAGCACTTCAGCTTATGCACTAAACAAAATAATCAAAATTCCCAAGGACATATAAGTATCAGTTTTATCACTCAAAACAGTATATCTCTGCTATCAGGGCAACAAAAGACAAATCTTCACTAAAGCTCCACTCCTCATAATACATGTATGTACCTCAAGACATCTCTGGCACATCAAAAATACCTCCATATCCAAACGGCAGGGGGTGATTTCTAAGAAGGCGCATTCAAAAGAAGATACTTTTTTAACCCAAGATATTGTAAATCATCATGCAATTAATCAGACCTTAACACTGCACAACAGTTATCTTGCAAAATGTTTGTTATGCATGTACCGAACTTTTTGAAAGAAATAAAATTGTGATTACAAACAGAAAATAAGATGTCACAGTGTTGTTTCTTACCACAGAGGCCAGGTTCCTTAGAATGATGAGTTTTACATGACCTGGCTTCAATGCACCAAATATAGAATAGGCTTCCTTAAGGCTAACATTGGTCAGATTGTACTCATTCACCTGAAGAATTTGGTCACCATTCCTGGAAGTGTTAGCACTCAAAAACTTAAATGTAGCACATTTAACTATTTTTATACTTACAAAAATTGACTATTTCTTTTATCATCTAAATCAAGTTACTATTTCAATCACTAACACCATTGCACATCTTATTATATGCAATACCGATAATAGTAACCAATACAAGCATTGGTATATTTTTATTGCTTAACAAATCTGTTTATAAAAGACAACTTTTTTTCTAAATATGCCCTTAAAGTAGCTTTACCTCAACCTTCCATCCAAGTCAGCTGGAGAATGAGGAGCAAGATCCTCAATAAATATTCCTCTCTGATCCTCCATTAATGATCTACAAACAACACCAATTCCCAAACCTATGCCTTGTTCTTGAAAATATAAGAATCATACATAATAATTAGATTCACCTTTTGTCATAGTTCAAATAACTAAGCTACTATTAGTTTCCATCAAATAACTAAGCTACTATTAGTTTCCATCTCTTAATGTTCAACAGTATGACAAATAAAATCAAATGTATATTGATTATATTTGAAGCAGAGAAAAGTACACATTTTGCTAATGAGAGATGTATGAATGACTGAGTGTGGTTATCTTTGATACCAATGGTCAAAGGCAGCATAAAATGGGGAAGAGTTAAAGCAAAAATTCTGCAAAAGCAATTATTTGTAATTCTGAGCGTCACCCACTGAACAGAAAATGATGCATATTTTAGATGAGAAAAATCCCATCACCCCATATACCTTTATATAAAGTGACCTCTTTGATAGGCTCATTTTCATTTTCTTCACCCTCTGCTGCCAGAGCAGATGCCCCACTCATCAAAGCCATCTTGTTGGTGATGTCCATAGGTGGAAGACTGAGCTTTGAGAAACTCAGAGACCTGCGGTCTGACTTTGGACTGAATATAAAACATAGTAAAAAATTATATAGTATACAACAGCAAGGAAGACATATACGAGGTACTATAATGTACCTATTCAAACCCTGCCACTTACTAATGCATCCTTTGCATGACCCAAACCTATCACCCCATTACCTAATTTGTAAAAGTATCATAGGTTATCTTACAGCACTTCCAACACGTCTGTATGATCTCTAGACTTTTTCAACTTCTTAAAAAAAGACTTCAGTCTCCCCATGCCTGCTCTACTATCCAGACAAACCATATGTGTGCACTCTTTATGTGTCAGTTGCTGCACAATCATGCAGGCTTAACTTACAAAACAAACAAAACAAGAAAATACAGCAACTCATAGCAATACCAAAATATTTCTATTATTTTCATTTCTGATTGAACAGATCCTTGAAGCAAAATGAAGCTCATATTTATACAAGGAAATCAAAATGAATACAGGTATTTATTGTTTGTATGTGAAAGCTTTATAGAAATCCTAAATTTGAATGATGTAACATCATGCCCAGATAATCACTGTATCAATATTCCAGGCTTCAGTAAGTCATTATCTGGGCAGTGCTACTGGAAAAGTTAAATAGCATTGGGTATGTGAACAAACAGCTCCAAATATGATACTCTCATATTACTGTTAACTTAAATTATTTCTTTCATCCACACCTTATAGTAAAAGCACTTTTCCACAAGTATCACTAGAGCCCTCCATCTCAATAAAGAAAAAAGTATTCAAACATGAACCATATGAAATTACTTTAAGGACCATTGTTTCTCTTATGAATGATACATCAAATTTAAGAAAAGTTTAATATACAGTTGAAAGATGGCAGTTAAAGATAAAACTGGAGATTTAGTTAATATCTTTCAAAGATAATATTGATTCTATACCTTGTATCTGGACTGAAGATTCTGCTTTTAACAACGAGTGACACTTCTCCTTTCTTCAGCTGTTTAAAGGTGGTAATGGCTTCACTGTGTGTCAAACCTTGCATAGACTGGCCATTCACATCTAAGATTTCATCACCTGGTGAGTGAGTTCATAATGATGCTGTGTTAGTTCTACATGGCTGAGTTTTTATTATAATAATAATAATAATAATAATAATAATGATTTTATTAACGTCTCACGTTTTAAATAAATAAAACCCACCCTACTAAGAGTTGTGAGAGACTAAAACCTGTGCTATTATAATGGTTGAAATGTTCCTCATCCTAAAATCAATTGGTTTACTGACAAAAACTGAGTTTTGCCTCTTCTTGTACTATTATCTTCTATATTAGAGTAAAAATATACTCCCACTTCATGAAAAAATGATATGCACTATACAAACAAGCCCAATCCTTCAAAAGCTGGTCTCCATACTTTTATCAAATATTTATTACCTGGTTGCAACCTTCCATCTTCTGCAGCTAGACCATTTGGAAAAATGGTTTTAACGTAAATCCCCATCCTTCCCTTTGCAGAATCTTCTCCTCCCACGATGCTGAAGCCTAGGCCCTTTCCTCCAGCACCTTTTACCAGAGTTACTTTTCGAGGAGAGGACATTTTGGGGCTTTTTGTCATTTTGGGGCTCTTGTTGCCAAGAAGGGAAGATCGTGAGTTTTCCCTGCTGGGGGTTACCTAAAAATACAATAAGCAGTCACCTTGATAACTGAAAAATGATAGGATACAAGGCAACTGAAATTAAATATCATAATTACGTCAATATCCTACTTCCGACGCATGCAAGCAGTTAACACACATACACAAAATTGTAGTGATGACACAATGATAATAGAGAGATATCTTTTAAATCCGTTGTTTTTAAAAATTTTCTCAGCAATTAACCTAGAGATTTATCACCAAAAAAACTACAGACTTAAACACTCCTCAACAATAAAACTTTCACTTATCTAGGAATGAATTTTAGAAATATCCGCTCTGTCTTTTTCTATTTCTTAACCATATATATACCTGGTGTTTACTTGCGTCTGGCAACAGAGCAGTTGTAGGGCTTGGCTCTTGTGGAGTTTTCACCTCCAAGGAGGCTGATGAGGCTGTGCTCGTATCTGAAGCATTACGACTGTGTTTGCCCTAAAACATTCCCATTAAAACATTGTTCATTTTCAATGATCAATCATGAGAAAGAAACCTACAAGTAATCAATTCATTTCACTCATTCAATAAAATTAACAGAACATGATTAACTGAAAGCAACCCCAACAAAAACATTAATTTAGGTGTTCAGGCCTGTAGCCGAAGGGGGAGGGGGGGGGTTAGAAAGAACTGCCCTTTTTGCCAGGAAAAGGTCCATTTGGGTAAAATTTGATCTAAGTTCACAGAGGCTTCATTGTAAAAGGTCCACTTTTTTAGAAAAAGAACCACTCCTTAGAATTTGCTGGCTGCTGGCCTGGTGTTTTTTTTTTTTTTTTTTTTTTTTGTTATCAACAAAAATAGACTTGAGTTCATTGCTATATATATATATATATATATATATATATATATATATATATATATATATATATATATATACTCACTCTTGCTGCTATCACTAAGTCCACAACTTTAGGTGCTTCCTTGATAATATTTACTGCTTCTTGGTGTGTTTTTCCGATTAATTTTTTACCATTGACCACCAACAGCTCATCCCCTTTTCTCAGTCTTCCATCCCTGACAGAAAAGAAAAATTCAATCTAATAGTCATCAGATATCACATAAACACTGCCCTATGTAACATCCAGATTAGTAGGGAATTAAAAGAAAAACTGAATCAAAGTGACTATGCAACAATTAAATTACTTGTATGTTAAATGAATCTGCAAATTTTTTTTCTTTTTTTTTATGAACCACAACCAAAGGATATGATGCAAATACCTTGAAATATTACTTGCATTCAAATTACTTGCATGTGAATTAAACCACTAATAACGGTACAAAATATGTTAACATCTTAAAGGAAATGGCCATATATAAATAACTGATGTCATACTAACAACATATTTACACATTTGTGTCAAATGCCAGACCTTCACTTCATCAGAAAATGTTATACCATAACATAAACTGTACACACTACTGGAACGAGTATGTAAACAATATCAGACCAAAGAAAACAGATTACCTCCTTGCCTCACCTCACCTTCTCTTTTTTAACATTTCCCTTCTTCATATAAAAATGAGAGACTTTGACAACCTCTTGTTTTCAATTTAAAATGAAAATGCTCCGTATTCTGCAAATGTGCCCCCTCTAATTTTTCGGTTAGGCTAACATTTCAAACTGTTAACTTAAAACCACCAGTCCCAAATAGTTCAGAGTAAAATTTCAATTCACTGAAATCACTGACCCATGATTCTGGCAACAGGAGGGAAAAGTAAACCCATTATCCTGCTGAAATGTTATGTGATTGTGCAGATTTCCATCTATGTTTACAGTCGGCTTTATTAGAAGCTATTGTTAGAACAGAAATTGCAACAGATCAGCTTTATATTATAAAAGTAATAATGCCACCCTACACCCTTCCGTCCAAGGACAAATATAGGTTGGTCATTGGGAGTGCTGGCCAGTGGGATTAACACACTGGCTCCGTTTGTTCCTGTGAGATGTCTATTTAGAATGGCATTAAAGTTCTATTTCTACTCTTCTTGAGATGCGTGGGATGAGCTTAAAGATTTAGTCTCTCTATTCCAATTTTAATCCTATTTCAATTTGTACAATAAAAATGTTCATATATCACACCTAAGTTGAATTTTTAGGATTGGTTTGTGTTCACAGGACATAATGTGCAGAAATATTTGTGTAATGCAACACTATTGTACAGTACTTCTACTTATAATCTCAAAAAAAGTGACGCACATAATATGGTGATAGGAGAAATCAGACAGCTGTAGGTATCTGGTTCTTTCCTTTAAAAGAGTTCAGATCTTCAAGCAAACAAAAAAATCTTAAAGAAGAAAATCATACAAATAATCTGGAATGTCTGTGTATTGATTTTAAAGAAAAGTGATTTGTCCTGTTCTTTGTTGATGCACAATACAATTATTTCTGTCTCAATTCATGCTATATGCAATATCAAATTTCGCACATATTTCTTTGGTAAATTGAAATGAAATCACTTAATCAAGAAAAAAATCTCACTTGTCTGCTGGTCTGCCTTTATCTATGCCTGCTACAAATATGCCTATGTCTCCTCTTTTGGAACCCTTGCCACCAGCTATCTGCAATCCCAAGCCAGTATCATCCTTCACCAACTGGAGCCCAACAACCTTCTTCCTCTGAAAAAAAAAATCATAGGTACCGATTTACATATATCACATCAAACAATCATTATTTCTCTGGTAAATGTTTTAATGCCTTTGTATTCATATCTTAAACCTGATCAGGAGTCTGTTGACCTGCCATTTTAGATACTGAATATTATATTAGAAATGACATGCCATATCTGCCAGATTTTAGGGGTGCCATTGGTAGCAGAGGACTGAAAAACAAAGCTAATGATATCACATCTACACTCAAATATCTTCTGTAAAATCTAAAACATAGGGAACCATGATGGAAACGCACTTATCGTATTTTTTATCTAAATCACTGAACTCTCATGATTTTTATTACTATTAAGTCTCTTATGCAATAACACTGTCATCACATTACAGCAACATTGCAGTGCTTTTTCCAAAGCCCTAAGAAAGATGAAACAAAAAAAATGCCCAGTACATACCATCTTCGATCTAAGAAATGTTAAGCCTACACAATTCACATACTTTTCTGACCACCTTCCTGACCAGTCAATGTCTGCTGGTCACAGATACACCTTTTTCAGAGTGAAGTCATGTGTATCTTGTGGTGGTATAGGCCACAACAACTATTCCTTACAACACAAGGAGAGCAGATTGACAGGTAAAGAAAAGAATATGGTGTTGATAATGCACTGCTGAATGTATTAAATATATCAAAACAAACAGATTTCCATTGGCTGGTGCATTTCTTTCTTTCAAAAGGACCCAATGTTGTTGTGAAAGGCACTATGCTGTACATTCCCTGCAACAATCTGTCATAACAAATAATAATTTGACAGCATAAGTATGCCTCACTTTGCTTCTGCCTTTGATTTCTATTTGTATAAGCACTGAATGCCTCATAATTCATGCTACAAGGGTTCCATTTCTCATTATGCTCTAAAATACTCCTTTTGTAATAAGACTTACATTAAATCTGCCCTGGTAAACCACAAACATGAAAAAATCCTGATATTCTGATAAAATTAATTTATCCTTTTATGCAGTGTATGTATATGGTATGCATGTATGTATGTGTGTGTGTGTGTGTATTTGGTGTGTACGTACGTGTGTGTATGTGTGCATATGTGTGTGTAAGTGTGCATGCATGCATGCATGCGATTTAATCATAGCAAGACCAGACATGATTGTATTTTCTGTGATACCATGCAATAATGTCAAACAATCCTTTCTCAATAACCATTTATAGCAAATGAGAAAAAAATCTTCGTAAGGTATTAATGTTAAACTGATCAGTCCTTTTTCGTAAACAAAATATAAGCAATGAAAATTTGTTTCAACATTCCACAATCTGAAAATAAAAATATATCACCCCATAAAAGAAATAAGAGCCAAAACAAAATGACAGATATTGCTTGTAAACAAAACTAAATTTCAAATTACTACTGTCCTTAAAATAATTACATTACTTTCTATGACTTTGAAAATTAAAATCAGTAAGGAAGCATAGGACACTTTCAGAACAGCAGACTTACTAGTCCACAAATCAGATATGGCTGACCCACTTGAATGCTTGTTGCGTAATTCTGTGTCTATTGTTAATTCAGTGTCTGTTGGGAGATTAGACAATAAGCTATACGTGGGTTGTCATATGTGCTCCATGGACCAGTTAGCTTGCTGTTCTGAATGGGGCCATAATATGTCATTTTAAGGAAGGAAAAGTAACAATTAGTAATTTAACTGTGATTGTTCTGAGTTTTATTTTATTTTATTTTTTTATTTATTTATTTATTTATTTATTTATTTATTTTTTGCCATAAGCAGGTGGCATCAGGTGGTCAAAGCTGTTAGAAAGGCATGTTAAGGTCTACTTAGAATCACAATTTGACCGAGGTTCCATGCCATATCTCATGTTAGGTTGATTATGAGGGTAAAAAGGTCTACCTTAAAGTTTTCAGAAAATCTCTCCCTTAAGTTGCTAATTAACAACAGGTCTAAGGAAGTTTAAAATAGTGACAGCAAATGATGCGAAACTACATGGATTAAGCTGTGCATTATCTTTAGCTTTATATCTATCTACCTTTCAGTGACATTTTATAATGATAAAGTTGAGGTCATAATCCTGACAATTACACATTTATTATCTCTCTGTCAAGCCATGTCTTAAGGAAAAATTCAGTATAGCTCATGTTATGTTAATTGGTGTAAATATAGTCACAGGCCCAATTGGATAAAAGAAAAGAAGTTTCCATCAAATTCTACACAGGTCAAATCTATTTTAAAATGTACTATAATTACCTTGGCACTTAGCGTTCTTCCCAATCCTTCTGGCAAAGTTTCTAGATCTAAATTTGGCTCCAACAGCAATGCATTTCTGTTTATGTCTCTAGTCCTTTCCTTGGCATGGTGTCTCATTGTACAGGGTATTTCTTTCTGTTTTGGGCTAGGTGTAGAATTGTCACTCATTTGACTGGCCTCCAGGTGCTTACTTTCTGTGGTATCTTGTCTTTTTAGTCTTGGAGGTTTAGATCTACTTTTTGTCAAACCCTGAGATTTTTTGGGAGTGACAGCTGCATCAGTCTTCAAGGGCTCTTTCAAGAATCCCCCTGGATCCTCAGTACAAACTGTGTTCACTTTAGCACCTAGTTCTGTATTAGGGAAATGTTTGGAACTGTGACTAACATCCTGCATATTTGAAACAGACACATTCTTAGATTTGCCATCTTTTGATCTATCCCTGGAAGACTTTCTTATACTATGTTTTTCTGTTTCACTGCTACCTTCAAGTTTTGGATTAGCATCAGAATCTATGCTCTCAATGTCATCTCTTTTTCCACTATGATCTTCTGTTTGAGGACTTGCAGTTTCTGGATGGCCTTCAATGTCAGATACATTGGGAGATTTTAAAGTCTTCTTTGGTCGTCTTACAACCATCATCACTCGTCCTGACCTTACAGCACTGTTGAGAAACCATCTGAAAAAGATTTAAGGTCACATATTTACTAGTAGTGGAATTCATCATAATTTTATGTGTGATCAGCACATCCTGCTGAAATTCCAGGTCTCATGATTGCATGATCAATCAATCCTACAATCCTGATTAATATAGGTAACAAATGACTGGAACTAAACAATATGAGTGTCACTGGATGATAAACCTGACCATTCAAAACAGTTTTATCAGTGATACTTTATCATTCATAACTGTTTTACATATTTGTTCTACTTTAATGTCAAATCTCCCTGAAATAGTGATTTTTATATACTTACTCCTTTCATCAAACAAACCTTTGGCAAAAAAAAAGTAAATTTCAATACATGGGGTCCAAAGACTACTGTACACAAATGAATTACACTTCCTGCTTCCTGGATTCAAACTGTGATATACACTGCAGAAATTTCCTTTCTGTTTATAATCATTATATATAATACAACAACAAAGGATTGGCAGGAGTTCAGTGCACACATTGAATACCTTTGGGACAATAACACCGATATAGAATATCTTTCTTAATGGCTCAAGAAATGGTATGGTTACTAAGAAATGTGCCAGCAAATTAGCATTCCTCTGCAAATAAATGCCCCTGAAACTTAAAGGTATACTGTATGCATTTGAAAATTTCCGTATCTATGACCTCATTCCCATAACCACATAGATCTAACAGAATTGATCCATCTCCAAGGGGTTTCTCACTAAATTGCATTAGATGTCTGGCATGCCCACTGAAGCTGCTAAAAGCTAGTTAATTACCCCTTAACAGCAGATAGGTCGATCCTGCTAGATCAATTTTGGTATGAGAACGGGGTTTATGACTGCGTTCCCATCGTACTAGCAGGATCTATCTATCTATCTCAGCGAGGATTCTCTCTCAGGCATAGTTAATGTAAGTTTAACTGTCAGGCACATCCCTCGCAAAGCAACATGAACAATGAACATCAAGGACCACAAAGTTTTCCCCCAAGTACTTTAAGTTACAAAGGGGCATGCCAGGCATTTAAGTCGCTTAAACTAAGAAACCTCAGGGAGTTAGATCATTCCAGCTAGTACAATAGGGTTATGGGAATGCTCCCAGTGTCTTTTATCCTTCAGCTCTACTTTATATTCCCTAATGAAGACATTAATACTATACATGACTGGCCAGTCATTAAGAACAAAATCATTAAATAAAAAAAATGAAATAGAGCATGAAACCCAAGACCAGCAACAGGTTAAGCAATGATTCATGGTGAGAATTTTCTTTTCCTTCTCCTAGAGAAAAATTTATTTCAGCAGGTAAATTCAAAATAGAGTTCCTTAAATTTATCACCGAGTAAGAAGTTACCAAATGACAATAGATATGGATCTGGGATACATGGGGAATTGTATCCTTTATAATTTTATTTACAAATGCACAAGACTAGGCCCAAAATGAGGGGATAGAGATGGTCATGACTCACCTAGGGTTAATTTTGGGACACATATATTTCAAATGGACAGAGCTAAAAAGAACCATGTCAATATTCAAAATCAGATGAACAAGTAATTGTTGTGGACCTTTGCATCCACAGTGAAAAGGCCCAAGGAAGAGGGGAGGGGGGATAATCCTTCCTGAACATATCACTTCAAATACAAGTATTTAATTACATGGTACATGAATGTCCTGATGAGGACTCCTCATGGTTCAAGGCTTGAACTTTAAGCATGCTCATGCTAACAAATTTATTACTTTATTTGTGCCAAAATTATTTAAAAGGTCAAGAAAAAGAAAAAATATACATGTGTGAGAGAGAGAGAGAGAGAGAGAGAGAGAGAGAGAGAGAGAGAGAGAGAGATTCCACCATAAATGCAAAAAGCAGGATTATAAAAGATTCAAATAAATGCCAAGGCCATCAGATGGATTTCTGGTCAAAATCAGCCACTGTATGGACAAACTTCTGGCAACTTTACATCATGTTGGAAAGTTATGTTTGTGGCCCTGTGCATTCAGAGGAACCTAAGACCCCACTTCCAGAGATTAGATCGATCTACTTTAGATCAACCTAACTCCCTGGGGGTTCACGCTAAATAGCTGTCAGCCGAGCGGACACGAAAGTTAATTACCCCCTTACAGCTTGTAGTAGGCGGGACGGACATTTAAGCCGGATTATCAGACAGTAATCTAGTGAGACTCCCCGCGGGGATAGATCGATCTAAAAGCTCTGGGAATACAGCCTTAATATATGTGGAAAGAGTTGGATTATAAGAACTCTGCTCATCGGACATTGGAATGGTTAGTGGTCTCATGAAGTATGTCTAATTTATAGTCTAAGCAGTCACATTCAGGGCCAAACCCAAGAAAGGCTTGAAACATGAAAAAGTAAACTTTGGACAGACTGACAACCACTGCTAGATAACATATTTATTAATTGGTCAATGATAAAATAGTCTTGTCCTATTATCAAATTATAACTTTTCCAAGGAGTTACAAGCCCTGTTGAAAGATTTGTTTCATATATTCTGGATTATACAAGCTTATAGTGTGCTCCATTAGTCTGGAAGGCATCTGCGGAGATGAAATATCACAGCCTGTGCTGGTAACATGAGTAATAGGACTCATAACATTACTTTTGTCATGAAAATTTCAATTAAGCTGTACAACATGAAGCCTCAGGGCCGTCATCCACATTAGACATGGCAACTTCCTCTCATATACACACATACTCAGGCAGAGAAAGGGGGAAAATATAATGTCCAAACTTATAAGTTTGCTATCTACCAAGTGGCAGAATTCCTTCTAGTAATATTAAATAAACCTACAGTTTTCTATCCTTGGGTGATCCTTCCATTCTTGTAAAGTTTTATGGCATAACAAGCTGGCACATAGTGCATGAACTAATACATTTTTCAGTGGCAACCCTTTGCCACATAGCCAATTGCCTCACCATGGTAACTAGATGTATGTCATGTACCACAGTTCAGCTGGTTGTGTGTCCTTTTCAAAACATTATGCACAACATACGTACTTTGTTTCTGTTTCATTTATGACTACATTTTCTGTGTTTATGCTCCAATTGATTATTCCCTTGGCATAAATATTAATACACTTAAATTGTAATATAAAATGCTTTTAAAGAAAAATAACTGTTCTAATCTTTAAAAATTTGCTACATAAAACCAATCAAAAATGTTCTAAACATTATTCTACATTAAAATCTGCCTAAATGGCTGGCAACTGAATGATTGATTGATTAAATTTTTTTCACTTGAATTTCACTTACTATAGGACTCAAACTAACAATTCTCTCACACTTGGAGGTAAGGTGAAGTGCTTTAACATGAGGATTTACTTTACTGAACAATATCAGAGCTATATTCTTTTCAACTGTTGGCTTAGCTAACTGTGCAGTTTATAGTCCAGAATACCTACTGGTTATTAACTTTAAATTTCAAATCCACTACAAACCACAATCAAATTTGATTTTTTTAGATCTATATGAGCAATTCAAAGATCTACCTCTACCCCACCCACCAAAAATAAAAATACGGATCTAAAAATCCAGAAATATTATATATATATATATATATATATATATATATATATATATATATATATATATATATATATATATATATATATATAAAATTTTTTTTTTTTTGAGGGAGAAAGGCACAATATTTCATGTGTTATTACCATTTGGAAAAGAGGTCTAATTCTATAACATCAATTCTTTCTTACTTACACAATATCTTTGCAAGAGAGTGATGCTTAATTGCACTTCAGTCAATTTCAGAACCTGACACAGATGCCAAACATTTTGTATTAAAACTAAAATAGATCTGATCAGACACCATGTTCTGTCAATACTCTGGATATAGCCTTAGGTTTGAAACCCATTTAGTGGGTTAAGTTAAAATATTTTCTGCACCAGATCATCCACTACCCCCTACTCTCCCCCCCCCCCCCCCCCCCCATGATATCAATTGATATTCACACTAATGAATCCCTATGTATTAGAGCAATTTTTAGACTTTGACCAGTTTTCTTTAACATATGATTTACAATTATACTTGTGTTCAGAATATTGCATATCCACATATTTTTGAGCACCTGTCAAACATTTGATATATATACTTCTGGCAAGCCATGTTTTAAAGTTTCCTGTGTTCCCTGTAACAAGGCACATGATTGAATTGTTATATTTCCATGTTTGGAAAAGTTTATACAACATTATTAAATGTCTGAAATAAGATCATGAAGGCCTTTTATTGCTTTCTATTTAGAGAATGCTTAGTACAGAATGATCAGGTAGAGCTGACCTTTAAAACTATAATGCTAAAGTTAATGTGCTTTGACATCACCAGCTTCTGTGTGAACTTCAGGTGGTAAACAAACAACAGAGAAAATCATGATACTGAATCCATCAATCTATTTGTAATCACACATGCAAATATGCATCAAGTACTTCTTTCCACAAGTTTATTTACATACAAGGTCAAAACAATAAAAATGAGAGGTCATTTAAAGTGGAAGGTGCCAAGACACTGTCCCCTGCCCCAGGTGCCAAAATCTGACTCAATGACAGTGCCTGGTACTGGAAACCTTTGCTTTAAGCCATAACATTTCAAGTGTCATTACCTGTAGTTAAAGAAAAAAAATAAAAAAAAAAAAACAAAAGAAAAGTAACGCAAATCATTTTACTTTCATTAACTGCATATGCATGTTTATGCTTTTCCTTAGAAGAGAAATTCTCAAATGTCACTAAAAACAAAAATCTTCACTACCTCTTTAAGTCACATTGTATCTTCAAGAGCTGTTGAAACCAGCTAGTCAGTATAAATACATATATTGATCATATTGCTTTGCCTTTGCATAATAAGATTATTTTAGGACGTAAGATCTCTAGACAATTTTCATTTCCATCTGGAATGTTCAAATGAAGTTTGACTCTACAGAATGTTTAAGGAGCAATATCACACATGGGACAACTGATACTTATGTTGCTTTAAATATATCTTGCAGTAGCATTCATTGATCAATGTGACTTTGTGGTTATTTTTCTCTTACCAGTGTCTTATACGAAACGTAAATAAACACATGATAAAACTGATACCTTTAATTTTCATCTTTTCATGTAAGCAATTTTTGTTAGGGGAGACTATTACACGATCAAATTATTCTGCAAGTGACCATTTGGTTCACTGAAAAGTTTGCTAAACAGTTACTTTCAACAAGGTACAAGGATGATTTTCCTTACTATTCTCTTATGATGAAATATTTCATAGTTGTACCTCTCAATAGTGCATCATGTGAAAAAGGATTCAGTAGACAAAACACTGTAAAATCTAAAAGGAGGAATCATCCTGCAGAGGAAAGATTTTAATCTTTAAAAATTTAAAAATGAGCTTCTCTGAATTTCCGTAAACAAGCCCCAATTTGCATGCAGCACAGAATTTCTGTGCTTAAAGCTACAAAGAAAGTAACTTTATTTTACACACAAAATTAATTTTTTGAGAAAATGGCCCTTTTATACATTTAAAAGTGGACTGTACCTAGAAGTGGAGAAATGAAGTTATGAAAGTGAAAGCTGTTTTGTCACAAGTTTCTGATGATGTCAACAGCAGCCCGCATAGTACTTATTTTGTCACATCTGTCAAATTTTTTTTCCATGTAAGCATTATGATTCAATTTTTAAGTCTATTTCAATTTAAATTTTTGGTCTTTATAAATAATAAAATATACTAAGAAATACTTTAAAATCTTGTATTACTCTTTCAGAAAAAATATCATTTGAAATTTCTTATCAGAGACATATATATACTGTCATGACCAGTGGCTATAAAAGGAAAATACTATTCATCAGAAGAATCTGGACAAGCAAATTCCAATTGAAACATTAATTATAAAGTATCATAATAAAGATTGATATATAGGCAAGCAGTCTCCTCAGGAGTTGTAGATGAAATACATGACATCCATGTGCAGCCAAGTATAGCTTAAGTCCAACAGGTCATTTGATGATTGATAACCTTAACACATCACATAAAACCCCCATATCTCACCTTACAGGTAATTCTACAGCAGTGTGTGGTGGGAGGATGGCTCTAAAAAAATTCAGTTTCATTGGAAAATTTCATAAAATTATGGTGAGTTTTTTCTGGTAGTGGAATAATATTGACCATTCTCCATATCTCACAGAGACAAAGAAAAATATACCCGTCAAATATATGCAATGACACAAATAACAGCCCGTTACCTACAATAACCCTTAGGGGACTGTTCCATCTGGCACATTTTGCTGTTAATAACCTGGAGAGTTAAGAATTAAGACACAAAAAGACATAAACACCTAGCAAGTTTTCATAAAGATGCTTGGTGTTGCTATCAATTTTTTACAGACAGAATATGTATGACTTTAACCCCAATGACTTAAACCCAAGGTTATTTTTTTAATCTGCTCTATCTTTGAGCCCAGCCCCTGACAGTATTCCAAGGTAAATAGCTTCTACAGAGAGATTCCTCTCACAGATGAAATATTAAGGTGTATAATTAGAGAATTCCTGACAAGCCAGTCAGTCTCCTACAAAGTGATGATATACTACCTGTATGTCCATTAATATACTTTTCAACTCACCAACAGCAGCAGGTGCTGATGGGTGTAAAAGAGGGAATATTTTGTAACAAATGGATTTTGTCTTTTTAAAATAATTTCCACAAATCACTAGTTTACTGTGTACATACCAGCTGTTCCATGTGATGACTGGAAAGACCTCCAGCTGATGGAGACAGCTCTGTGACATAGCATACTTCATATGAAACACAATCTGCCCACTATTAGAGTTTAAGAACAGCGCTTTATAGAAGAACCCATGGTCAGCATATCTGTTTACAGTTAAATGTTAATCAAGTAACTAGATGCTAAAATACCAGATTTACATCAAGTCTTGAGAAATTTCAGAGGCATTCTCAAAAGGGACTATCTTATGAATCCATCATGCTATGAAATGCATATATCTCCTGCATCACAATGATACAGTAAAGGCACTTCAAAGGAGGAATTAATTAAAAAATCCCATACACTTTACCTCTGATTAGCAATATCAACTAATTCCATCTCTGTTTTAAATACAGCTATTTAGCAATAGACTAGACATACTTATCATAGATAAAACTGCACTATTTGTCCACAAAAATGCTAAAACCAGAAGGCACTTCACCATACCCTTTACTAGACAAACTATATAAATATAATTTCTAAATTATGCCATGGACATTTTCTTTTTTTTTCACATTGTATGTGACATTTTTAATCTGCATATCACAACATGCAACTTACCGTGCTCTTTCTTGTGATATTAAGTGCAGCACATGTCCATTTATTTCTTGAACTTCATCATGAACTTGTAAATGATTTCCACTGTCTGCAATACTGCCAGGCCGTAGCTCAACTACCTGTATCACAGTCTTTGGTTTTCCATCTTGTTGTAATTGATGACTTTCTGTCTCAGATTGTACACTCCCCAGCTTAATACCAAACTCTGGATCTTTATTGCCTTTTATAATATACTCTAATATCCATACGCCATCCTCTTTCCCTTGTTTGACTGTCACTTTTACATCTCCTTCATTGGTTGAGGTGCAACACGAACCATCAACTTCTGTCTTTTTCTCCAACTTCTGATGATCATTTCCTGGTAACCTTCTTTTAGGAGGCCGTGGAGACAACAGCCCTTTAAAATAAGAAGACAAGCTGTCCATAATGCTGGCCAAGTAGGAGAATCACATCACTGCAGCACACTGATAACTGAACCGCTATGACATCATGTCACTGTTTCACACTGAAAATCTTGGTTGGTTGAATATACTAGTGATCTCCATCAATTCCACTGTATTTTCTACATGGCATTATACACCATCTGTGTCTCTGACTGGCACTCAGGTCTGTTCCTGTCATATCTAAGGTTGACTGACAGAGACTAATGAGGCTTTATCATGGATGTAGTGCCTGTTTGCCTTGTCTCAACTGGAAAATGTAATATTTATCATTTCAGTTCGCACTCCACTTAGCTGCAGTAGGATCTGTGTGACTCAAAGAACATGTGCAAAAAGTAAAAATATCATTAAGATATCATCTCACAAAAATTCTGAATTTTGAATTAATGACTTGTTTTAAGATTTTTTAATAGTATACACATTACAGTAAACTTATTAAGTGTAAAGCAGATATATTTTCTACAACCTGCTCTTAGAAAAGAGTTAAATGAATTTCAGTAAAACATAAAATAAAGATGCCTTAAATGTTAGGGCAGAGTGCAACCTATGTATTTCCATTTTGAAAATCATAACTCTTTAATCTTAAGAGCCTGAACAGGTTGATGGATAATTTTTTTCTTCTTTACTACATAACACATAAAATCAAGGTGACATGTATTGTATTTGGGAATATCATTTAAAAAAATCATTATTTCACAACATTCTTCAAAAAAATTGACAGGATTTTACCCACCATTATATTTTAAAACGTTCATGAATAATAATAATTATAATAATAATAATAATAATTATTATTATTATTATTATTATTATAACCTTATTGGTACAGGTTTTATACTTAATAGGCGTTTTAACCTCCTATTAATCATCAAAAATTACTCATCTGCAATTTCAAAGGCGAGTTTTAAACGTTTTGTTAATTCTTACCAAAAATATTGATGTATCTTACATTTTCTCTTTGCTGCCAAGACGTGTGCAAATTAGAAGATCAATCATATATTACTATATTTTAACCAGTACATAAGATTTTTTTCATTCGTAGAATTGTGTCTTCAAGCATGAATTAATATTAGTAGTAACTATACATGATGATGCTGAATTTGACATGCAGTGCTAGATGATAGATCTATTTTCATTATTGGTAAAACACACTTTTTACAATCATTTTCTGAATGGAAATAAGATTTTTGGACTTACAAAGCTGTTCTCCGATAACTTTAGATGAACAGTGGTCTTCTTCTGTGTTCAATGTGGCATTTTACGGTAAAAATTGGTTACTTTAACTTTAGGCCATTCATCCGCAATATGCTCAGGAAGTCTAATTCATTAAGTTGACCTAATTTGCTCTTGTACTTTCATTGGATGACCTATTTCGATTTCTACTCGCCACCTGCTGGTGCAACAGCAAACTAGTGGAGCGTACATGGAAGACGGTGTGTCTTGCGCAGATGTGTGTGTGTGTGTGTGTGGAGGGGGTGGGGGTGTAGTCTTAAGAGGCTGTAACGTTTTACCAACTAAAAATTGGCACTTCTTATCAAGTTACACATTTAGTTAATATATAAATTTAACATTTATAACAAATTTAATTGTTTTAAAATTAGATTCCCCTTACAGAAACGCCAAACTTTTATAAGCATATCCTCGTGTGAATGAAGACGCGGGTTGTCTGGCTTTATGGAATTGAAAAGATGATGAAAAGGTAACTGAAATTTACGGCCCACCTGAAATACAGTCCCCGCTGCCGATCAATTTCAAATTATACCTGTGCCTTTTCGTCGCTTTATATATAGTTTTCAGGGAGGAGCAATCGGCGATCTTAACGTATTTACAGTCTTTTATTGTCATTATTATTTGAATTTTTTTATTTTTATCTATAACCCTTTCTTTTCAACTTTTTAATAACAGTCAACCTAGGACGTTTAAAATAGATTCGCCCAAGATTACTGAAAACTTGAGCTTACCGTTCCAAATGTTAAGAGAATTTTGCACGCTGAAAAAATTTACAGTGCTGTAACCGCGTTTCCCCTTCGCCCCCTCTCTTAAAAGGCACATAGTGTAGTTTTTCAATTAAATTCACCTTATTAAATTATGCTGCCCCACATTTTATAGTAAAAAAGTTCAATTAGTCTTATTTGTAACTAATTCTCCCCATTACACTTTTAAGAATGTCCTTCCTTCATGTTCCTTTGTGTAGACTAAGACAAAATCTGTTTTTGATAATTTTATGTTCTTATCAAGATGTGAGCAGACTATTATTCCTTCTCCACCATAAAAATGGATTCCATAAATATTTTTAAAAATGTATTTCATGTTTTTTACAGGTTGATTATATGCTTTATATGTGAAACAAAAATTAAATATGCCTAGCTGCTTATTACGAATAAATTTTGCAATGTTAAACGTTTAATTTTGATTATTATGTGCAATATATTTTTTCAAGATATCAGTTTTGTGCCGCAAGTTTTATTTAAAAAATATTTGTTCTAAGTTTCTGTTTGCTTTTATAACAACGTTTTATCATAGTCACTTAATTTGTAAAAAAAAACTTAAAATAACTTTAAAAATAATGTGATAATTTTTATTCACCCAAAAAATAAGAACAAAAACAAAAAACTTAATAAGAAAATTTATGAAACAAAATATAGAGTCTCATAAGAACATTTATGGAGTTTTAAAAATGAAACTAAAATACTACTTCATCATAATTGCTAAATAACCCTAACATTTTACAATTACTGAATTAGAACTTCTTAAAACTTGATGCCTGAACTACTTTGTATGAAGTTACAAGCTTGAAAGCAATAAAAATTGAAAAAATATCAAGGGCAGTATTCTTGAAGCTTACAAACAAATGTAAAATAAATACCCATCCAATGAAAAAATGTGTTCTTGATCACAAGTTCAAAAAATTATCAAAAAGTTTTTCAATTGTAGTCCAATGTTAAGCAAGATAACTTATGGAGCAATGGATGAGATTCATATAGGATAAGAACTATTTTTACTACAAGCTTCTTATTTTCATTTATCAAACATGTTATGAAGTGATTTGTTTAAAGACAAAGAAACAAACTTTAAAAATAACATCCTTTGATTTTACTAGTAGCTGTAAAACTGTCATCCTCACTGTTTCAACTATATACATGTACATGTCACTATATTTTGGACAATCTTAAGTGTAATGAGACTAAATGTGTATTCAGGAAGAGCACACACCAGTGTTTAATATGTTAAAAATACTGTAATTTATAAAATAGTAAAACTGTACATTATTATTATTTGAAATTTGCTACCATTATGAATATGTACAAATGTATTTTTTGGCAGTTTTTGGGGCATAAGAGAAAGCTCATTACTGGACTGCCTGGGTGTGTGTGGGGGGGGGATTCATGTCCCAGTCCTGAGAATGGGAGAAAAAAAGAATAGGTGTGGGTTGTGTAGCTTACTCTCAGCCCAAGGACCTTTTTTTGGATTGATCATTGACTCATTTTGACTGCTGGACCAAAACATGCCCCCTTAACTAATGTGAGGAAATGTGCAATGTGTCGATAAGAGAGTAAGGGTAAAATTGATAATAAAACTGAAATTGTATCAAATGTACATGTAAGTGAAAAATGTTAGCAAAATGTTTAGTACTTTGCAAATTTGCATACAAGATTATTTAAAGCAACTTATGGTTTTCCTCATTTTTAAGTACATGTAATGAAGTAAAATACAGTACATTAATAAAAACTGATACTCTAAATTGCAGTTTGGTCTAGTTAACTTAAATGTAGTGGTGGCTTACATACAAGCTATTAAACAAGCAAACAGCCTAAAGGACATTTCACATCAAGCAATATTTTACCTGTACCAGTGTGCTTTGAGACTGGCTACCATGTGATTACACTTCAGGGACTTCTTTAGACAGAAGTTAATTAATTGGCCATGTCAATTGCAGGAGCTCAGTTTAGGTGGCCCTCTTATGCAATACCGAGACTATCAAGGTGTCAGTCTTTCAAAGCATACCATACAGCAGAATCTCTAAGATATGGTACTCTTCTTGTGAAATTTGGAGTACCATACTCCAGTCTATTAATTTGGCACACGGAGTACTGGCATGTTGTCCATATATGAATTAACATTGCTTCAATCAAGCAATGAAAATTTAACCCAAACTCTCCTGTTGTTTGGAGCAATTCTCCTGTGGCACCTGTCCAGCAGCAGTAGGGTCAGAAGGCTCCGCACCCACTTGTTGTTGCAGTTGTTGTGGCTGATATTGCTGTAATTGGACTGGTGTTAGCTGTGGGACTCCTGGGTAAGCATACACTTGGGGTTGATTAGGAACACCAGCTATAACAGGACCTTACAAATAAAATGAACATAGTTATCTTTACTGTTACAAAATGATTAATATTTTACCATATATGGCATCTTATTCAGCCATTTTGCAAAAAATACTTGGATGCTTATCACAATTTTACTCAGATGCACTGTTAAATTGGCAGTTCATGGGAAGCTCAAAGCAGGCACATGCTTCTGCTGTAGCCCCGTCTTACTCCATGAAAAAAAAGCAGTGTAAGGAACAAAACCAGACAAAACCAAGCAATATTCATCCTTGTGCCCTGTGTATTTTAGTATAATAACACATCAACTGCTCTATATTTGCCAAGCAAAGTGACTGAATTTTTTTATCCTTGTGCTCCCTCCTAACCACCCTCTATGCACTAAGCAAAATTCTGGATCCACCAGGGCTGATATGGAAAATTGTACAATGTACCCATTTTTAAATCTTTTTATTTGATGTTTTTCTATTAGAATTTAAGATACATTGTACTAAATATTGTAATATCAATCATGATTATTCAAAAATCTAAAAAGATAGAAAAGCTTTGTAAAAGATGACCACAAAAGAAATACTGACACAAAACTGGATTTGCAACTGATGAATAATTATGCATTACATATATTAATTGGAAAGTCTACAGAATAACCATTAACTTCCAAGGCAGGTGTTTACAACTTAGAACCCATAACTAAATATTTTTATTTTTTTGGCAATTTCTGGTTGTAGGAGACATTGATTCTGTATCATATTATCTAGGCTGGAAATTCTGCATGAGTCCCATAGGACTGCTCACCTGTCTGCATCACATATCCCACTTGTCCATGTGGCAATGCAGAAAACACACCAGGGGGAGCTCCTGGTGCTGGTACAAACAACACTTGGTGGTTTCCACCCACTGGGCCAGTGACATACTGAACCTGCATGGGCATGCCATAGGAGTATGCCTGAAATGTAAATTAACATATATGTTTGTATAAAAAAAATTAATTTGAAAATTTTAATTTGAAAAGGCCCCATTCAGATCGCTAGCTAGCTAGGACCCGACCTAAATATGGCAGACCTACATGAAAGAAGACTGCTTAATCCTGTAATGGTCTCTCTGCCTCTCACACGCCTGTTTTGGATCGTGTGAAAATTTTTTAACTTTGAGAAACTTTAAAATTTGAGAAATCTGTTTGTTCATTTTCCTTTAATTTGGTGTTTTATTTTCTATTTCATGGCATTATTTTGCTGCCTGGGGCCAGTTTTAGGACCAAGAGGCCCAAGAGCAGACTTACACATACTCTTTTTTCATGGCAGCACACACACAATTCAGTACAGTGCGGACTTACCCCTGGTTCACTACAGCACATACACACTGTTTTGCAGCATAGAGCAGAGGCCCAAATTGCTGCTATGGCTTCCAATATTGCCACAGCAATCAAAAAGGATTGCACCCCAATCTTGGCCTACCAGAAAACAAAAATTCAGACATATATATATATAATGAGAAAATGCTACTTAACATAAGTAATTTTATAACAGGGGTATCTCAATGGGTGCCAAATGCATGGTGCAAAATTTAACTTATAAAAAATACTTTTAATTCCATCAGAGAGAACCATATATAATAATGGTTAAACACTATTCACAATACTAAGTCCAGGCACATTTTGCATCAAAAAGTATCAGATTATCTCTCTCTTAAATTGTTTATTCATAAGTACATTGTTCCAGAGTTTCAGTCGTGAATTGGCAAATGGACAGACAACAAATTTCAAAATGTGTGACAACAAGAGCTCTTTATAAATGAGTTAGCCAAATTTCAAAATTTGATGGCCCATATTAAAAGATACGATAGAATTAGGAAGTTACAAAAAACTACACTCACCTGCTTGTGAGGGTCACATTCATGGCAGTCCGGACGGGCAATAAGGCGGTAAGAGATTTTCCCACTTTGATCAATGGAAGACACTGTCTGGTATGAGTTCCCTGTGCAGCAATGTGGGTAATTTCCATGACGGACATCATACGCTATACCAGGCCCTGACAACATTACTAAAATGCCAGCTGCACAGGCTGATAGGATACACAACACCATAACTGCAATTATCTGAAAGAGAGGGTCACGATTATGTACTAAACATTTTATATAATAATAAATTAAAAACATAAGTTCAATTCAAAATAAAAAAAAAAAAGAAATTCTGTCAACATAAAATTTTGCTTACTTTGATGGAGATTTGAAAGGGATAAGACTTGTAACTTCTTTTTCCCAAAAGTAGGCATGCTGGCCAACAGTTTTTAGCCCTAAAAAAAGGAAAGCACCCCCTCCTTCATCCCCAACAGAAGTAACTACACTAGATAATTAGTATCAGATATACTTACGTTTTTGATCAGTTGTTCTTTAGAGTTACCAGTCAAAATTCCTAACCCCACACATTTCAAAGCTAAAAAATTTTCTTTCATGCATTTCTACTGATATTTAAATACTTACAGTAATTTTTACTCAAGTTTTTGTCTATAACTTAAACTGGCAAGGTGTAGATTTAAGTAAATCAACCTCAAACAAAATAAAAATCAGTGGCCTGCTCGGTAAGATTTACATTTCACCAACCTGAGGCCAGGGGGACTATGACAACTTTTAATGCTTAACTTAATAATTCACATATAAATCTCCTTTTCCAACTCCCCTACACATAGTTCAATCCATTTTAACACTGGACAGTTGTGTAGTACTTTCTTACCAAACCATTTGACTTCTTAGATGCTGCAAACATTCCAACAACACCTGTAGCAAAAAACTGAAAAAAAGTTATTCAAATATTTGAGTGTATTGATATAAAATGAATACATATAATGTACAATATTTGTAAACATATACTTTATATCAAAAATATCTAACAATCTTTGAAAGTACATTTTCACTTAATTTCATTTGCTGCTTCAAATTTCACAGTTTTCTTGTCATTAGAATCTCAAACTATTCTTTCAGACAGTTAAAAACAAAATAAAACTTTAAATACTCATATGTACCCATAGACTCAATAATTAATATTTTAATATAATTTAGTATTTTTGGTTTTGAATACTTTAACTGATATTGATAAGTTTTTTTGCTTTATGGTATACCAGTATGGCACTCTTAGAACTTTTTATGTGGTTTTAAAGTTCATGCACCCGTTTTTTTTTTTTTTTTTTTTTTTTTTTTTTTTTTTTTTTTTTTAATCATGTAGTAATTTTACGACAATCATTTCTAACCAATCTAGGTGACAGCCAAGGGTCAATATGACAAATGTAAATAATTCAGTCAAATGTCAAAGCACATACTTTCAAGTTACTTACCAACACCCCACACCAAATGCCAGAGCCAACAGAATCAGCAATTGCAGCTTGTATCACAATGCACACAATACCAAAGACTATAGACAACACCCCTAAGACGATCTGTGACATTGAGAGAAAGATCAGTGCACGGCTGGCAAACAGTGGACGTGCATTGCTGGTGTTCATCCTCCTTGGAGGACCAAGTGCTGACTGGTTTGACTGCATTGCACCTATCAGTGAAAGTAGTAACAATGCTGTAAATAAAGGTCAATGTATCCTGCCAAAATATGTACATTCGTCTGGTACACTGAAAGTACTGATAACTCATCCTAATAGGGACTCAAATCTTTGTTTATCATTCTATACATCAACTTACACTTTCTGCAACGTCTTTTCCATTCTAATCATGACTTAGTACAGTGAATTATATTCTTGTGATTGATATAAAATTGTATTCCAACATCTTAATAGTGAGTCTAGCACGCTTAACAAGCATCCGTTGTTATCTTCAACTTTTTCCGTATTCAAAGTGATTGCGTATTGGGGTCAGCTACACTACACCAGAAGTAGGGTCCTACCAGCAGTGTTCGAGGTCTAATTATAGTATATTTTTACAGACTTATCGAAAGCGGAAGACTTACCCTTGTGCCTGGGGCGAGTAACTCTAATATGAAAGGTATTATATCGGTAGGCCTATCGGGCACACAAATCGCTGGACGCATTCCAGTCACCGATAAACAGGAAGTGTCAGCCGTCTCAACTAGCGCATTTTTAAATAACATCGGCAAAGAGTCATCGTAAGGCCAAGCACGAAATGATGTTCTTAAAACATGCAAACGAGCACAGCAGCTAAATTTCATGGATAGCATTTTTTCTTTTTTTTTTTTTTTTTTCAAAATCCACAGTGTAATTTACTTTAGAGCATAAAAACAACTGCATAAAGTTTTTTCAGGGGTCACATTCTAATTATCTCTCACTTTCCAAACCATTGCAATACCCTGTACATTAAAAAAAATAAGGTGAGAAAAAATTCTAATTTACTTACAATTAAGGCTGGCGCGCTCGTTAAACAACGTATCAATTTTCAATTTTCTCTGGCTAGTCCCAAATTTTCGGCAGGCGATTTCAGTTTTCTCTCTCTCTCTCTCTCTCTCTCTCTCTTTTTAGAAATTTTCATTAGTATAAGTCTTATCTAGTATAACAGTCCATTAATCTCAGTCACACTAGAAATACAAACAAAATTCCAAATATTTTAAAAGACTTTTCTTTCCTCAGCCTTGCCCCGAAGGCGATGCCTGAAAATGGCTGTTGATCCGTAACAGGGTTATTTTGCCCCCCCCCCCCCCCCCCCCCATAAGATTCATGAATAAACATCGGTCGAAAAATATTGAACATGTTATATATTTTAAGATATTAGCACTATGTGCATGAGCATGAAGCGACAGGGCAACATAACATGAGTAACATTGAATGTTTGAGACCAAAGGATTAGTCTGATAGATTTGGGAGGCAGTAAACATTGTTTTAGTAGTCAAACTTGAATTTTATATATATATATATATATATATATATATATATATATATATATATATATATATATATATATATATATATATATATATATATATATATATATATATATATATATATATATATATATATATATCTTAAAATCACTCTTATCTATGGACTTAAATAAATTATATATAATGTAAAGTCTACTGAGCATTTTATGGATTTTAGGCTTAAAGGTATAATAACTCTTCGTTTTGACCAAAAAATGAATTTTCCTGGAGTAAACAACAATTTTCCCATACTTACCAATGGTTAATGGATCCTTTTTTACATTCAAAGTTAGTCCCTGGTTTTTTTCTAAAAAGTTTGTTTTTTTGTTAAAATCTCTTAAAAGATTATAACAGAGTACAGCCATCAATGGAGGTCACGTGATCTGAAGACAAGTTCAGATATCAGAATAATAGCTATAATTGCTGTTTTTGTGGTAAAACAGAATTTATTATATTTCTATGAGTTGTTCACAATGTTTTTATTGTGAAATATAGATATCGTACGAAGAGTTATTATCCCTTTAATATAAATATATTATTCTTATATTATTCTTTAACATACTCGGTGCAGCCATCAAGGAAGTAAAGTGTGTACATTGAATTAAGATATGTGAAACCAATTTTTTTTTTATCAAATTTACAGACAAAAGGTAGATTGCTGATATAAAGAAAACAGGCTGAATTAAAACAAACATGAAGACCAATATTTACTTCATAAACTTTCTCACGCATATAGTGCTGCTAGAATTCTAAAGGTGTGTTTGAAGACTTTGAAATGCTTTGAACTACGGGAAGAAAATATTTACGAATCATTCATAAATTGATTTTTAATCTATTTATTGACTTAATTTTGTATGTATTCATTTATTTATCAATGTACTTTCATTCAGACCTTATTCATGGTAATGTATGACCCAATCCAAATACATGTATAGTTTTACGTGTTTAAAAAGATACATCAATTAAACCATCAAAGTGAAAAAGAAACACAGATTTGACCGGAGCTGCACCTACGGTTATATAGTAAGTCTTTGGTGAAGTATTGAGGGAAATTACACACCGAATGCTGAAGAATTTTGTACCCTTAATGCGACCTCGAAAATGAAATTCTGGATATGAAATTCTGGATATTCTTTTTAAAAAGTTTAATGTTAAAGGAAATCTGAACGCTAAAGGGAACAAGCGATTTGCAACAAAATCTCACAGGTAAATTGAACAAATGAAATTAAACATGATATATACGGGAAATAATTCAAAATGAGATGATACCGCTGTTAAATGCGCCCCCCCTTTAATACTAGAAGCTAAAATATGAAGACAACGCCCATGTGACAACGGAATGCTCGAATAGCACTTAAGTCAATAATTTTCACCCAAATTCTGCACATTAACCTGGCAAGGGCAACGCAGTCTGCCGCCCTTCAATAACGCATTGGTTAAATCAATTAGACGAGTCGCTTAATTACTCAATTTGAAGACCCCTGTTTGCATATTTATTGGAACTGAAACCACATAATTAGAAAAGAATTGCAATGAAAAAGGCGAAACATGGAGCCATTCGGCTTAATGTCGTTATTTAATGTACAATTAACAAATTCAGTAAGCAGTTCTTCATTAAAAAGTCGGTTTTAAACACCTGTTAGTAAGTCAATTGTCTAGACGGGTTTGGAAATCTGGTGGTTAAGCATTGAACGCTTCGGTGCACTATTAATAAAGTCTAAAAGCATCGAATTCTCCTCCGCGCACATCCTGAAGTATGACTAATGTCACAATACTGAGTCATATGCGAGGGGTTTAATATCCTCCAAAGAAAGTGCATTGGGTAGCTCTCGTGTTGGGTCACATCAGAATGTATGTGCCCGCTGTCTGTCATCAACAACACGTCTATTACTTGTGAAATAGTCGTTCCAGATAAAGAAATAACAGTTCAATATATCTAGCATAAATATCCTGCACGTCTGGTCAATAAACCTGTTTCTCTCTAAGGCCTTATGTATTCTTTGAAGAGGAATTCAAGCTGGAATTGAAAAAGAGACAGAGAAATTTACATCACACACTGAGAAACTGATAAGCATAAAATTGTTTGCATTTTCTTCCCTCTAACTAATCAATATTTGATGTCTTAAAAATCGAAAAATGAAATGTGACTTTAAAGATAATAAATGGTCTATTAGGAAATGCTCACCTGGTCCACATTTCCAGTGAGAGAAGATGTGGGTGCCCCTTGCTCAGTATCTTGATAGCAGTTCAAGCCAACAACCCATGCGGCCTCATTGCTCAACAAATCACCTAGAGTTATGCAATATTTTTGCAATCAAACTTCACTTTGTAACTGAGCATCGTGGCAAACAATATGAACAGCAGCAGAAAATGTCAGGACTCGAAAATTAGAACACTTGCTCCCAAACGATTTTCAGAAAAGACCGTTGTTTTCCTAAATCTTTTAAAGTCATGTAAGTGTAAAACATGAATAAATAAATAATAAATATTAAATATATAAAAGAAAACAAAGGGAAGAACATTATTTCAGGTGTATATTTATTACAGCAAATGGTTATTCAGTTATTAATCTTACCGTCTGCAGGGACCTCAGCGGCCAAAGAACCGTCAAGGTCCAGTGAAAGGATGGCGCCATTGTACGAAGCACGGATGTTGTGCCACTCACCCTGGTAAGCTCCGCCCTGAAGCCAACAAAAACGTTGTGTTTGAGCAGCCGATATCCCACTTTGAGCATACTTATTTAGGGTATTTCATACAAATAAGCAACGAACTTCAAATACATATGTACTTATTTATGTTATTTGCTATTGAATCATATAATCTATTTTTACGTATCTCAAAGCACGTTGTGTCAAAGCAGAATGGTACCAGACCACAATGGTCTGACTTACCAACCGTCCGCTTGCCGAGAAAGTCCCGTTGTCTGTCACCATGTTTACAACTACCTCTCCATCCTGGACGCTCAACTCAAAGGTAGGGGCGATGTTACACTTGGCATTGTTGACCAAAGCCACTTTTCTTTGATTACTGACCACGGGATCCACATTGACCCACAGAGCGACACTAAAAGGTGCCCTTGGGCTGTTTTGTTTGAAAAGGGGAAGCTCGATGTGCCCTGAAAAAGTCGGTTCATTGTTGTTCGGTCAAAACATCAACGTAAGGTGCCCTGATTTTACAGACAGACTTAAGACATAATATAGAGTATTAGGTAGCAAGTGGTATGAAATAAAGAAAACTAATACGCTTATCTATCTAATGTTTAACAGTCCTTTTAAAATATTAGATTATTTACGCGATAACGTGACGGTGTCACAGAACAACATGCTTTAACAGTGTTGTCAAAATTTAAAAAGTTGACAACCATCATTTACCCATGCCATCAAGGTACACGGACTGGTCTCCAACCCGGGACTCGTTGACGAAGTACACGTTGCGACGAGAGTTTGGTACAGAGAACGCAATGTTGCCTGCAGCATGGAAGCTGCCCTCGAAGCCGAAGTCGACGCCATCATATTCTGAGAAGAAGAATCGAAAATAAGCAACCCAAATATTTGGTCCTCTTGTTTTATAGCCCGAATTTTATTATCTTTCGCTCTATTTGTCTGAGGTTATTTGGATTAATATTTTTCTTAATTTCGAATAAATCTTTAATTTACTTTTAAAAAAATACGTACCAGGGGCATTGCATCTGCACACCGACAGGCTGAAGTTGTAAGGCTCACAGGAAATTGGACCAAGAGGATCGTGGTTGGGATAATGGATAAAGAATTTGCTTGCCTCACCAATTACTGAGGACTTCATCAAACCGGCATCGTCAGTGCAGTTTTCTGTAAGTAAAATGGATGCACTCAATCAATATTTATCTGTTTTTCGTGTCTGGCAACATTTATTATCTTTGAAATTGCAAGAATCATTATTCATAACATATACAGATAAACAGGTTTGCAAAAATTAACCAAAAGGCTATTTGTAGGAGAATGATATTTATCATGTATCTAGTGAGAATATACATTTTATCTTCTTAAGCCCAACAACTGAAAGCCAGTTAAATAGAAAAGATGTTTAGAATGGTATTACTCACGGTCTGGCTGTTCCACTGGAGGCGTAGGTGGCAGCGTTGTCTTTTGTACAGCTAAAATGATAATGGAAGTGAAGTTTCAGTACATCAAGGAGTCAGCACTTCGAATGGTTACTATAACCGTCATTATCAATTTTCTTACACAGATAATAAAAACCGTTCATAATTTTTATTTTCTCCACAATATTGTTAAGTGTAATATCATATGGAATGCAGTCCAATATACTTACGTTCTGGGCACTGCTCAGAGCCAAGGGGAGGTTTCGGACCAGAGTTTTCGCAAGTTACTGCCTCGTCGTCGCACCGGCTACAGGACTGAACGTCCTGGTTCCAGAGAGTTCCAGGTGCACAGCTTTTCGTGAAAACACTGTACATCCAACCATCGTCACCTCTCTCACTGCGCCTAATGCACACCCAGTATCCGCCACAGTCGTTAGGATCGTAAGTGTAGCCAACGGCGCCATTCTCTGTCAAAGGACCGCCATCCACCACGCACGTCCCACACTGCTCTATTGACAAAGTGAACCGATGATGAACAATACTCATTTAAAGAACAATGCGCTTTGTAAAATAAACTCTGCTTAAAATGGTAGAAGCATCAATCGAGAGAGGTCAGATCATTTACAAATGAGAGGAAAGCATTAAGTTAGTTTTCTTTTCTCTTCACAGTGTACTTACTCACTTACGTGTGGGGCCTAACATTTGAATTTAACTGTCAAATATCAAAATGATGAACTCACCATCAACATTCTGGGCTGCTGCAAGTGCCACTAGGGCAAGGCACAACAACTGTTTCAACATTGTGTGGCTTCTGAAAAAAGGAAAAATGCGTTAACAGATTCACAAATTGAATATGACAATTGCTTTATTTTGATTCTCAGCTATTCACCAAAAGTTAATGTAAAAAAAAGTTTATGATTTTTTTAGTTCCTTTTAAAGGGAAGTAAATAAAGGAAATAGATTCATCACAGGTCAGATCACATTCATCCTTCATTTAAATGTTCATTTGATCAGTATGCTAATTGGAGTTTAATCAATATATTAAATATTTTAATATTTTGACTTAAAAACAGAAAGGTCTTAAAGACAAGCGAGGAAGGTCATTTTTTCCTATGCCACACGTAAGAAGTAATCGTGCAAACAGTATTATTATCTATGTATGCATCTGGGTATAAAACTGAAAAAAGATGTATCACACGGACAAAGATGATATATCATCAGAATTGTCATCAAAAACAACATTATGTTCTATGGACAGGGTTTCAAGGAATCAATACATACATGTATTTCTTGCTTGGAGGAGAGTATCACAATTTCACTTGGAGTAATTGAATCTATTTTTTCAATCGCTAGCTGTCCGAATGTTGACTAATTTAAAGCTGGCGTTTTCACTCTTTGTACTTAAAATCAGATAAGCTTAAAATACTGTGATAAATAAGCAATTTAGGACTGTTCTAAACATTTTTCTTTTTTGTTTACATGAAATGGCCTATTCTGACATGAACATTAGGACGAAAGAAGTTATAGGCCTACGTACTTCACTCTTAAACATATTCTTCCATTTTTATACTGATTTCTTAAATAATAAAATAAAATGGTAACGTAAATGCGCCCACATGTTTGACCACATACCTGAGGGATATTGTGCTTGGTGAAAGTTCCTTCCAATCCTCTGGACTATCTTTTCTAATTACAGTCATTTAAGTACCACAGAGAAAGAAAACTGTCGACAGGGGGCACTTGTGGTCCCTAAAGGAGTCCATTTGTGGTTTGCTATTCCTATTATCTGTGAATTTTGGGACTTGTCACGGTCTTGCCACGTGGTGATAAATGCTTACACTTCACTGCAAAATGGGCACAACGCTCACCTCTCATCTGGTCAACTAGTTGCCAAGTTACCATGTCAGAAATAAGTCTCGTATCAAAGTAGACCAAATTGGTGTCAGCAATGATTAATATAAAAACCCAAAGTTGTAACATGCAGAAAATACTTTTTGTAAGACAAAACTGTTATATTTTGACGTTCATTATTTTATTCTTATGTTTGTATTTCATTTGTATTTGCAATTAATATGTCTAGGCATGGGGAAGAATTTAGGCATCGGTATCCAAAGTAACACGCTAAAGAAGCCTATAAAGGTAAATGTGAAGATTATTTCCCTGCTAGTTTTCACTGGATGGAAAGATTTGCCATAGTAATAGGGTTTGGTTTTGATAATTAGTCAAGTGGAATTTGTCGAGACACCTTAATGTGCCAATTATTGTGTCTAAATGTCATATATGGTAACTGCTATGGGGTCTATGATTCCATTAAAGATGATTAAAACATTACTTGAGGAAATGTGTCTCAAGACCATCTATACATCTATCCAAATTTTATAAATAATTCACTGCACTTTGTCCTTCCTCTGTGCCCCCCCCCCTCCCACGTCTCATTCCTCTGTCCTACTTGAAATATGGAGAAAATCTAGTACCGTGATCCGGGATAACGGACTAAAATTCGCCAAACAAGGTCTCTACTTAAAGTAGTCCACGTTATAAAAAGGCAACTAGAAGGTGAAAATAAATCAAAACACAAAGAGTTATCTGGCCTGCGGGGAAGTCACTGTCAAACACAGAAAAAGTGCAAATTAGTTATCGAGTGAGACTGTAACAGCAAAAAGTAGCGCTTAAACAACTTAAAACTTGTAATTTGGTTTGAAGATGCCACTTTTTTTTTCTTTTCTAAAATTCACCAAATGGTTCTAAAGCAGTTTTGACAACCAGGAATATATCACAGCAGGGTTGAAAAGCAAAAGGAATGCCTGTGTTACTTTTGCCTTCGTTTTCGACACAGCATTTTTCAGGAATGGTTTTGGCGCTCTTTAAACGTGTGGAAAACAATTCAAAAGAAAATTCACTGATGTCATGGTATTTGCTAATATGTTCAATGGTTTATGTATATTCTGGTAGACATTGCACTGCTGTTAAATGGAATTCACAAATAAAGCGTTTTAATAACGACAGTCATGTCTATCTGTCCCCAGAGGACTATCTGTCCCCATCGGGCCGTCTACCCCTAGACACTAATTGGTTACAGGAATTTTACTCTATGACCTTTGACCCATTGCAGGACTCATAAGGTTAATGCTTTTCATTGGGTGACCAATCGGATGATTGCCAGTGACGCGTGTAGGTTCTCGTGCATGCTTGAAACGCGTTTACGGTTCTCATTTTAATACTTTAAGTAGCCATGACTGCACCCTCCCAATAAAATTTTAATCTTTTACAATTGACTGCACTGCATGGTATAATTTAGATATTGAATTCTAATTTTAGTGTACGGTTCAATCTTCTCAATTAAGTTAAATTAGGTAAAAAACTCAAATAAATTTTCAATACCCTAGAACACGAAAGGGTCTTCAATGTTAACATAAAAGATGAAACACGTTTTATTTGACAAAACTGCTGAAATATTATTTCGACTATTGACCCTTTACGATGACCCGTTCCATTGAAACTATTTCACTGAAATTTCGACTTAAAATGCAAATTACGGTAGATTACTGGCAATAGGGATATGTTTTTTCTTTGACAAATTATAAGCCAGGGGGCACCACTTTGTCGTCTCTAACAGTGCTGCCTATGCCAATTATCTAGATTTAAATTTAAAAACTAGTAATGATGGAATGCAGAAATCAAGCAATTGCTATTTTGTCTAAAATTATATCGGTAGGTCACACTAAAAGTGTTAGATATCGAACATACATTAAAATTTCTCGTTTCATAACGAACGAAAACGCAATTGTAATGTTGATTTTGGGATTCAATTAAATCTTACATATTTCCAACCAAACGATATGCTATTTTGCCAAAACGTACTTGTTTTCACTTTTTCAAAACGTTTGAAATGCCTTTCTTAACAAAAGCCCCCACCAAAAGCCATTAATTGGCACCAAAATACCTAATTTCGAATATTGATTAAAGGGATAACAACTCTTTATTTTGGCGGGAAAAGTGCCATAACGGATTTTCCTGGGGTAAAAGATGATATTTACCAATGGTTAATAAATACGCTCTGATATTTTAAGTTACTAGATTCGTTTTTAAGTGTGTTTTTGTAATAATCTCTTAAGAGACGGATTTTCCTGGGATAACCGGGACGTTCATAGATGGTCACCCTACGTAATAATTTCTTTTAAGAGATCTATCTAGCCATCTATGAAGGTCCACATGATTCAATGGCAAGCACAGAATTTCATAAAAATAGCAATAACCGCCATTTTGGAGGTAGAATTAATTATATATTTTTTTGTTGTTTACAATGTATTTATTTTAGAATTTTCATAATTTTATAATCTCTTTAAGTGTATCAACAGAAAATGGTCTTGCATGCATAAAAAAATCTGGTAGTACCAGTAACAATTTAAAACCGAAGAAAAAGCCAACTCTTCAGGGCATAAAGGTACAAACCACACATTTCAGTCTTTATTCATGCATTTATTTCGTCTTTATTTGATCAAAACAAGCGTGACAACATTTTATACCTAATTAACATACCGCTAACTTCTACACGGTAGTGAACAGACAGAATGTGTTCATTTTCATTTAATTACTGAAATCAGAATCTCAATTAAACCTGCTTAGTAGACGCCGGGCACTTGTTTGTGCATATATCACCATATAAAACACATTTTCAAATATCATCCAGGGTGCCGATACGAGACGCAACGTTTGAAGAACAAAATTGAGAAGGACCGCCCTGTATCCTAATATATATTTGCCTCCAGACAGTTGACACGTTGTTGTACGTATAATGCGTTTATACCTCTCTTGTTTTTAATATGCTTTGGCTGGTAAGTTTTTATAGGATGTATATGTCACTGATCTGATGAATGGAAGAACTTAATTTGGGGTAATGTTCAACGTGAATTGGGATGGACTGAGTTATCCTTGTCAGCTGTCAATCATTCTCAAGTGGGCTCTGGTCTTGGCCCTTATTGTGAACACAATTCCCCAATCTCCTTGGCTGAGAGTACTCTGTTATAAAATGACACCTGAAATAATAAATACATTAATTTATGAAAGGAGAAACATATTGTTTCACCACAACCATTATTATCTTGGTAACTTCTATCTTGTTTACGAATCTTTTACAATTGGAAATCTCTCTCTCTCTCTCTCTCTCTCTCTCTCTCTCTCTCTCTCTCTCTCTGTGTGTGTGTGTGTGTAAAATTTTTGCATACCTCGTCAAGTCGTCCTTCGAAACTTGGATCATAATCGTCGCACAGGTACTCGTCCTCATAATAGTAACTGTTTCCTAGAATCCAGGCGGATTCTGTTGCAACTATATCACCTAAGAGAGGAAAAAGAGGCTTAATGATTTACAGTATATGGGATATAAGACTGAAACTGCGGGTTACTGAAATTATAACAATAGGCCGTGTCATTTGCTATTTACAAAGAGATAATAAAAAATATAAGAAAAATGAAGTGCAAAAAATTTAACATGTTGTGACGAATGTGAACTACTTGACTATATAAGTATGCTAAAAACGCAAAACTGCTAAAATTCATTCGTTACAGATTCTACTGTACATTGGGTATACTCTATCATTTAGAAGAAGTAGTAACATTATCTGTTTTCCTCTTACCAGATGCCTCTACAGCTTCAGAGTCTTCACCCTCTAAATACAACGCCATGTAATCTCCATCGTATGTCACGGCAACACACACACCCAGGAGCCTTGTCCCCCACCTCCCTGAAACAAATCAGTTTATAACACACCACTTAGTAACTTATAATAAAGCAAAAATGTGTCTCTTGTGTCTTAGTGAAACGATGTGTGGATATGTGCGCGCACCTGTATGCGGTGTGTGTGTCAGTGTGTGTGTGTGTGTGTGTGTGTGTGTGTGTGTGTGTGAGAGAGAGAGAGAGAGAGAGAGAGAGGGGATAAAAATGTACCACATACTGTGGTGGTATATCGTTAAATCCGTCCTCTGTCTCCATATAAACCCCAACTCCACCTTCTTCGAAATAGATTTCAACAGTCGGTAAGATGTCGCACTTGCCGTTGTTGAGTAGTGCAATACTCTTTCCCTCTGTGTTCACATCCTCATCCAGCCAGTGGAAGAAATGAATGGTGAATGGATAGTCAGGGGGGGTTGTTTTTGAAATAAGGGATTTCAGCATGACCTGAGGATAAATCAAGGATAAATCAAGAAATCAAGAAAACATTAGACTTAAGCCTATTATATCCCCCTCTCTCTCTATCATCCACATTAGTTCTTGCTTTTTCCAAAGGCAATAAATAGCATCTTACCGAACTCATCGATACACAGAGCACCATCCCCCACCCTGGCCTTATCGGGAACTTCCATAGTATTCTCACACAGTGAAGCATGGGCAACATCATTTGGCTCAGAATACGCGGTCTTCCCTATCGAAGCATAATCGTCCTCATATTGAAAGATGATGGAGCTAAACACTGAAAGAAAGGAAAGTAAATGAAACATAATCCATTGAATAACACTTGACAGGTAAACATATTCTGCCATTTTATTAGGCATATCACAATCTGTTGTTCCTAACTTATTTCCATGTTGTTATTGATACAACTATAATCTTCAAAGGCAATACTACATTTCCTAACACATTTAGTTCCAAAATCAAAACTTGCACTTTCCCTTAAAACAGAAGACAGGTCATACCAGGGGCTTCACATCCACAGCGGCTTAGGCTAAATCTGTGTGGAAAACAGGACACCGGCCCTACAGGGGCCCGTGGAAACGTTAAAGACAGTGTGTTAAGTTTTTTTTTTAAAGAATGTTCAAAGAATGAAACAAAAGGACACAAAACCAATAAAAACTTACTTTCAACAAAGTAAGAAAAGTAAGTAAATATTTAAGTAAGTAAATAAATAAGAACACAAATTCTGCATGGGAATTTATGTCAACATTTCCATAATTCCGTAATTCAGAACTGGCCATTGGCCACTCACAATACGATAGGACAAATGTGTTTGTTTTCAAACTAATACATAAAAACAAACAAATTCTACTGGTTGGGAAGTGAATGTTTCTTACTGCCCCACGTGTACATAGATTTTGTGGGCCTCAGTCCAGTCTGATGGTCGGCTAAAACAAAATAGAGGAAAGCACAATTTAATGTCAGTTAGCAAGAGTGCCAATGTTGGCTGTTGCTTGACTGATATAAAAAAAGGTTAATGAAATTACCATTAACTCCTTGTCTGTCTTCTGCTTCTGTCCTCATTTGTGTATAATAAAAAACTTTTAAGTTATAGATCCATGGGACTAATTATTACGTTTACTGATTATTAACCAGTCTTTTAGAAATGCAAAGGTTTATTCTTGATCATAATAATGACCAAAAACACTCACGAAAAGGACAATGCGAGGAACCCATCGGTGGCTTGGGTGCGGTGCCTTTGCAAACAGCTTGAGGATCGTCACAGCGGATGCAAGCTTGGCTATCTTGGTCCCAAACGGTTCCAATGGGACAGCTGCGAACAATGACAGTATACACCTAACCGTCCAGACCCCTGTTGGGCCGTCTCTCACACATCCAGTATGATGTACAGCTGTACGGATCGAATATGTATCCAACGGCTCCATTTTCTGTTAGAGGACCACCATTGACAACACACTTGCCGCAAAAATCTGAATAAAACACTTTGGTGATCATCTTTTTTTCAACGTTACAAATGTTTCCAGTCAAAATTATCACATATTCAATATTATTCAATTTTTGACACGAATTCAATTATACTGAAATACAATTGGGTATTGATTTCACACTTAACCATTTGTGTTTTAACATATACTAGAGATAAGTGATATAAACTAGAGGATATTACACGTGCTTAGTGAATCTGACCCTCAGTGAGTGAACTCACCATCTATATGGACAGCTAGGAGGAGGCACGTAAGCTGTTGTTGTTCCCGGGCCAACTGTAGCTTGCCCTGGTGTAGCTAAACTTAGTCCCGGTGTCTCTTTGCTGGTACAGATGGCAGCCAAAAGTTTGTTTCTAAGTCCAAGTAGCTCGCTTGAGCTGTCCACCGTAAATAGTGTGTCCTTATCAGAAGCGATTGCTGACAGTTCCTGTTTATCTAGCTAGACAGGAGAAAAAAGTGAGATATTTCAATAAACAATGTACCGATTTTAAAAGAAAAAAAAATACAACTCCCCATTCCCTGAAACTATATATATATATATATATATATATATATATATATATATATATATATAGGGTGGGTGAGTATAATATTTTGTATGTTTTGGCTTTTATAGTTTCCCTACTTTTGAAAATTTTGATGGATGATTCAGTATGCTCACAAAGATTCTATTAACAAAAATCTACTGCATAAGCTAAATGCTGTGCATTTTGGCAAGTAAACTAAAAATGACATTGGGGTACGTTTATTGTGATAGATGGCGATACAAAAATACACGTATCCATTAAAAAATCAAAGAACACTCATGGTAAAGGGTCATTCCTTATCGCCGATTCCGACGGCATAGATGATTGCACCGTCATTCTTAAGTTTGCGAGCACCCGTCAAAGTTCTGTCTGGAAATCTGGATTGCTCACCGGTCAAAAGGACAATAACGTTGGTGACGTTCCGTCTATCTCCCGAGCCAGCCTCGAGCCTCGCTGGGCCCTGGTTCGTAAGAAAGCCATGTGGGTTGCTGTATTGCCTTTCTTGAAAGGTACTGCCTTGACTGCTTTAAGTAGCCCTTGGACATCTTGGTATCTGTTTAACGGGAGCCGTAGCTCAGAGGAAGGTGAAAATGTCACCAGTCCAACCCTCACCGAATAAGGGAATATATAGAAGCCTACTATAAGCTACTGCACGAAATTCAGTTCTTGTCTTTGAGGAATGCACAAGAAATACGATGTCGGCTTCCCCCGTGCACCCTGAGCACAAAATTAATTTATTCAGAAGTAATAATATTTTTAGATTCATTGGCGTTCACAAGGCCAATGTCATTATTTTATTTTCGTTTGCAACATAAAGATAAAAGTTTAGCATAACAACCTTTTCATTCTTAAATACATGTATGTGTTTGGGCTATTGTACTTCCAATTTATCAAACATTAGCTCGATTTTAGTGGCATTGTATCCAACAAGAAGTTATTAACTTTACAGTAGCTCATAAAGGGTATCAGGACACACACAGATCCTTGGACAGTTCCCCCTGGACAACCCTGCATCCCCCAGAGAATCCCCCTCGCCTATAATGAATATGATGATGTGAATGATCAATGTGATAATAAGTAAAAAAATTGTCCAATTTTAATAAAAATGTGTCTCTAGTTAAAGTGGGGTAAACATATAATCTCTCTCATCTAGGTGTTCCTTTCCGGAAGTAACTGTCACTTTTAATTGTTTTATCATTCCCCCTTAATCAAATTGCCTGCCCTTAGCCAAGGTGAGGAAATGTATGCGGAAAATTGTCTTGGGGGTGGGGGGGTGTTCGGGTGGGGGTTTCTGGGGTGGTGGTGGGTTGTACTACAATCATCCTAAAGATGGTGCAACAGTTGTGGAATTATTTTATTATTAAAAAAACATACTAACATACGAAATTCATTCGGTAGAGTTATTTCAAAACTTTGAAAAATCATTAAAATTCAATATAAGATAGTATTGCTTTACTGGGTATTAAATAACAGTTGTCCATTGTAAAATAGAAATGTGGCGGCTGTAGGGCAACAATTAAATGGCGCCTGTACAAAACGTCCCCTGTGACATCTTAATGGTAGTGAGGAATGCAGGAGACTTAAATGTGAATTCATCTCTATAAATAGTAAAATTTTAACATACAACATTGACACATCTCAGCAATCCCGTATAGGTATAATGGCAAAGATCATGAGTGAATGAGCTAATTCGCCACACGATTGCCCACGTTCGATAACATTAGCATGCACGTTATATACATACCGACGGTGGCATCTTGGCTGTTTGACAAGCCTATGGCATATCCGATAAGAATGGCGTAATAGAGGATTTCTTCCACACTCATCTGTACATCTAGACGACGGAGCTGTAACCAAGTGTTAGAATGATGAAATATGACTTCGTTTTATGTATATGTTTGATATTCATATCACAGTTTCACCGGTTTCAGAAACAAAAACAATAGTCCCAAACTGTAAGCATGTGATCTCAGTGCTTCTGGGTCTGTATTTTTTTTTCAGAATCTTTTAATAATACTCAGCTCCAAACTCAATATGGTCGTATCACAATGCTGCAATATATCAAGCTTATATGCAGTAGATGAAGGGCATAGACACTTGCAAATCGATTAAAAATTCAAGCAAACAAGCAACCAAATGTATAATTACTAATTATGAAGAAAACAGAAGTGGGTATAAAATGTGCTTTAAGGGAAAAATGAACGCGCAATGTTAATATTCGAAGAAAACAATTAATTTGAATAAAAAATAGTTTACTGATGAGAATATCATATTTCTTACACTAAAAAAGTCAATTTTCATTCACGAATGGATGACAGTACATAGACGATAACACTCCACATCTGGTTTGCTTCAATAGCAATCGACCGATTATTTGGTGAATTCTTAAGTCACTACTTTATTTTTTTCCTCAAAAACTTCAAGATTTTCTCAAAAGCAATAAATAATTAGAATAAGATCTCCATAAATACAATGAAAAAAATGCCATCTAAATATTCTGTGAGATGACGTTAACAAACATTCATGTGTTAGTTGACTGCGCACACAATTTAGTTTCGAACATAATTAGAAAAGAATTGCAATGAAAAAGGCGAAACATGGAGCCATTCGGCGTAATGTCGTTATTTAATGTACAATTAACAAATTCAGTAAGCAGTTCTTCGTTAAAAAGTCGGTTTTAAACACCTGTTAGTAAGTCTAGACGGGTTTGGAAATCTGTTGGTTAAGCATTGGATGCTTCGGTGTACTGTTAATAAAGTCTAAAAGCATTGAAATCTCCTCCACGCACATCCTGAAGTATGACGAATGTCAAAATACTGAGTCATACGCGAGGGGTTTAGTATCCTCCAGAGAAAGTGCATTGGGTAGCTCTCGTGTTGGGGCACATCAGAATGCATGTGCCCGCTGTCCGTCATCAACAACACGCCTATTACTTGTGAAATAGTCGTTCCAGATAAAGAAATACAGTTTAATATATCTAGCATAAATATCCTGCATGTCTGGTCAATAAACCTGTTTCTCTCTAAGGCCTTATGAATTATTTGAAGCTGATTTCAAGCTGGAATTGAAAAAGAGACAGAGAATTTTACATCACGCACTGTATTTGATATCTTAAAAAAACGAGAAACATTTAGTTTCAGCTGAAATGTGACATTAAAGATAGTAAATGGTCTATAAGGATGCTCACCTGGTCCACATTTCCAGTGAGAGAAGATGTAGGTCCCCCTTGCTGAGTATCTTGATAACAGTTCAAGCCAACGACCCATGCGGCCTCATTGCTCAACAAATCACCTAGAGTTATGCGATATTTTTTGCAATCAAACTTCACTATGTAACCGAGCATCGTGGCAAACAAAATGAACAGCAGCAGAAAAAGTCAGGATTCGAAAATTAGAACACTTGCCCCAAACAATTTTCAGAAAACACCGTTGTTTTCCTAAATCTTTAAACGTCATGTAAGTGTAAAACATAGATTAATAAATTAAAAATTGGTAAATAAATAATAAATATTAAATATTTTAAAGAAAACAAAAGGAGGAACATTATTACATGTGTATATTTATTTCAGCGAATGGTTATTCAGTAATTAAACTTACCGTCTGCAGGGACCTCAGCGGCCAAAGAATTGTCAAGGACCAGTGAAAGGATGGCGCCATTGTAAGAGGCACGTACGTGGTGCCACTCACCCTGGTAAGCTCCGCCCTGAAGCCAACAGAAAACGTTGCATTGAAGCAGCCAATATCCCACTTCAAACACACTAATTTAGGGTATTCCACACAGAGAAGCATTGAACTTCAAATATGTACTCATGTTATTTGTTATTGAATCATATAATATATTTTTACTGTTGGTCAAAAGTGTTCAGACTTACCAACTGTCCGCTTGCTGAGAAAGTCCCGTTGTCTGTCACAATGGTTACAACTACCTCTCCACCCTGCACGCTCAACTCAAAGGTAGGTGCGATGTGACACTTGGCATTGTTGACCAAAGCCACTTTTCTTTGATTACTGACCATGGGATCCACATAGAACCACAGAGCTACACTAAATGGTGCCCTAGGGCTGTTTTGTTTGAAAAGGGGAAACTCAATGTGTCCTGAAAAAGTCGGTTCATTGTTGTTCGGTCAAAACATCAACGTAAGGTGCCATGATTTTTTACATACAGATTTGAGACATAATATAGAGTATTAGGTATCAAGTGATATGAAATGAAAAAAACTAATACGGTCATCTATCTAATGTTCAACAGTCCTTAATATTAGATTATTTACGCGATAACGCGAACAACATGCTTTAACAGTGTTGTCAAAATTTAAAAAGTTGACAGAACCATCATTTACCCATGCCATCAAGGTACACGGACTGGTCTCCAACCCGGGACTCGTTGACGAAGTACACGTTGCGACGAGAGTTTGGTACAGAGAACGCAATGTTGCCTGCAGCATAGAAGCTGCCCTCGAAGCCGAAATAGACGCCATCATATTCTTAAAAGAACCGAAAATAAGCAATTTGGCATGTGCCATGACGTGTTAACCCAAATATTTGGTCTTCTTGTTATATAGCCCGAATTTAATTCTTTTTGGCTCTATTTGTCTAAGGTTATTTGGATTAATTTTTTTTCTTAATTTTATATAAATGTTTGAGTTACTTTTCAAAAAATACGTACCAGGGGCATTGCATCTGCAAAGCGACAGGCTGAAGTTGTAAGGCTCACAGGACATTGGACCAAGAGGATCGTGGTTGGGATAATTTATAAAGAATTTGCTTGCCTCACCAATTACTGAGGACTTCATCAAACCGGCATCGTCAGTGCAGTTTTCTGTAAGTGAAATGGATGCACTCAATCAATGTATATCTGTTTTTCGTGGCTGGCAAAGTTTTACTATCTTTGGAATTTCAAAATCTTTATACATTATTAATGCAGATAAAAAGGTTAGCAAAAATTTAACCAAAAGATTATTTGTAGGAGAATCGTGTTTATCATGTGTCTAGTGAGAATATACATTTTATCTTCTTAACCCCAACAATTGAAAGCCAGTTAAAAAGAGATGTTAAAAATGATAATACTCACGGTCTGGCTGTTCCACTGGAGGCAGAGGAGGCAGCGTTGTACCGTCTACGTCTAAAATGATAATGGAAGTGAAGTTTCAGTACATCATAAACGTCATTATCAATTTTCTTACACAGATAATAAAAACCGTTCATATTTTTTATAATCTCCACAATATTGTTAAGTGTATTATCATATGGAATGCGGTCCAATATGCTTACATCCGTCGCACTGGTCAGAGCCAAGGGGAGGTTTCGGACCAGAGTTTTCGCAAGTTACTGCCTCGTCGTCGCACCGGCTACAGGCCTGAACTTTCTGGTTCCATAGAGTACCAGGTGCACAGGCTCTCGTGAAAACACTGTACATCCAACCATCGTCACCTCTCTCACTGCGCCTAATGCAGACCCAGTATCCGCCACAGTCGTTAGGATCGTAAGTGTAGCCAACGGCACCATTCTCTGTCAAAGGACCGCCATCCACCACGCACGTCCCACACTGCTCTATTGAAAAAGTGAACCGATGATGAACAATACTCATTTAAAGAACAATGCGCTTTGTAAAATAAACTCTGCTTAAAATGGTAGAAGCATCAATCGAGAGAGGTCAGATCATTTACAAATGATCAGTTTTCTTCTTCTCTTCACAGTGTACTTACTCAGTTATGTGTGGGGCCTAACATTTGAATTTAACTGTCAAATATCAAAATGATGAACTCACCATCAACATTCTGGGCTGCTGCAAGTGCCACTAGGGCAAGGCACAACACCTGTTTCAACATTGAGTGGCTTCTGAAAAAAGGAAAAATGCGTTAACAGATTCACAAATTGAATATGACAATTGCTTTATTTTGATTCTCAGCTATTCACCAAAATTTAATGTAAAAATGTTATTGAAAAATAGTTTAAGAATTTTTTACTTCCTTTTAAAGGGAAGTAAATAAAAGAAATAGATTCATCACAGGGCAATCACATTCGTCCTTCATTAAAATGTTAATTTGATCAGTATGCTAATTGAAGTTTAATCAATATATTTAATATTTTAATATTTTGACTAAAAAACAGAAAGGTCTTAAAGACAAGCGAGGAATGTCATTTTTCCTATACCACACGTAAGAACTAATTGTGCAAACAGTATTATTATTTATATATATCTGGGTAAAACTGAAAAAGGATGTATCGCACAGACACAGATAATATATTTTCAGAATTGTCATCAAAAACAACATCATTTGCTATGGACAGAATTTCAAGGAATCAATTCATACATGTATTTCTTGCTGAGAGGAGAGTATCATAATTTCACTTGGAGTAATTGAATCAATTTTTTCAATCGCTAGCTGTCCGAATGTTGACTAATTTAATGCTGGCGTTTTCACTCTTTGTACTTAAAATCAAATAAGCTCAAAATACTATGATGAATAAGCAATTTAGGACTGATCTAAACAAATTTTTTTGTTTACATGAAATGGCCTATTCTGACATGAACATTAGGACGAAAGAAGTTATAGGCCTACGCACTTCACTCTCAAACATATCCCTCCATCTTTAACTGATTTCTTAAATAATAAAATAAAATGGTAACGTAAATGCGCCCACATGTTTGACCACATACCTGAGGGATATTGTGCTTGGTGAAAGTTCCTTCCAATCCTCTGAACTATCTTTTCTAATTACAGTCATTTAAGGTATAGATAAAGTACGAGGCGCTGAGCTTTACGAGAAGTAGAGCAGATAATTGGCGACACCTTAATGTGCCAATTATTGTGTCTAAATGTCATCTATGGTAACTGCTATGGGGTCTATTATTCCATTAAAGATGATTAAAACATTACTTGAGGAAATGTGTCTTAAGACCATCAATGCATCTCTCCAAATTTTATAAACAATTCACTGCACTTTGTCCTTCCTCTGTGCCCCCCCCCCCCCCCACGTCTCATTCCTCTGTTCTACTTGAGATATGGAAAAATGTTTTTGTTCGTTCTCAGGTATCTAGTACCGTAATCCGGAATTATGGGCTAAATTCGCCAAACAGGATACCTCTTTAAAGTAGTCCAGACTATAAAAAGGCAACTTAAAAGTAAAAAAAGTTAAAAAACAAAAAGTTATATCGCCTGCGGGGAAGTCATTAACAAACAAAAGTACGACTTAGTTATCGAGTAAGACTGTAACATCAATAAGCAGCCTTTTAACAACGTAAAACGTGTAATTTGAAGATGGCACTTTTTTGTTTTCTTTCCAAAATTCACTAAATGATTCTAAAGCAGTTCTGACAACCAGGAACATATCACAGCAGGGTTGAAAAGCAAAAGGAATGGCCGTGTTACTTTTGCCTTCGTTTTCGACACAGCATTTTTCAGGAATGGTTTTGGCGCTCTTTAAACGTGTGGAAAGCAATTCAAAAGAAAACTGAACTCACTGATGTCATGGTATTTGCTAATATGTCCAATGATTTATGTATATTCTGGTAGACATTGCACTGCTGTTATATGGAATTCACAAATAAAGCGTTTTAATAACGACAGTCATGTCTATCTGTCCCCAGAGGACTATCTGTCCCCATCGGGCCGTCTACCCCTAGACACTAATTGGTTACAGGAATTTTACTCTATGACCTTTGAACCATTGCAGGACTCATAAGGTTAATGCTTTTCATTGGGTGACCAATGGCATGATTGCCAGCGACGCGTGTAGGTTCTCGTGCATGCTTGCAACGCGTTTACGGTTCTCATTTTAATACTTTAAGTAGCCATGACTGCACTCTCCCAATAAAAATTTAATCTTTTACAATTGACTGCACTGCATGGTATAATTTAGATATTGAATTCTAATTTTAGTGTACGGTTTAATCTTGCCAATTAAGTTAAATTAGGTAAAAAAAAAAACTCAAATAAATTTTCAAATACCCAAGAACACGAAAGGGCCATCAATGTAAAGCTAAAACACATTTCATTTGACAAAACTGCTGAAACATTATTTCGACTATTGACCCTTTACGATGACCCGTGCCATTGTAGTTGAAACTATTTCACTGAAATTTTGACTTAAAATGCAAAGTACAGTAGATAACTCGCAATGGGGATATGTTTTTTCTTTGACAAATTATAAGCCAGGGGGCACCACTTTGTCGTCTCTAACAGTGCTGCTGATGCCAATTATCTAGATTTAAATTAAAAAACTAGTGATGATGGAATACAAAAACCATGCAATTGCTATTTTATCTAAAATTATATCGGTAGGTCACACTAAAAGTGTTAGATATCGAACATACATTAAAATTTCTCGTTTCATAACGAACGAAAACGCAATTGTAATGTTGATTTTGGGATTCAATTAAATCTCATATATTTCCAAACCGTACTTGTTTTCACTTTTTCAAAACGTTTGAAATGTCTTTCTAAACAAACGCCCACACCAAAAGTTTTTTTTTGTTTGTTTACAATGTATTTATTTTAGAATTTTGAATCTAATTTGACAAGTTATCTCTTTAAGTGTATCAACAGAAAATGGTCTTGCATGCATAAAAAATCTGGTAGTGCCAGTAACAATTTAAAACCGAAGGGCAGTCATTATGTTGACATAAAGGTACAAACCACACATTTCAGTCTTTATTCAGTCATTTATTTCGTCTTTATTTGATCAAAACAAGCGTGACAACATTTTATACCTAATTAACATACCGCTAACTTCTACACGGTAGTGAAATGACAGAATGTGTTCATTTTCATTTAATTACTGAAATCAGAATCTCAATTAAACCTGCTTAGTAGACGCCGGGCACTTGTTTGTGCATATATCACCATATAAAACACATTTTCAAATATCATCCAGGGTGCCGATACGAGACGCAACGTTTGAAGAACAAAATTGAGAAGGACCGCCCTGTATCCTAATATATATTTGCCTCCAGACAGTTGACACGTTGTTGTACGTATAATGCGTTTATACCTCTGTTGTTTTAAATATGCTTTGGTTGGAAAGTTTTTATAGGATGTATATGTCACTGATCTGATGAATGGAAGAACTTAGTTTGGGGTAATGTTCAACGTGAATTGGGATGGACTGAGTTATCCTTGTCAGCTGTCAATCATTCTCAAGTGGGCTCTGGTCTTGGCCCTTATTGTGAACATAATTCCCCAATCTCCTCGGCTGAGAGTACTCTGTTATAAAATGACACCTGAAATAATAAATACTTTAATTTATGAAAGGAGAAACATATTGTTTCACCACAACCATAATTATCTTGGTAACTTCTATCATGTTTACGAATCTTTTACACTTGGAAATCTCTCTCTCTCTCTCTCTCTCTCTCTCTCTCTGTGTGTGTGTGTGTGTGTGTGTGTGTGAAATTTCTGCATACCTCGTCAAATCGTCCTTCGAAACTTGGGTCATAATCGTCGTACAGATACTCGTCCTCATAATAGTAACTGTTTCCTAGAATCCAGGCGGATTCTGTTGCAACAATATCACCTAAGAGAGGAAAAAGAGGCTTAATGATTTACAGTATATGGGATATAAGACTGAAACTGCGGGTCACTGAAAGTATAACATTAAGCCGTGTCATTTGCTATTTACATAGTATTCTCACACAGTTTCATTTACAAAGAGATAATAAAAATATAAGAAAAATGAAGTAAAATTATTTACATGTTGTGACGAATGTGAACTACTTAAATATATAAGTATGCTATGAACGCAAAACTGCCAAAATTCATTCACTACAGATTCTATTGTGCATTGGGTACACTCTATCATTTAGAAGAAGTAGTAACATTATCTGTTTTCCTCTTACCAGATGCCTCTACAGCTTCAGATTCTTCGCCCTCTAAATACAACGCCATGTAATCTCCATCGTATGTCACGGCAACACACACCCAGGCGCCTTGTCCCCCACCTTCCTGAAACAAATCAGTTTATAACACACCACTTAGTAACTTATAATAAAGCAAAAATGTCTCTTGTGTCTTAGTGAAACGATGTGTGGATATGTGCGCGCACCTGTATGCTGTGTGTGTGTGTGTGTGTGTGTGTGAGAGAGAGAGAGAGAGAGAGAGAGAAAGAGAGAGAGAGGATAAAAACGTACCACATACTGTGGTGGTATATCGTAAAATCCGTCCTCTGTCTCCATATAAACCCCAACTCCACCTTCTTCGAAATAGATTTCAACAGTCGGTAAGATGTCGCACTTGCCGTTGTTGAGTAGTGCAATACTCCTTCCCTCTGTGTTCACATCCTCATCCAGCCAGTAGAAGAAATGAATGGTGAATGGATAGTCAGGGGGGTTGTTCTTGAAATAAGGGATTTCAACATGACCTGAAGAGGATAAATCAAGAAAACTCAATGCATTACACTTAAGCCTTTTATACCCCCCTCTCTCTATCATCCACATTGGTTCTTGCTTTTTCCAAAGGCAATAAATAGCATCTTACCGAACTCATCGATACACAGAGCACCATCCCCCACCCTGGCCATATCGGGAACTTCAATAGTATTCTCACACAGTGAAGCATGGGCAACATCATTTGGCTCAGAATACGCGGTCTTCCCTATTGAAGCATAATCGTCCTCATATTGAAAAATGATGGAGCTAAACACTGAAAGAAAGGAAAGTAAATGAAACATAATCCATTGAATAACACTTGACAGGTATACATATTTTGCCATTTTAGGCAACGAGTCACATATCACAATCTGTTGTTCCAAACTTATTTCCATGTTGTTATTGATACAACTATAATCCTCAAAGGCAATACTACATTTTCTGACACATTTAGTTCCAAAATCGAAACTTGCACTTCCCCTTAAAAACAGAAGACAGGTCATACCAGGGGCTTCACATCCACAGCGGCTTAGGCTAAATCTGTGTGGAAAACAGGACACCGGCCCTACAGGGGCCCGTGGATATTGTAATATGTAATATATCTGTTCATCTTCAACAACAGATGTAAGGGTGTTTCCAACAGAGTCGGTGCAACTTTCTGGAAACGTTAAAGACAGTGTGTTAAGGGTTTTTTTTTAAAGAATGGTGAAAGAATAAAACAAATGGACACAAAAACAAATAAAAGTTACTTTCAACAAAATAAGAAAAGTAAGAAAATAAATTAAGTAAGTAAATAAATAAGAACACAAATTCTGCATGGGAATTTATGTCCACACTTCCATAATTCCGTAATTCAGAACTGGCCATTGGCAACTCACAATACGATAGTGAAATATTTTCAAACTAATACACAAAAATCAAATTGTACTGGTTGGGAAGTGACTGTGCCTTACCACCCCACGTGTACATAGATTTTGTGGGCCTTAGTCCAGTCTGATGGTCGGCTAAAACAAAATAGAGGAAAGAACAATTAAATGTCAGTTAGCAAGAGTTCCAATTTTGGCTGTTGCTTGACTGAAATAAAAAAGGACATGAAATTACCATTAACTCCTTGTCTGTCTTCTGCTCTGTCCTCATTTGTGTATATTAAAAAACTATTTTTTATACTAAGTTTTAGATCCATGGGACTAATTTTTACGTTTACTGATAATTAACCAGTCATACTAAAATCGCTTTTAGAAATGCAAAGGTTTATTCTTGATTATAATCAACAAAAACACTCACGAAAAGGACAATGCGAGGAACCCATCGGTGGCTTGGGTGCGGTGCCTTTGCAAACAGCTTGAGGATCGTCACAGCGGATGCAAGCTTGGCTATCTTGATCCCAAACGGTTCCAATGGAACAGTTGCGAACAATGACAGTATACATCCAGCCGTCCAGGCCCCTGTTGGGCCGTCTCTCACACATCCAGTATGATGTACAGCTGTACGGATCGAATATGTATCCAACGGCTCCATTTTCTGTTAGAGGACCACCATTGACAACACACTTGCCGCAAAAATCTGAATAAAACACTTTTGTAATCATCTTTTTTTCAACATTACAAATGTTTCCAGTCAAAATTATCACATATTTAATATTGTTCAATTTTGACACGAATTCAATTATACTGAAATACGACTGGGTATTGATTTCATACTTAACCATTTACGTTTTAACATATACCGGAGATAAGTGATATAAATTAGCGGTTATTACACTTGCTTAGTGAATCTGACCCTCTGTGGTCTGAGTGAACTCACCATCTATATGGACAGCTAGAGGAGGCACGTAAGCTGTTGTTGTTCCCGGGCCAACTGTAGCTTGCCCTGGTATAGCTAAACTAAGTCCCGGTGTCTCTTTGCTGGTACAGATGGCAGCCAAAAGTTTGTTTCTAAGTCCAAGTAGCTGGCTTGAACTGTCCACCGTGAAGAGAGTGTCCTTATCAGAAGCGATTGCTGACAGTTCCTGTTTATCCAGCTAGAAAGGAGAAACAAGTGAGATGATTCAATGAACAATGTACCGATTTTAAAAGAAAAAAATACAACTCCCCATCCCCAGAAAGTATATATATTGGGTGGGTGGGTATAATATTTTGTATGTTTTGGCTTTTAAAGTTTCCCTTTTTGAATATTTTGAGGGAGGATTTAGTATGCTCACCAAGAATCTATTATAAGATAAATGCCACTGTGAATTTTGACAAGTAAACTAAAAGTTACATTGGGGTACGTTTATTGTGATAGATGGCGATACAAAAATACACGTAACCATTAAAAAATCAAAGAACTCTCATGGTAAAGGGTCATACCTTATTGCCGATTCCGACTGCATAGATGATTGCACCGTCATTCTTAAGTTGGCGAGCGCCCGTCAAAGTTCTGTCTGGAAATCTGGATTGCTCACCCGTCAAAAGGACAATAACGTTGGTGACGTTCCGTCTATCTCCCGAGCCTCGCTGGAATACCTGGGCCCTGGTTCGTAAGAAAGCCATGTGCGTTGCTGCATTGCCTTTCTTGAAAGGTACTGCCTTGACTGCTTTAAGCAGCCCTTGGACATCTTGGTATCTGTTCAACGGGAACCGTAGCTCAGAGGAAGATGAAAATGTCACCAGTCCAACCCTCACCAAATCAGGGGATATATCGAACCCTACTATAAGCTGCTGCACGAAATTTAGTTCTTGTCGAAATCCACTGTTCCCCAGACTGTTTGAGGAATGTACAAGAAATACGATGTCGGCTTCCCCCGTGCACCCTGAGCACAAAATTAATTTATGCAGAAGTATTAATATTTTTTAGAATCATTGGCGTTCACAATGCCAATGTCATTATTTTAGTTTCATTTGCAAATAAAGATAGCAACCTTTTCATTCTTAAATACATGTATATGTTTGGGCTATTGTACTTCCAATTAGCTCGATTTTAGTGGCATCGTATCCAATAAGAAGTTATAGTTATCAACTTTACATAAAGGGTATCAGGACACACACATCCTTTGACAATTCCCCCTGGACAACCCCGCATCCCCCAGACAATTCCCCTCGCCTATAATGAATATAATAATGTGAATGATAATTGTGATAATAAGTAAAAAAAATGTGCGCATTAAAAAAAAGTGTCTCTAGTTAAAGTGGGTTAAACACATACTCTCACTCATCTAGGTGTTCCTTTCCGGAAGTAACTGTCACTTTTAATTGTTTTATCATTCCCCCTTAATCAAATTGCCTGTCCTTGGCCAAGGCGAGGAAATGTCTGGGGGAAATTGTCTTGGGGGGGGGAGGGTGGACTGTTCGGGTGAGGGTGTCTGGGGTGGTTGTGGATTGTCCTACAATCATCCTAAAGATGGTGCAACAGTTGTGGAAAAAAAGAATCGTTGTTTAGGAACACAGTTTATGCATTATTTCTGTGGAAATAAACATACGCCTGTGATTCAAATAATTAAAAACATACTAAATTCATTCTGTAGGGTTATTTTAAAACTTGGAAAAATAATTGAAATTCAATATAAGATAGTATTGCTACACTGGGTATTAAATAACAGTTGTCTAATGTAAAGTAGAAATGTGGAGGCTGTAGAGCAACAATTAAATGGCGCCTGTTCAAAATGTCCCCTGTCACATATTAATGGGAGTGAGGAATGCAGGAGACCTAAATGTGAATGCATCTCTATAAATGGTAAAATCATACTTTGCTTATTTTCACATGCAAAATTGACACATCTCAGCAATCCCGTATAGGTATAATGGCAAAGATCATTAGTGAATAAACTAATTCGCCACACAATTGCCCATGTTCGATAACATTAGCATGCACGCTATACACATACCGACGGTGGCATCTTGGCTGTTTGACAAGCCTATGGCACATCCGATAAGTATGGCGTAAAGGATTTCTTCCACACTCATCTGTACATCTAGACGACGGAGCTGTAACCAAGTGTTAAAATGATGAAATATGGCTTCGTTTTATGTAAATGTTTGATATTCATATCACAGTTTAACCGGTTCGTGTGTGTTTTTATAAACAAAACAATAGTCCCAAACTGCAAGCATGTGATCTCAGTGCTTCTGAGTCTGTATTTGTTTTAGAATTTTTTAATAATACTCAGCTCCAAACTCAATATGGCCGTATCACAATGATGCAAAATATCAAGCTCATATGCAGTAGATGAAGGGAAACTCGATTAAAATTCAAGCAAACAATTGTATAATGACTAATTATGAAGAAAACCAAAGTGGGTATAAAATGTGCTTTAAGGGAAAAAATGAACGCGCAATGTAAATATTCGATGAAAGCAATTAATTTGAATAATAAAAAGTTTACTGATGAGGATATCAAATTCATTTTCTATTTTCATTCACGAATTGATGACAGGACATAAACGATATAACACTGCACATTTGGTTTTCTTCAATAGCAATCGACCGATTATTTGTTGAATTCAGAAGTCACTACTTTCTTTTTTTCCTCAAAAACTTCAAGATTTTCTCAAAAGCAATGAATAATTAGAATAAGATCTCCATAAAAATACAATGAAAAAAATGCCATCTAAATATTCTGTAAAATGACGTTAACAAACATTCATGTGTTAGTTGACTGCGCACGCAATTTAGTTTCGAACAAGATACATTGTCTCATCATTAAAAAACACATTCAGAACAAATATAAACGTGTTAAGGTGAACATAAAACGAGATCATGAGGCATAATGATTTTCTTAAAAAACATCATAGCGTACATGTCGATTTACTTACAAATTGCATAATACTAAAAAGCGTTCTAAATTGATCTGGTCTATGCATTAATTACACAAAAACCCTTCAATACCCGAAAAAAGGTTATCTTACCTGCTGCTCAAGCCCTAGAGTAAAAAGACCTAGGCGGATTCTTTCACCTTCTAAGGGTGACAAGCCATATTTTGCTCTTTCTTCTTTATATGGATATATTTTACTACTGATAAGACGAGCCAACCGTAATCCATTAAGGGAATCACACCTCTCTTTAAAGAATGTTACCGTGTTTCAAATTGCGGTTCTGGTTGTTTTATGTGAATTTTTAGGAGAGATAAAACATACCTTGGGTGTACCAAGACACTTTGAACATATACCGACATATCAATACGTACATCAAAAGCATTGTTACATATCAATACGATGTTTATAGTCGACATGTATATACTGAATAGATATAGAAGTACCGTAGAGAGGTGTTTGATATGCGTAGTCTAAACCTATCAGGACTACACACAGTTAGAACATTTCACCCCATGTTGCAGTAATTTAGTTTTCCCCTCACATAAACTGTAAACTTCTAATAGTGTTTTTAAATCACTTTTAATTGCCGACCTGGGAAATGCAATTACTGAAAGTATCAGTGTGTCCTTAAAAAACCTCTGGTGTTTCTATTTTATAGCACATACATTTGCTTACTTCACCGAGACTAATTTCATTTCAGAACATATAAAAAGTTGCGGTAACATTAGTGGTACTTGAATGGAATAAATTAATTTGCATAACATGTAAACAATCTTTTTATTTCTAAATTTTTTTCAACGACTTCAGAAATGAGTTGATATGATCCCATTGATGAAGCTGTGGTGTGCTTTTGTTTTTGACCTCAAACTGAGCGGAAAATAATTTTAGTTAGGTTTTGGCAAGCGAAATGAAATGATTTAATTTATGTTGCCAAATGTTCACAAGCACAACGGAGCTCTGTTATTGCTCCAAAGTAAGTAAGATAAGTCCATATGACTGAAAATTGTCATTTATTAATGACGAAAACTAATAAGATACAAAGTTACAAAACTAGGGCAGATAATATAACATGCCCCAAACTATGTGCCATAATATAAAAATAATGAAGTATGTTAATGAGTGTAACCAAGATTAATTAAGAAAAAAAATATGAGAAATCAGAACAGCTATAGGAGCAAAAAGTTGGCACAAATAAAAATAAAAGGCTGTAAGATGTGAGAGAAGCTCACATCCTCGCCAACCGATTATGAAATTTAAAAAATTCAATTTTACGGGCTTACAAATTGTCTCATCTTGTAAAAGCCGTTTCCCTCACTTTTGAGAAATGATAACTGTCTGCCAACAGAAGTTGAAGATGTTGTATCGGCTTATTTCGCCCAAACATAAGGTTTTATAATGCATTACATGAAGTCATCCTTTGTACGATTTTAAATGTATTTTGCAACATCATATGAACTTTGCTGCAAGGAGTATGTTCTTAATTAAAAGTCGGGGGAGGGGATCCCTTGGGGTGACATACGTGTATAACACTATAAAAAAAGGCAATACCCTTTCAATAAATATAATAAATGTTGTTTTAAGCAAAGTGGATTTACATTTTAATACATGCATTCAGCAAAATATTTCCAATATATTTGTCCAAACGACACCACAAAGTAAATTAAATCAAATCAATCAGACGACAAACACCACCAGGCAATTTTCGCCGTACTGTTTATTTCGAAAAGTGCGCTTTCCTCACATGCGCATACATTTGATTCCTTTCCTTAAAATAAGCATCAGTAGCAGAATAAAAATCTAATATTTATATTATGGCAGAGTATTTTGTATGAGTTTATGATTGGAACTCCTCCTTGTCTGCCAGAGTAACGTGAACAAAAGCCACTTCCATACAGCGTGGAAAACAAATTCCTTAAAAGTGCACCAACAATTTAAAATGAGGACACTTAATATGTAGATTTGTTTTACTCACAAAAATAAGCGGCTTAATTTTTTTTCGTTTCTTTTGAAGAAAAACATTTTATATTACTTCTCAAAAGAATAAAAAACGACGCGACGTTAGCTAGCTGTCTTTGCGAACAGTCTAAAAGAGCCATGCCAGATTTACCGGTTATAGGTGTCCCAGTTGATTGTCTGTAGGCAACGGATTCTATCTAGAGTAGTTACATTTTTAGACGGAAATAGACCAGGGGCTCGTTTCGCAAATCATTGATATCACACTAAATATCTTTGCTTGAAAAGCTGTCTGAACAATTCCAGCGCTGCAATCCATTGGATCACTTCGTTTGGGACTCTTTATACCCGAGTGTGTCGGTTGATAATGACGCTTGTTAATGCTCTCTATTTTAAAATCTTGATAACGTATTATTCTGACACAGCTCAGGGCTTGTACTATACGTGTGATAGGCAAGAATGCGGAGGACCACTTCACTACTTTTTTAAAGAAGACACTTATCCTTCTATCCTTGCACTACGGACTATGATTTTTATATCGAGTGTCACAGCATCAACTGAGTAAAAAAAATTAGTTATCATTAGTTTAAATTTATTCATACTTAAAACGGAAATCCCATTTTTATATAAGAAGATAGTTACTTCTGAATAAAATTAAATATGTGTCTTTTAATATAAAGATTTTAAGTGAGCGACAATGCTTATCAACCAATCATAACCACTGGACCAGTTTTTCACAAAGATGTAAACCACCCCACCCCTTTCCCGTCATCTCCACTCTGTATGTCATGTGCTTATGTTTCCTTTAAAATATCAAGTACAGGTATTAGCGCATTTTGTGTTTTTTTATTTATTATTGACAAGAAATAGCTAACATGAAATAATGACAACAAGACATTGGTTTTGAATTTTGTAATAGCTTTAATTCATGGCAGTAAAAATGCAATACATAATACGAGCGGTTTTAATTGAAAGAAACATGGCGCTATGTTGCACACATAAGATCTTACTATTTTAATTTCTGCAACCATTGATATAATATGCCAAAGCAAGGCATGCTTATTATGAGGCCAGATTGGCACGAGTGTCCTCCTCCAATTTCATCTGTCATCTAGGTAAAATACGTCTAAAACCGGTCTTCTGTTGTTGTCGTATTTGCAGTCTAATTTGTATGTAAAATATCAATCCTGACCACAATGACTTATTAAATAAATATGTCTAGATTGCGCAAATTTCTCGAATCCTGTCATCTGTCAAGACACTGTAGTACACAGAAACCTAGGAGAAATAGAAAAAAAAATTGATGTTTACTGTTGCACTAATCTGCATCTAAACGTAAGCACTGGTGCAGTAGGTGTTAAAAATCGATTTTCAAATTATTTCACATTCAAAATAAAGTTACGACTATCTGTCAAACAATAAATAGCATCAAAAAGTACCTGATCAAATTTTCCCTTGAAGTTGGAACCAAAATTGTCCATAGCCTCATCTTCAAAACAATTATTGCCCAGGACCCAGGCAGCCTCGGTGCGTTTCATTTGTCCTGTGAAATAGTAAAAGCTTGACATTGTAACATAGTCCCTTAGATCTTGGAAACCGTTTAGCTTTCAGCCAAATATATTTCCTTGGTATACAGATGACCAATGTTATATTTTTTTTAAAATAACCTGGTGTACTAAAAACATATTTAAGATTAATTAATTACCTCTTGCTTTGACTCTCTGCACTTGCTGACCGTCCAGATACAACGTCATGCGCTTACTGTTGTATGTCATTACCACACAAACCCAACGACCCTGAGATCCGTTATCCTGAAAAATTAAGGTTGATAGAGATAACAAATGACCTCGCTTCCTTGATTTTCGATATTCATATTAAGTTTTAAAAAACTGAATCCGAACAAATACACAAAATTTTATCAAAATCTAAAAGGGTCATGTGTCACCCTGTTTTCGACCTCCAGAGACTATTCCCGCACGAAAACGCAGTAGATGCTCCAGCGCAGTAGACTACTGCAATCATACTGCAAATATGTCTCAAATCTGCTTCGCATTGGGAGCTAATTAGCATATTTGAAACATGCTTCTATCATGCTGCTAATCTACTGCATTAATGCTCCTCCTCTGTACAACCCTATGTAATTTTTGAAGTAGAATTGCAGTAGGGTATACTGCATTTCTACTGCAAATATGCTCCACACCACTACTGCGTTAATGCTTCTTTGCTACTTCGATACTACTGCATTTTCGTGCTTTTAAATTTAATTAAAAAAATTAATAGATTAAAAAAAACGTGCAAAAACATCTATATACCAAAAATCATTTTTTTGTGTAAAGCATATACCTGTACTTACCACTCCTACAGGATCAATTTGGTATGTTCCATTGACTGTTGTCATGCTGACACCAATAGCGCCATTAGAATAATAGATGTCAATAGTTGGTGGAATATCACATTTGCCGTTGTTGAGGAGAGCAATCTTTCTGCCGGCCGTATCGACGTCATTATCAAGCCAGTAGAAGAAATGAATGGTGAACGGTGTCTGAGGGGGACTGTTCTTGAAAGACGGCATTTCAACGTGACCTGGAATTACCAAGGCGATCATCACTGACAAAGAATAAGGTTGATAGTTGACCTTACAAAACAACGGCATAATTTAGCACATGGTCCCCAAATAAGACAAATAAAACAATACAATTAATTGTCTCTTTGGTGCAAGCCATTTTCATTGCACAACACTTCACTCAATTCACGATTAATCGGGAAAACTTACCTTCTCCATCCAGACACACGGCAGATTCTCCCACTGCAGATACACGTGTCACACCATCAGAGAGGTAGTCTGAGCACAGTGTTACATTTCCTATCTCACTGGCCTCAGAATACGCAGTTTTGCCAATTGAGGCAAAATCTTCTTCGTATGGGAAGATGATACCAACGTTGTCTGAGATAAAAAAAAACATTTATCTGAGAATTTTTTATCTATATGTTTTGAGCGTATTTGATTTTTGAAAAAAAAACATGTTTACGACTCTTTTGTCCCTTTCATAATGATATTTGCAATCAAATGCAGATACGTTATAACTCATACCTGGCGCTTCACATCTGCAGGCACTGATACTAAAGTTGTATGGGAAGCAGGAAATTGGTCCAACTTCGTTATCTGGCCCATAGCGAATATAATATATTGCCGGGTCTTCCAGAACATTCACCAGTGTATTGCCAGCGTTGTCTGTGCATTCCTCTGGAAGGTACACGTGAAATGATAGTAGCATATATTGCATTTAAAAGTTTGACACACACACACACACACACACACACATATATAACCTGACATAAATAAATTACCTGTAAATTTACCAGGCAGTTCTAAAAATGACAAAATTATTCATCAGTATTGCAACCCACACTTAGGCAAATATACTGTGAAAATAATGCATTTTGCAAAGACTTATCGATTGCCTTACAACAGGATAAGGAGACCAAGAATTAACAGTTCAGTGTCCCCAAACTGTATTTTAAAGGAAAACTACATAGTTTTCTAAAGCTCTTTTGATAATAGCATGTCAACGTATATTTTCTTATAAAGAGACTTACGGTCTAATGTATAGTCGGGGAGTGAGTCAGGCTGTGTAGTCGTCTTTTGGGTGGCTGGAATGAAAGGAGAGATATGTTTATTTATAATGCAAACACTTGAGATGAAACTCTCAGAGCTTCACACACATTTTGTCTTACTCTCTGAAACAAACTGTATCGGAGGATTTGCAGAAAACGACGTGCGTCAATGACACTGATTATATAACGTATTTACTTACGGAATGGGCAGTGCGGGGTGCCCATGGGTGGCTTAGGTGCGGTACCTTTGCAGATTGCTCTCGGATCGTCACAACGGGCACATGTTTGCATGTCTTGGTCCCACACTGTTCCGATTGAGCAGTTGCGTTCAATAACATCATACATCCAGCCGTCTGGGCCTCTCTCGGGACGTCTGATACACACCCAATAGGACGTACAGCTGTAGGGATTCAGTACATATCCAAGGGCTCCATTTTCGGTCAGAGGACCACCATTGACAACACACTTGCCGCAGTGCTCTGAAAAATATATAACAAAAAATGGACCTCTATCATTTAAAATTATTACAACTGACAGACAAACAGACAGACAGAATGACCCAACAACACAAAAAGGAGCGGATTTAGGTAATATTGTCTTATGCACTAAAGCACTTTCTTTTAGGCAAATATAGGGCCTATTGAATGTGGTATCTTGTTGCATTAAGAACGATTAAAGTAGAAGTACAATGAAATATCAGTCTCTTCTAATCTGTTATGTGTAATAAGAAATTAAATAAAAAAGGGAAAACAAAAATAACTCTCATTAAGTGCACACTTATAAATGCTAGGCCACGTGATTTGGGTGGTCTTATGCATCAAAATAAGAAGTGTATTCTTACCAAAATTCACATCAAATGTTATAGAAACGCAATACGTCGGTACTTTTAATTTTAATTTTAAAAGTAAAAAAACACTCTTTCCTTTTATCATTTTTGTGATAAATTACCATTGTTAGAAGAAAGAGCATGGAGAAGCCTGGTCTACTGGTAAATGCTTAAATGAAAGAAACACTAAGCATCAATCAATGATGACGTGTCAGATAATTGTTCTGGAATAAAGGAGCATCATTATTCATAAAGTTTTAAGAAACCTAAATGAAATACTTACTATCGATATCCACAGAAACCGGAGGCACGTAAGGAGTGGTAGTCGTTGGGGTGGTTGTGGTTGTTGGAGCCCTGGTTGTGGTGGTCCTTGGGGTAGTGGTAGTAGTAATGGTGGTAGGTCTTGGGGTGGTTGTGGTTGTGGTTGTCGTAGTGGTAGTTGTCGGGGCAGCTGGAACCGTCACGACTAAAAACAAACATAACCAGTATGATTTATTGATTTTATTGAAAAATTAATGAAAAGTAATATGAATAGATGGACAGGCACATGTCGTTAATTAATAGAGACGAAAATGACAAAGAAAACAAAACAAATAGACATACTTTATTTGCTTTAAAAAATGAACATTGCTTTTAAGTAAATGATGAAGAAGGAAGGAAAGAACACATGTATAAGAGCTGCTTACCGCTTGTACAAATAGATCTTGAAATGTTATTCCGAATGTCAAACAGTTCCTCAAAATTTTTCACAACGAAAACCTTTTTGTCATCTGTTGCAGCAGCTCTTAATTCATCTACATTGACCTGTAATGGACAATGACAGACAGACTGTTGAATCAAACTTAGGAAAAAACGCTACTGCCAAAGTTGCTTTTGAATATCGATTTTAAGACAGGCATGATACTCTTAGTCGATATTAACCAAGGGGATGTTTTAAATTTCTAAAAGTAAGTACATTTAAGAACGTTGTTTTCTTATGAGTAGTTTTCATATTTACATGTGTGCCAATTCCAATGGCATAAACGATGTTATCTTCCTTTTTTAGTTGTCTGGATGCAACCAGAGTTCTATCCGGGTATGATGATTCACCATCTGTCATCAGCACAGCAATATTGGTGATGTTAGGTCTGTCCCCAGCATTATAGTTGAAGACCTGTACCCTGGCTCGAGAAAGGGCCAAATGGGTGGAAGTCGAGCCAGGCTTATACTTCACCTTATCGACAGCTTTAAGAACATCCCCTTTTTTCCCATATCTTTTCAAATTAAATTGCAGAGAAGAGGAAGAGGAAAATGTTACAAGCGCCACTCTAACATACTCAGGGCCTACATCAAAGCCATTGACCATCTCTTTCACAAACCGCATTTCTGTCGTGAATTGTTCTTGTCCCAAACTATCAGAAGAATCAATCAGGAATGCGATGTCTGCTTCACCTCTACAAGCTAAGCAAAAAAGTGTTAAATACACACTTTTCAAGTTCCTAACACCAAATATAAACGATTCGCATTGTTAAATATATGACACACCTTTTTGTCTAACATTTAATCAAGCTAATCAGTATGTTTATTTCAAGGTTAAATAATTTGATGATTGTTAATATATACTTACCAGTTTGAACGTCCTGAGATGCTGCAATTCCAATAAAAATGACCATAACGACAACGGACATCACGTTGCCAAACATCTTGTGCAGAATCTAGGGGTAAATTTACCATTCTTAACGTAAATAGTGTAATACCTAAGGTCAGATGTATTTTAAATAGAGGTCTGAAACGGTATCTAATAGATTTCCTCGCGCAAAGAAAGATATAAATCGAAAGCCTGTGAATTTTTCAAACTGAGTTTTTACCTCATCTAATTTCACTACAATTAAACGACACATTATTTCAAAATTTTTAAATGATGCTCCTTTTCATTATAACTTAGTGCGTGTTCAAACCAAATATGACCAAGCCTGGATAGTCATCTTACTTTATGCCTCCAACGCCGAAAAACAGTCCAATTACACCAGTAAAAGTCTGCAGTTTTTAAATAGTCTGGGATGATCTCCAGGACATAAATTACATGCAAATTTCATTTTTTAATAACTCAGATAGCCCTAACCTGATCTTTAACTCTGGAAATAAGCAATTTTAGCCAACTTCTATTGGTTAACATTCGCATGGTACCCATTTTGGTAAAAATTAGAATTCCAGAAATGCATGGCGAATGATAAAGAGGCGGGCTTATAGTTTCAACGTCTGGTGCATCTTGCAAAGTAGTTTAAAATGTCCACTTTTTTGGTTTTTCCTCCTACAAAACTATGAGAGATAATATCTTAATGTGGTTGTAAAATTTCTTTTGATAAAGCTATTTAACCACCTTATGTTTTTATGTAGCGGTTTTGGCAATTTTGTTTCTAAAAATTAGGCTACCCACAAGGAGTCTATCATTTTTACAGTCTGATCACACCTTTAAAAACAGATCATTGTAGAGCATGCACATGGTGTTACATAATTAGGTAGAGTTTTTTTTTACTTTGTAGTACATGTATATTAAAGAAGTCAAGGACCACCTCATATTTTGAGCATTTCATTATGCTGTAGATGAGGTCAACATTTGGGGAAAACTAACTGATGGAAGGCACTTAACACAGATATACGTTTCCTAAGCATGTATTTAACAAGCCGTGCACGGGAATTTTAATTGCTAGCTCTCGAATAAAGACATCTTAACAGTTGTGCCAAATGTGAGGTTGAAACATTATAGGGTGAACGTGGGGTCAAACAGATTTCAAATTATTTTAATGAAATTCAATGGGTACCACTAATGTCTAGCGTTCTCTGCAGCTATCCAACTGGTAAAACGCAAACTTTCGATACTGTCCTTAAATGGCCCCCAATCTGCTTGCAACTAAACGTGACAATGAAAGGTGTTAATCACTTAAATGGCTGGCAACTAAAAGCATGTAGTTGGTGCATGCATTTAAATTTTAATGTCTCTTGCAGCACAGCTTCGTTTTTGTCTGTGTAGAATTTTCAACAATTTTTACAAAAAGGAAAAAACAATTTGTCCAAATGTTCGTACGGCAAATATGAACGAAATAAATCTTAATGAAAAGGGCTTGAAATGTGCATCAAGTCAAGGAGTGATCCAAAGGTTTTAGCGCAGAGGGGGTGTAGTTGTAGAAGTACTGATCTTGTTAGAAGCTGAACACCTTACCTCATTACCATTAAGTGCACATGAAGAACTTTTGGACGATGCGCCTTGTCTCCTTCATCGGCAGAATTGAGTGCCCATATCCGCTGCAAAGTCACGTAGGCCATCCTTGATATTTTAACTGCAAGAGATATAAGGTTTGCGTGAACCTCCAAAGTTTATAGTGAATTTTTTTTATAAATCGTGAAGAGTAGATGACATGGTCAAAATGACACGTGTGAATTATAAGTTCATAAATTCCAAGCACGTTTATCTTCAGACGGTGGTTATCCCTTACTTATACAATGCGACAGTTGAGATGAATAAACAGTTATTTGATTTTAGTCATTCTACATTTATAGGTACCTGCAGAAAAGGCTGCAATTATCTTTCGGCGATATTTTCCAATTCCCCATAACAAGTAATCGAAAGTGCTACATTTTCAGATACTTACCTAAAATTGTCAGCTGCATATAGTAGGCACGCCCAGACTTGTCTGGAGAAATCATAAGAAAGCTGATGTATTCTTTTTAAGTCCTAATCAAAACTCGTAAAAAATCCGTTGTCACAGTTATCTATGGAAACCGGTCATCAGGGACCGTTTTATTCTTGCGTGTGATACTTATACTTAATAGTGAAAATCATATCCTGTATGCCCTCCACACGACTTGAATTTTCATACTTAAAATTAACTCAAACATATCCATTCCTACGCGGTTAAATAAATATAACACACGCAAAAATTGTAAAATATTGTCTTTTTTAAAAAATAACGATATTTTAAAACGCGTTTATGCAAAATGTGGATACTGAAAATATATTACCCGGAAACATTCCACTGGTGATGGAAAATTTATTTCCAATGACATTTTGGGATTCTAAGTTTTTGAATTAAACAAAGCTAATATAAGAGATGTACGACCAGTCTCTGTTGCCATGTCAGTCAAACATCATTCGAAAAGTTAATCTTAGATTCGGCATCCAATTTACGTGCGTATAACATGAAAGCAAATAAATAGATAGAAGAAGTTCCCTTCACCTCCATTTTGTATACTTTAAAACCAGAGACTTTTGTTCATAGCAGTTGGGAGATATGTTCACTCCATACTGATTCCCTACAAAATACAACAGCTCCACGGAAATATAACAAAAATGTCTTAAAGACAGTTGATAAGTAGCTCGTTCAATGTCAAAAATGAGTCACATCTCAATAGTATATCTTGACACGTACGGTGGTGCCAACTTGGAGTTCTAAGTTTAGATTGTGCAAATTTGTTGAATCTCATCATCATCCAGGACTCTGTAGTAAACCGAAACCTGAAATAAGAATGCAATATCTTTCAAGCTGTACAGTTATTTGGCCTACCGTTACTTTCTTCTTTTAAATGAAGCTACACTTCCCTCCTTTTTCGCAGGTTTTAACGCAGTTATATTACCAACCTGGTCAAATTTTCCTTTGAAGTTAGAATCAAAGTTGTCCATAGTTTTATCTTCAAAACAATTGTTGCCAAGGATCCAGGCAGACTCGGTACGTTTCATTTCACCTGCAACGTGTAAATGACGCATTCTATTATTGAGCAGATAATAAAATCATTTGAACTCGAACGGCAGCAAAATTGTAATTTTCAGACAACATAATTTAAAAGTATTATACCTGCAGATCACATAATGGATCAATATTTTGGTCAATTTTTTACATTTGGTCTGGCTAAGGGAAACATATCGTCCCCTGTTTGGGCCTGTCGCGGTTGTAAAAAGAGCACGAGGTATTCAGCGGAAACGATCAACATAACATAATTTTACCTCTTGCTTTGACTCTGTCCACGCGCTGACCGTCCAGATACAGTGACATGCGCTTACTGTTGTATGTCATTACCACACAAACCCAGCGACCCTGAGCTCCGTTAGCCTGACATGAAAATTAATTCATATAAGTACATTTGACGGAACGCCCTGGACAAGTTTTATAATTTTTATTTTCGACCTTACAGCGACTAGTCTAATTAAAAAAAATACGGACACAGCTAGATATGGTCTAATCTAAATGGCCTTTTCATTGTGGGGTTAAGCACATGCAAATTATATACCTGTACTTACCACTGATACAGGATCAATTTGGTATGTTCCATTAATTGTTGTCATGCCGACACCAATAGCGCCATTGGAATAGTAGATGTCAATAGTTGGTGGAATATCACATTTAGCGTTGTTGAGGAGAGCAATCTTTCTGCCGGCCGTATCGACGTCATTATCAAGCCAGTAGAAGAAATGAATGGTGAACGGTGTCTGAGGGGGACTGTTCTTGAAAGACGGCATTTCAACGTGACCTGGGGAAGATTTTATCATGTCAAATACACTCAGGAGACCGATGCAATGGACATGAATACGTATGAATTCTTTGTGTACGCAGACACACACGTCCTTTTTTACTGTATGAGGAGGAGAGAGAAAACCGTTCACCTACCTTCTCCATCCAGACACACGGCAGATTCTCCCACTGCAGATACACGTGTCACACCATCAGAGAGGTAGTCTGAGCACAGTGTTACATTTCCTATCTCACTGGCCTCAGAATACGCAATTTTACCAATTGAGGCATAATCTTCTTCGTATGGGAAGATGATACCAATGCTTTCTGAAATCAAGATAGAGCGAAGTAGGCCTATAGATGAACTGACAAACCACATAAATATAATGTCGTTTAGGATGTTAATCCGAGTTCAAGACAATTGTAAGGTTTAAATTTACACACGACGCCGTGTATGCATTTAAACACTGTATGGTTAAAGAGAGGTAACTCATACCTGGCGCTTCACATCTGCAGGCACTGATACTAAAGTTGTATGGGAAGCAGGAAATTGGTCCTACATCGTTATCTGGCCCATAGCGAATATAATATATTGCTGCATCCTCTATCACATTCACCATCGTATTGCCAACAGCATCTACGCATTCCTCTGGAATAATTATATAAATTGGCGCTAGAAACACACAACACTTCTATTTATCTACTTTTTAAAAAAATTTATTTAGCTTATGATGCAAACAAGCCCTGCTTTTCCATTTTCTCTTTTCAGTGATCGTGAAACAGATATTGTGAATTATAGGGAAATTTTCGTTATTTTTTCTAGTTGTCGCGTGTATTTACTTTTACTGTATTTGGGAAACTTACGGTCCAAGGTATAAGAAGGCTCAGGGAAAGGTGGCGTGGTAGTTTTTTGTTCAGCTGAAATCAGAATTAGGCTTTTTGATATGAGTGCATTTTAAACATAAATCCAATTCGAAGCCAAAGTGTTCTGCAAAATTTCTGAAGCTTTTTAAATGTACTGAAAGACAATAAAATCGTACTTAAATGATTAACTTAAGCTGTGATTTGAGCTGTACTGAATTGTTTCGTACTTACTATTGCCCAAAGCTTAAATACTAAAATACTTATGTAATTAATTTGTGTGGTCACAAGTACGTTGTGCTTATTTCAAAGCATCTTCAGGTACTTACGGAATGGACAGTGCGGGGTGCCCATAGGTGGCTTCGGTGCAGTATCTTTGCAGATTGCTCTTGGATCGTCACAACGGGCGCATGTTTGCATGTCTTGATCCCACACTGTTCCGATTGAGCAGTTGCGTTCAATAACATCATACATCCAGCCGTCTGGGCCTCTCTCGGGACGTCTGATACACACCCAATAGGACGTACAGCTGTACGGATTCAGTACATATCCAAGGGCTCCATTTTCGGTTAGAGGACCACCATTGACAACACACTTGCCGCAATGCTCTGAAAAAATATTACAAAAAGAGACATCAGTGTATTTTTAATTTTTTAAGCTGGCTGGCAAAAAGACAGACAGACAGAGAGGCAGACGAAAACCTACACGCCAACATCTTACTACATAAAAAAGAGTTACGTCAAGTAAATATTGCATAATGTACAAATCCAAAGCACTTGCATTATTATGTTTTGCTCATGTCTTTAGATAAAGATTGTGTGTTTTATGTGCATCAGATACAACTGCAGTAGAAATACGATTAAGAGTGCCCGACCCAAGCTGCAAGAAAATGCCAGGGCCATTTGCTGCGGGTACAGTTAAATAAAATCAGATTCATTTCACTTTGAAAGGTAAAACAACCAAACTAAAATCCCTGACCAGCCGCACGTTTTAAAATCCTGGCCCACCTATTTGTGGAGGTTTCCTGTATGAGAATAAGCTGTGCATTCTATCCAGATTTCACATGCAAATAAACGCGTTATATAAATGTGAAATTTAAACCTTAAAAGTAAAAGTTCCCATGTCCCATATACACAGCCTGTGTAACAACAGTTTTAATCAAGCAAAGAAAGTTTCATTTAAGATGCCCCGTGTCTCAAATATTGCCTTAAATGCATGAAAATCTTGTAGAATCTTGTGGAACCTGAAATTTCTCACCATTAATACTATTCACCAAGATGAGAATAACGTTATCCAAACAACGTCATATAGCACAAAACGTCAATGAGAACAACGTAAGACCTAGCAAAAATTATTTTCTTCGATTACGCTGATAGTAAAAGAATTACACCAGAAAGAATAAACAATGTGCTTGAGCTAATAATTTTAATGTGAACGTAACATTATAATTAGTAGTTGACGGCATTATAATTAGTAGTAGTCGCTCAAAATTATTTTGGCTAAGACGACTTTAACCACATGTAACAGGGGCGGATTTAGGCCGTCTTCTGGGTCTTCAAGAAGACGGTCAGATTTTCAAGTTTACATTGACTGATATCTATTTTTTCTGTCGGAAGACGGTCAAATATGTAGGATGGATCAGCAAAGATAATTTGGAAGGCTGTCAGAAAATATCTCTGGATCCGCCCCTGTGTAACATTGACGCTAGGTGTTATGATAAGGCCTAGACCATAACAGAGACCAAGAATTGAATTGGACAAAAGGTCCGCCATAAGTCACACATCTGCATTTCAATGGGGCTAAAAACACTTACCGTCGATATCCACAGTAACAGGAGGCACGTAAGGAGTGGTGGTCGTTGGAGTAGTTGTGGTTGTTGGAGCCCTGGTTGTAGTGGTCCTTCGGGTAGTGGTGGTAGGTTCGCGAGTGGTGGTAGTAGGTCTTGGAGTTGTTGTTGTAGTGGTGGTGTTTGGCAATAATGTCACAACTGTGAAATGAAATTAGTTGAAATAAGTCAGTATCACACAATAATCATTGCAAAGTATTTTGGAATGGAAGGGGTTAACAGAATTAATCTACCAGTACAGACATATATAATACATGAACATAATAATCACACTTTTGGCACCTGTCTATCTATCTATCTATCTATCTATATAGGCCTACATATAATAAGTTAACTTGCTTACCGCTTGTGCAGATGGCATCTGCAATTCTAGATCTGAACTGCAACAGTTGTTCAAAACTGGTGACAATGAAGACTTTGTCTGAATCTGTGGCCATCAGAGCAAGCTCATCCTCATTTAACTAGGAAAAATATACAAAAACATGAAGGGTTATTCAGTATAATTTTTGACAAGTTTGTAAACGAACTCTAAGAAAAAAAGGCTGGAATGATATACAATATTATACATATCGTTAAGCAGCGTTTTACCTCTTTACCAATTCCAATAGCGTATACAATGGCTTGCCTCTTCAGCATTTCGGCAGCTATTTTGGTTCTGTCAGGGAACGTTGACGCGCCATCAGTCAGTATAATAGCGATGTTGACAATGCCTCTTCTGTCACCAGGTGGGACAAATAGTTGTAATCTCGCACGGCTAAGACCAAGATGCGTAGCTGTAGCCCCAGGTGTAAACGGGACATCATCAACTGCTTTAAGGAGACCAGCCTGTGTTGGATGTTCATTAAGCTTAAAGCGCAAGTCCGAAGACGATGCAAATGTCACCATTCCCACTCTGACGTTGTCCGGACCAATATCAAAACCACGGACCATACGTGAAACGAAATCCATTTCGGTTTTGAAATCAGCTTCTCCAAGACTGTCGGACGAATCAACCAGAAATGCAAGATCGGCCTCACCACGACATACTAAAATATGAAGATAAAAACAATGTCATACATATATTTGTCATGCAGCATACCAAACACATATTTGTTATGTATAATATACTTTTTATGAACAAATAGTAAAGGAAGCTCTGCAGCATTTTATGGCCAAGTATCGTTAATACTTGATAAGAAATTGTAGTCTCTAGTCAGATAACTCTTTCATTGAGTATATTTGAGTTTACAACTTTCTAGATGGCCAAAGTCTTATGAAATTATAGATGAAGTAAGGACAATTCGGTCTTATTTTTGCGACAAATTATCACAAATGTTCTCTTTTATATAATTTACATTACATTTTAGGGATTTGATCATCTAAACTGTAGTTTTTTCACCATTTGTAAAAAATATTAGAAAAATTAAAGCGGTAAAATTTTACCTACCTGTGATAACTTCTTGAGCTCTAGCAGACTGACAAATAAGGGCCACGCCCAAGACGGACAACAGCAGTCTTATCTGCATAGTGAGATCAGTTACTGGAACATTAAATATAGATTAACGAACAAATTGGAACTATTTTTATGTGATGTTTAATAAATAAAAACAAAAAGCCATAATTTATTTTTCATATTTTTGGTACCCACGAGTTCAACCTTTCGATTTCGAATTGTATTATTTGTTTTGAGTGCCGTTAAAACGTTTAGAAAATTTTGAATTTTAAAGTTTTCAATTCCAGATGTTAGGTGGGTTTTTAAGTGTAACTGACACAACTGAAATAAAAAATAATTGAAAAATGAAATTTAGAAGTTTGACAGATATCTTTTCAATGAACATCACTAATGAAATTCTTTGGATATTTTTTACTCTGAGATTAACATAAAAAACTTCTTATTTAAAATAATGGTGGTTAAAGACTATTGGAATTGTTCGTCAGCACATTTTCGTTTATTATTAAGTTTTCATAAAATAATATATTGCAAGTATGATATTTCAGTCAAGTCAATAGGTATCGTGCGCACTAAAGCTTTTGGAGCACACAGTGAAGAGATGACAAGTTGACGCGTTTACCGAGCAGATAGGTAAAATGTTATCTGGTAAGCAATTAAATACATGTATTTTTATGACATCCTTATTTCATCGTTTCATACTTAACATGAAAAATGTTGAAATACTAAATATAAATCAATAAAAAACATTTCATTAAAATTATATCACTACATACAATGACTAGAGAAAAGAAAGAATTTTACATTTAAGTAAAAAAAAAGGTGTGGTAAGGACCGACTTACCAGTTGAAATGATGAATAGATTTACATAAAATTGTTGAAATGCTAATTATATATGAATAACAAAACATTTCATTAAAATTATTTCACTATATAACTTACCATGAGAAAAGAAAGAAATTTTGCATTTAAGGAAAAAATCATTGTGATAAAGACCAACTTACCAGTCGAAATGATGAAGGCAGACGGTCAGTGTGGGTCTGATTACACAGCGGGTGTGCCGTCACCTCACACGCGCAATCAGCTTTTAAGCCGACGTGTTGCAATCACATGACAGTTTTCTTGAAATAATTATGCTAGACTCTAGACATTTATGCAAGTAGAGTCATCGACCCAAGACCAGACAGTCTTGGTAATGTTACTAATGCCGTATGTTTAAGGTTTGCAAGCATCTCTGATAGGCTTTTAAATTCCCATTTCTTCACCTGATGTACATGAGAACGAAGATATCATACCACTTTAATGGTTGCATTTATACAAATGCTTACTTATGGCTACAATTCTGACTGGAACCACGGTATACACAAGCCCTTTTTTAGTTGCTTTAATCGATATTTATGAAATTTAAAAGAAAACAGCGCCACTAAGGGCCTCAATCATTCACTTTGACCATAACACTAACACCCTTGCAAGTTTATTTACAAGTGGTAACGGGCATTGCGATCACGGTTGTAAAATTAGTCTTTCATCAATGAAAGGCTAGATCTTAATAAACTGGCGAGTTAAAATCTCCTCTGTAGCAAATGAGTAGAACACGCGTAAGATGTATGCAAAATAGCAAAGGTAATATCTTTTCTCTGTTGAAGTGATTAACTCATTTGACGAAACTGGTATCTCATTTCCCAATTAATCTGGCCTGGCTTTGAAATTTCAAAACAATAAGATCAAAATAAAAAAAAATCAAAACGCGAGTAGAGATGTAAACTGAGGTGAACTGTAAATGTACTTTGTGTCCAAACCGAAGTAGCGACATAGTGCTGTCATCTTCACAGGACACTATTTGCGCATCGATACCAGAAAAATGTTGCACAGCCATAAAGGAAGTTTTAATGTGGTGCTGGATCACCGTCAGGTTGAGGCGGGGACAAGCGTGGCAAATTTAGTTACTTAAATTGACATTCCACAAGTGACAGAAATGACTAGAATACGTATTTTCGTCAAACAAGTTTTAATAACCGTAAAACATTTATTCGTTTCCATTCGTGCTACAGCATAAGGCAGTTGAATAATTTATTGCAATTATTTGATAGTTATATCTATTAAATAGTTATTGAAATTATTTACTAAGTATATTCATATACGGATAACCTATCATCTAGCATATTTTTTTATTTCAAATTGTTAATGCACAATCAAGAAAGTTGAATACCACAGTAGTGTCCATATCCATCTTTGACTCAAACTCTCTTTATTGAGAGGAAGAATTGTAGGAAGAATTTTTAATTTGCATATACCAGGTCGTATGATGGCACCATTTGCCTCTCCCACACCCACACATACATGTACGTACATGCACTCAAGACACAACTATTTAATTTATCACTAATGTTTGCATAACTATTACTGATACATCGTTGTTCCTTCCATTATGTCTTTTATTGTATAGTTTTGTGCAAGGGTTATTAACTTTTGTTATTAACACCAATCGTCTTTAACTAAACTTTCCTTCCATAGATGCAAGGTACCTTAAATTTTTTTTCTTTTTTTATAACAAACGAGACACTTGGATGTTGGTTTCTTCTTTCCAAGTCACGGTAGGTAGAATGAAATATTGACTCTGACCATTTGCAGTGGTTTTGAACAAAAATTGAAATTAGCGAATCTTCATGGGATATTGAGAAAATGTTTGGTACTAACAGGCTATGGAAATCCAAACATATTATAGCACATAACCTCCAGTTTGGGACGACATTAACCTCCCTTGACATTAACAGTTTGCGTGAAAATGCAATTTAAAGAAGGGCATCAATTTAGAGAAATAAAATTTCGACTTGAGAAACGAACGGTGTTTTATGGAGAGTCCGAAATTGGTTTATAATATCTGCCCACAGGGCATGGGCATCAGACATTCCATTAAATTTAATTAAAGCTATTTAAAGCGCGGTCACCATAACTCGTCCTCACTTTTAGCCTATCATTTTATCGTGTGTCACGAGCGGTGCCGCTTTGAGTACAAAATGTTCTATTTTAGAAGACGTTATAAGATTTGTAAGCCGATCACCATTCCTTGATTCCCCCCAAACTTTAAGACATTAAAGTTTCTTGTCCTTTTCTTTTTTATATCCGTTTGCTTGCCTAGTTTCGTGTTCACAAACTGTGTAAATGGCCACATTATTTTTGTTTATATTTCTTTCATCTTGGATTTGTATGTATCAATTTTACAAGTCACGAGATCACAAAAATTGTATTAATTAGATTTCTACCTTATAACAGCGTTATTTCTCACTTTTATGTTGGGTTGTGTGTCGAATCTCTTTCTTTATTCTTAATCTTGTTATCATTCTTATAGATTACAATCTTCATCCCTGATGTTCAGCGAATAGGATTTCTTTATCAGAAATAATTGCAAAGTGAAGCAATGAAGTTAAGTGAATTTGAGGTGCAGAAAGAATGACAATTTTCATATATCTTTATTTCAATAGCATCATTAAATTAAGCGAATCTTCAAATATGTTAAATCTATGCATCTCATGAAGCAATTGTAGACCTTATGGAACAAGCCTCCTGCGGACTGGCTAATTACTGTCATTTCCTCAATCTGTCGTTGTCTAGTGGTCATTTGAAAGCGACGGTTTTTCCTGGCCAAAACGCCTTAAGCAATGCTTTAGATAGTCATATCGACTTTAATTGTCCATTTAGTAATTAAACAAATTGGAATAGTTTCTGCCAAATGTCAACAATATATATAAAGATAAATGCTCGATGTCCATCAGATAACATGATGGTTAAGGACTGTCCAAAATGCTCATAATTATAAAAAGAGAACGAACTTGCCTGTATCATGGTGTAATGAAACAGACTTAAGTCATCTGTGCCGTGATGCCTGAATCTGCCGCTTAGATTGTACAGATTCGTTGGATCTCGTCTTCTCCCAGGATCCTGTTGTACACGGAAACCTGGAGTGGATAATTTGCCATGTCATTTGTGTTTTAAATACACCAAACAAAGCAACAGACAAACTTTTAAAAAAGGAAGTAAAATTTAATATGATATCATACACAATGCTAAAGCGAAAGCATGCTGAAGGTGAAACAAATCGAGTACGAACCTGATCAAATCGGCCTTTAAAGTTAGAATCAAAGGTGTCAATAGTCTCATCTTCAAAACAGTTGTTACCAAGGACCCACGCTGATTCTGTTCGCTTCATTTCACCTGTGTCAGACAAGGATATCTCAATTTTTATCTAGATTTGACATGTCACGTAGTAGAAACAAAATCAAATGTCAACCTTAAAATTGGGTCACATTAGAACAGCTGCAGTCTTTGTAGCACTGAACTTAAATAGTCTTCGCTATTCTACCCTCTGGCTTAACTATTATTTTACTACGGGTAATGTCATGAGTTATACTTTGTTTGAATAAAATCAGCAGTTTAAATGGTGTCAGTAAAAATCATTCATTTAAATCACCTTTTGCCTTAACTCTCTCTACTTCTTGGCCGTCCAGATACAAGATCATGCGATGTTTGTTGTATGTCATTACCACACAAACCCAACGACCCTGAGCGCCTTTGTTCTGAAATGGAATTTAATTTACGTAAGAACAGATTAATGAAACAATTCTTTGAGACAGAATTAAACACAATTCACGACATTTCCTGTGTAGAAGCTTGATAGAAAAGATATACTGTGTCATTTAAAACCCTGATCACACATGTTCATCTTTCTGCGTGTATCTAACTACCGTACTTACCACTCCTACAGGATCAATTTGGTATGTTCCATTGACTGTTATCATGCTGACACCAATAGCGCCATTAGAATAATAGATGTCAATAGATGGTGGAATATCACATTTGCCGTTGTTGAGGAGAGCAATCTTTCTGCCGGCCGTATCGACGTCATTATCAAGCCAGTAGAAGAAATGGATGGTGAATGGTGTCTGAGGGGGACTGTTCTTGAAAGACGGCATTTCAACGTGACCTGGAATTAGTTATTATATTTGAATGGGGATTGCCCATTAACGCCTTCAATGGTGTTTGTTATACTTGTACATAAACACAATGTCATACAAATTTACGTCATATCGTACACAACTGCAACAAAAGAGGGAGTGAAGTGTTTCAATCCACACACCCACCTCGTCCGTCCAGACACACGGCAGATTCTCCCACTGCAGATACCCGGGTCACGCCATCAGGGAGGTAGTCCGAGCACAGCGTCACGTTTCCCGACTCACTGGGTTCAGAATATGCAATTCTGCCAATTGAGGCAAAATCTACTTCGTATGGAAAGATAATACCCAAGTTTTCTGAAGAAATAAAAGTAAAAATTTACTATAGAAAATTGGTTGGACGCATTATATGAATATTTTGAAAACGTGTTATTGGGACAAGGCCAATGATTGTTTTATTGGATTTTCACAAATATTTCAGAGTGCATGATGTTTGCAGTCTAATTCACATATTTAATAAACGTTCTTCTAAAGTAAAAGAAAAAAGACATTTAAAAAAAAATATTCGTCAATATTTATTTGAATTTTTTCAATCATTTAGGAAGTTTAATTTTTTTTTCTTTTGCAATTAAATGCACATACGTTATAAATCATACCTGGCGCTTCACATCTGCAGGCACTGATACTAAAGTTGTATGGGAAGCAGGAAATTGGTCCTACCACGTTATCTGGCCCATAGCGAATATAATATATTGCCACATCCTCTATCACATTCACCATTGTATTGCCAACACCGTCTGTGCATTCCTCTGGAAGGTACAGGTTAAAAGGTATTAACAATGCATACTATTTTGACGTAGTAATAAAGAGCCTTTTCAAAAAAAAAAAAAATTAAAAAACATGTAACTAATATTGTAAAATTTGCAAGAAACGTCACAATAACCACTTGAACTCATTTGGTAATGATATATATATATATATACACTAGGATACACACTAATATACTTACGGTCTAATGTATAGTCGGGGACTATGTCAGGCGGTGTAGTCGTCTTCTGGGCGGCTGAAATTACAGGTTTATAAATAAATATATATATGAGATTAAACTCACATTTTGATTAACACTTCACATTCTGGTTATCACTCATATTTTGGCTTATTCTCTGAAAGAATCTATGTCAGAAGATTTGCAGAAAAGACAAATCTGCAAACGACAGTGATTATATTCAAAACATGTACTTACGGAATGGACAGTGTGGAGTACCCATGGGTGGCTTAGGTGCGGTACCTTTGCAGATTGCTCTTGGATCGTCACAACGGGCACATGTTTGCATGTCTTGGTCCCACACTGTTCCGATTGAGCAGTTGCGTTCAATAACATCATACATCCAGCCGTCTGGGCCTCTCTCGGGACGTCTGATACACACCCAATAGGACGTACAGCTGTAGGGATTCAGTACATATCCAAGGGCTCCATTTTCGGTCAGAGGACCACCATTGACAACACAGTTGCCGCAGTGCTCTGAAAAATATTACAAAAAGAGACATCGATGTAAGTTTAATGCTTTATACTGGCTAACAAGCAGACAAACAGCCATAGAGGTAGCCAACCAGCCGAGAGCCAGCCAGCCAGCCAGACAGACAAAAACCTGTACCGTACGCCAACCATACAAAAGATTTTATTTTTATGTATTGCTCACATTTTGAGATAAGTATTGTGTGTTATATGTGCATCAGATATAATTGCAGTAGGAATACGATTAAGAATGCCCCATCCAAGCTGTAAGAAAATGCCAGGGCCGCAGACTATGGGCACCCTGAGCTTCAGAGCTAACTTGACACTAACCTCTTCACTGTAGCCTATCTTCATCGTGTCAAGTAACCTCTGACGAAAATAGTTTGACCTAGTTTATATAAGCCAATCAAATCCATGTTTCAAAATTTTTCACCAAAGTTTGGTGAAAACGCTGATTGGTTGACCGTCAATCGGCAATCCTCGGCTGATTCCGCAAGCTCCATACTAACAACATAGTTATTGTCGAGTGCGGAGACATCCGAGTAGTTCCGAGTGTATTACCGTACACAAAGAAAGCAAAGCGAGTGACTACGAAAAAGAATGTGTTAAGTTATCTCTTGATTCTTTGCAAAATATGAGTAAATCGGAATTGAAACCATAGGGTCTAGCAGTTTGAAGCCCTGCATCATTATCTACTGAGAGACGATGTTATTTGCGTGCTGCCCACAGGTTACGGCAAGTCCCTGATATTCAGCCTTATCTTTAATTGGTCCGGATTTGAACAAAGCGCGCTTTGACTCGTTCGCGTTCATTGGCTAGATCGTTCAATGAGTCATTGAGTGCGGGCTTTTAAATTTGATTGGCGGGCGGCGGAGGCAATCGAATCTGGTCAGAGGTTACTTGACACGATGAAGATAGGCTACAGTGAAGAGGTTAGTGTCAAGTTAGCTCTGAAGCTCAGGGTGACTATGGGTACAGTCAAATAAAATCTGATTCCTTCACTTTGAAGGGTGAGCAACAAGAAAATAAAATGCCTGACCAACTGCACGCCTTGTAATCCTTCCCCAACTGTTTGTGAAAGTTTCGTGTTTCCAAATAAGCGGTGCATTCTAACCAGTTTTCACTTGCACATAATGTGTTACATCAAAGTGAATTTTTGACTTAAATGGTAGAAAAAAATACGATCACCTTATTTTGAATGTCCATGTGCACTATGACGATTAAGAGTTTGTATATTCAATATACTCAGCCTTTGTAACTTAAGTTTTTATCAAGTAAAGAAAGTGTCATTTAAGATGCCCCGAGTCACACAGATTGTCTTAAATGCCTAAAAATATTGTTGATCTCAAATGCTTCACTGTAAATACTATTCACCATAATGTTATCCAAACGTCTTATAACACGAAAGATCGAATGAGAACAATAAAAGGACTAAAAAAATTTTCTTCAATTATGATGTTAGTAAAACTTTACACCACTTATTTTAAATAATAAACTACGCGCTTGAAATATTAATTTCAGTGTGGACGTTGCATTATAATAAGTAAATTACGGCGAAATTAGTCAGTCAAAAGTGTTTAGTCTAAGACAAAAGTGCTTGCTGCAACTTTTACTATCTTAACGATACGTGTTATAATTAGGCCTAGACCAAGACAGAGACCAAAAAATGAATTGGACCAAAGGTCCGCCACAAGTCACACAACTGCACTTCAATGGAGCTAAAAAATACTTACCGTCGATATCGACAAAATCTGGAGGCACGTAAGGAGTGGTGGTCGTTGGAGTAGTTGTGGTTGTTGGAGCCCTGGTTGTAGTGGTCCTTCGGGTAGTGGTGGTAGGTTCGCGAGTGGTGGTAGTAGGTCTTGGAGTTGTTGTTGTAGTGGTGGTGTTTGGCAATAATGTCACAACTGTGAACAGATATTAGTTGATATTCGTCAATATCACATGATAATCATTACAAAACATTTGGGAAATGAAGGAGTTAACGAATGAAACAAGTAGTACAGACATAAACCCCGAGTAATACATAAACATAATAATCACGCTTCTGTCTATCTATCTATCTATGATTTGAACTTGCTCACCGCTTGTGCAGATGGCGTCTGCAATTCTAGATCTGAACTGCAACAGTTGTTCAAAACTGGTGACAATGAAGACTTTGTCTGAATCTGTGGCCATCAGAGCAAGCTCATCCTCATTTAGCTAGAAAAAATATACAAATACATTAAGGCTGGAGACTTATGGTTGTCAAAGTGCCCTTTTGATGAGACTGAAAACAAACTAGAAGGAAAAAGGCTGGGAGTAGTGTAAAATTCATGCATAGCGTAAAAAAGAGTTTTACCTCTTTACCAATTCCAATAGCGTACACCACGGCTTGCCTCTTCAGCATTTCGGCAGCTATTTTGGTTCTGTCAGGGAACGTAGACGCGCCATCAGTCAGTATAATAGCGACGTTGACAATGCCTCTTCTGTCACCAGGTGGGACAAATAGCTGTAATCTCGCACGGCTAAGAGCAAGATGCGTAGCTGTAGCCCCAGGTGTAAACGGGACACCATCAACTGCTTTAAGGAGACCAGCCTGTGTTAGGTGTTCATTTAACTTAAAGCGCAAGTCCGAAGACGATGAAAATGTCACCATTCCAACTCTGACGTTGTCCGGGCCAATATCAAAACCACGGATCATACTTGAAACAAAATTCATTTCAGTTCTAAAATCAGCTTCCCCAAGGCTGTCTGACGAATCAACTAGAAATGCAAGATCGGCCTCACCACGACAAACTGAAAAAGAAACAAAGTTGTCATGTACTTCAAGGCATTGGCTCGGTTTGTCTGGGTGTGTGTGTGTGTGTGTGTGTGTTGGATGGTTGTGTGGGTGGGGGCTTTGACAAATGATTAGGCCTACAAAACCTTTGTTAGCAGGTAATAAGTTATAAATGTACATAAAATAAAGATATCAATGTCCAAAAATACCTTTTTCAATCTGACGTAACAGTATGAATTTTAGGTAAAATATTTTATTCAATTTCAAAAGTTAGTGTGAAATTTAGCTTTCCTACAATGTTTTTGGTACTACAGATCATTGTTTTATAACAGATGGTCTAATCGAAAAACTTTATTCTTCGCATGTTTCTTAAAATTACTAAAATGTTTTTCAAATTATCCCATGAGATTGATTATTTACGCTTTAAATCAATTTTTATCCTTTCCTAAATTTGAAAAGCGTTAATCGAGATGTTGGAGCGGAACACAAGTAACGAAGAAAGTCTCTGTTAATTGTGAAAATGTACTTATGACAAGAAAACTTAGTATATACGTTTATTTATGTTTATGCAAACTTGATAACAGTTGTATGTGTATCAAAGTCTTGTTGACGTCATTTAACATACCAGTGATGACATCCTGTGCCCTGACAGACTCAGGAATAAGAGATGCAGCAAAGATGGACAACAGCAGTATCATCTGCATCGTCAGAACTGAAAGCCAGCAGAATTTCAGATACATGTATAAATTATTGGCTTATGGCCTATGAAATGTTTTATATGTGAAATATTTTATATATAAAAAACATACATAAGGTATCTTAAATAACTAAAATTTATGATATCTAAAAAGCCATTTTTGATAATTGCTCATAAATGTGTTTCTCAAATTATTCTAAGAAGAAACGCATATAGAAAAATTGTATCTTACCCGAATGTGCGAAAAAACAAGCGAAGAGGAGGTGCTTCTCCGGCGTACCTTGAGTCAAATCAAGTCGCTAGCTTTTAAAGGGGTTCCAACGACCTTGTAGTTATTCAAATCAAAAACAAAATATAGCCCCAAAGTTGGAGGTGTCCCAAACAAACACGCTTAAATTTGACTTAAATCTCTTAAGTACCACAAAAATTTCTTTAAAATCAACAGTCAACACATTATTATTAATTAGTAGCATTTGCATGCATTAACGATGGCCGCAAACTTTTTTGAGTTGCATGAATAACAAGTGCACCATCGAATAATTTGCATTGAAAATATTTGTCATTATCATTATCATTTGAATTAATTCGTCATGTTCATTTATTTTAATTCTTAACATAATTATATTGTAAAGAAAGTTCCTCCGATTTTATCAACTTCTGATTTAGTGATGTAGAGAAATTATTCCCAGATTCACTGTAGTGATTTATGTGATTTAATGAATTCTTTGGTGCTCATTATAACTGATTTGTACAAAACCTTGTCCGTACTTAAACATTAGCGTAAGGTCATCTTTAACGACATAATCTGCTCTGCTCACCTCGAGTGTCGTCACTTGGTTGTCGTGCTCTCTCCACTGTTGATCTTGCTGTATTTTCATATTAGAGCCAGCCATTCGATCACTGAATTCTTCAGTCAAGAATTTCAACCAAAGATATTTTCTTATGTTTTTGCTGTATTTTGACGAAACTAAATAAATCAATCGAGTAATCTTCACAGCTATGGAATTTTTAAAAATATATCAGCCCATTTCCTTGATGTCATCCTTAATCACCTGTCAATTTTCGGTTGTCATTTACATAGAAAATTCAGCACATTTCACTGTTACTTCGCAAGCTGATATCAAAGTAAAGATGGCCGCCATTTTAACATTTTTGACGCAAACTCTTCTTCATGCCCACATGTAAAATACATCAAAGCATTTTTATTCTTCTTTAATATCTATGTGCAAACGGTTATTTTAAAACAAATTGAGATTCATCTCGGGTTTTTTATAATGGGACGCGGTAAACACTGTTTTGAAAGACTAAGAGAAAATTGAGGACAAAGGTCACAACGGCACTTCTTTTTCAATCTAAATGGGAAAGAAAACAGCAAAAAATACATTAGAAAAATATATAAGAATTGCAAATAAAGAGTAATTTGTAGGGATTGTTGCATTCCTGATGTATTCCCCTTGCAAAGTGACATAGCTAACATATTTGACATCTTCCCCGTCAGCCATTTACTTTTTCTCATTTTTAGAGGATGGTGTAAAAAGATATAATGAAAAAGATATAGTGAAAGAAGAGGCAGCATGGCAAATAAGATAAAAAGAATAAAGATAAAAAAATATGTTTTAAAATAGGCATGTGCATACAGTATTTAAAAAATTACACCAATAAGAAAAAAAATAAGAAAGTAAAAACCCAAATACCGGTACATAGTGGACGGTGAATTAATTAAACAAATTTGAATACAACACAAAATGAACTCGTGAAAAATAAGTTCGTACTGTATACAGTGTAAAATATACATGGAAACCCTAAGTAAACCGGAGTAAACTTGATCGTAAGTTTGTATGCCAGGAAAAGAATATGCAATAATATTTTATATGACTGTTAGCTATTGCCTGTTACCTATTACCTGCTATTGACTGATACTTTTGCACCTGACCAACTGAGTTCAAACCCGTGGGAAAGAGATAATAGAAATGATAATTGAAATAATCAACAAGCCATGCTTCGCCGCTCAAAGCATTTATTATTATCTTGAACAAGTGAAATCAAAACAAACCCAACACACAAACATGTAGTTGTATTCTATACTGGGGTGATTACTGGCCTGAAGACCCTCATAGAAACCTCATTTTTCTAATTATTACTATACATGTATTGGGATAATATCATATTATGATATATATTATGATTTAACTCAAAATATTTCTGAACAATCCATACCTAAAGGATTGTGTACCCCTATACAAATCCCTAACGAGGGCTAATCAATATACTCAAATGCAAAATATAGTAAAAAAAAAAATTCACTTTGCAACATAGGATGCATATTTGCTCGTTTAATGTTATATTTTGTCCTAAAAAATAGGGAAGTTTCTTCTTATTTAGGCAACGTGACGTTAAGGACAAACACTGACGGAGTATGCTGATCAAAATACCAATAACAGGTAGGACTGGCATTGTCTTCAGGTGTCATGTTTACCTGTTCAAGTCCATGAAAGCGAATAAATGTAGCTAGGTGTAGATACATGTTACAACAACTTAAACCCCTGCACACTGGACGGCATCCTTTCTACGTCCTTTATGCGACCATGAGACTGGCCAGGTTGCCGCTCAAAGAACGCACGGTGTAACGGTGATCGCTTTGCGGTCACAACCGACCGTACGGTTTCTTACGGCCAGATTTTGCGCAGAATCTCACGTACATGTACCACACAAGTCCTTCTTACGAAATTTACAGTATGCAGACAGCACATAAGCACGTATGGGGGATATTGGACATGTCCAACAAACTCCAATAATCTACAGACAGCGTAGTACGGTAGTACGGAGTTTGCAAGGAGTTCGCAAGTGAGATCAAGTGGCCCAAGACGCACGTTGCAAGCAATTGAGTAGCAAGTGCCTCACAACTTCCGAATAAAATCGAACGCACAGAGGGAGTGCCCCCACGCCCAGGAGTATAAAAGGCGTGCTCAGGGCGCACGCTCGTGTTTAGCCAATGAACGTGCACAACAATTTTCAAAACTTTCGCATTTTACTCAATTCAGCTTCCGATATGTGTCCAAAAGGTTGGGGAAATAAGTTTTAGGAGCAGAGAAGAAGGGATGAGGAAGAAGAAAGAAAGGGGGAACACGAGGCAAAACTGACGTAGGCCGTCAGTACGTCATCAAAAGCGCGTGAGGCAGGTTTGACGCAAAACTGACGCAATGTGTGAACTAATTTGGTCGTGCGTTGCAATCTCCTCGTAAGTGGTGAGTGCAAGCTGCGTACGCAGGTAGCAAGACAAACTCAAGAACTGAGTACAATTTCACGGCAATCGCACCTTGCAATTAGCGCCACTGCTTGAAAGGACATCTCACGTGGCCCCTGCGACTTGCAAGGCAGCCTTGCACCTTTCCATTACAACCTTTCCTTTTCCTCTACTAACTCCACGGCTTCTACTGCACTTAAAATTCGCAGGGCACGTACGATCCTAAAATTCGTGCGTCAAGCTGTGACCGAGGCTTTAGATCGCACACAGAACGTTCAAGCATTGCCGAGGACGCCAAGGTCGCCGCAAAGTTTTGAGCATGTTCAAAACGATCGCACAAAGAAAGCAGTGGAGGTTGGTCGCTGCAAGGTCATTCAAGGGACACAGATAGGATGCACAAGTATCGCTGTGGTCGCAGAAGGGAAGCACAAGCATCGCTTGGGTTGCAGAATGAATGCTCAATGATCCGCCAGTGGTCGGCAAGTATTTTTTCCCTCTCAATCGCGCCCTGCTAGGGTATTTTTCACAATAGACAGAAAATCTGAGGATAACAGCTACTAGTGGTCTCATGCCACTATCCAATCGGTATTTTTACTTAAATTCTTAAACCGATCTATTTTTGGAGGTGATTTGAACGAATATTTTGCCTTTTTAAAGATGTAGTTCTTGTCTTTTTTTTTTCCAGAATGCATCTATTGAAAACGGATTCAAACATTCTAGGTTGTGTCAGTCAGACTCCCTCGTTTTCGGCGCCTGTCCATCCTTTTACATAAGGACGACAGTGATTATCAGTCCATGCAGATCTAGCCTTGCATTACTGTAGTTTGAAAAAAAAAGGTGTATTCCAAATTATTTTTGTCTTCTGGACCAGTTCTTAATTGGTTGACCGGGTTAGAACTAATGAAAAAATATGAAAGAGACCGAATATATCGAAGGACGTCCCAAAAACGCTCATTGGGCTTTAGTAAACCCCCCCTTTACACTGGATGGCGTCCTTTCTGCGACCATGAAACTGGCATCGCTCTTGTCGTAGAAATGAGGCACAAACATCGCTTTTTGGTTGCAGAATGAATGCTTAATGATTAGCTAGTTGTCGGCACGTAAAATATGTTTTTACTCTCAAACGGGACCGTACTACGGAACGCAGAAGGACGCCATCCAGTGAAAAGGGGACTTGTCTGACAAAGATGAATCGTGTAGTTATTAAAAAGAACAAACCAGTGCCAAGGATTTTGATTATTATAATTTCTTTAACCAATGAGTAAAAAACCCATTGAAAATTCGTGTAATTTACTTTATCTGTCTTAAAATATAAATAGAGAGATTTTAAGTAAATTAGTCGCATCGCCCTACTCCGAGCCCAGCTTATAAAAATGGAACTCCCCCCTCCTAAACTGCGGATATGAGGTCACCAGCAAAATGGCCATACTTTACTTGAATACAAATAGTGTCCATGAACACTTTACATGTATGATAATATAACAACCAGTTTTATATAAATGCGTTTTAGTCTGATTATGGCTATCGGGATTTATAACCTTTAACAAGTCGTTCTCAACTTCGTTAACTACACAAACAATATAAGAGTATCACTTACTGTGGTGTTTATTTGGTTTACATCTAATCAAAGCACTTGGAAAATTAAATCTTCGTTTAAGGAGAACACATTCCCCTTTATATCGCAGGAAGCGTATTTCTTCGGTAAAAATGTTTCCATTGTTTTTAAAAACCAGGTCTCACAAAAGAAGATTTCGTGAAGAAAATGTAATCCTTGACTTGGAGTAATTTCAAAGTATCTTTAGGCAAATACATCTAAGCAATACCTTCTGCGTAAGCCCTTGAGTGTGCTGTAAAGAAATAATAATGATAATAATAATAATAATAATAATTATTATTATTATTATTATTATTATTATATTTAGTTCCTTATAAACAGAACAGCTACCGGTATATACATCATTTTCAGTAAAAGTAAAAACAAAATTGAAACGATTTTAAGACGTTAAATAAAGAATATCCGATTAAAGGACAGAGCCTTACATTAATATTGTTAGTGATGATAAAATATTAATACTTGCATTGCAAGAATATAAAAACTGAATCTTAAACTGAAAGTTAAATATCAAGTCAGTGTTAAAAAAAAACAATTTGAAAGATCTATATTTAATATATCAGCGCTTGCTACGATTCGGATGTTTTAAGGCAGCCGATTTCATAAAGGGGCTGAAATCGAGAATGGCCTGTGTCCGTATGTGCTAAGTTTTTGCTTAAATAACAACAAGGAGAAGTAATTTGTCCATGATGTCGATAAGTTAGAGTGATGGTCCTAGCAGAGAGTAAAAATAATGTGGACTTTCACTTCTGGCACGTTTAAAAAACCTCTTATCTACATTGTATAAGTATAATGCTCTGGCAAATTAAAAGAACCGGTGTGATATTGGAGAGTAGATCAATTTTAGCTATCTTTAGAGTTGCAGAGCTTTGTACCGACTGTAGTATGTTTGTGAGATGCAGTGGGAGGCCAAAAAGCAAGCTCATGTCGTAACCAAGGTAAGAGGTGACAAATGTCTGAATAAGCTTTTCCTTGTAGGTTTAGTCTAAATGGTGTGGGGAGGGAAGGCGTTGATTTGATAAAATGGGTAATGATAATGAATGGCTGGAATGCAATTCTGGGTTACAATGTAGCATGCATATTTACAGTAACCCCTCCAAGTAAATGTTGGCTGTGTAGGGCACAAGCAATTAACCTTAAAATGGCATTGAGTTTTATTTTCCCAACTGACTTTTTAAAATGTGTGTGAAGTTAATTCTTACCCCCTCACGTTTAACTGGCCATATCTAGTGTCATTACAACTTTCATATATCAAACAAGCTGATGGTGTTGAATCTATTTAAAAGGGAGTTGTTTGTCTGCTATGTTAATGTGTGTTTAAACCAGAGATTTAATCTAGTCGATAGAATTTAATGTTTACACTCTCATTTAATTAAAATCAGTCGTCATCTGTCTAGTCTTGCTCCTCTTGGGAACAATGTTTGAATATCAATCAGGACAAGCATTAAAATCATCTGGATAGCACTATGCTATTGTGCATTTTCATTAATTCAGTTAATTGGCCATACGATTGCTTAAAAGCTGAATATCCTACTTATACTACTTGTAGTATTTGAGTTAAAGGGCATTATCTCACTTTTAATTTGATATGAGGGAAGACAACCTGTGAAGAAACAGAACTTAACTGGAAATTATCGGTTCCAGATGACGGTACACCTAGATAAATACCCACCAGTAATATACTTGATAAAAAAGAAAAAGTTTTATATTTACATGTATGGTTTAAATATGCTTATGCAAACAAAAGTCTTGCATAAATGATATTATGTTATTCAGTAACATGTGTACAGTCCTGGCTGCAATACAGGCTAGAACCCTCCTCATGGACCGTACGAGACTTCGAGTGCATACCTGGGGCATCTAATCCTCCATTCTTCCACCCGTGCAGCTCTAAACTCTGACGGCGGTAGGCTGTGGCCAGCGATTGTGATGTGGTCTGTCCAGTTCATCCAAAGTATGCTCAATGGAAGACATGACTGGTCTAAAAAATGGTCACAGAAGCGTATGGATCTGCTCCTGCTGCAGGTACGCCTGTGATATCCTGGCAGTATTAGGCAGTATTGTCTTGCTATAAGAAGCGTGGGGTTGGGTGTTGATGTATGAATGACTCAACAGCTGTCCTTAAGACTTCACCTCTGTTCTGCTGGTCAATCAGATTTCCACCAATCACTGCAATCACCATGAATTTTGTCTGGATGTTGTCCGGAAACCGCCCAAACCCTAATACTGTTCCAATGTCAATGGGCAATGGCACGACCCATGTCCAGTTCAGACAGCCGTGGCATGGTGTCAACATTCGGTTTTCTAAACTTGGTTTTCTGATTATGTTGTCTACTAGCATTGGTTGTGGACAATTGATTTTTGCAAGGTTTTTGTTCCAATTTGTGGTCAGATGATATGTCTGGAAATCTGAAGGTAGTCATCGTCTGGAATTACTCAAGCGTACCAGGACTCGACTGCAGGAATGATGTGTTCCGTCTCTGAATTAAATTCATATGGAAGAATTGTGGTCAAAACCAAAAGTTGCATTTCTTATTTATACCAGTATGATTGTCATTTGAGGTGAAGTACTTGTGTGTGTGTGTGTGTGTGTGTGTGTGTGTATATATATAAGTCTTTTTCGTAACTGTAACTGTCAAAGCAAGATGGTAGGCATTTAAGAATTCCTTTTGTCTACGTTAATACGTTTCAGAAAAAAGGCTTGTCGTGTATTATAAGTGAATTAACTGTAGCTTTAAATATCGTCACCTGGTTGATTTTTATGACAGGCAATTCCCATTTTTATCTGCATTACAAGCAACCAGGGTTATAGGTCGTAGAATCAACTTTTTTTCCCTTATCCTTTAAGGTTAAAATTTTCTATTTTGGAAACCAAAAACTTACGTATAATGTTAACGTTTAGCTAGCTAGAAGGCTTACAAGTTGCTTACACGTAATGTACATTAATTTGCATTTTACAGATTGCATTAATGTTAATTTAATGTACCTGTAACTGCCAGAAACAGAAAACATGTAATTAAAATTTGATATTATTTACTAGTCTTGGCACAAAGTAAACTGTACACCTGGTGCAAATAACACCTTAATACAACATGATATATAAATGACTAGATTGCAATTCAAATACGATAACCAATACACATTTGAACATTGAATAATGATGAAAATGCAACTGGCATTGGACCAAGAGGGCAAAACTGTCCTTCAGAAGAGCAAACGATCACTTCATGAATGGCCCCTTCTAAAACCTCACTGACATGGACCGCAACTGATTTTTTTAATGCACCACTCTTCTGATGATCAGACATGCAAAGTACGTGAACAGTGAAAAAAACAATATCCTTGTTAAAACAAGAACAAAACACTACTATATACTGGTTAGAATTAGAGTGAAAAAACTTTCACCATGCTCATGGATCAATATAACTTAAATAAAAATGTATATAAACACAGAGCTAAATATTATCTCAAAGACCAAGTTAAAAGACAACAAAAGTTTACAGAACACATAGTAGATTGCAATTTAACTCGATTATTATGCGGCTTTTACAATAACTTCAATAAGGTGAAGCATAACAAAAAAGAAAGATGAAAGTACTATCTAAAGATGTAAACAATAACTATAAAATTATAATACATTATAATCTTTGGAATGAAACTTACATCTGGCTAATAATTACTGAAAATGGCATGCATTATTTCACATAGTGATAATCATGGACTTAATAATCCTTAACCTTTTTAAGTAAGGTAAAAAGTAAAATAATTCAAATACCTGTAGATACATTATGCAAATAAAGATGTTCTGAGTATCACCTGCCTCCCAAATTATTCAAATGTCAAAGTAAATACCCAAAATGGATGTAAAAGTAATTATCTTAAAATATAAATGTGAACATACACAAAATGACTTTAAAAATTGTCTGAACCTTCCAAATCAATAACTGATCATTAGGTGAATGCATCTATTTTACAACTCATGGCAAATAACCATACTTGTACAACATGCATCTACTGATACTTCATTTCATCTATGATCTTCTGTGCACTGTAGGAAGAAATTTCAAACACAAGATTTAATCAACAATATTGTAACAGCAACTGTCAGGTAATGCTGAACTAAAGCACCACCTTTCCAAACACAGGCTATTCATAAGTCTGCTACAATAAAATAAATTAGACATCTTTTAAAACACTTTAAGGATAGCCAGTAGAATGTACACAGGGCTAATTACAGCCTGATCAACATGAAGTTTCTGCCCATGGTCTGTACTTTATAACATACCAGCCTGTGTCTATTATCACTACATATAATAGACTGGTGACCTATTTCAAAACCAAAATAGTCCATCAGTTCACTGAGCACATGATTTAATCAGATCTGAATGACCATTCAGAAATCTTGAATATAATATTTCACACAATAAAAACTAATGACACAATGTTTCAACTGCAGCAAATCTTCTAAAGTATTGCTGGTGTTGGTTGCGTCCAAAGTGATCACATAACTGCTAAAAACATTTCAAAGTTCAGCAGACATCAAGCCCAAATCTGAAAGAAAAATAAGTAAGTGTACAAGATTGAAGCAAAGGTGGTGGCTATCAGGTTTGAAAGAATTGGTAATTTATAATTGATAACATGTGCCCATACAGCACCACATTTGTAGTGGTTAAGATTATGTCTCCATGTATGTTTACAAAGAATCAAAAGATTGAAATTTCAATGACCAGGGTATTTTTTTCAAATACTCAATCTTCTGACGATAAAATTCATTTGTATGGATAATGTTGAATCTTCCAACCCACAGGTGTTTGCTATCCTTAAAATGACGAATTATCCATGAAATAATAACAAAAAACTACACAAACCCTTAGAGTGAAATCCCAGCTCCCTGTGCAAAGAGCAGTGCCATCAGGAGAAACCCCAAGACAGCTCACCCTGTTCTCATGGCCATAGAGTACAGAGAGCCTTAGGGCTTTCAAACTGTCCCATACATTTACTGTGTAATCATTGGAACCACCGAACAGCAGCCGACCTACAAAGTATATAAGTGAGTTTTGGTAAATCTTTTCATATGTACAAGACAATGCAATAATGCACAAATTAAAAAGTCCCTTCACTAAGATAATTTCATTTAATCAAAATAGATGATAATGTTGCAATTTTTATTTTCAGAAAAAAGAAATTCTATAAGAATGCCACAGGTAACAGGATGATACTGCTGTACAAATTATATTAGGCTAAATTAAGATGCTTAACTGTCACCTTTTCTGAACTTTTACTTACCACTGACAGAAAAATCAACTGAGTTCCAACCAAAAATTATGCTTTCTTTCCTATATACATTTACTTCTCTATCAGCTCTCAAGTCAAAGAGACGGCACTGAAAAGGAAATAATATGTTATGAAATGGACACACAAACATAAATGACACATAAAACTGTGCCTATCAGTCTTGGAATAGTCTGAAAATAGTATAATTTTCGCACTGAAAGTTTCTCTTGTGAATTGAAATACTGATTGTAATACAAAGACTGCACCTTGTTTCAACTTTGTCCATCAGTCTTCTAAAATCACTGAAAATGGTATAGCTCTTGGACTGCAAGTTTCTTTTGTACATTGAAACACTATATAAATAATACAAAGACTGCACTTTGTTTCAAATCCCATTGTGCATGCAACTACACTTGCACAAGGGAGTGAGAGTGATGATTATGCAATGTGCGTACAGTGCTACCTGATTAATGGGACTTTAACAAGCTGGAAAGATGGATAAATAGGTCATTTTCTGATCAAAAAGTTGAAGAAGGTGCAGTTTTCAAGCTTTTTTTTTTGACAGAAGGACGGATTAATTTGGTTTATGACTTGGCATGTTGACTTCACTTTAATCGTACAAGAAACTAGTAGAAGTGGTTTATATGCATTACTGGAAATCTAGCTCCCTTTACATGTAACTTCTCTCTTGCTTTGCTGAAATTAGAACAAATTCAGCCACTGGCAACATTTGTATAAGCTAAAATGAGTGTTACTGATAGAGAACCACAATGTTCTACATACTGTTGCATCATCTGAGCCTGTAGCAAAGGCATCTCCACTAGGATGGAAGCGAACACTGTTGATGTCTGACTCATGGCCTTCAAATTGCTGCACACAATCTCCAGTTCTCATGTCCCATACATTGGCTAGCTTGTCACAGCCCTGAAATGTACACATTTACTTTGAAACCTGCCAATACATAAGTATGATGTGAAGACACATTAATTGTGCAATGTGCATGTACTTCTGATCACACAAGTAGCATCGAGAAGAAGTAAACCTGATACAAAAGCAGGCTGCATTAAAAATTGATATGACTAATGTGAGAAGAGTAATCAATTAAGGGTGGGCATTTCAATAACAAGAACAAGATCTTATAAAGCTCAGTAGATTGGAATATTGTTAACATAGATATCTAAGAACATATTAATTAATATATATGTTAAAACCATGGCATTTGCACACAACAGGTGTACCTCTTCTTGTCATCAATAAATATTGAGCAACATCAAACAGATACAATGTATATTCTGTACATGTATAAGTATAAATCAAAATATTTTAAATCAAAAAGTTCTATTTATTTACTTGTTCTTAAGGAATTTTATGTTATTACTATGAATCTTTACCCCAGATACAAAGGTTGTCCCTGATTCTGATGGAGATATGTCAACTGACATTACATCTCCCATATGACCATGAAAACTCTGGATCATCTGACCACTCTCTACATCCCACAATGCACAGGTGCTGTCACCACTTCCTGTTAAAATCTGTGTAAATTAAAATTTCAGTTATTTGTATTTTATGATCAAATTCATGTTATTCTCTATGCAACAAAAATATAACTACTAACAATTAAATGAAGGATCCAACATTATAATACTCATTCCTGTTTCAAGTATTTATGATTTGTGCCTGACATTATGTAAAGCAACTTAACCTGTCAGGCTATAGTGATCCCAGGTGTAACGTAATATCATATAATCCAGAGGTGAATGATGGAATCAATATGTACAAAATAACTGTGACATTCAACAACAGTCAATATATACTATGTATACAAAGTATAACAATTAAGGTCCAAATGTAGCTGACACTCGCACTAAAATCAAGATCAAAAGTTTCTAGCACCAAGTCTTTAGACTCAGCCAAAGTAATGACCCTGTGTTTTTACCTGGTGATCAGAATTAGTAAAAGTACAACAGGACAGGTAGCTGGTGTGGGTGGCAATGGCTCTCTTCTTAGCTGTAGGATCATCTTCCAGTGTCAGAGGATAGATAGTGCACTTGTTGTCTAGACCTCTGGCAGAAAAAAAGAGGAGCACCACTTTCATTTACGAAAAAAATATTTCTTTTTTTTTCTTTCTTTCAAATCAAACTGGCATCACAATGTTTAAATGTAAGAATATAGATGTACATATATACCAGAAGCATATGACCCAATTCTTAATTATAGTAAAACCCTGCTAAAATTCTTATCAAACTAAAAAGCCACTAATAGTGATATTTTATATTCATCTTCATAATTTCACATACCCACAAGCTACAAGCGTTCCTGATGGTCCATATGCACAAGCCATCACCCAAGTTGTAGGCATGGTCATGGCATGTTCCTGGAAATATAACAACATTTGATTAATGAGCAAACAATTTAAGTCCCAAAATCTTATTTAGATGGATTCAACACTGATTTCTCTACAACAGTAATACCTTTCCATTACTAGTACATGAGTTCACCTGGTCAGGAAACAAAATCTGTCCAAACACTAGCAGAAAACCCACTTCAAGAATATCCCTGTAATTTTGTGCTGTATTTTATTTTTATTTGAGGTGGTATTTTATATCACATTTTTCTAAGCTGAGTATGAGTACACTAGGTCCTAGGTATGGGAAAGGCCATTCCAAGTTGGATATTACTGAGAAAACCTTGTTCAATCTTGTTGGTATGCACATGAATCAGGTGATCAATAATAATCAAGGGAAGCTACTAATGACCATTTGGGGGCCAAACTGTTCATTACAAGGCATATTATGGACTGACATTGATTAAATCAAGCATAACATCAATTCATGCAAACATTTCAAACTAGATTGCAAAAGGAGTGCTGTAATTATATGTTTGCTTCCTAAAAATAGGCAAAACTGAAAAATGTATCGACCAAGGAGTGTAATAAATGTTCATAAGAAAAAGAAAATTAATTATAATTAATGGCAGTTATTCATGTCAAACCATGTACAATTTTTTTACAATTAAAATTCCATTTCGAAAAGATGTTTTACATATTGGGCATACCTGCATAAACACATGTAAACTATGGGATTATTTTCTGTTGCTCCTTTCATTTGCAAATAAGAAACAAAGAATAGATAAAATTAAAAAGCTGCAGTAAATTTGTAAATACCTTGTTTGTGGTAAAAGCATCCCAGACCAGCATTCTTCCATCCTACATGCAATATATATAAAAATAAATTCAGTTAAATTTTATTTATAAATACCATGATTGTAATAAAGAAATTAATTACATCATAATAAAAGTAGTAAATTTTATTATATGAGGTAAACAGCTGATAATGAACTATGTGCCATATGGCATTTAACAAACAAATGCATTACTATAGCAATTAATGACAATTTGTTTTACAGGTTACTTTCACAGGCCTACCCAACTAGCAGACTCGGCACCGAATGATCCTGAATTCACCGGTAGATCAGATCATACCCTGAACAAATTTTGAGTGGTAATGCAATGCTTTTCAACCCCGCTGAGAATCGTCACTATCACACCGTGTACTAGGCAAGAGCGGTGTCGCATCTGATACTGTGTAATGCAATCTGACACACACCTTGAAAACGGGTAGTGTTGTTCGATCTACTGGTGAATTCAGGATCATTCGGTGCCGAGTCTGGTAGTTGGGTAGGCCTGTTTCATCCCCAGTCAAAACAAGGGGTGTCTAAACCATAATTTACACAACTGCAATGTATGTATTATCATAAAAGAACCAATTATTACAAACTGCAGTTGTCTTATCTAACTTAACAGTCAGTTATGTATGCAACATCATATTTTGTAAGAAATATGTTTACTGTACCTGTGATGAACTAACAATATGTCTTTTATCCTGAGACCAATCCATGCACAATACTTTGCCTTGGTGCCCTTTCAGGACTCGGCGTGGCTTCATAGTGAACCCTTGGATGTTATTTAGACGTTGGGCTACTACTTGTACTGTAAGAAAAACAGATAATATTTGGAAAGTTCAGAACATTGGACCTATTAAAGAAAATGCTTTAAAAATTAAAAGTCTTTATTTAAATAGACATTCAAATGAAGAAACTTTTAGAATAAAAATATGTTGGAATAGCAAAATGACCCCAGCCTGTGGGTTAATTGGAGGCTGCTGGATCACATCTCTCTGTATTGAGTAAGGGAGCATTCTCATAAACCCATTGTACTACCTGGATCAATCTAACTCTGCGGGGATTCTCACTAAATTGCATTTAGTGAAAGTGGCTAAAATGTCTAAGGTGCCTACTCAAGCTGCTAGTAGATAACAATAGTCAATAACCCCTAGTTACTCATGGGAGCATGCCAGACAATTAAGCTGATTACACTGAAAGCACTTTAACGAGAAGTCATGACAGAGTTTGCTTTATCCAGCTAGTATGATGAGTTTATGGGAACACAGTCTAAGTCCATACAAAGATGCTTGCATGACGTTGTGTAATTTAGCTGGTAAATGGAGTCACAGTAAAACACTTACACAAAATAATCAATACACAATCAAAAACTACATTTAATATCATGCAGCATCATGAGGTACTAAAAGCATTGAATTTTATACGCATTTTTCATTGGTGATTAATTCAATAAAGTCATCAGTTCTTTTTTTTCTATCATCATCCACAAACTGTCTTACTTCAGACTTGTCTAACTTCAGAGATTAATCTATATCTAAAAATTGTTTGTTTCAGATGTTGCATGACCATCACATTTTCCATAACCACGGGTCAGCAAAAGCCAAATTTTCCTCCACGGGTATCCTCAAAATCTAGATGAACTATACCCCCCCCCCCCCCCCCCCCCCCCATCAACACGCACACAATTTCAAGATACGAGTATGTCACTGCAAATGTTGTGTCCATTTGAAAACTTTGCATTAGTACTAATGCTTCATGGTAAATTGCCTTGTTCAGATAACACTTTTACACTCTGTTGTGATTTCGTAATGTTTATACTGTGCCTAGATTTCGACTTTTTATTGTAATTTGAAGCCATTTCATTTTTATGTCACTGTGAGAGCTTAGGTCGTAAAATATGACCTGTCTTTTTACTGATACTTATACATCAATATAGTCTGCACTTACATTCAACATCTCCAAGTTTTGCTTTTTCCTCTTCGAGTTTTGCTTTTAACGTTTCTGCTTCCCGAGTAAGTGCTTCAATTGACTCTTGCTGGCAATCGACCTTCAGATCTGAAGCCATGTTGCTCGCAAATGTCAACATTGTGACCCGTAAGGAGGAACAATATTTAGTTCAATTAAGAGGTATTTATCCAAGAGTTCATGACATCTTAGATAATTCATCACATGAAAAAAGGTGTCATTAATGCGATGAAAAGGTTATGTACTTTTCGTGTGCATAAAGACATCAGTAATTCATTGTAATACGAGCTCAAATTCTATTTTACTTTCAAAGCTATATATACGTCACTCCCCACGAGCATGCGCCAATCATATGATACGCCATTTTCTTGTGAAATTTTCAGCTCATCAGTAGGTTCGTCATATAATACGGTGTTTTAGCTACAGAACAACTGGTCTAGAGCTACACCAATCATTATGCCAAATCTTTACATTGCGACGGTGCTTTTAGCTGTTTTAGTGGCTGTTCCTGTTCAAAGTAAGTAAAATTGAACACCTCAAAATAAATGAAACGCAAGGAAGAGGTTCCAAAGTTATTGTGTGGTTGTGGTCAAATAAGGTTAGGGTTTCGTGCGTGTCAAGGCCCTGTTGCAATTTTATCATTCAGTAAGTTTAAGATGAAAAATGTTATAATACGGTTTGTAAATCGAATCCCTTGTTACCGTCGATGCTTGCTGGTCATGTAGAAAAATGACTAACGGGTGTTGGAAGCATGGAAGTTGAATTTTAAGAATGAAGCCTTTGAAGTTGAAGGTCATACAATATATTGATGTTTATGATGTTGATGCTAGTCTCATTTGATAAATTATTTTCCACTTGTCAACTGCCTGTTAATGGACAAGTTTGGGATTGAGTTGGAATGATCTCGGCTTATTGGGTTTGTAAATTCAATGACCTGACAATGGTATGGTACTCCTAGTTCCTTCTTCATATGGATACGTCCCTTGCAATGTAATAATCCACATTGTTTACTTAAAAATGAATATATAATAAGATATTGTTATTGTATTACAAAGTAGTAATTTGTTTTCACATTACCCCTTGCTTGAACTATTTGAAAAATTGTCACAGCTAATTAAATGATCCTAATAATTGTAAAAATATTGCATTTTTTTTCCTCTAAATTGTTAACATGCATATTTAATGACAGGGTTTGTTCCACACTTCTGTAATTCCAGTATTCCACTATAGTTCAGAATTAGTGTCTCATCAGGTGACGTTTGGCACGAAGCAATATATTTGAACTATTTCAATCTTGTTTAAATTTTGAAAACAAAGTTTTCTGGGCCCTTGAAACATGAATGAATATGAACCTGATATGTTACAATTAGAACAATGCTCTTGCTTCCATTTACTTAAAAATGACTAAAGCAAAAACACTTTGGTAGATATTTTTCTCCATTCTAAATATCAGAGTTTTTCCTCTTGGAAATCAAAGCACTTGCAAGTGTAGTGTTTGAAACGTGAATTATGTTATCGGTCATTCCATGCATTTGTTTCATTTAAATCTTTCCATTCCTAGCAATACAGTTCAAGAGAGTTTAAAATGGTAACAAATGTATATTTTGTGTTTTTTATGAAATCAGAGGTATTAAAGGGTATATGCTAATTGGAGAGTAAAATACTGTAGACTAGTCCATCTAAGACCGCATTCACAACGAGTTGAGCCATGGCTCTACAAAGTCACGAACTTAATATGGCGGACATACATGAAAGAAAAGCCGCCTAATCTTTTAATAGTCTCTCCGCCTCTCAGGCCTCCCCATGCGTCATCCCTGTGGCTCCATTGGGATGACACATGGGGAGGCGTGTGAGAGGCGGAGAGACTATTAAAAGATTAGGCGGTTTTCCTTTCATGTATATCTGCCATATTTAGTTCGTGACTTTGTAGAGCCATGGCTCAACTTGTTGTGAATGCGGTCTAAGAGTGTTAAAACTGTGCTTATGGTGAAAGAATTAGGAGTAAGTATTTCAATAAATTCATATGTTCTTTTTTTTTGTTCCCTTGAAAGAGCTTCCCATGTGGTTCATTTCTTTGTTCCCTTCTTGGTTCATTTAAGATCCCTATCACAAATGGCCCCATTTTTAGTGGTAATTGTTCAGAACAAGGATATGGTGACAAAAATAAACTGACATAAGTAGAGAAACAAGGCAGGTGGTGCAGTGCAACCCCACCATGATATCAGAGAAACTGTTTTCTTGTCTCTTAATTGATAGCATTAATTCGGCTTTCTGAGAACATTTTGCATAGTATAAGGTTTCACTCTACAGGTAGCTCTGATGGAGGAGCATTGGATTTAGGTGAGAGCTATATATATATATCCTCAACCATGCTGTGTATGAACTGCAATACCTGCAGTCTTAACCCCCTCTGCTATGTTTGAAGATTTGTATAATCTTAAAGAGAAAAAATAGCTTTGTGAATAACCTTTGAGAAAATGAGATGATGTCATGCTGACATATTTACCGTTTTGTTTTTTGTTTTTTGTCTAAAATGTTATTGCCTTTGCCCTATTTGTGAACTGTTTAATGCATGTTTTTGTAAATCAATATTGCAATAAATAAAATATATTTACAAGCTTATTGATTTATTATTCAAACACTTGTTTGTATTACATGCCATAAAAAATTCTTCAAGAAAAATATGTGAAAAAGCTTTGTTTTTTGCTATGACTAAAAGCAGCTTGCTGGCACATGTGCCTCAATGGGCATTGTGCGTCATGTGCTCTTTAATAATAATCTTTTGTGCCAAGGAAGAGGTGAACTAGTTTGAACTGGACAAAACCAAGTGTGCCTTCTATTTATAGTGTCTGATAGCTTGAATATGCTGCATGAATAACCTACACAGAAAGAAAGAGATTGGAGAGACTGCACCATGTGAATTCTAAATAGAGTGGGTAATGCTATTTTTTTGACAAGCACATTTTCTACCCATCCATACATCTCCCCCTTCAAATCAATAATGTAACTATTATCCTTGTGGATGGGCAGGTGTTTCCAATTGGTGTGATAATGAAGTTTATGCCAATGTGTTTACTGATCTATATGCTGAAATTTCTATTGATTCTTGATAAAGACTTGGAAGATGTGAGCAGATTACATAACACCTTTTAACCTTCACCAAGGGCAGTTCATGGAGCATGCATCCCATTTGTCATGATATAAGTATGCTGGGTAAACATGGGTACAGACTGATCAGTTGAGATACAGCCAGCATATCTGAGACTAGCTAAGGCAATGAGTGCATAAAGTGCTGATAAGCTTGGCTGCACATTCAAATCTGTATCAGTTTCACTTTAGAAATATGTTGTCTTAGAGTTGTGTTTAATTTCTCTCTAATCCAGACAAAAATATTATTAAGTATTTACCCCCCCCCCCCCTTTTGCACATAACCATGTTTATTTTAAAAAATAAGAAATCCTGCGAATTTAACGAAAAAATTATTACTTTATAAGTTTTCAGTTGTTTTATTTTGAAACTTTGATAAACCAGTTTTAATTTCAATTTTAAAATGCTGTCGGTAGTAAGAAAGAGTTTTCCGTGGTTCTTCTGATCAATGCTTTTTTTGTAAAAGTAAGGCCTGGTCATATCCGATGTTTTAAAATACTGAATCATTACTAGTAAGTCGTGTATATCAGGGTCTCACATCATCATCATGTAATCAAAAACTCTGACTCTTGGGACTTTGTTACATATGAAGATGGGATATAGTTTTATTTTCTGGAAATTTATAAAATATCCTTATTGTTGAAATAAATGTTCAGTTTTCCAATATGTGATATGAGGACATAAGATTTTTTCTCCTTTTTGACCTTGATTGTGCTTCAGCCAATATTTAAATTTGTCTCCCCCTCGCACTTTCATTTCAATGTGTACAATTCTTGCAATCTGAGAGCTGAAGAACTATTTTTAAAGAAGGGCTAATTATGATTGTGGCAATGATCTACCACTTCATTTTTTTTTTTCAAAATGCATAGAGAGATCACTTGCTGATGCCACAGTTTTAATTTGTAGGTGTTGAAGTTTATGTTACCAGCATCAACCCTGCCAGGGGACACAGAAACATTTTAGCAGGAGAAACCATTGAGCTAGATTGTCAGATCAATGTAGCTAATGAGCGGTCCCTGCACTGGACTCTGAATGGGGAGCGTCTAGATGCAGGAGCTGTAGGCACATTGAAGATAGAGCAGATCTCTGGCAGCTCTCAAAACACACGTACTACACTTAAGTGGGAAAATGTGACATTAGCACAGTCTGGGACCTTTTTGTGCCAAGACCAAAACCAAAACCAGGGGCGGAAGGATGTGAATGTAGTACAGAGTAAGGAAAGCTAAACTTGTTGAGTATATACATATATATATATGTAGGTGTTTTTCACTAGGATTATGCAACAAGTCAGTTTAACATAATTTTATTTTTAAATTATAATTATTAAAATAATGCATACAATTATGTTTGAATGGTGCTTAGTCTTGAGAACTGTATAAATTGAAATACTGCTTTGAGTATCATGGGGGAATAAATGGCAACTGAAAATCAATGAACAATTCCAGTTACTCCAAGAGAGGGTGAGTTAAACTCCAGCCTGACCACCCCTCAGGACATCACCCTGAGATGTGAAGTAGAAGGGTTAGGAGCTGGCCAGTACCAGCAGCTGGAGTGGTACTTCGATGACAAGAGAATAGATCTGCAGAGGGTGAATGCAGATGGACCCAAATATAACATCAGTCACATCAATGATTCTCTTGTGATTTTTGGAGCCAGTAAGTTATTCATATTTGACCCCCACGTGTAACATAAAACCAAGCAAATTCACTTTTCAAGTTCTGAATGTTGTGAGTTATAAATTAATGAAAACCTCATAGTAATTTTGTATGGTTCTAGATCAATGTCTGGAATATCTTTGTGCTGTATGGGAAGTTTGCCCTTCCCCCGATTAGTGTAATACATTCAAAATTCCAATAACATACAAACTGGTTTCCTCTCCTTCAGCCAAGGAAGATGTAGGCACTTATGAATGCCTGGTGAAGACGCTTGGCAGTAAACAAGAGAATCTAACCCAAAAAGTCCAGTTGCTAAGTATGCTTTATGATTTTTAGTACATGCATAAATTATCTTGACAAAAATAGCAGTCTTCTCAGTTGTTCAGTTAAGTTGCTATTGATTTTCGCAAAACTTGATACCTATTCTGTTTATTGATAAAGCACTGATATTACTGAAGAGAAGAAAATTTTTCAAAATCTATTCAGCATGATGAGCATTTTTGTACATTGTAACGTGTATGTATTTCAGTGGATCCCATGATTACGGACTTCAGCAGATCCAAGAACATAGTTCAGGGTGAATCTGTGATTGTGAACTGTGAGATCTATGGGAACCCTGTGGACACTGTGGTCTGGTACAAGGATGATGAACCTCTGGTGGCTGATGGGGATCGTATCAAACTGATGCCACACAAAAACTTTGAGAATGCTTCTCTGCAGATGAATAAGCTGGACTTCCCAGATAGAGGAGTATACAAGTGCTTTGCATCCAACAAGGGAGGAGAGAGTGCTTCCAAGGCAATTCTTATTCGAGTTAAAGGTGCTGATAATTTCTGCAGTGTTTTATTTTCTAGTGTAATTACAATGTATTTAAATTAATCTTCATGAGTGCACTGGACTGGTTGGTGCCTAAATAATTTCATATGCTTTTTGGATAAATGGTAGAAAAGAATGATTAAACATGACATAAGAATGCAGTTATGCATAGAGAGGACTGTTGCTTTTGGGGGGCTTTTTAAGTATTTGCGGTAATTTTCTGTGCACTTGATTACTTATGGGGTTAAGGAGAGAATTTGGTTATCAACTGGGATTTAACCTCACTAGTGATTGCATCACTGTGTAATGCAGCAGTAGAGTGCGAAAAACTCAGTGACTTCAGTATCCAGTTCAGTTTTACACACACTAGTCTAATTTATCAGCAATATATAATGATTGCCATTGTCATGACATTTCAGACCGCTATGCTGCTTTGTGGCCATTCCTGGGTATTTGTGCTGAAGTAGCCATTCTGTGTACTATTATCTTCATCTATGAGAAGAGGAGAGCAAAGAAGCAGGAAGAGGAGGATCAGCAACCAGCAAAAGAACCGTAAGTTTAACCTTCAAATGTATAATCAGGGTCCACGATGCCCTAAGATGAAAGATTATCCCCTTCGAAACATTTAGTGATTCACAATGACCAAGAAATTGCCCATATTTTTCCACATTTTGGGTTCAGAATAACCTTAAAGGCTAATATATAGTGAAAACCTGTTGGTAATTCTTACATTGATAAGACTTAGGGATGAATTATTTTTAAGCAGCTCAAAAATGTAGGCATTGACAAGGTGTGTTTGCGGTTATCAGAGATAGGTTTGACATATTGTTTGTGCACTACTTGGGTTTTGAGAGTACAGTCTGTCTGGTATCATAATTGAAATTCACTGAGAAGACCAGCAAATAATTTACCGCATGGTCTATCAACTGTGATGTGTACAGCCCCTAATGTGGTTTGCGCCATGGTGAAAATAATCTTAGGAATAAAGAATCTCAGGCAGTGATGAATTTCACTGTCAGAATGGTACTTTGACAACTATTGACAGTGTTAAAATATATATATATTTTTTTTGTAATTATGATAATGACACCTGTGCTGTGTACAATAACCAGGTACATTGAATTGGAAACCAAGTATTGAATATACTAAAAAATTTATGAGAGAACTCAGAATTCAGTGATATGTTGTTAACCTTAATGGATTAGTTGTCTGTGGCATTTTGCTCTTTTTCCTTTACTGTTAGCTATTACATGTACCAGTCTTATTTCTCTTTTTTATTCATTATTCTAGTGATAAGCCTAAGCATTTCAACAGCTCATTTCACGACTCATTTCATATGTGAAACAAAAATTTTAAAAATGGTATTTATTTGGTAAAAGGGTATTTATTTGACACATTGCATGCTGCATTGCAAGCATGGCAGTCAGCTTTAGAACATATTATGAATTCATAAAACTCTGTAACATGTCCTTTTGCAGCAGTGGTTTCAATTTATTAATATCTCAGGAGAATAAACTACCTAGATGATCAATAAATGAATGTGGTTCATTATCCAAAGTATAAAAAATGCTGTCCATGTTCTTCAAAAGATAATTATGGGTTTCATTGACCTCTTTTAAGATATGGGATCAATTTACAGTTGTAGATATATTTAAGGCATTAAATTACTTTCAACTGTAATCTTATGGTGAGATATAGATTGAGACACAATGAAAAGAGAATGGTTGCTATGTTGCTTTACCTATTTATAATGATATATTGTTTGGTGCCTGTACTTTGTTCTTGGGAATCGCAGTTAATTTTTTTTTTCACAAAAAACTACTGACCCCCAATGACTTGGCAGTGACGGTATCCATCTTTCACATTGCAATACATTTTCATTATTTGACTAAAGGCAAATTCCTGTTATAGGCCAGCATGCTTTGATCTTCTGTTTAATGACTGTGACTGTCTAGTTTGTCACACAAAGTAGTAAACAGGTTGTGAACCACATTGTTTGTCAGTGATCCTGTAAGACAGGTTAAGGGATGGAGGATCTTGATCTACATTTTTGCGCTTTGCTGTAAACAATTTCAATATTAGGCTTTAAAAATATGGTATATAGGTGAATGTAAGTTATAGTTGAAAAGAGCATTTTAAGTGAAAAATCTGATGGAATGAAATACCTTGTAGGGTCTAGAGGATCATGCATATGCATGAAAAGGGGTTGCAAGGTATGAGGAAATGCTTCATGTGTAGATGTTAACCATTTTGTAAGCTTTTTAGTTTAAAGGACAACCAAATTTTTTGGCAGTGATAATTTATCTTGGTTCAATTAAAATGCTGGCATTTCCTTTTCATGTTGTGCTTTTATCTTTGATATGGATATGGCAAATTCAATTGTCTTGCATTATTAAGCATCAGTAGGCATTGTGTGAACATGTCGCATTTTTGAAACTTAAAAGGGCTATTTCAGCTGACGTTTTTCAAGTGCTTGTATTACTTTGTTGTTTGTGTTACAATAAAAATGCAGGTGAATAGAGGCTTTAGTTTTTTGCGGTTATATTTCACCATCTTCAGAATTTTACATGTTAATGTGTATGAAAAAGGGCTTCAGGTGATGTAGGCTTGTTTTATAGTGCTCAAAGGATGCACCATGCAGTTTCTAAAATGTATTTATTGAATTTTTAAAATATTTATATATAAATATATTTATTTAATATTATTTTTAAAAGAGCAATGTGTTTTAGTCAATGTTCAATGTAGATATGTAGACATTTGGGATGAGCATTTCCATCAAAATGACTTAAGATCGACAGCACGCCCCATTTACAAGAATAATTTTTTTTTTAATTCTCAAGCAAACTTACTTACAATCTCATTTAATTTCTCACTCATTTATATGTTACTCTTTTAATCCAAATCAAGTCTTCAAGATTTGATGCAAGTTACATCTGGCTTTATGATTGTTTATGAAAACAGCTATGTAAATACTAATTGTTTGGTTTGTAATGTTAAAGAGTTGCGTTAAAAAATAAGGCTCTGTTTTTCTAGGCTCACCAATGATCATAAGGACACAGATGTGAGACAACGCAACGTTAGGACTTAAAACTACCATGAAGACATGCAGTCAAGTCATCTCTAAAACCACAGCTGATGGTGTCATTTACTCTTATGGTTTACACCATGTAAAGAAGGATGTATTGGTGGGGGTGAAGTGTCTGCAGCCACAAAGCACTATACTCTTTTTTCCCTTATATTTGTCATACTTTAAATTGTCTTTTGAACACACTGAAGAAAAAGGAACAAATATGCAAGCCCAGGTCCCAGCATGGCATGTTGCAGTCTGTGGGACAGTTCCCAATATTGAAACATTCTTTGAAGTTTTGAGTAAGGCTTGGTAATTCAAATAGGATTAACTACATTGTCTTTGTTACATTGCATGTGTACTGCTTAGTTATATTAAATGATTTTTTTAATGTTTAAAGTGGATTGTATGTATGTTTTGTGCTTGGCAAGGTATGTATCAGGATGTACAGTGTTAACATCATAGTGCATAGTCTTGAAATCCAACATATCCAGCTACTTTAAATTGTGTTGTGTTGTTGACTTTTTAGTCGTCTGCATTGTGCATTTATTTGTAAATATACTGTGTCATTTCCTTAAATGTGAATGATTAGTGCCTAGTAGTTCCTGTTTGATATTATATCACCATGAATCACAGAAAATGGAAAGTTTAGATCACAAACTGATATTGTGATTCTGTCTGCAACTTGTATATTTGTAAACATAAAATTTATATGCAGTAAGCTTGAGTTTCATCAGGCAATAGTTACTTGAAGACTCAAAAATAGACTTGCGCATTTGAAGCACGTTTTTATGCACTATTAATTGGATATTTCAACATCTTAAGATAATCAGAAGTAGGTGAAATATAGTTTTTTTAAAGTGTTTTTTATTCTTTCATTGTTAGGATTGTTTTTGTTTTTATCACTTCTTTGTACATAAAAATCTGAATGTCCATTGTCTTGCAGTTATATCAAATACGAAGCCTAGCAAAGAAAGTAATTTTTGTTGATCATCTGAAGTTACCAGTATAATTAGTAGTATGGTGCTTGTGATACAATGTGTAAAAAGTTTGCAGATGAAATGAAAAAAATGTCGAGTTTGAGTAAAATTTGAAATTTAGAAGTTATATGAACTTTGAAATGTGTTTTAATTTTTTTATGGCAAGAGAGACCGCTACTTATGGTGAAAAAGAAGGAAGTGGTATGTTGTTACATTTTAGAATATAAAACTTGAAAACTGCTTAATCGCTCTTGGGAATGCTACCTCACGTTTGGCTTTTTATGACTCGAGAAATATTGACAACCTAAAAAAAATAATGCATTTCTAGAACATTGTAAAAAATACTTGAAAATATTAGGATTGAATATGCCTATTAATCCTTTAAGTATATTTTACGGTGTTAAAATGATGGTAGCTTCTCAAGCCATCTAGCATTATCATCTATTTTCAAACTTAATATCTGTTTAGTATAAACATTAGCACTGTAGGGATTAATTATTATGTATGCCTGAATATATGCAATTATATGTTGAGTACCAACCTATATTAGCTTTAACCATCCTGTTATTTCTAACTGGGTAACAAGTATACGCTGTATTTTAATTTTGGGCAAAGTGAATTATTTGATTTTAAGCTTACCATGTGCACACAGTGTGATCTCTTAGACTAATTTATATATATAGTATGTATATATATATACCAAGGATGTTTTCAAATTTGTATAATTTTTTGTGCAATATAATAAATGTTAATTGATACATCCCTCAGATGCATTTGACATGTTAAGTCTGAGCCTTTCGAGGTTGAGCATTCACAGATGAAACCCGATTATCGGAACAAAACTGCCATCAGGTTGATTGTCTACGAAGTTGAATAACCAACGTTGGAATGCTAGTCTCCTCCACAGCAGAAAAAATGGGATAAAAGGGAACTCTAAAGAAATTGTTAAAAGTTGTTTTAACATGGAAAATACATTTGGACTCATTGAGTAGTCAGAAGTCTGTTCAACTTGGCATCCGCCTTATTCACACGAAGTTCCTTCGATATTTTGTCACTTCGAGTGTACTGACAAGGAAACTAACTTCCAACTGTTTTAAGTAACGGGCATTAAGGCCTGTTCCATCAAAGTAATTTATTTCAACAATAAGTGAAAACTTAAAGCCTAAAGTTTAGTCTATCTTAACCCAAGATTAGTACGTCCAATAAAGGGTACCGGAGAAGATCAGCATTGGTCAGAATTGTGCCGGAGGTGACGTGTAGTGGTGTAAGACGTAAAGCTGAGTGGTCATTTTTAGCTGGAGGTGAACGGAAGAGAAGACATGGACTCTGAGAAAAAAGCAGTTTTTCAAACAACATGGTTGAACAGAATACTTGTAGAAATAATAGGCACATGATATGAAAACGTGACACGGAACTTGAGGGTGCAAAATCGTGGTTAATTTGCAGACAACTTGTTTTGAAATACATGCTGCATCGACTGCCAGCGCGACAAAGAGCGTAAAGGGAAAAGAATTATATGTGGAATTTCATGTCAGATGGACCTTCAAGTTCCGTGACACGTTTTCATATCATGTGCCTATTGTTTCTACGTATTTCTCTGCCCCAAATGCATAAAGATGAAATGTTATCTTACCGTGTTGTTAGAATAACTGCTTTTTTCTCCAAGCCCACGTCTTCATTCCCATTCACCTCCAGCTAAAAAAGACCACTCAGCTTTAAGTCTTACACCACTACACGTCACTTCCGGCACAAGTCAATCAGGTGCCAGTAAAGATAAGTAGACACAAAAAATGATTATTCAGAGATAAGTACATGACACTTGATGTAGGTAATAACCCTATCTTACGAATGTGGATTGTCTTTCAAAATAAAGTTCCAAGTATGTCGCAAAATTTTATCTTTCCCAGGCTAATTCAACACAAATATTCGCACTACCCAATCACTTAACACAGGTAATGGTTAAACTATTAAAAAACAACTCCATTTATCTTCCCTGTGGCAGACGTTTATCTGCCAGATCCATAGGTTACTCTGGTATGTTGCACGCCTCATTAATCTTTGAAAAATGAGAATAAATAAGTTTCGCTGCTAGCCAACAAAGTGACAGGTGTTCTGATTTAAACGTCTTTTCTCTTTGCTTCAGACGTAATATGCTGTTCAGTCGCGTTTGCCTTTGAGTTGGTGATCTAAAAATTCATTCGTTAGACACATTACAGACGTTGTCACGTAGGAATGATGGGACCTACATTGATCTTCAAGTATCAAAAGCAACTAATTCATAGGGCCTAATATACTGACAAGTTGGTACAGTAGATCGATGTAGATCCATGTAACCTGTAAACCCGTGTTTTAACAGAATGAATGCAATCGAATCAATTCCACTTATCACATTGCAACATAGAATGGCAACTGGCGACATCTACAGCATATAGTTTTTACTTGCTTTGAGTATCATCCCATTGTGAGTGAGTTCGGTATAGGTTCAAGTGCGTTTAGCACGAGTTTGGCAATATTTGGCTGCCACGCGAAAATTAGCGGGAGACGTTTCATTCTTAAGATATCGGACATGATGTGTTAGGCCAATAAAATGAAAATTAACTCCCGCCCTTTCCTACCTTCCGGTTAGTCGTGTTGCCACTCAAAGAAATGACTGCCCAAATACATGGAGTAAGTAAAAAAGAGCCAAAGAATTAGTTTATTTCCGACATTGTTTATTCAAAACTATCTCCGCCTTTGATATATATAATATGTTCATTGTGATTTAAAAATAACCAGCTACCGGGGTTATTTCCATTTAGTGCAGTGGGCATCATCTCAGTTGTCATTACAACGTACATATTTTTTAATTAATTAGTAAAAAAAAAGAGATTTCAAACAAAGAAAACGTCACAATTTCAAGCACATGAACTCATTATTTCTTTGAAACATGATTTGGTAATATAGGAATTGAGAAATCTTATGAATCTTTGATGTACTGGCATGGCATAGAGTCCATACGTACTGGCTTTCATGGTCGTTGGACCTGAAATGGCTCTGTACAGACAATAAAATGCAAACGGATATCAAAGATGGCCAACATAACACGGCTTTCACATATTTCTCCCCTAACGGAAAGAATGTTACATTTATCATTCTAAATCGTCATCTTTATTCCTTTTGATGTGCTGAACATGAAACTATGACATACATTGTTTATTCAAAACTATCTCCGCCTTTGATATATATAATATGTTCACTGTGATTTAAAAATAACCAGCTTCCGGGGTTATCTCCATTTAGTGCAGTGGGCATCATCTCAGTTTTTTAAGTATGTATGAAAATTTTGGGCTAAATATAGAATTTTTTGCTGGTAACAATATGGCACTCGTTTACTTACATACGGTACTAATTCTTTTACATTATATACTCATTAACCGTTGGACTGAGAACCATGAGTGATTTCCCCTATGAATTAACAATCAATGCTTAATCAATCATGATCATGAACGTTAGATTTGCGGATTCAAATTCTTTTTGATTTGATGAAAATAAGTTAAAAAGAAACCCATGCAGAGGTGGGCCTATTAAGTGTCTGCCAGCGCACGATATCCTCTGTTCATTTGTTGGCGTGAAAAAAAAAACATGTGAGACTTTTTTTGTCTGGAAAATAATGTACGATTGTATTTTTTCAACTCAGACAAAAGCTGAGTTATCGGGAAATGCTGGATTTGCTGGACGTCTACGTGCAAATGCATACAGTGTGGGCTTTTTTTTTTTTCAAGTCCACTGTCGGCTCGGGTTGGCTCCATGTGTTTGTCTTGCTGGCACTAAAATCATATCATGTTGATTAAGCCGAATAGGTTTCTTTTTACGAAAAAATAGTATTGTACATTGCCTGGTGATGGTACATAATTCTGAAGTGAGACAATAAACGTTCAGTGGCCTTCACCACAGAATGCCTCTCCATACCACATACCTACTCATTTAGCACCACCAGTTGAGAAACACTTTAGTGGGTAAGTTATTCATCAGTGGCCCTCAACTGAATTTGAGTCTTCTCTTGCTAGTCTGACATATACTCCCTGCACGTCTGACATATACCCCCGGTACCATTAAACCTCTGGATTGAGAACACTCATATAAGAGAGGCTCAAATATGTTTTAAGGATTTGAACATCTACCCTCTCTGTGATCAGGCCCCCGTCTTTGCTGGAAACGACAGCGACATACTGATAATAAAGGTGATTTCCAGTGATCATTGAAACTTGTGTCACCTTTATCGAAGACGGCAGAGGGATACTGATAATAAGGGGAGGTTTCCTTCGTCAGGTGAACTAAGTGTCACAAAATTGTATTATATTGGCGGCCATTTTGCTTTTCTCAAAATTGGACAATTTTTAAAAATGATTTTGTTTAATTTCTACATAGGCCAATGATGAATGTGCTCTGCTAATGAAATGAATAAAGTCACCCACAACAGAAACGCTTTTTTGTGCATATATGAATGCGCACCGACTTCTATTTATTTTCTATATACCAGTACATTGCTATAAGGCACTTTATAAAAAATTTTGATGGGTTAAGATGGAGCTGATGGCTGTAATATGTCACGAGTTGGCTCCCTTCTTGAAAAATGCTGAATATCTCAGAAGAAGCAACCGAGCTTATTTTGCTACTCAGGCCATAAAACACGTTCCTGTAAAAACAAAATTACAGGTAAAGACATTGCAGGGTTAGCATTTTGGAAACTCGACTAGGTGCATCCGCTTGTTAGTCACGCGCACATTCAATATCACAGCAGGTATCTCCGGAGAATAACCTTAAGTTCAAATAATATTGCATTTTTTTTCTTGTAACCAATCATTCTGATTTCCAAGGTCAAACAATGTACTGCGTGAGCCATGATATAGGGTGTAATGACGCACAACGTAATGGTTTTTATGCCATGTTAATTCCACATTCAGGTGCTTGCAGAAATAAATGCTCCCCGGGGACCTGGACATATTCTCTTGGACATGGTTTGAAGTGTTAAATTCAAAATAATTGATTTTACTTATTTACATATTATTTAATTGAAGTCAAGTGAAAGGATATAAACCAGCTCACGTTTCTCCGTAAATTTGAATCTGATTTTTTTATTGGCTCAAGTGTTATGCAATACAAAAATGTAAACGGACTTGATTTCAGTTAATTTGACCACATGAATAATAACATGTTTAACAAAATTTGGTTGAATGCCCTGGCCTGGGTGTCATACGAGAGCGCAATTGATCCCAAATGCGACGGAGCTACATGTAGGTCTCTGTGTAAGCGGGATTTCCAGGAAAATATCAAGTTCTTAGAGGCAATTTTATGCCGTTGTGCTTAAGTCTGCGTGCCCTTCCTACTTGATCAGCAGACGCTTTTAGATCAATACAGAATGCAGTCGGAGTTAAGAATACGTTACGTCTACAGTGTAGGCACCGGGATATGGCTTTTGTTCACATTCATCATTGAATCAACTCAAGGTGAGTGTGGGATTGTTTAATATTCTTGACGAGATTTTACCTACGTGCTTTTTGAAAGCAATGAAAATAAATCGCGGTTCATTGTTAATGTGGGGGTTGGGGTATTGTTTTTTGACCTGATAATATGAGAATACTGTTATGATTTTCCGTTTTCCGTGTTTTTTTTCTATCTGTACGTGTGTGTGTGTGTGTGTATGTGTGTGTGTGTGTGTGTGTGCTTTCATGTAAGGCAGATATTGTAACGTGGTCTTTCATTAGTCAACTGTCTCCTGGATGTAGTCTTTATCATGTATTTACCATATTCTTTGCTGATAAATCAATGTTTATATAATGGCTTTTTTCAACGTGTTGCTTTTTGAGTCCTTGATTTATGGAATGAACGTTGAATGAATTTATGTAATGAATTTTTCAGTTGTCAATAGTTTACGTCTTTTACCAATAACTATTAAAAACTGTCGTGATCATGTCTTTTCGAGTGGTTGGCGAAAACTAGGAGAATAACATTATTTTCTTGTGTACAGGTTTATAGTTTCTCTCAATAGAAACCAATTAATTTGGAAACATTTCAGAGAGCGTGTCAGCACTGCGGGTTCGCAGTCTGGTACCTGAAGCGGGGAAACGCTATGTATTGGCAGGGACGTCGATCGTGTTGTCGTGTGTTTCAGGCCAGTCTCATAATAGTCCATTACAGTGGAGTTTTAATGGAGAGACCTTAAAGTCAGACCATGACATGTTAAGCATCACGTCAACACAAACCACAACGGGTCTCACCACAAGTGAACTCTACTGGGAATGCGTGACAGAGGAGCAGGGCGGTTTATACACGTGTCAGGACAGAGCAGGAAATAGTCAGACACTAAATATTACAGTGATATCACGTAAGCGCCATGAAATCTTCTTGATAGCTAATACGCTTCACTGTGCACATCCAAGATATCAAGAACATAAAGAAGGGCTAAAATATTGTTTTGTTAAATTGTGACGAATGAGGTATTTTGCAGTACTGAGGAAACGCATCTCAACCATGCATTTAGCACCCCCCCCCCATCATTCTTCGAGCCATATACTTAGAGTGGGAATTCGATATTCCTCTGGCGTCAGTTAACTTAGTTATTAATGACAGATAACATTGCTGGGGAAAGCGTAGACAGAAATCTAATTCTGCAGTGAAGAGACGGATATATTGTTCATCAAGCTGGGACTTAAATGAAAAACCTTAGCGAATTATGCTTACTGGGTACATATAGATTGCATTATACACTAAGTACCATTTATCCACATTATTCCCTTATCTGTGTCTATGATTGACGCAACCACTCACTGTAATTTGCTAAATAACGTAGTCATATTCATGCACAGTAGTCTAATATTGCGTATCTGCGTCCTTTGGTTTTACTTTTGTCTCAATAAAGGGCCAATATTAACACGAGTGCGTGCGCATGTGTGTGTGTGTGTGTGTGTGTGTGTGTGTGTGAGAGAGAGAGGGGGTTATACCATCTTGTGGAAGTGTCCTCGTGATGATTCTAAAAGTTTGACACTCATTTTTTCAAACAAATTTCAGTAATACCATCCCCTGGCTATCTCAGTCTGACAAAAGAACGTCTAGAACCCATTACCATCGGCTGCAGGGTGTCGTCCAAGCTCACCCCTTATCAGTATAAGCCGATAAAATGGTATTTCAAAGATCAACCCATAAAAGCATCCCATGGCTGGCATCAAGGGAAATATCACACATTTGACCAAAACAACACCTTAGTCATCAAGTATGCAGGTAAATGTATTTCTTAAGTTTCGTTTTTACTTGTATATTTATTTTCCTACCATATCTTTTTCGTTCAAACTTACTGTATTCAAATCTAAAATTTTAAAATAACCGAATTTCATGAAAAACAGTAGTTTAGATAATGGGAATTGTTCTTTAATCATAAACCTATGTAGCTGTGTAGATGTATCACTTATTGTAATTTTAGAAGAAGCTGACGCTGGGGATTATACTTGTACACTTAGATTGAATGAAGTGAACGAAACATTGAGGCAAACTGTAAGCGTTTATGGTAAGACTTAAAGTGTAATATTTAAAAGGAGACTTTTTACCAGTGACAGGATAAAATGCAATTTTGACAATAGTTAACAGCCGAAAGTGTGCAATTGAATTCTGAATAGGCGAAACTCTATTCGATTTTTTCATCTTTAATTTCAAATATCCTTACCTTTATTGTCTTATATTCTTCTCACAGTGCTTCCATTAGTAGAGAGCTTCGAAAGTGAAGAGATCAGAGTGACAGAGGGAGACGGGATGACACTGCAATGCAGAATCCGGGGAGACGGAATTCAACATGTTAAGTGGTTAAAGGGCAATTCCTCGTTGACTGTAGACGGGCGGGTTGAGCTGGGGGCCTTTCGCTCTTATCAAAACGCTTCTCTTCACGTGAAAACTGTTGCCATGAACGATTCCGGAAGTTATTTCTGTTATGTGGAGAACAGCTATGGGGCTTCATCAACGAGGTCGATAAACGTGGTCGTATTAGGTACGGAGAGTACTCCATGATATCTTATTTGATTTCAAGATCTAATGTTACACATACACATAATGTGTTGTATTGAGTACATCTGCTATACGGATTATAGATGTCGTTTTGTTGTGAATATAGGTAATGCTATGCACGTACTTTAATCAGATGCAGATTACCAAGTCTTGTCGATCGATAAACGGATTGTTGTTGATCCTAGAAATGTTAATCGGCTGCTGTGCTACTTTCATGGGCAAAAAGTAGTATTCATAATTTACACATCTCATACTTTATATCATTTCCCTTACAGACTGGTATGCTGCTGTCTGGGTTTTTTTAGGAATCGTTGCTGAAGTTTTCCTTTTAGCGATAATTGCAAATATTTATGATAGATACCTCACCAGGGAATTAAAGAAAAATGAAAGAGAACAAGAGAAACTAGTTCTGGGGAAATCGTAAGTTTTTTGAAAGCGCTCGTGTAACCCACTAGTGAATAGAATTTATTTCCTGTTAAATTTACGCACACTTGAATATTTATGTCCAGAATATATTGATTCCATTTAATTTACCTATGTTCTTTTCCATTCTGTGACAACCCCCTCACCTGTGCCCCCCCCCCTCCCGGACAATTCCTACCTTATCACATTAAATAGCCCACAACTACAATCAAAAGTTTGAGGACTTTCATGGATTAAATATAAATAGAAATGTTTTTGGTGTATTGAAATGCCATTTGCCAACTGGATTAATTATCAGAAAAAATACCAAGTGTTCTTTTTTGAAATTTTTGGGAATCTTTAATATGAATTTTCATTATTCCAGGCTGGCTAACACAGAACAGGGCAGTGCCAAAGCATAGAAAGGAGAGACATGCCAAGACACGATGTGCCAATAAAAAATTGTTGCGATAATCAGCCGACTTGCATTTGAGCAGGTATGAAATGAAAACTGCGACTTGCTAGGATATCCATGTAACATTGCATCACTCAAATGGCTCAAGATTTTTGCATTATTTTTGGTCTTGCTGCATTCGACTATACCAGTATAGCGTCCATATCTATTGAAACACTAGCTGCAGCACCTGATTTCGATCATCATTTTTTCTCTTCCACAATACAACACGAATGTGTCATTTCACCGGCCATCAACTAAATCGGCTACTTAATTGACAATCCTCCTTTGTGCATTTGAAAGGATTATACTGACTTTATTGAACTCACTCTTAAGCGCATTTTTTTTACCAATACTAATTTTTATAACTTTAAATGTATGGTTTAGGCTCTATTTTTATGTCTTCTTTAATTTTGTATATGTTCCTTTAGATGTTTTCTGTTTATTTTGCTATCGTTCGTTTAGTTGTTTTTAAACTGAAAGATTTATCTTTATCTTTGCCTTTATTCATACTTCCATAGTGCCTGAACATTAAAAGTTTTCACAGAAGAATCCTACTCGTTACATTTGCATCAATCGGAATTTAGGAAGTAGGCTATATTTCATGACTACATGAATATTTCAGTACCATATTTCATCCGTAAGCTGCAAACGTTTTAAATTTATTGTTCTTAAAGATATATATATATATATATATATATATATATATATATAGCGTAAGGTAGCGTTCATATTTTTGAATAATTGTTGACAATAGATAAATACATGGATTTAAAAAGAATGCGTTTTTTCCATGACTGTTAAACGTAAAGACCGGTAAAAAGGCTTAGCAGCACGTAGATGTTATTTCTTAGACGTACTGCTCTTGCGTCTTCTTCAAATGTAACTTTATTCTTCGTCTCGTCATTTTTCTACTCCTCAGCCAAGAATGTTTGTTTCTCCGTTTAAAGTTCTTGTGATTTCGCTAGGAGATAGAACGCGGTCGTAGACTTGAACCTAAAGAATAATAAATAATAACAATAATACATTTATTTTAAGTCTTTAAGTCAAATCTCTTAAAAAGACTTTACACCAAAAACAAGTACTTAAGAACACAATTACCAATATACAGGGTTACTATTTAATATGGAATATTTTTTATCATTGTTATTTTTGAGTGTCGATTAATTTTTTTTGGACTTGATTCATCAAAAAAGTATGTCATTGAGTGATAAAAATATCCAGTCTTCTATTATGAGATATTTTGGTCAATAATATCAAATCTGACATAAGATCTCATTCAAAAGAAAAGAACACCCCCAGAAAAAACCATATCTACAGTTTGATGTCAGTATTAATTTAGAGCTAAGATATTAAAGAAAATTATAGCCTACGGACAGTGATATGTTACACAGTCAAAGGAATCATTACAGTAAATTATGAAAAGTCATCAACAGCGGGTACGGCCTCCAGCAGCCGCTTGCAGCGCCCTCATCCTACATGGCATACCCTGTGACAATTTTTTTAGATGATGGGGATATCATTCCACGCATTGATATTTGCCTGTCGCAGTTCATTACTATTTACCGGCCGATGACCATAGCTATTAATTCTGTGAGTTACTGCCGACCACAGATTTTCAAATGGGTTCATATCTGGGGAGTTTGCAGGCCAGGGCAGTTGCTGAACCCATTGGTTTCGAAGAAAAACAGTGATTCTGAGCGCTCGGTGTGAGTTTGTGCAGTCGTATTGGTACACAAAGTTGTTCCTGAAGATGGCTCTTACAGATTAAAGCATTGTTTGCTGTACAATGTCTCTGTAGGAACCCTGGTTGAGGTTGCCTCCTAGAAAAACAAAATGGTTCTGGGCACCGGCATGAAAATTTCCCCAAACAGAGACGTTACCACCCCCTGCTTGCACCCTAGGCAGTACACAATCATCGTTTTATGCCTCTCGTACACGTCGGCGGACAGGGATTCGACCGTCAACCCTAAAAACTCCATATCTAGCCTAATCACCGAAAACGACGTGATTCAAGTGTTTTGGCTGCAAACGCACGTGGTCCCCAGCCCATTGCATACGTCGCTGTATATGACATGCTGTTAACAGTGGTTTCCCTACTGGTCTTCGTGCAAAATACCGGCTTGCAGTAATCTCTTGTTCACGAGGGACCTGGAAACGTGGGACCTGAGGACACTGGCTGTCTTTGTACGACCAGCACGGCGCACTCTTAGGAGAAGGCGATCTTGTCTTCTTGGTGTGATACGCGGACACCCTGGTCGAGGTATTGGAGTAGGTGCCCCTGTTGTAGCATTTCATTGGAGAACTTAACTAACGGTTCCTGATAAATGTTGCATTGCCTGGCAATGGCTGTCCTTTTCTGGCCATTTTCTCTGAGAGCAAGCATTCCATAGTAAGATGCGTTGCTTAGCTGTCGAACCATATCTTCTCTAAGGTACCTGTCAAGTTTCAGAGCGATCTCTTTGTTGCTTCTCTACATACACTCCAAAGATTGGTCAAACCCATGCGTTTTTATACAAGGGCAGAAATTGCCGAAAAGACCACCCCTCACATTTCTGACCACAGAACATGCAACTGCATGCATCAATTGTTCCGAGAGTTGTGTGGTAATTAGGTAACACACCTAGCTACACATGGAGTGACACCTCAGTTTTGGATTTAAAGTATTTGGAGAGAAAATAAATATTTTGTAGAAAATTTACTCGCCAAAAAATAATATTCCATAGTAAGTAGTAACCCTATATAAAGAACCTAATTCGCACATAAAACCAATTAAAATAAAGATAATCAATAAGAAAAAATTCTAAAAAAGTTTTTTGACTCTTTCTTAGACAAAAAAGACAAGAGGACAAACCATATATATATATATATAATCGTGTGGATTTAAAAAATCAGATAAGATTATTCCAGATCTTCAAAGAAAACAGTTCAAACTCTGAAACGGTTTGAAAGCTACGAAATTCATTATGATTTCGTAACGTGACAGAGAGCCCCCCATAACAGAGAGTCCGCTTCCCATTCATTTGTACAGGTGAGCCTCGCCCTAGATTTTGACCCACTTAGATCAGGTTAACCCTTACTATATGGAGGGAAGACTTTCTGTCACACGGACCCTCAGTTTCGTTACACCGGCACCGGAAGGTCGTGAAGGAGGGCTACAACCATGAATTTTTATTCATTAAATACAATAAAAGAAACAGAGTAATAAACGTACATCGTCTATCCATCCAAGAAATCCCAATGAGCAGCCGTTGTTACAAAACAACCCCCCTCCTATATTCAGAGGTGCAGGGGTTGTGGCAAGGTACCCTAAAATATTGACAGCATGCATCCTATGATATTTATTTACAACATTACGTAGAAATCATAAGCATGCAAACTCAGTAAATGCTAATACTCAGTGAGTGCACGAAGGTGAAACCTAAGTAATGACACTCTCATCACAGGAAAATATCTCAACTGAAATTGTTAAATGAATTTTTTCAATCCAAGGAACAAATTTTGAAAGACGGAAGATTTCCTTACCATAGAGAAAACTTCCCTTGGAGTATTCGTTGCTGCCATCTTTGATATAAAGTGCCAAACTACCATATTTATATGTCAGCACTACCCCTACAACATGAGAACTAGTCGGAAGCTGAAAATGTGAAAAAATGTTGTTCACACATACAATACCTGTTTACTTTTGTGCGTATATGCCAATGTGTACGCTGATGCCGGTACACATACTTATATGCATAGGAATAACTTACCTCCAATATTTAGCTGTTGATTTCAATATTCAGTTGTTGATTGACGAAAAAGTTACTTTATTCTTATAACATATTATAACATATTATTCTTATAACTGATGAAATTACTCTCTGACTTATATGCATAGGGTGTTCAAAATTTTATTTCACCAACTTTGTTTCATGATTTTTCTCCAAAAAACTTCCCAGGGAATGTAGCTTAAAGTTCTATCTTTGGTGCGTAAATGGATTGCGTTGGAGACATTTCACAAGAAAGAAAACTTTGGAGTCCTGTCAGTGACGCCCACACTTTGTGTAATATTTGCACAATTTTGACCTTGCCCTATTATATTTTCTGTTTTATACTATTAAAACATGCGATATGTAGAGAAATTAAGAAGTGGCATGAAAAAGTTGTTCCAATATTTCACATAATGTCTGCGCTACTGACGCAACTCAAATATCCCCTTTTTGTAGAATGATCCTACTTGAATTTACGATGTATCTCATGGACGCTACAATTCTTAACTCAATCCGCTATATATGCAGACAGCAATTGTTTATCCATTGGAACGGTTACACAAGAGAGTCTGACATTGTATTCAGTGGCATGTGTTGTGTCAAAAGGGTGGCATAAATCACAAGTTTGAGAAATTTAAATTTCTAAAAAATTGTAATTTGGTAATCAATATAAATTCTTTAACCACCCAATATACTACCTTTCAACACGCAAGAGGTATGCCCTTTCAACTGACTATGATACTTTGATAAAATAACTTTTGACCATGACATTTTGATTTAAAATACATTATTTACCTCTAAATTGGCGGTTTGTGGAGAGTACCCACCACTTCGAACACGACACCGAAGTATTTTGCCGTGGGTGTAGAATCGGATTGAAGGCGGGTATTCACAGTTGCCATTGTTAATCAGCTCTCTGTCTTCGTTTTTAATGGGCTCTTCTGGTTTGTACCGGAAGGTAACTGTCAAGTAATTTCCCCAGTTATACAAGTTGAACCTAGATATTTCAAGTCCTCCTAAAATTCAAAGAAAGTTCGATTTGAGAAAAGGTAAAAATGTTAAATGTCGATGTAATTCTGAGGAACCCTTTGAAGCCCAAAGTAACACAAGTCGTTCATGTAAAAAACTAGAACAAAGATAAAGATATAACAGAGACACTAAATTAATCAGGCAATTCATTTTAACTCTTTTATGGAAAACGCCCACGCCACGTCTCCAGGAGACACCCCTTTACCTGACGGGGAAAGAGATCCAAATGTTGCCACGTGGGACCAGGATGGTTCCAATTTTATATGTACATCAACTGCATCAGCTGGCACAGCGTCTATTACGCTGATAAACGGCATGGGATACTCGAAGTCAAAAAGCACAATGGGACCCTTTGCTGGAAATATTAAATTTCAAAGTCAAGTTACGACACAGTACAATACATTCCATTTAATCTTAGACACTGAAAGTCAAATATTTCACATGCCCACAAGGGGACGACTTCACATGAGAAATTATGATAATAATCAAGAAATCACTCCAACATTTACGGCATTTTTTGTCTATTTGTACAGGGTTTTGCGTGTAAAGGACAATATCAAAAAATTACTTTATCTATGTTTTCGTTGGACTACCTTGACTATACGCAATTGACTCGTTAACTGTGCAACATTCCATATATTCGAAGAAACCTTAGGCTCTCTGAATGATAATGGAACTGAAATACACATAAACACATAAACAAGGACATCTTATGAAATATTCTATTTGCAAACTTACGCTGTGCGACACAAAGACATTTATCAGTATCCAGGATAACGGACTCATCCATGCTGCAGTAGTAGCGCTTCCAGCACGTATCTTCACAGTTCGTGGTCCAACACGACGAACAAATTCGATACACGTACAAATCAGGACGTGTTCTGTGACGGCATTTCGCCATGCCAGGTGTACAACAGCATCCTAAAATGATGTTTGCAAGATCCATCCAAAAAGGTAAAATGCGTTGATGTTTAAGACATTCAAGCTATTTCCCATATGGGTTGAAGACATTCAGTTTTCAAAGCGTGAATGAATTTCTCAGCCGTTTGAAGAGTAACAGCTTACTCACCTGGCGGCCATGGGAAAGACCTCTTTTTTCGTTTCTTACTGACATCAGTTGCAAAATAGTCATCAAGGTCAGTGATTATTTCACAACTCGTAGCAACTGGCCAGGTGGATCCTAAATTGAAATCAAAATGTCCATATTCTTAACAAATACATGTGAGATGTTTTAGTTTCAACAGTTTGGTAGACCATAGCAATGAAAATGCTCTTTTGTCACAAACTAATTACAAATTTTTATCATTCACGTGAAATATTTCGATGGGTCATCTGCTATATTTATACCGTCCCCCCCCCCCCCCCCCCCCCCCCCCCCATGCGGGTGAGTGGATCTGTCTCTGTCTCTTAGGCTATCTGTTAAGATTGTTCGGTGTGCATTTTATCCATATGGCTTCTTTTATACCTCTGTTTCTCTAATCAATTTCCGTTTGTGGAAACTTAGCATTCTCCCAGTCCATGATATGGTTTTCCTGACCTGTGTGCTCCGTGATGGCTGATGACCACATTTCCTTTGTTTTCTTTGTTGTTCTATGGCGTAATTTTTCCTTCATTTCCTATTTCAACTTCTTCTCTGTGTTCTATGACTCTAACGTATATATTTCTCTATGTTTCTCCAATGTATTGACTCTCACAACTTAAACAATAGGTAGAATAAACCCCTTCTGCTGGATTTCTCTGAGTCTTTTAAGCTCGACTATGTGACACGACGCCATCTGGATCTTATAAAAATATTGTAATGTATCTTTCTTATTATGGATAATGTGTTTCTAGAACAGACGTTCTACCCTTTTAAGTACGAAACTACTATGTTGCACCATAAATGAAATAGCATTCATACTTGGCTTAGGATCAATCGATCATGATAAAAATTGATAATCTAAACATACTTTCAAAGAGTATGTTTTTTAAATTGAATTTCCATATCAAATATTTCTGGACGACAAATCAGATATTTCGCCGCCCTTTAATCAGCCCAATGAAATATGCCACACTCACCTCCCCACTTCGGTTGGCACTGTTGTGAGTACACATTACGTGCTTTGGCAGGTGTCAAAGGACCTTCGACGTCATTGAAAGGAGGCGTTTCGCTAACCAATCGACTTCCAATACATTGAGCTACCGAGCAATGGACACAAGTTGCCGCCCCTCTGTCATATAGAGTCCCAGGAGGACATTGCCTCTTGGCAGCTTTCACCAATGTTGTTCCTTTCTGCTGGTCTACCTCCGGAAGCGTACACTGCAAGTAATATTTGCAGTCGCAGGGAAACTCGTAGTGGCCAACGCCGTTTCTCTCCTCGATGCATTTTCGACAAAATTCTTAATTTCAATAAAAAAAAATGATTAGATAGATAAATAAGTTGATCATTGGACTTCAAATAATAAGGCAAAAAACAGACACCTTAACAACCCCATCTTCATTTGAGGAGGGACATTAAGAACGAATCTGCCATTAAAACTCCTTCAATTTAAGTTCAAACACGTGCGTAAGATTTCAGTCAATCTGACATGATACTTTGCTGATGAATTCAAATGTAATTTACCTCACTGATAATGTTTGTCATGGGTGTGCTAGCACTTGTTTTTCATCTTTTTTTTCCGCTGCTATTTTAGCTTGTCGGTTAAACATATCACTTACCGGTATATGGGCCATATTCATCAGCAGGAAGGTGGCATTTATTGGCTATATCCTCAAGAGTGATAACTGCCTGATGAGACTGCGGTATCCAGGCCAAACAAACGAGAACTGCTGGAAAATATCAATCTCACATTTTTCACAGTTTCAGAAATTTAACCAAATTTTCTGGCATGTATTCCGACACAATATCTGTGTATATAGGCCTCTTTTTTGCTTAATGGCGTTATTACTAATCTCAGTTCGGATAATTCGAAAAATCGAACTGTTTTAACTTATTTACTTACTACTGAGCGAAAAGCCCGGAAGCGCCAGCATCGTCTTTGCTCCAAAATAGCGTGTATTCTAAACATTGTGATTGAATGAGTTTTGCTAAGTATGAATAAAAACTACATTAAAAAGCATATAGATACGCATTTTTATTATGACAATCATATCACCTCGGAGGTTACTACATTTAAATCAAAACCTGTATGGAACCGTTGTTACTGCGTGAAATATGCGGATATTATTCAAATTGCTGCAGCTGCAGGCGCCTCTGTCGCAACCATGAATTCAGCCGTCGCAATTAGAAAACTAGATTTTAATATATTCAGTCGTTTCTATCTATATCCAAACCACTCAACCACTGGTTTTGTTAACGAAAACAACTTTGAAGTCTTCTGGCATGGAAAAAATCTCTTTAAGACACTCTATGAGAATTTTTGCGTTTAAATTTTTTTCCAAACGTCTTGATGTAAAAATCACTCAGAAGTTATGAAATACTTGATTAGGGCATCCAATAAATATTTAGCGTGTCGTGGCAAATTGATCAAATTGATCTAAAAATGGCTTCCATCTAAAATGACACTTGATCGTCTACATCTCACTACCACGGAAAATAAACCTTTACTATGGAAAAATTCAGAAAACTTGGCTCTGTGTTTGTGTGGCATTTCATAGTGGCATTCTGTATGTTTTTAGTGATCTAAGGTTGTTTTTAAAGAACTGTTTTAATGAAAAAAAATAACTGTTCAACCATAATTTTCCTGAATCAACGTCACTGTACACCACAAAGATCGCCAGGGAATTAGAAATAAACGTTCAAAATACATTAAAATGTTTCAGTGTACTGAAATTCAGCTAGCCACATTAGTTATGTCTCCTCCATCTCAGTGTACCACAAACATCATAGTCCCATTCATAACAAGAGAGAAGGCTACAAAGACTATCGATTGTTCGTGATTTGGCCAAACAAGGCCGCTTTTATAATATATATAACTCACTATCCTGATAATTTTAACAATAATAACAATGTAGCAAATTGTTGCCTGCATTAAATGTTATGGCCTTAGGGATAAAAATTATATATGAAATATTCAATAAGACTCATCATCCTAAAAATTATGATGTGACGAGTCAGCAAAAGTTATTATTTTCAAACAATTTTGCACAAATTTATTACTTTCTCTATGTCTGACTTTCATCACCAAAAGTTTTTGAAATAAGAAAACTTCGTTTTCTACATAAGCTTGAATTTGTCAAAATCAGCACAGCAGAGTGAATTAGCATTAAACATAAGTCCATGTGTCGAGTTGAAAAGGTAAAGGTATCACCACGCGAATTCAGTCCTACGCAATTCTTCTCTTCAAACTAATCGATGACTCAACTTCTTTTTTAAGAGACACAAAACCACATGGGTAGATATTACCTCTAATTCGATACACAATTAGCTTGAGGTGCATAAATTAGCATTTATAGCCAGTTTACCTGAAATTGTATTTCAAATGGGGATTGGGTAAGGTGAGAGAACTTGTATGTTAGTAGGTGGTAATTTCTGGGCTTTTTGTCACTTTAGCCATTAAAAATGGAGATGAAAATTAATGGCAACATCATTTGCGCCGAAGTGCATAACATTTGTGCCTTTTTGGCAACAAAAACACGAAGTAAGAAGCGAATGACTTTACTGTTTGACCACGACTGAGTCGTACATGCACCTAGTGTTCTTATTTCAGGTAAAACCATGAACTACTGGGTAGCATGTACATGTACCAGTGAAGACTAGTGTCACTTATGTTCTAGTTCGATCATTTCCCCCTTTTTTGTATACTGACTGATATACAATTCATATGCTTCTTTTGTCCCCTTAAGGAGAGCATATCATACAATGTGCCATTTGCCCTCTTTTCTTGCTCTTGGTTAAACCTTGTTTAAAAAATTACGATCAAGTGCATGAAGTTACGATTTTTTAATGTAGTCCCTCCCAATCTCAGTTGGAAACATTTTCATAATAAACTGATTACCAATATGGTAGAGAGATAAGAAGGAAAGACGAGAAACAAATGGATTGTTCTTGCTTTCATTAAAAATATTGATTTAATTTATAAATCATACTGTATTCGGTGTTACATAGCGAGCTAACTCAACCAGGCAGGCGGAAACACCGGTTACTTCGCCTGACTCCAGTCCCCACGAACATTAACTCCAATTAAGAAAGAAGTTTATGCTAAATAAAATGTGGCTCGTTCTACAAGGTACCTGATTTAGATGTGGGTAAATTATCCCAAATTTTGTGGTGGCACGCATATTAATTCTGTGGAAAGCATATCCAAGTGCCATTAATTCTGCTCTGCTGAGCAGCTTGTCATTAGTAATTACAATGCAAAGACATTTCAGAACTGGTCATGGGTTTTAAATGGGAGGTGCTTGGGAACCGGCAAAGTAATGTATCCTCCTCCTCTCACAATCAAGCAATTTTTCCTTAAAATTTGCACACAGCAGTCGCGTGGCGTCTCATATCTTGTCAGTGTATAAAGTTGCCAACTTTGAAAAATCAAATGCCATACTACTTTATGCAAAATGATACAAAAATATGAAAAGAATGCACATAAACAGTGCACTTCTGGTGTTGTTCTAACTTTGGGACAAAGGTGTTATTAGATGCCACAGTGAAGATAAAAAATAATTCTTACAGACTTATATTTTATCAGTATCGTTCTTTCATTTATTTGGTGTGATTTATTTGATCACTAGTTGTGCTCAGTAGGTTGTTTTCTGTAAAAGATTGCTACAATAAGACGTTTTTCCACTGAAACAGTGATCGGAAATCGAACGTATTCCATCCTGCTAAAACCACCTGGCCTGTTTTGTACCTTCAAAATATACGTTACCCCGTTTTTATGATTTTTAAGAAAAAATTCTTGGATATCAAGAATAAACTACCTGCTAACCACGACACAAGAATTGTAATCTGAACACATTTGTGATTGAGCGTCTCATTCAAATTTGACACCGAAAAAAATTATCAGCGGCGCAAACATTAAGGAAACATCACCTCCAGTGCTAAAATGGCTCCATTTTAAAAGACAGAATATAAAAATTATCACACTTGTAACCGTTACTTTTCAAATTTAGCTTTGTTATTTAATTTGAGATGGAGATCATCAAAATGTTTGACTGGCGGATATTTGATCAGAGTGCTAGAATAGCTTTCTGATTTTTTTTTGTTTGGCAACACTTGTGCATAAGATAAGTCTGAAATAAGTCGCAAAGTTTACTAACAGAAATATTAACACCCAATTTACACCACCGAGTTTGTAAGGTGGCATCCAAGGGTTCTCGATGGTCTCCAAAGGCGTCTCCAACACTTGTCATCTGTCGCCTGGGGGGGGGGGGGGGGTCGAGTTTGAAAAAGCCAAAGGTTTGAGTGCTAGTGCTTTCTGTCAAACGTCAAAATCGTTGCAAGAAATTAGCTTAGTTTTAATATGTGCTCTGTAGCAGACAAACCGATTTCTCACTACACCATGACAACATTAATAGCGGATAAATATTGTTTATCATGCTCTTGCACGTGATCAGATGTTTCTTCAGGACAAGCTGAGGGCAGCCCTAACCAATCAGCACTCCGGCTGTCCACGGGCTGCTTAACACTGAGGACAGTAAAACACGGGTCAACGAACGCCAATCGATGGTGTCAGTTAAACCAATTAAATTGATGCGGACCCGAAAAAATGTCACCCGAAGTGACACACTGGGCGTAGTACATTAAAAACCTTGTCCGTTTAACTATTTTGGTACCATGGTTAGCCGGCTGCTGACTTAGTATTAATTTAATTATGTTACATTATTCTATAATTTAGATACTATCCGGTGAAGCTCTGGTTCCTTTTTCCTTTCTACGGTCTGAGTATTTACCCCTGTATGTCAAACCACTATTTCACTTTTCAGACACATAAAGAAAGACTTTATGTGAAATAAATAGGTCTAGTCGGTAAAATTAACGTTCGATTTAAAACTTTGAGTGGTGGGGTATTTCATAAATGGGAATTCCTCAAACCAGTAGATGCGTTAATTAAGAAATCCATGACTAAATGCATCAACCACAACATTTTATCACCTGGCTCAGGCTGCTCTTATAAACAGCCCCATGCAACTTGCAAACGCAGAAGTTTCGGTATCTTGTGCCTAACGATTGTCAAGCTTGTGGCTGCGTTCCGAGGAGACGATACCAACCAGGTAAGTGACATTGTCCTATATATATATATATATATATATATATATATATATATATATACACATGATCGTCCACACTAACTCGTCGACTACCTAACGACTACCTTATATAAAAATCAAATTGCACAATAATGTACTTTTATTTAAGTTGGAATATTGGCAATGCAATTGTAACTTGCGCTGAAAAACGCTAAAATTATTAATTCCATCAAACTTTAGTTAATTATCTTAATGCAAATCGTTATGTTACGTTTGTCATACCACTGTTGATCATTATTTAACAAAGATTTTAATATTGATCAACACTTTAGTACCGGATGAAGGAATAAAAGCCGAAAGTTTGGACTTTTTTCCTTATTTATTAGTTGATCAATATAGATGCCATTTAGACTTAATTTGTAATACCACTTTTGATATGTTAAAGACCCAAAGTTACTAAGCATGATTAAGTGACAGTTAAGTCTAGCTAGGTAAATATAAGTTTTGTTTATAAAATGTAATTTGTAATAGATTGAATTAAGTGCTTTCAATTATTTTCTGGTAAGCATTATACCATCCTAATGTTCATCACAGTAGCTTGACGCAGTAAAACACTCAATGTTATATTTGAATCTTGGGTCATGCCAGGGTCAGGCATTAATGCAAATCAACAGACACGCCCATAGGAAACTTTGAATAATTAGATGGAGCCAAAGTCATTTTAAACGACAGGAACGTTCATTTGAAAATAGTAGAAATTGAAAATGCAAAATAGGTCCCATTTGGGATGTCTGTCTGGAAAACCAAAATTTATAAAATGTCCATTAGCAAAATAATTAAACACCCATTTAATGTTTAACAACGTGAAGTCACTGATGCATTAGCAAATTACAGCGGAAGGTGATGTTTTTAATAAGTTTCCCTTTTAAGGCCCGTCTGGTTGTGCAGCTTTAACACTGACATTGAAATTTCATTTTCTTCCAGTTATCATGAAGTACCTTATTGTGCTTATGGCTGCGGTGCAGCTTGCATATTCACGTAAGTTATAGTTTTACTAGTGTGATTATAATGTTTTCTATGTCAGTATAAAATAGTATTTTTTATTTATCCTCGTTCTATCAGGGTGGGCCTTTATTTAATACTGCAAGCTCATTTATGAAGTTGCACAACATCCATAGATTTTTCCAACATTAAACACTTATCCTATTTTATTGTACTTTTCTAGAAACTGAGATTATTAGGACACAGGGACCAACCGTCTCACCAGCAGGTAATAAATTGATGTCAGACATAAAACAAAAATCACTTTGGTTTTAAGAATTATAACTTATAATTATGTGAAACCATATGTTTGTCACATTATGGGCGTTTCTTACATTTTTTTTACTTTTACAACGTTTTTGTTTACAAAAATCGACGGACATCAGGTAAACAAAAATGATTGTGTCTTTTTAGAGTTCTGCCAGCAGTGTGTCGAGGAGAGAAATGGCGTAGGTCACTATGAGAACCCAGATGACTGTAGGTCACACTTCAGCTGCCAAAGAAGAGATGATGGCACCGTGTATGCCAACCTTATGCCATGCTCTCCTGGCACTCTCTTCGAGAGGAGCGTAGCTACATGCGTGCCATGTGCCGATGCCACTTGTGACGGATGTGCATGCCCAGATCCAAAATGCCCACCACTTAGTAAGTGCACGTAACTTTCTGTTCAACGAAATTGAGGGCGATTACTAAATAGTCTCTGTCTAAAAGAACCATTAAATCGATTAATTAACAACTTTTTCAACCAAAATCAATGAAAGGGGTCCCATTTAAGGAAAAGCAATGTTCAAGTGTTACAAAGACCAGAGAACAGTATGACTGACTTTGTCCACTTTGTGTTATAGCATTCGTTCCCGAATCCACCACCACCGAGCCAATGCCACCAAAGGGCCCTCAGTCCTGCGAGGGCAACGATGGCTGGAGGAACTTTGAGGCCGAGGGATCCACCAACAAATTCGTGCGTGAAATGATCATCAACCAGACCCTGTACCAGGAGCTCGTCTATTGTGGACCCACTGATGACTGGAGATTCGATGTCTCACCAGATGTATGCGCCTGCACTACTCTGCGTAAGTTTTTTTTTCTTTAATATCTGATCGGTTTTCTTTCATTTCCTACATTTAAGAATTGCGATTTGACAACTATATTTATGTAAATAGCACGCTCTTTGCTTATAATTTCATATATTCTTTTCATTTAACAGCCGAGAACGCAGTTCTTATTATTCCCTTCGACGCCCAGCCATTCAAGACGTACAACAACGGTGATTGGGTCGATGCCAAGGACGTCGGAATCACTGCCGGCCGCGTTGGCAACGCAGCTGACATGAACGGTACCCAGCAGATTGAGATCCCGCGTATGGACAACACCTACTGGGGAACACAGGTCACACTGAACATCGACTTCAATGCCGATCCTAATGGCAATGATGTCAAGAGGAACGTCCTCTCCACTGGCAGCTGCAACATCCCACCAACAATTGAGCTCAACTTAAGAGAGGACAATACTCTTGAATGCAAATTCCGTGTCATTGATGTTAACGGCACAGAGACAAACATTGTGGAAACAATCCCAGGCGTAAGTAATCAACATTGTAAATACTTTAACTTTTTAAAAATTAAGTGACACAGTTTCATCCATTTCTAACACTCTAGATGTGCAAAATTACCAGCAAGAAACTATATGTACACATCGAAATTGGTATCAAAACTTAATAAACGTTGTCATTTATCCACAGATCCAGAGAGGCTCGTGGAACAACGCACAGGTGGTCTTCGACGGTCTCTCCTTCAGAGTGTACCTCAATGGCCAGCTTCAGTTCACAAGCGTTGCTGTTGGTGAGTCCAAAGATTCCTAATATTCGGTTTGGCATAATGTTCATGCAAAACAAAAATATATGTCACCATACATCTTTGTCGTCACAGTTTTGTTTTGACTCTATTACGCTTTGGTTAAACATGGTTTACAGTGTTAATATTTTCTGTATTTGATAATCATTTGAATCTCTTTAACTTAGGCACCATTCCATACACCTTGGCTCCATTGTTCCTCGGCAGATCTCTGAACTGCGAGGTCCAGGAGTTTGTATCCAACACCAGGTGGTATGGCCAGCTTGATGAGGTAAGGCTACATATTCATATTCTACTATTTACAGAGTCAAAGTCAGCTTTTTTGCGAGTTTCAGAACTGACGCGGGCCAGCTTCTTTAGTTTCAAATTTACATACATACCCGCTTGTTTGGGTCTGAAGTTCAGCGGTTTTGATTAAAGTATATCACGCCTGTAAACGCTAGGCGGGCTTATTACACATGGCCTTCTACGGAACCACGAAATTCAGATAGGCTAACCAAATGAGCGACAGTGGTTGAACTTGAAGTGAATGCATGTAGGAGCTAATGTTCAGGATAGTTTATCCTATAAAAACACATGTAAAATATGCACGCATCATTTGAAAGCTTTAGATTAACAATTTTCCATTATTTATTCATTAGCTGCAAGTGTACCAAGTTGTCCTGAGTGACTACGATCGTTGCAGAGTACGTAATGGCGGCCATAACGTTATTGTTGAGAACCCAGACGTCGCAGGCTGCTCACAATAGATGGCGGCACCTGCAGATCACCGACCATAACAGTCCAAAGGAATGACGAGAGTGAACACTTTCCGCAATGCTTGTCATGTGGCGCCAGCTGAACTTTTGAGTGTCTTATTTGGACAGTATGTCGAAACACTTGATCAATTACGGAAACAAGGGCTGAGATTTTTTCACTGATATTAGAGGGAGAACATGAAAGTGTTGATGACGCAAAATATTATTGTCTAAATGTGCCATTCTGAGTTTGTTGGACGGCATGACCTCAACCAGGCATACGTATTATATTGTATTGTTTATTTGTGACATATCATAACTCACGTATCATAGACATTTACATAAGACGTATTTGTGACGTTTTTCTGTCTTGATTTTTGTAATAAATTTCTATGCATGTTCTTTAATCAAAACTGATCGATATTGTGCTGTTGTCTGAGTAGGGGAAATAGTTAGGCCTATCATACATAGGTATCTTTGTACAGTTAGCCTGGGTACAGCTAATAAAGCTTTTATGATGCAATCGAAAATACCAAAAAATTGTTTGTCGTTTTGCATCTCTCTTTGCTCCCTCCCATCTTTCTCACATTCCATACCACCAAGTTAATACTTGCATGTGCCAGCTTTCACACCGAGTGTGAGGCCTCTATAATAAACATGAACGGCACCTTTGCTGTTTTGCAAAGCACTCGCTCTTTCTCTCTCCCTCTTTCTCTCTGTCTCTTCAACAGAACCTTGAAATGCACTGAACACCCACAGTCACGTTTCAGGAACATGCGTCATTTAAACGATGCGAATATAAAATCCAACAAGTTTTGAACAAAAGTGCGCATGCCTAAGTGCTTGGTATGCAACACAAAGAGTAAACATATCTATGCTAGGTGCTTTACTCCCGTTCATTGGTAGAATGATAGTGATGTGCCCGATATACACGGTACGCCCATAAATTCCAAGGTTCGTTTTACTCTGATAGTTCGTTTTACTCGGATATATATATCGGTATATGATTGCAGTCTTACTAATGTTAGTAAACTAAGAGATGATGGCCTGGATACATGTTCCGTACGTTCCAGTCTCCAAATCTAAATTTTTTTCGATTCTTTTTCTTTTGTTCCTTTTTATCTGTCGGTACTTGGTGCCAGATAGACGGTCTGTCTACTAAGACTAGTCAAGTCGCTGCACCCCATGCACCCAATGACACAAAGAAACCTGGGCAGGTCGGCACTCAACTGGCGAGGTTTGCCCATCTTTCCCTGGCCAATGGGACACAAAGATCATCTCACCCTCGGATGGTAAAACGTGGCGCCGTAGCGATTTAGCCACTGGTTCCAGCAACAATGAGGTGTCCTCCTCACCGTGCATGCATGTCAGAAATAAAAAATTGCAGACTCTGAGGTGGCCAGAAGCCAGTTTCCCGCTCCCTTATCAGCATGATCCAAAGAAAAGCACAGCAGTACGTTTAGCATTGATGTGGCTGCAACGTTTGCCCTTTACTGGTGCACTGTTGTTACTGGCCCTAACAAGGCAGTGAGTGCTCACAAGAGCAGGGACGAAAATCTCTGGGGTCAGAAAAGCCTGACCCTGCTGAAATAAAGAAGAGAAAAGAAGAATAGTAATATTCCCAATTTATTTCTGGCCCAATTGCCCCCCAAACTATGCTGGTTAAGCATCAAACCAGTGTTGTTATGGGGAACGTCCTCACCACCTCCGCAGATGCATGGGCCGGTCTTGTACCAGAGTGAAGAGTGGGTACTTATCTTTCACTTATCTAATCTTAAGTTTATTCGAACGTAAAATCCCTCCACATTTCTGCGATAATCCAATGCCAGTACATTCATTTTTTAACATTCATCTTAAATCAAAATGATTAACATAATTGATCTATTTAGTCTAGGGCATTTCAGTATCATCTGAAAAAATACAAGTGCAATCATTGCTTTGTATTACGTGTACTTACATGTATACTTGGTACACGAAATACATGTAGTAATATCTCTAATACGGTATACCCCTATTTTCTTTTAATAGAATTACTCCACCCAATAACAAAAATCGGAAGCAGTATTAATAACATCTCAAACAACAACTACCGTGACAAAGAGTAAAAAACGGTAGTAATAAGTAGCATACCAGGCTTGTTACTTTTTCAGTATGATCCATTATGATAAGTTAAATCACTATAGCATTTTATTTTCTCTTATGAACTAACTGGACTGAAAACTTAAATTTTTATTGATTTACCTAAGACAGGTCTTAAACTGTTTGCAGACAAAATGATGAAAGCTTAAATGGAATGGGAAAACGGTTTTTAATTAATCTCTCAGGATTCTCCTGTTTATGAATTATAGCGATTACCCCTAGTTTCTTAGAGACAGATAATCCTCTAGATTCAAAATCGTAATCTAGAGATTGGAGAAGTCGATAAACACCCAGACAATTTTTATAAAATTGATTTGTAAATCCGACAGTGCCAGGACATTTACCATTTAAGCACTTTATAGTGCCACAAGTGATTCCCAGCTAATCCTCCATAGAGAGGGATTTCTATGTGTTGGGACTCAAAACCATTTAAAGAAGTAAAATCAAAAGTACAAAGTGATCCGTTACTACTTGTGCACAGAGATTTATGAAAAAGATAGATATACAGTATGATCTAGAATTATTATTTTGTTCCGTGCGAGTTTGTCCAGAATTATCAATGATTTTACACACTTTTTGTTAAAATAACCCTTCAGTAGACAGCAGAATTACCTACTAGGCTTTTCGCCTTGGTCTATCCGTTTGGTTTTCTGCTCTTTGCATTTTCCTTTTTAATCTTTCCCTCACGTAATCAAGCCTTTGTTTATTACTGCATTCCTCAAATCAAATCTGGAAAAAATCACCTCCCCGCCAATGACCTTAGTGCCACTTGTACACCCCAACTCCTTTCTTACTGTATTCATCTTATTACTTCAAGCCCAAGGTCAAATTGTGACTCATGTTACCTGTATCTGTCCACACCACCTTTTCATCTTTCCTTCACTGTATTACCTACCACGTCCTCTTCTTTGTGTTCTGACGATCTACTTGATACCGAGCAGACCGTGCTTGTACCTGGCCGCGCGTGCCAGAATTTAACCTAATACCATTTAACACTTACGCCTACCGACACGAGTAAGGACGCGGCAGGCAATTAGAATTGTTCGCTGATAAATAGAGGACTTCATGATGATAGTGCAGTCAATTTTGCCGCTGGAAATTATTGTTACCTTCGCTCATTTGCCCTTGCGTCTTTTCTTCACAAATATTTTTAGTTTTCCTTATAACATGATGTAAATGATAACTTACAGGCGTTCAAAAGGGTAATTTATTTTGTGTCAGAATCTGAAAGCTTGACATATAAATAAGGAGAGAGAGAAGGAGGGAGGGATGTAATGTGCACTAATTGCACAGCCTCAGTAAAACGTACAGTACGTCTAAACACAAATGTAAATGAAATATATAATTTTTCATTACTTACTCTACACTCCTTTGTCTAATTGGGTAGCTAAAAACATTTAGGTTTATCCATTCGAGAAAATTTTATATCAACATACATGTATGCCAATTATTTCTTATGTCTTCTACATTTAGTTGGTCTGTTCAGAATGTAATTTATAGTCCCAATGAAAGTTCTGTTATAAAGAATGCTAATTGTGATCGGTCTAATTCGTCTTTCTGCCAGACCAACATGCGCCATAATCTGATCTTTTGTGTCTTTCTTCCGCCACTGAGTTTTGCCTAAGTCATGCCAGTAGTAGCTTTACTCATGACAAAATGATTTACACCCAAGGAAGCTCCCTGAGCACTTTTTTAATTAAAAAACTTTGTTTTTTTCCAAATCCCCATAGACGAATTATTTAGGTTAGAATTGAATTTTGAGCTCGGTGAAACGTCCCGTAGTCATACCCAGTCAAAAGCTCTTCCGCCAATGCCATTTCCTGCAACTTCTCCAAGGTAATCCGAGGTCACAAAGAAATGTAAATGCTCCTCCAATAATTGCAAGATATCAATACGTTTGCGTTAGCCCAACTGACGTCAACATACGTGAAACTTTATGTAAGTGCGCGTAAATATGTTTTTCCCTTTAAACCAATACAGCGGTTGCATGCATTGCTTTGATTTTCACTTATGGTAAAAAGTTTCTACCATGAGAAATTATTTTATTACTTTAAAGCATGTGATAGTCTACTGAGGCATTTGCACTGAATATTTGGATACAGGTTAGGCAGCTTTGTGACAACAACAATTGAGAAAACAAAAACAAAACTTTGCTCTTCAATCCTATTTGTCCTATTAAAGTATAACAATGGTTTCTTTGTATCTGGATGCACGACATCATCCAAGGCGTGATTTAGATGTCTTTAAATGGCTCTGTACACGCGGACAGGTTATCTGGAATTGCCATATTCTTATAAATCGTAATGTTCAACGTACTCATAGCAAGTGTGATCAATGGCACCTGTATATCGATTACTATCATCACACATGCATCGTGAGAACTCTGCGGCTCAAATGAATATTTGACAGCGAATGTGGCTATTCCTCTTTGCGTGTGCAAAATGTGAATTTGTGTAAACTATATATCTTAAATAAATCTCTTTTCTTTCAGTTTGTTTGATCTTTTCAAATAGTTCATATATTCAAGAAGACACGCGGGGTAGAAATTTTTTAAGAAAAACATTACATTCTTTTCCAGGCCAGAAATCGCTTCTTTAGAAAATGTCTTCAGAAAGTAAAAAATCCCGTAGAAGGTAGAAGGCATTGTATAATTTGTGTTGCTTATCTAACCGTCCATTTTTCTTAAATGCGGTCAGATGTTATTTAAACGAAAGTTTGGCGTAAATGTTCTTGTTTGCGATAACGTAGAGAACAAAAACAAAAACCCACGTCATGGATCTGGCAATATAGAGCACGTATGTCGACAAAAATTAAGTGAAAAGTATTTTTATTACTACGACGTATTATACACAGAAGCATACCTCGGTCAGAAATAGCTACTGTCTTTATATACATTTAGACATTTTCATTCATTTTCTTTTTTTTTTATTCTATTGGATTTCGCAACAAAATAATAATAAATATCCAGTTCAATAAATACATAGAAAAATTATAAACCATAAAAATGAATGGGGAAATTTTGTACCTTGCTGTCTGTGTACCACTGAACATAATTCTTTCCTCACTGACAATTCATTTGCAGTGTCACCTCTTTGTTACTATACAACTATAAATATTTTTGTCCAACAGTCTGTCACTTGTGTCTTTTTTCCACTCTTAAATGAAAAAAGAAAATTAAAGAAAGATGTTAAAATTAGGAGCCAAAATTGCATTGTTGTACATCTTCTTTAGTATATTAGGTCATTATTCTCTATTTTTTCCTTCACCCCTGGAATTTAGCGTGAGTTTGTAATGTCGATGCACGCTTAATCTTGACACCTCTGTTCACAAGAGCAGTGACATTTGACAGTTCAATTGTTTCCCGGGCTATCACGGAGCGCTGCCTCTGATCTTTTACCGCGTGTTTGTACCACTCTGTGATCAGGCATGCCTGGCTTGCGTGTTCGAGATGTGCCTGGCGGTCACACAGATTGTGATTTGAATCAGCTGGTGGCCATGGGTGACCACGATTAGAGTTACGTGTACTTTTATATGACTATATGACTATTAATCTAACATTTTAATTATGATATGATATTTTAAAAATAAAGGCACATATAACATGTTCTCTGACATCTTACTGTTGACTACGGAAATGGAAGGAGAGCACAGGGAGTAATAGGAAATGGCAGCATATGTCTTGGACAACATTTCAAATTACAAAGGACGATTTAGTTTGGACATTTTGAAATATGCCGTTAAGAATATATATATATATATATATATATATATATATATATATATATATATATATATATATATATATATATATATATGACAGAATGGATCTCTGTGGATTTTAAACTTCATCTTTACAGAAATAAAGTAAATATATTACCAGATCAACTTAAGTGGTAGGAACATTTTTATTGCATAGACGCAAAGAACAATATTTCATTAAATTGCGAAAAAATATTTACCCACGTGAACGCCGTATTTTATGTTTAAAGGATCCAGTGGGGATGAGGTGACCACCTCCCACTCCCAACCTCCCCCCTCTCCCCCCCCCCTCAACCCAGATATAGAAATGACAATCTTTATCTTCCGAAGAAGAAAAAGAAGCCACTGTGAGGACCATAGCTGCATCAGAATTTTCAAAATCACACAATTTTGTAAAAATTCTCTGTGGGATGTTAAGTTAGGGAGCACTTAAAAAATTGACCAAATCTGTTATTATTTTGGCTGCATCACAGTGATAGTTATACTTTCGGCATTTTTCTTCGGAAAACTTGTTTTAAAAGAGGACTGATTATTTTTTAAAAATAAGGAACTACTTCTTCAAAAGTAACATGTGTACGTCGAGATTAAAAAAAGGAAAGAAAGAAAAGAAAGAAAAAGTAACGTCTAGAGGTTGGACAGCTTGGTTTAAATAACGTTAGTGTAAATTCTACAGTCCATCGGTTTATCATGGTTTCTGACAAGTTTCGTCTTGGTCCTGTAAATGTCCGCCACCATTTGTCCACAAATAACACCAAGTGGTACCATCCTTGCAGAAGATAAGATTTCATGTGATCTTTGAAAAATGTTCAATTCTGTAGGAATGGGTGTTTATTTCAAAATGAATGAAGAAATTAGCATACAATTAGTGACGAAGAACGGTTTTAAAACGCAACACAAGCTAAGCATAATTTTGAGGAATTTACATTCCTTTTAACGGAGTGAAAAATGATATCCCCTTCGAATCATGTTTTACGCGAAAGAGTTCAAAATTGGTTTTAACATGATGTTATCCACATATGCTGTCACCTTTACGCAATATGCAATAGTTCATTAATTAGTTTGAAGTAGCAAAGTAGTTGAATAATTTATATTCAGTGATTACTTAAAACTACAGTCTGAGTAGCTACAATGACGCAGCAGCCGGTGCACGCAGTATGAATGAGTTGTCAGCTTTTTGAAGTGATGGGAACTATCTCAAGAAAATTCTAAACGACAGGTTCAACACAATGTGATGTCTCATCCTTGACCCAAAGATGGAGTCCGTAAATTCTCCATGACAACATGGATCCGAGGCGAATATATAAGGGCGCGCCCTGTGAGAACTTGGTCTTAGGTGTGCGGCACTCGTCAGTGAAGCTGTTTTACCTCTGTCCGCATCTCGGAAGTACAAAATCAGCTTTAGGAGTGTGCCAAAATTAGTAAGTGCTTTTATAACTACATTTCAACCAGATATCCATTGAAAATATTCGTAGTCATTTAAATTACCCTATACATACAACTTTATTTTTTAATTTAAGTTAGTTTGCTAGATGACAGAAGGATTTTTTTTGGCAGATGGGAATTCCATATATTAAGTGCAGAATGACTTAATATATTTATGAATTGCAATTATTCATTTTAAGAACAGCTCAAGATATTTCAATTCTGTTTCAGATAGGTGAAAAAAAAGGCAAGATGAAGTGTTTTATTTTACTCGTCACGGTGCACAGCATATTTGCAGGTGTGTACACCACGATATGCTTTAAATTTACCAAAAATGTAATTCGTAATAATTTACATAAAGAGTTAAATCTTAATTGTTTTCATTAAACCTTGATATTATTCAATTTCAAAACGACGTCAAACTAACAAGGTTAACTTTGAAATTATAAGAGAATTTAATCTTCATCAGTGACTGTGTTTATTTCAGCCGCAGTGGACTTCACCACCACTACCGAAGGCCCAGTCCGTACGAGAGGACCCACTGTCTCACCAGCAGGTAGACTGGCTTTTAATTGATCTAATATATTCATCTTAGCTTCCAGTAATAATAGAACGTGATTCTGTTGTAAGCCACAAGTTTGACAAATATCATTCTGACTATGCAAGAAAGGTCAATCACAAATAAAAAATAATGTTTGAAACCCAAGATAGAGTAGCAACAACTGTGTCAGAATAAGACGTTAAGTATGCAGTAACAAATGTACGTTTTGAGGAACCTGCAAGAAAAATGTTGAAGAAATTATATCGTTGAGGTTTGATTAATAGGGCCATGAGAAGGCACGCGACCTGTCAGTAAGCCGCTGTCTTGGGATAAAAGTGGCTATGGAAAACCATAGCCCTGCAAGTAGACAACACCGGTAAATTCAGCAGAAAATCTTTTCGTCAAAAATAGACATACACCTGTCTAAATACAATTCTAAACGATTTGCGTGTTGGTATATTTTACGCTTTGTAATGCTTTGTAATGCTGTAGGTTACCAACACCAGTCAGTGACAATTATGAAACGTCATGGTCTGCGACACGTGTGACACGCACATTAAGGGCAACAGGTTACTGAACAGGCCTCTAAATAACATTAAAATTGACACATGTCGTATTGGCGTGACAAAAAATAGTTAAAATTTCGTGTTTTATGAAATTTTAGTATAGATATTTTGACCGACCATTTATTTTTGAATTTCAAATGTTACAAAGTTCACGAGACAGACAACCTATTTAAATTTTTTTGCCATTTATATGACTGCACAGTTGATGTTTATATGGAGAATATTAACTTTTTCATTTGTCATAATCATGGACATGGGGATTGCGGAGCTAGGGGGTTTGCCCTGAATACCCTTTCTGCCAAGCACGCCAGTATTTAGCGCGAGAAGCAGAGGGATAAGGCCAAGCACATTTTTTCTGAATGGTCTCCTGCCCACTCCACTAAAAATTTGCTTCCTACGCGCTTATAAATCCATAAATATAATTCTATTTTTCAAAAGAAAAAAGGCAAGTCAAATGTCTCTCATACTCAAGCAGTTGGTGTACAACTTCTTACATTGTTTTATTGTTTTTAGAATTCTGCATCAACACCCCACAAGAGCGTAACACCGTCGGATTCTACCCCGATCCTAACGACTGTGCCGCCTTCCTCCAGTGTGACAAGGATGAAACCGGCAAGCTTTACGCTAACAGAATGCACTGCCCAAGCGGCACCCTCTTTGACATGAGGATGATGACCTGTGTCGCATGTGACATGGCTGAGTGCCCAGGATCCAGAATTCCGTCACCAAGGTGTCCACCAGGAGGTGAGTGCAACTCGGTTGTTCAGATTGTTTTGTCAAGAAACAATTATGTGAGAGGGAGAGGGAGAGAGGGAGAGGAGGAAGATTGACAAGCAGGTGTTATCATATAGTACAATTTGAACTAAAAAAATTACAAGTGGTGTCAACGAAACTTACATTCAAGGCATTTATAAACCGCATCATACTTCTATACTTAAATATATTTTTCTTTTTAATAAGTCGATTTATCCACCACTACCACCACTCTGGGACCCACCACTCTGCCAAGCTTTGGCTCTAGCTGCCAGGGTCCTGATGGCTGGACATACTTGTCCGTTCCCAACGATGCTCAGATTTTCTACAGGAGCCAGACCATGGGCGGGAACACCACCATTGAGCGTGTGAGCTGTTTCCCATGGCAGTTTAACACTAACAAGTGCAGATGCGTTGCTGCAGGTGAGATGTGCATTATAAAGCACAAATTATTATCTATTAATAACTACATAAAACATATGAAATTCAGAGCCGTAATACTAAGTCTTATTTTTATGAAGTTTGGGTGGAAATTGAAGAAACTAAGGGCCCAGTAAATTTTCAAAGTAGATTTTCACCCACCTTTTCTTTTCTTTCAGGAAAGCAAGCTCTCGCCATGTTCTCATTCGACGAGCACATGAACACAGAGGTTGACAACTTCTGGACTGACTATAAAGGCGTTGGTCTTAAGGAGGGTAAAATTGGAAACGCCGCTTACTTCAACGGCTCTGTTCACATGGAAATCCCTAGATTCAACAACTATCCCTTCGGTTCATCTATGACCATGGCGTTCTGGTATATGTCCCTAGGTACCGGCAAACAGGGCATTCTCAATAACGGAAACTGCCGAGTGGTGCCTACCATCGATTTCCACACCAGTGGAAACACACTCACCGGCAAAGTGCTCATTCAGAGTAATGAAACCCTAAACACAGTTGACTTCGTATTCCGTGAGGTACGTTTACCTAAAACGAAAAATGTTGGGTTTTTGTCTCCCCAACTTTACCAAAATTATTCTTAACCGATATCTTACAGAAAAGAAAGAAGCAAAAAGTGTTTATGTGTTCCTAGGGACGTAGAGAAAAAGGAATAAACAATGATTAAACTTGCTGACCAAGCTGACCCGACAACATGTATATACTAACTCATTCACACACACACACACACACACACACACACACAGAGAGAGAGAGAGAGAGAAAGATCTATGAAAAATTGTAATTACCAATTTAAAAATTGTTATTTCAGATGCCAACTGGGTTCAATCATTTCGTAATGACATATGATGGCTTGAAGTTGCGCGCTTACCTCAACAAGCAGATGCAGTATGAGCAGATTGCAGTTGGTGAGTGTGGTTGTGATAACTGTCGAGGTGGGCAGTGGCATAGCACAACAAGCACATTGTACTTCATTGAGCTGCAGATGTTAGAAGTGGTTTGAGTAAATATGTTGGAGGAGCATTTATGTTTTACAGTATAAAGCTTAACTGAAACTAAAGTTTGTGTTAGTTTTTTTTTTTTTATTAATTATGTTATGGTTCTACCACCCCTGTGTTTCTGGTCGAATTTTAGTCCTTTGCATAGTGGGTACAGTAACGTTTTAATTAACAATTTTCATTTTCATAATACAGGAGCAATCCCAGCCACCTTGGCTCCTCTGAATTTAGGAAAGGGAATGGACTGTAATGGGGAAAACCACTTCTACGGGTACATCGATGAGGTAGGTTTCCACAAATCACAGACCTCAAATAAACAAACAAATAAAAAAAAATGAAAATCCAAATTATCCAAATAAACCTTTTTTAGTACAGAAAAAAAATCAACATTTTCTCCTCATTTTGGCCATGTCATTATTTATACATTCATAAAACGTTTTCTTACAGTGATTCATATCGCCGGCGGAAGGGGTCGTAACAGAAAAAAATACGTACCTTATCATTTTAAAACGAATACTGTTGTTTGTTTGCTGTTGGTATGCCAGGAAGAACTTTATGTGTGGGAAAAACATATGTATCTCTCAATTTATCTTTTTTATAGTTCCAAATATACGACCGTACCTTGTCGCAGGGTGAGGTGGACGCCATGTTTGACGGAGCTCGGAACATCAAAATCCAACCTTAGATCTCGATTCTGACACCCTTTTCATGACATGAGTTTCAAACGGAAAATTAGGGTGCAATGTGTTTGTACTGTTCCAAAGGAGAAAGAGGAGGAGCAGAGGCCATTTAAATATGAAACCATAGACTTGTTATACTACTCAAAGACGAAATTATTTTTGTGCAAGCCTCAAGGCTATCTTTATAACTTAGTTTCTCCTACACATTTTTCAAAATTCAACTCTTTTGAAGACAATTATCCATACACTTGAAGTAAAAGTGGCAAAACAGCTGTTATTTGTATTCTTTATAAACCATACCTGAAATCACAAACTGTAGGTAGATCAGATATTGAATAAAATATCAACAGGACGTAGAAGAGGTTATATATGTAGAAGTAGTTTAGTAGCACTTTAATATATTAGAAGTAGTGGACAATACAGCAATATCTTGTACAAATGTCACAGTGGAATCACTGTCAGTAGCATCGATTTTGGTGAAGATTTAAAAGGAAAAAAAAGAGAAAATGATTGTGATAAATTGATGACGACGCAGGGATAAATAGCACCTGCTGCTGACTCATTCCGTGGCAGACACACCACCAACAACAACGACGAAAGAAATGCGAAAACTACGTATTGTTTTTGAAAAGGAAAAAGACTGTTGAATGAAGATTATACTACGGCACGAATGCTAGATACTCCAGCATGCTTCTTCCAGGTACCGAATAGATGTTTAATCACGGACCCTGGGGTGTTCTTCATGAAAAACATCACAATCTTATGGTTAAACCAGCTTCTTATGTGAAAGGGAGAGTAAATGACAGCATTTTTGTACATTGTTCTCAGGCAAAATTAATAAGTAGCATATGCAGATGAACTATAAGTTTCGTGACATCAAACGGTATGGAAGTAAGGGCAATCAACAATGGCGGCGTTGTTTTTACTGTATAGGGGAATGGTCGGTCACCACTGCTATTCTGCCAGACTGTTCTATGGACTTGGAGACTGAATTTTACGTAGGTCGCAAGGTTCGCGGGAGGCATGCTGTTAAATCATACTTAATTGCATTCACCACGCAGCCTTTACCGTAACGTAATCCATTACCATTAGGTATATAATTGTATATTAACGAGAGCAATAAACGCAGATCATGACTGCCTCAATTTACTTGGTTTGTGTCGTCAGGTACAGTAATTGCTGTTTGGCAAGCTTTGAAATCGTTGCTGACAGTACATTTCGTGTCGTACTTCATTTTCAACTTCTCACATGCTCACCAAGTGTGGAAATTACGTTACAGTAATATGTAAGAGAGAAAACACTCATTTCGTGTCCCATTTACAGCAGGGAAGGAAAGACAACCGTGAGACGCATATTAAACTTGTGAACTGCTTTGATTTTGTACATTATATTTACTTCCTATATATTCGGTGGATATTGTTCATTTCTTGTACATGAATAGTTCTTGTCTTTATTTCTGTGCTCAATTTGCATAAGCTAGTAGCGCTACAGAAACCCAAGAGAAAGAAGAAATGTCATTTTATTTTACGTCGGTGTCCTTTTTTAAATACGTGTTCATGCACCTAACGCCCACTATCTCTAACCCCAACAGAGATAACCTTTTCTATCTTAGTGGAATCAGCACTAAATAAAGTATAATCAATCCCTTTTTTTAATGTCTGGATCTGATCTGCATCTGAGGGGGGCTTCTTGATTTATCTGTAAACTGACGTGACCCATACGACACGAACAGGGACAGTATGGCGCGTGTTCACAAAAGCTCCCGCCGTGTCTTAAAAAAATCCTTCCAGACAACGAAAACCGTCAACTCCGTCTTAGATTAATTCACCGACCCTAAAGCCAAACTATGGACTGAAGACCAAAATAACGTCAAATCTTGCAAGAATGAATGAGTACAGAAACTAGCCGCCCCCATGATGAGTAGACAGGAAAGTGAAAGTTCAGCTGCAGGTCCTTTGAAAGTACATACGTCAATCTGTAATGGCAGTTTAACACACGACCTGGCAAAAAAAAAGGCTTTGATAAAATAACCTACATCTGCAACGTATGTTCTCCACTTCGTTTTTTTAAATGTGGCAGCTAGGCTGTTTCTCGGACATATTTTTCGATTAATAATAAGATTTAATCTATCGATGAAAGTTGGTGGTCAACCTGAGTAAGTTTTGACCCTTACCGATACAAAATCAAATGAAATACAGATCCAGCAACGATAGAAATTCTGATGCAGTAGGTGTCCAATGCTTAGAGCGGCCGACCGCGATATAGTGTGCATGTATTTACAATACCTCGGTGAAACACTTACACCATAAAAATAATTTACTACACATATTCTAATGAACGTACACAGGTATAAAAATACATGGGCATGTGACAGTTCAGCTCATCGATAGTAAGGAATCTGGTTTGATGGTCTCGTTTGCCATTTGCTGCTTGCAGTTTGTCAACCCAACATTGACCTTTATGAGTGGACTCAACGCAGAGAGCAGACTTACTAACATCTGAAAGATTAAGGGCTAACACCTGCATGTCACCTAGCTTAAAAATATATTCGTTAAAAAGCATCACTTGTATGGCACGGTCAGGTACTCGGTGTTCTTGTGGAACAATGTGACAGTGTCACTGTGTTTGATGATAGTGAGGTCATCTACACAATCGAATAGAAGTGCAAGTATGTGTAATTTATGACTGCATCATCACAATGCGGGCATAGTTTTATCACAGTTTTAGAACGACATAGCGTAAGATGGCCCTAGGTTAACCGCTGTATACAATACCTGTATAGTTTTTTTTCACATACCAAAACGGCATAACGTTAAGATCGCCTTAGATTGACCGGTGATTGCACTCAAAATGTATTGGAAACCCCGACTTTGTTGATATGTTGGCGATAACCGCATGTGTCCGATAGATAATGGCAGACAGCATACACCAATGTAATAGAACGCGATAACAGGGCGGCTAGTCGGTGAAACGAAAAGTTCGCGTCCAGCAGGGAGACTGAAAGAGTGGTGACTGTAAGCATATTTCGCTTTCGTCTATTCGTCAAGTAAAAACAATGGACTTTGTACACAGATTTACATGTAAGGAATTCAAAAACCGATTGTTCTCGACCAAATATGAATTTCCAATTAAAAAATCGATCCACTTTTTATTCGCCTGCTTTTTGAACATTACACTAAAATTATATTATGATTGGGGGTAATCATGGGCATTACCATTACTCTTTAAAGTTAATGTGATGGAGTAGATAAGTCTCTTCAAAAACAAGGCACCTGCAAAGTTTGGGAAGCTGAAGCTGATTCCGCTTTTTCAAGACACAAAGCGTGTAATAAATGGAAGACAACATGAATAAAGGGGACTAGACGAGGGGGGGGGGGTACGTTTTGAAATCTTAAAAACATTTTCCTATGGGGAAATTATATCCTTTAACGAGAGACCACTAATTCGGATATATCATTTTCCCCCTACCTTTACGTAAATAGGCCGCAGTTTGATTTATTGTTTGGCTGTCATCATTTGGTCCATGAATACAAGCATTGTGATTTCTGTGCGCATCATTCTTTCCCGCGGTTGTTCCTTTTCTATAGGTAAAATTATTGTATATTTCCGATAAATACCATTAGATAAAGAAGGTTTCAATTTTTCCCAAAATGCATGAAAAACATGAATATTCAAAATATATCAGCTTTCTTTCTTTTTAGAAAATGAAGCGTGTACACCTTTATATAAGTCAATATACAAGTTATTACTGCAAATAATTTTTTAGGAGTAAATTAATTTCTGCATGCATTTCCACTAACCTGTATCTGATACACTCGTGTCAACTGACAGAGGTCGCATACAATATATATAGATAATAGGAGATAGTTCTTATTTTTCATCTTTATCAATTTCAACATTTTATCTATTTTCCAGAGAAACATCGTTTATTATATAAAATGATACATAGAATAAAACAAACTTGCCATGTAGAAAATATGCAGCATTGATGGGAGTAGAAATGGTGTGTCACACAAAAAAATTACATCAGAGACATATTATCTTTCGGCTATATTTTCTTCGATATTAACGAAAAATGAGTAAATTCGTTGAATAAGGAAAAATGAATTTTGGCAGACGATATGTTTCTTGACCAGCTGTTACTTTTGTATGAAAAATTAAACGTGTTTCTTTGAAATTAGCACAAAAAACCATACACTGAATCTATCCTAAATTGTATAAAGCAAAGCAATTGCATTTCTTATTTTATCATTCGTTATATGCTGTATTTTCGATACAAAAATCATTAGGGCGTTTCTTCACACACAAAATATCTAAATTTGGTATGAACTGTAAGTTCGAAATTTTATTCAACGCTGAACCAGGCCCAGATTTTAATCATAAGTTCACTGTATCCTATCAGTAATTTTAGTGGAAAGTGAGGCTCAATGGAGATAGATGAAAAATAAAATAGAATGATATTTAGTGTAACACCACAAATGTATTTGTCATCGACTACCCTTTCTTTTTTCAGTTTGCAAGAATAATGAAAAGCTTTAAAAATGCTAATTACGCTCAAACTCCCCCCCCCCATACCCCCCCCCCCACACACACACACACTCACATACACACCTATACATTGGCGCTTACGCGTACACGTGGTTGTGGTCGTCGAGTTTGGTCTTATAGGTGGACCACTTACCAGCCAGATGGTCTGTGCTGGACATGATGCAAGTGCAGAATATATGACCATGACAACACTTATACGTAAACCGACAACTCGTAAGCTATTTTTGATGGAATTTAAATGACAAGTCTCTAGATAATTCACAGATAAATCTACAAACCTTTCTCACTGAAATTAAAAACCAGTTTTTCTTCATTAATGCCACTAATACATAGCATGACACGCCCTGTCTTTTTTTCTTTTACATTCCAAAAAAGTCTGTTCTTTCTATTATTAAAACTATGACCACCTTACTACATGCACTTCCAAGGAAGGAATCACCCGGATGACGTGATATCCCAATGACCACCAAAAATGCCATAACGTAAACATTGTTTGTAGAGATTTTCAGTGTGTTCGGAATTAAAAGGAAATCGTGTCCTGGTCATGCGTTAAGAATGTGTGGTGACAACTGTAAACGTTTCTTTGCAAAATCGATGCCTTGTTACAAGGAAACAACCCACCTGATACTGATGAGTCTTGTTTGTGCACATATAAGCGTGGGCATTCAAACATAAGGAAACGGGGTTCTACGGTTAACCTAATGCATTGAGGCGCCAATGGGGATTTAATGTATTATCAAAATCCTTCTTGACAAAAATCATCTTCATATATCATTTCAGTCGACAAAGTACAAATTCATGCCACATGTCGTGCCACAGAATTGCGTTATTTGTTTCTGAATTCGGTGTAATTTTCAGGAAAACAATCCTCTGTCTTTTTGTGATCTAGAAATAGAAATTCGACAAGGTTAATAGTGGTAATATGACAGCAAAATGATGGAGGGCAAGCAGACAACAGTTTTATTGGTTATAAATATATATTTTCACCCTTGCGATAAGGCATGTTTAGAATTTCACCTTCTAATACGTCTATTAAGATAGACAGCGTTGACAGTCATCTATACCAGTGCGCTTAGAACTATGTAAATTTCTTGAATGGTTTGTCAAATCATCATATTGCACCGGGATGTTTTTTTTTGCTAGTTTCATTCCTTATTCTTATTCATATTACGAATGTTATAGCCGCACAAAAGTTAAGCAGATATTCTCATTTCACGGATTTATGTATTTATGTAATCTTAACTTGAAACACCAGTGCTCAAGAATTCGATAGCTTTGGATCTGTTTAGTTACCCTCACAGGCCCCTAGCTGCGCCACTGTTGGGTTTTGAATATATGCACCCTGCTTGTGTTTAGAAAGAAGCAAAAGTCACTTTTTTACCTTCATATAGTACATACACTGGACGTGATTAGTTTCTAAAAAAAGTAAGCATTTTAAGAACTAAAATGTGATCTAATTTTTGAAAGTCAATATTAAGTTCAAGAACGAAAATGCGAGAGGCGGCATGAATAATTTTTTTTGAAAAAGTAATATCTTAACCATATCCCTAGGTGTGTGTGAGAGTGTGTCTATGTGTATATAAATATACATGCAGCTGAACTATGATTATCCTGACTCCGTCTACTTGACTTCCACCTATCTCTAACGGCATATTAGTTGATTGGCGGGACCACGCCAAAAAGTCTTTCTGAACTTCTTTAGTAACTTTTGCCACTGTTTAAGTAGTCAGATCTATACATGAGCCCAATCTGCGTGACACATGAGCTTCTTTTGCTGCCATGCTATTTGAATAAAATATTTGTCCAATCTTTTACACAAAATGTCATACTTTGACAATATGTCATCAAAATGATAAGTCTATTCATGAGAAAAAATTACCAATGCTTTCTTTATTTAGCGGTTCAGTCCACTTTTACATACGTGCAAATGATGTGCTGCTATTTTTAAAATCTTTTTTAGAAAACTTGAATTTAATTGGAATGTTTTTTCATTTCTTTTTCCGTAATTCATACATATCCATTCAATTTTTTACTAAAATGTTTTCAATTCTTTTTGAGATTTCAATGTGTAGATGCACCAACAATGCAATAATTCATCGGAGAGTGTTAAAATCAATTTTCATCGTCATGCCTTTAGAAAGTACTGAATATTAACACTACAGTTTATTCAGAAAATGGTGCATAGAATTACTTATAAAAAGGTGTCAAAACCCACATAAGAATCATCATCATATTCATATTATGTATCCTTTTAAGGTGGGAAATGCATTTTATAAATTGTTATACATCTTTTCTTCGCGTTTATTGCCCATCTCATGAACGGTACGATAAGCACGAGTTAGTAGTGTTAATGCTCTTTTATATAGCTACTGGGTAGGCTGATGCCATAATGGCAAGGGTCACTGGTAGACTGGTAGAGTTAACAGAGAAAATGAAATAGAAAAAAGTTAGTTTGATTTTAATTTATCTTGCAGATAGCACATTATACTTTTTGCATGCCACCTTGGCAAGGTCAAAATGTTTTACATAAGACGACGTGCATTAAGAATTTCATTCATCCTAATGATCGTTTTATCCATTCTAAGATCAGAAAGTTAAGGTCGTTCATCTTTGTTGTACCCATCAACTGTTAATTCTATATCAAACATTTTACAGTCAAATGGGACCAGCAGCATTAAGTGCCTGCAGGAGTACTTACACAATTTAAGAAGAAAAATCGTGATTTTTAATGTACATACTAGCTAAAAAGATTAAAGAAAATGGCACCGTTTTATCCGACAGTGTCGAAATAGCACCAACGAATAAATCAAACCTCAATGTTGAATTTTACTGACCTTCATCGTATGCAAATGCAAGTCGAGATTATTATTCGAGTGTTCCCCTGATCAAGTGATTTCATCTTTTGTCTCATACCCTTAAAACAGCACTAGTAATAGTACCGAGGCAGAGCAGTAGGAAGAAAAAAGAGGAACAAGACAGTTTGAATTCGACGTGTATTTATCAGATAGTGTAAGCATGTTAAACACGTGGGCAGTACTTTCACCTACAGTTGTATGTTTCACCTTCGAGCCGAAGAAAAGGGTACTTCATCGAAATTAGGACAAGTGCAAGCACCTTGACCCAATTGAACTCTTGAAGTATTAAAGATTACCACAAAGAATGTAACTCTTTAAAAAGATTAATTGATGTTTCTTTTCAAGTTGTTCTGAATGAGGAATTCTATTGACTTCTGCGAGCCCTCTCTTCCTGGTACAGGCAACGGCATTGACAGCCAATAAAGGATAGCCCAGCAATTTTTTGCTCTCAATAATTTGCCCCACGTCAAAGACACATTTACTGTGACCCTTAAAACAATAAATTTCCCATTTGAGAGGTCGCTTTCCATGTATAACAAAGAGGCGTATTATTGTGGCCCCTTGCTATTATAACACTACTGGTTTGAGCTTCGATGTGCGTGTCCCACACCCATCATATGACGAGTAAGGGATCTTACACGGTGCGCCTCAGTTCCAATAAAGACAATTGTTTCAAATCTGGTGTGATTCGTTAAATGCATTTTTATGAAAATCAGTCCCTGTCTTGGTTCCGTCTATAAAAGCCGTTCTTCAGCTGAATTGGCCATCCAGAACCTCAGGTTTTTCAGCTGGATCGGATCAGTTCGCAGGCCAAAAAGGACAGGTATGTTATGACTGATCAGTATGCGGGTTACATAATGATTATTTTTTTGTACAATATGCATGAAACCACACGCGCCAGGTATAAAATTGCTTGTGAAAAAAAAAAAACTGAAATAATTTTTTTCTTCGGGATAAAGAAAGATTATTATAATCTTACAGCTTAGCATACTGTTGATTTTAATAAAAAAACACTTTAAAACTGTCTATGTGAAAAAAATAATAAATAGATAAAAGTAAAATTATCTGAAATTGGATTTTTTAAATTTTTTTACCGAGTCTGCATTTTCATATACTTGAAATTTTGAAATATTGTTTATCTATTGATATGAATTTTGAAAAACTATACTGATGATATTTTAAAATCAAATAACATAATTTTTGTCAAAAGACAAAAAGTGGAAAAAGTATTTCCTTATCGAAATTATTCCATTTTCAATTGTGAATGGGGTTAAAGAGCATGAAATAAGAAATCAAAGGCGGAGAATCTAAGCTGTCAACCACACTTGAATTTGCGTGCAAGGAAACATAAGCAGGGAAAGTAGGCGTGAAAACAGGTATTAGAATATAGCTAACGGACAGCATCGCTATTAATTCGTCTAGGCCAAACAGATTGATAAAATAAGGAAAATGTCTATAAAACTTTAGAGCCAAATTTTTTGAAAAAACAAAATATACTGCTCGGTAATTGAGAATCTTTACGTGGCAAAAATCTCAACTTACTTTCATCGTATTAAATTTCAAGATTTATAATACGCTTTAAGTGTAACATATTTTTCCTATTTTAAAATTAAAAAGATTAAATTAAAAAAGATTAAAGCTGTACATATGTCAAACAGAAAGGAAAGCCTCCCTCAATATTTCTCATCTTCTGTTGAGAATGTTAAAAAGTCAGTGTGGTTTCTCAAGATTAATTTATTTCCTGACTCTTTTCAAAGGACCTCCTTCGTAAATTGGCTATATGCCAATTCTGGTTTTTTCCCCTTATTAATGTTTTTTTTTTTCAACACGAAGTTAATCTATCGCACCATATCACGTAATAGTAAGTTCGTGGCATATAGCACGCCCTCTGCTTTAAAAAAATCGTCATATTCCGCAGTGGTGTAATCCTGTTATTGGTCAAAATCGTTCAGAAGGGCGTTTGAGGTTTAAGTTCCCGTCATAGCCATTATATAAAATAAAGTGATCTACCTGGATAAAGCTGATTATTCTCTCGGCAAGAAACGTCAAAAATGCCCATACAGGCATAAAAACGATTAGGATATGATAATCATTTTAAACAACCCGCTCCCTAAGAGGTGATTTACAATAAGATGGTTTAAATCTTACCTTTATTTATTTTACAGTGCCAAAATGTTTAGCGTACTTCTTCTTACTTTGGTGGCTTCGGCCTTTGCTGAGGATTATGTCCCAGCACCAGACATTCAGCTGAGAGGACCAACAGTCTCCCCAGCCGGTAAGTCTATTTCAGATTTTAAAAATTCCTTAATTTTGAGTATTTGAATGAATTAAAGAAAACTCTGCATTATTATGAGAAAAAACAAGCAAGAAATTTCCCAGCTATACAGTGACAAACGATTCAATTATATAGTGACAACAAATTCTAGGTATTTCTTGCAACGTTGATTTTTAAAGTGAAGAAGGAAAGAGCAGAAGATGAACCTTGAAGGCCAAAATAATCTAAATATCTATTCGTTTTTACTTATCATCTTATTGTGATAAAAGGTAGTAGGAGCGCGAGTGTAAGTTTGCGCAAAATTTTGGACGGTGGGAATCTAATTGACAAAAATAAACCTGCACTGCCATTAGCTACACACAGTTGTTACGAAGCCGTTAACATCAACACTAAATTGTGTTGCGCGTGAGTGAAGTGATTTGCCATGAGAGCCAGTCACATGTCATCCCCAGTTTCCGCTATCAGATGTTGTAAACATCAACAACCATGCGTAGTCGCTGTAAAAGTGGTTTGGTAAAATGATATTAATTCTGTTAGTCTTGAGGGGTAAAACGACTTAAGTAAAGCACGCTTTTTTGATAGCATTACTCAAAACGGAACCCAAGATATGTTTTGGGCACAACCAGTTTGATTACTGGGCGAACGAGGTGTAAGCGCTTAACTGTCTAAATAACCCGTTAAGTGCCAAAATTAGCATGATGAATTGTAACACGCAAACTAAAAAATAGATAAATGTGCTTTTAGAACAGACTTTCTTTGTCAGAGGAAAAATATACACCTCCCCTTTGACATGAAACTCTGGAACCTATTCGGACCAGCCATAATGGACTTCAATTATAGAACTGTATCCAAGCATAACTTTCACTCTACCCTATATTTATTGTGTAGAATTCTGCAGAAGATGCATCGAGGAGAGAAACGGCGTCGGCTACTACGAGGATCCATACGACTGCGGAAGCTACCTGCAGTGCGATATTGATGATGATGGCACCGTGTTCGCCCACAAGAAGCCTTGTGCAGAGGGTACCCTCTTCGACCGCAATGTCGTCACCTGTGTCCCATGTGAGGTTGCTACCTGCGACGGCAGCAAGGCTCCAAGCCCACAATGCCCACCAAGAAGTAGGTCTTTAACACACTTTTATAGTTTTTTTACATTCAAAGTTTGCCTTGAAGACTAAATTTTGGAAAGACTCATGTGAAAAAAGACGCTTAAAAGGGATGAAAATGTATAACTTACGATATTTAAATGATTACATTATTAACTCTCCTTTCCAGCTCCACCACCAACCACCACCATGGGATACACCACCCTTCCACAATTCGACGGCAAATGCGATGGGCCAGACGGCTGGACTTACCTCGCTGTGTGGGGTGATGCCCATGTCTTCTACAGACAGCAGACCCTTGGTGATGACACCAGAATCGAGCGTGTGAGCTGCGGACCATGGGAGTTCAGCGTCTCCACATGCATGTGCGTTGTCCCAGGTATGTAGCATACTCGAAATAACAATTCAGTCCTATTGTCTTTTCTGATGCAACACAGACACAAAATGTTACGCGGCACAGTATTTCAAGTTACACACTTTTCGAATGTTTTTATAGATATTTAATTGCGTTAAAATGGCATTTTATGTTTCCAGATCTCCAGGCCATCGGTCTCTGGCCATTCGATGAGAACACCGACACCATCGTCGACAACTTCTGGACAGATTGTACCGGTGTTGAGATTTCCTCTGGCAAGGTCGGCGGATCTGCCCACTTCAACGGCTCTGTCCACTGCGAGGTTCCACGTTTCAACAACTACCCATGGGGCTCCGCCCTCACCATCTCTTTCTGGTACGATACTCACGGTGGCGAGAGACGCCAGGGTCTCCTCGGCAATGGCAACTGCCAGATTGAGCCAACCATCACCTTCTGGTCCGAGTACTCCAAGCTTGGTGGCCGCATCCTTGTCGACAACAACGGAACCCTCGAGACCGTTAACATTGACGGATACGTAAATATCTTTATGCATTTGTATCTTTATGTATTAAGACCTGAACGATTTTATAGTGCTGAATTTGACAATAAACAGTTCGCTCAATGGTGCAGTCTGAGCCTCTTAGTTATACGGAACTCCACTTACGATATTTTGTATCTATTTTCTCAGGGTGCTGCTGGCTGGAACCACGTTGCTTTGACTTACGATGGTCTCAGACTTAAATTGTACGTCAATGGTGCCGCCGTCATGGACAGTATTGCCGTTGGCAGCATCCCAGCCACCCTTGCTCCATTGTACATGGGCAGAGACCTCAACTGCGAGTACACCGATGGCTTCAGCAACACCGGTCTCGTCGGATTCATCGATGAGGTAATTATGGAAGGTTTATGCAGCAAATAAAAAACAATGCGCATATTGATCATTTTATAATTTAGTAATCGAATAGTTAAAGAGAAAAATTCTACATGGCTTTGACTATGCCCTCTTTAATATCTGTAGATTACTCTTATATAAGGTGACACTTATACTGTCCGTGCCGTGAATCTATTTACAATCTGTACCTATTCTTAATTTCTTTCTTTCTTTGCCACTCTAGGTTCAGATCTACGACTGGGCTCTCAGTGACGCCATGATTGCCAGACTTAACGCTGGTGAGAGAAACCTCAAGATGGCCAGAGTTGACTAGATATTTCATTTACCAACAAACACTAACTTATCAAGTCTATAATATCATCTTTTGTGACTCAGATGGATTGGAAGTGACTGCGTGAAATGGACTTGAGACTGACCCACTCGCATCGGGCTTCCCGAAGTGCGGTTTTAAAAAGAAATCCCAGTTCTGGAATCACAATGCGGCTGATTTATAAATCATCAACTTGCTTGGGGGTTTATTACTAGTATTAAAAATAGAAATAAAACTATTTGTTGAATCGTAGAACCTTTGAGTGTAGTTTAGTTTTTAGTTAAAATATTACTCCACATAGCGTAGTGTTCCACTGGATACAATTGAAGCAAACGGTTCGTCATCTCAGATTTCTGTACATAGCTGGTCGCCTGGTCGTACGCCATACCGTTATGAATATTTTGTGCTTCATCCAACCACACCGCATGAAGTCAGGGGTGTTAACAGCTTTATATTACCAAATTTTCATTTGAATAAACAGCTTTTGCTTCATAGGCAATTCAAATTTTGTTCCCATTTTAACTTATCATTATAATGATCATTTATCATCAGATTCAATAAACCATTTAACTTTTGCACCTGTGATATAGCTGTTTCTAACTTATTCAGTGCACCGTTCAGGTGTCCTTTCATAATCTGATCATTTCGCTATTACATAAGGATATACAACTTGCACAAATCAGTGCCAGGCATTTCTACAAAACTCAAGAGAGTAGCTTAATACATACGGTATTTACAAATAGAGCCATGCTTTGTTACAATGGTGCTTGATGTAATATTCGGAAAAATATTTGGCGACGGACTCTTTATAATAATGCTTGTACCACGGCTCAATGTAAGAATTAACTAGCTTTGGTTTCAAAATAAATTGACCCTGTTTTCGGGACGGTCCCGTAAATACATAAATCCATTGTTAATTTGAATTTTCTAGGGTAAGGGGTAGAACTCTTTCTAAAATGATTGCTGGGTTTATCATTAAAGTGATATTATAATGTAATAGCAGTATATATGTATTATCAAAATTTATCTATTCCCTTTTGAATAAGCACAAAATCTGTTTTATTCAAAGTGTGCTGAAAGCTACGGTACGCTCCCCCCCCCTACACCCCTCTCTCTCTCTCTCTCTCTCTCTCTCTCTCTCTCTCTCTCTCTCTCTCTTTTCTCTGGCAACTCGTTAGTTTTTTCAGCATCGCGTTCAACATCACCCTTACTCGAAACTTTTTTTTTAATTTGTAAGTTCTTCATTTGGATTCACATCGATATCAAAACGTGTCTTCTGGCTACAAAAAATAGATACTGTAGATTTCTCAAAGCATGCAAATGACCATTTAACGGACCAGCGTGTAAATCTTGTGGCGGGTAACGTCTGAATTTGTCTTCAGTTCGTGCAGTCGGTTAACAAACAAAATATCAGTTCAAAAACAAAATAAGAAAGCCCCCTTTGTTTTTTTTTCAAGTATGACATTTTTGTCGTTAGAAGAGACAACCACTCCGTGATGTCACTTGATGGTTACAGGTACAATTTAAAGGGGGCTTTTAATGCTCTATGGACAGACAATAACAATATCAATTTGAAGTTTAAAGACAAAGCCTCTATGTTTGGCGAAGGACATCCCTCCCAAATGAAAAACTTGACAGAATGACAGTGCCCTGGTACCGTTTTTATTGACGAACGACACGTATTGTTCCTTGTCCGACAATGGTTCTATTCTTGTAAGATTAACTCATGAGGGGTAAGGGAACTATTCATCAAATACCTTGAAATATACCGACGCAGATTATAGGAAATGAATTTACTTCTTCCTTAATAAATATCCGGTATTTATATCAAAATGTGCTTAATATGATAATCTGATGAGGTAATATGTCTACAAATGTTAATTTTAAATCCTTAGTATATTAAGTATTTGTCACGATTCTGTGATGACTAAATGTCACCGCAGATATGTGCAGCATTTCAATTACCAAAACAAATTTTTTTTTTTCAAAAACGATCCTTTTACATCAAATGTGACTACAAGAAGAAATAGACTGTGCCTCAGCTGGTAAACTGATGAAAACATAAAATTGCATTACATAAAATAACAAATAACGTAAACTTTTGGAGGGGTTGCAGATGGGATAGAAAAGCTTCAGTCTTTAGCGGGTGTATGGCATATATGTACAAGCATCGTCCCCCAGTGGTAAAGGTATAATCTGACAAAAAGTACGAGTCCCAGTTCCAGCCGCTGCAAAGTTATATTGAGCACACTACATGTATGTCAGAGACTTTTTTGCTTTGGGCGCTCTGTGAATTTGAAAATTAGGATTAAACTTCGAACATAACCTAGAGATCGATAAGATGCACAATCTGACAAAAACATTTTTGGGGGTGGGGGGGGGGGGGCTACATGTACATGTACCAGTACGTCAAGTCGTTGCATACATGTACATGTAGTTATGCTGAACACAACTTGTTATTTGGAAGCATTTCGAACGAAAGGATAAACCCAAAAACTTCCATCGAAGGCATAGCAATATATTGACAAGGATAATTGTACACTTCTTACAACACTAAAGGTGTACATGAGATGCTTCAAGTCCTGAGTGGCACTTGAAACAATCGCCCTTAGTTAATTAAACTTACATATTAAAGATTCTGAATTTGCTTTAACTTGCTATTTCAGCAACGCTAGTCTTTGTTTATATACTTGATAAGTATCACTAATATGTTAAAACCATTCCGACTTTTTGCCAAGGCACATTTTATTCACACACTCTAAGATTAGTTCTGTTTTGCTTACTATACATGTGCGAGCATCTGTAATTGACATGCCAGTCCTTTCATTCTTATAAGAACTCGTGGAATGGTCTAACCGGCGATCTATATACCATTAAGCGCTGTGTTATACCCCGCTCCATATCACCGCCACTTCTTCCAGTTTGATCGCGATAAGGGCAATTTGAGAAAATGGTGGCTGAGGTTTCCACTCTGGCCCGGGCAAGAGCCGTCTTAGTGATTTAGGTGCAAAGCATCACCATATACGCTAGTAAATTTTCTTGTGGATGTCCTACCTAAGACCACTTTAAGTAGCCTTAATGGAATTCACATGACATCTCAGGACAAACAATGAGAAAATAAGTGCGCCACTTTAAGAATAACATCGATTTATTTGCATTGATTACAGAATACCATATTTATTTAGTTATGAACTCGACCATTTGCGCAAAATAACCTTAGAAAAAATTTAATTTAAAAAAAGTTAAGTTCCAAAGTACGGTTCAATGACCGCTTCCATATTATGGTTAATCACCGGTCACTTAGATATTTTATTCCTATGCTAAAGTTGCTATATGCTCGAAGAACACTAGGCACGACATGATGTAACAGAAATAGATTAGTCATTTTATTATGTGATCAACATGTTAGACTCGAATTCACTGTCGTACGGCAGCATTCAAGAAAACTATTGCTAAAATGAGGCAAAGTATCTTCGACATCATTATCTTCTGATGATAATAATAATAATAATAATAATAAAATTAGCCAGGTATCCTAATAGGGTTGTTCTCTTTCCTGCTTAATATTGTGCACTTTGCCAGCAGTGGTGATACTGGGTGTTTCGTGTCTTCTCTGACGCACTCATCACAGCATTCAGTCTAACGTAGCCGCGTACCAAACAATACTACCTACATTAAAACAGTTATTTTTTTCTCTCTTTTTTCATTTTAAAATTTAAATGCATACTTTCGTATCACCTCTGTAAATTATATTAGAGTATTTGAAGGTTCTTTAAAGACTTGCTAGGAAGCCGAGCTCCCAAGCCAGAAATACGTTGAGTACATTGATAATTCTTGCAATTTGTCTACACACTTAAAATGATATATGCATGAAGTAAGTACTGCCTTGGGTTTTTTCGTCCCAAGATTGCCCTTAAAATATAGCACAGGTGCTTGATTTTAGTGTGCATCAAAAGACTTTCCAATGTTATGTGAATAGCTTTAGGCAGGACACAAATAAAATAAAATAAAATAAAATAAAATAAAATAAAATAAAGAAATAAAATAAATGAATAAATAAATAAATAATAAAATAATCATAAATGAAAATGTCGCGTTTGACGAATTGTGAAGAAACCAGGTAATCAACTGAAAAATAATTAAAAAACTATAGGCTTTTCATTTTAAGCACGTTACTTACATGTACATGGGCTTAAACTTACAGTGTATTAAGCTATCAGTACTGCTTTAACTTATGTTATAATGTTTAATCTTCGCATTTACTTCAAAAATATATATGTTATATTATGTTTTAAGCGTCTGTCTTCTTTTAATAGGCTATTTTAGGTTATTATACGGTCGTTGAACTGATAGGTTTTGGGATTGGGTCATATGTGTACAGGAGCAGAATGGCCAAGTATGGTGCTAGTAACTGCCTTGTATTATCAAGTAAAAGGCCGCATATTTTAAGTTTTTGCAGCCACTGACAAACGTTATTCTAATCACAAACAAAAGATAGTACGGAGTTGAGCAGTCTGCTAAACATTTGAGATGCACACTTGTTCACTAGGTGAGACATATGAAGCCGCGACATGACTCAACAGCCATTAGAGATCGCCGAGATGTCGAGACTCGTTGAACTTCACATACTAGTTAATACCACGAGGGCATATACCGGGCCACCCTTTGGTTTTATTACGCAATGAAAATCCTTTACCAGTGTAAGTTTTGCGCAACGTGGGTTTACTGCCATCTTGATCGATGGTTTTCACTGCACTAGTGTTAAAATTTAATTTTCACTACTTGTGTTTTGAGAAATTCTCAACATAATTCATATACAAAGCTGATGTACCTCTTCCGATATTTTACAAGTTGATATTTTATCATACCTACTATATATTGTTTACAACTTCAAATGGTACTTCACCCTGCGCACGTTCAAGTTTTGGTCGCATACTTCATGTAAGAACAATCCAAAGGCGTTGAGAGAAGGCACGATATACCGGTACGAGAAGGTGGCAAAGTGCAACAAGCTATCGAATACTTCGTGTGAAAACCAGGAGAAAAAGAAACAAGATTCTCTTACAAGTACATCTTTGTTTGATGTATCTGGACAATTTCTTGATCAGATTATTCCAAAATAACAAAGAACCAGTAAATATAAATTCCATTTATTAGACAGGTTTACAAAAAGAAAACTACAAAGATATGAATGAGATAAGATATTCCATTCAATCCATATTTTTCTGCCAGTTCCTTTACTGGATGAATACAGTGCAGCGATAATATGCTCCTAAAAGTATCATATAAGAAATATCAGAACAAACTGTTCACCCCAAAACAGAAATTGCTGGGACCTTATAATGCCAGAATGCTGACAAGGGCTTAAATAAACAGTCCCATATATGAATCATATATGTTAGAAACTAAACACTTTCCAAAATATCATATGTACACGCCTTATAAATATAAACTTAACATTTAAACTTCTCCAGGAAAACTCTTTAAAACATTAGAATTGCTCCACGTTCCATCAATTGAAAAAAATGACACCGTAAATATACTTTTGAGGTCTTACTGTGGCGACATACGGACGGAACAAAATCACTTACATGTATATTAATATACCTCGCTGATGGATTTGCAAAAGCAATGATAAATTATGTCGTCACTTTTGGTTATAATCTTTCAACCTTTTCTAAACCCGTCACAGTAGAAAGAAAATCATGATCGGTAAATACGTCTGACAGACTGAACAAGCACACAAATTCACTATAAAAAACTTGCTCACGTAAAAGAACACTATATCACTATGAAGATCAGAACTACCGTCTGTACGTAGCGTCCGCCCATTATCCACTTACCTAGGGCCCGTTTCATACCATAGTCTTGGGTTAAGCTTATGCTATTAAAATGAGACAGCCGACTAAAATACGCAAAATGGATTTTGCGGTATTGGTCTAAGAGCGATTAAGGATGACTGACCTACAATAAAAGTATTTAACATACCTAAAGCATAAAGTCACCGCTGAGGGCACACATTTTAGTCAAGACAATCACAATTTGCAGGGGGTGGGGGTGGGTTACTCGAAATATTAAAAAAAATCGAAGTTACCGGAATTTCAGATCCTTTGTGAAACGCAACAGTACGCTAAGTTTTACATGAGATTTTTGCCCAAAAAGTGACTTAAACTATCTGGAATGATGCACTCTTACAAAGTTAAAGCTGATATACACAACAGCGACAAAACCACTTAGTCTATTCAATGGAAAAACCAGTTGTGAATTTATACATGTACATCTATCACAATCCCACGTTGAACTAAATGATTATGCCTGCTTAAACATCACTATGTCGTTGCTGTCATAGCCAGTAGTGACAAAGGAAATGCCGTCGTCGTTATTAAAACATCCCCCAACCAGCTGTAGGTCCGTCACTGCTTCTCCGAACACAAAGGTTATCTGAAAGATAAGAATAAATTTTTGTAAACTACCTTTTTTTGAAAATCAAGGTTCGGAGAGGTGGAACCGTCTCCCAAATGCATACCACCATCCGGTTAGAGACTTCAAATTAGGCAATAATTCACTTTTTCAATTTTTTTGTTTTGTTTTGTGAATTTATATGCATGTATAAATCAGATGACCTGGAGAAAAATCTAAATATAAACTAGAGGATCAGAAAGGCGATACCGCCTCAGAATATTGTACCACCAGCTGGGGTAAGCGCGATCGTATAGACCCCCCCACACACAAAAAAGGGACACCACCACCAGTCTTGTGCTTGACAAGCTGTAAAAAATGCAATCAACAAGAATTCTCAAAATATGCAAAAAAAATATATAACTAAAAATGGTACAATCAAAGTTCAGTTCATAGTAAGGTAGGTCAAAGGTCAATTTCAAGGTCACAGTAAATTTCCAGTGTATGATTTCCTATTCAAGTTCAATAGCAACTATGGACCTATCTCTGCCAGTTTTTGGAGATAAAAGGGAACCAAAATTTGTAAACTTCAATTCATGATGAAAAGTAGGCCAAAGGTCAATTTCAAGGTCACACTTAAATTGCCTCTAATGACCTATATTCAAGTTCAATAGTTACTATAGGCGTATTTTTGCCAGTTTTGGAGATAAAAGGGAACCAAAATTTGCAATGTTAAGTTCATGGTAAAAAGTAGGTCAAAGGTCAATTTCAAGGTCACATTTAGATTGCCAGTATATGACTTCCTATTCAAGTTCAATATTAACTATGGACCTATCTCTGCCAGTTTTGGAGATAAAAGGGAACCAAAATTGGCAAAGTTCAATTCATGATGAAAAGTAGGTCAAAGGTCAATTTCAAGGTCATATTTAGATTGCCAGTATATGACTTCCTATTCAAGTTCAATAGTAACCATAGACCTATCTCTGCCAGTTTTGGAGATAAAAGGGAACAAAATTTGCAAAGTTCAGTTCATGGTTAAAAGTAAGTCAAAGGTCAATTTTAAGGTCACAGTAAATTGCCTAATATGACTTTCTATTCAAATTCAATAGTAACTATGGGCGTATCTCTGCCAGTTTTGAAAATAAAAGCATTAAAAAGTTGCATAGTTCAGTTTATGGTGTAAAGTAGGTCAAAGGTCAATTTCAAGGTCACATTTATATTGCCAGTATATGACTTCCTATTCAAGTTCAATAGTAACCATAGACCTATCTCTGCCAGTTTTGGAGATAAAAGGGAACAAAATTTGCAAAGTTCAGTTCATGGTTAAAAGTAGGTCAAAGGTCAATTTTAAGGTCACGGTAAATTGCCTCATATGACTTTCTATTCAAATTCAATAGTAACTATGGGCGTATCTCTGCCAGTTTTGAAAATAAAAGAATTAAAAAGTTGCATAGTTCAGTTTATGGTGTAAAGTAGGTCAAAGGTCAATTTCAAGGTCACATTTATATTGCCAGTATATGACTTCCTATTCAAGTTCTATAGTAACTATGGACCTATCTCTGCTAGTTTTGGAGATAAAAGGGAACAAAATTTGCAAAGTTCAGTTCATGGTTAAAAGTAGGTCAAAGGTCAATTTTAAGGTCACAGTAAATTGCCTCGTATGACTTTCTATTCAAATTCAATAGTAACTATGGGCCTATCTCCTCCAGTTTTGAAAATAAAAGCATTAAAAAGTTGCAAAGTTCAGTTTATGGTGTAAAGTAGGTCAAAGGTCAATTTCAAGGTCACATTTAGATTGCCAGTATATGATTTCCTATTCAAGTTCAATAGCAACTATGGACCTATCTCTGCCAGTTTTGGAGATAAAAGGGAACCAAAATTTGTAAACTTCAATTCATGATGAAAAGTAGGTCAAAGGTCAATTTCAAGGTCACACTTAGATTGCTTCTAATGACCTATATTCAAGTTCAATAGTTACTATGGGCGTATTTTGCCAGTTTTGGAGATAAAAGGGAACCAATAGTTGCAATGTTAAGTTCATGGTAAAAAGTAGGTCAAAGGTCAATTTTAAGGTCACATTTAGATTGCCAGTATATGATTTCCTATTCAACTTCAATAGTAACTATGGACCTATCTCTGCCAGTTTTGGAGATATAAGGGACTAAATGTTATAATTTTGGAGTTACAATAATGTGCCATAAATTTCGTACAGAAAAAATTAATTAAAATAAAGAAAAGGTCATTTTGGTCAAAATTCTTGAAATGGGAGGTGCTCTGAAGTTCCAGATGTTCAAATTTGCTGAAATAATGTCATTTTTGACCACAAGTTGTCTGCCTCGCCAAGCCTTATGTTTTATTTTTCCGGAGTTCAAAATTTATTATCCATTACTGTACTGCACATTTTGCTTTCACCACCAATATGTACTTTTTGATACAGCATAACTCGAAAACCATATGGAATACGAAAAAACCGAGACCACCCACAGTGTTGGGCTTTACATGCTCTACAAAATGCAAAAAAGAATAGGTCTCTAGCATTAACCGTTCCCGAATTAGAGACAGTTTTCAGTTTCGGTATCTTATGGCCGCTTCTCCCATGAAAATGCACTGATTGACCCCAAATTCACGGAGATGAAAGATGACCTGAAGGGTAACACTTTCCAATAATATTATTGGTTAAGTCTGTGTGGTGTCTGAATAACAGGGCAAATAATTTTTTTTTCGTAAAAAAAATCGTTTTTTTGGAAATTTTGGCCCGTTTGGTCTTGAAATAAAGGTCAAAGGTCAAATCCAAGGGCATATTGAAATCTACACATATAACTTTTGGAAACCCGTCTGTAGAAATTTTTCCCATAATTCCTTCCGTAGGGTAGATAATTAGCATTTAATTTTGCCATTTTTAGACAAGGGTGCATTGCAATGAGTGCCACACCTAGACCCCAATACCGACAAAGCCCAAATTTTACATGGAACGAGTTGAGATTATAGGTGACCTAAATCCAAGAGATGGGTACGCAGGTCCTTGTAGTGTAGGAGGAGAAGCGGTAACGATGACATGGCGGCGGAGCCGGCGGAGCCAGCAGAGTTGGCGGAACGAACCGGACGGGACTAAAACCATGTGTACCGCCAGCGCTAACGCTGGTGGTACAATGACTATTGATTAAGCATTAACTTATTATCAAACATAAAAGAACAACTGTCTGGTGAACATGAAGTGTAACTCACCATTACAGCATGAATACAAAAAAGTTGTTCTTTGTGAAAAGTAAAGATAACAAGCAGAAGAAACTAATAATAAACTGAGGAGTAAACCAATCTGCCACCGACAGGCCTGGTTCACTCTCACCAAAGAAGACAGGACAAAGCTTTGCTGCTGTCACCCCCCCCCCCCCCCCCAACCCATGCAGTGGCTGTGGTAAAAAAAATCTTTTGGTTTGGGCACAGAAGAGCTTCCACCTGCTTCTATGCAATACAGCAGTTATCACGGAAGGCTAGCTAAGGGACATCACAGATTACAACACCTCTTTGCTGCTGACATAATGACGAAATGTACACTATGATCAAAATAACTATGGCACAATTCTGATTTTTTTTTGTAGCTGAAGATGAAAATTATTTTTGAGAACTGAAATTGTTTCTCTGTGGCCAGGCAGGGTTATTACTACCTCATGGTTGTTTATTACAATACAGTATTTACCTCTGGTGAATTTCCTTCCTTTAGTTGCCATATTCTTATAAATGAATCTTCACTGACTGATAATAACTGAAAAATAGAAACAAAACCCTAACAATCCATCTACATGAAATACACATATTTTAATCAGCTGGCTGACAGTTCAATGCTAGTGATTTTCTAAAAATTCTTCTAAGAGCCTAGCTGCTGTTGCATTAAAAACACAAAACTTGAAACGGATAAATATAAAATATCAACTGCATATTGCTTTTTCTAGCAGAATATTTTTTTTTTTACAAAAAAGTGAGAAACCCTAGAAAACAACATTATATATATGTGTGTATGGGAGGAGGGGTTTAAAGAAAGACAAGATGCTGCAAATACTTATTTTTTGCAAAACTGTTAATTCAATGAGATACACTTCATTTTCAGTCCTTATGAATCAGCTAAAAACCTCAAATATTAAGCATTTAATGAGTAAGGAATAGTAATTTATCTTTTTAATATGTCAATATTATATTATATTTTATATATAAGTTCAAAGTCTGGCTTCATTACAGATAATAGTGAGACCAAGCACTGTCACCTGAGAGATGCTTTTGAAAGCTTATAACCTCAAAAATATAATTTATTACTAATGTTTGACAATCAAGGGAATTTAAATAATTTTCTATGTCTGTAAACATACATCTTACTTACATTACTTACTGTGTCTCTTAAAATGTTTAACAAATTCCTCAATCTTTTTTTATCATTCTGATACATATTATATTATATATTGTAACGCGAGGGGTCGGGCCCGAGCGACCGCGACACCCATGCGCGGCGTGGGAACTTGGATGTTTCTTAGGGAAAGTATATCCCTGTCCTTCAGAAATAAAGAGGCAGATTTATGTTTTAATAAATTTTATTAAACGGATAAATCGACCATAAAATTCTCAAGTCAGTGGTGACTATCACATGACTTATTGTCATAAATGTCTATAAAATTGAGAAGTTGGCGTTGCGCGTAGTGTGAGATGACATCTGAGATGGAGTCGACCTCGTTGACGGCACTGCGTTGGATGGCATCGTTAATGGAATCGGGTAGCGTGCGATGACATCAGGCATCTCTAGTGGTAACCATGCGTAGGTCGGCCTCGTTGACGGTTCGTGTTAGATGACATCGTTGATGGAATTGGGTAGCGTGCGATGACATCAGGCATCTCTAGTGGTAACCATGCGTAGGACGGCCTCGTTGACGGTTTGCGTTAGATGACATCGTTGATGGAATTGGGAAGCGTGCGATGACATCAGGCATCTCTAGTGGTAACCATGCGTAGGACGGCCTCGTTGACGGCACTGCGTAGATGGCATCGTTGATGGAATTGGGTAGCGTGCGACGACATCTGGCATCTCTAGTGGTAACTACGCGAAGGACGACCTCGTTGGTGGTTCGCGTTAGATGGCACCGTTGATGGAATTGGGAAGCGTGCGACGACATCTGGTATCTCTGGTGGTAACTACGCGAAGGACGGCCTTGTTGACGGCACCGCGTTGGATGGCATCGTTGATGGACGTCGTTGACCCTCACTTTGTTTCTTCTTGGTATCAGCTGGCTGAATAAGGTATCTGGTGTTCCCAATGGGATAACTAAGGAAACTAAAATAAAAAAAACTACCCCCAAGTCTCATGGAGGATTTCACCGCACACTTGGACTGGAACATCATCAACAGCACCAAGTTGACGTCTGCGCCGATGGCGCCCCGGACCCGTACGGCCTTTCACCCGAGGATGAGATGTGCACTTCTCTTCGCCATCAAAACCAGCAGCAACCTTGGCCAGGAACCTGTCAACTGCACCCCAAGGTCTTGGCCAGGAACTTGTCAACTGCAGCCAAGGGACCAATTCCTACATGCTGGAACCCCTCCTCACCAGGAAAAACACCTCCATATTCAGTCAGCCAACTGTCCACTTAAAAACTTAATAATTGCTAGGAGCACTTATATTAAAGAGAGGGTGCTGCCCTCTAAAAAACTCACTGATCTAACTTTGTAAAACCATAGCTAAATAAGCTTGCCAATCACCTTATTTGTTAAAAGCATAAACCACTTGACTTAGGTAACTTAACGAATTCTCTGACCTTAGCACTTTATTAAAGAGAGGGTGCCACTCTCTGAAAAGCTCACAAATCTAACCTTGTATGACCATAGTTACATAAGCTTGCCAGTCGCCTTACTTGATAAAGGCATAAACTTGGCGGTATAAGTCCACCCTTCTAATTAGGTAACTTAATGAATTCTCTGACCTTAGCACTTTATTAAAGAGAGGGTGCCACTCTCTGAAAAGCTCACAAATCTAACTTTGTATGACCATAGTTAAATAAGCTTGCCAGTCGCCTTACTTGTTTAAAACTCAGAAACTAGTGGTAATTAATCTAACGAGCACATGCCGGTAAATTTTAAATGACCCAAACATTAAAGATAATCGGTTTCCATATAGTAATAACCCCGTAAGGTAACTCGAGATAACTTATAGAGATAACCCCTTAAGATAACTTAAGATAACCTACAGAGATAACCTAAGATAAGCTTTGATCTCATAGAGATAACCCATTAAGATAACCTGAGATAACCTATAGAGATAACCTGAGATAACCTTTGATCTTATAGAGATAACCCATGAAGATAACCTGGGATAACCTTTGATCTTATAGAGATAACCCATTAAGATAACTTAGAATAACCTATAGAGATAACCTAAGATAACATGTTCTCTTATAGAGATAACCTGTTAAGATAACTTAAGATAACCTATAGAGATAACCTAAGATACCGTGTTCTCTTATAGAGATAACCCATTAAGATAACTTAAGATAACCTGTAGAGATAACCTAAGATAACATGTTCTCTTATAGAGATAACCTGTTAAGATAACTTAAGATAACCTATAGAGATAACCTGAGATAACCTTTGATCTTATGGAGATAACCCATTAAGATAACCTAAGATAACCTATAGAGATAACCTTAGATAACATGTTCTCTTATAGAGATAACCTGTTAAGATAACTTAAGATAACCTATAGAGATAACCTAAGATACCGTGTTCTCTTATAGAGATAACCCATTAAGATAACTTAAGATAACCTGTAGAGATAACCTAAGATAACCTTTGATCCCATAGAGATGACCCCTTAAGATAACCTGGGATAACCTATAGAGATAACCTAAGATAGCATGTTCTCTTATAGAGATAACCTGTTAAGATAACTTAAGATAACCTATAGAGATAACCTAAGATAACATGTTCTCTTATAGAGATAACCTGTTAAGATAACTTAAGATAACCTATAGAGATAACCTAAGATAACATGTTCTCTTATAGAGATAGCCTGTTAAGATAACTTAAGATAACCTATAGAGATAACCTGAGATAACCTTTGATCTCCTAGAGATAACTACAGTAACATAGACGAACAGGTAAAAGAGAAAAAAAAAATTAACTGAACATCACTTAATTACTTGCACAGGGAGTGCAAAACAACAGAAGCGGGTAATTAGTGGTGAAAAACGGTTAATAGTAAAAAAAGGGAGGTCATGGGGAAGCTACGCGAAATATCTAAACAGAGAACGTAACTTCGATCTAGCAACTACTACAAGTTGAACTTACTAAAATTAGATAAAGTTTCATTAAATTCAGTTCCAAACTACATAGAAAATGGCTAATGACAGGCGGGTTACCCCCGCGGGGGCACCCTCTAAATAAAATCTAACTCACTGGTACTAAAGGCTGTTGATTCTAATTCTGTCGAAAGGGGAGTCAGCTTTTCGAAGAACCCACGCTTTGGCTCTGCAGCCCTATTTATAGACTCCGTTACGTCATGCTCGCGCTGCGGTCAAAGGTCGAAGGTCGCGACCTAACAGCATGGCCGCTCTGCATGGAAGTGTCACTAACTTGTGTATTGTAGATTTAGCGCCGTATTTCCATTATTTGGGATTTAAATGAAGAATTAACCTATGGGTTTAGTTGGATAAACTCCAGGACATATGTCTCTAAGGAAAAACGAAGTCTTAGGTATGATTTAATGTAAAGTTATTGAAGAAAAGTAGATTCCGGTCATAGCAGACGATCGTGCAGCACATGTTTACATTGTTTCTAATGATTTAAAATAGCAGATTCGTGGCTCCTGTGACCCCCTTTGTTACACTGCCCCCACCCTTTTAAAATTGATTCTCCTGAATCAAGAACAAGTACTGTAGGTAGATAAACACTATTTTAATAAAGTGAAAACTATATAACAGATGGCCATGAGTACATTTTAAGTTATTGAATATTGTCCGCAAGAGTACTGTCCCTGTATAGTCTGTGAGAAGAGATTCATTTTTAGTCTAAAAAAAAAATGATTGCACTTTGTCTAAAAAAAAATGATTTTAATAGTAATAATAATTCATAACCATCATCTTAGATAAGCATTGCAGTCAACAAAAGAAATTTCTAACGATCATTCATCTTCCATCTGGATAAATTGTTTCCTTTTCAGTGAACCTTGTCACCCTGCCATACAGGGGGGCAATGCTTGTTTTTGACTGATCTACACGTGCAGCAGGTGACTTCCTGGCAGGCATTGGTGTACTCTCACCATCCTCCACGTCCACGTCCTCGTCCGATGACCAACCTCCTGTTGGGGGCTCTGGCGTCATGTTCAGCCTGATACCCTTCCCACCTGTTGTCGGGCGTGGAGCTTTCCTTGGGGGCTCTTCTACTGGTGTTTCCTCAAGGAGGGAGGCTTCCTCCTCCCTCCCCACCATTACCTGCACTGGCTGGTGATGGGCCTGTTGGTGTTTCATCAATTCGCTTTCTTTGGTGTAAGACCTGTCGCAATTCTTCTCCATGCATTTATACGTTTCGTGCATGGCCGCTTCATGCCTCCTGCGGTTCGATCTTGAGGAAAAATGTACACTGCAGTACTTGCATTTCTGACCTGGCATCACTAAAATAAAGGTGGATTTATTATTCATTTCATTTTATGCGTTCATAAGATTTTTTTTTTTTTTTCGTGACCTTCAGCACAGATAAGGGGGTAGGTTATTCAGTGATTAGTAAAAAAAAAAAAAAAAAAAAAAAAAAAAAAAAATTCTGCCAAATTCCTTAATAAATTTGATTAAAATTAAGTGGATGCGGAAACTCTCACTCCTCCCCTTTCAGTGGCCTGGCTGCCTGACCTTTGGACAGCTAGCCTCGCCCTCCACTCTCAGGGGAGCTGAGAGCTTTGAGCAACTTGAGCCAGCCGAGACAGAGTGCCACCGTCTGGGAAGGAATAGGGAGATCCATACATCACACCTGTAATCTTCTACTATTTGCTTGTTAGGAAGGCGACGATAAGGTTGTCGGATCGGAGCGGCATTCCCTGTGTCTATACTGTGTTTAACTACGTCGGTTCTTCCTAAGTCCATGTCCCCTTCTGCGAAGATGTCTTGGAATTCAGTCAGTAGCTGCTTTACGTCTTCTTTTTCTGCTTCACTTAAATGCTTACAACTTCTACGCCAAATATCGTGCAAAAACTCTGGTAAGTCAGGCGTTGCTGGTGACTTGTTCACAGATCTGATCCACGTGCCTGTGGAACAGGGTGGCAGGGATCGTACTTCCTCCGCTTCAGTGACTGTTCCTACTGTAGTTCCTTGGTAGAGTGTTATAGGATCCGGGCCCGGATTATAAACTTTAACCGGTAATGGCTCTGTAGACAAGTCGAGGAATGCTCTGGCCACAAGCAATCCTCTACCTGCAATTTTGTCTGGTCTGGTATTTTCGATGATTCCACTCATACTTCTGCCCGGTTGGTCTGATGAGAACAGCTCACCTTCTACTACCACTTCATGTCCAGGTGGCACTTAAGTGTTATGCTTTACTTTCACAGCAGCAATAAAAGGGGTTGCTTCTTTATTCACGCAAGGGATCTTCTGACCCTCACAGGAGATCTGGAAACCATTAAAGTCAAGAACACTTCCTTTCTGTAATAAAAAGTCAATGCCTAGGATTCCATCATATGGAACTTCTGCCACTATCACCTTCTTCTGGGTTATAGTTTGGCCCACCTGTAAGTCTATCCATGCTTGACCATACACTGGCAGGGGTTTTCCATCAGCCTGGTAAACAACTTCATTTAGATTCTCCAAGGTCGGTCTTCTGTAACTCTCTATGGCTTGGTAACTTTTCAATGAGATGATGGTGTCTGTGGCTCCAGTATCAACTAGTAACGTAACAGGAACACTAAAAATTTTAGCAACAACAAACAAACCCTTATTAACATCTGAAGCCGGAATTATCCCATTATGTACATCACCATCATCTTCATTGGGGACCTTTACTGCTTTCTTGGCCTTGTCTCGGTCCACTGACGTGACCAGGTTCCGTTTCCCTGGTGTGGCTCAGTTCTGCAGTCTCTGGCGTAGTGACCTTTGTTTCCACATCGATAGCAAGTGGCTTCTTTTCTGTACCCCTGGTTAACTGTGCGTCTCTCTAGTTCAGCCTTCAGCTTCTTCACTTCCTGTTCCAACTGTTTCACTTTTTCATCTTCACAGGGTTCTGCAGACGTCACACGTACTTGTCTTCTCATATGACTTTTCTCTCCTATTCTTTCAGCCTCCAGGAAGGACTCCATTCCTGCAGCGGCTCGTATTGCGTCCTCTAGACTTCTACATTGCGCCTGGAAAATTCTGCTCCTTAGGTCCCTATCGTCCACAGCGTCTTGGAAATGGATTCGTGCCAGCCTATCTTGTGACTCTCTATTCAACTCTGGATACGCCAGGGCTGTCAATCTCTTAATGGCCTGGCCCAATTCTCTCAAGGTTTCGTTAGGCCTCCTCCTCCTATTTCTTAACTCGGCCACGTAAAGCTCTGCTCCACGTCCAGGTCCAAACCGTTGAGCTAGAAGATGAACTAACTGGCCGTATGAGACCATTCTTCCATCTTCCTGTGCGTCACTCAACGTCGCCTGAGCAGTTCCTCGTAAGCTGGCTGCTAGAAAGCTCGCTTTCTCCTCCTCATCCCTGCCATTTATTCTGGCACAGCTCTCAAAGTAACAGTAATAATCGGCCCATGGTGTATTTCCTTCATAGCGGTCAGGGACATAGCTGGGCCTTCTTCCATAGTTTAGGCCGGACCCTGCTCTCGGTAGACCCGGGAACGCTAAAAATCGCCTTATAACCTGGGGACTCTCCTCTGTCACCACTTCATCTTCAGCTATGGTGCTGGCACTGGACCCCACTGGTGCTCCTTCCCGTGGAGTGGCTTCTCTCAGGTTTAGGATTACTTCTGATTCTCTAGACTCACTCGCCATATCTGCATCCTCGCGCTTCCCATTGGTCGCCATCTTCCTCTTAAACAATGAAATATAAATGGTCATTAATTTTGCCAAAAGTTGAAATAAATCTAGCCTCAATTCTGGGGGTGATTTTCTGAAGGACTTTCCCACTATTTTTCTGAAAGACGATCCCACCGCTGCCACCATTGTAACGCGAGGGGTCGGGCCCGAGCGACCACGACACCCATGCGCGGCGTGGGAACTTGGATGTTTCTTAGGGAAAGTATATCCCTGTGCTTCAGAAATAAAGAGGCAGATTTATGTTTTAATAAATTTTATTAAACGGATAAATCGACCATAAAATTCTCAAGTCAGTGGTGACTATCACATGACTTATTGTCATAAATGTCTATAAAATTGAGAAGTTGGCGTTGCGCGTAGTGTGAGATGACATCTGAGATGGAGTCGACCTCGTTGACGGCACTGCGTTGGATGGCATCGTTAATGGAATCGGGTAGCGTGCGATGACATCAGGCATCTCTAGTGGTAACCATGCGTAGGTCGGCCTCGTTGACGGTTCGCGTTAGATGACATCGTTGATGGAATTGGGTAGCGTGCGATGACATCAGGCATCTCTAGTGGTAACCATGCGTAGGACGGCCTCGTTGACGGCACTGCGTAGATGGCATCGTTGATGGAATTGGGTAGCGTGCGACGACATCTGGCATCTCTAGTGGTAACTACGCGAAGGACGACCTCGTTGGCGGTTCGCGTTAGATGGCACCGTTGATGGAATTGGGAAGCGTGCGACGACATCTGGTATCTCTGGTGGTAACTACGCGAAGGACGGCCTCGTTGACGGCACCGCGTTGGATGGCATCGTTGATGGACGTCGTTGACCCTCACTTTGTTTCTTCTTGGTATCAGCTGGCTGAATAAGGTATCTGGTGTTCCCACTGGGATAACTAAGGAAACTAAAATAAAAAAAAACTACCCCCAAGTCTCATGGAGGATTTCACCGCGCACTTGGACTGGAACATCATCAACAGCACCAAGTTGACGTCTGCGCCGATGGCGCCCCGGACCCGTACGGCCTTTCACCCGAGGATGAGATGTGCACTTCTCTTCGCCATCAAAACCAGCAGCAACCTTGGCCAGGAACCTGTCAACTGCACCCCAAGGTCTTGGCCAGGAACTTGTCAACTGCAGCCAAGGGACCAATTCCTACATGCTGGAACCCCTCCTCACCAGGAAAAACACCTCCATATTCAGTCAGCCAACTGTCCACTTAAAAACTTAATAATTGCTAGAAGCACTTATATTAAAGAGAGGGTGCTGCCCTCTAAAAAACTCACTGATCTTACTTTGTAAAACCATAGCTAAATAAGCTTGCCAATCACCTTATTTGTTAAAAGCATAAACCACTTGACTTAGGTAACTTAACGAATTCTCTGACCTTAGCACTTTATTAAAGAGAGGGTGCCACTCTCTGAAAAGCTCACAAATCTAACCTTGTATGACCATAGTTACATAAGCTTGCCAGTCGCCTTACTTGATAAAGGCATAAACTTGGCGGTATAAGTCCACCCTTCTAATTAGGTAACTTAATGAATTCTCTGACCTTAGCACTTTATTAAAGAGAGGGTGCCACTCTCTGAAAAGCTCACAAATCTAACTTTGTATGACCATAGTTAAATAAGCTTGCCAGTCGCCTTACTTGTTTAAAACTCAGAAACTAGTGGTAATTAATCTAACGAGCACATGCCGGTAAATTTTAAATGACCCAAACATTAAAGATAATCGGTTTCCATATAGTAATAACCCCTTAAGGTAACTCGAGATAACTTGTCCTCTTACAGAGATAACCCCTTAAGATAACTTAAGATAACCTACAGAGATAACCTAAGATAAGCTTTGATCTCATAGAGATAACCCATTAAGATAACCTGAGATAACCTATAGAGATAACCTGAGATAACCTTTGATCTTATAGAGATAACCCATTAAGATAACCTAAGATAACCTATAGAGATAACCTAAGATAGCGTGTTCTCTTATAGAGATAACCTGTTAAGATAACTTAAGATAACCTGTAGAGATAACCTAAGATAACATGTTCTCTTATAGAGATAACCTGTTAAGATAACTTAAGATAACCTATAGAGATAACCTGAGATAACCTTTGATCTTATGGAAATAACCCATTAAGATAACCTAAGATAACCTATAGAGATAACCTAAGATAACATGTTCTCTTATAGAGATAACCTGTTAAGATATATTAAGATAACCTATAGAGATAACCTGAGATAACCTTTGATCTTATAGAGATAACCCATTAAGATAACCTAAGATAACCTATAGAGATAACCTTAGATAACATGTTCTCTTATAGAGATAACCTGTTAAGATAACTTAAGATAACCTATAGAGATAACCTAAGATACCGTGTTCTCTTATAGAGATAACCCATTAAGATAACTTAAGATAACCTGTAGAGATAACCTAAGATAACCTTTGATCCCATAGAGATGACCCCTTAAGATAACCTGGGATAACCTATAGAGATAACCTAAGATAACATGTTCTCTTATAGAGATAACCTGTTAAGATAACTTAAGATAACCTATAGAGATAACCTAAGATAACATGTTCTCTTATAGAGATAACCTGTTAAGATAACTTAAGATAACCTATAGAGATAACCTAAGATAACATGTTCTCTTATAGAGATAGCCTGTTAAGATAACTTAAGATAACCTATAGAGATAACCTGAGATAACCTTTGATCTCCTAGAGATAACTACAGTAACATAGACGAACAGGTAAAAGAGAAAAAAAAAATTAACTGAACATCACTTAATTACTTGCACAGGGAGTGCAAAACAACAGAAGCGGGTAATTAGTGGTGAAAAACGGTTAATAGTAAAAAAAAGGGAGGTCATGGGGAAGCTACGCGAAATATCTAAACAGAGAACATAACTTCGATCTAGCAACTACTACAAGTTGAACTTACTAAAATTAGATAAAGTTTCATTAAATTCAGTTCCAAACTACATAGAAAATGGCTAATGACAGGCGGGTTACCCCCGGGGGGGCACCCTCTAAATAAAATCTAACTCACTGGTACTAAAGGCTGTTGATTCTAATTCTGTCGAAAGGGGAGTCAGCTTTTCAAAGAACCCACGCTTTGGCTCTGCAGCCCTATTTATAGACTCCGTTACGTCATGCTCGCGCTGCGGTCAAAGGTCGAAGGTCGCGACCTAACAGCATGGCCGCTCTGCATGGAAGTGTCACTAACTTGTGTATTGTAGATTTAGCGCCGTATTTCCATTATTTGGGATTTAAATGAAGAATTAACCTATGGGTTTAGTTGGATAAACTCCAGGACATATGTCTTTAAGGAAAAACGAAGTCTTAGGTAAGATTTAATGTAAAGTTATTGAAGAAAAGTAGATTCCGGTCATAGCAGACGATCGTGCAGCACATGTTTACATTGTTTCTAATGATTTTAAATAGCAGATTCGTGGCTCCTGTGACCCCCTTTGTTACAATATATATGATATATATGTTTATTTCAGTATGAGAATAGATGGATATCTTTCCATGTTGTCAACAATACAATTTAATCAGTGATAGTAAAAAGGTGAAAAAATTGCCAGAAAACATACAAATCCCTTGAGATGGTAACCATGAATACCAAGTAAAAAAATTTATCAAATCATAATATCAAAGCTACTGAAAAACAGTACCACTGGGGAATAAGGACTCATCAATAACGATCTTCACAATTCATTAAGATAACTGTATGACATTTCTGTTAATTTTTTAAAAACTATATTGAACATCTGCATTCAGCTTTGCAAAACTTACCAGGCCTGTATTTTTGGCAACATCAATAGCATTAATCCATCGTGCATGTGCTGTCACCTCTGCATCAAGGTTCCCAGTGTGTGTATTGTACAGTCGTAGGTGACCTGAGCCATACCCTCCTACCACCAGGTTCTTCCATACAGCTAAGCTGCAGCATGGAGAGCTGAAGGGATACAGAGGCAGGTGTTACTCTCATTGGGTTATAGACATGTTAACTTTTTCATGAAAAGTTAATAGCTAAAACTCCATGTACGTTTTTTTTTAATCAGGAAAATGTAGCCATGGTGAATTACCTCAGACACTAACTGCTCAATCACTATCACTGCCATACCCATTTCAAAGAAATTTAAAATTGGTATATTTTTTCATGTGCATTTATTTGTTAACATATACAATAATACAGAGCACAATAACGAATAAGCATATATATACAAACTCACAGCATGATTGAAACTTTCATTGTAAACTGCATTGTATGTTTACGTGTGTGTGTGTGTGTGTGTGTGTGTGTGTGTGTGTGTGTGTGTGTGTGTGTGTGTGTGTGTGTGTGTGTGTGTGTGTGTGTGTGTGTGTGTGTGTGTGTGTGTGTGTGTGTGCCTGCATGCGTGCGTGCATGCGAGAGTGAGAGAGAGAGAGAAATAGAAGAGAGTGAGGGGGAGATAATTTACCCAGCTCCTGATATCTTGAGCATTTGCTGGAATGGTTCTCCTGCCTTCCACATCACAATGGCACCACTGTCATCACTACTAAAAACACGTCCATCAAGCTCACCATCAGAGGCTAGATCACATATTGCACTGGAATGACCTGAACATATCAAGGTAAGTGTTGTACACATATGGAAAGATATGTAAAATCTGCAGCATTATATTTCATACATTGGATATCTTTAATTTTGTTATAATAAGCAGACTTTTGCTCCTAATTTACTGCATTGTACTAAGAATGATGCATAATTCTCTCACACTTGTCATGTCATAACAAAGAGGTACTCTGTTTATCCCATTAAACAACTTAATACCAGGGAAAAGAAAAGAAAAATGACATTGTGGAGAATGATTTCTAAACATCAAGCAATTTAATGCAATATAACAACAAACACTAACTTGATGAATGTTTACCTTGTAAAACTTCAAGCAAACTAACATTTATTCCTTTGGGTGGAATTTCAAATACCAAAATGTCTCCCTTATGGTTTCCTGTACAATGGAAAAAATACAAGAAATATTTGAACACTCATTAAACAGAGATTGAACACTTTTAACTGTTAAAAGTAAACATCTTCATCATATATAAATTTTCTAATACAATATCATCTCCATCATGAAGAAAAAATTGAAAATGGCACCATTAACACAAACAATAAACTAGTATATTCACATTTCTCATTCAATCAAAGTAATTCTTTAAATGAAAATCTTTATTAAGGCACTACCGTACCAACACATATAGTAGCCAGATCTTCAGTTTCTGCTCCAGCTACTCCACGTACAAAACAGGCTTGCACTGGCAAACATAAAAAAAATTGATTTAATCAAATTTAACAAACATATTTAAGAAATGTTTGTACATCATATTTTCCTCTAACTCAGGAGTTAACATTTGTGCATTCATCTTTTTTTTTTTTTTTTGCAAATATGATGTCTTCATAAAATCTAACGGAAAGTGAACCAATTAAAGGCTAGGTAGAACAACTTATTCCATACTGTACAGTTTAACTACAACAGTATATGGCTGCTGATGCATCATTTTGCCTCCAGTCAATGCGAATTTCTTTCTACCCATATCAAAAAATTGAATACAATTAAAATTATATCTGCAGAATTGTCTTCCCAAACTTACAGTCCTCAGCACTGATGTCTGGTAGTGCATGCCAGTAGAGCATAGCTGATCCATCTGGCTCAAACATCTGAAATACAACAAAACATGCTATATTATGTCTTGCACAACACCAGTATATAACTTATATAGCATGAGTTTTAATTGTTCTTTAATCATAACCGTATAGTGCCAAAATGTAATGTTAATCCTGTGTGAGTTTAAGGCACCATTCAGAATGGATGATCTGAGCACTTACTGATCCACCAACTAAATATGACCAACCACAGTTCAAAAGGGATGGCGCTGATCCCTGATGGTCTCCCCGCCTCCAAGTGTGCCGTTGCTGCAGTGGCCTAGCAATTAAACCTCGAAGCAGAGATTTAATCCCTTTAAGGTCGGTGATAGGGTTAAATACGCTTAAAATCGTGTTTTTGAGTTTTTTGTGTGTTTATATTAATCAAAAAAGTATCTAACGTTGGATGTAATAATTTTTATGGATTTGCATCGCAAAATGCGTCTTTTGATGAGTTTTTCAACCGGCACGCGCCCCAGTCAGGCTGACAACTAAGCCACGCCTCTGTTACTAAGGGCCGTTGCCATGAGGGGGTCGGAGCACAGTTAATGAGTTATAAGCCGATTACGTGTGCGGTAATAGGTCATAAGTCTTACATCAGCTTAGCAGCGAAGAAGTCTAGCTAGTACACTATGGGGAAGAGAAAAGTTCGTGTTAAAAGTCCCTTTCCAGAGGAAAGAAGGAAAATTTTGGGAGTAAGGCCTATGCGTGGCGGTTGGGGAAAACCGGCCCTATTTGTTCAGTCGGATGACTGATTTCTGTATACCTAATAAATGGGTGGAAGAGTTAATCGAAACGTCTAAATTAATTGACAAATGAAAGAAAAATCGATAAAAACATAAATAAAAAAAGCTAAAAAAGGATACTTTTAGCCTAGCCTTTAATTTTTGCGATATATATCGTCGAGCGTATCGGCGACACGTTACGAAACCGGAAATGATTGTTGGTCGCCGTTTGCAAATGGTAAATCTAATGTTGACAAAATAAAATTTTATTCTCCAAGATATGATATCATGGAGCTTGAGAGACACGCGAAAAATTGTGATTTGAATGGCCAAACAAGAGAAATCCAAGCAAAGGTTGACAGCATGATTAAAACAATAAAAATAAAAACGCATGTTAGCGGCTTTGCATTTTGCGATATTTGGAGAAAAACAATTTCAAAATCACTGATCAAGCGGGAAGAAAGAGTTCAAGTGTCCAAAAATGAAAATCACAAAAAGACCCCGAGAATAGTCAAGGCTAGCAGGTAAAAAGCAAATAGGGTCTAAGTGTCATGTGTGTAAAAATAAAATATTTATTCAAAAGCCTTCTCTCAGCCACTTTTACCGCTGAATCTTGTGCAGCTGAGCGTCTCCCCTTTATCTTAGCTGGCATTTTGAGCGAGACCGCTCTGAAGTAATCACTGGATTTTTCCGTTGATCTGACGACTACCAAGTGCCGTGCAAAATAATCCTGCAGCGTTACCCGTCAAAAAACTCGTATCAACACAAGTGACGGACACTTGCTCTCGACACAGTTTTATCTGATCACTTTGCCGATAACAAAGAAGGAATCTCTCAGGTAAAATTACTCGATTGCCGAGGAAGAGCCATTGAAACGTTCAAATGCAACTTCACACCTCTTAATTGCGGTTAAACGTAATCGCCTTTGTTAGCGCTTCCTTCTACATATCCTTGACACCCTACTGGGCATCACAAGGCTAGGGCCCTCTCCAGAGCTGTCAATCAAAATGGCGGCACGCTTACATGCCTAACGAGTGGTCGGAAAATGTAACAAAAGCACGATTTTCTGCCCCTTCAAAGCACCCAAACAAAATATTTTTAGATGACAATAAGCAATGGTTCCAGCTGATCGTATAACCGATAACAGGTAAATTTGCCAGCTAAGCATTTGACTAATAAGCCCTGTTAACCAGCCTGTGAACATTTTTGGCTGTTTTAACAGCTTTCTATATTGACGAGATAAGTGAATCGCTGCCAAGTATATCTCACTATCTGAGCAACCGATCGTTACAAAAGTTGCACCTATTGTTGTTAGGAATGTGGACTACAGCATGATATCAGGGGTTTAAGAGAAAATTGTTTGTTTGAAAGATATCGCCTTTTGAAGTGAATAAGCCATTGAAATATGGGGTAATTTAACGTAAAAGATGATAAAATCAAAAGTAAATAGTTTAAGACAATTCCCTGGTACCGCGCTGAAGTGCTTTCACCCAGCTTTATGAGGCCTTTTGAATCACTTGAATAGCTGTCTTGGTTATAGAGAAAATCCCAATACCGAAAACGGCATTTTTCCCCTCAAATTGGCGCCAGAGCGTCATCCGTTGGACACTGTACTTAATCCCCGTCTTTAATTGGCCTTTTGGGAAGTTTGTTTTAATTTTTTATAAAAACTTATAAGCCGAGGGCTTTGTTTCAATGACTTTGGTCCTTTTACTATCACCGGCCTTAAAGGCGCCTGTGGAGTCGGGGAGACCATCAGGAATCAGCGGCATAGCTTTTGAACTGTTGTCAGCCATATTTAGTCGGCGGATCAGTAAGTACTAGGATCATCCATTCTGAATGGGACCTAAGGTCCAATAATAAAGGTAATAGTTTAAGCAGATCATTAAGTGATAATATAAAATTCCTAATACAAAGTGCTTAAACAATAAATGATTTATGACTTGATACCTGCACTCCTCTTTGTGTTGTCAGCAAAAGGACTGTCCTTGTTGAAAGTTTTACCCATTTAGCCTGCAAATTAACATAAAATTGCATGCACATTGTGGACTAAAACAGGGTACTATAAAAACAAAATCAATTAAAAAATTGAAACCCAGGCATTAAGAACTAAACATTTAATCATTCAATTGGAAATGTTAAAATGCATAATAGTCCAAGTGCAGAAGCACATTGTGTAATAACTCGTATGTAGCATTAAACTTCTTTCTACTTGAGGAAAATTCGATTTTGCCCAATCAAGGCACACTGATAGCCTAGAACAAGTTTATTATCTGATAACTTTATCATGAAGGCATTAAATTTCTTTTTTGTCTTTAATCAACCACTCAAAGTGATACTGAGCCCAAGTCAATACGTACTACTACTATATATAGTAGTATATAATCTGATAAAGGTATTAATTTTCTTTATTACTGAATATTATTTCAAATCTGACACCCATACACACACTCACCTGCATTACTACAGTGGATGACTGGGAGGAGGCATCCTTGTGGCAGATCACCTGCCTGTGGTTGGTCGCTCCACTCATCCCACAGCTCACGATGTTCACCAGCGACTTATGACATACCCCGTAGCTTGTGATACCTTTCTCTGGATTCTTCAATACAGCAAGGTTGTTATAAAGGAGCGAAGAACTGCCCCTCAAGGTCAGCGGTTTGTCTTTCACAAACATTGCACAGTTTTTCGAGAGCACATGCAAAGAAAAATTGCCCTTCTGAAAACGGCTTCTCCAAGGTACACAAAGATGGCGACTTTAATAGTTCCAAAAGAGATGTGTACATACAGATACACAACAAATACAAGAGAGTTCAACATTACACAGAATATTTTTCAAAAAGGGAAGATATCATTTAATTTATTATAGAGACAGGATACAGTGTGAATATGTAGAGAAAAAGTAAGATTTTTCTGTGATATATAGAGGATAAAAATTTACGGAACCAGCTCAGACATATGCCGAAAGAGGGCGCTAAGGAACATGATATCAATAGGCACCCGATAATACGAGCAATTGTATTTCTGTGGCAAGCGTCAACTATATTGTTTTAAGGGTTCATGTGCGTTAAGTAACGACACAAGTATTGATATTTTCTCTAAACTCTTTTCTCGGAAACTCTATCAATTGAGTGATTGTTAATGCAGAAACCGACTAAACCTAACGCATTATCACCCTTACAAGTATGCCTACTAGCCAACCCTAGTAGCCTACGGTACATGTAGGCCTACATGTACAAATGTAGTAGTTTGTAGCAAATACTGATATGCTGATTTTTTGTCACGGAAATATGAGCTCATGTGAAGGAGAAAACACTACTGTACCGTAATAGAAACATGTGAAGATATTTTATTTTGTACTGCTCTCATTTTCAAAACCATAAAGTAGCCTAATTGTTAAGTGAGTTCGTGTTTAGGGAACGTGCAGAGAATAAAACCGAATAAGCGATCTATCAGACCAAGTCTGTCTTTACATGTACATACGTACTATAAAGGATACAGCAATTAAAAAAATTAGATGGTTTTCCCACGTACATGTAGTAGGGGGCCTACTGGTAGTTGTTACTCGTCCGGGGGTTGGTATATGGTTGTTATCAGAGTTATACATGTACCACAGTCTCTATCCTTCCACGTTAAAGTGCGGCGCGACAGAAGTTCTTTTTATGATTACAAAAGATGGAAAGTAATCAAAAGTATAAAGTAAGTTCACAATGAATCGAGATACACTCAGTACATGTACATTCTCTCAAAACTGAAAGCACCAGCAAAACCAAAAGAGCGAATTTTTACACAACCTTTCGCAACGCAAATATCTCTTCTGTGTTATCATCTTCAGAAAACTGCCTCAAAAGGATATCAAAGGCTGGTGTTTTTTTTTTTTTTTTTTTTTTTTTTTGTGTATTCGGAGACACACGGAGATGTCAATAGGGGGCCTATTTCCTATAAGAAGAAAGAACTAAATAAACACGCAAGCGTGACTGATGAAAGTGGTTTGAGTTTAGCAAAGATAAAAATTATATTTGATTGCATTTTCTTTTTTCGTCATCCATAAAATTCGTCATTGCGGTGGTAAGATCTGGGACACGCATCCTCGTGCAATCAATATCTCACATCTCGCATTGAAAAGCCTGCAATTAAATTTCCGCGAAGGATAAACTTTTTGTAATCAAAGGCACATTAGAACTTTGTATCGTTTTCATGACGGTGAACTAATGTGAATTTCATTGCCTGATTCACTTGATGGAAACATTGGAGATGCGCGAGATTTAGAGACAAAGCGTTTCAACTTCCACTGTCGCTTTGCCATCACTAAATTCGGTACAATATGCGTGATCAATCCCCAAACTGCACACAAGCAGCCGGCATTTGTATAAATGGTTGCCAAAGATTTCTTCCGCTTAACTGAACGTGCCGTAAAAAGCCAGCGTTATGTGTATCTCAGTACATTCGCTATCAATGAACAAACTAGTCGTTTGCGTGTTGTATCTGTGGCTGCAGGGAGCAGAGGCTAATACAGGTAGGCTGCATTACCCCACGTTTGACTACGGTAATCAACTCGAACAGCTTTAAAAAACGCATACACGTAACCCGTGTATGATTATGCTAGCATTAACTCATATGTACCATATTGTATCACTGCGTGATTTATTTTGCATTGAAACACTGCATGCATTGTCTGTATTATCGATATTAATGATCTGTCGATATAACAATTGCAAGTTGGGCTTCGGGCTATCTTTGCCTGTATTCCCAGTTTTATTAGTTGCCATCACGGTTGACTGACCCGTGGATGGCACTGCTAAGTCCTCAGGTCACATGGATATTGCGGACTTTGAGGTGACTGGGCGATGTGAATGCTACGCGCGTAACGTTCAATAAGTTTACCTCTACATGAAATGATGAACAATTATACTTCTAACGCATCTAATCATCCATCACTGACGAAGTCCTAGAATCCCGCATCCTGCACACCTGCAACCGACGTTAACAGTTCTATAGGATGAATATTACTTTTCAAGCAAAATTGCGTGGCAAAATATATAGGATAGACGTTTTTATGAAATGACGGGGACTAAATAGCTTCCTGTACATTTATTTTAAAAGTTCAAAGTAAAAGTGATAGGTCTATTGCAAAATCTCTCCAACATAATTACTTCGGTGAAGAACTTTCTCTCTCTCTCTCTCTCTCTCTCTCTTTGTTATACATATAAATAAATAATTATTTCATCTCACACGAGTAATTGCTGTCTAGTATATCAATATACTATCATCCGAGAGATGAACTAAGGTTTTATGCAAAAGAGATTTTAACTGCAATCAACCTTTTGTAATGATTTAAACAAATTATCTGTGTTACATGTACATGCCTATTAATGTAACTCTTCTAAGCATACAATATCAAGTGCAAATGTTAGACAGCAATATTGTGTAATCTGTTGCACCACTGATGAGCTACACTCAAAGTATCAAAAGATAAATATAACATACTGGTACATGGCACGTTCATTTGACACTATATGCGTGTTTTGTCTTAATATCTGACCAGACGATTGAATTAATGTATATGTGTACTATAGGGTTTAAGTACATTCTTGCTTAAAAGTATAGAGAATAACCCAAGAATATCAAAGTTGTGATCGCAAAAAGTTCAATCCAAGGAAATATGTCATCTATTTCTGTCATGATGTGTACGAGTAGGCACCAACATTTGCTGGACATAGTAGAGTGTATCTGCACGCGACAGAGCCACAGGGACCTAATGTACCCGTGACCTTTCATTCTGTTCAGAGTTGTCATTCGGGTACATAAATTGTGTTTACTCAAGACATTTGTTGCACATCATTACAATGAAATTACTTAAGTTAGGAATATCAGGGATTTTGTGAAAACTATCATAGTGAAATTGAGAAAAAACATACATTTTTAGTTTTCGAAATACTTCTCTCCATGGCGAAAGATGAAACTACTCTTAAATCCCTAATGCATACATCTTAATTACTATGACCCGATTTTTTCAAGAAAAAAAATATTCAAAACGCGGCCATAGTAATATTTGTAGCAGTTGGGAAATAAAAGACGTGTGCTGAAGGTGCCTGTATGACTGGAGGCGCTATTCCTCCGACGTGGCCGTTTAAAAGAAATTTTTGATTATTTCAAATTATAGCATTGGTTAAAAACGCTTATTATTGTCCCGCTGCGGGCGTGTAGACAATTGGTTTTGGCGCTTGGTTTTGTCTAACATCTATAGTGTATTTGACCGCCGTACTTGTGTTCAATTTTCTTTGTCTGATCATGCGCCAGTTTTGGACAGGCTCGAAAATCAATCAAGACTGAGAATTGTCCACAACTGCCTCATTGCACACCCTGAAATAAACAGTCTAGAACGGGGTTGTAAAAAATAATGTACGGAAATGTCACTTTTGTCAAGGCAATGTAAACACATAAAGAAAGCCCGTATGCTTCACCTTAAAATATGTTGCATTGTGCTCTGAAAAAGAGAAAGACTATGAATTCATCTACTGTGACACGAACTGTTGTGCATGATGGATCATTCCAGATTTAAGATACACATGTACTAATATGCAGATAGTTTGGGGGTACCTTGTTTGTATGACACTAAAGATTTATTAAAGGGACAGAGTTTGGTCGTAATTAAAACTCGAACAAGTTATAGGACGGCTAATCTTCTCTATCCTCGGTGATGATCTTTTACGTGACCTTGGGCGTCTAGGGCCCAAGCGCCTTGCTCCGTTCAATATTTCATTAAAGACCTAAACAAATGTCAGTAAATAGTTCCAGCTACCAGTCTTCACGTTCTCGCAAAACGAGGGCTTGTTATCTGAGTACCAGAACTTTTTACTCCTCCCTTTGTTTTGAAATTTTTTTTCTCTTCAACTTATGAATGCTGAAATATGGAAATTGTGGTTTGTTCTTTGAGGTCAATTTCTCAGGAGCATTTTCATCAAATCGTTAAAATGAAATGCCACAAAGAATATGACAAACAAATATGTCACTTTCTGAAACAACTCGTCAGCTAAAGATCAAATCTAAGCTGGCATAATTATTTTGGCAGAGGTATGATACTGAGAACATCGTATTTATCTTTTTGATGTTATACGTTACTGTGCACAAATTTTCAACCAGACTGTAAATTCTTAAGGATAATAGGAAGATGGTGGGAAATTGGGTTCATGAGATTTATGAATTTATGGAGATGCTGCTGGTGGTAAATAAGAATGTACATTGATGCCCAATCCCGGTACTAGTAGATATACATGGTGGATGTGTAATATACTGTAGGGTAAAAGTACTACAAGTATACGAGAAAAAACAACCATGAAGGCCTCCAAATAAAATTTGCTCTTCCATTTTGTAACATCTGCAACTGTGACTTACTTTTATCTAACAATAAACATTGCATAATTATTATTATTATTATTATTATTATTATTATTATTATTATTATTATTCGTCATGTTAACACAGACGGAATAAGTAACTTGAAGAGATACATTGATTGTGATTCAATTTTCAATACAATAGACAGAAGAGAAGTTTCCTTGTCAACTTTGACATGATGTGACATTTGAAACTGCTGGAGTCCTTGTATTGTGGGAAAATGAAGTAAAACTCAATAACCAATTATGAAACATTCAAGTGTTTTTGACAGTGAGCGGTCATCCTTAACATATTACGTGGTTTTGCATGTTTTCCCTAACCGCTTATGACGTAAATACCACTGCAGCAATTTATTAAGTTAGTGGAGTACATGCTGCCTCAAAACAGCACGCTGTAACGGGCTTGGTGTGAAATAATGACAGACTGCCTTCAACTACCGGTGTCTAGCATCATGCAGCGGTGAAAGCCTCCCTTTTCACAACCACGTCAATTGAGATTATACAAAAATTATTATTTGATTAAAAAATCTTAGCTGTATTGAACGAACGGTGATACTCGAAGTTTGTATAAAAATCTGATACCCCCAGTATTGAATGATTCACTCCCGCTGTTCTTTGATAATGCATGAATATATACCAGACTAAAGTGCTGTAATAAAATGTCGTATATTTGTGATTTATTGAAAATGAGAGTGGTGATGAGAGCCCAGTGCATTTGTTCCTGGATGCCAAACATTAATGACCGGCAGTCAATGTTGGATATTTCGCTAACAATTATCTTTAACGTATCTACTGTTAAATGCATTCATTCATGTAAGAAAAAAATCCCACTAGCCATAAAAAGTCAATTTTGATATTAGTATTTCCAAGAGTTGTTTTAGTTCACTCTGACTCTGGGATGCGGCAAATGCGTGGAAGTTTATTGAATAGATGTCTAGGAATAATAACATTTATTTGCTATTGACTTTTTTGTGTAGATTATAAAACTCCAAAATATTCCGGATTCTCTGGGAGAAAAAATTTTAATGACCGTGAAGTCTCCATAATTTAAACTCAAGGAGAGACAATCATTTTCTTTGCTATTTCTTCAGTTGATTTATTTTCAAATTCAGCATTAACTTCGGATTGTTAGAAAACCATGAAGTTGCAGATAACGCAAATGATTGACACTAAGTAGTAGCATACGGCTATCGCCACTGAGTGGGGGAAGAGGAGGATGCACTGTGTCTGTTAAAGTGGAAAAATCCATACCAAATCTCAAGTAGGCATCGAATAGGGTTCAGCCAGTTCAAGCGGAATAGCACGCCTTCAATAATTTGAAAGTGCAGTTTTATTAAATCTCTCATAAAAAGTGAACGCACTCTTTTAGAGCAAAATTTATCTTTCAGCTGCACATGCCATAGAACATAAAACACCAATAGAGTAGCCACCTTGGTTTGATGTCAGAAATATAGTTATAAGTTGCTGTGAATATAAGTTGCAGCACAACCCAACTAATTTAATGAAAATACTGGGGATGATTTTGTGTCTGCGGTACAGTAAAGTTAATTTAACGGATGGGTCACAGAGACCGAGGGGATTACTTTACATCGAAGCTGCATAGAATCCTTCACACTTCTGGGGTAGGGGGGTGTATTTCACCCTTTCAAAGAAAGTGTATGGCCGACAAGCGGACGCCATATACTTTTTACTATCTCTTCCATCTCAAACTCAGAATGGCATCTGAATACAGACTGTCTCGGTTATTAAGAAAGTTTAATTTATACATTAAACTGTTATCATTTACTCAGTAGCGTCTAAAACTCAAAATTCAAACTGTTTTCTCGAATTATATACTTATTGGAGTTATCTTTCACTCATCATTTTTCACGGGAGCAGGCTGGGTTGGTATACGACAATGACAGTGCCCTCTTTCATTGTCGCCACTATATAAAGTGAAACCTTTGATACTGTTGGAAAAAAAATTGCATTATCATCTTATCAATCATTTATTGCCATTCAACATACTACAAAAGGTCCCCTTTCATTCCATGGTGGAAAGTGAAACGAAATCTATAGGAAGAAAGAAAAGAAAAAGGTTCGAAAGAAAGTACGTTTATTCAAAATGAATATTGGGGAAAAAGTCTTCTATATCAACATTTGTTGCAATCAAGATTTTTTATCAATTGTTGATTGTCCCGAATCTCTGACGTCATCAGCATTGATGCTTATTTCCTAGAAGCGAGGAACCTTTCATAGATACAAATAATCTTGATTGCAATTCAGATCCGTTCTACTGTTTTGACCAAAAATCCCCACAGGCTATTTTAATGATCTTACCCTTATGCGTTCTTGACATCAGACCAATCAAATATTTGCAGCGACATAAATCGCAATTTTGAGCGGCTACAATTCGCACACCTGTCTATGAACACATTAAAAGCTAAAAGCATCATCCACGTTTCGCTAGCATCGTTATATTGCAATCAACTATTTCAATTTTTTCTGGGCATAAATGTGTCTTAGGAGATTGTGTGAAATGCGATAATCAAGGCATAATAGTGCCAACGTAGGGGTATCACACACGGATGGCATGCATGTAAAGACCAATATACAAATATAGAGTGTATATACCAAAGATTTAAAAGCAGGGATACGTGTCAAGGGGTGAAACACACAGATAACATGCGTGCCAAGGGGATAAACACGAAAATGTGCGTACCAACTTTAACAATTTGGTAAACAAAGGGATAACATGCATACCAAGGGGGCAAACACAGGGATAGCATGCGTGCCAAGGGTGTAAACACGTATCATGTATACCAAGGAGGTAAAGACAGAGATAACATGTGTACCAAGAGGGTAGACACAGGGAAACGTGCATAGCAAGGGATTGGGAATTTGGTAAACAAAGGGATAGCATGCGTCTCAATGGGGGTAAACACAGGGATAATGCACGTATCAATGAGTAGACACATAGGTAACATGCGTATCATAGATGTAAACAGGGGTAGTATGCGAGCAAAGGAACACATTAATAAATGGCTTCTCATAATTGTATTATCAGGCAATAGGTACGTGCTAAATACAGAATGTTACTGTACGAATGATCGTAACAAGCCGAACATTTCCACAATGTTGTAAACAGATTCATTTTATTGTATCAGAATTTATTGTCATTTAGATTAACAGGTTTGTATCTCCTTTTCAGTTCGTATTCCAGATGAACACCGTCTACTGGAGAAGTTGATGAAAAAGTATGAGAGTGGAGCACGACCGGTCATCAATGCTTCAGACAGCGTTGTAATCGAATTTGGAATGACACTCATCCAAATTATCAATATGGTGAGAGAGAGAGAGAGGGAGAGAGAGAGAGAGAGAGAGAGTTATCTGGGAATCGGCACCATCTAAGCTAGCTGTCATCGCACAGCGTCAGTGTACTTGGAAATTAATAACACCTTCTCCTTTTTTTCTTTTCTTTTTTTTTTTTTTAATGTACGTAAACATTGGAGGTTTGCTCTATTCAAAACATCCAGCGATCTCGTCTTTTATAACAAACACGTATCTCGTTTATACGTACATGTATTCCAACGAAGCGTCAAATCAAGAAGTAGGGGGTGACACCTGATTGGCATAAATTGGGCCTCATCCCTTATAAAATATTTTAATTTGCGATCATGGCTCTGACAAAACAATCTGGTTGTTTATATATAAATGTGTTGCTCCTTAATAGTTCCCACAGTTTAAATTGATACACTGTCTCAAACATTAGTGATATTATAAGGTCACTTAATCATTCAAGATCGAGGGTAACAGACCTGATCCAATATTATTGTTTATTTTGTCTTTTTAAAGTATATGCTGTAATTGTTCTTTCCCGAGCAAAATGATCTTCTTTATGCATGCCGTGAAATATACTGTATCACATTTCAGGACGAAAAACATCAAGTCATGGCAGTGAATGTTTGGCTTGAACATGTAGGTAGGATTAAGGCGAAGTTATTAAATGCATTTATTGCTCATTTCATTTGTAATAGGAATTTAGCTTACTAAATAGTACAATAGTATTTTGAAGCAATTCTACATTCTTCGAATTAATCAAAATGATTAGGCAAAGGAAGTAACACGCTTTTGCAGAATAAATTGGAATAAATGATCTATCTATGTAGTAAAGTACATGTACTTTAGTTTGGTTTATCAGCCTTATTGCTGCTCTGTACCAAATCCACATATCAATTACTCTGTTTGCATATCAGGGCTGGGTAGATCAAAGGATTCACTGGAATCCGGATGAATTTGGCGGGCTAACCATGATACGCATACCAGCTAGCAGATTATGGTTACCGGATATAGTGCTGTACAACAAGTAGGTGCTAAAGACTGTGTGCGCAATGGGTTGTGTGCACATTGGGTTTAACAGCGATTCTAAACGAATCTATAAAGGATTTCAACATTTTTGCGAGGTGCCCCCCACCACTATCCTTTAGATGTTCACGGTTTGGACAACATGCTCACCGCCCCCCGAATTAATTGCAAACAAAGCTGTTGAACCAGGGTTTTTGCTGTGGAAATGTATAATTGCAGTTTTACTCAGTCTTGCGTCTCGTTATCCCGTTAATATGCAAGCACGGCTTCTAATTTCAACTGCTCAGCAGTGCAAAATCATCTGTTTCTTTGACATTTGCAACAGTTACAGCGTATTAGGATTTTTGTTTGAAAAAATCTTTGCTAGCAACTTAAGACAGCTGGAGTGAATCTTTTGTCCAATATCTCCATCTTTCATATCTTTAGCCCCGAGGGAATGTATAATTGTCGCTGATGGATTTGGTATTTTTGAGAAATTTAGGCAATTTGTTTGCACACACCCAATTTATCATCCGTAATTCAATTCTGGTCAGAGCATTGCAAATAATTTCATTGACTTCATGGTACCTGTATCATTATATGAGATAATTTTATAATGCTCGACCCTGGTCACAGTCTTGGTTCTGTCAGGAACGAAATATGCTTTGATATCGGCCTATTGGCGCCCTTCGAATGAAAACATCATTTCAACAACTAACATTAATTCCGTGGTACAACCCTGACCGAATAACGAATTGAGAAATATTACAGATCTTTATTGCTATTTGATGTTCTAACTTTTGTTATTATAGTGCCGACGACTACACCACGGGTTACATGCCAGCTAACGCTATGGTTGCAAGCAGTGGGTATGTTTTCTGGTCTCCACCGGCCAGGCTGAGGAGCTCGTGCAAGGTCGATATCTCGCTTTTCCCCTTTGACGTGCAAAAATGTGCCTTGAAGTTCGGCTCCTGGAGTTACGAGAAAGCACAGGTCGACATGAACAGCACTCGAGATCAGGCTGAACTGCGGGAGTATGTAATCAACGGAGAATGGGAGCTGCTGAATGCCAGTATGGTCCGCAATGAAGTGAAATATCCAATCAGTGATATCTCAGTCTATCCTGATGTAACCGTGACATTTGTGATACGCCGGCGCGTGCTGTACTACACATTACACATCCTGTTCCCCTGTATTTGCCTTAATGTTTTGAGCTTGCTGACGTTTTGCCTTCCGCCAGACAGCGGTGAGAAAATTACCCTCGGAATCACCGTCCTGTTGTCTTATTCGGTCTTCATGCTTCTGGTTGCAGATAAGATGCCGCCGACATCGGAATTCGTTCCAATAATCGGTGTGTACATAGCACTTTCATTTCCTTGTGGTACCTAAGATCAAACAGCCGACAATTATGTTAAATCTCCCTGGAAAAAGAATTTATCCAGAGACCTAATACAGTAAAATTTGATGTGCTTATTTGAATACAGAGCACGTGCAAAATAGAAAAGAAACTTCCAATATGTACAATACGTTTGTCTGGGGATGATGAAGTCATTTTAACGGCATGGACTGTCTTTACTCTTACATTAACCCCTTACTTGTGTAATGATGCTTTTAAAGTAACGAAGTAGGAGCTTGCTTGGTCGAAAAGTCAATGGTTTGCGTGTGGTCTATTTGGATCACAAATTTATATTAATAACTACTATTAAAGAACAGTTTTAATTGAAATTATTGTAATATTTTTTCCAGCTATATACCTAACTGTGTCTATGGCAGTTACTTCTATCTCGTGTGTAACGACAGTACTGGTACTGAAGATCCACTTCGCGTCACCCAACCCCAAACCGGTTCCTGAACTGGTCAAGCGACTCTTCTTCAGTAAGGCAGATTGTGCCCGCGCCAGAGAAACGTCTGTGTGTCTAGGCTCTCGCCAACAAAAAGAAAGTGACTTTTCCTTTAAAAGGCGATCGGGTAAATATAGCGCCGATAAAGGGGGTGTTTCTTCCAGATTGTTAGGGGACCCTGCTCAGAAATCTCCCATTCACAACGGTTGCCATATTGGCATTACTACCTCTAACAATAACTCAGCCAAGCGCTTAGCCAGGCAGGAATCACTGTCGGATGACGAATGCATCGTAACGAGACAGGCTAAGATCACCCCTGGGGATCAAATGGTCAAATATTTGCAAGGCCTGGTAAAGAAAAGAGAACTAGAAGAGAAAGTACAAGTGATGAGCAGAGAATGGAAACTGTTGGCCGCCAAAGTGGACAGTTTCTTATTCTATTTTTTCGGCGGTGGAATGGTAATTTCCACGCTGTTGCTGTTGGTTGCCGTTCCTTTCAGTACGTCATATAACTAGTTTTCTTACTACATATTCATACCATGTTGCTTTGCATCTTGCTGTGCTTTAAGTCGTTATAAATAGTTCTCTAAGATAAAAGGAACATACATCGTAGCATGAACAATACAAATGGCACGGCTTGTGTTAGACACAAAGTGACGCAAGGAAACCACTGAAAGGAAAATAATATTCACACATAGAGACAAGCACAGAGGGGCCTACAGCCAGTAGGCTAAGGGGAATGTAGAAAAAAGCTAACCGTTGCCAATAAGATATTGTGCTTTGCACCTGATTATGTTATACCGGACTGATTGAGTTTTCATTTGGAAATACTGAAAAAGGGCATACCGGATTATATCTGATTGCATATAATGTTCATTTCTCAGCTAAATGAATACATATCATTATTGTTAATTTTAAGACGAAAAGATGTAATCGGCCAATTATTTTCCCTTAATTTATGTTTATATGAGTTAATTTGATTTTTGGTTTTAGCAGATTCTTCCAGCTGTGCGTGCCACCATTTTATTCGTGTTTATTAATGAGATATGCAGACACTGTATGAATGTAAAATATTTTGTGTGCGATTGTCTTATGCAGCTTTCATTTGCTGGGTCTCATTATTTCTCCTCTACCATGAGACTTAATAATTTAATTATCATCTGTCTATGAGAATAAATTGACATGAGTTTTCGTCGCCATTGATAACATTGACGTTTCCATTAATACCCAACTTTTTTTATTATGAAATGTTGGTGAAAGACGCTATATGTTTTAGGGACGTTATAATGATGATAAAAAGCAACCCAAATCAAACTAATCATTTATAATTTACACTTGTTTCTACACAAGGTTCATTTAGTACAACTGGGGCATTAACACACGCGTATTAACACTGCAGCTACTAATAAAACGATGACTATCTTAAGTGATTGAATTAGGGGAGGAGGGAGCGGTTGCTCGAAGAGTTGACACAAAAACGTCACGTACTTTTAGTGTTTAACAAATATACTTCCGAGGCGTAAGCGTGTATTTAAAGTAAAAGCACAAGCAGTTGTTTCAGTTAACGGCCGATACAAATTAACTACAAAATGTCACATTATTGCTCTAGGTCATACTTAGATTTTAAATTAAATAAAGGCCTTTTAGGAAACCAGTGACGATGGACTTCAGTGACTTCAGACTTCAATTGTGACCATATTACACTTTACACTGGTCAGTTTTGCCACATCTTTTCTTACCCTAGGCTAAGGGCCAAAGATAAAAAAGTTGCTCAAAAGGCAACTGAACAATTTTAATGTTTGAGGCTAACAGAACTATATTTTAAGCTTATTATTGTTGTTTGTTGGTTAATTAAAGCAATTCGACCAAAAAATTGAACGACTCCAGTCCCTTATTTTCATATTGACAAGGTAACTGGCGCGTTATGTGGACGGCCATCCGAGTAATGAGTGCATTTAGAAAAAAATATTCAGCAGATAAAACAGCCCCGTTTCCTTGTATATAAATTTGACAGAGCATCAACGTCTAGAAAGCCTTCCAGGAATTTCTAATTGATACTGTATCTTATTGCAAAGATGCTACTTTATCTTAGATAGACAATTAAATAATGCAGTTATGGCATGTAGGCTGGTTCCTCCATGTTAAACACTTACAGATTTAAACGTTAAGCATCGCTGCTTGTTTAACGTTTACCATTTTTGCGGTTGTTTATGACTTAGAGCGCCATTTAAAACAGGTAAGAGGAGAGTTCCATTCTTAAAAATGAAGGTTTCAATTGTTTTTCTTTGCAGTTCACTTTTAATAATTAGAGTCTAGACTCTTACATATCTTCAGAGAAATTGCCAAGCGCGTTATTCTTTGTTTGCATAAGGGCCACCGAGTGTAATCAAAATGGTTTAGACAAACGTCAGGAGTCATGGCTTCCTGAAGGATTTTGAAATTGAAAATAGGTAAGGTACGGCTTCCTTGTGTGAGTGCAGTGCATAAAATGAAAAGGAAAACGATCGATACTCCATTATATATTTGTGTATCTTGAATACCTTAAACAATTGTGAAATCTCTGGGATTTGAAAATGCTTAACAGTGTTGAATATATGGTTTAAGGATGAAACAGCAAATTATCCTTTACGAATATCAGTCACCTACTCCGGTAAAAGCACTATGTGCCCGCTGCCTAGGCGGCAAAACCAGTTATATGCCATTTACGTTTGGTTTCTGTCCATAGTTTTCTTTATAGGAATAGCACAACTTTTCTATTTATTGTGAACTAAATAGTATAGTAAGAATAAGTATGGTGTGAAACCAAAGAGGAGAGAAGCAAGTAATAAACATCGACACAAGCAAAGTGATCATTAAATAAGTCACGGTTCAATTTTCACCCCATGGAGTTGCTGCTTTGCTTGTAATTGTGAACATAATCATAGAGTAGCATAAATCGATCTTTTAAGTTTTTTTGTGCTTTTTTATGCTTCACGACAAAACCGCTAAATGTCCCATATCCTGTCAATCGTAAATCTGTTCTTGTGAATTTGAATACCAGCATCAAAATTGACATTTTTTGGCACGTTCCACACTGAACTGCTAATTGAGGTTTGATCCCTTAAGCTATTATTTGCGGTGAGACAAACCATACTCTTTCTCTCTATGTAAGATCTTACAGTTTGACAGCTAGCTTTGAGGAGAAGATTATCGATGACTTGGTGAGTCTCCCATAGAATCCCGGTTCTGGCAACAAACGTGGAAGTCTGCTTTTTATTAAACAAGACGTTAGTGTTTGACTGTTGCGGACGTGAAAAAGAGTTCATTGAACAGAAACTAATGAAGTCAAACGTCTGCATTGTTGTATTTGTTTACAGCATGCTTTCGTTAAATCTGTGCTTGATTAGAAAAGACGCCTTAATATTTTGGCAGGTCTTCAGAACTATTGCATGTTAATTAGACTTAAGAATTGGCCACCCCTGAGGATTGTTAGCTTGCAATCTGCACATCCACCGAGCAATTATGTTTTCCCATTATCTTTAGTTTGTTTCTGGATCAACATTGGCGACATGCGATTACTGTGACTAGTCTACTTCGTTGTTTGTCATATAATAGAAAGCATGTTTCATATTGAAAGGCCCGTTTAACATTCCCAGAAAAGGAATGCGTGTATTTAAAAATCACACGAACACTAAATCGTGTCTGGCTAAATTACAGGTAATCTGTGTACCTGGAATTCCACTCACCGACCTTAGGAGAACCTGTCAGATAGTTAATAGACTGCGCTTGTGCGAAAGCAACCAACCATCGCACAGACAATCCACTGGAAAACAAGAGAACGTGAATGTACTGCAGCTGAAAAGGCTAAAATAACCGGAAGGTAAGTAATATCATGATTATACTGTGCACTGTATACTGTTATTACAACGCCGTATTCATCAGTACATTATTTATAGGGATATTTTTGTAACTGAACTTTTCCAGTTTAGAAAACGTACTATATAGTACATGTACTCATAAAAAGAATTGGAAAGGATTGCATAGAAAAGGGATTGTGTTTAATGTCACTAGATAATACTCACCACTTCCTTATCCCTTAATAGTCTTTCCATATACATAGCAAAAAAAAAAAGATAATATGTACGTGCTTTGAATCAAGATGATATAATAAATTCTGCTGGTAACACAAGGGGGGGCGTAAAAATCGGTGCTTATCGCTGTTATTATGGTGCAAATCTGGTATTAATTGCAGTATTAAAATGATGCAGATTTTTACATGATTAAAATGTGTGGTGTCTGTAATTTCAGAGACGAAGTAAAATTTCGATACACAATTGAAAAAATGAATGTAAACAGCAATTTGATATGTTTGAATATAGAATATTTCAGCTATCTGAAACGATTATAAGAACAGATCGATTAAAAAAATGAAATTAGATAAATTGATGTTTTTTTTTCATAAGTTAAAAATGGGGTTTTAAGACGTTGTACACTAATATTTCGAAATTAATAGTCAAAATAGGTAAGAATGCCGACAGAGAGACAGATAAACATACACACAGTCGGGATGGCGGGAAATCAGAAAGAGACACCGGCAGGCCGGAAAAAGCATTTTACAATCTCTCTATATAAAAGTCAAGACAGCGACCGTTTACACTTATATTGAATTTAGCGACATTAGCTACAAAGACTGCTTATAACGTACACTGTATGTACTTGTATGCGTACACGCACTGCGAGTTAGCCTTAAGAAGCACAGTAAGAAAAGTTGCATGCATGAGGAACGCAAGGATGTCTTTTTTGTGTGTATAATCTGATTATCATTAAACGGTACAATACGCTGATTTTTCATTTACGGACGGATTTCACGAACACCATTCCCCAAAACTAAGGTGGGATACTTGGACCGTCGCCAGTCACCTTTCATTGATATCCTTACGGAACTCGGCGGGGAACAGAGCAAATATATTAAAACAATGGGTTCTTAGGTTAAAATAATAAAACGTAGAAATTGTTTGATTTGAAGGGACTGCTCACTAATATGCAAACTAGAAAAAAGTTAATAGATGTTTTAATGGATATGGCTTTTATCTAATTTAAGTGTTTATGCAATTTCCAGCCGGTGCGTTATACAAGCGAATAATCCGTTGCGCAACTGTGAATATTTCACTCAAATGCGTGCCCCACAGCTAGGGAAATATACAGGGGTATGTCAGTTCTTTGAGACGTTTGTTTTGCATTCTGTCCAGCGTAACGATGCGGCAACATTTAATTAAACGTCATTTCACTCAACTGCATTAAAAACATTCACTGTGTCAACAAAAGAAATAGACCATGCTTGGTCAAATCAGATGTACTTGATCCGGTTCAGTCAGCCAAGAAAGTTACAGCCTGTTAGGGTTGACTTGAAAACATAAGCCGTCTTTAAAGCCGAGGAACCTCTAGACCATTCATGCAATTTGCGAGGGGCACAGTGACAATTCGTCGTGCTGGCTTTCGATTGCCTTCGTATAGGATTCGCCAAGAAGGTGGGGTAGAGATAGACTTAAATAGTGTTTATCCCTAAATCCATCTGATGTAACATATAAAGCAAAAAATGTTATACCGCGATATATTCCGACCAAACTCTACGGGTTCAACTTAATACTCTGAAATTTCCAGATTAGTTAATAAATTGCGGTCCCGTTTAGTACTGACGTACTCTAACCAATATTATATTTTACATTTCAAACTGAATGTTATCATTATAATTTAAGAATATTAAGCTGAACTCCTTAAGTCATGTCCGAATATATCGTGGAATAACATTTTTGCTATAGGCCCTATCATTCTCAACTTCACAATGACCAGCATTCAAAAGTGAAATATGATCCGAAGTGCGTGCAAATAAAATTAACTAAATGGCATTGTAAACAGCTACTATGTTATGGCTTTGAAGTAGTATTTCCTAATATTTCGTGAACTTTATGACTCTACGTGGTGTGAGCCGCCCTGGAGGTTACACTGCAAAGAAATTCGTGTGCTTTCATTAGAAAAACCTGAATAAAGTTGACTTTGTAAATCTCTTTGAACCTTTACTGTTTTTGACCTCGTCGAACAAAGCCTTGCAAAGTCTTTGATAAAACCAAATAAAGTAAAAGCATTCGTGCTTCAGAATCGTTTGAATTGTTTATTTCCCCTGAACAGTGTCCCCATGCTGCAGCACTGATCTTATCTTGCCTCTTTTCAAAACAGAAAAACATATTATAATGAGATATTCGATCTAGAACCACTTGCAGTAATTGAGGATACCGGTACTTTTGTTTCGAAGTTTGTTCACAGTCAAATAAAAAGAACAACCAAGTGGATATTAAGATTAAATCTCAATAAGACAAAGCAAATAAAGAAATGGCATTGTTGCCTGCGTATGTTTCTTCTTTTTTTCTAAATAGAAACATTGATTTAACTCCTGCATGGTGCAGATGTTTGGTTAGCCGCATCTGAAAATGAATCATAACAAGGGCTTAATATGGGCTTATTCAACAGAAAAAGCGATGAATCATGGGGGACCTCACTCAACAGGACTGTCTTTGCGCGTGTGATAACAAATGAATGACGCGACGTTTTATGCAGTACACGACACGAAAAGAAAGGGTGACCTAGTGGGGTGGCTGTTTGACCCTAATCGACCTCTATTAGAAACAATTTAATTCTGGCCAAAGCTAGCGCCCTGCACACCACGTTTGACCCATAAGGTAACTAACTCTTACTTCAGGGACGCCTGGAAGAAGTTGATATGATTATTTGAGGTGGGTTATTTTATCACAATGCCTTTTGTATTTTCTCTTTTTCCTACATTTAATTTTTCAACTTTTTCAATTTTAAGTAGTCAAGATCGATGCACCAGGTTTTTTTTTCAGCTTTTCATGTAACAAATTTCGTGTGGTTTACTATTTCCGTCCCTCCCAATGAGTTTTTTTTTTCTGTCTAATTTATTAGATTCTTTCTTTTCTTTTTATGAATATTTGGTTCATTGGCTCTTAAAAAAGAAGTTATTTGTGCAAGGCCTTTCTGAATATTCATTGAAATAATAGTCTCGGTAAGTACAGTATATTTCATCTGAGGAATCTGAATTTCTATACTTCTTAATTCAACACATTTTCACAATTATCTCATGAATAAAAATGCCACAGTTAGGAATGTGACTTGGCATACAGTTGTGCTGGTGGCATTGGGGTATATATAACAACTAGAATTCAGTTATGAATAAATATAACTCAAAGACGCCATTCTGTAGAGTGACATTGAAAGACATGATGTCAGAGGAAAAAAAACAATGTAGGCCTACTAAGCAGCTCGCCCTGGACGTTTCATCTCCAACAAAAACCAAATATTAGTAGCTTTGAGTAGGTGCATCCCTAGGCGTCAATTGAATTATGTTATAAGATCTCCCGTGGAAGAAAACTAGATTTTTAAACTTGTTTTGATGACCAAGAAAACTAATGATATTCAGGGAACTATAGAGGTCAGGCTCTGATAAAACTTGTTGTCCAAGTTTAATGTGCAAAGTGATCTTTAGTTGATTTATTTGATTGCAAGTCAACAAGAAACACATTTTACCAAATTAGGTACAAAGCAAGAAAATAGTTGTATTTTGGTTTTTCACAGATGGGTGAAGTGATTAAAATATTTGACTTACTGACACAGATTTGGGCCAGTGTAAAGATTTTGAGTACGCCTATTTAGTTTGCGCACAATAGCCCCACAATAATCAAAACTTATTGAAAGTATCAATTGACATATATAAACAAAGAGGATATACATTTCCAAAACTTGACCAAGAGTCCTAAACATCAAAGAACGTGTTCGCACATTCACAAATTCAGCTTGTTTGGGCCATTCCAAAGATTGGATGTAAGTGTGATAAATTCACTTTCTTCTTACTTATAGTATTTTTGCTCAAATTACACAATATGCTTTTTTTCGGATAGATGCTTTGTTTTCAGACGCAAAATACATAGAATTTGTCGGCCTTCCTTGGCTAGGTTATTAGAAATGCGATCTGTGGGAACTGTACACAACATTCACTTGTGGTGGAAATTGGCAATTTAATAAAAATATATTTGAGTTTATATCTTCAATATAATATTAAACTTTCTTAGTTGTAACTATAATACAAAATAAACACAATTAAAGTCCAACCCAAAATTTGGTCGCAGTAGATTTCCACAACGCTGCATTCCCTTACCTTCTACATTGTACCAGGGTGGCAGGTGTTATAGGCACGTTTTCCACATTTCCACCCTGTAACTTTTGGCCAGATGGAAGCAATTAAATCGCATTCCCTGTTGTATTATGAATCCACTGGCTAGTCATCTGGCTTAAACGGCAATGTTGTCATACTAACGTATGGTTAATGAATCCGTTCTGGCAATCAGAGTTAGTAAATTTTGGTGTGTTTTTGTAATAATCGGAGGGTAACCATTTGTGTAGGTCTACGTAGTCCGAAAGCAAGTACAGATTTCAGAATAACTGCAAAAAATCGTTTTGGTCGTAAAATGGAATTAATTATATTTCTCTGTGTCGTTTACAGTGTATTTTTGTGGAATTCTGATCCTGACATGAAGGGTTGTTATCCCTTTAACTAAAAGTGTAGGTGTAGTTGTTGTTACCACCCATAGCGTGTAGGGGTGTGAGCCTACTGAGCAGTGTCATTTTCTGTTTATCACAGTGTACAATGTACATGTAATAGATTTAAATTCTAAAACGAAATCATGCAGACAGGTGGAAAATAATGAGTGGCGCGCCGGTTCAGGTATGATGGAATGTATGTTAATAATTATCTGCGTGTTTAGATTTCCGACTGTCATTTCTGATATCCGTATACCCACAATATGATGGCTAATTAAGCTACATGTCTTGACCCGTTTCGTGTAAGACCATGTGGCACGTCACGAAATCTCAGTTATCCCAGATGTCAGCTTAGATCTACTATATACCTGCTTCGCTTGGAAAGTGAACATTACCGTGGCAGGCCTGTTTTTAAGCGCTTTGACTGGATTGTTATCTCCGAAACGATGTCAGCATTTCGTAGTTACATGAGGGCTCAGGAAATGTATAACAATGGGAGGCACAAATGAATTGCCAATACACCCACTCACACGTGTATTCACAAGGCAATCTTCATCCAGCTTTTACGTCGTAGGCAGCAAATACATGTACATTGCAGTGCGAAATACCTTAAAACGCACTTGTTTGGGATACTGTATGTGTCCTTTGTTATTAATATTGTTATTGATGTTGTTCGGTAATGTTAGGCAGTAAATGTGATGGAGTAAATGTCGGGAAAACTATATTTGAATATTTTAGCATACATATTCTCTTTGAAAGAAGTTTAATCATAAACTGATCATGGTATAAGATACATTCTAACTTTACAAAGATTTGACCATAAAATTGGTATATGCTTATTTCATTTCCAATATGCCTTTTTTCTTCATGCCCCAGCCATGGATTCGATTCCCTTTGTTTTTCGATACAGCACTATACTGTATATTTTTAATCTTGTAAACTGAAGCTTTGACTTTTCAAAAATTTAATTCAAATGACAATTTATAAGAAAAAACACGGTTCTGACGCCGAATTTGCTCATTGAATATCCCATGTAAACAAACAACCTGCCATTGTATTGCGTATAGATATCTGTTGAAAAGTCAAGTCCACTGCTGACCTTATCTTAATCTAATTCATACATGTACATGTAGCTGTTCTTAGATGCTGTCTGCGTTGCCTGTAATAGTGATAGCATGGGCAAGGGATGGTTCCTCACAGTTTAAAGAGGCTATGGTAAGAAGCCGTTAAAAAGTAGATAAGTGCCATTTTGTAATATGGGTCAAGGGGGTAACAATGAACCATGACTGGATGACAGAGAAAATGTCGGCTTTCGTTTAATCATCCACGCAGTTACCATTGCATAGAATCTTTCTTGCTCCTCATAAAATAAACAAATTCTCAAAAATGAACTATTGGGTAGCGTACCTTGGTCCGTCTGGGTTTTCCGTCTAGTTTTCCGAGATACCCAGATTGGAACTGACAGCACAGTTAGCTAGTGCTCTTTTACTGCTTGAACATAACAACAAGTATTTATTGATAAACGCAAAGATTACTAGAGATGCGAGCTGTGCTGTGATCATCTGTAAATTGTATGTCAGTCGTTTTAGTGAGAAGAAATCGATTGTGAAAACGTTCATGGCGGAACCACCCCCTCTTCACAAAATAGATGGTGGAGCCATAGAAAGCGGATTCATTCTGGTTCGATTAGGTTTTTTTCTTCTTTACATCTTTCTTCGGTCGACTGGAAGACTAGAAATTAAATTAGTTCTCACACCTCAGTTATCCCTTGTGAAACAAAAATACTTGTACCGCGCCTGGATAGCGAGAAATTCAATTTGTTTACATCACAGTTCATATTTCTAAAGCCAAAATACTGTATGTTGATAAAAGACATTCCCACGGGTATACCCACATTTCAAATTAAGCATAACACAATAAAAGTATTTCTTTTTTAAATAAAATTAGTATACTTTACGTTTTCTATAAAAATTTTGTGTAAATGGAATTAATTTATCCTAGTGAATGTACCAGTAAGACAGATACGCATTTTGATCTAGTGCAAACCGCGAGGCGCTATATGGGGGCCACGAAATGTGACAAGCTGCTCTTTCACGGGATTAATACAGTGAATTAGTATAGTGAAAATATTGGTATTCCGATCGCTCTTTATGTAGATATAAATACGATGTGTTGCTTTATAAACTAATATCTATACCCAAATACGTATAAAATGTTTGAAAAGTATAAGACAGCAAGATATTCTGTTAATAAATGTGTTCATAATCGTGGGGTTTATAGAAGTCAACCGGGATGGTGTTTTAAAACATTCGTAGACAATGTATAACGTGGGCTTAAATTTTTATGTCTCAGAAATTTAGGAACGATGATACAGTGTCCAAGCTTTGAGAGAACGCAGACAAAAGTTCAGAAAAATAGTTGTTCAGGACCTTTTTACCTGTATATAGCTCTTCCGTAGGAAAATCGATCCTGGCAACGTTCTACATGTATGTGTTTTCGGGGATACAAAAATAGTGAGTCCAAAAATACGATACTACTTAACACACCAGGTATAATCATTTAGATCAAAACATTTTGTCCACTTCCATTTCGATGAATTTCAAATAGAAGAGTTGAGAAGTTCGCGAAGCAGGTAAAGCATAAAAATACGGCATTTTTGTGCCCCGACAGTGTTTGTTAAAATCAAACGGTGTTCAGTTTTCATCACACTTCCTCAAAATTGTATAAAACATGCTAGAGATTCTACATACATGATATCTATGCATCTATATGTGATATTATCTAACTGTGATAAGAAAAAAGCATGCATAAATTTATAAGATTCGTAATGGCGACTCATTCATGTTGCAAGCGCATGCGAACAAAAAAAAAATCAATAAGCATGCCATAATCAGTTGTCAATATCAACACATCTGGTGAACGTTTTTTACGACAACGAAACAACGAAGGGCTTTAAGATGCCCGACTAGTGCAGAAAATTTAGATTGTGAGCGTTAGTATAAAGGGGGAGCTTCCAGCAGGTATATCCTGTTCAAAATAGGATTTATTCCACACATTACACGTTTTTGTGTGGGTTTAGAATGGGTTTACATGGCAAATATGTATCAGCTGAACATTCAGGCATTCAATTTTTTTTCTAAGCTACACTGTAGCATACATTTGTACAGTTATTTTCTCATTTCAACCCGTCTTCTTTTTTAGGGCATCACAGCATTCCTTCAAACATGTTTTTCAAAATCGAACCACTGTTAAACCAGAGATCTGTTTCCTCATTGCTGCACACACACACACACACACACACACACACACATATATATTTATAATTTTAAAAAAACTAAATTACAATGCGCTGTGTTACCACACGACACAAAACACTAACACAAAATTCTTTTTGGCAACTGTAATAGGCTTTATGATTTCTTCTGGAAATAAATAGGATGCACTCGCGGTATCGTCTTCGGTGCGTAAAGGTGTGTTGACGGAGAAAGTTATTTTACCCTCTGACGCCCAAATTATATATCCTGCATATGAACTGCAATCCGTAAGTACACATCAATTGAAACACATTAGACATGATAACCTGTTATTATAGCTCGCTTATAGAGGCGAGGCTTCTAAATTATTCAAAGGAGACATGGTCAAACTGTGAAAGCGCGACTAGTCAAATGACATCTGATATTGCGTCCAGGATTAAATACGTGAAGGTGAGCGTCTGAAGAGATTATTGTTAACGTTATTTATTAAGTTAACATCGCTATTAAGACTACTGTTAAATGAATACAATATCAGTAGCCGATTCTTATGAAGTTGGTTTGTTGCTCATGAGGATTATATTGAAGTGGTCTGCAGCAGGTAAGCACTGACTCTGGGAGCTGTAACTATTAAACATAACAATTATTAGCTGTTCTGCATATGCTGCTTGTGCAAAGCAACTCCTTGCAAGATCTGGCGGGAGACATGAATTACTTAGTTATTATTTTTGGTTTTTGGTTTTGTATTTTGTTTGCATTTATTGAGAAGGTATGTCAGTTGTGAACATATGGATTTTGTTCGAAGACAAGCTGTTTAATTATTGCTCAGGAAGTTTGGTTTTTGAGTTGCGTGTTGCTGGAAAAATGTCGAAAGCGCAACGCACAGATGTGCTGGCGATAAAGATAATTTATCATAGAAACTTACTACGACCGACCCCTATTTAACATACATGTAACATGGACAGCTAACGCATTGTGATACCTTTAAAGCTCTGTCCTTAAGATTCAACAAATGTTATTTACATTATCAATCTATGCAAAATGTTAGCTTCCCTAATGTACAATGAAATGTCCCTTCAATCAAGATACATATGAAGCTGCATAATTCGTTATATGTTTGAAAACATGAAATCCGTACATTTTCGACGCTGTGACTAAAATCACTTGACATTACAAATCTCTGCTATTCATTTTTTCGCGCCAGTTAATGTGCTTGTGCAAATTAGCTATACGCTTGCTGATCCAGAATATGTAGAAGGGCAGATTTTTTCCACTCTCCCCACCCCCCACCCCCTGTATCCACCATAGCTAGACTTTGATCATTGTCAGCTACTAAATTTAGGTAACTACAATCCACTATTGCATTACTTGCTTTGCTGATTACCTGATTACTTGTTCGCGTTTTAGCTAAGAGCTGTCCTATGACGCTGGCGAAAATAGAGGAGATTTAGTATGACGCGCGTTGGCCTACCGAACAAAATTGACTACAGTTGTGGTTTTTCAAACACGACTTTAATCTCATACGAGTGTGAATTGTATTGAGGGTTCGTGCACACATTTGACATTCAACGAAAAACAGAACTGTTAAAATGTCTATTAAAGCCGTTATGATGCTGAAATTGACTACAATTGTGGTTTTTCAAACACGACATTAACCTAATACGAGTGTGTATTGTATTGAGGGTTACATATACACACATTTGACATTCAAGGAAAAAAAGGTCTGTTAAAATATGTATTAAAACCGTACTGATGCTGAAATCCCGCTTGCATCTGGGATTAGGAAATTTGGACCAGTTACCATGCTAACAGAATTTAACACAAAAAGTGTCCCGTTTACGGATAAAAGAGTTTTTTTTCAGTCACAGGTATTCCGTTGGTGTCACACCAACATGAAGCTGCAGAAGCCCCAAAATTAAAAACTGAAAAGAAAAAACATGAGGGTTGTTATTCATGCTTACAAATTAGAATCCGAGAGCATTGTTGTACCAGCTTTTCATATACCTCCAGTTTTATTATTGAAAGCCATACAGTTCCAGTTGTATGCTCTTGAACAGATGGCCAAATTAGGACACTGCACGTTTTGTAAAGCAGTCCATTTAAATATACACTCTTATTTCGATGGCACGGTGTTTAGAGACCATTTTGTTAAATGCAGTTCATTTACTCAGAGCCGGTTTAATCAATAAAGAACACATCCTCATCGTTACAGGAACTATTTTGACTACTCTTCAAGTGCAGGCATATAATGGAACAGCTGCCACAAATATTGCCCATGGAATGGCAACATTTTGTTGTATAAATATTTTAAAAACACTATGAGCACCGCCCGTGGAACACCCGGGTGTTCTTCGTTGGAGTTTACACAAAGAGGCGTGGACGAAATTAGCGATGATATTTGTTTTGTAGGAAATTGCCTTTAAAAAAAGAAACTTGGTCCTAGGAACAGGGTATACACTTGTGATGCACATTTAATCAAAAACTAACTGGTATTATTTAATAGTTTTGTAGAGTGCCGGTTTGCAACAACAATAGTGTATATTATACATTGTCAACCGTATTTAAGGAGAATAAAAATAGATACAAAAGAAAATAATTGATTGATTTATATTTAAACGCACTGCAGATTAAATCTGTTACCATATCACGTCTCCGATTCCAGGAAATCGATCAAGAGGCCCATTAATTCTCATCTAACTTGTTTTTATCGTAGTACACGTTTTTAGACCAAATACGCTGGTAAATTGACAACGTATTCTGTCTTTACTGCACCAAATATTTCAAAGTGCATGTTTGAGAAAAATTATTTATACTGTCCAGAATACAGGCATGTATCATTATAAAAGCGACTGAAATAAGTATGATACACGTGACGGGACATACTGAAATATATATTCATATTGTGGCAATAAAATTATAAATATTTGACGTTGCATTTTTTGAGTCTGTGTCTATATATTGGTGTATTACATTGCAATTAACCTTTGTTTTTTCATTTCTTTATATGCCACATTATATGTAGAAATTAAGCCTATGCATGTTATGCATGTGTCAGTTATGTCATAATATGTGTTACATAGTTTGAACACAAAGTGATGAGGGCGTGATTGATGCCAATTTCCAAGTTCCACAGAGTCAGAGAGTGTCCCTACGTTTAATTTAACGTATATAGTACCAGAGCACGTTACACTGCAAAGAAAAAACATCACAGTAGGTGACATTACGTTGGTTCTGATCATTGTTCGAAATCATGCCTTTTTGTTGGACCAAACCAATGCCAGACTATCATTTGAATGCTGAACAAATGAATTAATTCTTATTGCCTTCGTCGGGGTCGTTTACATCCCCCGGCGGAAGGTCAAAAACAAGGTAGTAACAATATCCGCCGATCAATGGAAGAGGCTCCTTTCAAAGTCTCCATGCAAGGGTCACAATGCTGAATTTTATGTAGTTATGCAGCGGGTAAAGGGTTGCAACACCATCATTTGGTTGTAATCAGTTCACATTCACAAATGTAACGATTCTGTAAGAATATTTCTACCAAATATAATCCATATTTTGATAATGGCGCAGATATTGTCTTACAATCACATGCATTTAACTTTAATACTTGCAATAATAATGATGATCATTTTTCATGAAGACATCACAAAGTGTTACTCTGCATGTGCGACATAAATGAACCGTCAAGACAGTGGCAAAATAGCACAAGAAAGGATAAACAAATAAAATTATGTTCGAAAAGTTAAATGTTAAAAAAGATAATTGTATATCTTTTAGATGAAAATGTTTGAAAAAAATGGCGGCTTGGCTGTGGAAAGTTTCCTCTTTAAGATTTAGTTTGATTGATCTTGAACCAATTAACAAAAGGCAAAAAAATCTGTAGCCTTTACTCACAAATAAAGTAAATCCAATCCATTTGTGCAATGTTTATGTTGCGGATTATTCACTTATGTCACTCTGTGTAATGTTTACATAATCCCGATGTACTTGCAGTAACTTTATATATACAGTGGCAGGGGGATCACCAGGCAATGTCGTTTCTTTAAACCAATAACTCGACTGAAATTGCATGACATATTTCCCACCTCACTGGCTGTTTTCCCTACAGGCATTCATTAAAACGACACCATTTATATCCTGTTTGCAGAAATCTTCTGAACTAAAGAAAATTGAACATCAAACCTTGGCAAAATTTCTTCACTCCAGCTATTCCTGAAATTGCGAAAATTCCGAACTTTCAAATCCGATATCATTACGAGATTTATGCAAACTAGGGCACTTTGCGTCCACATAATTTTGCACTAATTCTAATACATTATGCTTTTCGTATATGTAATATACAAGGTATATTCAATAATGTGCGAGACTTATTCATAAAGCAGTATTCTCTTGAAATCTCTGGACGCCAAAAGTTGTAATATGAAACAAATACATCTTTTTTTCAGTCATGCCTGTTGGTCAACCTTAATGTACAGAATGTACATGTAATTGTTCACCAACTCAGGCCCCGGATGCGGCATCATACAGTGTCACGGGATTGAATATAAAGTTGTTTATTAGATTCCATCTTGACATCTCAATAATTGTATAATATAAAAACTATTATGTAGTATCTTGTCACAAAAATCGATTTCTGGTTAGGTTAGTAGTGTTTTTGAGACTGTGGAAAATGTTGAACAATCGATGCTAAGTGTTTTGGAACGCCCTACTATAAGATTTTCAGTATGATAGTTATAGCCCATAAGGTCTGGGCGGAAAATACGTCTAGAAATGGACAGGCTATTTCATTTTTGCGAGTGTAAAATATTGTGATTGTTATAAACCCCAAATTCCCCAAAGTAATTACTATTGGGTCCGTTAACTTCATATTCTTTGCCATTATGACATGATTTGAACACTTAGACTGGAACCTCTTTCCTATCAATGAGGTGAGTTGGCCAGCCAATAGCAACAGTCCAATTGAGGCATCCTCCCTTGTGACCTTGACCGTTAATATCATAGGAAAGCAAGGAGAGCGCTAGTGAGTATTGGTTTTGTGGTAATTGGCTGGCACCGGTGACTGACCAAATCGTTGATATCAATCTGTAGAAAGTTAACGAAATCACGCAATAAAACAAAGGGCATGAACCTTCTTACATGAAATATCGCTAACATTATTAAGATTCTTTGGGAAGTATCACACAATTATTGAGTTTGGCTAAGGTGTGCAACACAACATATAGCCCGAACGCTAAAGACAATAATTGTTTTCTCATATCATTTAACACCTGAATGTCCAGGTCCTAGACATCAAACCCCAAAATTAAAGCATAGGTGTCATCCGACATTGTCGTCTAATTGGTAAAACGTGTCCTTTATCTGATTGTGTAAAAATCAGCCTTTGCGTCGTGGTCAACATTGTTTTGGTTACGCCATCGGTCAATAATGAGTTTTATTAGTCCTTACATTCCCGCATATAAGATTGTATTCTTACTTATTATACAAAAAACATTTGATTTAACCGTTAGTGTCTCGCCAAAAAATGTGGTTAAAAAATAAACGCTGCAAACGAGAGTACGCATCGATGTAGTGAACATGTCTTTTAGTACCTGGGCTTTTTTGGTGGTCCGCCATGTATTCAAAGTAAATAAGCAATAACTACATTCCAGAGGACAAATTGATATATTGAGGACGTTTCCTCGAAGATATACCGTGTAAATACGGTAATTTGGTTGAAAGCGGATGTTTGAAGAACATAAATTCCCTTGAGGGTATCATATTTGTGGTTAAGTCTGCAAAAGCTTTTTAGATGTCTACCTTGAGTGAATGGTTAATACAAGGAATTTAGTGTGAAACTATATACATAAACATAGATTGGATTTTAAACAAGGTAAACTGATAAAGTAATAGCCAACAAGATGTTTTATCGGGACCAGACACCTAGAATATGGAATGTCGGGTCACCAACTTTAAAAAGAAAAGGCGTATAAACCGGAGATGGAACCAATAGCACAAACTTGTCACACAAACTACAGCCAGTTAAAGAAATATCAAGTTTTAACTCTTAAAAGAAATCCGATGAATCCCTTTGCGCTCTGTCGTGATTTAGATACTTTTATGTCTGAGGAAAAAAAGGACACCAGCTGTTTACTTGGCCCTTTATGTACCACCATAATTCTGGCCACATGTGTTTTGAAATTGCGTTCACGAACAACGGAGCAATTATCTAAAACCTGCGCCTAGCGCGCTGCAAGGCACTATTGAGAGAAGCAGCTGCTAAGTGAGATCATGGTTTTGGCACGCGATATTTTACCAAATACGTGTCAATAGATGTAATCCATAAACCATCCATTGCATAACCCGCTAGAGTTTCATGTTTGACAAGTGCCTGTAAATGTTAGGCAAGTTCCCTAGAAGGAACCTTCGACTATTTTATGGGGTTCATAGAGAACATAAAAATGAAAACGGTCATGAAATAAAAACCCAAAAACACGGCGAGGCAGGTGCCGGTGGGCAGTTGCCATGCTGAAGGATATCACGACCTGTTAAGAACATTAAAGCACAGCAGTATTCAATCAACTTTTATTTTTACTTTCAGGATTGTTGATTGGTTAGTATGTGTTCGACATGCGAATCCCCATCCAGACCGCGATGACGGTGCTGCAGCTGGCCGGCATACTTAGCGTCAGTGGGGCCGATAACGGTAAGTAATTGGCGCCATTTTAAAAAGAAGTAGCCTACAAAATATAACCGTGCGTTTATTGCTTGAAAATAAAGGGACATGTTCCGTTTGTCTGAACCTCAAATGTTAAACTTGTAAAGGTTAGTTATGTAATATTAATGTCACTGTGATGGCATCCTAGTTCAGAACACGTCTTCTTATACACATGTATGTTGACAATTGTGGAATAGTAACAAAAATCAACTTAATTAAGACACAGTGAATAATATAGAAAGGATACCTTGTAGATGACTATAGCAACAAACATACAGAAAAAGTTTAGTATTTTTCCTGATAGATTTAAAATTCAAATCTGTTTAATTCTGCGCACATTTGAATATTTTATCTCTAGAAGTGCAAAGACAATTTGTGCCATTTTCCAAGAAGTGTAAAACTTGTAAAAAGTAATGGTTACCCCTCCCCCAAAAAATCCAACCGAAACAGTTAAAACAAATCAGGTAGAAAACTTTGTTCGTTCATGATAGACGTCCCACATTTACCATCTGCAATGCTAACGTATGTAATACACACGCGTGCACGAGGGGCTAACCAACCAGCATCACGTATTCTGTATAGTACGTCTTTGGACACAATTAAATAAAATATCGATTGGCTGTTTACTTCAAAAATCAAGTTTGAATAGCTGTCCTTATCATGCCCCGCAAGCAGTCCGGCATCTTACAAAAACAGAAACGAAGACCATTATATATACATCAACACATGCATTTATATATTTTCGTCTTTTTTCATCAAAAACAATTGTGAAAGCAAAGACTTTATTTTCTGTTGAAGAAACGTTATGTCAATATTAACGTTAGATCCACTGATAAAATCACTCTCTTTTTGTCCTTTATTAGCCACACCTGTGGAATTCAACGCTAAATAAATTCTAAGTAACTGAGACGGAAAAGTGAACTTAAAAAGAGCTTGACTTCCACACGTGTGGATTCGTGGACCGCATGACTTTTTCAGATAGCTGTACTTGTGTCGGGGTCAGATGTCACGTAGATTCAAATATCCACTGCCTTAGATACAGTCTTGAGGCAAAATAAAGCGTGTGTGGGGGTAGCAGGCGTTTGCACGGTTGGAAAGTCAATTACGCGTGTACTGACCCCTTCCTTAACTTAACCTGGGTGGTGGTCGGCCTCCTTTGAAATGGAACGCAGGTGTCTTCATCTGGTCATAGAAGTAAAGAGAGACAAGAGGTTATCGCCCGTCTGACGCCAATCTTTAGAACTTGACCTCTACTTTGGTCAAAGTATGTTATGATCATCAGTCGTTCTGATAGACATGCCCTTTTACTCATACGCAAAACAAGACTGTCATGGTGTAAGAATACCGTTAACAAAGGCCACAGGTTGATTTTGACTTGATATCCACATACATGTAACTGGCAAATTCATGGCACATTTCTCCATGCGTTGGAGAAAAGTGCATATAATTAATCTGCAGCCCTGGTAGAGGGTAGTGTGAGGATGGTCAACAAATATCATGCGAGAAGAATAACGGCGCTGACAACTGGAACTGGCGCATATTTTGAATGTTATAATAACACCTCTTCCTCGCACCAACGGAGTCTCTCAGCTGGATTGTTCAAACCGTCAACGGAAGGGTCTGAACTGTCAACACTATCCACGCCTTCCAGTGTGCAATGCTCACAATCAGAACCACTACCTGGAAAATACGATTAGCTCTACGTTGTTTAAACAGCGTGTCCTAATCTTTTGACTACCAAGGACGGATGATCACCGATTTGCCTGCAGGTCCATTAACACCTCATCTCCGGTCAGAGTTCGCATGGCGGGAAGTTTGCAAACTCAGCGGGAAGCTTAGTTTGTTAACGGCGTACATTGGCTCAGTGTATAAGTTAGGGAAATGTATACGAATCAAATACTTATGGCTTTGGTAAAATACGTTGATATATTTAGGGATTGCAACACGGACATCGATAACATGATTTATCTCTTTTTTATAAAGGTGTGTCGACGCTGTACCAGTTGAACCTAGATTTTTATAGTGGCCAATTTTGATAAAGTTCATGGGGGAATCAAACCAATATTAAACTAACATTCGACCTTGAATTGCACAATAAACTAGTTATAAGGGATGTCTGATCGGAGTAATATGGATTTATTAGCGTCCAACAAATGGCCTAACTTAGTCTAGACAAAAGCAAAGTATAAATCATAAAATGGCTTAAATTTGTAAATACCACAGGTACTATTCACTCGAAATCCATCGAAATGCCCTTTCATTACCTCCGCCAAGGAGGTTGTTTTCACCCCTGTTTGTTTGCCTGTCTGTCTTTCTGTCTGTCTGTCATCAATATAACTCAAAAAAGTTATGGACCTATTTTGATGAAATTTTCAGGAACTGTCAGAAGTGGGCCAAGGAACAGATGATTAGTTTTTGATGGTGATCCGGAACAATAATCAAACAATAATCAATAATCAAAAATATCGAAAATTTAGGGGTGAAACGGCATTGGACGGAGACTCTGCTGCCTTGGCGGAGGTCTGCTCTCTCTAGGTGCTTTTCTAGTTATCCAAGTCATTATCCTAGTGTAGGCCTACTAAGGCTACGTCCACATAATTATGTCCTAAATAATGCACTGCGAGTATCGGGCTAGGGGGTGGCAGTGCATCATTTGACATACATACATACAAAGGAAAATCGCACGTTTCCTAAGATCCCCTAATATAGAATAGAATACGCTGATATCACCGCGCTGCATCACCGCGTATAAGGTGACATCAGCCCACAGCAGGTAAGTGCACATAAACAATTGCTTCTGTATCGGTACTTCAAAATGCTTTAGTCGTGTGCATCTAGCCAAACTGATGCAATCCCCCTGGTTAAAAGAAGAATACGATATGCTATAAAGAGAAACAAGATGTAAAATAAACCAATAAATAAGTTTGTAAATAGGAGCCGTTTATAAAAATTTATATCAGTAGTTGGTTAAAACTATGGCATTTGTACTTTATAGTTTCATTTTAAAAACCACATGAAATAAATAAGAATGATTAAGTCATAAAGATATTGGATAGTTGCTATAACGAATTAATTTTTTTAGAAGAAAAGTTAATTTTTCATTCTTAATGACTTATTCTCCGTGGGTTATCTGACAAATTACACATGAATAAATTGTGACTTATCAAAACCATTTGGCTTTCTTCGCCTAAATTTAGGGACCAGTGATTTAAAGCCACACACCCTTCGGATATTAAGGTGCGTGGAATGGCTGTACACACCGCCCTTCACCTGTTCTGGGCGTTGAGAGGATTTCTCGGACATATTCAATCGCTGATTTATATTCAGTATTTGATACTTGGAGGGAAATATATGAAAGCAGCGAGGGAATCAATTCGACCTTTTATTCCAAATACCAATTGTGTTTGAAATCTGCGACTAACGAAAGGATATTCACAAAATAATTGGTCGTATATCACCCATCGGATTAATACGTCCCACTGAACTCTAATGAAGGTCTGCGTCTGGAGGCTGGTGTAAACAAGTTTTACTTATGGCTCAGATTAACACATTCAATTATTCTTGAGTTAACGGATCGCATAAATCGTTACCGAGAAAATGATTCATATTCCTGGACGGAAGATCAAAACATTTTACCGACTCCTTCAAATATAGTATTAAGTGAGAGCATATGCAGTAAGTAAGGAACGGGATAAGAGAACCAAGAGTACACTATCTTCAAACGTGACGGCATGTAGCCGGAGTGAGGGGAATTTTAGAGATAGTGCACCACACAGGGGGGAGACATAACTTCACCATTAATGAAAGTGGTATAAGTGAAACTCTTAGGCTCGTCAAACTAAATTTAAACCGGGATTGTCAGCACGCGCTTTGGTGTGTGCAGATCTTAAAGAGGAAGAGGTTTAAGGATTTGTTTCCGTTGTCCTGATAATGTCACCCATCAAATTCATTCCTTGTCTTTCCAGTCTCTTCTCTTTGGAACACTCGACCTCGCCCTGGTTATGTCACATTTAAGTATTGACAGCTGTTCAAAACGCACCTCTTGTGCTATACTTGTGCTTGAACTGGGAACTCGGTGCAGCGAGGGCAGACATCCGAAGATACGACTCTGCTACCTGTATGGAATATAAACATGTACTGTATTGGAAACTATGACAAAATGCATCAGTGCATTTCATATTCTGCACCTAATATGTCAAAATATATATCAGAGAGACTTATTCAGATGCGACTGCCCTTATTTAAAAAACACGTTTTGTTTATTTATAAAATGCTGTCCGCTTATGATACATCTACATGTTTGTACCAAGGAGAGAGCAAGTGAACGCTTGCGGCAATTTTTTTTCTTGGTGGTGGTGGTGGTGGGGGGGGGGGGGGGGGGGGCACGCCATAAAATTCATATTCTTTTGCTGATTAGTTGACATTCGTATGAGAGTCAAGACACTATTGAAACATTATTATGCCACCAACTTATCTCAACCCATTGAAGGCAGTATCCATGTATTAAATTTTGGGGGGCCGAATTGAAACGTTAACTTTAAAAGATGTAACAGTTTATCTCTGCCAAGCAAACCGTTAGTTACAGGTTTTGATTTTCCAACGTGGCCAACGCAACCCCTGCACACACGAGTTTTGTTTTCTTTTATTGCAAGACAGAATGCCAAAAATGGCCGCGGAAAGATAGCAAAATTATATCAATTGTAACCTAAGTCGCCCCAAACAGCCTGTTAGTTACGCTACCATGCATTAATGTACAGCATATAAAGTTTTATGCATTTGCAATCAAAATGTCGAAGAAGCCTCTTCGGCCTCGGTGCTACGGGTCACTTTGCTCTGTCAAAGTCCTGTAAACCATACCGTGCTATAATTTGATATTAAAACTTAATCAGAACTTCCCCCCTGACGTGCATTTGTCAGTCTTTTTTTCGCATCCTCGCAAATGAAACTGAAAACTGACAAAACTTGAAGGTTCCAATTCGATTATGTGCTGCACGGCCCAAAACTGGTCATGCATATTTGCTCCAGAGTGATCTTTTTTTGACCCTTTGAATTAAATGTTCGGAAGTAACTTGTTGGCAGGATGACGATCAGTGATTCCCACAATGTCATTATAACGATAGAGTTATCGACCGATTAGGCGCACATGCTTGACCAAAATCTCTTCTCAGTTAATCCATCTGACGAGGCGATATCAGTCTTCTCAATGTGCTTCTAAACCGAGAATATAACTTCCGCATAAAATGCCCTTCACGAAAGCTATTATTTGTGGTCTGATCTTTCCTCTGCGTTGGATCATTCTTGGTGTCATGTTATATTAGCGAGTACAGATAATTAGGGACTAGAATCAGCAGCATCTGCCTATCCCGGCATGCAGCGGGCCATTTATTGACTTGAACAGAAATATTAGTGGCAACCGATGAATCGGATGTTTGCATGCAACTACACTTTGGCAGCCGTTATTACCATGCTGACACAGCTGTTGCTACTTTGGGTGACAATTTTAACGATGCCAATTGCATACGTTGACGCTGGATGGAAAGAGAAAAAAGTAGTGAGAAAAACAGATGAGCAGAGACTTTTGGAAAAACTTTTACACGGTTACGAGAGCTACTCACGCCCGGTGTTTAACGCATCTGAGTCAGTGGAGGTAAAATTTGGAATAACCTTGACCACAATTTCAGATATGGTAAGTAAAATATGGTGAACATGTCAACACACGAAGGAACCTTTTCAAAGACCCACCGAATAATATTCTAAAGAAATTTTACCTCCATTTTTCGAAATGTGAATTTTAATCATCAGGAAAGGGTTGGAGTAGGTTCCTTCGTGTGAAGCATTTTATGGCTTACAGTTTATATTTACCTTTAAAAATTTCAGCACCCCATCGCAGTCGCCGGATTAGAAAAGGCAGAGAGATAAAAATCCCTGACGAACAAAGGTTACTAAGAAACCTTTTGTACAAATACGACACTGCTTCCCGTCCTGTCTACAATGCATCTCATACAGTCACTGTAAAATATGGACTAACTTTGACGCAGATAGCTGATATGGTAAGAACACAGAAATACACTAATGATATGTCATATTTCTTAACCTAGATTTTATATGTTTGACAATCTAGATTTTTAACAGCCGAAACACCTAGGAACGACAGGTTTTAGCCTGAATCATTATCTATCATTTTCAATTGCCAGTCATCCGTAGTGGTAGACCCCCATCTTGCGTCAAAATGTTACGTATATGCTCATTTTAATTGAGACATTTGAAGATAAATTTGTTTTGATGTAGGACAGCCTTTGTAGTTAATCATCAAATTTTAATCATGGGCCCAGTTCTTGTAAAGCAGTCTAATTGGTTTTTGGCGATTTAACTAATGAAGGTAAGCCACAGCCCTTTATGAGAAGGTATATAAAATGTGTTTTTATTTTAGTCAGTCAAACTTGACATTGAGAAAAAATATGTTAATGAGGTAATCGAAAGTGCAAAAGTCGAGGTGCTTCAACTCCACTCATTGAAGCTTAACATTGTTCGCCCTTTGTTATCTACAAGTACTGGTCAGATCATTGGCTTTGCTTTTTCTCACATTATTTAATTTAGAACAAACGCCAAACAATGACCATCCAGGTGAAAGAGATGTTCAACTGTGCGTTGTAAAAAAAAAAATCAAATCAGTAATAGATGTACGTGCTAGTGAGAAGCTCGTCATCTGTAAACGTCACAGCTCTATGTTCTAATAAAGACAAATGGGTTGGTTTATTGTGAATTATTACTTGTAATTGAAACCTTAGGTTCGAAGTGACGGGTGGTTGTTAATTGTACCTATTAACACCTAATCATATTCCGCTGACTGCACATTTGTAATTCTGAAAACTTGCTTTGATTAACCTTACCTTGTCTCTATTTTGCATGTGTAGCATACAATTAGGTCTTTTATACATTGCCATGCTCCATGTGTTTTACTATAAAGAACACTGAATGCAATTACCGGATGTTACTGTTCCTGGGTCTTAGACCGCACGTTAGTGAAGAATTAATGGAATGAATAAATGTCAAAAATGGTTATTTAAAACGAGGATGACAAAAAATTGAACAAGACCAACTGTAAATGGCGGTCGTTATTGGATTCGTTTCGTTAGGCGCACTAAACGGAGATGAGGGTCTCCATCATTTCCTTAAAGCACATCCAAGAAAATGAAGGCAGGCTAATCACCATTTTATTACAAAAAGCTGCTTTTGAATCTTCCTTGAATCAAGGTTATAAAAAAGGTATCGATACAGTAAATGGTCTTTAGAAGAAACGTCATCATCCTGTAACATTAGCCGTGTTTGATCCATTGCCCGAGGTGGCCATACTATTGTATATTTGGATTGTAACCGGCGTGAAATGCATAACCTTTCAAAAAAAAAAAAAAAAAAAAAAAACATCTCTCAATCGGTGCCTGTTTTGTACACGATTTTATTAACTGGGTGCTGCAGTCAGTGGAATGAGTTTAAACACCTTCGCCAAACGAGGGGCTTCAGATATAAAAAGTAGTTGATGATGTTAAAGATCAAGTACATTGTTATGTAATAATAAAATGATAATAATAATAACTAGGGTCAGAGGACCGATTTTATTTGCTGTAGGGTTCCTTTGTAAGTTTTTCTTTAATTTTAAGATGTCAGTAAGACCACGAATGTTTGCTTAGATTATACGTACTGGTACATGTACTGAATTTCCACCTCATACAAGATATGTAACATATGTGACATGTTGTACTAGGTTTACACACCTTATATCTGCAATAAGAAACATGTAAGATAGCGTAGGTAGTATAGTGGCTCGGAGTCTTAGCACTATTTTCTGGGTCAATTGTTGGAAAGGTCAAGAACAAGAGTGGTGTCAAGTTGGTCGCAATAGCGTAGGTACAATACCTCGATTTAAGTTCTATCAGACCGGTAAATGGCACGATATACATTTTTGTCTTATATCACATATACAGTGAAAATATATGTCGCATGTTGGTGTGATGCGACATGTGGACCTGAATGTGTCGGCCTTTTGCATTCAACAGGCTGCGTACGTGTACCAAACAAGAATTATGCATTGTTACATGAATGTAATCAGTCATGTCTGTATATGAATAACAAATAGACGAGGCATTTAGAAATAGAAAGTAATAAATGAAACTTGGATTGCTGCCTGGATGTGTCTATATGGTGATTAGACATAGCATTCAGAATTCATGACAGTCGAATCTCAAGATTTCTAAACAAACCTGCACCGTAACCTTTTGTTTCTTATTCCCTTTTTCTTAGTAAATTTACGGAGAAAAGTCTAGGCATCATGTTAAAATCTGGCAATTTTTCCTGGATACAGTGGATATACGCAAATAAAAAGCATCGCATTGGAAGTTAAGTGCGCAATCCACATTTCTAAGAGTCTCTCAAAGAGATCAGTTCAGAGGCTTTACATGCATATATAATCGCGTTCCCTTGGTGCAGGCTGATATGTCTTCATCCAATCTGTCACCCTCCCAGTAGCAATAGCTGACCCCACAGGGAAAGACTGTAGATACCTTTTACGTTCGGTCAGTGGGTGATGATAAAATGAACCTAGACCTACAATTACATGGATGTACTACCTTTGACATACTCTACAAAATACCATGTCGACCGATTGCGCAGTATTTATTTAAAATATAGCACATAACTGTACACTTTGATGGGTGCACGGCATGATAAGCCCAGATTTATACCCAGAAACATTTATTTGAATGCAATTTTATTGCATGGAGTACCTCTTGCTGTTATTATATGAATATAATCATAATAGTAAAGGTACCTTGACACCTGTTTTCAATGTTGTTTAAGGCATGAATATATATGAGACATTCAAGATTTATTTGCTTTTCCCCAAAGTATAGTATTATATGAAATTAATTTTTCACTTTGCATAGCGCAATTAAATCTGGATTAAACCAAACCTGATGAACTATTTGCGAAAGTACCATTTAAATAGAATGAGGATACAAGACAAAATAATAAAAGAAGTAATACCCGACGTAATTCCAAATGGAAGCAAAGAATTTGTTAAAACACTAATGTGCAATATTTTTCTTCATTTGAAGACAAGAACTAGCTGAAGCATGGGTAATCCTTTATACATTTATTGTTTTAAATAAGTGAAGTACCAGATGTGTTACTATGATTTGGGTATACTCCCTTTTTTTTTGGACTAGAATGATATCGTTGTGATAGATTTATTTACTTCCTAAAAGGGCCCGATAGACTTGAATTTAAAATTGTTTTGATAGAAATTTTCCACGCCCAGTTGTATTCACCCCCACGCGTGTGAATATCAACACATGTATAAGTTAGGTACTTAAAAGCGATCAGTCAAATATTTGCAACTAATATTGCTAAAGGGCGCACATGTAACATAAACCAAACCACAATCAGAAGTAAATTCAATATTTCCGCATGTTCTCCTCGACAAGACCGTTTGACCTTTGTTCCCACTCACTTTTTTTTCATTTTTTCACCTTCATAAGCAGGTAGCACCATGTCTAATAGTCACTTTGAGTAATACTTTGAGTCATTACTTAGCTATTCGCCCATAATGGATATATAACACATAAACAGTACCTTTTCCACAGCGCAGATATCACTTTCATATGCTTCCTTAGATCACTTAATTAGACGAAAGATTCCTTGATCACGGGACGGATATCACTTATAGGTAACTAATGATATCTTCCAGTATGCGAGGTAGAGTTATTGTGCAACGTTTATCAACCATTTGATTGATGGCAATTTGATTAACAGTTACCAAGGGAAGGTCTGCCTGTTCCAGTAAACCGAGTTATTGCAAATTGTATTCTGAGAAGTACTAACAACGAGTGCGTTTTATGAAGAATCGCACGCTAAACAGCTCCCTCACTATAATCCCCACACAAAGGCCCGTTTAATTGCATTTCACATTGTCTTTGAACCAAGGTAAGACAATCCTTATATCTTCTATGGCTTCTTAATTCAACGTAAACTGCATTCGAATGTTCGTGATGAAGAAAAAAAGGGAAATTGGGTGACGTTAAAGAAGTGGTGAGGAAGCAATATTGGAAATATATCTGATTAATTACATTATGTTTAAAGATATTTATTTGATAGATTTATTCATTTCAAATGCGTTAATATAATTTGTGGGCAAGCATTGAATTTTTGAAACACAAGAGAGAGAGAGAGAGAGAGAGAGAGAGCTGGGCCATCAAAAAACAACTTTTAGAATTACAGATAGAAAATAAACGTCAGAATAAAAGTGGTATATGATTACCTTTCAACAAATAGGCCTAAAATCTTATAAATACTTTAAATACTGAAATATAATGGCAACTTATCTACCAAAAAGAAACTATGACTGAATTTTCAGACAATTCAGTATACAGTACAAATGATTTTCTAGAGCCGGATGGTTTTCAATGTCATAAACAGTACCATGCTGATAAAATAAACACATTCTAGAAATATAAATAATAAACATAAGTCTGCCATTACACTGAAACGCCACTATGGTGCTCTGCCACACTTTTGCAATGTGCGTTTGTTAGACCTACTAGACACGTCTTGACTGTGAGATTGTGGAGAAAAGCTGAGGACTTAGAATGAGGATAATGTCTGTTTTTGGGTGAAAACACACACTTCTAACAGATGCATTTCGATGACTTCCTCATTAAATTATCTAGTCTCAGAAATTTGGTTGAATTAAACCAACATCCATAATTATGATTAAGTGTTTTACGTCATTAGTTGGAAAACAGTTTATGGTGGCAGACTTTTTTCCAGTTGTACAATGTTTGGGCGTTTGGGAAGGTATTTTGTTCCTATTTCTTCATTGATAAGCATTATTTTCTTGAATTAATCCTAAGAATTCGTTTCATTCCAAATGTATGCTGTCGAAAAGAGCTAGATATAATTTTTTCCTTCTATTTAGTCGTTTTATATTTAAAACACAGGTCCAATAATCTTATGCTGTTGCAAAAAGAGAGCCCCAAAGCCACCCAAAACCAAAAGACGACTGGATACGAAACTGATAAATTGAAAGATGACTACTTCCTTGCCATGCCCTTCGATAAAACATATTGAGTTATTAACCTGAGTTGGTAACGATGTTTAACAATATAGTTTCAGTATGAATGATCCACCGTCGATTTTTCTTACCCTATGTTCGTAGCATACATAACACGCCATACTTTCCAAAAAGCCTAATATACTGTACCAAATTGATTTTATTTTATTCATCTATCCATCGTGTAATTTTTCACGAGGTACTTGAGTTGACGTCACAATTTAATCGGCTTCTTTTATTTTCCATTTCATGAACCATTGCAGTCCGTAGGATTGCCTGTTAATTCTGTTTCCAAGTATCACAACTAATGAACTAATTTCAGCAGTTCTACTTGTCAATAAAATCACCACATGGAATGCGTCGAAGCTTTACTATCTCTTTGAGATTATTCAAATGTGCAAGAATGCATTCTGCACAAGAAGAATATAGTTTGTGTTCTACCCATATCGATTAGAAGTAGTTGAAATTAAATTTGTGTGAGAGTTCCTTCCCAGTTCAGTCTATGTGCTTCATTTTCGTTTTGAAGAAAAACGGAGCAAGGCGCTGTGGAGCAATCCATTTCGAGTCGAATTTTTCTTCCCTACAATCCTCAGTTTATCTAAAAACCCGTACCAGAGGGTAGTTCGAGGAATAAACCGGAAATAACGGGAGTAAAGAAGGTGAATAATATTCACTCAACCTGCCATAATTCTCTGACTAGAAATAATAAGGCTAATGAAGTTTTCATTCGCTTGAATTATTGAAATTAAAACACAGAATTGCTCAGTTATAAATTGGAGTTTTCCCTGAGCTGTCTACAAAGTAATGGCTGGTCATTGAACTGACTTATTCTCTTGCACAGACTTTAAAGAATTACTAACTAGAAATCACGGTGAGTAAACGCTACAACCAGACACCAATTAAGCCGTAGGCCTATTTATATACAGGTCTTTCGATTATCGTAAATCATTTATATTAATAAAATCAAGCAGTCAACCTGTAATGTCTACTAACCTTAGTAAGAAGATATACAAATTATTTGTTTGTCAGTCGTGGAGAATCTGGACGTGGCCAGTATCAGAGCAATAAAGTGTCTAATTTTTTTCTCCTGTTAAAGTTTTATCTCATGGCAACGCAAAAATACAATTACACATTGTAACGGTCAAAACAAACTCCAACCGATGGCCTCACGTGCAACCCAGTTCAGCCAGCTGTATTTTGGCAGTTTTATTGATAGCCCAAATTTATCGCTTTGAAACGGACAGTACTAGTAAATCTATGACATTAGTCAAGTAAGGAACTCGGGTATCTGTACGATAATTTCCTGACATTTGCAGCCCACTGCCAGAAAGGTGCAATTAAAAGTTGACAGATATATGAGGGCGTAAAAGCGATATATTACAGGTGTTTGGTAGGGACATTTCGTCCATGCAGCCTCATCAACTTTATAACAGAAAGGTTTTATATGTGCATGGATTCCCTGCAAAGAACCAGTCCTCAAATTCTGTGTTGCCATGAAGATAGTCTATATGCAGGTCGAAACCCTAACCTGACATTTTGATTTTTCGCATTATTGACAAACAACAATTACATAATGGCAACCGCTTTTTCGAAATACATGGTTTTTTCCCGTTGATCCTTTCAAATTTTTTGTTGTAAAGATAAGAGGAATTCAAAACATGTGCATGAGACCTTGATATAGCCTAATGCTGCCTGGTTATCTTTTGCGTCAGTCATACAGGTATGAAGTCAGTGCTCCGTGAATGACTACTGCCACCATAAATGCCGAACCACAATACAAGGACAGCGATCAATGGCTTATCTGGTCATAACAGGTGATTCGAATTTTTTTCGAAACATATGCGTGGGATTTGTTGCTAATGGACATACACTCTGCGGCGTTTTATCAGCTAGATCTTTTCTAAGACAGTTTAAAAGTATGGAAAACGAAAATACTCTCTCGAGCAATTTAAACTTTTAAATGTAGGCCAAGTCGAATGATGACTAACAGCTGCATGGAATCGTTAGCCACGCTACAATTGTCACGATTATAAAGTATCGAGAACAGGCTTGCGCTTCCGTGTAGTGCTTGATGTTACTTCGAAACTAGGTAGCTAATAATTGCGTGCAGTCCCTATGAACAAACCTTAACTAAATTATATGTGTTATCATTTGTTTCATCACATTTAAGTTGAATGGTTCCAGATGGGAGAAAATCAAATTGATATGTCGAATGAAACCAAAGATAATTTAAAAGAGCCTCAAAGGGTCTCCGATATTCAGTCTGTGAAAAAACAGTTTGTAGCTAAATGTCTGTAAAGGATCATTGTACACAGGGCACAACCTGGATATATCTCTTGCTTGAAGTTAACTATAGGCCTACCTTTTTTATACCTGTTCTTAAGTACGATTTCATTTTTCTTCAATGCGTTTTACTTAATGAAATATGTTCCAGTTATCACCAGCCCTCTCTCTCTCTCTCTCTCTCTCTCTCTCACACACACACACACACACACACACACACACACACACCCTCGTGCTTCCCATGATATAATTACTTAGGTACCCCAGCCTCCTGCTTTGGTCAAAGAACCAAAATGTTTATTTTGAGTTTGTACATTATTTGCAGTGCTGCGACCCTTATCAGCAATTTTTTCAGCTCCCTGCAGGGACTGCTTCTCGAAAGGGGTGATAATTGGCACGCCGAGGCTGGAAATGGCCAACAGGTATTGAAGATCCTTGTTTGTATGTCATTCAGCGACGATTTATTTACGTGTTCTCTTTTTTTCAGGATGAAGTAAACCAGGTACTAACAACAAACGTCTGGTTAGAGCAGGTAAGAATTTACGTATTTTATAACTTAGGAAAAGTAACATCAATTTAACGGTGTACACTGTATGTGCTTGCATGTATCAGATACTTAAAACTTCTTTGAGGATTGGCGTTAGGGTGGCAGGCAAGAATTTATGTATGTAACTTGTATCGATATCAAATTAATGACTGCTTTATACAAGGTGGTATGTGGCACATAACAGACGCCTAAATAAACGCTTTAACCTGGGGTTAGAATATTCCCGGGTTACATTCAGGTCTTCAAAACGGAATTAACAGAAACTGAGAATCGACAGAGAGCTGATTACAGTATGAAGTAAAATAGGTACGTTGCACATAGTCTCCATCTTTCAGAGGATGTAAGCACCCCTTGAGACGAGTGTCTTCTGTAAAACTAAATATTTTCAAAAAAAGTTCGATCCGAAAAAAAGGGCATGACTACGCACTTTGTTACTTTGGCATCAAATCTAATTTATACAAATGCTGCATAGTCCTCTGAGAAAACTGAACGTAAAATGCGCACTTTGCCTCAGCCGTGCCATAAAACATAGCGAGTCCTGAAGAGAGGCGAAATGTCATATTATACCACTACGGCTGCAAATCAGCATGCTCCTAGTTCAACTTTCAAATAGCTTTTTGATCTATTGATTTGAATAACCCTAAGAGACAGCTTAAAACAAGAAATTGTTATTTTTATTAATATGCCATATGTCAATCAATAATATAAGCCCAATTCCTTCGTGTCCTCGTAGGGAATTCCAAACAACGGTCTACTTTTCTGACAACATTTGGACTTGTTTTCGGCTAGCTTTGGTGGCCATAAGTATTCAGTTATTCAAAAGTTACATATCTCTCATTTGATTTGATATAATTCTTATGTGGTACCTAACGCTAAAACTCAATATTCAAGCGTCTGAAGCATATATTATAATGGTTATTGTGACAAAGCACGTAGCTCGTTTGATGTCGTAGTTCTCAAAACTACCGTTGTCATCCATAGTCGTTTTGGAAGAATAATAATTTTTATTCCATTCCCCTAAGAACACAGATGTAGTTGCTAAATGGATCAGAAATCTGATATATGGCCACATCCAACAATGGGTTTTAGAAGAAATACCGTTTTGGGAATTGCACCAGGAAGTAGACGTTTTCAGTGCAAGAAAGTTACGTTGGTGTGTCATGTTATTCCTTCAATAATTTTATCATTTTATTTTTATGTGCAGGAATTAATATATATTTGAGAATTGAGGATTGAAGTACCAGTCATATTTATCCTTTGATACATGCTCTCTCTGATTAATATAAGAAGTGGTAGGCCAATTAAACTGACCTGTATGACTAAAGAGTTAGAAGACATAACCCGTTGCTTTTTCCCATTACGTAACCTGTTGTCCTTGACATTATCTTTTAATTACTAAATGTTGGAGTCACTCTTCTTCCATCATATTTTGCTTTAGACATTTTATTAGGCATGTCGTGACTTGATTTTATCTATTTGACAATGGCTTTTATTTCGAACTAATAGAACCCAAAATTCGAACATACTGGTTTGGTTTCATATGGGGCATGGTAGAGGATTACCCTCTACCAGGGCGACTGATAGATTTTTACGGATATTCACAGATATGTCTCTAGCTAGATGGATTGTCATTTTCAGCTAAAAATCTATCAGTCGCCCTGGTAGAGGGTAGTAGAGGATGTGCGCGAAGGATTTACTTAGTTAAGACCAACGCTTCACTTTCATTTTAATACCACTTTTTTCGTGCAACATTGAGCTATATGAAATTGCGTGTGACATCTGGAAAAGCTTATTACAAACAGGTGAAAATAATTGCTGTGAACTGTTGAACTGCACAATTCTTGTAAATTGTGTGACAGATTGAAACCAAAAACAGGTTCTCAGATCTGCGTAAGTGGGCCTTAGGTCATTGGCGGAATATATTTTGTTGTCATTCTGGGTGTTTTGAGTACTTTGTTCCCTTCATATTTACCAGCAAAAGCACGATTTACAGATTCATCATACCATTCCATAGCCGCAATAAGTCCATGTTCATTACAGTTCAAAGTATCTTTGTTATATCTCCCGTGTTAGCATGCAACTACGTCTACCTCTACATAGGATCAATACTTGCCATCTTTTTATTGTGATACTGATTTTAATCCTCCATGTGTCATATACTAGATCGAAACCTCAATTATTTGAATTTGAATCAGAATTAACATGCCCGAATGATAAAAGCTCACATATGGATAGCTAGGAGACATACAATGTCATTGCGAACTATGATTGATGGGAAATATGAATGTCTCCAAATCTCAAATTAATGCTTTTTAGCAGTGCATCAGTGGAAAACATACGACAAGTTTGATATAATACACAAGGTAGTGGCTTTAAAGAAAGAAGAGTATATAAGAAACTTTCAAGCGAAGCGGCATTTTTGGCAAATTGTCAATTTGTTACTGTTGCTGTGGCATTTACTTTAATAAATTCAGGTAATGTTTCATATTAATATACCATTTTTTAGCTTTCTTAAGTTGTCAAAGGAGAAGAGGAATGGTTTGCCGTACGTCTGAATAGCACCCATCTTCCTTTCGATATATAAGATGAAAATTGTCGCTGTGTTGTCCTAATATAATATTCTTGTCTGTTTGCTGGGTCAGCTCCTTTCACCGCTTGGAATATCTTAGACTTGCCATGGATACTATTATCTGTGGTAGGTAATATACGTACATCTTCCATGTTTCCATTTAAGCATGAGATGTCGGCAGAGGTAAACATATAAATAAAACTGTCCCGAAATACAGACCGTGGTATTCATGTACCAGTGTTTACATTTGGCTTACAGGTGTTTCTGCATAAAGCCTGTTTCTTGGCCAATATGACATATCGGGTAGAGATCTGACTGCTACTTCTACCATCGATTTGCCTGGAAATAATTTTGACTAGCTGGTATTTTTCAAAGCGTTCTTCGTCATTGATAACGACGTGTTTGGCCAAAAGATTTAGGGCTACACAACAAAATTGAATAATTTGTTCAGTTGACACAGGTGAGGAATGCGAAAGAGGCTCTGGCTCTGAGGACACCAATGGCCCCTGTTGCCACCATGCTTTCAAAAGGCAGCATATTTCTGCATTCAACATTTTGACAAACAACGACCGTTATTTCCAAATTGCGTAACAACTTTACCCCTTAACACTGAAATGGTGCGTTGCATTGTATTTGAAGCTTGGAGAAATTAATGGGCTGTTTAACAAGGTACAGAGGTATATTTCTGCGCGAAGAGAGAGAAAAAATGCATTTTGGTATCTGTATTACTCTTTCTTAAGCATGGGAATTTGAAATACAGCTCAAAGGAACGTTTTTTTTTTTTTTTTTTTTTTTTTGAGTTTCCTTGTCAGTGTTATGTTCAGCGGGCAGGGGTGTAAGAATACGGCTTCACAGTTTATATATTGTTCAACATGTCCATCTGTGCACCAGAACATGTTAGGAATGTACGTATTGGCATTATCTAATATGAGAGATAGTATTTAGTGAAATTCTATACATTCTGGATGTTTGTCCATTGACAAAGCTGGTAACTGAAATATAAAGAAAAATGGGGACCTTGCACATCTCAAAAATAAAAAAATGTTATACTTTAAGGCATATATTTAAATAGATACGTACTGGTGCACCACAAAGAATAAAATGATTTACAGTGAATTTATAATTAGAACATGGAGGAATAATCTACGTTCAAATCCGATCCACACAACACTACATCTCTCATGTTTCTTTAAAATATAATCGGCTCGTTGGAATTAGGTTCGCTCACCTAGGTTTCCAAAGAGTTTTCTCTGAAACTGCTGAACTTTCATTGGCAAAACTATGAACTTGTTAAGACCTAGGAAGACATGTTACCGCCTCAAGATATACCCAGATTACCAGTTAAGTTAATAATGGCTGTCAACACTTCCCCACGTCCGTTCTATCACGGGATAAGCGACGCGGGAAACAAATAATTCAACTGTATCATTGGTTAAGGTTCACTGGGGTTTCAGTTTGATGTTTGTACATCAACCAACAGATAAACGGTTCGATCTTTTCATTTGGACTCTAAAAAAATAATAAATTCTTTTCCAATCTCATTCGTACATTTATAAAGTCATGCACCCAGCGGGCAAACTTCCATTAGATTTACATTTAATGTGGCTTTTTGATCAACTTTGACGTGTCACAAAACAATGATATTGGCATCGCTGCTTTTTTGCTACTGAGAATAATAACCCTAATCGCAGTATCAACAGCACAGTTGTCAGAGTTTTAAAAAAGCATTGCGCGGTTTAATTACCATTTGCCACCTTATCGCTCAATACAAATTTGTTCAGACTGCAAACTCTGCTTCCTACACTCAACTACTGTCTACTGGAAGTCTTAACTCTAAAATCAACAGATAGACGAAGAATGTTGTCTCTCCTACTAAGCAGAATAATCCGTGCTATCATCAATCTGGCCAAGGTCCATTTTCTAGTCAGCATTGAACAGATCTGAAGCGATTGATAAGACTTCTTTTTTTTTTCATTATGCCCTGTTTTAAGAAAATGGCGCAAACCGGATTCAGCCACGCAAATTAATGACACCACTCCTCTAGAGGGGTACATGTACATGCAAAACATGTTGAAAGAACAGTGATTCATTTGAAACAGTTCACTTATTTATTTCAACGTAACATTTTCAATAGATACGCAGCTTTTAAACCCTCGAAGGTACCCTGCTTAAAAACCACACGCTGTGATCTTTAAACGTGCAGCATTACATGACCCTGCTGCCGAAAGGTCGGACGCAGTCATCACATTCTTCATCATTATATCAAACATGTTTTTATATGTGACTTCCAAACCCTGTCTCTCCAAACCTTGACATTTTCAAAGTAGCTATATCTTCAAATCATAGACTACTAACAATAATTCCTATATAGGCCTATGTTTTGCAACAAGGTTCCTCCCATCGCCTTAGGTTAGGAAAATAATAGGCATGGGAAAGAGGGAAAGGGCCATGGCTAACGCTTTTTTTTTTTTTTTTAAATTATTTACTACTTTTCATCTGCCTGTGAACTCCTCATGGCTCTGGTGGCTCTGAAGTCAGGATAAAATTTACATAATTAGATTTGCAAACCAAATCTATCGTAAAAAATTAAGATACTAAAACCAACTGTATCGGTCAGAGAGGGGCACGAGTAAGGGGCGTGAGGAGACTCAACCCGTGGTTAACCCCGTGTCAATTAAAATATCTGGCCTGTTGCTTGCTCTACGTATATAGCGTGGGTTAGGTCGGAAGCAATTGCAGTAACTAAGCAATCTGAGCAGACTTGGTAGAAAGATAAGATGAAAGTTCAGCAGAGTTGGTGACTTGCGGGTCATGGTCTGCTGCTCGAGGATATAGTTCAACTCCCCATGAGATACTGCTTATTTATCAACAGTTCTCTTGGCTGTATGCAAAAGTGAAACAACAAAACCACGTTGAAATGCTTAAGCCTAAACAAGTTGATAAAAACATCTTCTCTTGGCAGCTTTATTTTTTCAAAGATTAAGGGATCGCACAAGGTTTTGTTCAAGTGTGATTGCCAATGAGGGCTGTTATGTGCCTGGTTTGGTACAACGTATCATGGGATAAGCAAAGTATTTGACTGAAACATGGTGATAAAAAAACGCTTCAACTGTTTTGCCTGAAGTTAAGGAAATAAATCTAAAATTGATCGATCTTTTACAAACTCATACGAGAAAAAAAAACGTTTTTTTATACATGTGCTAATTATGTGTAGTTTTGTCTCAAATAAAAAAATACAAGTAGTACTTTCACTGTTGATATTACATGCTTTACAAAATGGCATTGTTATTTTCACAATATAAATGGAATCTTAGCAAACACGTTTCTATGAAATGAAGCTAACGAACCATCTCTCTGAGATGAAATCCTATAAAATATTTGACAAGTGAAGAAACAACGTTTCGTCTGACTAATCTAATTCCTGTTAAAACCGTGACCTGGCTTTTGAGTCGATAGTTAAGCCGTTGGAACTGGAAGCGGGATTATAGCTAAACCTGGGGTTTTACATAGAAATAACATTGTTAAAAAAACCTGACACCGTCCATATAGATCAAATGCTGCATGCACATACAGTATAATCGATTGCTTTGTCTACTGACGCTGAAACAAAAACAATCTAAAACGATGTCCTTAAGCAAAACAAAAAAAAAAAAAAAAAAAAAAAAAATGGGTCCCTGAATTTTTCTCACACTTCACCTTCCGTTTTATATTGTATTTTTCTATTCTGCACTTTTGTTTGAAATGCACATATTCAGAATAAATAATGTATATGTTGATATTACTATTGATTGTCATATTGTCGAGCTGTTTACTTTCAGGAATGGGTTGATGAACGTCTAAAGTGGAACCCAGCAGACTACAATAACCTGGTAGTCATGCGGATGCCATGCGAAAAGATATGGCTTCCAGATATAGTTTTATACAACAGGTAAATGTAACGGTTAACCTATTTGTTAGAAAAACATGATCGGACGATGTGTGCGTGTGAAAAAATCTTAACTTTGAATGTCTCAACAAAAATCAAACGAATTATCAATGGTAGCGTCTGGTCAAATGTGTGTCGGTTAATATTTTTAGCAGTTAACACAATCACTGTTTGAACTTTTATATTTTAAAAACATCAGAGTACAAAAGCAACCCTGATTAGCATGAATGCATTTCTCATTTAGAAGCTTGGAACCAGATTAATAAAATGTTAAGCACTTTAAATCATTTTGTTAAATTAACTTTTTGGTCCACCAATTTTTACATTTATTATTATTATTATTAATGTTATTGTTGTTGTTGTAAGCAGTTTTAGTAAACCTACACCCTGGTTTATTTCAGTGCGGACGACTATACTGCTGGTTATATGCAAAGTAAAGCCATGGTTGATCACAACGGCACAGTCTTCTGGCCTCCGCCAGCTAAATTCCGGAGCTCATGCAAAATAGACATCACTTTTTTCCCGTTTGACGATCAAGTTTGTAAAATGAAATTTGGCTCATGGGCTTACGATGGGTTTCAACTGAATATGACCAGCAGGAATGAGAAGGTCGACATGTCAAACTATGTGTTTAGCGGGGAGTGGGACCTTTTAAGCATTGACATTGTCCGCAATGAGAAATTCTATGGATGCTGTCCAGAACCGTACCCAGACGTCACTTTCTATCTTCGTATACGAAGAAGGACGCTTTATTACCTCATCAATGTTATTTTCCCTTGTCTGTGGCTTTCCATACTCAGTTTGCTCGGGTTTTGGTTGCCCCCGGACTCGGGAGAAAAAATAACACTGGGAATCACAGTACTGCTAGCCTTCTCCGTCTTTATGTTGCTCATAGCCGAAAACATGCCAGCCACGTCAGATTTTGTTCCATTAATTGGTAAGATGGAAGATTACATTATCATTTAGATATATTTTTCTTGTGATGAAATAAAGACCTTCTTACTATAAGATGCAACCTACCGTGCATTGTTTCAATTCACAGTGTATTTGACCTGGAAATAACTAACTCAGTTCGTTATAATTATTTTCAGTCGCCAAGATCAGAAACAGAATTAAACCCACCAGTCTCCATTAAAGCGAATACTTCAGGGCATACATATTCTCAAGGGTTTAATGCAGCATGTAAAAAGATGCAATTAATTTTACATTCTCAAACCGCCATGCAGCTGGGACAGTTTTTATATAATTTCCCCCTTTTTGTACTTTCAGGCATATATCTTACCATGACAATGGCCATGACATCTTTGTCTATAGTTTTGACAGTGTTTGTTCTGCAGCTTCACCATGCTAGTCCTAATCAGAAACCTGTGCCAGAATGGGTGAAAAGAATTGTGTTTGGTGTGCTCGCTAGGATTACTGGAATGCGAGGCGCAATAACAACCACTGGACCGTACCATCTGCACGACGATATTGTTAAGGATGATGTTTGCCTTACAACTTTTTTAGAAAACGACAACAATGAAAATGCCACGTGTAATGGTGGGTTCCAGATTCAAGTTGACAGCGTTCATCATAACAATGCCAGCCAAGATCGTTTAAATCGTACCCACAGCATGAGAGGGAGCCTACGGCACCTTCACAACAATCACAATTCAGAAAATAAAGGGATGACATACGATAAAATCTCAAAACATCTCAAATTGTTAGTACAGAAGCAAGACTTCGAAGACCAGTACTTGGAAATTGTAAACGAATGGAGACTTGTAGCTTGTGTGATTGACCGCTTCTTATTTTGGACCTTTCTATTAATAACCACTGTGTCCACATTGACAATTCTGGTAATAGTGCCCATTGTGAAAAATTCAAGCTTTTGATTATTTAGAACGGATCACTGAGTTCAAAATACCTCTTGTAGGGCAAGAGATCCGTTGCGCTTCGTGAAGTGGACGCAGAGTGGAGCTGCAAGAATGAGCCTTCCAACACCAAGTGGCCTTTGCTTTCAAATTGGGCGCTCAAAGCGTCAGAATGTAAGTGTAGGACTGACCACGCCCACGTCGTTCCAAACGATCAGGTTGCTTGGTTGGATTAAAGTTGTCCAGTCATTGCACGGACCTCCTTGAAGATTGAATAAGATTTATCTTTTTCTGTGACAGTTTTTACTGAAAACATCACCTATAAAGTGTGCATCGCTAAATACCAATAAAGATGACAAAGAAAGGACGATATTTACCCATCTGACGTAAAAGCTATTCAACATATTCATTAACGACTGTATCATAAAACAAGGGTAACGAATAACCTGAATCACTTCGTGCATTTTTAATTTAATTACAAACACCGACTTAATTTGTTGTAAAGTGTCTATGCAATTCTAACCCTTTCTGTGACAGGATGGTCATGTGGAGAACGGGAATTTAAGTGTCAGAACATTTTACTGCATACAAAGTCAAATGTCTTCCTATCAGAATGACAGTTACATGTTCTGCTGTAAAAACTTGAAAATTTTGATGAACAGCAAAGGATATCAGACTTGTATTCCTACGATAAGAGTATTCACGTCCCAGGTGCTAGCTGTAGAGTATCACAAGATTCAAGCAAGCTTTATTTTATCCACTTTTGCCAGCAATAGCACAACAACAACAACTAAATACAATTTTAATGTATCGGATAATATATAATTATCTTACTCAGTTATGAAAAAAAAAAAGCATATCAGTTTGCACTGAACTAGCTAGTTGATGAAAGTTCTAAGAGGATTCAGTTTCTTTGAGGTGTTTTGCACCTCTGATAAAGATGATAAAAACAGTTCTTCTTTACATAATCCAGCATTAACAGAGCTACCCATGAAAGATTTTGCCACACTTCAAAGCATAGTATACAGGTTTGACATTAAAGTAATCGATTTTAATTTTTCTCAAAGAATCTCATGGTTTGTTGCACTTTTTCCATACTCTGCAATTGCTAGGGTATTTATCCTAAACAATGATGCAAAGACTGGATGTAATAATTCACTCTATTTATAGCCATGTAAGGAAAATGTGGCCATTAAACATCTTGTATAGTTTTTTTTCCTTTTCTTGTTTGAATGAAAGACAGTAAGTGCTAGAAAATTGTTGGTGGCCATGAGTATGTAAATAGTATTCTTTTGTGAAAACCACATGCTGTTTGTTTGAAATGTCTTTTTGAAAAACAAGAACTTACAGGGCTACATAATGCATTACAAAGCCTGAATGATAAAGTTGAAATTTGTTATCTTAGAAGTCTAATCCATTCATGGACTTTATTTTTTAGATTTCATTTATATATATGTAACTGGCCTTGACAGGATTCATGGTCAATTGGTAAGCTGGAAGACTCCAATGTCCAATGCACTTATAACATGAGTAAAGAAGGTTGTAAAAATGTACATAAAACAGGATTTTCTTTAGAAATAGTTTTTGAATATATTCAACTATTTTGGGGCTTCAATTTGTCTTAGAGATTGCAAAACAAATATCAAAATTTCAAAAACAGATGAATCTATTATCCTTACAAATTAGTCCAAATGTGTAAAGGACATTATGTTAGAAGATTATTACTTAAATCATAACCACACCCATGATAACTTTAGTTTGACATTTGTATTGGCTTTTGGATCTAGAGTTGAGAAGCCTGCAAAATGTTCAACTTTTATTTCATTTGGTTCTATGAACTTTTCAGGTTTGTCATAGACACGGAGGGCATTTGTCACAATAACTGAAATGCCCAGCTTATTGTGTCATTTTTTAAAAATTGTATTCTTGTACAGGTGTATATCTCTATTTTGAAGAGTTTTGTCTGGGTTTAACCGTGGCAAAATGTGTTTTCATGTTATCTTGGTCTTCCATATTCACAGACTGTGTGTTTAATACATTGTCAGTTTAAAAGGAGAGTGGTAGAGGTGATTTGAATTTTACTTTTGCTGTAGTGGCAGTAACACTTGTTTGCCAAGCATGGCAGGGTATAAGAGCTATTAACCTTATTTGACTTGGCATTATTTTTGTGAAATAACATGCTAGTTTGAGCCCAGAATTTTTTACCAGTAGCTTTTAAGTCTTTTAAGACATAAAACATGATTAAGTTAATTATGTTATAATTATGTCATAATTATGTTCAAACATAATTCAGGGTCAAAAAGGTAGCTGGTTCACAAGACAGAAATGTATCAGTCTGCCAATGGTTTTACAATTTTACTGCCACATTTTAATTTGTGTTCTTGTATGTTAGACACAGCTGTAAGCTTAAGGTTTTTTTTTATATTTTTCCTTTCTTTGTTAGAAAAAACTAAAAAAATTACTTAATTGGAGCCATGTTTTGGATTTGAGAGGTTTCCACTAATGCCTCAAATTCTGACATGTAAAAAACTACTCTTTAAAGAAATAACCCAATTTTTAAACTGCTTTTCAAACAGAACCACATTTGTGCTTCTTCAAGATCAAATGTATATTTCTACATATACATAATTACATAATGTTACTTGGCATTTTATCCAATAAAACAGCTGCTTTTTTAAGTTAATTTTTCTGTTGTCTTATTTCATTGTGGACTATTGTTTCATAAATACCAAATAAAAATAACAAAACAATACCTCAATCCACATTTTCATAGTAAAGCAGATTTTAAGTGTAATTTTAACCAAAATAATGAATTGATATTGGTACAGCTTATTAAATTGTACATACACATGAAGTATCAGGAATCTACAACATTAACAGTTTTGGATTTCTTTGACACAGAGGATACTGTGTCTTCAAACTGAAAGTCTGTGTCTTTCTCATGTAAACGCTTTCTAAATGAACTTTCACTAACATTGCCAGTCCTCCTGTCCTCTTTAAGGCCATTGCAATCAGATTTATCTGATTCATCAGGCATCAGTTCAGAAGTAGTCTGTAAACTGTTCTTCTGACTTTCTGTACTAGACTGAAGTTTCTGAGAAATGTCTACTACAGGAGTGACCTTCATAACTGCTGTTCCCCTGATAGTCTTCCTCGCTTCTACAAAAAATAAGTGAACATAGCATTGCTACAAACAAGGTAATTTTGATTTGTTTCTTATGAAAATTTTATGGTGTATGAGGAAACTTTTAACACATAATGAATATTTTTTGTTGCTAAATTTCAGTCCGTCAAACCCCTATTTTTCACTGCAAAGAAATGAAGTAAAAGAATATCACCCAAAACCAATAGAGTTCAGTGTTAAAGTGATGAACACCTACAGTGAACGTCAAATTAAAAGAAAGACACTGGTCTTACCTGCATGAAGGAGGACAGCTCTGCACCGTGAGGAGACTGCTTCCTTGGCTTGGGCTTCATTTAATCCAAACAAAATACCTCTAAAATCTCTGGTTAAGATTAACATATGCTTCACAGGAAATATACATATATATAATATATGTCAATTTGGATAAAAAATATGTTTAAATAAACCTAAAATGAATACTGGATTAATATATAAAATATAAAAATAAAAAGTCTATCATCTGAAAAATTATTCATGTTCTTTTTTTCATTCTTAATCCCTAATCATCCTATTATAGTATCACTATAGTACTCATCACTGTGAAGGATACAGATTTGCCACATCACTTGGTCCCCTGAGCTCCACAGCCTGTAATTTGAATGGAGTAGATTGTGTAATCTTAAAACATCTTACTTGATTAAATCTATTTCTATACTGAATAAAGTATAATATAGCTGTTGTATTTAAAAAATCTATAAAACAATCTGAGCAGTCATGGGGAAATAACAACTGTTACAACGAACCAGATGAAAAGTATGTAAGACATTTTCCCATGAAATAAAAAGTGTACGACTGATACCAAAATGTACATACACATTTTTGCCTTTTACAAAGTATTAAAGACATCTACTCACCCTTTCACATCCACTGCTTAGCACCACATTCTGAAAAGCAAAAAAGTAAGCCATGAAGTCATAAGCCTGACTGCAATGCATAGACCTATGAAACAATGACATTCTGCAGCACCCTCTAAGGCCCTATTCCCACAGACACCATCAGTCTACACAGATCGATCTAACTTCGCATGGACTCTCTGAGTGCAATCTGCTTTACTAAATGACACACCTCTTCTTGGTGTTAAGTAGAATAAAGCAGAGCTGGTGATTATATGAGTACATTGGAAACAAGAAGAGGCATGTCATTCAGTTAGGCTGATTGCACTCAGCGTGAGTCTCCAATGCTGTCCATGGGAATGGGGTCTAAGGTTCATGTAGACACATTAGTGACAGGATACTGTTATGTTATCCATTCAACAGATATGGATTGTGTAAAGTTTTAGAACAATGAAACCATTCATTTGATAACCATAGTATTTGGAATATCAGCCTGTAAAAAATTCTCTAAAGCCATGTAAATGGCAAGTTGCTGTAGTGTAATAGTGAAGAAATATTATCTTAGGAGGATTGTTCCCTGTATAGCGATTTCCCCCTTGAGCTTGATAAATTTTCCCTAATACTTTGTTACTGTCAATTGACTCGGTTTGCAGAAAATTGGTTTGTAGCATGTGTAGTATACAATCTCAAGTACAATGGATGTGTAGAATGTATAGTATCCATCACGTACAAAGGTTTGCTTACTGATGGGATACAGGAACCAATATATCTTATTTAAAGCAAATATAAATATCATATGAGTTGGCAGTGAGGATAAGACTACAGGGACAAGCAAAAAGTTCATAACAGTCTATCAAAATCTTTCTTTGGAGTCAACAGAGACTAATTTTATGCATAATGAAATGCACTGATTATCTGCCATGAGTTAAAGAAAAGTACCAAAAATGAAATCGCACTTTATCATCATTTGACAAAACAATAGTTAGCATAAAATATTGTTCAAACTGACCACCCTGAAGCTCACAAACGGCTGTTTCCTGGTTCTTAAAATGCAAGAAACAATAGAACTGTATAATATCATTTTGTATTTCTGGCCATGAAACAAAGCAATGGTAGACATTTGAGGACGCACTGACCTTACAATTATTGACCTACCAATGTTTGGTCTATGAACAACCAAACACAGAATAAATAAATTAAAAAAATATATTTTAACTGGATCCCATGACAACTGGTGAATAAGGTTATTATTTGCAGAATGAACCTTACCTTCCCTTTACATACAGTGAGTATTTTGATGGCATTCCTGATAGAGTGTTTCCTCAGAGTTGGATCTCGTATTGCAGGGGAATACGTAAGCTCAAAATGGATACCCATCTCCAGTGCCTTTAAATAACAGTATATATAAATGATTAGTGACTAATGTTCCTTTAGAGATACATAAGAAGAGAACATAGATACCTTGCAATTCACATAATCTACTTCAACTAGTTTTTTTTATACAACTCCAATAAATTTGACATGCCAAAGGATAAACTAAATTAACTTTTAGACTGCACCTTCTTCAAATTCCTGGTCCTAAACTTGACCCATTTATCCAGTTTGTGAAAGTTCACCAAATGATGTAGTAATGTATGATGTAATGCTGCTGTTTACCCAATAGCATAAATATTCAAATGAGGGTTGGCGAAAACGACCAAGGGTTATATGTGGCACAGAATGAAAACAGATAATATCTGTTCAAATATAATTTTTTCAGGAAGTATGAGACATTATCCTTTGGTACTTCTTTAAGTTATGCTACTTGAAACTACACGATGACATTTGGTCAGGATTAGTTGCAATGATTGACATATCAGCTCACTTCAAACGCATCTTTAAACAGAGCACTAAGTTTAAAAAATTTTTAATGCCACCTGTCATTTCTTCTGTCCATAATAAATTTTACTTAGCATTTAAAAATCATCATGTCAGGGTCTTATTCTTAAATATGAACATTTTAAATGTCAACTCAATTTAAAAGAAAAAAACTTATTCTTCGACTTATCTGAATCTCTCTTCAAAATTTGTCATTCAGTATGATATTTTCATCTATACCTATAATTTTTTACTGAAATCAATTAATACCTCGAAAATATATCTTTTTTAGTACCTTATTTATAGATGGTCTTTTTATTTTGAATGGTATCTTCTCAGTCATATCAAAGGTAATGATGTCCACATCATCAGATGTGCAGCAATTCTAAAGAACAAATAGCACAACAGCACAGTATAGATTTCTCAAACATACATCAATTTAAGTCAAAACATTTTACACAAGTCAATCAATGAATTTTTAGTTCCTAATGATGACAATTCTTTAAAAAGAAAGCAGTTTGTCTCTTTAATTAAAAAAAAAATATTGAGACTCCATTCGAGTCCAAAGACTACACATTGCACTTACATGGAATAATTTCTCTGTCGTGGGTTGTACAGCAGTTATATCATAACCTTTGAGCTCCTTCTGCTTGGTCTGCAATTTGAGAAAAAAGTAAATGACTAAAATTTCTCAAAATTAACTGTGTAATGCAGAAAAATATATCATTCTCAAATAGAACTGAATAAAACAGCTGAACTTCACCTTTTTTGACTGCAAAACAGTCAAAGAGCACAACCCCATGGATAAATTCAGCACCTACAATACGTAATTCGTTACTCACTAGACCATGCATCTGTGCAGCATCAGTTATCACTGTGGTAAACCTTGTACACTGCTGGATGTTCTTGTATCTCTAAAAAACAGAAAATTTGGAAATATCACAAATAATGCAGCGTTTGACACTCGCACTCGCCAGCACGCCAAATGCGAGTAAAAATCAAATCTGGCATGTGAAATGTATGATGCAAGTCGCCATTTTGGCGAGTATATTTATGTCAACTTTCTATATTAAGTGTATCGGCAAAATTTAGACTCAATAAAAGTCCGATTGACATGCCAAAATTTAAGGGGAAGTTCAGGGAATTCCCCTAACTGATACTGTTAAAAACTGTTGACAATTGTAACAGGATGAAAAATTTTTGAGTAAATAAATTTCAAGCTCTCATCTCCTGTTTCAAATCCAACACACTATGATATCTTGAAAAACTCTCACTTACTTATCAGCAAATATGAATAATAAATAAATCCTAAATCCTTGTCAACATATGTTTGACAGAAACTGACCTTTTTAAATTCTTTCCATATATGCTCTGGTATCTTTATTTCTGATGCCTCTGGAACAGGTACTGTCTGAAATTATTTCAAAATTTTGAAATCAGACATAAAATAAGTTATGTAACGTGCCAAATATTTACTATCAAAAAAAAAAAAAAAAAAAGATTATGATGCACAGCATGCAGTCTTTTTGCTAAACCAATTACATAAAAACCTTTTTCCCTACAAGAATTAAACACATAAGGTTGTTGGCAACCCTGACATAACATTTATCATGAAGCCATTTAAAGTGAGCATAAGACTTACATTTATTTGAATCTTAACATACTGTAGATAATAGTGTAGGCATGCACAATGTTGAATTTGAAATGCATCAATATTTTAAATACCTTCTCTTGTCCCTTCTTCTTTTTCTTTGTATAAAATTCAGGTATGAAGTTGTTCATGACAATAACTTCATATCCCACTGGAAAAAATTGAAAAATAATAAAAACTAGATATTACAATGTAAACCAATCAATCAAGCCAAATAGAAGAACAAAGAAATAAGCATGCTTATCTATGGAATTTCTTTATTTCAATGCATATTAAAGAAATTGGTTAAAGTTTTAGTTTAATTGCTTGGTATCCTCCATAAAGTAAATCTGGCAGATAAGAAATTTATGCCTGCTGTAAGTGGATCTGTTCAATCCTAAAAGATCTTGGCTCTCCACAGAGCATACAACCCAAGCTGTGTGGCACTCGAGATAGCATCAAAATGATCAGGACTACCATAACTTGGTATTTACTCCCTGTTTCATCCATTTTATGCAGAGTGCTTAGCAACGAAACAATTTTTATTATTATTATTTTTTTTGGTAAGACCTGTTCACAGGACCTTGATCTAAAGCTGCAAAGGTCAGCATACTACTAGCATACACACTGCTTCGCAACTTAACAGAATGTAATTTAACCTTTTTTCAAGCATGTAAAGATAAAGCCAAATGCACTGGAGGAGAGGGTAGATGGTTGATGATGCAGCACTCATCAAATGCTTTTCAAAATTCCAGTGATAAACGAACAGTGATAAGTGTCCATGTGACACGGAGGGCCGTAATTGATAACTTGCGAGTCATTGAGAAAATATATACTAATTAACCATATATAGATTCATACGAGTACGAATAAAAAAAATAAAACTAACAAGACAATGCCATTTTAACCCTGTCTTCAACATTATTGCCCGAATTTTTATCGCATAAAATGTTTAGCTCGCACGGGTGCGCCATCTTTAATTCAAAGTTCCTTCGATAGACGGCGTTTGGATTATTCCAGTTGTAAAAAAAACTTTCATAACAGTTAATAAAGACACCTAAATATCATATATTATATTTCTCTGAATATCTTTCAACTTCTGTAAATAACTACATTCGGAAAATGCTAATCTCTAAATTTCGAGATGTGAGCATGTGACGTCATATATTTCCCCATCAGTTTTTCCGGTGTACTATTTCTTCCCAAAATATTTACAGATCTCTCAAAATTTTAAAGCAATCATGACATCTGTGGAATCTTCCATGGAGATAAGTGTCGTGGGTGAAGATCAACAAGAGAGAAAGAAGGTAATTCTGAAAATATATAACGTACAATGGGCGTTAGACGGAAGAATTTGTCACTCCGCCATTTTAGGTTTTCTCTGAGACCCATTTGTCTTTTTGCGTTTGCATTTTGGAAAGCTGTTAACACACCCCAGTGTGCATGTCCAATCCAATTTTGGCCTCTTTAGATGTAAAATTAACATGTTTCTTGCACGATTTGTACGAAAATTCTTAATTTTCACATAAGTAACATTTTCATTCATGTTTTATCCCGTAATCAGGCAAATGTTGTTTGTTGATAACAAGGGTAAATTTCCTGACTCAGTGACACTAGAAATTTGAAATTCAGGTTTAACTGTGTATTCAGTAAAAAAAGGCACCCCTATCATGATCTTGAAATTGAATGATTTCTCATTTCAAGCCCTGATAAGTTAAAACTAGATATTACAAAAAAAAAAAAAAAAAAAAAAAATGAACTTTCATTTTCACGTTTGTAGTTGTAGCTGAGAGAAAAAGCTTTTACACACACATCAGAAATTGCTAAAGCTGTTATGGTTATCAAGACGGTGGTAGTCAGTCAATTAAGCCAAAATTTGCAATGCTTTCTTTTAATAAACCACTAAACAATTTGCTTCATTTCAACTTCCTTATCCTTCATTAATAGCAAGGAGACTGGCATTCATTCCTTATTTATGTATATGTATATTGTATTTGAAATCATTTGGAAATGTGGTATGTATCCTTTGTTGTGGACTATCAAATTGACAAAATATGTAATCAAGATCTCATTAGGAAAGATAACTGGATTTTAGTAACATGGATTTGAAATGTCATGATAGATAACAAAAGTTGATGTCATAGGGCTCACTCTGGAGTTGATGTCATAGGGCTCACTCTGGATGGCAACTCTTTCTGGACATTTACCGTGTATTTCTCTTGAGTACAAAATAAATTTTATTAGATTAAAGAAAATATAGCATGAATGGATGTTTTTCACTTACACAAGTATGGAATGTTTGTCTGTAACTTCATTCCAAGATTGTATAGGAAACAAAACTGATGAAGATTCAAAATTACATTCTTTGTAGTCGTGTTAGAGATTCATTACAGATAATGATTCATTGTAAATTCAAAATATTACCTAGGACTCAATACCAAAAGAAACTATTGTTCTATGTAGATCTATCCAACTCCACAAGGACTCTTGCTGAATGCAGTCAGATTATAAAGTTAACATGCCTCCTATTGCTTCTCATGTATTCTTATAATCACCAGTTTTTAATATTCTACTCAGTGCCAGGATGATGTGTGCTAATCTGTTAATCATATTATACTAAGCGAGAGTCCCTGCTAAGTTGGATCGATCTATGTAGAACCAGAATAGTTTTAATATAGCCTGACTTTAATTGTTGCGTGGTTGCTACACATATACGTAGTTAAAATGTTAGCCAACTTAATGCCCAGGTTCTATGCAAAATGTCAGACATTCTGAAATGAGCAGTCAGTGTTAGGAGCCATTTTGTTGATCATGTGACCACTTTCATTTGCATTTAGAATGCATTGATGGTGTTTGAGAGTATGAAATTTTTTCAGTTGTGCTAAGTGAATTGAATTTTTTTTGGAACAACTGAGCTGTGTTATTGTTCAGACAGTGTTACAACTAAATAAGAAATGATATGAATAAAAGTTATCTATTAGCAGTAGATTTTTACAATGATAGTGTTGTGTACAGTCATCTTGTATTACTTTGAATTGTGTGTGCAACTTCTCTGCCCTGCAATTGAGTCAATTTCTCATATGCAGCAATTTAAATATAATTGTAAAATGGCTGCAGTTCAAAAAAAGTTGGTTGGTCCTTATCAAAAAGACAGTTATAAACAGTTAACACTATCACTTGTGTTTGTGGTTGTCTAGGACCACATATATTTGGTAGAAAATGGAAAATAATTGATTATATTTGCTTACATATGTGTCAAAATTTAAAATCAATAATGCTTACTGACTGCTTGGGCTGCCTAACCTGCCTGTTGTGTCATGTAACAGTCATGAGACAGGAGATTTCACTCAAGTTGATGATATCCCAGCTGCAGCTCAGTTTATCAGGATTGGAGGGTTGCATGCTTACATGAGATAATGATAATAAAATGAGTTTTAATGTTTGAAATCTCAATATTTTGTTGTATTATTTTAAACTTGTGTGTTGCAATGTGATATGTTGTTTGAAAGCTGTCCAGTCCTAAGAACTTAATAGTTTGTTGACCCAGCATGCATGTTTATGTTTTAGGCAGACTCGCACCTTTAGTACGTTTATCAAGAAGTGGATAGTAAATATCACGTTTTCTTTGACCTAGGCCTATTAAAAAAATTGCCAATCATCCTCTCAGGATTTTAAACAATATTTGAGGTTCATTGTTTAAATATTAACAGATGCAGCATTTATTCTACCACTACCAGGATATGATATAAGCTGCTAAAGCCTAAAGGCTGAACTCTGAAAGGGCAATGCTGGAAGTAGGTTGACATTTTGTATATATGTAAACTGTATGGAAGGTTTGATACAAAGCCAGAGCTTATTAATTAGTTATCAAGATATGTGGTGTTATTTCCAAAGCTCATTGAAATGGTTAAAGGGATAACAACTGTTCATATGATATCTATGTTTCACAATAAATACATTGTAAACACCTCATAGAAATATACTAAATTCTATTTTACCACCAAAACAATGGTTAATGCAATTATTGTGGAATTTGTGTTTGCCATGACATCATGTGGCCTCCATAGATGGCTTCACTTTTTAGTAATCTCTTAAGAGAATATTATAAAAAAAAAACTCTTTAGAAAAAAACTACGGACTAACTTTGAATGTGGGAATGGATTTTTATGTACAGACACAGATGTGTCTGTACATATAGCCATCATCTGCGTCTGTCGTCGCCGTCGTCGCCGTGCACTTTTACCGATAACACGATAAGTGGAATACTGTTTTTTCTTTTGGCTTGAAACTTACAGAACTGATAAATATTCATAATACGCAGGTCAAGTTTGAAAATCAGCATGATCGGGTCACTTTTAGGGAATTTATGCTGTTTTTTCACTTTTTTCAGCATATATGCAGCCCCGATAACACGATAAGTGGAAAACCATTTTACCTTTTGGCTTGAAACTTACAGAACTGATGAATATTCATAATACGCAGGTTAAGTTCGAAAATCAGTGTGATTGGGTCATTTTTAGTGAATTTAGGCTGTTTTTTAATTTTTTTCAGCATATATGCAGCACCGATAACACAATAAATGGAAAACCATTAAACCTTTTGGCTTGAAATTTACAGAACTGATGAATATTCAAAATAGGCAGGTCAAGTTCGAAAATCAGCATGATCGAGCCACTTTTATGGAAGTTAAGCTGTTTTTTCACTTTTTTCAGCATTTTTGCAACACCGATAACATGATAAATGAAAAACTGTTTTACCCTTTGACTTGTTTCTGTTGGAAGACCATCAAAAGTGGAGGATGGATCAACAAAGATACTTTGGAATACTGTCAGAAAATATCTCTTGATCTGCTCCTGTAATTGACCATGTTACCTGTTGTGCATGTTTAAAAATCAGTGTTAACTGACTGTGTTATTATAAGCATTATTTATTATTGCATCAAAATTGACAAAATGACCTATTTTGCATCTTTATTTTCTGTTTTTTGTCTGTACATTTGACAGCTTTGCTGCCTTGTTTAATCATTGGTAAGAATGAGAAAATTGTCCATTAGGTAAATCCTTTTTTTAGCCAAAATGAACAGTTGTTATCTCTTAAACAAAAAAAAAAAAGATAAAAGGACAACTTGATTAATTGAATATAAACAGCATGATTATTCAATATTGTATCAGAAAACTGAAATCCAGGCAGATTTAAAATCCCCCTAGGTAAGATTGAGATTTCAATCTTGCCTATTTACATAACTGAATTTTGGATAAAGAATTATCATGGTGTTGTATGTAACTGCCAGTAAATGAGGAGGTAAATCATACAGTACGAATATTATGTTCTTAGTGTATAGCACCACTGAATGTGTTGAAGTAATTGCCTTTTGTTGCTTTTAGGTACATTAAGGACATATAAATCCAGTACCATATTTATATAGCTTATTATTTGTCATTTAGTTTTCTCATGAGAAGCATATTGCATTTATTTTATTTTATTTTGTCAGATGATTGAACATAATATGAAAATATAAACATTAATTTTTGGTTGATATCTTTGAAAGTATGCTGTTGGCATATTGCCTGCTGCTTACAACTTTTCCACCATTGTGCACCAGCTGTGAAGTGTGACATTTTTGATAATTGTTCTGAAGGAAAGTTGACCTCGGGGTTTTCTGTGGATTAATGGCCCCTGTGCTCCTCTAATCATCTGTCTCCAATACAAATCCACACACATACACACACCCAGCCCAATAAACTAGCAAGTTTTGAATGATTGTGACAGTGAAATAAAGACACGGATTTACTCCCTTTGTGCCGATGGCTGCTATTATAGTTGAAACATAAAATGAATGTAACATGTGGAAGTAGACATTCATATGCACAACAGCTGCACATGTCTGAATCTCAGATTGAATCACTTTCTCTTGTAAATTTGGTAGAGACTTGTGGTGTATTTAAGGTGAGGAATGTCAGTATTGTTTTTAAGAATCAGTAAAAGTCCTTTTACTGCTAATGAGACCTTTATGGAAGGGTCACATCAACATATTACTTTAAGCTAGAAGGTTCTAGCTTGGATGACAACTGGCTTCTCAATATAATTGTTCCATTGAATGATAAGAGAGGCCAAACAATGCTGGATCTTTTGTACTTTGTTGCCACTATAATGTGGGAGTTTTTGACAGTGGTTTTTCATTTGATTTATTTCAGGTGGAAAGTGTGGAGGCAGTGGCAAGCACAAGCAAAACTGAAGTTTATGAACCTTCAGAAGAATATAAAAAACAAAGGGACCCCTGTGTGGAAAATTTTCAGACATGGAGTGAAATGGACCAAGTTGACTTTGTAGAACATCTACTTTCACTTATGTGTCACTATCAGCATGGTCAAGTCAATACTTTTCTTAAGCCCATGTTACAAAGAGATTTTATTTCTGCATTACCAGGTAATCTTAATACCGTCATCCACTTGCCACAATCACTCATGAATGATAATTTACTTAGCATTGGCATTGAAAACATGAGGTATTTTGCAGCAAGTAATAAACCATGTTGTAAGTTTCAGAGATACGTATATAGCTTCACGTAAAGTTGAAAGAGCTTGCTAATGTCTGCTATATGTGCACATTGCCTCAGCCCTTTAAATATATTAATGCAAATACTTTTCAAATGTGTTTCAGCTAAAGGTTTGGATCACATAGCAGAGACTATCCTGTCCTACCTTGATTTTAAATCACTCTGTTCAGCAGAGTTAGTTTGTAAGGAATGGTACCGTGTGATAGCAGATGGCATGCTGTGGAAGAAACTAATAGAGCGCATGGTACGCACAGATGCCCTATGGAAGGGACTGGCAGAGAGGAGGGGCTGGTAAGAAGTTATGTTATGTAACCATGTTCTCAAAGACACCTGTATGAATTAGAAGAGCACTACTTAAATGCAGAGTTGTAGTATATGTTTACTTATTTGAGAATTTAATTGTTCAGACATTAATCATTTTGTTGGGCTGCTTACAGCTTATAAGTGAAGCTTGTAACGAAGTTATCACTGAGCAGTGCATGGCCAAGCGTACAATTTTATTTTTTCTGTCCCAATTTCCTTTTTATGAAGCCCCAGCCATGTGACAGGCCTGTTGAACATTGACATCTCTCATAATATATTTTGTGCAGTAATCCCAGTTATTATTCTCTGCAGTTGATCACCATATATATATACAAAAAAGTGATAAACCGTGTTTGGCAGCTTAACTGCTTAATCTGCTTTGTCCGGACTCCTGAACTATACCATATGTTCTATGCCATGTAAGATAAAAACTATTTTTGTCATGATATCAGAAACATGCTGCTGATATGCATACGAAACATGTTCTTTTTAGATATTGGCCAGTATTATGACCAAACCTTTCTGATAAATGTTATCATCCATTTTAGGGGACAGTATTTGTTCAAGCCCAAGCCAGGGGAGCCACCAAAAAATCACAAATTCTACAGACAGTTGTACCCACAGATTATTGCAGATATAGAGGTACCAATGTCTAATACAACAATTCATAATGTTAATGCAATCATCTTGGATAAATATTTAAAAGACTGATAAGAGATGGTGATAGGAAATATATGGAGCCATGGGTTTTTCATGATGTATTTGCTTTAATGATAATTTTTGTATGAAAAAATTTCTGATGCATACCAATCATTTTGTTTTTAGAGGATCGAAAATAACTGGAGAACTGGTCGACACACACTCCAACGCATCCACTGCCGTAGTGAAACCAGCAAAGGGGTTTACTGTTTGCAATATGACGATCAAAAAATAATTAGTGGTTTGCGAGATAATACGATAAAGGTGAGTATTTCATGTGAAAAAAAGAGAAAGTTTTTAAGCAACAAAAAAGGAAATGAATGTTATAGAGATTAGCAGGCATGAAGCACTTGAAGATCTAGTAGAGAATAGGCAATCACCTGCTAATACATTGAACCTTTTCAGATATGGGACAGAAATACATTAGAGTGTACTCAAGTATTGACAGCACACACAGGTTCAGTCCTATGTCTTCAGTATGATGAAAGAATCATCATCTCTGGCTCTAGTGATTCCACTGTCAGGTATGTGTGATTGCATGTTTTTATTTTTTGTGATACTTTATTTTTTCGCCCTCTCTCTCTTTTCATCATAAAAAAAAAACAAAAACGAAGGCTAGAAGCATAAGTTTTGATAGAATTTTAACAAGTGCAATATTTGAAATTCGTCTGTTTAGTTTAATATTTGTATATTTATTATATAGTGGCTGAAATGCTGAATTTTTTTTTGTGACAGGGTCTGGGACATTAAAACAGCAGAAATGACAAACACACTAATTCACCATTGTGAGGCTGTGCTCCATTTACGGTTTGCAGATGGAATAATGGTGACATGCTCAAAGGTATTTTTAGTATTTTTGTCATATTTTATATAAAAGAGCTACATTTTGGCTTGAAGAACTATGTTTTGAACTAAACTGCCAGCAGCATGTAGTTTTCACCATAGTGAACATGCCTCCTAAAATACTAAATCTATGTTTAGGAACAATAAAGGCTCAGATTGTTTAGATTTTTTACTTAAACTTTATTCAATTTGCAACAGTCAGTGCAATCTTTATTCCTTTGTTTTTATGGAAATACAATTTCAGCTCTGAATGTTTTTATAATATTGCTGAATTTCTAGATTTTTGTCTCATATTGTTTTGTTACAGGATCGTTCCATTGCTGTGTGGGACATGCAGTCTCCATCAGAAATTAATTTGAGAAGAGTGTTGGTGGGTCACAGAGCTGCAGTCAATGTTGTAGACTTTGATGACAAATACATTGTTTCTGCATCTGGTGACAGAACAATTAAGGTATGCATTTCCTACATAATGGTGACATTTCTTTAAGCTAGTACTATAAACAATGTAGATTCAACATTTTGACTGAGAACTTAGACCCCATTTCCAGAGATTAGATCGATCTACTTTAGATCGACCTAACTCCCTGGGGGTTCAGGCTAAATAGCTGTCAGCCGGGCGTTAATTACCCCCTTTCAGCTTGTAGTAGGCGGGACGGATATTTAGGCCGGATTATCTGACAGTAATCTAGTGAGACTCCCTGCAGGGATAGATCGATCTAAAAGCTCTGGGAATACAGCCTTAGAAATAGAGTAAATATAGGTCATATTGGAATGAAATATAGACCATTAAAACGTATGGTTGCTCCCCCAAGTGGCAGGTATTACTCTGTACCTGTAAGCATTTTGATTATTAGTCGCTACACAACAAAGATAAGTTGATATTTTATCTTAGAAACTGGCTGCTCAGTTCAAAATCAGGACTGTCACAGTTAAGATTAATGAAAAATATTGAGATTTCTGTCACTTCATTAAGTTTATAGTTTAAAATGTGTCAGGTTAAGTTGGTTAAAAATGTGTCAGAAATGTGGACTGGTGGCATGTTAAAAAATGAATATATATGAAATCTGATAGTTTGGTTTGATAAAACAGGTCTGGAATACGTCCACATGTGAATTTGTCCGCACATTGAATGGCCACAAGAGAGGCATAGCATGTCTGCAATACAGAGACAGGCTTGTAGTCAGTGGGAGTTCAGATAATACTATTAGGTAAGAAAGGTTATTAGCATGTAAAAAATAATTATGTTTAGATATAGTAAGAGTGGTGAAGATGTGAATTATCCTGAAGATGTATTTTTTACTTTGCTGGACTTTCTTCTTGTGATTTTATCTTTGAGAAAATAGAAAATTCTAAAGATGATAGGTGAGATATGTTGACATTTGGTTTATTTTATTCAGGCTGTGGGACATAGAATGTGGTGCTTGCCTTAGAGTTCTTGAGGGTCATGAAGAACTAGTCAGATGTATCAGATTTGACAATAAAAGGATAGTCAGTGGAGCCTATGATGGGTAAGTTAACATGTCTTATAAGATGCATTACTGCAACATTTAGACACACTGTGATTTTAAGAGTTAAAGGATTATAAAAAAGCAGTGGGTCACATGTTTTATAAATTACTTGTTAAGCTTATTCTTTCAGTTCAGTATTTTTAATGCATCAAAGGCTCCCTCACAAAATGAGTAAATTAATTTGTGATTTTGGTTGTAGAAAAATCAAGGTCTGGGACCTTGCAGCAGCACTAGATCCAAGGGCACCAGCTGGAACATTGTGTTTAAGAACATTAGTTGTAAGTATCAACTTTGTGTATTAAAATGTTATTATTTATTTATTTTTGTTGAAAAGAAAATAGAATTGCATTCACAACTTTTGAGTTACCTATTCAGTATAATTTAGACATAACTTGCTGCACTTATCTCTTTTTCTTTTACTGCAGGAACATTCAGGCCGAGTATTTAGACTTCAGTTTGACGAGTTCCAAATTGTTAGCAGCTCACATGATGACACTATACTTATTTGGGACTTCCTAAATGTACCAGTGTCAGAAACCTCAAGCCGATCTCCTTCAAGGTCTTACACTTATGTGTCAAAGTGAAGTTGAAGAAATGATAAAGAAATCTTCGATTTGAAGAAAGAAACAAATGTGGAAAGATTTGTGTTGTGTGAGTGTACCGTATAATTAACACAGTGGAGGTGTCAAACATTAAACATATTGTTTACATTTCATATGTCATACCTGGAAAAAACTCTGATCATTCCCATTGCTCTTGTGAAGATAGATTCAGAAAGATGGATTCAGGAAAACCAACAAAACTGATGTTGTCCCCTGGATGTTGCATTGGTTGTATAGCATGGCTTTTCATCGTTGTCATCATTCACTTCTCATCAATGTTTGCCCATGTATTATACTGCATCAGATGTATATAAAAACAATTTTGTCCAGTAGCTGATAATGAGATAAACAAACAAAGGACAAACTTTGGCCAATAGTTTATTGGTAAAGGTATCAGTGAGCTTTTGTAATGTTCCAACAGTTAAACATATAGAGAATGTGCTTGTATATTGAGGCCATTACTATATTCTGTCCAATTCCGAATGTGTGTTAGACTGGGAAATCTCAGGATGCACAGTACGTCTTTATCCTGTCAGGTTGGTTAGAACATCCTTGTAGTTATTATTATAGTAATCAGTCAACATATTTGAAACAGTATGTTAATTAGTATTATAAGTGCAATTGTCATGTACTGCAAATCTTGAATATGTACTGACAGCTGTTTGTTGGCAGTAAAGATATTTGATTTCTTCACATTTAGGTGTAGCATTATTTGTATTTATAATAAATGGAAATTTCTTGATTCTTATATATTTTTGACACTTCATTTAAAAGATTTGTAGTAACTGTGTAAGTGTTGCATTGTTGCTTTTACCAGCTCCACATACTGGTCATCTGTTTAACTTTTCATTGTATAAAATCTTGTCCAATATTGTCCAATCTAAGGTGCAAGCTTTCAGCTGCTGGAACAGATTGTTATTCTGTTGAATAAAATGTGATATAAAATTCGTGTTGTTTTAATGTAGTAACAATATTTATTTTTATGTACAGATACAGATGTGTCTATACATATTGCCATCACCTGCGTCTGTCGTGGTTGCCGTGCACTTTCAGCGTAAACATGATAAGTGGAAGACGGTTTTACCTTTTGGCTTTGTTTACAGAGCTGATGAATGTTCATAAAATGCATGTCAAGTTCCAAAGGGCAAACCGATACGCCTGTTGTCATGAAACTCACGGGCGTAATCAACCTTACTTAAATGCAGGTCAAGTTTGAAAATCAGCATGATCGGGCCATTATTTTAGAAGTCATGCTGTTTTCTCACTTTTCATCATATATGCAACACTGTAAACACATTTCAAGGAAAACCAATAGGCTTATTGACAAGAAACTTACAGGAGTGCTTAATCTTACTAAATACAGGTCGAGTTCAAAAATAAGCTTGATTGGTTCAGTTTTGATGCGGTTATGCCTTGTTTTGTTTATAAGTGCTCCTACCTCAGATTAAAATTTTTAGGCACGTTTACAGTCTCATTATTGAACTAATTAGATATGTATAACTGTTCTTTTGACAAAATTTTCATCTTGACAATATTGTTAGTTGATTAAATAAAAATGGTGATAAACCTGTATTAATCTCTTGTGTAATTAAGTGTCAAAAATGGAAAAAAAGCAAATCATTGCAGTTTGTCGATTTAATCATTTACTATGTTCAGAATCTCAGAATGGAGCAAATTGATCATTTAACATGTTCTATTGATGTTTTCTACATCTCAACAATTTTTTTAGTTGATCATTAAAAAAGTACAGTAAATTAATTGTTTTATGTAAAAAAAAATGTTAAAATGGAAATAAACCCATTTCAGTACAGTTCTGTCTTGTTTACATTTTGGTTATTTCAAGTTGTGACTTTGAAGTTCCATAGTCCCGAAGACCTTTGCTAGTCACATTTTCTGAATATTCATGATACTTCTATTTTATCATTAAAAATTGATAGTCATCATGCTGTTAAGCAATATGCAATATTGCATCAAAATCGAAGAAAACTCTATTCTAGGCACTGCTGCTATATAGTGCCCATTAAAGGAAAACCATGTCACTTGCTCTTCTCAAATTTATAGGAAAGAAACATGGACCTTAAGGTAGATCGGTCGTTACATGTTCCAACGTTCGAATTTTTTTGAAATTTTTTTTGTTTGAAGAGACACCCAAGTACATTAAAAATTTGCAAAAAAAATTGGGGGTCACCGACCAAATAAGAGAACTAGCCCCAAATATGATACACCCTGCATATCGCACTAGTCCCCATTCAAATCAATGGGAAAATGGGTGTTTTCTCACTAAAGTATTATTTTTTATGACTTTCTGACGTTCGAATTTTTAAAAAAAATTTTTTGTGTAAAGAGGCCTCCAAGTACATTTAAATTTTACCAAAATAATTGGGGGTTACCGACCAAATAAGAGAACTACGCCAAGTTGAAGTGCGCTACACCCTGCGTGACGCACTAGTCCCCATTCAAATCAATGGGGAAATGGGTGTTTTTCACCAAAACGTTATTTTTTATGATTTTTCTAACGTTTGAATTTTTTAAAAAAACTTTTTTGTGTAAAGAGGCATCCAAGTAGATTTAAATTTTGCCAAAAAAGTTGGGGGTCACCGACCAAATATGAGAACTACGCCAAGTTGAAGTGCGTTACACCCTGCGTGACGCACTAGTCGGAAGTCCCCATTCAAATCAATGGGAAAATGGGTGTTTTTCACTAAATCGTTATTTTTTATGATTTTTTTTTGTGTGTGTGTGTGTGTGTGTGTGTGTGAAGAGACATCTAAGTACATTTAAAACTTTCGTTATGTTTAACAGTTGAAGTGAGTATACTCAGCTATTTTCAGATTTGTCAAACTGATGAGAAGGTGTAAGCCATTAACTTTACAACAAAATTATTGAAGAGAATAATAAGGGAAATACTCATGCATATGAAAATAGTTTATTGCCGTTGTTATTTATTAATGAATATAACATGAACGTGACATCGTAAACACTGTGTTGTCAAGTAAAATGAAGCGTCTGATACAAAGTATCAAATGCGGCATTCACGTGCTTGCTTGCGGTGCGTTCAGTACACTTTGTTTACACTGACAAGTCAAGGTCAGAAGTGCACAATTTTTCTGTATAATATAACGCAGTTTCAATTTTGATTAGTGAATTTTCTTCAAGCTGTAGACCCTATGGCCATTTTCTGAACATTTGTATAAGCTATGAAATATTTCTCAGTCCAAATTTCCAAATGAGTGGCGTTACGACGCACTTCCGGTTTTCGTCGAAATCTAAACTACAGCAGCACATTCAGGGCGTTCTACCTCAAAATATACGCAGCCGCTTTGATTGGAATTTACAACACTTATTCTTTACATGACATAGCACCTACGTGCATAATTTGTGAGCTTTAGCTGTCATACATTTTCTAGTGCCAATTCAAATTGGAAAAGGAGCTATTCCGACGATTTCTTGAAGTCTATGAACGTGCTACAGTTGTCGTATGGAATCATAGTCGACAAACGTTGTCGAAAATCTGTATCGATCATACAGAGTTACAGACAAGTTGATAATGTGTGTTTATCTTATAGATAATTGTTTTATTTCCTTAAATTAATAAAACAGACTGAAGTGTCGTTAGAGACGATTGACGATGCGCTGAAATTGCGCAAATCGTCAAATTACGTAACGACCGATCTACCTTAAATGCAGCTTCCTTTGGAAAAGCAATCTGTTTAGTTTATTTTTCTGGAAGTTATGCATTCTTTTGTAAAAATTGGATTTTTCATATATTGGCATTTTCATTATTTTGTGCATTGTTATTTTCTGCTTTTTGTCTGTACATTTGACAGCTTTGCTGCCTTGTTAAACTTTGAAATGTGAACCTCTACTTTTATTCAGAAATCAAAGCATCATTAAACTCCCATTTTATTTCATTAACTGCTTGAATTTGTAAGTTCACAGAAAGCAAAATCTGAATAAATAACTCCCTAGCAAATTCTGTGATGATGACTTGAAATCTTGGAAGAAATTTCTCTTAAAAAGTTATTCCTAAATATGCTCTAGGTACCATCACATAGGTTTCAAGCATAAAATGGATGAGTAAGGAATGCAGTTAAAAATTGTTGTATCATCAAAAACTGGCTGCACAATGTAAAAAATATAGAGCAATATGAGAAAGGAAGCCACTAACAGTGGTAGTGTAAATGCTATAATTATTTTTCTCCTACTTGCATGCCATTTCCCAAATGATATGTAGGGCAGGATAAGTAAAGCTGAAAGCACTCCAAAATAGAATCCTCCAAGATGAGTGAAATTGTTGATGGCTGGTAGGGTGCCCACAAACAGGATCAAGACAATAACAACAGTAAGTTTGAAGAGTTCCCTCCAGGGCCTGGTTACTAATCTCCAAGATTGTAAAAGTTCCACCAAAAGAACACCAAATAGTCCACAGACAGCACCACTTCCTCCAGCATGGTGATTATAAGGAGAACTAACCATACCAACCTGAGAAAACATAACACTTTAATGTCATTAATTAATTTTAGTTTAAGTGTGAATGGGATTCAAATATTCTGCATCAGTTTCATGTAAATAAAACTAGCCTTTTACTTTCTCATTTTTCTGACAGCCTGAACAGTTTTAGCATTACCTCATATAAAACTAGAGGATCAGAGAGGCGATACCGCCTCCGAATATTGTACCACCAGCTGGAGCAAGCGCATTCGTATAGACCCCCACATACACAAAATAAGGGACATAGCCACCAGTTTTGTGCTTGACAAGCTGTAAAAATGCAATCAACAAGAATTTTTAAACTATTGCAAAAAATATATATGGTACAATCAAATTTAAGTTCTTCGTAAGGTAGGTCAAGGGTCAATTTCAAGGTCACAGTAAATTGCCAGTATATGACTTCCTATTCAAGTTCAAGAGTAACTATGGACCTATCTCTGTCAAGTTTGAAGTTAAAAGGGAAAGAAATTAGCAGAGTTCAGTTCATGATAAAAAGTAGGTCAAAGGTCAATTTCAAGGTCACATTTAGATTGCCAGTATATGACTTTCTATTCAAGTTCAATAGTAACTATGGACCTATCTCTGCCAGTTTTGGAGATAAAAGGGAAGCAAAATTTGCAAAGTTCAGTTTATGGTGAAAAGTAGGACAAAGGTCAATTTTAATGTAACATTTATAATGCTAGTATATGACTTCCTATTCAAGTTCAATAGTAACTACGGACCTATCTCAGCCAGTTTTGGAGATAAAAGGAAAGCAAAATTTGCAAAATTCAGTTTATGGTGTAAAGTAGGTCAAAGGTCAATTTTAAGGTCACATTTAGATTGCCAGTATATGACTTCCTTTTCAAGTTCAATAGTAACTATGGACCTATCTCTGCCAGTTTTGGAGATAAAAGGGAAGCAAAATTTGCAAAGTTCAGTTTATGGTGAAAAGTAGGTCAAAGGTCAATTTTGAGGTCACATTTAGATTGCCAGTATACGACTTCCTATTCAAGTTCAATAGTAACTACGGACCTATCTCAGCCAGTTTTGGAGATAAAAGGAAAGCAAAATTTGCAAAATTCAGTTCATGGTGTAAAGTAGGTCAAAGGTCAATTTTAAGGTCACATTTAGATTGCCAGTATATGACTTCCTATTCAAGTTCAATAGTAACTATGGACCTATCTCTGCCAGTTTTGGAGATAAAAGGGAAGAAAAATTTGCAAAGTTCAGTTCATGGTGAAAAGTAGGTCAAAGGTCAATTTCAAGGTCACATTTAGATTGCCAGTATATGACTTCCTATTCAACTTCAATAGTAACTATGGACCTATCTCTGCCAGTTTTGGAGATAAAAGGGAAGCAAAATTTGCAAAGTTCAGTTTATGGTGAAAAGTAGGTCAAAGGTCAATTTTAAGGTCACATTTAGATTGCCAGTATATGACTTCCTATTCAAGTTCAATAGTCACTATGGACCTATCTCTGCCAGAGATAAAAGGGAAGCAAAATTTGCAAAATTCAGTTCATGGTGTAAAGTAGGTTAAAGGTCAATTTTAAGGTCACATTTAGATTGCCAGTATATGACTTCCTATTCAAGTTCAATAGTAACTATGGACCTATCTCTGCCAGTTTTGGAGATAAAAGGGAAGCAAATTTTGCAAAGTTCAGTTTATGGTGAAAAGTAGGTCAAAGGTCAATTTTAAGGTCACATTTAGATTGCCAGTATATGACTTCCTATTCAAGTTCAATAGTAACTATGGACCTATCTCTGCCAGAGATAAAAGGGAAGAAAAATTTGCAAAATTCAGTTCATGGTGAAAAGTAGGTCAAAGGTCACTTTCAAGGTCATAGTAAGATTGCCAGTATATGACTTCCTATTCAACTTCAATAGTAACTATGGACCTATCTCTGCCAGTTTTGGAGATAAAAGGGAAGAAAAATTTGCAAAGTTCAGTTCATGGTGAAAAGTAGGTCAAAGGTCACTTTCAAGGTCATAGTAAGATTGCCAGTATATGACTTCCTATTCAAGTTCAATAGTAACTATGGACCTATCTCTGCCAGTTTTGGAGATATAAGGGACTAAATGTTATAATTTTGGAGTTACCATAATGTGCCTTAAATTTCGTACAGAAAAAATTAATTAAAATAAAAAAAATGTCATTTTGGTCAAAATTCTTGAAATAGGAGGTGCTCTGAAGTTTCAGAAGTTCAAATTTGATGAAATAATGTCATTTTTGAACACAAGTTGTCTGCTTTGCCAAGCCTTATGTTTTATTTTTCCAGAGTTCAAAATTTATTATCCATTACCGTACTGCACATTTTGCTTTTACCACCAATATGCACTTTTTGATACAGCGTAACTCGAAAACCGTATGGAATACAAAAAAACCGAGACCACCTCCAGTGTTGGGCTTTACATGCTCTACAAAATGCAAAAAAGAATGGGTCTCTAGCATTAACGGTTCCCGAATTAGAGACAGTTTTCAGTTTCGGTATCTTATGGCCGCTACTCCCGTGAAAATGCACCGATTGACCCCAAATTCATGGAGATGAAAGATGACCTGAAGGGTAACACCTTCCAATAATATTATTGGTTAAGTCTGTGTGGTGTCTGAATAACAGGGCAAAAAAAATTTTTTTCGTAAAAAATTTAATTTTTTTGAAAATTTTGGCCCATTTGACCTTGAAGTAAAGGTCAAAGGTCAAATCCAAAGGTATATTTGAAATCTACACATATGACTTTTGGAAAGCCGTCTATAGAAATTTTTCCCATAACTCCTTCCGTAGGGTAGATAATTAGCATTTAATTTTGCCATTTTTAGACAAGGGTGCATTGCAATGAGTGCCACACCCAGACCCCAATACCGACAAAGCCCAAATTTTACGTGGAACGAGTTGAGATTATAGGTGACCTAAATCCATGAGATGGGTACGGGGGCCCTTACCGTCTAGGAGGAGAAGCGGTAACGGTAGCCGTCCGGCGGAGACCGAAACCATGTGTACCGCCAGCGCTAACGCTGGTGGTACAATAATATAACAAAAAATAAATAAAGTTGGTTTAATTTAACTGTTATTTTCACATTTCTCGATACTGTAGTATCATCATTAATAGACAATACATGATACAGCTGACAGAGTGTTGCATTCTCTTCCACTGTCAACTACACAATGTATTTGACATATCATTCTCAATTAAATAATCATATTTTATATTGTTTTTCAATTTCCTTAACTATGGAGTTTTTTTCTGAGTTTTTATGGATACATAAATATAGTAAATTTCCCACTGACAAATAGATATTCAATTATTTTAATTTCCATACTGCATATGTCACAATATGAATTATCCAATACTTTATCATTATTTACCATGAGTCCACCAAAGCCACTGATGAGGTAGATGAGAAACATCCTTAACCAACCAGCCAGCACTTCAATCTGCCTGCCAACCATAATCTGAATGACTAGAACCAAAAGAAGGTGAATGACCCCATGATGGTAGAAGAGGGAGAGAGGAAGTCTCCAAAACTGATATGGGTTTGAAGCTTTGTATGGTTTTTCTACATCAGCTACCATGTCTCCTAGACTGCAGATGCTCTTGAGACAGTTCACCTGAAACCAATAAATGGGGGTAAGTATAATAACTTGAATTTAATTAATTATTTAATGATATGAAGAGCAGTTTGTTCAAGTTATTTCAAATGTAGCCAACTTTTACACATAGATATTTGTCAGCATATCACTGCATATTTTCGAAGTAAGTGAATTTTGGCAAAATCTTATTGAAAAACATATTATAAATAATGAAACAAAACTGATACTTCTAATTGACAAATAACCATGTATTATAAACCAAATAGAATCCCCAAACTGTATCTCAAATTTAAAAAGAAAAGAAATTAAAATGAAATTTTAGTAATAAAGTTTACCTGTATGCAATGTTCCAAATCATAATAATAAACCCCCTCTAGAAATGCACAATGTTCATAAGATGCAAGCTGACACTGACACTGCAAGCCAAAACAACAAGGTTTCATTCTCTGCAGCACATAGTTTTTCCCTGCAGGTCTAGAGGCACAGGTGAAGTTGCTGTTCCATTTGCCAACACCTTGAAATATGTATAAAGATAGTTATCATGTTCATAATCAGCAGTTTTGACAAAAAAAAAAAAAAAAAAAAAAAGAATTAAAACAAATTTTAAGAGTGTACCATTTGGTTGAATGAATTGCTTAATTTCTTTCAAATCATGCTTAAAAATGGCTAAGGTTAAGCTGTTCTTCATAGTATGCATGCTTCCTTGATCAAGCATTTTAATCCATAAGCTCATGCTAGCTTTAGATTTTCATGCTCTGGAAAATTCTATTGAACAATTTTTTTTGTTCTTGCTGTTGCTGCTTATATCCTATTATATTGTATTGAACAATGTGGTTACAATTGAGTATCATGTCAGTTGCAAACGCTATTAAAAAAGGGCAGTGCATGTCTGGTTGGGAACTGAAAAAAATTCATACTAAAATTTTAATATTGAAATATATGTTGACCTCAAATTAGCAAGTAACATATACTAATGTTATGTATGAAAAAAGATGCTTTCTCACCATTTGTAAGATCTTCACATTCACTTTGTGTTGTAGTTCCTGCTGTATTACGAACAGCAATTTCACAACAACCCAAAGGAGCATTGTTGTGATACTTTTTATCTGCAAACTGGAGACTGATCTTGTAGTCATCACGCATACAAGGAGCATATGCTGCGCCAACACCTGCAAAATGATAAAATGCTTAAGTATTTGTTGCATTTGATGTTTTAAACGAGCAAGACAATCAATAAAGTTTAATAAAACAAATTAGATGAATATGCAGTTCATGTTTAAATCTGCAACTGAAAATAAAAATATCTCAGTTCAAAAGCATTTGTTTTGTGTATGACCACATGCCTTAAACCGGTTTTATTTGTTAAGCAGTAAGTGTAACAGCCATGTCATTATGTTATTGGCATATTAGTAGGATCAAATAAAAATGGACCCATGCACTTGTTAAAGCATAACACAGTTTCACTATATATGGTTTAGTGTTACAAGAAAATATTACAATATCTTGGGTGTGGGCCACAGAGTCCCTTACTACCATTCTTGCTCTGCTTTCTATGCAAGACATCCCATTTACCTGATGATTTCTTTTTATCCACAAAATTTACACAGAATCTAGACATAATATCATACAAAATGCTATAGAGAAAATCAGGGATTATACTGAATCACATTTTCACTTCTAGCAAAAAGGTTAGACTATAGGGCTAAGTAATTAAGGTGTAAAAATGTTTATTATTTATGTAATACACCCACCCTTTTCAGAGACCAGTTTATGACACATGGCTATATGAATAGTATTTCTGCTTACTGATAAGGTATGCTTCTGATGGTCCAATCCAAAGGTTTGGATAATGCCAGTGGTCGATCGTCTCCAATCCCAAAAAAGTTCTTATGCTTCCTTCTGTTTGCAATTGAGGTGTCAACCCAATGGTGGTAATGCCACCTAATCCACAGATCACTATCATGGCAATTAGTTGTAACTAAGTGATACAAAAAAAAAAGTTATTTCATTTTGGGTGTTTTATTGACTTTTTGACATTTCAGTCCATTTAACAGAATATTCTTCTAATCTAATCAAATAAGCCTGTAATTTATCAACCTGACAAATATAAAAAAGTTGAAATGCATCCCTAATTACCAGAGAAATAAGGTATATAAACCAGGCCCTGAATGTTGGCAGCTCTTCCAGTTGTTTCCGTACAAACACGTCTTCTGCGGGTGCACATTTGTTGTGAGTGGAGAGACTGCTCTTCAAATCCTCCCACCTTTTCTTTATGGCTGTTGAGCCACTGCCATGAGTATAATGATCTATTTCATAAAAAAGAAAAAATATTTAACCATAAAAAGAAAAAAATCTACATAATGGAGCAAGAAAATTGATAAATTAAAAACATCTGTCATAAATTTTTAAAGGATTCATTTTACCCCTTGCAATGTTTAGAGACTCTTCAATTTTGTCATATTTCCACATGAGCTGTTTTTGCAGTTCTGTTTTTCGTCTTTTTAACTGTTTCTTTTTTTCTGTTTGTTCAAGCTGAAATTTGTTAAAATATGATAAAAAATTAAGAGTAGTGTGTTATTCCTCGTACATAACAGTCATATTTTCATATATTGTTCACATTTTCTTAATATGTAAAATGGATGAAAAAAAGATTGCTTACTCATAGTCTACTTAAAATTCTTTCTTTTGGTTTAAGCTTAAAATAAGTTTGTCTAATTAAAAAAAATAGTGCAATATTTCAGAGTCATGAAAGTTACATTTTCCAAAATTGTACTATATTTTAACACATAATAGGTTTCCAAGCAGACACTATGAATTACCATTATTGAGCATTTACCTGAACATAGTTCTTAAAATGATCAAATGCTTCTCTTCGGAAGACAAAATCATCTGGTGCCTCTTTTACTTCAGATACTCTTAGGATACTTTCTCTTGCCTAAAAATAAATATGTGATATTTATAGGGAATAACGTAATAAAAAAATAAAAAAATAAAAAAACATATTTTGGTCATGTCATTTTGATAATACTTACTTTATAAGCTAAATTTTCCTTTGATGCTAAATGATTTGTATGTTTCCCAAAGTGCTTCTTATTAAACATTGCTTTGGCAAAGGGTATACTTTTTCCAGGATCTGCAACCTAAAAACAAAACTCTATAAGATTTATAAATTAAATTAGATTTTTTTTCACATCAACTTTGATCATCATTGCCACTGCCTCAGTGAAAGCAGTACCATTCTTTAAATACTTAAAGGTAATTCTCTGTTTTTGAAAATGAAGTCATAGTTTCTATGTCTACATACTTTTAAAATATTAACCCATCTAATAAATAAACCTGATGTAAAAATATCCTTCTAAAATATATTTGGACATTGAAGTTTAAATGATTAGCCAATCATTTAGAACTAAATAATTCAATTAGAAACAGTACATAAGATACTGAAGTGCAAAGTGCAGGGGCAGGCCAAGCAAATGCATTGATTTGTGAGTAAGAACGAATTGCTTATTTTGAGGAAAATTCAGTTTGGCAGGAAAATCCCAGAGTAGATACTTTTAAGATACATGAAATCAAACTGATTGAGACATATACCTAAAAGGGCCTAATAGCATGATTGATCCTTCAAAAAAGGGGAAAAGGAAGGTGGAGCTGGATTTTTTTCCTTTTCATAAATTTATGAAATTCTTTGGCTATCAACTTGAGAAAAGGAATACCAAACTTTATATAAAACTGTATTAACATATCCATCAAATGATTTTTGTTTATTATTTAAGAAAGCTTGATATTTACTACTATCATCACTGAATGTGATTTATACTGCTCCCCAAAATGGGTCAATTAAAGCTGTAAGAGATGGCCGTTTAAGACCCCATTCCCAGAGATTAGATCGATCTACTTTAGATCGACCTAACTCCCTGGGGGTTCACGCTAAATAGCTGTCAGACGAGCAGGCACTAAAGTTAATTACCCCCTTACAGCTTGTAGTAGGCAGGACGGACATTTAAGCCGGATTATCTGACAGTAATCTAGTGAGACTCCCCGCAGGGATAGATCGATCTAAAATCTCTGGGAATGCACTCTAAGATTGAAAGACAGGCAGACAGCCCAATGTTGGAGGGGGTAAGGATGCAGTGATGGTTGATAGTGATACACTTACTGATACAGTATGTGCAAATGTTACTGAAGTTCCTTCTGGCTTAATTATTTGACTGTCCATCATGTTTAAACTTCTGACATCAGATGGGCTAACTTTTTGCTGAACTGTATGATTTTCCTGTTCATTTATGCTGCCCGATGATGTTTTTGTCAAATATTGCCTTTCAATATCACTGACTTCATCAAGACTTAGGTTACTGACAGTGCAGTTCTGAAATCGAGACAAATCCTGACCAGAGTTTTGGAGTACTTCTGAAGTAACACGACCAGTGATAGGAATAACAGCAGTCAGTTTTCCTTCAGAAGATGCATTGGAAAACTGGCTGACTGAGGAAGATGTTCTCTTCAGTTTCAGTTGCAAGTGTCTGTCAACAATATCATCAACATAACCCTTGTATGCTTGGTCAGACTGAAAATTGAACTGTATGTTTTTTGCACCAGGAATCCTGGGTATTTTTTGACTGCTATCTGATTTAGATAACTTAGATGTATCCATGGCATCTTGGGTATTTTCCTTAACAGGTGAAAAACTTATATTACTTTCACATTCCATTTGTGTATAGGCTGGTTTTGCTAAATCTATAAAAGATTCTTTGTTTTCAAACTCAGAAAGCAAGGGTCCTCCAATTTGACTGTCATCCTTTCCAAGTTCCTTCCTAGTTTGTGAAAGAAACCGTGTTAAATGTTTTCCCTTTACACTGGAAGTTTGTGAATTGTCTGTTTTTCTGGGAGATTCTTCAACATTTGCAAAAGAGCTTTGGCATCTATTAATAGTGTGAATACACTTTGAAGCATCTGAGAACCTTGCTTTGGAGATGATTCCCCTGTTTGCATCCCACTCACCAGTGACAGATTCAAAAGATAGCGATCTGTGTTTTGTCTGAAAATGAGCTTAAGCTTACTTTCTTTGTTCATGAATATGTCATTTATGAATAATTACAAAATATGTTTTATATTCTTATGAGATGTCTTAAAAATGAATCACATTTAGATTTAAATGTAACATAATATTTTCAATATCAATCAAATGCATTTTTCATTATCAATTACATGTACATTTTAAAGTTATGTTATCACTGATAAGTAGGTAATATTATATTTATACACTAACTTTTGACAATAAATTAACCTAAGCTAATATTGTGTACATAAAAAATGTCCAGTCATATACAACCAATCATATACAGGCTGGCTTCAATATTTAAACATTACAGTTTACCCCATCCCTAGGCTCAATTGCTTCATCTTCTGCTTCCAAGATCTCTTCTAGTCCATCTTCATGCAAGCTTTCTACATTGACCTGTGATAATGTATCTTGTAGATGTTTTATAATGTCATCTGTAGGATTTTTTTGGCCTGGCCAGAACTCTCGAAGGTTGATTCCAACATGGCCAGACTACAGAGACAAAATTATATTGTGAATAATGGAATAATTTCTACCTTGGGTGCACTCAGTACAAAAATCAGTGCTGATAGTTTATTAATTCAAAAATTTACTGCTAAAAAAGTTTTGTTAGGTTTTTAGTGAGAAGATTCCATAGTTCAAAGGTTCAATATGGTCTGAAAGTTACTAAGAGAGACAAGTTTTAAGTCTACATTTGCTTGGGAGAATTTTAAGAAGTTCATTAGAATTGAGACACATTCTTAGCTTTGCTATTTTTGACATATCTAATTAACTTTATTGCTATATATATAGTAATAATGCTTTACTATTATTTGCTTGTCATTTCCTTGCTTATATATTAATAGTAATAATTTACCTTTACTTGATTGGTCAACCTCTCCTGCCACCTTTCCATCTCAAGGCCGTCATCTTCTGAAACTCCTAAAAAACTCCCAACTACATGGGCAATTTCTCGACTCTTTGTCTTCACAAATGATCTCTAGAAGAAAACGTGTCAGGCAATGAATAAAAGAAAGGATAGACTATGCCAAATAAATGATGATTGCTGACTGACAGACCTGGAAATTAATAGCCTTGTTGGTTCTCCGGTTCTGTTTGATAATACTATTTGCGTTCTGAAATAATACCAATTCAAGTGTTAAATGTGATAAAACACCCAGTTAATTCAGTCAGAGAGGAAACAATGCCGATGTCCTCACTGACATAAATTTAGCTTGTACGATTTATTTTTGAATTCGAATAGCGACACAGCTACTACTAGTTTCGTTATTCGTTTTATTTTAGACTGTATCTACCATTTTAAATAAATACCTTAGCCAGCTGTGAAGAATCTTTCATTCCAGTCGATTGGCTTTTTCTAAACATAACTACTTTGTCAAACATAGATCTATGTCTTAAATTAGATTAAAAATAAAATACCAGCCAATACAAGCAGACGATCCGAATTGCGTCAAATTCCGCTTTGTGGTTGTCGCTATTCGTAGTCTTGAAAAATTCTTGCAAAAGATGGCGCCATGGTACATGGTGTGTGTGTGTGTGTGTGTGTGTGTGTATCTTGACGAATAGTCTAGTTTCACTTTCACAAATAATGATAATAAAATCAATGAAAATTGAATTGCAGAATAAGAAATTTAACATGTACGGGTGAATATTTTCTTGCAGGCTTTTTATTTGTTAAAACTAACAATTTAAGCGCAATGAGATTGAAAGATGTTTCAATGGACCTTAATTACGCCGCAGCATTATTTATTTACGACCCCCCATCCCACCTACGTACCTCTACGACGCCGCATCTTTACTCCCCAATAAATACATTCCCCCTGGTGAAATGCGACATATAAAACATTTTTGTTTTCAAAAATACTCTTTTCAAAGCCCGAAAGTAACACATTTTAAATCATCATTTAAATCTGCCGATAGAACTTCTGGGGACGTTTCTTTAATTTTATAACGATGAGGTGGAGTATGGACGCAGGGGAATAACGATACAGGGGCTTTTTGATACGCGTAGCCTAATATCATTATTTTGCTAAGGAGTGTGACGATGCGGGAGAGTAGGCCTAACAATGCCGGTACATTGGAGTCTACAAAAAAGCGATAAAATTTCTTTTCCGCTGATATCTTTATCTCCAAGTAATGTAAAGATAAAACAATAATATAGGCCTACCTTTGTTAAGTTTTGACACAAAGGATTATCTACATTACTTTTAACTGCAGTAATTTATTAGATAAAATTATCCATGGTTTGCAATTTCTGTCCGATGGGTATTTGTCTTCTATTTTCGGTTTTTGATAGACTCATTTCTTTCATAGTTTATAGAGAGCTTTTACACATTTCCAGTCGCATGCCTCGGCTAACCTTTTTAGTTTATGTGACGTGAAACTGCAAGTAATGCATGCATATTATGTTCTATAAAGTATTAACAGAAAGGAAGCAAAGGACAAATCCGATAAGAAAAAGAATAAAACATTTTAAAGAAACGATCCTGGTCAAACTTGTGGCTAACGCAGTGCCAACGAGTGGGATTTTTTTTTCGTCACAGACATCTCCTACAGCTTTGGGACTCGAACTACGGGGTGCCTTCATTTCTAACTCGCGCCACGATCTTGTATCTTCTGACAGTTTTGTATATTTTAATTGTTCGGTTTCGTTTTAACATTTATTTGGTGGTTTTTGAGGAGTAAGGAATTTCGTATAATTAACTTTTTATAAATAAATAAATAAAAGGCACGTTAAATTCTGAAAACAAAAGGAACGGTATTACAAGTTCTTAATAAAAACAATCATTAAAAAATAACCATTGCCTACTTTTTCAGCAAATTTAATATTGAATAACATTTAGGTAGAGTGATTATAAGTTCTTGTCAGTTTGCTAAATTCCAGTGATACATGTAGGAGTACTATAGCCTACAGCGTTAGTGTAAAGGAGCAGTTTGTCAAACTGCTGCATCAAGGAAAAGAAAAACTTGTTTCCCCTTCAAAATATCGAAAATTTAATCAAAACCATGGAAACTTGAACAACAATTCAATCTCCTATCCCTTGATGTGTACAAAACTTGCTGAGGTTCAAATATCCATATAACTGCACCCTAATTCATGAAAGTTCACATACTGCCCTTAATCTGCAACTCTGTGATTCAGATTCTAGTGTGTCCATCCATGTCCATCGGAGAGATAAGTTATCGCTATCAATATAGATATTCAAGCATTATCATTAATGTCCATTATACACACTGACACACAAATAATATAAGTTATCTCCATATATTTGTGTGTTTATATAAGTGTGTGGGGTTCTGGCACTATCATTCCTGTCTACTGCATTGGAGTAGGTGCAGGCACACTCATCAGTGGGGAGTTGATGTGTTCTTCTAGTGGTGCTGGGCTAGGCTGGTAGGTGTTGATCTTATCACTTAGTAACTGGAATGTGGTATGAACTGCTTCACTATGCTGAAAAAAGGGGAAAAATCATTAAGCTTGCTGAATAAATCCATCACACATAAATGATACTTTCACAGATAAACATCATATCTATTATAATACCATTTACATAGACTAAATTCATATCTAAAATAGTTATTATGTCTGCATTCAAAATTTTATCATTAACCATGCTGCTAATACCCATATCTACAGGGTGTCCCAAAAAATACTCAATCTGACTGGCCATTACTCAAAAATCTTGTTTGAATTAAGATGTTTATTGACACAGACCAAGTCTATTTAGTTCAATCAAAGAAAATAACAATTGAATAACTAGAGGATCAGAGAGGCGATACCGCCTCCGAATATTGTACCACCAGCTGGAGCAAGCGCATTCGTATAGACCCCCACATACACAAAATAAGGGACACAGCCACCAGTCTTATGCTTGACAAGCTATAAAAATGCAATCAACAAGAATTTTCAAAATACGCAAAAAATATATATAACTTAAAATGGTACAATCAAAGTTAAGTTCATCGTAAGGTAGGTCAAAGGTCAATTTCAAGGTCGCAGTAAATTGCCAGTATATGACTTCCTATTCAACTTCAATAGTAACTATGGACCTATCTCTGCCAGGTTTGGAGTTAAAAGAGAAAGAAATTAGCAGAGTTCAGTTCATGATTATAAGTAGGTCAAAGGTCAATTTGAAGGTCACGTATAGATTGCCAGTATATGACTTCCTATTCAACTTCAATAGTAACTATAGACCTATCTCTGCCAGTTTTGGAGATATAAGGGACTAAATGTTATAATTTTGGAGATAAAAGGAAACCAAAATTTGCAAAGTTCAGTTCATGGTGAAAAGTAGGTCAAAGGTCAATTTCAAGGTCACAGTAAGATTGCCAGTATATGACTTCCTATTCAAGTCCAATAGAAACTACGGACCTATCTCTGCCAGTTTTGGAGATAAAAGGGAAGCAAAATTTGCAATGTTCAGTTCATGGTAAAAAGTAGGTCAAAGGTCAATTTTAAGGTCACATTTAGATTGCCAGTATATGACTTCCTATTCAAGTTCAATAGTAACTATGGACCTATCTCTGCCAGTTTTGGAGACAAAAGGGAAGCAAAATTTGCAAAGTTCAGTTCATGGTTAAAAGTATGTCAAAGGTCAATTTTAAGGTCACATATATATTGCCAGTATATGACTTCCTATTCAAGTTCAATAGTAACTATGGACCTATCTCTGCCAGTTTTGGAGATAAAAGGAAAGAAAAATTTGCAAAGTTCAGTTCATGGTGAAAAGTAGGTCAAAGGTCAATTTTAAGGTCACATTTATATTGCCAGTATATGACTTCCTATTCAAGTTCAATAGTAACTATGGACCTATCTCTGCCAGTTTTGGAGATATAAGGGACTAAATGTTATAATTTTGGAGTTACCATAATGTGCCTTAAATTTCGAACAGAAAAAATTAATTAAAATAAAGAAAATGTCATTTTGGTCAAAATTCTTGAAATAGGAGGTGCTCTGAAGTTTCAGAAGTTCAAGTTTGATGAAATAATGTCATTTTTGAACACAAGTTGTCTGCTTTGCCAAGCCTTATGTTTTATTTTTCCAGAGTTCAAAATTTATTATCCATTACCGTACTGCACATTTTGCTTTTACCACCAATATGTACTTTTTGATACAGCGTAACTCGAAAACCGTATGGAATACAAAAAAACCGAGACCACCTCCAGTATTGGGCTTTACATGCAAAGTTCAATTCATGGTGAAAAGTAGGTCAAAGGTCAATTTTAAGGTCACATTTATATTGCCAGTATATGACTTCCTATTCAAGTTCAATAGTAACTATGGACCTATCTCTGCCAGTTTTGGAGATAAAAGGGAAGCAAAATTTGCAAAGTTCAGTTCATGGTGAAAAGTTGGTCAAAGGTCAATTTTAAGGTCACATTTAGATTGCCAGTATATGACTTCCTATTCAAGTTCAATAGTAACTACGGACCTATCTCAGCCAGTTTTGGAGATAAAAGGAAAGCAAAATTTGCAAAGTTCAGTTCATGGTGAAAAGTAGGTCAAAGGTCAATTTTAAGGTCACATTTAGATTGCCAGTATATGACTTCCTATTCAAGTTCAATAGTAACTATGGACCTATCTCTGACAGTTTTGGAGATAAAAGGGAAGAAAAATTTGCAAAGTTCAGTTCATGGTGAAAAGTAGGTCAAAGGTCAATTTTAAGGTCACATATAGATTGCCCTTATATGACTTCCTATTCAAGTTCAATAGTAACTATGGACCTATCTCTGCCAGTTTTGGCGATAAAATGGAAGAAAAATTTGCAAAGTTCAGTTCATGGTGAAAAGTAGGTCAAAGGTCAATTTTAAAGTCACATATAGATTGCCAGTATATGACTTCCTATTCAAGTTCAATAGTAACTATGGACCTATCTCTGCCAGTTTTGGAGATATAAGGGACTAAATGTTATAATTTTGGAGTTACCATAATGTGCCTTAAATTTCGAACAGAAAAAATTAATTAAAATAAAGAAAATGTCATTTTGGTCAAAATTCTTGAAATAGGAGGTGCTCTGAAGTTTCAGAAGTTCAAGTTTGATGAAATAATGTCATTTTTGAACACAAGTTGTCTGCTTTGCCAAGCCTTATGTTTTATTTTTCCAGAGTTCAAAATTTATTATCCATTACCGTACTGCACATTTTGCTTTTACCACCAATATGTACTTTTTGATACAGCGTAACTCGAAAACCGTATGGAATACAAAAAAACCGAGACCACCTCCAGTATTGGGCTTTACATGCAAAGTTCAATTCATGGTGAAAAGTAGGTCAAAGGTCAATTTTAAGGTCACATTTATATTGCCAGTATATGACTTCCTATTCAACTTCAATAGTAACTATAGACCTATCTCTGCCAGTTTTGGAGATATAAGGGACTAAATGTTATAATTTTGGAGCTACCATAATGTGCCTTAAATTTCGTACAGAAAAAAATTAATTAAAATAAAGAAAATGTCATTTTGGTCAAAATTCTTGAAATAAGAGGTGCTCTGAAGTTTCAGAAGTTCAAATTTGATGAAATAATGTCATTTTTGAACACAAGTTGTCTGCTTTGCCAAGCCTAATGTTTTATTTTTCCAGAGTTCAAAATTTATTATCCATTACCGTACTGCACATTTTGCTTTTACCACCAATATGTACTTTTTGATACAGCGTAACTCGAAAACCGTATGGAATACAAAAAAACCGAGACCACTTCCAGTGTTGGGCTTTACATGCTCTACAAAATGCAAAAAAGAATGGGTCTCTAGCATTAACGGTTCCCGAATTAGAGACAGTTTTCAGTTTCGGTATCTTATGGCCGCTACTCCCGTGAAAATGCACCGATTGACCCCAAATTCATGGAGATGAAAGATGACCTGAAGGATAACACTTTCCAATAATATTATTGGTTAAGTCTGTGTGGTGTCTGAATAACAGGGCAAAAAAATTTTTTTTCGTAAAAAATTTCATTTTTTTGAAAATTTTGGCCCATTTGACCTTGAAGTAAAGGTCAAAGGTCAAATCCAAGGGTATATTTGAAATCTACACATATGACTTTTGGAAAGCCGTCTATAGAAATTTTTCCCATAACTCCTTCCGTAGGGTAGATAATTAGCATTTAATTTTGCCATTTTTAGACAAGGGTGCATTGCAATGAGTGCCACACCCAGACCCCAATACCGACAAAGCCCAAATTTTACGTGGAACGAGTTGAGATTATAGGTGACCTAAATCCATGAGATGGGTATGGGGGGCCTTACCGTCTAGGAGGAGAAGCGGTAACGGTAGCCGTCCGGCGGAGCCGGCGGAACGATCCGGACGAGACCGAAACCATGTGTACCGCCAGCGCTAACGCTGGTGGTACAATAACAAAATAACTTGGCATAAAAGAAAACTTCAATGTTCTCAAAAAAAAAAAATAAATAAAATAAATAAAATAAATAAATAAATAAATATAAATATATATATATATATATATAAAAGCAGTAATGGTCAGTGAAAGAGTGAGTACTTTTTTTTTTTTTTTTTTTGGGGGGGGGGGGGTATGTGCAGAGAAATGTTCACTGTGAGTTATCCCACTCCCTACCTCAGTACTTGGTTTCATTGCTGTCATTAGTGCCTCTAACCTGTGTGGTGGCAGGCGGTGGTGGACATACCAGACCAGACGCAGTGTATGTCTCAAAGCACTCTCTTTAGAAATGCTGGGCTGCAAGTGACAGCATATTCAAAGTTATTCTTTATAAAACTAACACCAATTTGTGAATAAACTTAATATGATTATTGTGTTTGAGTTAGTATGTCATGTTTATATACTGCGATTTCCATCTATGTCCACATAACAGGCCCGTAGCCAGCAATTTCAAAAGGGGGGTTCTTTTTCCAAAAAAGTGGACCTTTTACAGTGAAACCTTTGTGTACCTAGCTCAGATTTTACCCAGATTGGACCTTTTCCTGACAAAAAGGGCGGTGCTTTCAAACCCCCTGAACCCCCCTGGCTACGGGCCTGCATAAGAAGACCCAATGTCAGATAAATGATATACTCCTCCACTCTGAAAAGATTTACATTGGAAAAGTATTATAAGAAATAAATTAAAACATAAATCAAGATTCTTACCAACATCAATTCATCAAATACAGCCATACAGAAGTCCTCCTGGCTGAACTCCTCAGCCATTAAGATGAGATAGGACACTAAGGAGTGCATCATGGTGTCATCATACGCCCTCTCATTCTCACAGGATGATAGCTCAGGGAGCACCCTCATCAACGTCACTTTGTCCTTCTGCTTCATAGCATGGAGAGCATGATGCAGGGCTATGATGCTGGCCACCTCACTGTTTCGTATGAAGCGTATATACTGCTCTGGAGGATTTCTAGTCTCTTCTAATTTCTCATCAGGTATTTTTGCACAGATGCTTCGAATGTTGTCATCCACTAGCATGGACACAATGCCTGGTAGGAAACGTGTCACGATGTTTACATCCTATAGTGAAAAAATATTGACAAAACTTTTGTTTTTCAGTGCTTTAAAGGTACATATGAACCGAGCGTCGGTCGAGTGTGGATTCCCAGTAACACATATAAACCACTTCTACTAGTTTCTTAAACGTTTCAAATAAATTCAACATGCCAAGGGATAAACTGAATAAATCACTCGATCAGACATAAAAGAGCTTTAGACTGCTTTCTTTAAAATTTTGGTCAGAAATTTAACCTACTTATCTGACCTACTTTTCTGCCTCATTCATATACGCACAGTACAGAAAGCTAGTAGATTAATTAAAATATCATTTTTCGAGTAATATTAAACAATGTCTTTTGGTAATTATCTTAGTTATAGTTTATACTATTTGAAACTACATGCTGGCATTTGGTTTGCCTTTGTGGCAAAAAATTGACTTCATATGCATCTTTAAAGACACAAACATTCTACTACTTTCCATTTTAATCTTGAAAAAAAATTGCATTGTGTACATCCTGCTTTTGCATGAAATATTAATTCTGTAAAAGAACAACCAGATAAAAGATGAAAGTATGTCTGTCAAGCACCTGTCATATTTATTTTTGGGCAATCTACAGATTCAATATTGCTATTTACTTACCAGTTTTGGTTCTTTAAACACTTGGCTATCAATCATTTCCCAAGACCCAATTCCAAGCACTAACATTCTAAGCAACAGCAGTATATCTTCATTGTTCTGGATTAAAAGTATATGAAAGTCAGAAGAAATGACTTCAATTTTATGCAGTTTCATATGAAGACTTCTGCACTATGTTGATGCACCAAACATTTCCATGAAATACCATTAAATGTATGGTAAGAAACTGAAGATATCTTAATGTATAGCTTTAAAATAGTGCTTTTTTTTTACCAAAAACAACATTGACAATTATTACAACAACAATCATTGGAACCTACCAAAATAATATTCAAATCTTGTAGCAAAATGGTTACATTCTTTAAGACACAGCTACTTCTATAATATAACATTACCCTTGGCAAGCTCTCTGTATTAGAGGCAGATATCAGGTGCTTCAGTATGGACAAGCTTACAGTGTTTGTGGCAAATGGATCACATAATATCATAGACAGGTCACTGAAAAAGAGAATTTAGAAAATATATGTAAAAATAAATGTTTAACACAACAAAGTATTTTTTCAATAAATAAAAGAATATTCTGAAGCTGTTAAGTGTATACATTTGCAAAATAAATAATAATAATAATAAAATAAACCGTACATGGTAATATGCAGTGACTAATCTTGGATTCTATGTTTTATATTATTTTTAATAAAATAACATAGTTCTAAAAGAATCTTGATTCATTTTCACCACCATGGGTTCCTGTACATTTCAGAAAGAAATATTTACTTTAATTCACTTTTCATATCTTTATTAGGAAAATAAAGTAAATTTGCAGGACATTTAGACATAAAAATAAGAGTTTGAGACATTTTCAAACCCATATAGTGTACCTTTAACTGATGTTCAGACATTAATTAAACTCCCCGCCATCATTTAAAGCAAACAAATTTATTTATCAATTGACAAAAATTCTTAAAAGTACCATAGCCTCCTGACAGCTGAAAATATGAGGGGTCTGAACAACAATCAATTCAGTGCTGAAACGAACAACTTTTATCATACACTCCAAGCAGTACTTTTTCACAACACTCCTGTCACTGAGCCAACCCACCCCAACACCTGTTCTTGTCCTCTTCTAATTCCATCTAAGAAGCCTTGTAGTTCTCTGGCTCTCTTAGCATCCACAAAGCGTTCCCTAATACAGGCATCTAAACACCAGGTGAACTTGTGACAGGGGTCCACAGAGCATATCTCATGAATCTCCAGCTCATGAAGTGCCATCAGTATCTCAGCTCGCAATGTACAGTAATGCACGTTACGTGTCCTCAGGAATAGTGTGCGTAAAAATTGAAGGACCATGTCATACAGTTTGATGTTTTTACCAACCATGGTCACAAGTTTCTGAACCACAGGATTTTGTCTTCGGACTTTGGTGGAGGCAGTGAAAAATGTCAATGCACTATTTCTGTGATCAAACAATGTATTCTGTTTCTCTTCAATGTATTGAGTGAGCAATGGAGAAACCTCATCCCCAAACAGTGCCTGGTCATCCTGCCAAATTTGCCTTTTAACCTCCACAGATGCATCCTCATAAAGTTCTCTGTCTTCTTTGATCTAAAACAAATTAATTTTAACATAAAGATATAGCGACAACATAAAATATCTAAAAATGTACATGAAGGAGAAAAATAATTGTACCTTTGAAATAAAAGCTTGCTCAAAATTCAAAGCTTGCTTCAAAACTCAAATTAAATTATTTTTGAAAAGAAGCAACTGCAATACGTTGATTTGTCTCTCGAAATGGTATTTCAAAATACAAGCAATGAGATGTATTTTTTCCCTTAAATTTCATATGTGGACATTACAGTAACTTTCACAACACACCGTTATAAACTTACCTGAGCCAAATAAGAATCCTTAATTTTAGGCAAATGCTTCATGACACACATCACTATTGGTCTCAGTGACTTTACTTTTATCAAAGGAAAGCTCTTTTCTAAGAGTTCATTCAGCTGTTTGTTTTTTCCTTTATCTTCCCCACTTGAAAGCTCTGCCACTCTCTTTAGCAGCCTTTCCTGCAGTTCTTCCACTACAGATTGATGGAATTCAAGTCTCATTACACCATGCAGATCTAAGAAAGGCAAAGCTGGTTTCAGGGATGGCAAAAGGATGCCATTCTGTTCTTGAAACTCTTCTATGGCTGCAATTGGGTCTGTACAATTGGTCAATGCCTCTCTCAAGTAATCACTGCCTGGTATGCCTACTTCTTCCAACCCAGACATCTTTAGATAATTTTAATCTGAAAATGATCCAATGCATTTGCAAGTAAAAAACAGATAAACTGCCACTATGCTACTTCTAGCAATAGAAAACAAACTATTGGAGTCCACTGCACGCTACAGAAATGCACTACATCAAACTGTTTTGGGTGTCGCTTTTGACCTTCCCTATTGTCTCGGTTTAAGGCATTGCAAGGAACTAGACAGAAAACTCCTTTCACATGTGTCCAGTAATGTCTGTCTCAGTCGCCGGTTCCAGGACTTTAAATTCTAATAAGTTTTTCTCATTATAGAAGTCTTCTTATTATATTAAACTTTTTGCCATATTTTGAGTATTAATTTAATTAAAAACATTTTTCTGTGTAATTGTTTTTAACAAAATGAAATTTATTTCAGTGATTTTGTTGGACAATACTAATGATTTTATTTGTTTATTAAGACCGCATACAGAGACTAGTGCTGCCGCCTATAGTTAATTATGAAAAACAGGAGTTTTGTTGACTTCCGTTGTACTGAGTAAGAAAGTGATGCACACTCCCGCTTACTAAAATAAAACAATACAAATTACAAAGTTTATTTGGTAAGTGGATTTTACAGATCCTACTAATATTGCGTTTCGGGAATATTCTACCTTTGCGTACGTTACGTGTTTTGCTTCTAAATCATGATTTACAATAAATTACCCCCTTAACTGTAAAATTAAAGGTGTAGCGTGGATATCAAAATTGTCAATGGGAGAGCTAACGCATGAACTTCATATGCTACTGTAGGAGATGCATGGTTGCCTCAGGCAGTGACCACTTAAAAAGTCCCCTCAGCTTAATACCGCAGGTAAATGCCTGACTAAAGCTTAGACAAAAGTCTTGTCTCTTCCAGAATTATTCATATGCACGATATTTTATGTGCCCCTTAAGGACTGTCACTTTTTTATAACTGTTTCAATTTATGTATATGACCATTTTGCAGTGCAGCAGTGGGCTTTGGTAAGCAGCAGGAATAAAAGAGCTCTGATGGAAACAGCACAAAGTTTCATGGTTAGCATTCCCATTTACATTTTCTTATATGTACTGCATGCTAGCACATGCAAGGTATAGGTGCACATTACTGTAAAATGATGATCAGCAAGTGTGCCTTTCCATGATGCGGGGGCTCTCAGATCTTTTGCCTACCTTCTCAAGTCCCACACTTCAGAAAAACCAGCCAGTCTCCATCAATAGTGCTTTGAATAAATTCAGATTCATCTGCTCATCTACCTGTTATGCTTCTCTGAATTAAATTATGTATCAGAAGGCAGACATGAACTAATTATCTTTCATGCTTTAGCATGTATCGTATATATGTCAGAAAATATATATGTTGCGGAACACATGGATTTCATGCTTTGATGAAAATTGGTGCTAGCTGTCCTAAGAGGATCAGCTGAGCAGGGTTTATTTGGATATAGATATAAATTAATTGAATATTATAGTGGCTAGAGAACATAGGCTACAACTTGAAGTGTTTTTTTTTTTTTTTTCAGTCAGCTTTTTGATAGATAATTCAGATGTCTGTTGACTCTGTTCCTGATGCCAAGGCAGGACCAATGTTGAAGCAAGCCTGTACCTCAGGAAAACAGCTTCTGTCCAGGTTTCATGGCTGTCTATTGGGCGCTGTTCTTGGAGACTGTCTTGGAAGTCCTTTTGAAGGCTCAGACTGTGTTACTTATGATGAAGTGGAAAGAATTAGTCTTAACACGGGTAAGAAAAAAAAAAAACAGTGGACATTTTGTGAAAGGGCATGAAACTTCACATACTTTAATTGATTGATCTTGTATTGTTGCTATCTAAAGCTCTCAGAGCTGTAAATTTGTAGTACATGCTTTTTCCTTTTTTATGGTATATATTTTTGCGTGCCTTGGTTGATGTGAATGTTTTACTAAAATATTTCAGAGTGACAGTCATGTTTACCAAATATCTTCATGTTTTCAATTAGGTAAGAGTACCAGGTCTTCAAGGCACAGGTTCACTGATGACACAGCCATGACCAGATCCTTAGCTGCATCACTTATAGAACACAATGGATTCAATGCTAAGGACATGGCAACAAGGTAAATGTTCATCTGATGGTTAGACATTTAAACTGCTTAAGTTGATTGCAATTTAGCGAGAATACCCTCGGAGATAGATCAATCCACATTTAATAGGATAGGGTCTGGGAATGGTCTCTATGGTTTCTTTTGTTTTCACATTTGCATGTGTTTCCTTTCTATGGCACTGTGATGGAATGACAATCAAATATGTCCATAGAGTTGGTCATCTTCCTGTCCTTAGTGTGATGTTGACGATCTTGAGTAGTATTCCAGTCACATTCACACCTTCTAGATGAAAACATTACTGAGAAAGACATCATCTAAGCAAATATGACAAAACCTCCCACCAGAGTCATGTATGCCATCTTGAATATAGTGTATTCTTAATATGCGTCCTCAATGGGAACTTGATAGTAACCTGAGATCAAGTTCTTGCATTCTAGGTAGTGCATAAGCATTCCTCATGTTATTTTGGTTCAGTTGTCTATATATACTGCATCAGAGTATTATCTTCCTTTTTATGTACAGACACAGATGTGTCGCCGATGCCGATGCCGATGCCGGCGCCGTGCACTTTCCTTGTTATTTACAAGCATGGTATTAGACTAAAACTTACGGTCTGCACAATTTTACTCAAATGGGATGATCCAATAAAAATGATGTCAACAAGTTGCACTATCTAGATCAATCAGTCTCTGTCAAATGCTATGGCAGCACCAAGTACATCCAAGTATGTAGATTGAACATTACATTTTTTAGGTTTACAGATGAGTTCTTCAGAGATTCTGCCAGAGGCTATGGTTATAATGTCACCACAGTGTTTCAAGCCTGGAAAGATGAAACATATGATGACGTATTCCAACCAGCCAGGGAGCAGTTTCAGGGGTCAGGATCATATGGAAATGGAGGAGCTATGAGAATTGCTCCTGTACCTTTGTTTGGGTATAACTTTACTGAAGCAAAACTGCAGGTGAGAACCTACAATTTTTAACCTTTATTGTTTTAACCTAAAAGAGTCTGCTATTTAACATTTTGTTTTGGTAATGAAATAATTTAAAAAGACTGATCCTTATGAGTTTAGAAAACTGCTTTGGAATTTAAAATTCTGATCATTAAAACTGAAATATGTAAAGTTGTTACCAAACTTTGTTCAGTTTATGGCATTTGTCTTTCTTTGAAATTTTTAGTCATGGACTTAATTTAGGTGATTCAAATAAGTACAATATGAAACTATTTCTTCCATAGGAGCTTGCAGAACAAACCACCCTTCTCACTCACACACACCCTGATGCTCTCAGTGGTGCCATCTTACAGTCTTTTGCCATTCACCAAGCTCTGCATGAAACCTCAGAAGTGTTGGACACACAAAAGTTCTTGGATGGGTTGATAGAAAAAATGAATAAAGTAGAAGATAATTCTGAAGGTGTTTCAAGGAGACCAAAAAGGTAAGTAATATACCCTCTGTAAAGGACATAGAATAGTGTGTTACTCTTTTTTCTTTTGTCTGTTTAGTGTCAGAAGAAAAAAGTGTAGTGTTATCCGTGTACATTTTAGTGCTGTTACAAATTTACTTAAATATGGAATTTTTAAACCACCATTTTTATTGTCTTTAATTGTCAGATCTCTCTTGATTTATTCTTCAAATGAATTTAAAGAGTAGCTAGTTAGACATTCTGATAAAAACTGAGTCTAGATTTGTGTCAGGTCCAGGCAGCTTAATATTTTTCATTTTCTAAACTGCACTTTAAAGTTCCTGTAAGGTAATTTCACTCTGCAAGGGTTTTTTAGCAATGTCATTTAATTTTAGGATATAGAAATGAGCAAGTATTGACTTAGGGTAAACATTTTTGAAGTCATTATCTTATCATCACTAATGCTTGTGTAAAAAATTGCATCATTAAGTGTCTGTTTCTGATTATGGATTACTATTTTTCTGATAGTTTTAAATTCTGGATAATTTGATTGACATTTAAACTTTGGTAGACACAATGGCTACTCAGCTACAGTTCAGATTTCTTTTTCAGACCATCTGAGGAGGAACCACATCCATACTGTTTTAAACTAGAAAAAATCAAAGAATTCCTGACGAAAGATGAAGCAGATACAAGAGATGTTGTTTATGAATTAGGTGAGAAACTCATACTTGAGTTTTGACAAATGTCGTATACTTTTTATTTGATTTTTTAAATAAAATATATTTATTTATTATTTCCCTTTTTGTTATGTCTATTAATATGAAAATAATACTAGTATGAATGTGAAAAGTTTGATAAGAGCTTTGATTATTGATTCACTCAGGTACAGATGTATCAGCTCTGGGATCAGTTCCAACTGCTGTGTTTGCTTTCCTTTGGTGCCACAAAGAAAGAAAAGGATTGGAGGTAGGACATAAATATAGTTTATACTTATGTGTTGTGGTTATTGTGGTACAATATTTTGATTTTTTTATTGGTATTCAGGTCAGCTGGATTAAAAATAAATTATGTACATTTGATTATTTATTATTATTGATCTTAATTTCTTTTTTTAATTTTACTTAATTTAATTTTTTTTTTTTTTTTTTTTTTTGCAAAATGCCTAATGGTACTTTTTGCTTTAATTCTCCAGGAACGCAATAACTGCCTTTGTATAAAATGCCATTACTCCAGCAGTAACACCTATCTTTCATTTCATGTATTCAGAAATGGAGCCCTTTTGAGCAGACCATTATTCACAGTATTTCCCTAGGGGGAGACACTGACACAATTGCCAGTATGGCTGGCGCTATAGCTGGAGCATATTATGGGATAGAGGCAATCCCCTGGGAATGGCAGAGTCAATGTGAAGGAGTCGCTGATGCTAAGAAATATGCAGAAGACATTTTAAAAATTGTCCAGTCTAATGTCACAGCAGAAGTGTGATTTCCATAATACTCATTTAAGGTATAAAGATTAATAATTATTTACACATAAAGTATTTATATTTTCTGAAAATGAAAAAAAAAGTTTTTTGAAAAGATTTGTTTAATGGGATTTGCATAAAAAGGTTTTTGTTCAAATATACTCGACATACTTAGATTATAATTCACAGTTTCTAGTTTCTAGTTAACTGTTTATTGATTTGGAGTTTCCACTACATCCTGGAAGGACTTAAATGAACATTTCTGAGGGTGTTTTCATGGTTTCATACAGGTAATGCTAGGTTAGCAGATTTATGGTCTTTAAAAAAAGCAAAAAAATACTTCTGCCAGAGGGTTGGTCCTCTTAAACCAAATAAAGTTATATTCCTTTAAATTTGTCAGTGCATGGTGAATGTTTACAAAGGCCATTTGCCAAAGCTATTATTATGGGACCTTAAGTTGTTTGATTAGTTGTTTTCTTAGGCACAGTGTACCAGTAAATAGCTAATCATGATGCTGATTTGCTATCTTTTTGCAAGCTGTTACTTAGGTCAGACAAAATTGATAAGTTGTCTACTGGGTGATGACTTTATGCAAACAGGGTTGGTAGATTGATTTTTTTTAATGGGCAAAGCACCTAAATTTTGGTGTTGGTAGATCTTTTTTTATACTGGTAAATGTGCAGTTGGGACAATTTTTGAGCATAAAAACAACAGCTTGAAATGTTTTCTTGTGTCATTTAAATTTTTTGTTTCATTGACCAAACTTTTGCCCAATGCAGGTAGGAGCGAAAAAAAAAAATTGGGGTTGGTCACTCATGTTAACCATGTGAGTTATCAATTTCGTTTGGCTTTATACTGGACAGTAACACATAAGAAAGTCATTTTGAACCTTGAAATGAAATCAGAATGCACGAGGATTATGCTTGTACAACATATGATAAAATATTGATATATTTTACTGTGATAATTTATTTGTTTATTGTTTAAAAATAAATAATGATTTTGCTTAATTTCTGTTTTAGTCTCTTTCTCTCTCTCTCTCTTTAATGGTAAAAATTATAGCTTGTATTGATTTGTCTCAAAATGAATATTGAAAAATTTCCATTTTGATTTTCAAACTATGACTCACACATGTTTTGCATAGCACACAGTTACTCTGGGTTTTGATCCATTTGTTTGTTCAGAGTATTCTTACCTTCTGGTCAGGACCATGCTTTTGCTTTGATGTTGAATTGATTTTGTGTGTGGGAGTAGAAAACTGTTTCCAAAGTGATCATTTTAGAATCAAATTTAATCCTAAGGCAAAAATGTTCTTTAAACAAAGGTGTTGCTATCAGGTATGACCTCAACCCAACCTGCCTGCGTTTTGAAGAGAATGATGACTGTGCAGGATATCCTTCCATCTGCTTATTCCTGTAAGGCCTCCTCTGTATCGATCTCTCTATCTCTCTTTGTGCCAAAATAAGGTTTATATGGGTATGAATTTCTATAAGAGGGCATGGTCAAGATAAGGTATATTAGTTGTCAGGGTGGATTTTATAGAACATTTGATACATGTCTACCATACCTATAATGGGCAGGGCTAATTTTTGGTGATGAAGCATCTTTGAATACTAGTAATATACCAAGAATAACAAAACCATGCAATGCATTGTTAATTATTAGCTTATTATTCTACCCTGAAATGATTTTTACAAACTATATTGTTTATATGCCATGCAGTTACTCTTAAGTTTGTGTAGATGCTGCTTCAATAGCCATATAGTATATTTGTGATTCTTTATACTATGATGTTTTAAGGATTCCATTCAAATATGCAATAAAGAGTAAGTGTATTTTTACACACCACAAAATGGAACGGTGCTCAATATTTTACACCTGTCAGTATCATTTACACATCTTTCTTTTTTCACGTCAACAAAAGAAAGAACAGCAGACCAAAAATTGAATTATATGATTTTAATTGGAAATAATGAAATAATGTATTTTTTAGATGAACTGCTCTGAGAAATGCACAGCCACCTGTCTGCCTGTCTGCATTCCAAGAATACATGTGATCTGTGGAAACAGGATGTTTAAATTGCGCTTCATTTCAGCTATGTACCCTTTTAAAATGAACATTTATAACAGACAGAGTATCTGTGAAATCATAAATCATTTTGTGGTTACCTTTTGGAAAAGTCCTGTATTTTTCTAACAGATGCAGTTTACACATACACATTTGCGCAACACGGGCCTGGTTTAGTGTAATCTCTGCATTGCCAATGACTGGGAGTGTTTGGCAAAGAGATGTGCTGTTTTCAGTATCAGTAAGTGGTGAATGAAAGGTATCTGCTGGCCAGGTTAGAAAACTGCTGAGACAGGTGAAGTAGTCCAACTACTTACTGCCTTCAACACCTGTCTGAAAGATATGGGCCCTTATGTTACATAGGAAAGCTGAAGATATTGCTAATGGTATTATTGTAGAATGAAGTATTCATCATTTTAATGAAGTATTTGTGAACTACATGGAAATAATTTAAATGATGAGTTAAAATAATTAACCAGACTTAATTCTATGTACAATCATGCGGTTGCTAAACTAAGCTTTTTTATAAAGTGATACTCCGTTTATAATTCTAACACAAAAAAATGAAAAAAAAAAATGAATTTATCATTTTTACAGTTTAACAAAATAAAGCATAAAATCAGAATCAAGAATGCTTAAGTAAGAACTGAACTGAGTGAACAAGAGTTATTTTTGCCATTTGAAATTCACCTGTGCCATATGTGTGTAAGCAGAGTTGCTCAAAACCAGCTAGCTGTGCTGCAGATGATGGTTTGATATTTCAGGAAATGTGGAAGTATTTTGTAGGAGGTAATCAGCAGTAGCAGAATGGGTAAATCATTCTCCAACTGTTTCTCTATTCCAGTATAAATGAGCTGAATGCAAGGTGTGTCCTCTGGATATGCTTAGATGAATGTTAGATAGTGATGTGCATGGAAGAAAAAGTTGATTCATGGTTTTATTGCACCTGAGTGCAAATTATGCCAAAAAATCTTACTTTATGATGAGTGCTTGTTAAATCAATTGATAATGTCATATTTGTAGTTAAAAGAACTGATAACACAGAGTCATTTTAATACATGCTGAAAGCACCCTGCTCTTTAACATGTTATCTTTCCTCTTAAATGTGGAATTTGTTGTCAAACTCTCTAAATTGTGATTTTTTTAATGGTAAGGGAATGTTTAAACCCCCAGTTTGCACATTCCCAAGAAATTGAACTTTAAGTAAAACCACATGTGTTGTTTTTCCTTCACATTATCTCCTTAAACATTTTGGATGATTAAGCACTTCTTTCCTCACCAAGATCCAGCATTCCCTGGAGGTTGCAGGGGCCATGACTGAACCGCCCTGGCCTAGTGTTTAGGGATGATACCCCAGGGAAACTGGCATGCCTGTATTTGGTCAAGATCAACTCAACTGTTTGACACCTGATCTCCCGCCTAGGTGCAAAACATGCTGTGCTAGAGCCTTTTCCCATTTAAGCATCTAAGGCCCAGCTACTGGAAACTACTGTGTATCAGGTAAACTGCTGCTACCTGAGACATCATCATGGGGTCCCATTACTAGCTTTCTGACTAGAGACCTGTGGTGTTCAACACTTATATCCTGTATTAATATTGATTGAAGGTTTGAATAAAAATATTTTGTTTTGGGGTTTTTACACCAATTTATCTTGGCTGCTGCACTGTTTATAATTGTATGATTTTTCATCAGTTTTATTATACTATAAGAATAATTTATTTCTTTTAATATACATATGATTGGCAAATAATTTCCAAGAGTGTTTCACTCTCAAAATACTAGAATTTAAAGTTATGGCATTTACATACATTTCTAAGAGGGGAAATATATGCAAATCAGCCGATAATCCAAGTAGGAGAGAAACTGTTTTATTTTTGTTAGTTTCCAAGCCACCCCCTGGCTTAAGTAAGCCTTTCCTATTGGACAGGTGCTGAAGATCAGGCAGTGTAGTGTCAGTAAACATGAGTACTTCCTTGCCTTTGCCTGATTTGGTCTGGGTTTCCCTTTGATGGCTCTATCTATTTCCAGCTCGAGGCAGCTTGCGTCACATGATTGGGGCTGGAATAAAGGTTTGATTGGTTGATCCTGAGAGCAGAGTGTTCTTGAGTAACTCAGGTTGTAAGGTGTGGGCACTACTGGCACTTGGACTCTAATCTTACTTACACTCTCAGGAGGCTCCAGGATCAGCTCCTTGCTCAAGGTAAGAACTTATGCATGTATGCTTCTAAGAACTTAACACGAAATTGCAAGATTTTTCTGCATTTTGATGGCAGTATATTTTGTATGTTTTTCTGCACAAAAAGTTACATGACATGGTTGGATGTGAACCTTGGCATAATAAATTGAATTCTGCAGAGGTCAAATGAGCACATGGTGTCATTGGCTTTCACAGATTTCCCCAGAATTCTTGGTAATGCCATGTAACAAAGCTATTATCGCTTGATAATTTTTTGACTAATGATTATAAGATTCATTATTTTGCATGTACAAAGTCTTTCAATTTGTTGCATGAGGACATTATAATCATTACATATAATGCCCCAGGTGTGTAATTTTATTTACAGTTTGTCATCAAATTGCAATTCTTCTGATTTTCTGCAACTGTATTACTCTGACCTTCCACACCATATGCTGTTTGAACATCCATATTTATGGGAACAATTTCATGAAGTATTGTAGGTCCAATAGATATGAAATTCACATTTTAAACACTTTTAGATATGTAAGCACCTGATGACACTTTTAATGATTTCAAGTCAAAGTAGCCATAGAATCTTGCAATAAGCCTGTGAATTTCCCCCAAAGCCCGGACTACCTCACCCATATCCCTATTATAGTCATTGAACCCGAATCATACACATGATACCACAGGTAAAGGTATTTTGGTTGCACGGTGGATAGGCAGAAGCAGCTGCTAACATGGAAACATGGCATACTTGTAGTACAGTAGCCCCTCTCAGACAGGCTCAATTAGGTGCACAAGAGCAGTACTCCCCTTCCCCCTGCTTTTAACCAAAAATTTTCCATATCTGATCAAAAATATTTTCCATAAATAACCTGCCTCAAAATATTAATATTATTTCTAATTATTGCAGGTAATGCATAAAAATGTCAGAGGTTATTACAGAAAGGTCATCCATCAGTATGATTAATTACATACCCTTTTAAATCTACTATATTTAAGTTCATACCCCATGAAATGCCAGCAAAGTTGTCCCCATCAGTAAATTTGTCTATTAGTGAGTTCAACAATATATACTGTTAACTTGAATTTAACATGTTGCCTCTAAATAACTGTATAAAAAGCCATTTTTTGAAAAAATACATGCTCGTAATAGAAAATATTATACAGATTGCATCAGCTATTATTCCAGTCATCTTTTTCATGCATATTTCAATACAGATGCATTTATTGCTTCATGTTGGATTACTACCATTCCAAATTTCAGACTTTTATATGCATCAAGTAGTATGAAATTTTCTTTTGGCTGAAATAAATGCCTTTTTGCCCTTGATCCAGAATAAATGAAGTAGTCTGTATGGATGTATCCTGCTGCCTCAGCAATGTAATAAGCACCTGTCTTACCTGGCTGGACTAGCTGGTTCACATTAACTACTTACCTGTTATGAGAATCTACCAGCAAGGAAAGCACATTCCATGTTTATTTGAGACAGGATTTGCACTGGAGTTGGATTTGATTTCACCCTATGTAGATCATGGATTTAGATTTGAGGCTGAGAAAAAGATGAGGTTATCTAATGAGTATAGCTCATGTAGTTTCAGTACTAGATTATTTTTTTCTCTATTGCTTGATGTATATCTAAAGGTTCTCAATTTTTTACCTCCTAGAAGAAATTTAGACCTCCTAGGTCTGCAAAAGCTAAGGAAAATGCACCAAACCGTAACTACGAGGAATTAATGCACTCATTTTCAAAAACAATTCATTAAGTTAGTGCAATTTGCAAAAGAACACTGCCCTTTCCTAAAAGAAGCTCCTCTCCATCTCTTAAATATGGAAAACATGGACGCATAGTTGGAACTGAATAAGAATGCAAAAGTAAGTAACATGTGGTATCCTCCCATGGATGCCCAGTTGTGTAAATATCTGAAACAACTCCAAGTATAAGAATTCCAAATGATCAAGTGAACAAAACTGGCTTGAGAGAAATACTTTCCATAGTTTTTCATATCTCCTACCATTAAAAAAAGATAAATATTAAAAAATAAATAATAATAAACTCAGAAAAGAGTGTTTTGACAGGTCAGTGGAAATGGGTTATTCACAGATCATAATAAACTCTCCAGATAGATTTCAAATTTGTGAATTAAAATTCTGAAATGTTTCAGAATGTGTAACATAAACGGAAAAAAATAAAGCTAGGGATAATTACCATAAAAGAAGTGAAGTTACCATAAAAAAAGTTTAATGACGAATTACCATGTGATAACAGATGCAATTTAATGTTTTCTTCCATAAGATATAAAAAGTCATTTTGTATGAAATATCTTTTGATCCACCAAAAGTAATTTGATTACTTCAAAAGAAAATTGTACTTGAGAGGGAAAAAACATTCAGCATGGCTATTCAGATTTATTAGATTAAGTATATAAAAAACACAGAATGCAATAAAATGAATTTTCAAAAGCCTAGGGTATTACATTTAATTAATGTCTACAAAAAGAAAACAGTTGATTTTAGACAAACTGCATAGTGGACACACCTATATCTTTCAGAGCTTGTGGACCTTGATTAAAAAAAAAAACTTTACTGATAGTCTTGATTAGATCTGCCATATATCACTCAGGTGTTGAGAGAGTCTGTTCACCTTGTTGTAGAGGGTAGAGCTCCCACCTTGCACTGGAGGAGTATTAAGTATCACTCAGGCCATATTTAACTCTGCACACTGTTGCTAGAGTATGGAGAAAGCTTACACCTGTGGACCTCTCCTTATATGTAACAGGAGGAGATACTCAAATCAGAAATAAACCCAAACTTCTCACAATGTTAATCCTGGTAGGACAATTGCCTTGGTGACAAAAATAGAAATACTGATCTTGGAATCGAAGTTTTATTGTAAATAGGATGGTTATTTTCCCAGGGTCAAGTTCAGACATGTTGAAGTGTCTATGGTGGGCTTAGTCTGAACAGCTGCCAAAAGGTGGCAGCACATGTCAATCTAATGAGTAATGTTGCTAAATACAAAAATAGGCATAGGAATATAAGGAAATAGGGTAGGAAAAAGCAGCATTTCTAGAAAGAATTTAAATTTTAATTTAATTACATTTTAATTGCAAAGTTAAAAATTATATTTTTAAACAACCCTGTATGTATTTTTAAATTGCAAATGCTTTTTTTAGTCATTTCAGGTTATTATGTAGGTTATTTCAGGTTATTTAGTGTGCCTCATGCACCAGCATGTACTGGCGAAAATGTATGCAATCACAATTTATTAACCCTGTCAGATTTCCCAATATGTTTACCAATGTAAAGTGCACAGTTTTTAGTCAAATGCCACATAAATTCATCTAAAATTCCTTTTTGAAATGGATATGAGTACTGATATTTTACTTGATATCACGACAGGCTTAAATTTCTCTAGAAACATACATATCTAGTTATCCAGAAAACACATTTCCTGTCTATGGAATAAAAGATACCCCATAACCATAAGTTTTCAATAAAAAAGAAGATACTCCCATTTCTCAGTATAGTCTTTATAAAGCTAAAGAAGTCAGATACTTCAGAAAACATTTAAGAGATGGATTCCCAAATACATAGTTCTCAATCTGGAAAGAAGTCGCGGATTAAAGATTCTGCCATGTCTCAATCTGAGCCTCATAAGAAGGGGAAGACCAAGGTGACCAATGGCGCAGCTAATGCAGCCCAGCGTTATGAGCAATACAAGCATTTTGTGGAGTCCTCATCGAAGTAGGAAATATATGCATAAAAAGTTGTAACTATTGTCAACAAAACTAGGAGTTTGATCAAATCCTTTGTGAAAAAGTATTGAATAACGGATGCAAACTAACATTACTTAATTCTAACCATTTTATCAAAGTGCTTTTTATTTTTCATTTCAGATTCAAGATGGCAGAAGACGTAAGTTTACTTTTATTCACATCACTTTTCTTTTAAAAAATTCCAAGAAAATATATTATTTAGTAGTATGGTGTTGTGAATTTTAGAACTATTAGATAAATATGCCAAAAGAACATAATTGTAACTTCAGAGTGATTTAGTTTTTCATGTTAAGGCATAAAATTACTTTTCTTTTTCCATCCATGCTTTTGATATGCTTAGAATTTATTTGCAATTAAATGTATATATTTTTATTTACAATTGAATTGATAGATTTTATTAACATTTGGATTTATTGTTTACTCTTGATTGCAAAACGTAAATCATTGCATCAGTAACCTGATTCAGCTTTTTTATGTTACCTCATTGATTTCCATGTAAATGCTCATTATACGCACTTGGCAAATTCCTCTTTCAGATTTACACCTTTGTGTTTATTCATCTAGAAAACATTTTGTTTCAGTGTACAGGAACAGAGCCATTACATTTTTGTGAACTGATTTGATTTGATTGTTATTGTTGTTTAGGTTGTTTAATACTTTGGAATGATAATGCTTAGGTCTTAACCTAAGAGATGCAAAGCATATTATTTATTGCACTTAGTAGTTTACTGGATTACCTAAAGGTGGCAGCACAGGTGAGCCATATAGATGGCAGCACAGGTGAGCTATGTAGCCAGACCAATATCAGTGTGCTGCAAGACATTATAATACCTGAGCAGGTAAAGCTCTAAGGAAATCAATTCCAGGACAGCACACTGACTGGATATGTTTTAGAAATTATTCACAGCATTTGCCAGAAATTTGAGCCGAAAGTGTTCGAAAGTCACCCTTAGCAAAACGGTGCAAAGGATATGGTTTCATATAACATGGAGCTAATGATCAGTAATGAACCCCAGCCTCCCCTTGTTAAAGAATCCAAAACTGCTGGATGCAGCCTCATTAATTTCAGAAATGTTTGAGGGTCATGCTCAGGGTAGTGAGCTATTGGTTTATGGTTTATATGGATATCAGGCTTTTTTTCTACTGAACTACTTCAGCAGCATTATCTTTCATGACATCCAACTATTACCTACATAAATTCTTTAGTTTCTCCCCAAAGTAGATGAGAAGAAAGTTAAGTGTAAGAAAGTAAAAGGTCATTTACAGTGCCATTATGTCAGTTTTAGTTGTCATCTTATAATTGTTGAAAGAAAAATTTGAATTTGCACTTGGTTCATATGTTACAAAACAGTATTGAAGGTAGACTCAATTGACAATACATTGCATTTTATATAGTAAGTTTTGAATAGCTTTTTTAAAACATGATTGAGAAAGAAATGGAGAATGCAAATGCACTCATATGAAACATAAAATGTAGTGTTGATTGACACACACACACAAAGACACACACTGATTGAACATTGTCATAAATTCATAATGGATGCTAGAAATGATGGTTTTCTACACAGCAAGAACCGAATATATTATTGATAAAAAAGGAATTTCTAACCAAAACTATAGGCATGAAGTCAAGACATGAAGTCAACACATGATGGAAATTAAAAGTACATTTGCCTAACACTTGTGTGTAATTAGTTCATATTTGAGGTTATTGTGTGCTGTGTTAGTTCTCTAACACCATATAATGGCCTCTCACTATATAAACATGTCTGAAGGATATAAGAAATACCTAGGAATCAATACAAATTACTATACAATATACTTTCACTAAAGGAAAAAAAGACTTTCTTTTTTTTCAGTTTCTTCTACAATGAATTTACTGTTGATATATAAGGCACATATTTATAGATTTTCCATTTCCATGTAATTTTTTTTATTAGAACCTATATTCAGCCATAGAATACTATTTTGAAAAATACCCCAGGCTATCACTTTTTTTTTGGTTTGGTATGTAAGGTATTTTTATCTGGCAAGTAAGACACCTTCATGATCAGATGTCAGAAAAAGCAGTACCTTTTTTTTTTTTTTTTGAAAAACCACACAAAATACAAGAATGCAGTGAATTAGGCTTGGTGTTAGGTCAAGTTTAGTGGGCTGGCATATACTTTATGGTGAATTAATGAATGAATACTGATTTTCTTCCCATTTTCTGCCCATTACTGCTGGCATATATCACAGAAAGGTAGACTAATTATTTTGACAGATGTAAAGATAAGAAATAAGTATAAATATTTCTGGGAAGAAGTTGATAATTACACCTTTTTCATGATTTGAGATATTCATCTTTTTATATAGTATTGTAATATATATTCCTTTGTATTTAAAAAATGTGTGAACATTTAATGTAACAGAAACTCACCTGCCTCGCTGCTTTTTACCTGGAGGCAGGAAGTAACTGATAGTCCCTTGAAGGCCTCACTTCCTTGCACTAAGTAAGAGCACATTTACCTCATGAAGGAATTTTACAGGAGCATGCTTCTATCTACCTTTGACATTTGAGCAGTTTGAATAGATCAGTTCTGCAGGAAGAACAGTTTCCAAATATCTTTCTTAAGGTTATAGTCAATTGCCATAGGATCTAATTCATCAATATTTGCAAGTAAGATCATTGTGCATTCAGTTGTGTTTACAAAGTCAACATTGTGAAGAGGGGCTGTTTATGGTGTGAAAGTATTGGCTCTGAGTCACTCAGAGATTTGGATTATGATCCTTCATCCTCCAAGATCTAAAGATATACATATTTCTTGCAAAGTTTTACATATTTGATTTGTACCACTTCCTCTATCTTTGAAGTTACATCTGAAAACTGCATCCATCATGTAATCATGTAGTCAAGTTGCATAGGGTTTGAATTACATGTCCTGGAGAACTCAGCCAATCGCTGTCTTTCCTTGAAGTGGCTTTAATCAGCATGGCCAAATAATCCATAAATAGCTTCCCATTTAAGGTATACAGGGAGAGTACTGGGGCCCTCTAGGTTGTCTGTTTATTGAATGCAGACTATTACTGTCTTTCAAGCCAGGAAGATTCTATGTAAATTCTGCTGTGGCTTTTAGGCCAGAGATAGTCCCAGTGTGTTCAGGGCTTCCCCCACCCTTCCCACAAGTTTGAGAAATCATGGTAAGTACAGCTGTGTTTTTTATAAGCGAAAAATTGTGTACAACATAAAATATAGTCTTAGTGGAACAGGTAACTGCATACGTGAGGACTTTTTATTGAATACCCAGACAGCTGACCTGGTTACTGTTCTGAAAAGAAAATTGCTAAAAGCTTTCAATTTTTTATCTGCAACATAAAATCAGTAAAAGTTGGGAGGGCAACTATAAGATCGGAAAACATGGGGTTTATTACTGTTTGTGAAATTCTTCAGGGCATATAGTCTTCACCTGAAAATGGTTCAGTGCAAGCGTCATCTAATTGAATCCTTGAGCAGTTAATTTATTCTTTAAGGGTAGCAATTTGAACCCTCTACAGTGTTCAATTAATAAGAAGAATGTATTACCGAACCTGACAATATGGTGGTCTTCCTTAAACTGAATGTTACTTTCAAACATTCAGAAATTTCATTTTAGCTATAAAAGTATACCAATACCACATTTTGCAACTTTCTCATGTGTAATGAAGTGTTAAGGAGTAGCTCAGAAATTTGAGAGGAAATCTGGCAGCTAGTTTAGATTAACATAAATGGGTAATTTCTGTGCCGTAATTCTCTGTTAAGACTTTAAAGTGTTCCTCTCTATGGGTACTTGTATATTTTTAGTTGGTGAGAGTTGAGAGTCTAATGCCTCGGCAAACATCTGTGGAAAGAGTATTTAAACAAGAAAAGTGCAGGCCATGAGGTTTATGTTTACCCAAAGCAGATTATGTATTGTCTGTCTGTCAAAACTTCAAGCCTTTTCTATTTGATATATCTGGTTCTGGTTTCCTTTAGGCCAGCAAAGCAAGAGTTCAACGAGAGAAGGAAAAAGCTGCTGAGAAGAAAGCTGAAGAAGAAGCAAAGGATGCTGGGACTCCATCCACTAAAAAACGTGCTCAGCGCACTACCTCCAATGTGTTCTCCCTATTTAGTCAATCCCAAATCCAAGAATTCAAAGAGGTAACATAAGGAAGTTGTCAGGGTGTTTAATATAGAACATTGCATTTTATATTTACCACCATTTCATTGCAGAAAGTTAAAAAGTCTAAGGAAAAGGGGGGTGAGGAAGAGCCCAAGCGCGCCCAGCGTGCCACCTCCAATGTTTTCGCCATGTTCCCCCAGCATCAGATTCAGGAGTTCAAGGAGGTTGGAGATGCATGACAGTGTGGAGTGTGAATGCATGTGTCCCCATATGAACCAAATGGAATACAGTTTAATCTATTTTATGGATGTGATAACATTTACAAAACAGATAAAATCCCTGTTGTATTTTTGTTTATTTATTTGTTTATTTTGTGAATTGGAAAAATCCAACTAGAAGAATTATTTTTAAAAAGTTTTTTCTATGGTATATTGGGCTAATCCCTTGTCCATCCTTGTTTTAATGTAATCCTAAATTACCAGCCACAGCCCTCAAAATGGAATCCTGACCTGAAAGGATCTAGCTCGCCAAAACAAATATCTCTCACTCAGTGGGGGCCGCTAGTGTTGTATGAAGGTGTTTTTTGGGGTTTACCTTCTCCATGTGAAAAAACATGAGCAGCCATGTCTATATCAGGCATGGCCAGACCAGTGAGAGAGTTTCTGCTACCTTCTACTACATCTGTTTTCTTGGACATTTTCCAGTGATTTCTTGAGAGAAACCATGTGGAATAATTGTCCATGTTCTTGAGAGTATTGGAAGGTAAAAAGATAAACTTTAAAGATTTTTTCCAAGTATAAAATGTGGTGCTTGAACTGTTTTGGAAAGGAGGGGGGCACTCGCCTTGTTCAAAGTTGTTTCCCTTATTTGCCTGTTTTGCCAGATTTTTATGGATCAAATACTTGCAAATTATTTAAATATTCCCTTTTATTTTATTTTTCATTGTTTAGGCTTTCACCATGATTGACCAGAACAGGGATGGGTTCATTGATGTGGAAGATCTGAAGGACATGTATGCTTCCCTTGGTGAGTTTGGTCCTTAATTAAAATATGTAAATCCTCTGTCGATGGGAAAACATTATGTTTTAGATCTCTTTAAATCTAACTGATGTTGTTTTATTTGAAAGTAAAAAAATATTGAATCCAGATAGCAGTTCAAGCATATGTACTCTGAACCTACCTGATCCATATATTAATCTCCTGCAGCTTTTAGCCTTTACTAATTCACTTGTTATTTTGTGGGCAGGAGAGCATACATGCTTACAAAACCTGGAGTTGTGATTTAGTAAGACTCCTTCAAATGTTCAGCCTCTGACTCATAGGGTTAAAGTACCTGGTATATAATCCAATTCAGGAAACATGGCTGTTACCTGCCCACAAAGTGAAATGTCTTAATCTATCTGGCAGACGTCTTTCTGAGATTGTGATATATATTCTTATAGGCTGAAAAGCATGAAGGTACTTGAAATAAACCACTCTTTATATGTATAGCCATTTATAACCTCTGTATCTATAACCATCTTACCTTCTTTTCAAGAAAATCAGTTAGTGCACAGTTTGTAATAGGTTATAACTTCCAGGTTATGTCAGTGAAAAATATTTATTTCTCAGGTGAAATTCTGTAGTTTGTCCAAGTTTATAGTTGAAAGGAAACTTGGCAATTGTGGTTTGGCTTCTTTAGGGCAACATATATTTTACTGAACATCACTTCAGCATCTTGAAATTTATAACCTGAACACATCCTGTGCACCTTTAATCATGCTCTGTCTTTTTCTCTGTTCATTACCTCATATAATGATGTTTTCTTTTTAACAGCTATTTTATAATTCTTTCTTCAATGTTCTTTCTTCTTTGATTCCAGGCTATGAAGTTTTCTACTTCCTTAACTTCCACGCAGTGTAATACCTGTGTTTCTGTAGTTAGCCTCATTCTGCCCCCAGACAACATGGTGTTTTCAGTTAACATATAAGTCTGTTGGTATGATATTTCAAACTATTTTGTGACTTGTACTTTTTCATGAAATGCAGCATTCTTAGAAATTTTGGTTTAAACATACCTTCATTAATTTTGGCATAGCTATCATAATACTTAAATCATAAAATGGGACCATATGTCATATTCAAGTCAAAGTTTACGATTCAAATTGGGCAGAAATTATTTATAAGCATTTTTAAAAAATCCACTTTTTTTCACCAAGTTGAAAATTCAAAGCTCAGTATAATGCCTATGTTGTCCAGCACCTGTAACAACCGACTAACCTTTTTGTAACATTTTAAAATTATCTTAATCTGTCAAAGCGAGTTTTTCATGGAACTTATAATAACCTTTTGCCAACCTTACATACCAGTCAATAAACAAACAACTGTAGTACCCATCTCTGTAACTGTCTCCCTGCCTTTATAGATATTGCATAACAAGGAAAATTTCAACTCTAACTTCAAAAATTTTGATTTTCTAACTCTTTTCTCTTCCCTTTAGTTTTAGCCAGCCCCCCCCCCCCCCCCCCCCCCCCCCCAAACAATCACCAACCCACACAGCTCTTCCCTTCACTGTTAGCCCACATGAATGTATTGACTAATGTTGTACATTATTTGGGTTATTAGGTAGAGAACCTACAAAAGCAGAGCTGCAGGAAATGTTAAAGGAGGCCCCAGGTCAACTGAACTTCACTGCTTTTCTTACTCTGTTTGGTGAGAAAACCCACGGTAAGTGGTGTGGCAAGTCTTCCCCAATGATCCAGTACCCCTCCCCCAAATTAACCACTCTTCTATCATAATATAGGCAGGGATCCATCAAGATCTGATCTGGAAGAAATGCTGAAAGAGGTCCATGGGCAGCTGAACTTTACTGCTTTTCTGACCACTTTTGGTGAAAAGCTCCATGGTAAGTAAAGGTGGCTGAATCTGTTGATGCACAGACACTTTACACCTAAATAATTCTTCTATTACAACAGGCCGTACGCCTTCCACTCAGGATTGTGAGGAAATGTTGAAGGAGTGTGTTCATGGTCAAATGAACTTTACTGCCTTCTTAACTCTATTTGGTCAGAAGCTCCATGGTAAGTCTGGGCAGTATGTTACACATATCCAGCTATAGCATGCAGTGCATATATACCAGAGAGAGAGAGAACTGTATATAGTGCATACACGTAGCATGATGCAAGACTTCCATGCTGCTACTGCCTCAATGGATATGAGACTAAAGGACCACCCAGTGTACATGTAGCTTCTTCATTTATTATGCCTGGAGGCTATTGTTACAAGCTGCCTTGGTGTACCTGTAGATAGAACACAAATGTGGAGTATTTTACTTGTTCTAAGAAGATCTTTAGGAGAGCTTTAAAGAATATAAAAGCAGATCTATGTTGCAAAATTTAAAGCTTGCTTTATAACTAGTCAATCTTATTTATTAGCAAAGATAATAAGTTGTATTTTCCAAGTCATTGTCATTTGTTTGCAGTACTGGAGTTAGATGTTTTGTACAGTACAGCGCTGTTCACATCATCTGCTCAGCTAGTTCTGTTCTACAAAAACTTGCATAAATTCAATGTAGGATGCCTTGGTCGGATATTTGATCAAAAATTATTTAACATAGACAGTTGCATGTATTTAACATAGGTTGCTATTTTGACTAAAACTGTTCCAAGTTTCTGTATTCAGCATATAAATCTATTTTAGTGACAAAATCATATATTGATTTAAATATCCATTTAGTGAATATGTTATTATATGTATAAACTAAAGGCATGGTAATCATACTGGATATATGTAGACCAGATATAGACTGCTTGGCATCAGCAGAACCCCATATAACATAGGGACCTCCATCTGGTGTTTAACTTACAGCTATCTGCTGGTGTCAATTATTCAATTTCTGGTCTACTGAGGTCTGGTTGTGAAAATGCAATAACTTTATCTGTAAATACATGTAGATCCTTCCTTTAGTAAGTCAACTGTTGTTCAACAAGTAGTTTCTTGTTATAACGTGTAGTGAAAATGTCCAGTTATAAAGATGTATGCAACAGCTACTGGAAAAGACTGCAGAAAACCCTGCGAGCTAGATGGATTAGTTCCGCTTAAAATGTGTATCATAGCCCAAGAAAAGGAAAGGAAGAAGATGTGTTGGTAAATTCATGATAGCAGGAAGTATGCTGAGGGATCCAGGCATTAAAGCTGGCCATCTGTTACCAAAGCTACCCTACTCTACCTGTGGCATTCCCCTTTCTCATTTTCAGGATACCTGTTTGCTTTTAACTTCATATGGAGCTAATGTGTCTTATTTCAATGTTAACAAACAGTAAATAACTTGACCTTTAATATATAAGATGTTGGTATAGAGAAGAGGGAAAAACTTGTTTCTTTATTTGAAATTATTCTAAGAGGATAGAATGAACAGTAAATGGAAAGTTTCAGCGAAATATGTTTACTTTATTTCTGGTATGTTCTCCGTTTGCCAAGTTTATTTAATGTCAGTTTTATGGGAGTTTTTTTCAGTATCTTTCTGATGTTTATAAACCTAGTGCTGTGATTGGTCACTCTTTCTGTTGTCTAGGTACCGATCCTGAAGGAACAATCATGGACGCTTTCAAGATGTTTGATGGAGAAAACGTAGGCTACTTGGAGGAGGAATAGTATGTGACGCTCTTTTTTTAGGTTTTATACAAAAGAAAAAAGTCAGCCATAAAATTTGACATTTATTTCTGTTGGGTATCTAAATGTTAGACCCACTAAGAATTTTTCGCTGTAAGGTAGTCATAGCTCAATCCTCATTACATTATTTGTTATCAGAAAATAAGAAATAATCATAATTAACATTTTAAGTTAAGAATTTTTTTTTTAATAATCTTGTCTCGATTCTTTATGACATTTGTTTAGTGGAAACGTTTTTTTCTTGCCATATAGTTTCAAGGATCTTCTGATGAATGTTGGTGACCAGTACAACCAGTCAGAGGTATGTGATAAATATTATTGAATATTATAGGATATAATTCCAAAGATAAGCATTATTTAGCTTAAAAAAAGTTTGAAATATATTGACTTAAATAACATAAAATACCCAAAAGCTAATTTTTGTCAGCTTGACCCTATGAAGCAAAAATGCAGTTGTTGATAGGGCTATATATGATGGCATTAAATATACAGGAACAAAGTAACAAATATTTTCATCATCGTTTCCAGATCAATCAGACTTGGAAGGAACTGCCACTAGAGGGTGGGAGGATCGACTATGTCAAGTTCACCAAGATTCTGAAGGGCAGCAATACAGAGGATGTGGCATAAAACAAACATGAAACAGACTATGCTACTCTAGGAGCCTCCATTACCTCGTCTCGAAATCAACATCCGAAAAGAAGAAAAAAAATTACACTGTTACATATCTGTTAGTCACAAGAACTGATGGTGTAACATCTGATTGGATTTATGAGGAAGGCCAGTTATTTGGCCTCTTTGTGACTAACAGTATATGACTTTATTTCTTGTCTTTGTGCTGTCGTGTGATGTCTTAAAGTGAATGAACGTCACCCGCTTTGTAATGCTTGTTGAGAATTAAGTGGTATTCCTGCAGCCATGATGGAAATGAAAGGAATGCACATGTTCTATCGAATGAAATGTTACAACCCCCTAAATAGACATGGGTAATTCACGTGGAAGAGGGCTAAGGAAGATAGCAAGACTGCATTTTAAAACTGGGTGACTTCATCATGGTGTCAGTTTTGTCTTTGTATTGTCTGGGTAGCCTAGGTGAAAACAAAAAATGAAAAACAACCAAAAAAAGTTACCCAAGTCTATTTGGCCAAAGAGCTCAGCATTCCACATCATGCAACTGGCCAAAGCAGCAGGGCCCGAGACTCACCGGAACTGTAGTCTGTCTGAAGTGCCCACATACTACAGCTTCCCTTGTGAGTTGATGCTACAGGCCTTTGTGCCTGCAATTTCTCTGTTGGCCAAGTAGGCTTGAGTCCTAAAGTGGATGACAACATCTCTACTACAAGGAAATGCCATAGCTGCAGGATCTTGACCATTTTCTTTGCGTGACTGGCCCAGAAACCCCCCTCTAGTTATGAGCTGAAAGAACAAAAATGTACACAGTGGTATACTATGAACAGAACGGCAATATCTCATTCGAAAAGAATTTTAAATAATGACAAATGATTTAAGTACAATACATGACAATACATTACAGTAAATAACTGAGTATAATCATATTAATGATGGTATGTAGATTTCAGATTTTATTTCATAACTATTGGCGATCACCCACTCTTAAGATTATTGGAACCAATTCATCATGATCTGTCTAATTTCTCTCTCAGCTTCATCATATGGAACAGTGTGATAGAGTAGAGCAAGTACTTGATCTACCAGAGAGATAGGCCTGGCTATCTCTTTGCATGGCAGTGAGTGAGGATTGTTGTAATTTTTATAAGAAACATTAAAAACCACTGTGCACAGTTAAGTATTTGTCTTATGCTTTATTTGACAAGCCATGTATAATGCTATGTACAATTTTATTATCATGATGCTCCTTTGGGGATGTTTCTCAAAATACTTTGCCATTTTAAGTAATTGGATGTTAACTAGATCACAGGGGTCTATCTGTTTATATTTTGTTACTATTTGATTTTAAAAAAATTGCCAATCTTTCAAAAGCTGAACTAATTCACAGAGCATCTTGTTAATCTTCTTTAAGCGCTGGTTCTTCGAGTCGTCTCCTACAGCATGAGCAACATCTCAAACATGATATGGGCCCTATAACCTGCAAATCCGCTCGTCTGTAGGTATCTGCATATTCAACAAGCAGAATCAAAAATATTTTGTATTTTATTCCAACCAAATATTTCTAAATTTTTGTATACAAGTCCCGTTTTTCAAAAAAAGACATTCTTAATTTTTTGGATAAATTGATTTTTTTGATTACATATTCTTTTAAATTTTTTCTAGAGCAGGAGGAAAGGTATATGTTTCTTCTTTTGAGGATTTTCTCAACTTTACTAACACAAGTAAATAAACTAAATAAGCAGGTGACAACTGTATTTATTGAGTAAAGTGAATATAATAACAAACTACATATCTTCAACACTAAAGTGACTTGTGAACTTCATTGAAAAGTTCTTACAAATGAAGCTTTATAGCTACATTTTGATATGGCCAACCTAGTGTTGACACCATACAATATCTACCTGATAATATTACTTTGTCTAAATGTGATCAATTTCTTTTCTACTAATGACCAAATACACTTTTATTCATGACACACATCACCCTGGCACTAAAATTCAGACTAAAGTAATAAAAGCTTCAAAGTAGCCAAAATGGGTGTAACATGGTGGCCATTCCATTTATAATTTTTCAAAATATTTGAGTTATAAACATGTCATCGAAGATCAGTCCTTTTTACTGTATATAGAGTTGTTAAGAAATGTGACAACTCTGATTAACAATACACTATTCAATATTTTTTCAATAATCACTTTTTATATTAGTATAACAAAATGCCTTGTGAAACTTTCTGTGCATTAGTCCAAATGACTGTAACATTAACAGACCTGTATGTATGGCTTAAAGATAAAATGCTATGTAACTTATTTGTCTTAAGTCTATCCAAGAAAAAAAACCTAACATATAAACTCCAACAAGCTATATCTAAGGAGATCTTGTAATAAATATGCACTCAAATATTAATAAATATATTTTTATGTATATAATACTGTAAAATAAACTTAAATCTGGCAGCACAATTGCACATCATTGAAAATTGTGAAAATAAAACAATTTCTAACATTTTTTCAAAAAAGTAAATTGTTTTGGGGACTTCATATCTGGCACTGAAAGCTGGTATCTCTACAGTTGTGCCTACAAAAAAGGCTTAAAGCACATCAAATCACATCACACTAAGCAACAAAGATGTTGGTGAGTTCAACATTTTGTACTAAAATATTTTTTCAATATTTCTTTGGAAACATAAATCATATTGCAATCACATGCAACTGATTAGAGACTTGAACATGGTATATCCTGCAAAGACTGATTACAGCAAAGAAAAAATGCTTTCAATGCTGTGATGTAGTAAAGGTAGAAACTTAAATCATGAATATTGTAATGTTTGGCACTCCCATGAGAATGTCCTTTTTCTAATCTAAAAGAATATGAATTGACTGGTTATGTATTTTTCAGCATCTGTTTTACATCATAGCTACATAAAATAAACATAATTATCATATCATTCTAAAATATAATAAATTAATATTGCTTTGTACTGAAAAGATATAATCCAATGTCTTCCTTTTGATTAATTACACAAGCACTTTTACTAATATAAAATATGTTGTCAAAGAGCTCAAATTTTCCAGAAAGAAGCCTCAACAAACAACATATGGCCAAATAAATGCTTTGCATATGCTAGCAATATCACTTTAGCAACACTGGAGTGCCCTTTATCACAACTACATATTGCCGCTGGCCATTGATTTCACATTACTCAAGTCCTCATACAATATTATTTATATCCCTCCGGTTCTACATAATAAGCACATCCTTAGGTGGACTTGTCACTACCATTGGAAGCTGTGGAATTCTCATCTTCATCAGAGTCATCCTCATCATGAGTGTGAGTGACTCGTTTTGGAGCAGAAGCACGAAGATGTGGAACATGGCTGTCTGATCTCAACAGCACTCTATTCTCCGCTCCTTCAGTTGTGCCCTGGTCAACACTATAGTGTCGCCCTCTAGCAGCACTTGGACTCTCCTCAAGGATATCCTTGGAATCTTCGTCGTGCTTCACTGTAGCCTCATGGGGCATCTGAAATAAATTCAAAATGCTGCAGTATGTGACATTATAATTAAGCAAAATAGCAGCAATGCATAAGGCATGTTCTTTTTTAATGACGGCATACCAAGAAACAGAAAAGCAATAGCTACAATCAGTTGTATTACTAAGTGACTTGTTTTTATTCTACATATATCAATAAACCTGTAGCATCATAAAAATATCATTGGACAAAATATTAATTGGTGACTATTAACAGATTGTTCATATACACCAGCTGTTGGTACCAGCATGTATGCATAAGTACATGAGTGGGTGGGTGCATGTGTGACCAACCAGGTGCGTGTGACCCAGCTTCTGTGGCTCAGTTTACTCACCAGCATGGGGGGTGCTTTGAACATGTAACTGAACGGATAAAACAACAAGTTGAGGAAGTTGGCTGCATATAAGTCTGCATAGCGAATCACCTGAGAAGCAAAGAAAGTCTGACGAGACCCTACAATAGATAAAATAGTGCATAAGCATGACTTACACTTGGTCATGGCAACCAACACAAATAAATAAATAAATAAATAAAAATAACATTTACATAAAGGATGGAGCACATCATATAGAATCATTTATTAAAATGCACTTTAAATTTAACATCATTCAACAGTGGTGAATAATTCGCATTATCATCTTTAATAAAAGAGGCTTATTTCCCATGACTTTTTCATAAGACTTATACTTACCACTTCTGAACAAACTCCCCATCATACCATAAGACATGTCCATTTTGTGCACCAAGTCCTGAAATATGAATTGAGTTATATTAAGTTTCAAATCATGTGCTATGAAGTTAAACATCCACAACCTCTAAAGATAAAATACAAATAGGAATGAAAATAAATTACAGTGAACAAACAAACTATACTTAAATTCACTCATGTGAATTACTAATTTTATCTAGACCATCATTCTAAAAATAAATAGTTATAAAAAAAATTAAGTGACAGAAATTAATACCAACCCTAATGCTTTTGTTGATTTTTCTTATATCTGGTGCTTGGGTAGCACTACTGTCCAGATCTCTGGAAGTTGGAAATAAATATAAACATCAATAAGCAAACTATAAATACATGAATCATAGCTGAAGTGGTATCACTAATGTAATCATGAAGTAAAAATGGGCAAGAAGACAAAAATAAAATGTCAAAATACAGAAGAAAAAAGTTATTGCAAGAATTAGTCAATGGGTACAAAGCTCAGATTGTGTTAGGTGAGAAATCACGCCAAGTTGTGCACTCCAAACCTAAGGCAAATATATCACTGCATTGCTACAGCATCACAATAAAACCAAGCACATATCATGTTCACAATTACCATGACTCCAACATTTAGACATAGAGTTGTCATGTTACATACTTGTACACACTGGCCAAGGTGGCATCCAAAGCCTGTAGCTGCTCATACATCTCATGCTTATCTGTCCATACAAATAATTCCTGGCTGAGCTCTGGGACTTGAAGGAATGTTCTCCACCCACGTATTTTCTTGGACTTCAGGATGTCACCAAATATATGGTCACCAATGTATAGCACGTCTCTGCCCTTTGCACCAATCATGTCTGAAAACACATCACATGACCCTGGGGAAAGAAAAAAATTGTATACATATCGAAATATTTCACCAACTGAATGAAATTAAAAACTGGAGGATACACTTTATTTTTGCCCAATCCTTGATTTTTTTATGTTGTCTGTTTTCTTTATGATAAACCTTTTTTATATTAAAGAAACAGTTGAGTTGAAAATAAAATATCAATATATTACCTCCCGAGTAAACCTGGTGTTTTCTCAAGGGTCCCATGTGTGTGCCTATACTATAACTGCCAGTTTTCTACAATTTTCAATAAAAAATATATAAATAAACTGTGTTATCATCTCAAGTCTCATATAGATTATACACATCCTTTACAGAAATTTACTACTGGGTTCCTACAGAACCTCCTTTAGTGTCCTATAGGATCCTAGAGAAATTCAACCCAAAATCCTGTTTTCTATAGGACACACATTAGAATTCCCAAAGTCTCATAGAGTCCTGTAGGATTCCTATAGAGTCCACGTTCTATATATATGTAAGGGGTTGTTAGGATTAAATTAAATCATCAAGAGAAAATAATATATTACTTCTATTAAAGTTCAGCCATAATTTAACACAGTTAGTGTTCAGTTACCTTGTCAAATTCATCAAAATCACTATTTCAAAAATTCACTTCAACTGCCTGGATAAAAGCACACAAATTTATCCTTAATAAAAAGTTTTTTTCATACCCTGTCCACCTGCCGCAGCGTAGTTCCTTCTGAGAAAAACAGGGGTTTCCTGGCATCAACCACGATATAATCAAAGTATGTGGTCCAATCTCGCACAACTTCACCATCCTAGGATGAACAAATAAACTTAAATAACAAAACATTTCTTTTTATGTCTTGTGACAAAATAAATACTAAATATATATCAGGTGCTTTTAAATAAACCATAGCTTACATCAAAATCCGACCAGCCAAGATCTTTTACACTAATTTGCAACAATCACTGGTGCAAAGACAGTCTGTGTAAGAAACTGATATGGCTCTTGTACAGAATGAGGTAGATACTAATGTAATTTGTACCCCTAACGAAATGCCACAGGCTTTACTGCAATGGGATGTATCTGATCTACATGGATTTGCTAGCTACTGAACTAAAATTAATCAATATGCTGTATATGTTGCTTTTTCTAGAGGGCTTTCATCTCAGCCTCAAATAACTTTTCCAGCCACGGTTTATCTTATTGAACTGAATCCTTGTGTTTACCCAGAATTTAGAAGCCATCTGATCATTTACTGGTGTAAATTTTCCAGGTGAACAAATGAAACACCTTTACAGATAATCCTCTGACATTTGCAAGAAGCTCAAGGCTCTTTATTGCACATATAGACAACTATTCTTGACAAAAACCTACAAACTTCATAAAATTCACTTACATTATTCTTCCGGTCCAGCAAATAAGACATAACTCCCTAAAATAAAGAGAATAATTTAGAATTAATACACTAAGCAGTGTTCAACTTTAAACTAAATAAAATCTATATACAGTGATGAAATAATGCAGTTCATGAACCAGGTAGTCTTCAATGACAATGCAAAATTTACCATATTTATTTCCATGCTAAACTGCAACTATGAGTACTAAATTGCTGGTTGTAATGCAAGCAGCCATAAAAATATTTAAAAAAAACATGAACTTACATTTGTATATTCATAATCACTATTAGTCAGCAGGAATGTTGCTGCCCCATGAGAGCGCATTCTGGAAAAATTATGGATGATTTTACACTGCAAGTCAGATACAAATTAAGGACAAGTTGTTTCACATGAAGTCAACTGAATGAAAGCAATCAAAACAATCAAAATTTCTCTTTCATCATTTTTTGTCATCAATTTTATGAAAGATTCCATTATCCCTCATTACGTCTAATTCATCTCATACTGCATATTGATCACTGGTATTAAATGCTGTTTAATCCCAGAAAATGCTAATAAAAATGTCTACTAAGGAATGAAGCTAGATAATCTACTGTATAAATAGTGATGAGATAGCAAATCTACATCTTCAAAATGTCAAACGACTATTTTATGTAACATTCCTGTAAACTATCCACTTACCTATCTAGCATCACAGATAGACGAGGATCTTTCACTACATATTCATCAAGGTTCTCCACAGTTGTAGACTTTAAGCTGCCCTGGGAGAAAAAAAGGACAGATGTTTTTGTGTAAGAGATTTGATATTTGATACTTCCAGGAATGGTAAATACTGCTGCTTGTATTAGTAAACAGCAGTACTACATTACTTCACAACAAAACAAGTAACATTTAATTATCATTTACTATGAAATATATATGTACATATAAACGTATACACAAAGTAACACTCAAGTGCCAACATAATGAAGGTTCAGGTTTTTCCTTCACCTTCAACTTAAATAAAACCACTTTAGGGATAACAACTGTTCATTTTGGCCAAAAAATAGATTTTCCTGGGGTAAAGGACAATTTTCTCACACTTTCCAATGGTTAATGAAACCACTCCCACATTCAAAGTTAGTCCCTGGTTTTATTTTTTCTAAAAAGTTTGTTTTTTTGTTATATTCTCTTAAGAGATTATTACAGAGTGTAGCCATCTATGGAGGTCACGTGATTTGATGGCAAGCACAAATTCCAGAATAAATGCGTTAACTGCCGTTTTGGTGGTAAAATAGAATTTATCATATTTCGGTGAGTTATTTACAATGTATTTATTGTGAAATGTGGACATCTTACAAACAGGTGTTATCCCTTTAAGCTTAAATAGATCTTTTAAAATAAGTGTTATAGCTTGTTGTTAAAATCAATGACTTCATCATTTTCTTTCATGGCAAAGTCAGATTCTTTTAAGAGTTTAAACTCTCCAAAGAAATATTTACAAACTTGAACTATTTAATACCTTGATATGCACCCAATCCACAGCTCCTCTCACATCTTGGAAGATAGACTTGTAGGACATAAACAGATCCCCATACTTAACACCTGTGTCCTCTCTGAAAAGTCATAAATGTAATGGACTTTGTCATAAAGATATATTCAAATTCATCTAATAATGATTTGCTGCCTTCATCCATTTTGTACAGCATCTAACCTTATAATAATTCACCAGCATGCAATGAACATAGTAAATCCGATAACTGAACAATTATTTAAACATAAACAAGGTTTCAAAATGTGAAGGCAAAATTTCATTTCTGTGCTATTTATAACCATCAGTCTTAAGGAATAATGTACAAAGCATGAAACATTGCAAAAAGTGTCAAATTAACTTATGTTCTTCCATTTAAACAGTCAATATCAATTATTAATTCCTTACTCAAATTTTGGTTCAAGAAACAACATTTTTTGTTGTAAGCCATTAAGCAAGCCTTTCTAAAAACTGTTATCAAAATATCACTTACAAATTATTCACTGCACTGCTAAATGTGTAACAACTATTTTTTAAAGTAATAATAGCTACAAAGTTTATCACATGCATCTCTTTGTCACAAACGATCTTGTCAACATGATAGATAAATCCCCAAGACAAGTTAAAATTATCACAAGTAGAACACTTGTATAGTCTGTGGGAAGAATTAACAATGTATGGTTGGAAAGGGTGTTGGAATGATGCCACTTCTTACATCACATGTGTACCATGAATGACAAAAGCATGCAGACAATGTCTACTTGGTAAAGCCTTTTAAAAGCAAATCTTTTACTTGCCCAATTTATTAAACATTGAACTGAATTTGACAGCAAAAAATTAATTGCATGCAACTGACTTGCTGACAACTTAAGACCTAGAATAGGGTTAATCATTTGGATACTGGGTCATACGGAAAGGTGCAGTAGAGAGAGAAGACATGTTAACATGATCTCAAGTCTTGCTCATAACCACATTCATTCAAACGCTCACTGCCAGATGGCGCTGCTGTCATGATGAGCTGAGCCAGGAGAAAAATCCAGAAGTTTCCTGGATGGCTTCCAACTGAAGAGGTTAAGAGCACCACATATTCTTCCAATAGTTTGAAAATAACACTGCTTTTGAAAAAAGTTATCTCTTCTTTTTCAGATATTTTGCTTAACACCAACTTAAAATATGCAACTGATCAAAAACAAATGTTTCTGACAAAAAACAGAATGTAAAACATCATCTAGGAAGCTGATGGAAGGCAGGCATTCTCTTCTTTAAAGATATATTAGGTGAACACTTCTTTCAGAACAATATTGTGATCAGGTATTTCTGCCTAACATAAAATATGTACTACAATAAGTTATGCATCGTGTTAATAGTGATATTATATTCAGAAACCATAAAATAAAGCAACAAATATAAGCTAAGCTCTTGGTGACCAGTAAATTCTCAAACTACCCACTTACCCAGTGTACCCCTCAGCATTTGTGAAGTAATCTACCATACAGGCTAGAAGATAAGTCTCTGAAATGCATAGAAAAGCTGTTGATGATAATGAAAACAAAACTAAGCTGTTGATGGTTAAGAAAGAGCACAATAATTTTAATTAATCATTTTAGCAGCAGGCCATTCCTAACAGTATATTTCTTGTTATCATATGAAAAGGTGAATCTTTTACAATATCGCTAATACTAAGGATAAAGCTATTGCCATTTTAATCTCAAACAGAATTGACAACATTTTTCTCAAATACAGTACTTTTGATTTTATCTAGAGCCTTTCATCCACTTAGAATCTATAGAATATGATCTTTTTGGACTGTACATCATGTTCAAATATGTTGGAATTCATTCAACTAAAGCAAGGTGTATTGCTACAAGCTGCCACTATAAACAGATTATGTGACACAGACACCTCCCTTGTACATGGTGTGGATGACAATGCACATCTTGATGGTTGAATATCATATAAGATAGTGAAGTATAGCATCAATTATTGCAGTACTAAATTATGCATTTAGTTCGCGTGTAATGCAGAAATCTTGTACTTCTAATCATATAGAGGATGGAAAGCTTTAGGTCTTTTGTCACCTTCACATTGCATAAATCATAAATCAAGAAGCACAATACACTTACCAGGCAGATTAAACAGTGTGTTTAATATATACAGCCTCTTGTCATCAAACTGGATAAATTTGTTGGGGTAATATTTCATCACTTCATGTCTGAAACAGATGTGCAGTGTGATTTTTTTTCTTTTAAACCTGTTATATCTCAATAAATTTATCTTTTTTATTGATTTGGTGTTATTTTGCAACAAATACAAATTGTCTACACTAAGTATGGTTATGCATGTTAAAAACCATTATTGTATTTTGTTTGTTTTTGATGTAGTACTCAACTGCATGTCATGAACCCAGTTACTCTGCTGTACATATTTGGTCCTACTTGCAGTTTTTACAGGTCAGTATTCTGCATTACATGTCACATCCATACAAAATACAATGATGAAAATCATACTTACGGTTTGAGAAAATAAAATCCATGGACACAGACTAAAATATTCCCAAACTGGTCAACTTTTAGCAGATTTCCGTAAAGCTTGTCAAACCACAAACCCCTGTGTACCAAAAATACAAAACTTAAAATCAAATTTAATTATAACAAGATATAACAACAATTATTACTATATACATATCTTCACAACTATCAAATGTTTAGTTTTTTTAAACAAATTAAGTCTAATATTGTTTTGACTAAGAAATCTGAATAAAAAATCAGAGACAAATTGCTGTTATATGCAACTAATGATTACAGCCTATTAATGTCTGCAGTTTAACATGCGAAAATTTTCATACTTAAAGAGGTGGAGTGCAAATGGTTACTGTCTTCTAAAACATCAGCAGCTCCTCTGCAGTTAATCATCTTTTCCCAAGATAAACCACATGTGTAGGTTTGTTTTTTTTTTACATTAATTTATTCTAATGATCCAGAACACGAGATTCTTGTTTTTCAACAGACACTGAGACAAGTCATTTATCAGTACATATGAGCAGAAACTCTTACACTCTTCTGCCATTGCACTCCTACCCAGCTGCAAGCAGCATTGGTAGGTAGGCTGCTGGCTATAAGCTGGCCCAGGTGGGAGACATAAGGACAGCACCAGCTCCACACATAGACTGCCTGCTCCTCCTGGACTTCAAAATAAGTTTGTCAGTCACATGTGCTTACATATGTGGTAAACTATCATAAATCTATCATGGTCCTTATTATTATTTTTTTTTTTAGCATTTAATAGAATAATCATTATCTGTTGAAAGAAGGGAATCCAAAACATAGTTGTTTGATTTCTAAAAATGCAGCAGACTTTTTGCCCTTCAGAAAAAGTATCAAACTTGTCAATTATAAAACATCACTCCTGTTCTTTAAAATACCACAAACTATCAAAAATTTCCCTCTTACATGAGTAAAACTTTTCAAGTTGTTGATTTAATTTCACATAAGACATCTGTCACTTCAAAATTATTGAAGAAATGCATTTAATTTTATTTCAGGAGTACATTAAATGGTTTCTATCTATTCCATACATAATTTTTCATATCTCTTATTTTAGATATTTTTGGTAATTATTAGTTAATTCATAACAATAGTCTAACTTGGAGACAAATCCATCCAATACAATAGGTCATTGTCAGAAGAAAGTTAACCTTGAATTTACCTCTTAAATTTATTTAACCTCCAATTCTCTTCAAAAGATGTCTGATAGGGTTAGGAAACAATACAGGCATGTCAGGCTATCAAATCACTAGGTTAATATATATAATAGAAATGACAGAGTCCAGTTACCCAAAAGAACTGAAGATCAATGGATTTTAATCTACTTACTGATATAAAACATGATTGCAGGCATTCTCATAGGGAAAACAATTCAAAACAGACCATGATAAACCTATGCCATTATTACCAAACATCAATGCAGACTAAGTATAATTTGACTTAACAATGGCTCATCTCTTCTTATTTGCATGTCATCATTCTCTTTCTGATATGCAAATACTGAGATGAGCTGTAAAGGATCAGCTAAATCCCCCTTACCTGACTGGAAATGTGGGCTGATATTGAAATTCTTTGATCTCGCTTGGATAGCCAATGTCAACCAGGCGCTGAACCACTAAATTAAAGGCCATGGACTCATACTGTGGAGACTTGTAGTCTACAAATGAGAAATAGCAATTTTAACTTGATTTTCAATACATACAATAGCCAATTCATATATCTTGAGTTTATTATTTTTAATAATTCTCATAAACATCAACCTTATTAGGGGCTCATTTACATTCACATTTTTTAAAAATGCATGATCATAATTATAATGTAGACTTTCCCTTATGTACCGATCATGAAACTGTTTCAGGAAAAAATTTAGGTACTAACAATCAGATAGAATAAATCTTTGCTGACTCCTGCTAAATTCAAAAAGCAAATACCTTTAAAAAATTAAAGCAAAATATCACCAAGCTATCCTAAGTTTAAAGCACATATTATAAGCCAAAACATTAAAAGAATGGTTGATTGACAAAACAGCTGCACCAAAGATCCCTAGGCTGTGCCTACACCTATACTAATACATGTAATAATACTGACTTAACAAGTTTTAAATATGTAGTGGAATAACCAGCTCTATACAGTATTTTATTCTATCACAAATACTTGAGATATACTGTACGTAGTTTCATTTTTGGTCAATTCAATAAAAAATAGGCATGGCAGAAAAGTACAAAATGATAAAAGTGGCCTGAAACTTTGACATGCCCCAGATTATCAGCTGTTAACAATTGCATGCACCTATTAACATATTGGACATATGTATGCTGTGCACAGCAGATTAACTTGTTTGCACAAAATTAACTACAACTACTGATTAAACATACAGTATAAGTAAACTATTAAGTTATTGGTATACTAGTCGATAAAATGCCCTTATCGGGCAATCATGTAATGTTCAACTACCTTTTAGGCCCTTTTCACCATACTTGACCCAGATTTTGTGCCAATCTAAAATACACAGAGCCACCTGGTACTACCATCCAGCTAGCCATCACTCTTTATGAAGGTTAAATTTTCCTATGTTGACAAAAACCTTGTCTTTAAATCAAAAACTGATGATAAAGAAATGTATTCCAAATCTAAAAATCATTATTTGAATTAGGACTTCATGTGAACCCTTTGAACTATATCAATAAGTGATAAAGGATACTTGATTAAAATGTTCATTTATCTGGGATCAACTAAGATCTCAAACAGCTTATTTACTCAAATTTTGAAAAATCAAAAATGTCCACAGCTATCTGAAGTTATTTTTGCACCATGTCAGCCATAGCTATCCATTAAAAATTCACATGATAAAAAGATGTTACATGTCCTAATGCAAGTAAATGTCCACAGCTATCTGAAGTTATTTTTGCACCATGTCAGCCATAGCTATCCATAAAAAATTCACATCATAAAAAGATGTTACATGTCCTAATGCAAGTAAATGTCCACAGCTATCTGAAGTTATTTTTGCACCATGTCAGCTATAGCTATCCATTAAAAATTCACATGATAAAAAAATGTTACATGTCCTAATGCAAGTATGTCTATATGTGCCTTGGCTCACACAGGAATTCCCCTATCTCCCTGTACTGGGAGGAACTAGACAAATCACGCCATCCTGTTTAACAGGTGCGTGACACATATCAAGGTTATGCTGCACTTTGGGCCCTAGGCAAATTGACTACTTGATGTTTATGTTAAATCAATAAAAATTGCCCACAAAAATGTCGTCACTGACAAAAAAATAAGCTAAGTCAAACAACCTGTGCCAACACAGAGATGTCAGATGACAATTTTAAATCCTGGCTAAATACAAAATTACTAATTCCACGATCGCATATTAAACATAGTATAATTATAAGACTTTAAAAGTTAATTTCAGTGGGAGGGTGGGCTTTGACTGTGTCTGTCTCAGAACCTCATAAAAGATCATGAGTCATTTTTGTGAGATTATAGCTAGGTAGAAGCTAGAACGCACCTGTATGAGGAGATCTTTGTGACAACTAGAAGTATCAACATGTATGTGTCCTAATTTACACACTTACCCTGATATTTAAAGTAAGAAGGTGGGAAAAGATTGAAAGGAATGATTAATTCAGTGAGAAGTAAAAGAAGAGCTGATAACCTTTCTAGACTGGTGGGGCAATGTAACAATTTAAATTCAAATCTCTTCATCTGTTTCAAAAATAATAATGAAAGTAAAGCAGTTCATCAATGCAGAGAGAAATAGCTTACCTGCTAAAGTATAATCCATGTCAAATCCATAGAATTTGATTTTTTCTAAATGTAAGCTTCTGTTGACAAATACCCTGTGAACCATAATGAATCAAAATATAACTGTCTGTGAGAAACCCGTCTTTATTCAACGGTTGTAAAACTGGCATGAGATTACTTCAAGTAGAAAGGCAATATGTATATATATGTTACACCAACAGGAAGTTTAAACTTATTACTCACCCTTTAAAAGACTTCTATAAATAGAATGGAATTCCATTAAAAATGATTCTTACACATTTCCTAGCCTAAGAATGGGTGTTTTTACAATGGCATTTTTTTCTAGAACAACTGGGTAACATATGCTCACATACCTTTTTATACCCGAGTAAAAGTAGTCACTGTCACAAAATTTTATTTCAAATCATTCTCAAATCTAAACAATTTTGTATTTACAAGAATTGAGTAAACATCAATATACCACGAGAAAATTCTTGTCTTAATCACCTATGTCTGGTTTCCCTTTTGAACTGCAATGGATCAAGCTCTGCAATGCTTCCATTACTGTTAGAATTGGCAACTGCTGCTGCTTTGGCTACTTCCATGGCATACAAATGAGCACTGAAATAATATATAAATTGTAACAACCATAACATTAATAAAAAAAACAGTATATTAATCAATTTTACTCTATTACATATCTCCCCTAAGCTATGTGGAACTTATCAATGCCAGAATAATGGATTAACCTCATTACTTCAATCGATCTTAGAAGGCTGCATTACTATTTCAATCATAATCAGTATTTCATCCTGCATCTAGGATTAAGATCATTTTATCAAGTTCTAGTCACTTTCTCAGAATGTAAAACATATCACATTCAGACCTCCATCCTGAGTCCATGACTGTCCTGCTTGTCACGTCCTCCTCCAAATGTGAAGTGAGCACGCTGTGCGCAAGCTCTCTCTCTTACATATGGGATATCAACCCTGACAATCTTCAGTCCACATGAAGCTATTACAGCAAATGTCTGCACTCAAACCAAGTGTGTGTTTGGGTGACTGCACAAACAATATACAGCCAATGCAACAGTTCAGGGATTCTCTACACCAGACAAAATCCATTAACACACATTGTCTATTTCCCCTATTAGATGAATTGATCTGATGAAACAAATCTAGCATATCTCTGCACAGTGAAGATGTGGTAATTCCTTTTAGGACTGCATCAGCAACGCATCCTTATCATTTCACAAACACCATTAGTTTGCTCCCTGCTTACATATTTGAGGTACAACACAAAAGCATTCAATTTATTTCACATTAACGACATCAGCATAGTAATGTCATGCAACATGGATCAAAATACCAATCATCTCACACTGCTTTCTAATCATAAACTGCAATGAGTGCAACTATTCTAAATTTAGATTACAATTTTACTTTCTGAGATCTCATGAATGAAATTATTTTAAGTACAAATACTACCTTAAGTTTATACAATCTGATCATACATTAAAATCTGATCAGGCATAAGAAAATGTTAAAATGCTGGCATACTGATTGCTCTTACAATCCTATTACTAGTGCCTTTGATCTGTAGGAGGTGCAGCCATTTTCAAGAGGATAGTGTAGCTAGTGGACCCTACAAGCCTATCAGGAGGGAGAGATACAGGGTTCACAATAAGATGAACAGATAAGTGAAAAAATATCTTAAGTGGGAATTAAATGAAATTTCTGTTGTTTTTGAAATATCTACATATTTGTAGATACTCTGAACCATCTAAAAATTAATGAAATAATAAAATGAATGCCCATGCTCAAATATTGCATTTGTTCTCATGTGGATGCAGGGGATGCATGTTCAGGTAACCATTCGGTTCCACCCACCCATCCTCTTCCTCTCATTGTGCTACAAGGTCAGAATAACAGGGTGCCACCAAAGTACACTTCTTGATATTATCTATCAATGAGAATCATCCGATATAGTGCCAAGTCCTGTGACTTACTGTAAAATCAAGTGCGATTTTGTGGAATTTACAGGAGAATGGGGTCAGAAATAATACCAGACTAATAACTAGGTGCAGCAACAAATAAAAGCTGACAGAATTTATACACAAATATTTTACATGTTGTTTTCTCCAATGTCATATTATATGTCATTACACTGCAAATTAACCATGTTTTGCACGTCACTTTTGTATGTAGATTTTTTAGATGACATTACTGGCACACAGTGTCACCATTATCACTGGAAAGTTAGCCCCACCTCAGAGGGATTCTAGCATGTTTTCTTGTCTCAGATGACATCATGCTATGCCAACAGCCTTGGATAATTGCCGGTGAGATACGTCGGCTAGATTAATACGTCATCTGTTTGTGCACACTTATGACGTTTACTGCATTCATATACCGTCGTCCTATCTAGTCTGCAGAATGCAAGTGCTCCTATCTAGGCAGTGCGGAAGATTATTGAAAATAGTTATTAAAGGTTATGTTTGCTAATTTATATGCCTTATATACTATTTTTACAATAGTTCAAGTGTACGTTCATGCAAATTTCGACTTTTTAAGAGAGAGGAGTCGCTAGTTTTGGTTTATCAGGCACGTAGTCGGGGGTTGATCATGGGGTTCTTACCAACCGCCATTTTTGTTGGAAAAAATTGCACTTTTGGGTAATATTTGTCTCCTTTTTCATAAAAAAGAATCTCCCCCTTGGAAATTGATGGCTACGGGGCCGTATATTGTTATTATATTGGAATGAGCGCCACCTATGGCGCGAAGTGCCAGCATTCTGGGATTTTACTGGAACGTGAAGAGAGTAGGGCGTTACTGGATACATTTGCACATACGTAACAATCTAGCCATCGTATCCCAACTGCACCGGAAACTCTCTATTTTCCATTCCAGCTCTGTCAGCAGTGTTCTCTGCAAGTGGTTTTGGGACAGGGTCAGAGAGAGAATTTTTGTCATTTATATTCCTCCTCTGTGTATATTTCTGTACTGTGACCCTGTGATGAAACATTAACTTCAATTACAGGGTTGGTCACTGTTACATTACCACACCAGGCACTCTTCTTCTGATAGCAATCAAGACAGCTAATTAGTTGTAATTACTTGCACCCCATTTCCATAGATTTTAGATCGATCTATCCCTGTGGGGAGTCTCACTAGATTACTGTCAGCTTGGCCAGCTTAAGCATCTGTCCCGCCTACTAAAAGCTGTAAGGGGGTAATTAACTATGGTGTCCGCTCGGCTGACTGCAATTTAGCCTGAACCCCCAGGGAGTTAGGTCGATCTAAATCTTAATCTCTGGATCGATCTAAATCTCTGGGAAAGCACCCTTGGTGACAGACAAAATATATACACTTGATAATAGCAGGATACTTCAGAATGAGGCTAATTGAGGGAATTCACAATACAATAATACCCTGTTCACACTGCCATCTGAAAAATCTGGATTTTAAAATTTGGATTTTAAAGTAAAAATTGATTTGCTTCCCTGTACACAAAGCAAAGCTAAACAGAATCCCACACTGAAAATCCAGGTACTGCTTCCTGTTTAAACAATTGTACATGTGCTACACAGGAAAACCCTGTGCACATACAAAAATATGGTGCCAATTTACTGCTCTATTTGTTCTCTGTTTTTTTTTTTTTTTGTTTTTTTTTGATCATCTGTTTTTGTTTGTCACATCAAATTCAACTCAAAAGACATTCCAGCATTCTCTTCACTCATACTTTAACAGCAGCACATGGGGGTGGGGGGATCCAGAGCTATTTACTGACAGTCTTCCAATTGTCTGTGTTGATTCATCCTCCAATTTTGACCATCTTCCGACAGAAAAAATTAGATACCCATCAATGTAAACTTGAAAACTGACCGTCTTCCAGAAGACCCAGAAGACGGCTTAAATCCGCCCCTGGCACATAACAAAAAAGTTTTCATTTCCCCACACTTCTGTGTGCACTTGCACAATGAGACCCTTATCAGGTGCTAGTTTTGGTGGGTTATTTAAATTGCTGTCGAAAATCCAGCTCCGTAGCAGGCTTTTGAAAAACCGATTACTACTAGTACTGAAATCCTCATACATTTTCACTACTGCAATTAATACAATCGTGTCCCAATTTTCTATTTATAATAACAGTTTTGGTGAAACTTGTTGAACATTTTCAGAAGCCAAAATGCAAAATGTTTACATTTTTTTCATTCTAGAGGTCCTTTGATGGCATCCTGATATTTTATTATTTCTTAGGCCTTGAATTGTAGGGAAGTTTAACTATCTGATTAAGTTTAAAAAATAATTCTCTTTGTTTTGTTTCATTCAAACAATCATACATTATGCCAGAAGTTGTCACGTCTTGAAGCCAAGAAAGTCTCCCCTTTTTTGAAGAATGCCTCAAGGGCACAGATTTAGACTATTATTGCCAATCAGCAATGCTGAAGAAACAGATTGTTTGTGAAGCCTTGTGGACTTTATTATTTAAATCAATTTTGCGAAGACAAAGGAAAGTTCTCCTAAGCATGTAGTTATAGGACTTGTTTGACAGATAAGTAAAAACATAAATGTAATGAGTATTTAGCATCTTCAGTATTTTGCTTGCTTTCTTAAGACAAAGGAAGTACATCTGAGTAAAGATATTAGATTTTCTCTTACATTTCATCAGGGTTTTTTCCCCCACAGAAATGAGGTAATTATCCAGCTGGTCTCTGGTAGAGTAGGATGACCATTTCAAAATAACTTTGGGTATTATTTCCTTATTTCTGCGGAAATCCTTCAACCCAAGGTAAACCCAATGACTGTCTACCTTCCAATAAAGTTTCTCAAGCAATATCTTGTTAAGGAAGTAGATTGCAAAGGTTTTACAATTAATTCTGTTGGGTCACTGATTTCTACCATCTGGTTCTTTTCCTGGTTTACGTACAGACAAATTTGCCTACATTGTAACTGCTCATCCAGACAGGTTTTCCACCATAAATGGGGACAAGTTTAGCGAGCAAATTCATGAAGGCTTATACCAAAACCATCTTTTCTATTGCCCTTGAAAAAGTTGTTAGTCAATGTATCATCTGAAAACAGATTCTCCCTAGCTTTCTCATACGAGATTACAGTCATGTTCTAACTGAACAATTTATAGAAATCATCCGAGGCTGTCTGTACAGTACTGTACTGTGACATCATACAAGATTAGTAAAGGTGAGAAACCTTTTACTAACAAGAGTGAAACACAATGAATGTCACCTTAGAAAGCAATACATAAGTAAGAGTACACTGCAAAACATGAGGAATACGTGCAAAATACTGTAATTCTACCAAATTTAAGAGAAATGAACCTCAAAACAATTAAAAAAAAAAAAAAAATTGCTTTCATCTATTGTTGCACCACATTCCCTGGTGTCATTATTTCTTATCCCATTCTCTTCCATAACTCATAAAATGTCACTTGCTTTTAAGCACGATTCCCATTTGTCACCACTGTGCAAAGAGGGTCCCATTGGCAGGCCTTCCCAACTACCAGACTCGGCACCTACGGGTCCAGAATAAACCGGTATATCTGACCACACTACCCGTTTTCAAGGTGTGTGTCAGATCGCATAAAAGAGTATCATACCCTATCACAAATTCTGTAAGCCTACCTGTCATCCGGGTATCGCGCCTCGTTTTCGTCAAGTAGGAGTCGTATGAATACAACAGACGACTCCCTCAATCAGGGGGTGGAAACGCGCTACTTATATGATTAAGACGAGCCTAGCCGTCAGTACCGGTTATTGTTTTGTGACCTTGAGGAGCAATTAGGTTTGGTCGTTGCGGCACGCATGAACAGTAGTTGAACTACCACACCTGGGTGTTATGTTTCTGACAACTGTTCACTCGTCATCGAGGCGCTTGTTCAAGACTACAGGCTGATATCTACTAGTACTACCAGTGGCTTCATTAGTAACGTTCCCACAATACTTAAGTTTTCTGTCCGTGCGTACAAACCCTGAAAAAGGACAGCCTCGCTGACGAGAACAATGGACGTTTCTCACCCCTCTCTAGGATTACCCCTGCCCTCAATCTCGTCCATCCCGGTAGTCATGAAAATATTTAACCCCCGACAGAATATGCTTCCGCTATCAAAATTAGGTCTACTTTTCTAAATTAATATATAAGTTTGCAAGTTCTTATTTACAAAACATCAATGGCTATGTCCAAACCTAAATTTTATGTTAAAATTGCGGTACTGTCAGATTTTAGCATAAACAGAGAAAATTGCAGCAGCGCATGAATCTAGATGAGATGCACTACTTTCCAACCCCGTTTAGGATCATTGCTATCACATCGCGCACCAGGCAAAATCGGTGTGGTGGCTGATACTCTGTAATGCGATCTGACACACACCTTGAAAACGGGTAGTGTGGTCTGATAAACCGGTTTATACTGGACCCGTAGGTGCCGAGTCTGGTAGTTGGGAAGGCCTGATTGGGGAAGTAGTGATTACAGCTCACAGGAAATAAAATCAGCAATTCACAAATCACAATAAATAAATCTTTACTAATATCTCATTGAAAATACAGGAAATAAGAGTTAAAAATCAAAAATCAATTAGTATAATGATTCATTTCATGGAAAACAAAGAATAAAGAGCCACGTTCCTTACGAAAAAGTCCTATAGGATCCTATAGGAAATTGGCCCAATTTCCTATAGGACTTTTTCGTTAGGTACTTTCAAGAGTCATAAGGATGGGGTTCTTCATGGATCATGCTAAATAACATGAGCATTTCACACATCTTGGGATATGAAAAGTGGCTTTCACGGGTAACAAAAATACCCAATGGGACCCTGTGCAAAGGGAGCAAACGACAGCACGGGCAAAAGGTTAGTAATAAAGTACACTATGACATGGTGCATACTAATATACAACAGAGGGATGAAGGCCACATCAACATGCCGTCATATCTAACCATGCCGTTGCAGATGAATTTTCACATTCATGCTCTTAAACAACATCAGTTTTGTTTTTATCATCATATCGATTGTAATTCTTCATCATTTATGCACCAACTTATAACCTTCAGACTGTATACTATTTTTTATCATTTCATACAATTAATACACATGTACCATGAGGCATGAAACATTAACCAAGTTTGACTGCGGAGATTCTTTTGTTACTTGTAATGTTAGTTGGTACGCAGTAGAATATAGATCTAGTAACGCTATTATCATTTACGAGTCTAGAATTAGAAAACGCAATATTAATATCATGTCAACAATGTTAATGCCTTTATGCGGTAGTTTTACATGTACCGCATCGTATTTCTACGTTATATCAGATACATTTCCAAAATCAAAAACCGTTCATGCCGTGAACACATCTCAGTATGTAAAGGAAAACCCCATGACATGTTAAAGTTCTTACCTTGATTTTATATTTCCCAAGGATATTGATAGTAAAGTGCAGACCTCAACAAAGTCGTAATAACAAACACCAAAGTACTGTTTAGGAAGTATATACGCAAAATAATAGTCCAAACAAAAATTCGTTTTTCAGAATTTATAACTGCAAAAATACCGACCACCAGTGGAACAAATTCTTAAGTACAAAGTTAGCTGCACAACTGAAGTTTTTTCTCAATATAATTTATTTAAAACAAGTATTGTTTGCTGCCAATAATATCCATCCGCAATTGCGTTAGATGTGATTCTGTCCGGATGTGTCAGTGGTAAAACTGTTAACTAAAATTTCATTCCTCGTGCAAAAAAGCTGAATCCTTTACAACTGCTACACCTTCTGACAAACTCATCATTATCTATACTACTAAGGAAAAATAAACTAGAATTACCCTTTTAAAAACATTTCAAAGGGACAAGCAGACGATTAAATCTCCGGCACTTAAATTTGCAGTAGGCCTACCGCCATCCAACCATTTAGGCCCAACTAGTAGGGCCTACTGTGATATTCACTATCTTTTCTAAATTCATTTGTGTGGTGATTTAAAGCATTGTCTCCGCTACTCAAATCAAGTTTAGCAATTCTTAAAAACTGTTTTCAAGTTGTTTTAAGGCCGGTCATAGTAAAAGGACCAAAGTCATAGAAACAAAGCCCTGGGCTTATAAGTTTTTATAAAAAATTAAAACAAACTTCCCAAAAGGCCAATTAAAGACGGGGATTAAGTACAGTGTCCAACGGATGACGCTCTGGCGCCAATTTGAGGGGAAAAATGCCGGTTTCGGTATTGGGATTTTCTCTATAACCAAGACAGCTATTCAAGTGATTCAAAAGGCCTCATAAAGCTGGGTGAAAGCACTACAGCAGGGTACCAGGGAATTGTCTTAAACTATTTACTTTTGATTTTATCATCTTTTACGTTAAATTACCCCATATTTCAATGGCTTATTCACTTCAAAAGGCGATATCTTTCAAACAAACAATTTTCTCTTAAACCCCTGATATCATGCTGTAGTCCACATTCCTAACAACAATAGGTGCAACTTTTGTAACGATCGGTTGCTCAGATAGTGAGATGTACTTGGCAGCGATTCACTTATCTCGTCAATATAGAAAGCTGTTAAAACAGCCAAAAACGTTCACAGGTTGGTTAACAGGGCTTATTAGTCAAATGCTTAGCTGGCAAATTTACCTGTTATCGGTTATACGATCAGCTGGAACCATTGCTTATTGTCATCTAAAAATATTTTGTTTGGGTGCTTTGAAGGGGCAGAAAATCGTGCTTTTGTTACATTTTCCGACCACTCGTTAGGCATGTAAGCGTGCCGCCATTTTGATTGACAGCTCTGGAGAGGGCCCTAGCCTTGTGATGCCCAGTAGGGTGTCAAGGATATGTAGAAGGAAGCGCTAACAAAGGCGATTACGTTTAACCGCAATTAAGAGGTGTGAAGTTGCATTTGAACGTTTCAATGGCTCTTCCTCGGCAATCGAGTAATTTTACCTGAGAGATTCCTTCTTTGTTATCGGCAAAGTGATCAGATAAAACTGTGTCGAGAGCAAGTGTCCGTCACTTGTGTTGATACGAGTTTTTTGACGGGTAACGCTGCAGGATTATTTTGCACGGCACTTGGTAGTCGTCAGATCAACGGAAAAATCCAGTGATTACTTCAGAGCGGTCTCGCTCAAAATGCCAGCTAAGATAAAGGGGAGACGCTCAGCTGCACAAGATTCAGCGGTAAAAGTGGCTGAGAGAAGGCTTTTGAATAAATATTTTATTTTTACACACATGACACTTAGACCCTATTTGCTTTTTACCTGCTAGCCTTGACTATTCTCGGGGTCTTTTTGTGATTTCATTTTTGGACACTTGAACTCTTTCTTCCCGCTTGATCAGTGATTTTGAAATTGTTTTTCTCCAAATATCGCAAAATGCAAAGCCGCTAACATGCGTTTTTATTTTCATTGTTTTAATCATGCTGTCAACCTTTGCTTGGATTTGTCTTGTTTGGCCATTCAAATCACAATTTTTCGCGTGTCTCTCAAGCTCCATGATATCATATCTTGGAGAATAAAATTTTATTTTGTCAACATTAGATTTACCTTTTGCAAACGGCGACCAACAATCATTTCCGGTTTCGTAACGTGTCGCAGATACGCTCGACGATATATAAATTAAAAGGCTAGGCTAAAAGTATCCTTTTTTAGCTTTTTTTATTTATGTTTTTATCGATTTTTCTTTCATTTGTCAATTAATTTAGACGTTTCGATTAACTCTTTCACCCATTTAATAGGTATACAGAAATCAGTCATCCGACTGAACAAATAGGGCCGGTTTTCCCCAACCGCCACGCATAGGCCTTACTCTCAAAATTTTCCTTCTTTCCTCTGGAAAGGGACTTTTAACACGAACTTTTCTCTTCCCCATAGTGTACTAGCTAGACTTCTTCGCTGCTAAGCTGATGTAAGACTTATGACCTATTACCGCACACGTAATCGGCTTATAACTCATTAACTGTGCTCCGACCCCCTCATGGCAACGGCCCTTAGTAACAGAGGCGTGGCTTAGTTGTCAGCCTGACTGGGGCGCGTGCCGGTTGAAAAACTCATCAAAAGACGCATTTTGCGATGCAAATTCATAAAAATTATTACATCCAACGTTAGATACTTTTTTGATTAATATAAACACACAAAAAACTCAAAAACACGATTTTAAGCGTATTTAACCCTATCACCGGCCTTAAATGAAACTTTAGAAACTATGCCTTCCAAATATTATGAGAGCCGAGGCTATAGCTGGGGTAAAAATCAGCTGTAAGGGACCGTTCACATTACATGGAAAGTCTATTTTCTAAAAATCTATTTTCTATTCGCGGTATCTTGTGCGAGCCAGTTACTTCCAAAGCTGTAATTAATTCTCAGCGCTGCCAGTAATTACGCCGCGGGGTATTCAGGGCACAGACGGTGATTACAAGATACCGCAAATAGAAAATAGATTTTTAGAAAATAGACTTTCGATGTGAACGGTCCCTAAATCTCATTGGTAAAAGAACTTGAAATTAAAAAAAGTAATTTCGCAAATTTCCAAAATATTTATTTGAATATCAGAGGCATTGATCAAAGTCACCTCATAACTTAATTTTGATAAGCATTAAAATGAGAGAGGTAGGGGCCTAGATCTACATGTTGGGAGGGGGGATACTGCAAAAGTACGAAATTTCTCTGCTTTCACAACGACCTGCCTATTTTACTGCTGACTTCGCAACTGTTAAATAGTCAATAAAACGAGTGTAACTTAAAAAAAAAAAGATTCTATTTTGGATCCTCTTGAATTCGGATTTTCCCACATAATATCCTTCAGTGTAAAACTTATGAATTTCACGAAGGACTTAGAAGATTTTTCAAATAGCTATGTAACACAAAGGCCTACTGATGTTGCTGTGCCACCGTTACATCTTTTTTAAGTAATGAAATCTTTATCCCTGTTTAAAACCGACGTTTACAACTCAAAATGAAAATGCAAGAAGTGCTTGCGTCTTCCACCAAGAAAAATGCCTATTATTTTTTACTATTTTCTTACCTAGAAATACTTAAGCCTATATGATCTCTACAATCTATTTAAGGGCTTTGAGAAACGTGCAAATCAATCATCTTTTTAAAAATTAAGATGAATTATTTGAATTTAATTTTATTAATTATTTTATTTATACATTTATTATTTTCATCATCATTAATTTTTTGTGGTGGTGGGAGGACAAAATACAGAGAGCACACAGTATAATTCCCTTGAAAGTTAGTGTCTACCAGTCATTGGTGAGCATAAATATCAAAATTATCATATTGGGGTATTTGCAGCATCGATATGTTCGACAATGTCTTTGAACTATTGGCAAGAAATACTAGATTAAAAGCCATTATTGCCTAAATTCTTATTTATAGGTAAGGTTTACTTTTCATTCTGGCAAAGTTTTATATTCATTTGAATAATGAAATGAATACGAGTGCTTAGATATACTTTATGCAAAGAAATTAAACACTTTTTGCAAAGTGAAAATGGGAATGCAAGTAACCCAAGAAAAAGTAGGCTTAAAACATATATCTTAATTCGAAAAACATGAATTTGGAAGTCCAAAGAGTATTAAAAAGTTATTACTGGACGTAAGATTTCTTAAAGCCCCGTTGTTCGTCTTCTCTACCGCACTAGGACGTAGATCTAGGATTTCTATCAATAGATGTCGTGCCGTTGTGCTATATAATGCTTTGAAAACCGTGTTGATTCGTAACTGCTTTTTGTGGCATGAATTCTGTCGTTTCTAAGATGTCTATTATATTACACAGGCATGTGTCATATGAAGTGATAATGAAAATATTTTACGATTAAGTTGTATTATTGTATGTATTATTCGCTCTCTTATACGTTTTTTTTTAGGGGGGGGAGGGGGTTAGGACAAATAAAGCTTACATGCAACTCGAATTTAACCTAATCCCCTCTTAAAGTCTACCTTTGTTTCAAAATTTCAATGTATGGGCAACCAAAGTGTATAGTTGTGTAGGCATAACATACAATTTATACCAAGAAAATAGTAAATAGTAATAATTGAGGCTTAGAGAACGAGATCGGACTTAATACATAAAAACTGGACCATATGGTATCTGCCTCTCAAATAATACATGTAGAATTTATCCGATGTTCTTAAAAAAGTTCAGTGAACATCTGATAAAGTTCATCTATATAATATGCCGAACTTAATTGAATAGAGGACCATTTAGGGTCACAACTCGGTTTCCTGTAGCTGTGGCTTTTTTCGAATTACGTGAAAGTGCCAATTAACATGCATTTCGTTTATCCCTAATTTTAATTTAATTTTTTTTAAATTGAAATTTAAGATTTAATTGCATCAAACACATTGACAAGACAGGACAGGGTGGAATTTGAAATGTGTTTATTTCCTTGGACGGGTTTACAACAAATGAAGATAATATTCGGCTTACATTTAGCTGATAATGAATTCGTGTGTGTGTGAGGTGGCTGAAGGTTTATTCCATGATTTACAGCGTCATTTTTCTTTGAAGTGCACATGCTCAAGAGAAATCTAAAGGTGATACCTATATAACTTCAACTGGTGTCCAAAGCCAGCAACGTGGTTTGACGTAGAAAAGATCAAGAATATGATGTCCAGACGTGAAACGCAATCTCAAGTCTAAGTTAAGAACATACTATCTTAAATGTTAAAGGCCACAGAGAATCATGGCGGTAAACATTATCATTTTGCACAAGTGGAAAAATGCCATGTAGTTTTTAGCACAACATTACTTCCTATTTCATTTCCAGACTGTTTTTCTACCAAACGTCATATTTGAGAGTTATTCACTTTTAGCCTCAGCTGATACCAAAAACTGATCAAGATAGAGCACGCACAGAACACTACAGTGACTTTATTACTTTTTGTGTTTTTTCACTTTCTTTTTGCATTTTGCTCGCTGACTAAGGTGGTTGAAGGCACATGAGAGGCGAGAAAAAAGTACTTTGGTAAGTAAATATAGGCCAATCAGATCGCCATCATTCCCCTAAGTATCAATACGGTATCCTTCACAGCGAAGTTTTCTAATAACATATTTTGTCAAAAAAGATTCACAGCATATTTTTACTTGAAGTTCTCATATCTGGTTCCCGATATTTTGAATAGCACTATATTTTCGTTCCTTCAATCATAGGTAATGAACTTTTAGACAACCCTGTTAAAGTCCACAGGCATTAAAACTGCTTTTCTATCGTTAATGAAACACAGATTAAACGGCGTTGGCAGTGAGATTTCTCATGAGACGCCGCAGCGCGATTTCTATCTCCCAGGCGCTTGCATTAGCAGGTAAGGTTTTCTTTTGATATTCGGTTCATTTCATTACTTTTTTACTACAACTTTTCACTATCATTGTGTCTTCAATTTCCATGTATAATCTTTGTTCGGTATCATGTAACGATGAGACTCTTTTCCACTAACATTAGATTTTTCAATATCATGATGTGATCGGTTTTGTTTTGGGTCAATATTGATAAAGGTTTTGTCAATTCTTTCTTTAATTATTTTGTGAATCTGATGACTAGAATTTGTCACTATTTACAAGGAAGCGCTTGCTCCAGGTTTAATATATTTGAACAGTCGAATTAATACACATGTAATCTATTATTATTATTATTTTATTTATTTTTATTTATTTATTTATTTATTTATTTATTTATTTATTTTTGAAAAATCACAGATATATTATCATTTTGGTACTCGTGACTAACAAAATGATATCTGCTACCAGGGTGGCAGATGTTATAGGCATATTTTCCAAAAGCCAGAGACCCAAATAACCGTCTATTTATCTAAAGAAATATCTGTGAATATCTTGTAAAAAATCAATCTGTCGCCCTGGTAGAGGGTAAGTCACAGGTAGGGTTGTGGGCTGATGCTGATAAAAATGCTTGTCGGGCAACTGTTTAAGACTTACAATACAACACGTATTTGAACCGCCTGCGATACTCATTTAGACGCTGACTGAAGAAAAAGTAAAATACTTCTGATGGATTGGGACAAAGGCAAGGCTAACACTTTATACTGAACTTCCTTGCCCCCACCCCTGTCCTGATAGGCTTGTTAAAACTTCCACGAAACTGCCCAGAAATAAAATAACTAGAACTTGAAAACACTTTTCTTGATTCTATGCGTCTAGAATTTTGATTATGGATCAGTTTCTGTTTTTCATTTGATTTGGGGCCTACAGCAGTGTGCGGCAGGTCATGCAATTATGTATCTTACATGTGAAAAGAGCGCATTTCAAGAACTAGGAAAATGTTTTTAAAAGTTAAATTCAGGTACACAACTGGCTACATATTGGAAAATAGTCGCCACGAAGTCTAGAACACAATGAAGGCGTTTATAAAATTCAAATGTGCATGAGGACTAGAATTATAGTCTCATAACATTAATTTGGTATGCGTTGATTTATGTTTGAATATAATCAAGGTGCACGCAAGGCAACCCACAGGGGCATTACACGTTCGGTTTTTATAGGGTGAGGTTGGGAGTTTTTGAATTAAATAACACCATTAAGCAGTGCAGTAAATTAACGTGCATCCCAGGGACCCTGCCTGCCGTGCTCAAATAAGCAAAAGTTATTTCGAAAGTCAAACAGATTAAATCGGTTTGATGTTCACTTGGAAGTTACCTTGAGTTCACCTGTAGAGTACGATAGTGTAGAGTAATAATGGGTAATGATTGGCTCCAAAGGGGCGCTTTAATTTAGACAATTGGACGACACACCTGGATCACGTACTATGATGTAACTTACAAGTGAAGTTTTGACTTGAATTATAAGTTAGTAGAAGAGCAATTACAGGGTGCACGAAGACGGTCATTATTTCCTTCTTCGTGGTCGAGAGGTCTCCACCGACTGATCAAAGGTGTCAAATACACTCCGGTCTGATCTTATCTTTTTCAGAAAGTTAATTTGAATTCCAATTTTCTCTTTAGCGTCGCGCCACCTCGGCACGCGACTCTAACTTTTCTCTGCATTTGTCTGATATGATATGGCCAAATGTATGCATATATATAAATAAGAGTTATAGGCCTACGAACGTGCTACATGCTTAATTTAGGTAATGACGCCTCAGGTAGACTAAGTATTTGAAATGGGGGACATTGGGACATTTGAAAATAATGGATTTCAGTAGGGGGAATTAAATTAAGAAAAAATCAAATTAACAAAATAAGAATTCCCAGGACCTGTTTTTATGTTTTTGTGGTTTCAAATTAAATTTTAACTTCTATACCCATGGCTTATACCGCCTGTTACGAATCCCAAAAAAATAAAAAGCGAGAAAGAAAACGGCACTGGGGAGCAAAATTTACGGCAACTAATGCTTGTTTAAGATTAAGAGCATTTTGAAAGTCGTCAAATTTTATTAATTATAATTCATAATTATTATGTTCTTTCAATCCCAAATATTATTATACAAAAGTCGCTTCTTACGCGTGACGTCACGATTTGAAGTTAGAGGCGCTGCAATCACGTGGCTGTAAACTTAGTCCAAACACAGCGCCGTACGGAGCGGACGAATGAAAGGTAGGCTGTAGCTCCAATCTAACTTGCTACTTTTGGTCTTTTAAGACTTCTTCATGTACATTGTTTTATTCATATGTATAGATGTAGTATAAATGCTTTCTATTTTGCGTTTGGTTAAGAGCTGCACGCTTGCTAAAACTTTTTAGAGAGTTTGACAAACTTCCCATGTTTAGCAGTGTTGTGATTTCCAAAATGGAGGTCATTCATTGTCAAAATGCGACCTACGCAGCGTGGTAACGTGGGAATAAAGGGGGGTTCGTTATACCTAAGGATGTATTAACTTTGATGTGACATGATGTTGAAACTGTTTAAGAACGGCACTGTTGAGACATAGACTGCTAGCATGTCGGGTCATACTGAGGTTGAATACTTGTCATAGACGTCGCTCCCTCATTTTAGGTACGTCGGGGATTTCATCCATCATTTCATTTTTCGAAAAAAAACCTCTTATACTTGATGTGCTCTAAATGATTTGGCCAAGGAAACGGTAAAATAAGCATTATTATTATTTTTTTTACAAATTTGTATTCTGGTAATACGTAGAGAATGATAATACGTAGAGTATGTACAGTTTGATGGAAAAACCAAATGTAATACTCGGTCTTTTTGTGTCTGAAACTCGATAAATAAAATATAAATTCAAAAGCCCCCCAAGTTCTGTATAAAATATAATGACATTTTGATGCAGAATGTCAAATGTCCAGAAACAATTTTTCTCAATTTTACGTCACTATAACACTTGTGTTGTGGTGACTTGGAAACAAAGTAACAATTTCCCATATTTTATTCACAAAATTATAGGTGGACACTTACATTGATAAAAGATATTCCACTCAGAGGTTTAATAGAAAAAAAAAAATAAATTGAATATTGTAGAATTTTAAGGTGACATAAAATATTTGACCAAGCGCACTTATTTATAATTTTGGTATTAGTATGATAATTAGAGAGGTATGTGTTAGAAACTAACTTTAATGTAGTGGATTTATTGGTTTCTTTCAACAATTAACAGTTGATATAGTCAACTGTTGAACATTCCAGACCACTGTTTGTTTGTCGTGGGTATAAACAACCATATAACCTGGAAAATCAAGATTTATAGCTTCTGAGTTGTTCTGGAGTCCATTGATATTTGATAGTTGTTAAATGTAGTACTAGCAAGAACAGAAACAAGACAATGAGAGGGTAATTGCATTCCCGAAGTCTTATCTTTATTTCTGTTTAACCACCTCAAACTGGGGACTGCAGAAATAGCCCTTGCTGCAGCCGCAAGGCGCAGATAATTGGCTATTATTTTTGATCTGCACAAATGCCCTTATGATAAGGTAAACTGATTTTTAAACAATACTGGAATATTTACTGATAACATGGCATTTAGATTATGTAAGGTTTTATAGTATTTATGACTGCTTTTATAGATAATATGAAGGAAAATGATTCAAAATGAGACCGTTTTATGGTTACTGACTTCTGATTCATTCATTCATTCTTGGTTGATTGATAAAATGTGGACAGCAAATACTAGGAATGGTTATGTTTAAGTGTATGGCATCATAATATGGCAAGCAGCTGGATTGATTGAGGAAGTAGGAAATAAACATTTTAATTAAGAAAACCTGTTGCATGAGCTTCCTTTTCTAGCAGTTCTATGGTAGTATACAACACTGACATTGTAAATGGGCACCACAATGTTTGGCTGTTCAATTTCCTTAGGGAATGCTATTATAAATTTTTGGAAAACAGAATTGTTTTTACTTGGCTCAGCAACAGTTCACTTAGTAAAACCTACTTTTCAAATGAATTACTCCACTATGTTCCACTCAAAGAAAAGGAATTGTATTCTTCAGTTCACAAATGTGTGGTGAAGGTGATTACCTGTGCACCAGATGCCTGAACAAGTAAATGTTTGCCGGGGACAATAAATTACTTCCACCATGGGACACATCAGTCTCTGTGAAAAATCCCTGCTTTCAATTGCAAGACCAATGAGCCTGTATTGATGGCTTAATTACTGGATAAAGACACAGGTAACTGGTGAACTGGCCAGTGGCAATTTAACACTTCTTTAACTAGGTGGAATCTCTCTTGGAAGTAAGTAGCTCAGAGTACAGGAGTGATTGGCATGGCCTTATAACATATGGTGGGCCCTTATGTCATAGCATTTCTCTGACCCTCAATAGGTAAAAAGATAAGCTAAGAAGGGATGTTTGCAGTTCATTGGTTTTCTCCTCTCTGATGTTGGATGATTGGCGTTTTGTCAAAAGTTCAGCATCTGCTGCTCCTTTCTTTGTGCACTTGTCGGTAGTGGTATCTGGTGTCACAATTGTGGTGGTGTGGACACTGTGCTAGGGAATGCATTTACAGTCTTGAAGAGTAGATAGTGATAGTAAAACTGGGAGGGAGTTTCCTAGACCAGGTGTGAAGATGCTGAAAATACTTCTTAGTAACCAAGATTGTTAACCTTTGCAATGATTTATTTTATTTTGCAGTTTGATTATTGAACCTTAGCATGAAGTGGAAATGGGATTCTGTACTATTTACTATTTACTTGATTTCAGTCATTTCAGTTTATTTTTTTAAACCAAACAAGTACGCTTATGTTTAGGTGATTCATGTTTTTCTCTTCAACATTGATTTCTTATCATTTGAAAAAGAAAGAAATGATAGAAAAAAGGAAAGTGAAGTGAGAAAAGATAAGAAAATGAAAAAGAAAATTGAAAGAAGATTTTTTAATATAAGAGCATGCAAAAAATGGGTCAAATGCTGATGTGGGTGATGTTTTTTTTTTCCAACTGCCACCATCTGGTCTAAATCAGTGGAAAATCTGTATATCCTAGTCAGAAAAAAACATCATAGGTAAATGTGCTGTCCAGTCAAAAAAGAGTATTTAGTTCAGCCGTGATTGAGTCTTGGTAGTATTTTCAGTTCTGTTTATTTAAGAGTTGCAGACCTGTTTTTAGACAAACTGATAGCTTCCTGTCTTGTAAAAAGAATTGGCTAGTGAAACGATCTTAGTTGTTTAAAGCCAAGTTCAACTGTAGTTTTGGTATCACTTCTTTATTGATGAGGCAAATGAAAAGATCACTTCTATGAGTTTGACGCAAGTAACAGAGATAAACCAGCCTCACTCTGATTGGCTTCTCACTTTTGCGTGTGATCTCCACTGAGAGTGCTGATAAAGGAAGGAAAAAATAAGACATGCAAGCCTTCTTGATAAAGTGTGCACAGTTTACATGTTCAGAAGAAAAGAAAGCCTCTCATATAATAGCACCATAAATGAAAAATTAGCCCCAGGTATTTTTTTCCAAGTAAGGCAGCATGATAAGTGAAGGAAGGTTAGTATAATGACAGTTGGAGTAGTAAGTGGAAACTTGAATGCCAGGTCACAATCAGTAGCTTGTCCTGCATATTCAACAAGTCGGTAGTCGGCAGGACAGATGCTTTACTGATAAGCCTCCCTGTTGATGAAGGTATAGAATAGCAGGAGAGTGAAAAATGATTGTTTCCAGACAAGGCTTTGCATTTATAGGCCCCTAACTTTTTAGTATACAGATGCTTGGGTTTGAATTTTAAGTTAAATGATTTTTTTGTTTTCTCACAGATATTGAATGACAGAAGCTGAGAGAAGATAAATCGCAGTGATGCCGTGGTGGAAGTGATAGTACCAGTTAAAAAGACACAAGGAATCATGAACAGAACAATTTGGAAACACGCATTATTAAAACTGTTGATATTGACATTGATTTTTGCTGTAGTCTGTGCAAAGAGACACAACAGGAAAAACAGTAAGTAGATATTTTCATTTGATTTAAATAAAATTAATTTTTTGTTAAAGTTTTTATGTAGTTAGAAACAAATTAATAAGATTGTTTGAAAATTTTTAACATGATTTATTCTTTCATTTGACTAAATGTTTGATGTATAAATGGGTAAAGACCAGCATGAAATCAGAATTTGATGACTATTGCAAAGCTCAAATTTGTGTATAGCTGAACCCAATTTTCAGCCATCGTAGGAGTATTGTGGTTCAACACAGCTGCTTTGAAGGTTGACAAAAAGTTAATGGTCCATCTGCAAAAATTTTGTGGGTTCATGTTGAAATTGGATCCTACCAAGAAAATGGCTTTTCCCAACAAAAGAATCCACATAAATCAAAATTTATTTTGCCATTGTTGTGCTACAATGATTTTAACCAGTCATAAGATTTATTGTATTCTGAGGCAAAGAAAAAGGGTTGAGCAAAATCCATTGACGAAACATTGAAGTATTAATTGCCACTTGAGCCATTCAGGTTCAGTTCCTAAAGTTTGCAATGCTAATACTTTGATGTTGCTGAAAACATTACCGTTTTGAAATACAATTTATTCAAAGATTCAAATCGTGAAAGATTAATTGGTAATATTATGGCGCTTCCCTAAAATGAAAGTATCAAGCAAAGTATAGTACGCCAAAAAGAGTGAAATCTCCACTTTGCTGTACTTCTCTCAGAATGGTCAAATTTGGGAACTGTGCCTTGCTGGTCAGTGACATTGAATAGACTGGGGTCAGTTGAGAATAATGAGAACCAGAATGAAGGAAGTCTAAAAACAGGCATGTCTTAGTCTTAGGCGCTTTCACAGCAGGTTGTTGGGATACACATTACTTGTCTGTCTTATGTGGAAAGTGTCTTCATTGACAATTGTTCCTTCTAGAATGATATAGGCATGTGGAATTATGTAGGTGCAGAGGAAAAAAGCTGGCACTGAAATGTGCCTTTTGAAAAACAAGCTAGACATTTTCTTCAAGCAGATTAGCAGTTAAACTTTTCAAGCATGTGTCACTGAAACCACATCTGCTCTTCTGCTTCAGAAAACTAATTTTACCCTGGCAAACTTATAAAGCAGCCCTGGTAGAAACCTTTCTATCAACTAGTCTGCTGGGGCACAAACCAAATGAAGTTAGATTTGAAACCCACTACTTTTGAATACTAAGATTTAATTCTAATGTTAAAATGTTTATTGTGGCAACTACTATTGAATATTGTAATTTCCATCATGGCTGCAAGAGCAAAAATAAACAAAGTAAACAAGGACCCACATGCCATCTGCTTGCTTACCTGAAAGGTGAGGTGTGCCACTATGCAGCCCCTGTATTGTTTGTTGTGAGAAAAAACATGCCAGGCCTCTGACAACATCAGACTTGCCTAACATTTTCTAATGAGCTCACAGACACTTTTCTAAATAACGGAATAACCTGAGCTTAAAATTCATATAAACAGAGTGGTTGTTAACAGAGGAAACCAGTTGGTAATATTGCACAATTGAAAAAATAAGTAATCAAGAAAATTACTAGTTTTGTGTTAGGTATATATGTAAGACTGAATGTTGGACTTAGTACAACAAACTTGGCATTTAAAAGGTGAATCTAGGTGTGAAGGTGGGGGTTTAATGCTCTCTTTGGACTCCTGAATTTGATTGCAAAGAACGAGTACACAAATTTGCACTAATTGCATTTGGGGCATCTGGATGCGCTTTTTATTCCCTTTTATGTACCCAGATGTATGCGTGTTGTCTGGGAGGCAGGGTAAATTGTTAATAAAATGCCACTGGAATATAAATAAAGGTAGAGAAAACATTGCAAAGGTGGAGAAAGCTGTATCTGTTATGAGATCGTCTATGGGTCATTTCTGAATTCTAGATCGTTTCCGTTAACACCTCTGCAAAGGAAATATGTTGTATGAAAAGTCATCCTGGTTCTTTAAATTGGTGAATCTGTAGGTATCTATTTGTGGTTGCCCTTGTTTTAGAATTCTTGAATTTACACCTGTTTTCAGTTTTTTAATTTCCTCAAATTTTACATTGATCAAAAGGGAGATATAGTTATACTTATGTATATAAACATTCATTTCTTTCTCATGGCATGTAACCTCTTTTATCTAAGTTTTTGATATGGACGACTGTGTTCCTCCCAAATTATTTAAGGAATTTGCAATCCCATGCTCATTAATTATTTATAAATTTCTAGTTAATACTTCAATATTTTAAATTTTAAGATTATAACACCACAAGACTTATTAAAGTAAAATTTCTATTACAGCCGCTGAAAAATTTGCGGTCAAATGAATTTTAAAAGATTAAACAAAATGATTAAGATTACTTTTTTATTTTGATTATGAAATAAACATAAAAAATAAACATAGCATACAAAAAAAAAAGACATACACGCACACACACGTACAAAAGCACTTAAATGAAATGCTACATACACACACATGCACTGTTATTTGTTCACTCACTTGTAAGTGTACATTACAAAAATTCATTATAACATATGAAAAAATAAAGATGAAAAATTTAAGAAGTTTGTCTTAGCCTGACTGTGGGAGAAAAAATAAGACATAACCATGGGAAAATGCTTTTTGTGGAATATTAGTGTTGGAAAAGGTGTTCTCCATGCTACCTGGCACAGGAAATCCTACTTTCCTCCAGCAGGAAGATCCTGATTGATAATGCAACTAATTATAAGGATAACTGTTAATTGAAATTTTCATAGCATATCTCTACATTCCTCACCCACATGCCACTTTATCTGTGCATCTCTCCCCATATTTCACCCAACAAAAAGATGGTGACAGCTGAGTTGAGTATTTATCCTTCATGTAGTTTTGTTTGTTTATCTGTTATTTTGAAACTGAAAACAAGCGTGTTAGACATACGCAATCTTGAAGGAATATAAATTTGGATTGGGAAACGCAGGGAAAAAACATAAGGTCTTTCATGTAATTCACCTGCATCAAAAAGAACATGTGAGAAATAGATTTGGAAGATATTACAGTTCAAATTGAAAGATTGAATTACTGCATCTTGGTAACATTTACCATATTGAGTTAGGGTTAGCTGAAAAACTTGGCCCTATCCACAGTTAGGTTCATGGTTTCAATTTTGAACTTAATGAAAGCATGGTCATGTTTATTTTTCCAATATTTGTAGACACACTTTGTAATTAAAAGCCATGCCCTTTCCTGCACTTTTTGCCTCATGGTCTCCGAAACATTTAAGATGTTGTCAAGATTATTCATCACATGTGACAGTTTTAACTGCATGCAGATAGCAATGGTGCTCTTTAGACCACAACTATTTAAAAAAAAATTTTTTTTCAAAGAATTGGAGTTTAGACCATAGTACGTTATGTAGTGGCTTGTAACACACATACATGGGCTCAAATTGAGGTTCTACTGCACGGTCCATTTAAACTAACTGCAAGTACCAGGTAGTTCAGGTAGCATAAAACTATAGTAGCAGATCTGTCATCATTATCTGGAGACTTCCCGTCAATATGTAAGAGTCATTAGATCCAGTACCCCAGCCTGCCATGCCCCTGCCATTCAAGACCCTCTACTATTTTCTCACATCTTATATTACCATCCACATTCAGGGCTGTCAACTTATGTGTCATAGGACAGTGCAGTGTATACTGTACTGTGTAAGGTATCACTGAGACAGAGACTGAAATTGTGTTCTGGAACTGAGATTCCTGGCAAGTTGATGAGGTGGGAGCGTCCTGACTGGCTGCATTGTGTACCCTCTTTAATGTGCCAGGCATGTTGTGGCCTCTCATTACTGTGTTTGTCACCTTACTTGACAGCAGCTATTGTAGCATGTCAGGTAGGGGTGAAAACTAACCCAGTCTCCACACAATTTTACTGATGCTGAACGCATGAGAGGACTGAGACTGTACACCTGCTGAATAAATGTTTACATGCAGAGTCAAGATAGTTGTACCAAAGAGCCCTTTTTCTTTTCCCATCCCTTTTCCCCCCACCAGTCAAAACTGGGCCTTGCTGCACCATTGCCTTTGGCATATGATAACCTGGGAAAGTTAAGCCTGAACTTTAGCAGCCAAAGCTACAACTGTTTGTTAGCAGTAAATCACAGAAAATCCCCTTTGATAGGAGGCACCAAGCTTACAAGGGTGCTGGCTAGAACTCTATGTATGTGGCATTTTACTATACTGAATGAGATTTGTGAAGCTTAGGTATGAGTGACTGGGTAAGACTCTTTGGCAGCCAGGATAATCAGTAATGAAGGATTATCTCCATTGAAATACATTTGCAATCCAGGGGATGAAAATTCTTCTCTTCCAGTCTAGAAAATGGGGCTATGATTATTGGGATGAAGATTTGATAAATCAGTGTTGCTATCAAAAATGCAAAGCATATTTGCAGATTGGACAACTATCTCCTGATCTACCAGGGTTATTGCAAAAGTGAGGCCCAGTGCAGGAACAAGCTGAGAACCATAAAATAAGCCCAAGATATATTTATCATAAGTCAACAGAAATGAAAGTTTGTAAATTGATAAATTCCCCCTTGGGGGATATTTGAAGTGAACTTTGCTCATGATTTTAGTGATTATGAAGGTGAAAATGTCTACTTCTGAGTGATGAAGGACTTTTATTTCCCATTTTGGTTACATAAAGGTGGGTCTACACCTTAACATTCCAGCTGTTTGATGCTTGGATTTTGTAACCTGGCAGGAAGACCATCAATATTTGATAAACAATTTCTTGAGTGTGTTTTTGTTGAAACTGCTTTCCCTTCTTCTTTGACAAACATACATCTAGTGTGATCCCCGGGGACAGCAAGGGACTAGTTTATTACCTTGTAGACAGTAGTAGCTGCAGCTTGGATATTGCCTTGTCTTAAGCAAACATGGGGCCCTGTAAAGCTTGCTTTGTGAACGGGCATTTGTATTCAGGAGAGAGATGCCCCTTGCTTGCACAGTATTGTTTGGTGGAATTTCGGTTGATGTGAGTCATATTGCCACTACAGTAAAAGTCCATTTTGTGTAAAGTTTTACCTGTCCCAGAATAATTACAGTTGTTTATGGGTCACAGGCAATTTTGACAGGGTTTCCTGTGATTGGCACCTGGCACCCAGGACCCTGGATGTTTTTAAATTGAATTATGAAAATTGAGAAAAATTCAGCAAGCTCAGTTAGCAGCTGTGTATTGTGTATGCTCTTTGCAGAAAAGAATGGCTACCTAGATTTGTTTCAGTTACTGAATTTGATATATTTCTTAAGTAGCCAGTATTAATTGCTGAATGCACATTACACTTGGTGAGATGCAGATTTACTGTTAGTCCTTGAGATGTGTCAATATAGGTTGGGTGAATGTTAGTATGCTGTTGCCAGGGCAATTATTGACTGCCCTCCACAAGTGAAGAGCTCTCAGATGCACCCGATTGCACTTGAGCTGTGACAAGAGCACATAGGACAGTTATAGGTCAAGCAAACACTCTGCACAGATATGGCCTGGCTGGAGATCCAGGTGTACTGCAAAAAGCAAGTCCTTACTTTTCCACACGATAAACACTTCTTAGAAAACAAATTTCAATGATTTTCTCTTTCACTTATTCTTCACCTTAAACAGCACGAGACTGTTTTTATGCTCTTTTATCCACCTTGATTTAAGCCTCTTTGTGTTGCCTTGCTATTAATGTTATTTCATGCCCTGTCAAATTTTTATGTTGCGCTCAGGCTCTTGTCTAGGGGTTATTATATTGGTTTCATATGGTATGCAGGTAGTAATAGAAGGGTAAATAGGGTTTTTGTGATTTTGTTTATTACTGGCTGCATGCCAGTGTTTATAATATTCTTGCTGGTTATTATGCACAGAAGCTAGTTTTCCCGCCAAAACACTGTACTGTTTGCTCTTTGATAGCAACACACAAGCCCACACTGCTTGACGGCAATCTTACATGTCGCCTTTGCCACTAAAGATAAGATATAAGATTTTATGAATGAAACCTTGGCAAATAAATGTTAAGAAACTCAAATATGGGAAAGGTCGTAGATTTTTGAATGAGTGTGGAGATTTTCTGCAAATAGTGCATATCTTTTGTGGTCAAACAGTGTAATGGCCCCTACCTCGCATAATACTTAAAAGCATTATTGCAGTTTTATTTCTCTGACACAGTAGAAGCATGCTCCCATTCAGGTTTTACTTTTGCTGCACCATTCATGTTAAGATGCATTCCACATGTGGCAAGATTTTTCAGTCTCTTTACCCAGCGCCTTGTGTATACATTCCTGTGATATGACCATTCTAATACTAAACCTCTCAAGTGGCCCAGGCATAGAGCCTCTGTCCAACTCAGGTGGGCATTTTATTTTAGTGCATGGCAGATGGGGAGGTGTTTATTTAGCTGAGCAGGGAGAGAGGTTAAGTCCCCCTTCAAATGTGCCCGAGTGGAGAGCAATTTTCTGTCAGTAAATCTCTACAACAAGCCACTTGAAGTCCAGATTAAATTCAAACCTGGATTTGGCTGAATGTAATAACCCTCACTAAATTTCTGATCAATCTTTTTTATCAAGTGTTTCTGTCTTATGTAATAAGTAAGTCTAGTGTTACAAATACTGATTGCTCTATCTAAGAAGGACTTCCTCTTCCCCTCATAGGTGTGCACAGATAATCAACTTTCAACTTTTCACAACTTCTAGCTTCTAAGCCATTTAAGATATCCATAAAACAATAATTTCACCCAAAACATCCTATCAGCTAGCATGATAGAATCAGGTCCATACCTCAGATAATTGAGTAAGAATGGGAGATGATGCGATAGTGAACCCAAAAGGGAAGATTGTGCCCAGATAGGAACAAGACGGGTATGACAAATAAATGTTAACTGTATCTTGTCTGCATGCAAATGGTGTCTTGAAGGCAGCAACCTGCTGTCACCTATCAGTAAAATGACAGGGTGCATTACATAGGCTATCTACAGCATCAAATTTATGGGCTGTCATTGGTGCTAGAGCAGGGAGATAATTACTACCTACAAATGGATGTAGAGACAAATAATATTATGTCGATCACTAAGTAAAGATTACACCTGTGATCATACAGGTGAAAGGGAGTTTATAGTAAAGATAGTTGGGACTCCCCCAGGCTGGTCTGTGTATAGACACTATTGACTGGGTCTGGTACTTGGTCTGGGACCTGATTAGTAGGTAGAATGATTCATCAGATAAATTTCAACTGATAAATAAGTGAAGTCTCTCACTTGAAAATTTTGATAAAGAGACAGTGTTTGACTTTGTGCTGCTTGTACATATGGCTGTGTGTTTGTGGGAGCGTGATCAACACCTCCACTTCTGGTCCAAGATAAGCACTGAATTTGTGATAGTATTGTTTACCAAAAAGATAGGCACCTCTCTCTAGTTCTAGAAAACCAACCTTAGCCATGTCTTGGAACAGCCTAGCTAGTTTGAGGATAGACAGTGCTTTAACTTGAGACAGTGTTGCTCTTATCTCGGGCAGATTGCTCTGTGGGCAATCTAAACACTGGCTTGGCTTGTAGAGACCACATAGTGGAGGAGGAACAGGAAAAGAGTGGGTCTACAGGATTATAAAAGCAATGTGAGCAGTTAATGCAATAAGACTCCTCGCTTTGTTCACAGAACAAGCTTATTCAGGGGGACAAAGCACCTTCCTTGTTGCCTTTATGCTATGTTTGATCTCTTTCTTAATGTGCTTATCAATAAATATAATCAAACTGACTTCAAATAAAGAAAAACCGACAGAAATATATATTAGTTAAATCTTGCAACTGGCCGCAGCATGTTATTGTATGATGAACTAGCTGTAAGGACAAAACAACTCCGAAGGGGCAGGGGTACAATGGGCCGCACCCCAATCGCATGATTCATGGAGCAACTTCGGCAGCTGTTTCCCCCACACAAATGTCCCATGCATTGTTGGGTTTACAAAACTTTTAATGCTGCATTGATTCACAAAATTACATTTTATCACCACAACAAGTTTCAGGAAGATCCTGACACTAACCATTATATTGGGCATAGTGAGTCGATGGCAGCAAAAAATGCTTGATGATATCAAGTTGTGCCATCTCTCTGCAGTCTCGGATAATTGCCGTGGTTCAGATTACAGGGTTTTTTTTCAGTAAATATACTGTATTAGGGCACTTAAGTATTATTCTTATACATCACATAACCATCACTTTAAGTTCTATTTAAGTCACACAGTAACCAATTTATTACAACTCGAGTGTAAAGAAGAGGAAATGCTACAAGACATGTGGGAATAGGTCAATTTAAAGTGAATAGAATTTATCTAAAATAGAAATTTAGCTCTATAAGGAAGCTGCTATATCAGTCTTATTTAGCACTTTACAAATTGTAAGTTTGGGACATTGAAAAAGATTAATAGAGTCAGTGGAAGTGATTACTTGATTTTTAGTTGGAGCGCAGGAAACCTTTTGGCCTGAGTTGTGTGAGGGAAAGGGTTTGATTCAAGAGGGTCTTCCTGTCCCTAAAGTTAGGATGTGTACTAACTGCTGAGAATACTGACACAAAAAGTGCAAGTGTCACTCCAACTCGGGTCCTAGAACATGTACCCAGTAGCAGGTGGCTCACACACGCACACACACTTTCTGTTACTGTCAGTTTAAATTGTTTAAAAACTTTTAAATAACTTTTTTCTGAAAATAGACAAGAAAAGGGGGTGTTATGCAATCTGGTTGTTTTTATTTGCCACTTAAGTGTTTTTCTTTTATTTATTCAATGATGAGTATTGTATAGAATTTGGAATGGAATGAGGTAACCCGCACAGTTAAAGGAGTGCAACTCTCAATTTCAGCAGGATGAATTCATTTACTTTTAAAACTTTGTTACTTAAAATTATTGGAGGCCACCAGTATTATGCTGTTTAACCAGCAGAACCATTTGACATGGAAATTGATCCAAGCTGCTGTTATTTTCTCAAGCAATCAAAGCAGTGTTCAGCCTGGCTTGTAAATCTTCCCAGCTTGACGGCACTGGGGAGGATGGGGGAGACATTGCTCTGACCATTATCTCCACTTTTGTGTGATGGCCATGATAGGGTTTCCTGTTGTGTCTGTCTTATCAAAGCTGGCAGAGACAAAGTAAGGATCAGATGCCAGATTAGAGAGAGGGGGGGACTTGAAGAAAAAGAGTAAAATCCAGAGAAAATCGTAGTCAGTCAGTTGGTCATTGCCATTATTGTGGAGGATGTTGGTAGCTCTCACAGGATGACATGTTAACTTGGCACTGTTGATCTTTCAGAATTAAGGAAGAAGTCACACAGTTGTTAATTACTTGGTTGGCTGATTAATTGGTCTATATTGGGTATTAACTGACCAGGTTGCCTGCCAGCCAGCCTCCTTGTTAATGATACTGTAGTGAGTGGCTTAATCTCACCAGGAGGTGCTGGTGTGTGAAGTAACTGATTAAGAACATCCTCAGGAAGTTACTGCATTACTACTACCCATGACCACTGACCAGTGCAGGTCAGTTTGCATGGTGATTCTGGACATGGCAGACATAAAACTTTTTAGGACTACTTTACTATGGATTTTACCATTCCTTTATGGATTTACAACTGTATCAACTGCAACATACAGAAGTAAGTTAATTGGATTTAACTGTATATCAGTGGATTTTTTTTTTTTTTTTGTGAGAGGAAATTGATTTTATCTTTATTATAGTTCATTAGTGTACTGTTTTAACTACAATTGAAGTTATTGTAATTTTTATTTTTTTCTCAAAGGAAAAAGTGCTATAAGTAAGCAAGAATTAATGAACTGTCTGTAGAAAAGGTGTTTCTAATAATCAGAGTGTAGATCTAAGTAACTCTAATATTGGACAGTGAGATTAGGGTGCCTTGTATAACCTTTTAGCATCATCAGCTTTTGGTAGCCCGGAGTTATGTAATGTTTAGACAGTCTCAAACTTCAGAGGATTAGTGCAGAGGTATGTGTACTGAATTACCCCAATATTATGGAGAGGAGCCCAGGTAGCAAGAAGAATAGACTTCTTGTCATCTTTTATTTTCTAAATGACATGCTTTTCATTAGCCCTTGGTGTCAGGCAGAGTAGGGAAATCCCAGGAAGGAGAAAAGCAAATCATTGAAAAGTAAATCTCATTAAGAGACTTAATCTTATTGAAAAGGCTGAGTAAGAATAGGGCTAATTTTAGATTGATGAGTTGAAGAGTTGAAGTAGAGGTATTTATAAGCATGACTTAGTTTTCAAAAAAAAAAGTGACCATCATCGCTTGATGTAAATGTGCACATGTTGTGTATCACCATTAGAAGTAGCCTGTGAAATGGGCACCAGTATTAAATGGCATGTTTAATCAGTACCCTGTATCCCTGTGTACACAACTGTCAAGTCAACTAGAATGATGCTACCTGAATTTACAGATCATTTTTATCTTCTTACCCTGGGAAAGATTCACTAAGATTTTCACGAATCCTATGAGCATGGTACTCTATGGTGCAGGAATTGTGCTGGATTTACTTTGCTTAGAGCAGATCAGGCAATTACATTGCACTAAATGTCAAAAGACTTCACAAACTACAGTAATTAAGATCTGCCTGTAAATGTCACCATTTTACCTCTTAACTGTCAGAGCTACAGTTCCTAATTAGCCTGCACCTCAAGCAGTTTGTATTGGCAATCAGAAAACAGGAAAATTGACAAATGGAGTATCAATTTATTACTTGAAAATATTCCACTTGGCTGAACAACTGTGGTCCTGAGAGAGTGCAAGGCAGTGCAGTGTGGTGTGGCAGGTGTGAAGTGGACTTCAGAGTGACCAATGGGCATGATGACCAATGTCACTGGGGATTGACCCATGCTGGGCAGTTAAACACTAGTGTGTAGCAAAGTGGAGCCAACTGAAATAAAAAAGGTTGACTGGCCAACTGAATCAACCACTCCTTATTTTTGACAAGTCTGTGATATTTTATTGTCTTGAGTGAACGTTATCAAGCACTATCTCTGGGTACTGGGTACATTGGGCAAATTATCAAGAATACTGGCATGCAAAAATGAATTTTGATTTTCATCAAAGCATGACAGATTTAGATTAAATGAAGGTAATTTTACTGTCTGAGGAACCAGAAACATGACTTTCATGGCAGTTCATGGCATTTGTTATGAAGCCTGTCCACTTTGAGTGTTAATCACCATTGTAATTCCAACCCTACACCTGAAACAGCCTTTGAGATTTTGCTTCAAACAGAACCTTGTCAAAGTCTGGGGATTTATGTCTATTGCCATGACAACAGCACCAAACTTGATCCCAGTCCTGTAGTAAATTTCAATGTTGAACTAAGGGAGGTTGAAATAGATAGGCTTTCCTTAGTAGAAGGTTAAGAAAAAGATAATTGAAACCATTCAGTGTTTCATATAAGATGTCAGATTTCTTGTGATAAATGTGTACTTTCCGTAGAGTGTATAGATTTGGTCACTATTCTGACCTGGCATTTATGCTTGCTTTTTTCCCTTACTTATATTACCCTGGCTGAAAGCAGTGCTGTGATCAAAATTAAAATTGCTGACAGAAATTGTGGATGTTTGTAAGAAAGCAATAAACCACTTCATCTGGGCATTTCCTTTTCCCTCAAAGGTCACTGCAGGCATGGAAATCTACTTGAACCTGGTAAAAGCTCATTGCTTGCAAAAACCCTGTTGAACTCCTGCAACTCAATCATAGAGTATGCTGCTGAAATAATTGGTTGAAAGGATATATTGCAAACAACTGCAATAGCATGTAATACCAGAAGCTGCTGTGTGCTTGTGACAGCTACACACATTTCTCCTATTCATTAACATATTGGGACAGTTAGGGGCAACTGAACTGAGCTGAGGTCTGGAGTATTTATTCATGTATCAAAAATTTTTCTTTTTTGAAAAAATAAAAATGACTGCCACAAGTTGCGATCCAGGGTTCCAACTTGACCCTCCGGCCCACTTCCTGCCCAACCCACCCGCTCTCCACTGTGCAGGGGAGTTCCATCCAAGTCTTGATTTTTTTGGTAATGTGTAGAGAAATCAACAGGATATGACAGATTATGGAAGGACTGGTAAATTGAAATGAACAGCCTGAGCTGCATTCAAAAAATGGTTCCTATGTTCAAAATAGCACTATGACTTGAATTACATGAAATTTCATCTGTGCCCGAGGCGACTTGTCTATGTTGGTGTTTTCAGAGTCGCACATTGTTCACGTTTCAGTCTTGAAAGACAATAATGGTCTATTGTTGTGCAATATCAGTTAACTGGTAAAGTATACACCGAGAGGCAGAAAGTAATAAACCAGTCTTTGTGAGGTCCTGTTACCAGACTGCCTCAAATCTTATCTTTAAAGAAACTTACCTGAAAAATAACGGTTGTAATAGGATCACAGAACCCCCTGACCTGACATCTTTCTTTTATAATAACATGGGTTGGCCATTCACTCATTCATTTATTCTCAGTTGTAATGATAAATCTATTTTAAAATCCAAAGTTACATGATTGAAATGCAGTATTTTTATTTATTGTTTTTTTTTTCTCTTTCAGAAGATATTATTAGCTTTAAGGGCAGGCATACGCGTGTTATAAGGTTTAATGAGATGTCCTCAGGCAAGCTGAGGTGTAGAGTGAATGGAAATCCACAGCCAATGCTCCTCTGGTACAAGAATGGAATATTAGTGGATCATAAAAACTGGCCAAGGTGAGTAACCTCCAACTTTAAACACATCTTTTAAAACAGCTGGGTCTTGTAAGGCAGTACATCTGGAAAGTTGTTTATCTCTTAAAATTTATCATCTGGTTGAAGCGCATGTTTGAAGAACGTGACTTTTCACCAGCAGTATATCTATTTTGCCCATTGGAATGAAACTCCCTGGTAGAAAATCTAACCAACAATCTATTTAACCCCCCAAACATGCTTTGTTTTGACAGTTTTCTACAACCTGATATAAGACCCTGTGCCATTGCTTGTTTTAAAGAACAATTTGACATTTATGGACTACTGTAGAACAGAAGGCACCAGGGATTGCCTGGTAGCTTAATTAGGGAGGAAGATGCTGGTAAACCCTGCACCCATCTGGAAGTTGAAGTTGCTGAAACTGTGGTCTTATAGAAAGCATTTGATACCACTGAATAGGTCCATTGTTTGTGACAAATAGATGTACAACTATTCATCATTTACCACAGAGGGGAAACTTGGCCTCAGAAAACTAACAGCAGTTATCCTTACTCATCACTACACATTGAAATAATTTGAAGAGTTAATGAGTAGCAGAAAGATCTGCTTGATTCATTGTATGGACTTATGCACCTTCCTTTTTCACATGCATCATATCCCGTAATTGTTTTAAAGTTTGCCATATTTTGTTTGTAAAGTGAACAGTTTCCACATCACACCGCACATGTCCACTTGATCAAACAACTTGTCACTCTCTCTCCATTTGCCCCTTGATTTAAGTGACTTTCCACAGTAGGAGAAATTTAATTTATTCCATCAGGGAGAAGAATAACAAGTTATCACAACGTTTTTGAGTATTTTGCTGATTGTTTTTAATCAATTGTTATTCATTAAATGGAGTTCCCACAGGAAAGGCTGGCAGGTTGTGAGGGCCGTGATGACAGGATTTTTAACTGGGAGTGATTTTTTTTCTTTTTTTTTTATTGAAAAATAGAAAACAAAGGGAAATTTGCAGATGTTGAATTTTTCCAAAATAAACAAAATACTTTACAATTAACAAGACAGAAAAACAAAGGAAAAATTAAAAGTAAGCAGAACTTTTGATCATGAGCATAAACAATTATTATAAGCAAGATATTAAATTTTACAGAAATTTTAATCTTCATGTAACAATTTCAGATATGATGTCAGCCGTTACAGCCTTTCTATTGCCAATGTTACCCGTGAAGATGTTGGGGAGTATGGTTGTCTGGCATATAACCACCAAGGCAAGGCATGGAGGAATTTTACAGTCAAAGTAGAAGGTAGGTAGAAGACAGCATAATACATTACTTTTGTGGCGAGTCTTTGACTATAATTGCATCACAAATAGAGGAGCTGTAAACATGTTAAGTTGCACAGTTCAAGGTATAAATCAAATTCTTCGTGAAGGAACACATTACGTACTTGTACCTAAGCACAGGGGCTCCAGCCACATTCTTGAGGCAAGAGAGCATACCTGGTTTATTGATGGCATTAATGTCTCCCCTCACACATGAAGTAAAAGGGAAGCCCAACATGAAAGGTTACATGATGTACTTGGTGGTTAAGTTTTTATTACACTTTGTCTTTTCAGATCCCTACACTGGCCAAGTGTTCGAGCCAGATATAAAAACAAATGAAGATGAAAAACCCACTGGACCCAGTAAGTTGACCCTGATATTTTATGTTGTCTATGACAGAACTCAACTGTCACCTGAACTACTGGACTTGACAAGCCAAGTTATTTCTTAGACTAAAAATCCCCTCTGACTTGTTTTTACTGAAGAACAACATTGTTTACTGTGCATGGAGTAGACAGTGAACTCGGTACTTGAGAGTGGATACATTTCCTTCGATGTGTGTGTTTCATGCATTCCCATGCTTTCCTGCTGCTCTGTTCCATAAGCTTGTGTTTGTAGGGTAAGCAAACTGTGTCTACAGGCCTGGGGAGTCCTGGGAAAGGTAAACAGTCCACCCCCCTGGCGCTGTCAGCTGCAATGGACAGTGATGAGGGCACTCCACTAATGGTGGTGCACCTGCAAACATGCCTGGACATCAAGCCTCTAGGTGAAATGCCCCAAATTATCCTCCTCTTAATAATAATATGCTGGGGTTGAGAAGAGCTTTGTGCATTAAAGAATCACTGACACTTTGTGTATCTGTGGTCTAGGGTACTTGGGGCTTTTGACATTCTACATGAGAAAGGTGGGAAGTAAGTCTACTGGCTAACAGTGGGGTACGGGATGGGTTTTTAAGCCAGACTTCAAATTGAAAAGATATCATTGAAAGATAGATGTATTCAGGAATAAGGTATCTGTATTCAGAATGACACTTGGATGGAACTGCCCAGTTTGTGTTTAGGAAAAATATGTCAAGTGATAAGAGATAATAGCTTTTCCTGGGTTGTAATTGTTTCCATTTTTAGTCTAAGATAGTGTCAACTCTCATACTATCCTTAGCTCCAGAATCCTGACAAAAATGCACCAGTTGTTCGTAGCAAGATACAAAACAACTTGCATTCCACAGGTTCAGAGTAGGGGATATTATCTTTCTCATGACTTGTTTCTGGCATTTCTTCCTTTGTCAGTAAGCTGTCAATGGTAGTATTAAATTCACTAAATCTACAGAAGTGTTGGCCTGGGAAAGTCTGACTGATGTCCAGATGTAACATATTCTGGTAAAGGGTCTTAACATTATTTGTTATTCAGCATACTGGTGGAGGAATTCAAGGTTGTCATGCAATATGACAGGTGAAAAATTGCTGTGAATCAGATAAAATGAAATCTTGCGGTGACCTGAATAATGCAGGCCTCCTACTGAGTCTGAAACATGCAGCCATTAGGAATTCCTGTGTAAAAAACAATAAAATTCATTAATTTTTTGAGAAAATAACTATTACCTTCCCTTAATCAAAGTTTGAAAATCAGTAATCCTAGGTGTGTTAATGAAAAACATTTGTAGAGTTAAGATGGACAGATTGATTTTGACAGCAGTGGTCAAAGCTGTCAGAATGGGGTTTCCAAGCGGCAGACTTTGTCTTTTTCTCCTACTCTACCTCACCACAGTTTATATGGTGAATGAATAATAGCTTCTAGCGTCTGTGAAGAAAAGGATTGGTTCAAAAAACAAGTAGAAAACAGAAAACCACACTTTGGAAACCAGTTCTTAATAGCCTTATAAATGGTTTACCAAGGTTTTTCACTTTTCACATTAGTCTGTGTGATGGAACCAAAATGGCATCTTTAATTTTTTAGGTAATCAGACTTCTTTAAATTAACCCTAATATGGTTAACTGAGGGTCACCAAGAAAGAAAACCAAAACCCTCTTCAAGAGCCAAACCATAAACTATAAGAAATTTGTTTTGAATTTCCATTGCTAAATGAGTGGTTGTGTATTGTTACTTTGACCTTTGCCAAAGAACTGGATCCTGTATTCCAATATCTTAAATCTAACATTTGACTTAATTTGCCTAATCACGTCTGGCAGTGACTTAAGGCTAAAAAGAAAAAAAAAGTCGTCTTTGCTGATGCAAAAGATGCAAAGACAGGCGTGCAAGATTTGACCCACAGCTTGTGCATGTTACTGCAAACTTTTTTGAAAAAAAAAATTGGCTATTGGTTGTTGGATGTTTTCAGCTTAGTTTGTTCCTAACAACAGTAAGGACAATTCACAGCTGGATTTTTTACTGTTACAAAGTCTCAAATCAATGCCTCTGTGTATGGTTACACTGTTTATCTTTTGTCTATTTTGACATTCTCTTATGCTTGTTCTTGATATGACGGTGTGATCCCCCATTGTCCCTGATCACTGACTTTGAAATTTGGCCCTTTTTCTGAGCGCAGAATCTTCACAATGACGTTCTTAGTTGAGACTCCAACTGTGATACAGAGAGAGTGTTGAAAACCAAGCTTGGAAAAATAGATAGCTGAGGAGAAAGTATTTTCTACGGGTTACTATCAGGCCTGCACCCCCAGCTTGCACCCGATAAGATCCAGGGAACAAGCAACAAGGAAAGTGCATCAGACAAGTGTTTGGCAGCTATAGTTGTTGTTCAGTGAGTTGTAAAACAAGTCCTGAAAAAGTCTGGCTTTGCAGAAAAAGTAGTGGATGATAAAGTGCAGTTAACTTGGTGTGTGTGTTGCCAGGGAATGGAGTCCAGATGTATTTGCTATTCCCAGGCTTTTACCCCACTGCCTGGGTGGCTGTGTGGCCTCCAAATGGCAAGACTTTCTACTCCTGTAATGTTAAGTAAATTTTGCTGTAATTTCTATCTTTATACCTGCATGCCTTGCTTATTTTGGTTCTTGTTGCATCACTTGCTCATATCCCAGAACCATGCACCTTTAATGAGTGTGTAGTGGAAATTATCAGATCTGAGGGCCTGGGAATTGGTCTTCAGATCAGATCACTTTTGAAAAACTGAAATGGATCATGTTTTTCACTGACAAATAATCAAGAACAAATGGGCTGAATTCACCTGCAGTAGGTGCCCAGGAAAAAAAACTACCTCATCTACTTGGTCATTTATCAATCTCCCACAGGGAGCATTAACCTTGTCTAATGAAAGAGCCAGACTAGCACACGTCTCTGCCCCCAGTTCACACAATACCCAGATGACCAGGGCTTTAAGTTAATGATAGAGGGGCTGTATGGTCACTTAGGCTGTGCTCTGCGATGCCTGTTGAGTACAATAATCTAAGATGGCGCAGTCTGTGGTAATAATGAGCAGGTGTGTCAGGTTATGCAAGTAGTGATGATCCCCCTCGTATCCCACCTGTCCAGGGCCCTGGAAAAGAAACCCAGATAGAATTTCAAGAAAATGACTTTCTTTTCACCCACATGTTTTGCCCTCCTCTGTTTGAAAATTTGATGGCATGGGAAATTTGCAGGGTGTATTTGTGGAAAGATCGCAGTCTTTTGTGCAGAAAATTGCCGTCCCTCCCCTGATAACCCTACCTTTGTGGGAGAAAACTAGGAGTTGGAAGTCTCATCTTGTTTTCTCACGATTAATATCATAGGTTATGCTATTGTTATCAAGAATAAGTAAATTAGTATTATATTCCTCTACCAAATTTATTATTATAAATGTGACTTATTGATATGTTGTTTAGGTTTGAGAACTAAATATCCCTTGATTTTGACTTTATAGACAAAGCTTATGTACACATGTTGAACTAAATTTAAAAGATAAATCAAAAGTTTAAGGTACCTAATTTATGACAATGCAGACTGAAGAATTTATAGGCATTCATGTACAACTTTCAGGTGCACCATATTGGTCAGTGCGCAAAGGAGACCGAAAGTTGATCATTAAACCAGCAGGAAATATGGTCCAGTTTAAGTGTCCAGCACTGGGCAATCCAGAGCCAACCACAACCTGGCTCAGGAACAACCAAAAGTTTGACCATAGTTCAAGGCAGATTGGAGGGGTAAGGGATCAACATGTTAAGTCGTCACCAAATGCAACGTGGTGTCTCCAACAGTTGCAGGTGCTGTCGTGATCACCCTAATCCTTTGTGTAGATATCAGCTATCAAAAGTATTGATTTATTTATTTTTGACAGTTAAGCAACAGTGTTCCTTGACACTGTTATCTATTGACTCAGTTGAAATGGTTTAAAAGGTATGCTTTACAGGGTAACTGGCATGCAGAGAAGGTATTGCAAACATGCAGATAGGTGCCACACCATTCATACATAGATTTACTTTATCTGTTTTTGTGGCTGTTTTAATGATTTGCAGTGTAAACTGGAGTCTCAATGAGCTACATTATGTTAATCATTTATTCTTGTAATAAAACCTGGAAGCTTAAGATAAGTGAAAAGAAATATCCTAACTGACATTAACATAATAGAAATTAAGAGAAAAAAAGTAATTCTGTCTTATTTATTAATTGATGTTTGTTTTTCTCTTTGTTGGCATATTTCGAATACATTCTGATGAATTTTTGAGATCAGAATTGAGATGTTTTACATCCTTGCCAAAGATAAAAAATTCATTGGAATTGCTTTCATTAAATTTTAGGTGACCATCCGCAAGTTCCAGCTGATGTTGAATGATTTGACGACAGATGACATTGGAAATTACACATGCATTGTATCCAACTCTTTGGGTTCTATCAACCACACATTTACCCTTGATATTGTGGGTAAGTGATTCGATCCTTATTTCAGTAAATGAATATGAAATGTGTGTGTTTATGATTTGAAAATATAAAGTACAGTAAACAATTCTGATTAAGTTCATACTTATTAAATCATATGTATTCAAACGTGTAAAGACAAGTTCAATAGGTTGTCATGAAGTTATTGTACAAAAATAATTTAGAGATATATTTATTATCTTTTATCTGTCCAGAACGTCTTCCCCACAAGCCCATCTTCCAAGAAGGTTACCCTAAGAATATGACAGCAGTGGTAGGTGAAGATACCCTGCTGGAGTGCCGCATCATAAGTGACCTGCAGCCGCAACTGCAATGGCTTAAACATTACCAAGTCAATAATTCCTACTATGACAGTGAAGGAATTCCTTATGCAGAATTGGTTCAGGTATGTACGCCTTGCTGATAAAGATTTTGAAAATTCACAATGTGGGGATTGATAATTGGGAAATATTTTTCATTTTTGTTAATAAGTAAATAATTTTACAATTTTATTCGTAGATTTTCCTGGAATATCATTTTGAAATGTGTATGTGATATTTTTGTTTGATATTTACATGATCTGACTTGAATTTTCAGAGTGGAAATTTGAACATCACAGACCCTGGCAAGCTGTTGATCCAGAATGTGTCCTATGATGATGCAGGCTGGTATACTTGTCTGGCAGGCAATACGTTTGGTTGGTCCTACAGAGGGGTGTGGCTGACTGTAATACCAGGTAAGGCAGGGCACATCTTATAAAGAAATTGACTTATTTGTGTTTAATAATACTTATGTTACCTGTAATAAAAATAGATACATAAAAAATTGGCACAACAGTGCATTTAGTTGTATAAACAAGGAAGTCCATTAGCAATGCTAATAGGCATTGCATCAAATCTTGAATTCTTTGTTTATCTCAAAAATGCAGATATTACTAATTTTTTTTTTCAATTCTAACTCTTTCCAGCAGCTCTACCTAGAGATCTGAATATGACTAACTTCGATGTGTCTGAATTTCTGAGAGATGGACAAGACCCCACCCTCCCTTTGATTGTAGCTGGAGTGGTCTTTTTATTGCTGTGCGCAATATTTATTATTGGGCTTATCGTTCACCTAAAAAAGAAAAAGCAAAGAGAACAGTATCCTCCTCAGCCTATCAAGAAAAGGGTTGTTTTGATGAGACAGGTAAATGATGTGGTGTTCCTTACATTGAATTAAAGGGTTTATCTAAAAAAAAAAATGAAATAAATATTAACTGTGTGTGCAGGTGATTCTTAGCAGCAAGTTTGTTGGTTTCAACAGGTGTTCTTTTATGGTACATAATTTGAAGTTTTAACTTTGTATTCTAATTTGTTTTGTAAATTTCAGAATGACTTGTATCGAACATATCCCAAAGATCCCAGCATGCGCAACTCTTTACTGATGCCACTGGTGCCTCCACAAGTACGCATAGAAGGAGGAAGAAACCGCTTGTCTTCCGAGTTGACAGCATTGTCTGAGTATGAGATCCCACTTGATCCAGAATGGGAAATTAGCAGAGACAGGTGAGATTGCAACATATCAAAAAGGGAGTGTGTTGTTGAAAATATTTAACAGGAACATGCTAGTCATGTAATGAAGGCATTGAGTAAACTTGCTGGCAAAGTTGCCAGGAAAGTGAGAGGCAAAAGGAAATGCTAACCGGTAGGGCTAAGATGCAGCCACAAGGACAGCATACAATTCTCTCTCATGCCTCAGGTGAGAGTTACAACTCCATCTTGTTAATCTATTAGCCTGGGAGGAATTTACACATCTTTCATGGACAACATAATGAATTGATTGTCCCAGAATAGATGGCAGGTAAGAGTTGGCTCATTGAGCAAGGTGTGCGAGCCACTAGTGTCTGAAGAGCTCTGATGTGTTTATCCTGCTGAGATATCCTGTTTATCCTGCTGTTGCCAAGGGCAGACATTACCCAGATTTTTACCTTCACTTTGCATCATAGGTGCTGTAAACTATGAACTTTATTTACTGGGAATGTTTAGACAAGATGATGAAGAACATTGATGGTTTTCCACTTTTTGTGGGGTGAAGTTGGGTTAAGCAATTGGTGATGGTTCACAAGCAGAACAAGGAAAGACTGATACCGACTTCTTGTGTTAATGTATATCCTTAATATCAGTAGCAGCGCTTTAATGATTAAGTACAGCATGGCATTTCCTGCCTTTCCTTTTAGTTAGAAGTTACTTATAACCATGATGAAATGTTGATTAAAAGCATGTCTCTAAAAGCGAGGGCCAGGCCATCGCCTGCCTAAGTAAAGGAAATCTTAACCTAGGTGTAGTGATGCTTTCTGAATACTGCTGAAATCCATTAACGTCATTCCTGTAATAAATTATATATTTTTTGTACTTATAGGGTTAGTCTAGGTAAACCTCTTGGCGAGGGAGCATTTGGTCAGGTGATCAAAGGCGAGGTTACTGGTGTGAACAACAAAGTCAGTTCCACTCCTGTAGCAGTCAAGATGCTAAAAGAGGACGCCACTGACCGGGAGTTGGCCGATTTGATTCAGGAGATGGAAGTGATGAAGATTATTGGCCGCCACATCAATATCATCAACCTTGTTGGCTGCTGTTCACAGGATGGTAAGCAAAATACTTGAAAATTGTAGCAAACTGTCATTACTTTTAGGCTAATTCCAGTAAAATACTGTAGGTGTTTTTAATATTCGAGTAAAAATTAAGTTTAAATTGTGAAATACAAATATACTGTGAAATACAAATATTTGATCTTTTAGGTCCTCTGCATGTCATTGTTGAATATGCACCCAATGGTAATCTACGGGATTTCTTAAGAAGCAGACGGCCTCCAAACTCTGGGTATGAAAAGCCTCTAATTATCAACGATCCCTCCAAAGAAGACACTAAACCACTGACACACAAACATTTGGTGTCTTTTGCCTATCAAATCTCCAGAGGAATGGAGTATCTGGCTTCAAGACAGGTGAGAAATGTCCCTAGTTTCTAGGATATTCCTAATTTATGAGCAAGCCTTCTTCTTACTAGTTACTAAATAAAAACACATTTGTTAACTTCATGAACTAAAACTGTGTTTACTTTTTTTGTTCCTGTTGGTAAGATAATGTCTTTTAAAGAATTAAAAAGTTATGTTGTGATTCTTTCTCAGTGCATACACAGAGACTTGGCAGCAAGAAATGTCCTAGTGGCTGATGACTTCGTCCTAAAGATTGCAGACTTTGGCCTAACGCGGAATATTCAGAACATTGATTATTACAAGAAGACAACAGATGTAAGTATTTTGGCTAAAGTAGAACTTCTTTGGTATAATAAGGCCTTTGAACAAATATAAGACATGTTTATCTTCAATAGCCAGATATTCTAAGATTTTGTATGATGTTTATATGTAACATTGTTTTATGATGTCATGATGTATTCCTGTGCTTTTCTAGGGTCGCCTGCCTGTCAAATGGATGGCACCTGAAGCTTTGTTTGACAGAAAATACACTACAAAGAGTGATGTCTGGTCATTTGGGGTGCTACTGTGGGAAGTGTTCACTCTTGGTGGAAACCCCTATCCATCTGTGCCAGTGGAGAAGCTATTTGACCTCCTGAGGGAAGGCCATCGGATGGAGAGACCTCCTTACAGTTCACTAGAGATGTAAGTTGTTTTTATCATTGAAAAAATAGGATTTGTTGTGTTTGTCAGTAGTGGCAATTTGCAAATTGGACGCACCACAAACTTGGAAGATTTTGCAATAGATTTCACTGTTATACTGGATATGTCTTCATCAATCATATGGGTGCCCATTATTACAATAAAACCTAGCAATTTTGGTGAGATTTTGAAGTTTGTTTCCTCCTTTATCCACTGTATGGTAATGTCTTTCTGTTTAGGTACCAAACTATGCTGGATTGCTGGCAGCAGCACCCTCACCAAAGACCGTCCTTTAAGGAGTTGGTGGAAGACTTGGACAGAATACTTTCCTTGTCACTCAATGAGGTATGGTTTCTTAAAAGTGCTATGTTATATGAATTAACTTAACATTCACTCAATATCTCAGACTTGGCAAAATAAAATAAAAGTAAGATTTGAAATGAAGCAAGATTGAATTGGAGAAGTCTTTGAAATAACATCTTCTCTGCTTGATAACCTGTTAAAAACATAACTGCAACAATCTAAAGTCTAATTTTTTTATTTTACAGGAATACCTCGACTTGGAGCCATTAGAAAGTCCGACAAGTACAATAACCACCACGAACTCTGATTCAAACTATTCAAGCATGTCATCTCCAGATTCCTAATAGGAATCAAACATGCCATACATATAGCTGAACAACCAGTCATGCTATGTGGGTACTTAAACCGGGCTTGTGGGCTCTCATACTGCCAAAGATTATTATTAAACTGGTGCGAAAAGAAAGTACATAAGAGGCATTGAAAAAAATGCAGGGGAATTTTGATTGAACAGAAGTTATTACATACACACACCTGCACAGTACATCCTCATGCCCAGCTTACCAGCATTATCTATGCAATATAGTGGACCAGTCTTCCCAGTTTCCAATGCATCATGATATGGACCACGGGGACAAGAACCCAGGGCAATGGTCTCAGGTCTTGCCCAGTAGATGGAGGACCAGTGAACAGGCAACTCTGCAATAACATGCTGCTACTTGGATAGCAGGTGGTTGGACATTTTTGAAGAGTTTACTTTTATAGTGTCATTCAAGGAATGAATGATTTGTTCAGCAAAAGAGAAAAGGTGATTTAATTTAACCATCATTTATGAAAGGGTTTACCTTCAGTTTCATTCAATGAAGGAATGAATGAATGATTTATTTACCAAAAGAAAATGGTTAAGTTTAACCACATGTTCACATCTTTATGTATTTAAAGTAATTGGCTTCCAAGTGCAGATGTTGCACGTGGTTGATGGAGGGAATACTTCACATAAGTAATCCCTTATCAGAAAAACGGTACATTTTAAGCAGTTTCCCTGGAGGTGACAACCAAAGAAACAAAAGCCAAAAAATGAATTTCTTTATCATTAAGAATAAACCAGTATGCAACATGAAGAACATTTGAATACAAACTATCCCTGCCAATTAACACAGTTGAGGTCTTGTCTTCCAGCAGCGAACCAGTTGAACAAAATGTATTGTACAGATATTTTATAGAAGCAGTGGTTTTTGTAAACTGTCATTATAATTTTATGACTTTTAATTTTATTGAAAAATGCCTTAGAATAAGAGAGATTTTATATTTTTATCAAATGGCATAGCTGGTACTTAATGGACCTCATAGAACCAATTAACTATGCACTGTTAGCTAGGTTTTAAGTCATAGAAACTTGCACAGGTGTAAGTAACTGTATGCTGAACATATTGTGCTTGGTGCCAAGATTAGTCCCTGTAATTGTATTGTATTATACATCTGTTAGACACGGGCCAAATTGTGGCTACACACCAAGTCTGGTGCTTTTATTTGAGATGTACATTTTGTTTAAGTTAGGACAATAACTTATTGGTCTTTTATTAAGGTTGTTGAAAAAACTGTTGTGTGTAATAAGTAAGCAACAGTGTAGTTGATTTCAACTGTCTCCAAATTTTGTTTTAAGGTTTTGTTAGTTATGTTGAAGCTGCTATTGCCAGAAGCTTCAACTTCACATTTTCAATTTATAGCAAAGTTGTTGTAGACACCATTTTAACTTACTATTTAAAGACTGCCAGAAATACACCAAGCTTGCCAGAGCAACATATCATGTTGTCGTATTATAAATATTTTGTACATTTTAGTTTTAGTTGCCGTCCTTAAACTTCCATTCTGAGACTGTATGTACTGGCATTAAAATTTTATTTGTGATATGTGAACTGTTTCTTTTAAGTTAGATGAAATTAGTTAATAAGTAAGCTGAATTTTGCTGACTTATAAAAGTACATATCTCTGTATCAATAAATATTATTTCCCTACAGGGCAATATGGTTCTATGTATTTACTATACAGTTTTGAGAGAGGAGCGAGAGCGTTGTAAGTAATGTAAATGATGTGAATAGTAAAGGAACAATAAAACCTTTTAACCTTGATGTCTTTTGTTTGTTAATGTTGAAAGATGTTGGACTATCACAATCAACTGTTCATCTGAAAACATTTCAGTCTCTGGAGTAGAATGGCAATACAGAAAGGCTGTGACAGACCAATGGCATGGTGCTTCCTACTATTAGCACAAGCCAAAGAACAAACTGCCACAGTAATGGTGTACACAATATGATTACCTGGCGCAAATGGTCAGTCACTTACTTAGGACTGGCATGTCTTCCCGTACACTTCAGACGGAAACATCTACATCAGATACTCACATTGGAACAGTTTTATCCTTTTTTTAGTTCTGAATTTCTAAGTACAGTAAATATGGCTTTTGGACATTCCAACACAGTATGCCTTGCGCTATTTACAAAATTTTGTGGTATCAGTAGCAAGAGGAATTCAGTGCTTAACCAGCCAATGGTTGCCAGAAAAAGTGCATCCATTATCATTATTGGTAAAAGTGGCATCATGTTATTTTATTTCCATGTTTTATGTCGTGGGCTGCAGAAAAAAGTTGTACTTGAATAAGAAAGTCATTGCACTACATATCTCAACATTGTGTTGTCATTGTGCTCTTTGGTACAATGTGTTGTTCTAATTGCGTTGGACCTGCTCGTCTCAACTGGTGCAATAGTATGAGACTTATTTACTTGTCAGTACAACTAGGTACTATGTGCCTGGAATTCGAGTTCTTATTTTATACAATTACATCACTGTGCAATATTTATTTTATCTTTAATTCTTAATGGCCCATACAAGTATAAATATTGTTACCACTGCAGGGGTATGGACGCAATGGTGTATGGTTACCCCACTGCCAATACATCCATTACGCTACTGTTCTACTGAAACATATGTATATATGTTTGCACTGCTAATGTCACTAAGTACAACATAACATAATATTTGGAAACATTAATGGATGTACAGTGCAGGGTACAACACTACAACAGGACACTTATGCAGTTTTAATTCCCTGTTGTTCTCAATTTTAAAATTGTCCATGTCACTGAAACTTGTGAAATCTTTTCATGGGCCATGGTATTTGTATAGAAATATTTTGCCATGTGTATTTCAAAATCATAGGGCATCATGGCTGTATAGAAATTTTGTTTGAAATCTGAGTTCAATAGTACTTCAGATGGATGCAATGTTGTTATGTCCAAGCTCATAACACAATTACAGGGCGTAATGCCTATTTCTGGACAGTTTTTTCCAGACAACTAATAGCAATAGACGATTAAGCGACTGGTTACTCATAACTCATACAAACAACTGCTGTCTCACAACCATTTTGAACACAGCAAAATCAGTGTTTTGTCATTAATCCAACATTTTGACATAAAAAGGTATCCTATCTGGAATTATCCTGCCAAACTGAATGTGTTGTTCATCATTTTAAGGTCTGAAGAAAGATAATTAGATTTGCAGGATATGTAGACATAGAAAATGACTTTGGAGCATCTTTATATGCAGGAAGTAACCTTTTAGTAGAGGTTTTGGTGTTTTGATGGTGACCAGGTTGACTAACTAGTTACCCTCGTTTTCAAAGCCTCTTGAGTATTACTAAGGTTATTGAATCAGAGGTATCTGGTGAAATAGCGGTGAGTAACAGTGAATAATTTGGGAAACCTAATTTTTATGCATTTTTTAATCCCTTGATATATTTCATCAAACATAACAACAGAGAAAACTAGAGGATCAGAGAGGCGATACCGCCTCCGAATATTGTACCACCAGCTGGAGCAAGCGCATTCGTATAGACCCCCACATACACAAAATAAGGGACACAGTCACCAGTCTTGTGCCTGACAAGCTGTAAACATGCAATCAACAAGAATTTTCAATATATGCAAAAAATATATGAAACTAAAAATGGTACAATCAAATTTAAGTTCATCGTAAGGTAGGTGAAAGGTCATTTTCAAGGTAAATTGCCTGTATATGACTTCCTATTCAAGTTCAATAGTAACTATGGACCTATCTCTGCCAGGTTTGGAGTTAAAAGAGAAAGAAATTAGCTGAGTTCAGTTAATGATAATAAGTAGATCAAAGGTCAATTTCAAGGTCACACTTAGATTGCCAGTATATGACTTCCTATTCAAGTTCAATAGTAACTATGGACCTATCTCTGCCAGTTTTGGAGATAAAAGGGAAGCAAAATTTGCAAAGTTCAGTTCATGGTGAAAAATAGGTCAAATGTCAATTTCAAGGTCACAGTAAGATTGCCAGTATATGACTTTCTATTCAAGTTCAATAGTATCTATGGACCTATCTCTGCTAGTTTTGCAGATAAAAGGGACTAAATGTTATAATTTTGGAGTTACCATAATGTGCCATAAATTTCCTACAGAAAAGATTAATTAAAATAAAGAAAACATCATTTTGGTCAAAATTCTTAAAATAGGAGGTGCTCTGAAGTTCCAGAAGTTCAAATTTGATGAAATAATGTCATTTTTGACCACAAGTTGTCTGCTTTGCCAAGCCTTATGTATTATTTTTCCGGAGTTCAAAATTTATTATCCATTACCGTACTGCACATTTTGCTTTCACCACCAATATGTATTTTTTGATACAGTGTAACTTTAGAGATAAAAGGGAAGCAAAATTTGCAAAGTTCAGTTCATAGTGAAAGGTAGGTCAAAGGTCAATTTTAAGGTCACATTTAGATTGCCAGTATATGACTTTCTATTCAAGTTCAAGAGTAGCTATGGACCTATCTCTGCCAGTTTTGGAGATAAAAGGGAAGCAAAATTTGTAAAGTTCAGTTCATGGTGAAAAGTAGGTCAAAGGTCAATTTTAAGGTCACATTTAGATTGCCAGTATATGACTTCCTATTCAAGTTCAATAGTAACTATGGACCTATCTCTGCCAGTTTTGGAGATAAAAGGGAAGCAAAATTTGCAAAGTTCAGTTCATGGTGAAAAGTAGGTCAAAGGTCAATTTTACGGTCACATTAAGACTGCCAGTATATGACTTCCTATTCAAGTTCAATAGTAACTATGGACCTATCTCTGCCAGTTTTGGAGATAAAAGGGAAGCAAAATTTGTAAAGTTTAGTTCATGGTGAAAAGTAGGTCAAAGGTCAATTTTACGGTCACATTAAGACTGCCAGTATATGACTTCCTATTCAAGTTCAATAGTAACTATGGACCTATCTCTGCCAGTTTTGGAGATAAAAGGGAAGCAAAATTTGTAAAGTTTAGTTCATGGTGAAAAGTAGGTCAAAGGTCAATTTTAAGGTCACATTCAGATTGCCAGTATATGTCTTCCTATTCAAGTTCAATAGTAACTATGGACCTATCTCTGCCAGTTTTGGAGATAAAAGGGAAGCAAAATTTGTAAAGTTTAGTTCATGGTGAAAAGTACGTCAAAGGTCAATTTTAAGGTCACATTCAGATTGCCAGTATATGACTTCCTTTTCAAGTTCAATAGTAACTATGGACCTATCTCTGCCAGTTTTGGAGATAAAAGGGAAGCAAAATTTGCAAAGTTCAGTTCATGGTGAAAAGTAGGTCAAAGGTCAATTTTACGGTCACATTAAGACTGCCAGTATATGACTTCCCATTCAACTTCAATAGTAACTATGGACCTATCTCTGCCAGTTTTGGAGATATAAGGGAAGCAAAATTTGCAAAGTTCAGTTCATGGTGAAAAGTAGGTCAAAGGTCAATTTTAAGGTCACATTTAGATTACCAGTATATGACTTCCTATTCAAGTTCAACAGTAACCATGGACCAATCTGTGCCAGTTTTGGAGATAAAAGGGAAGCAAAATTTGCAAAGTTCAGTTCATGGTGAAAAGTAGGTCAAAGGTCAATTTTAAGTTCACATTTAGATTGCCAGTATATGACTTCCTATTCAAGTTCAATAGAAACTATGGACCTATCTCTGCCAGTTTTGGAGATAAAAGGGAAGCAAAATTTGCAAAGTTCAGTTCTTGGTGAAAAATAGGTCAAAGGTCAATTTTGAGGTCACACTTAGATTGCCAGTATATGACTTCCCATTCAAGTTCAATAAAAACTATGGACCTATCTCTGCCAGTTTTGGAGATATAAGGGAAGCAAAATTTGCAAAGTTCAGTTCGTGGTGAAAAGTAGGTCAAAGGTCAATTTTAAGGTCACATTTAGATTGCCAGTATATGACTTCCCATTCAACTTCAATAGTAACTATGGACATATCTCTGCCAGTTTTGGAGATAAAAGGGAAGCAAAATTTGCAAAGTTCAGTTCATGGTGAAAAGTAGGTCAAAGGTCAATTTCAAGGTCACATTTGGATTGCCAGTATGTGACTTCCTATTCAACTTCAATAGTAACTATGGACCTATCTCTGCCAGTTTTGGAGATATAAGGGACTAAATGTTATAATTTTGGAGTTACCATAATGTGCCATAAATTTCCTACAGAAAAGATTAATTAAAATAAAGAAAACATCATTTTGGTCAAAATTCTTAAAATAGGAGGTGCTCTGAAGTTCCAGAAGTTCAAATTTGATGAAATAATGTCATTTTTGACCACAAGTTGTCTGCTTTGCCAAGCCTTATGTATTATTTTTCCAGAGTTCAAAATTTATTATCCATTACCGTACTGCACATTTTGCTTTCACCACCAATATGTACTTTTTGACACAGCGTAACTTGAAAACCGTTTGGAATACAAAAAAACGGAGACCACCTCCAGTGTTGGGCTTTACATGCTCTACAAAATGCAAAAAAGAATGGGTCTCTAGCATTAACGGTTCCCGAATTAGAGACAGTTTTCAGTTTCGGTACTTTATGGCCGCTACTCCTGTGAAAATGCACCGATTGACCCCAAATTCAGGGAGATGAAAGATGACCCGAAGGGTTACACTTTCTAATAATATTATTGGTTAAGTCTGTGTGGTATCTGAATAACAGGGCAAAAAAATTTTTTTTCGTAAAAAATTTCATTTTTTTGAAAATTTTGGCCCGTTTGACCTTGAAATAAAGGTCAAAGGTCAAATCCAAGGGCATATTTGAAATCTACACATATGACTTTTGGAAAGCTGTCTGTAGAAATTTTTCCCATAACTCCTTCCGTAGGGTAGATAATTAGCATTTAATTTTGCCATTTTTAGACAAGGGTGCATTGCAATGAGTGCCACACCTAGACCCCAATACCGACAAAGCCCAAATTTTACGTGGAACGAGTTGAGATTATAGGTGACCTAAATCCAAGAGATGGATACAGGGGCCCTTACCGTCTAGGAGGAGAAGCGGTAACGGTGACTTGGCGGCGGAGCCGCAGGAGCCGCAGGAGCCGCAGGAGCCGGCGGAACATACGGGTCGGGACTAAAACCATGGGTACCGCCAGCGCCTACGCTGGTGGTACAATAAAACAAATAGTTACAGTACATAAAAATCTTTTATTCATACATAAAATATAAATGTACATTTAAAACAACAAAACAAAATATGAACAAACATTTTCTTTACCCCAAAATAACTGAAATTACGGCGGGAATTATATTTATAGAACCATGATTTTAACACACATTTAGCCATGGAAGACTAGAAATAGCTTAACTCAGCTTTAAAACATTATGTACTTAACACTTATCTGAACACGAAGAACAGGAAATTTAATGTTTAACTCTGACTAAAAAACTAATGGTCAAGATTTTTCGTGGTCCTAGTATATCACAAAAATTATCCCTAGTCTATTGGCAAATGACTGTGACCCTGTCACATTGGATTAAAATTAACTACTACCTTCACTGGTAAATATTTGATTCAACTTGAACCAAATTTTCATTCATTTCATGCACAAGCACAGATCCAAATTGTTAATAAAAAAATTAACCAATGCATCCTCACTTTATACCCCCCCCCCTCTACAATGAACCCCTGAAAAGAATCTGCCAGATTTAAAGTTTCCCTTTAAACTGGGATTACACAGTGATAAAAATAATATCAAATCATTTCAAGACAAGCAACCATCTCCCAAACGGTCTGTCAAATCCACTGCTTTGAAATACTATAAAATTGGCTAAGGCAACCATGGGCTAGTCAACATTCACCCCTTGGTTTGTGGCTGTAAGTTGTTGACAACTTCTGTGCACTTACACACTTAAACATTATATATACAACTAGCATTCTTTAATATAAACAAAAATAAATTATCTTTCAACTAGAAATCTTATGTACAACTTATACACAATTAAGTACATAATATACAAGTGAGATGATTGATAACCGCTTCTGTTCTCTCTGATACATATATCATCAGCTGCAGTGCTGACAAGGATTCATCTAATTAAGCTGCAGCCAACTTAAGTACCACAGTCTTCTAAAAAAATTAACATTTCCTAACTGGTTCAGGTCCTACCTCTGTCAGAGGGCAGCACCTGTTGTGTCTCACGAAGTCCAGCTTGGTATTATGCTCATGTTGTCACCACAACACACTGATTGCCACTAAACTAAACAAGTTGCACAGTCATGAACACAATGACACTTCCAAAAAATCCTTTCAATTCCAGGCTCTCACAGAGAGTCCTTTTTTCTCTCATTTGAACAGAGTCAACTGCTTCTGTACCTTTGCATTTTCTTTTCTTCCAGTCTGTTCAGCTGAGAGAGAGAGAGTGCCAGTCTTAGTTGTCAGGACTATCTTTAAGACAGCCCATACATCACTTTAACAAAGGTGCAAAGGGCACGGAAGATTTACAATCCCCCATCCACTGACTGACTGCCACTGAGGTAACAAGTGGTAATGGATAATGCTACTGCACTCTGTCTGCTACTAATGCTAGCATCCGTAATGCATGTGCTGATGTTGGTGCTGGTGCACCCTGGGTAAGGACGACAAGTCTGAATACACATCTTGTGGAGAAGTCCTTGCCACAATTTTCTCATTACTGTCTTGCATAGTGTTGCCATTCTGTGGCAGAGGCATGAACTGATGCTTGTCCAGTTTGTGCTGCCTTAAAGTTGTGTTTGGATTATTGCATTTCTTTTTTCTTTGTAAAATGTAAATTGCTATAGCAACAAGAATGATGATGACTGAAGCTGGTAGTGCGATGATGAGAGGAAGTGAGGGGGCTTGTCTCGGTGATGTTTGTGAGATCACTACATTCTCCTTGATGACTTGATTGGGGGCATTCGGATCTGGAAAAAAGATTGGAAATACCTCAGTATAAATGCCTCTATCACGATAAAAAAAAATTATCCAATTCCACAAAGCAAATTCAAAGGAGAAAATGTCACCATTTCAAAAATGGTTTTCTAGTGCATAGTAATAAAAGAAATATAACTAAGAAGTATTTAACAATATGCACAAAAAACAAATGACAAAGTTTCATACCTGGTACCACAGTGAGGAAGGCACTTCTGAAGCTATAGCCCATACTGTTGGCCCCTAGACATATATACATCCCAGAGTCTTTAACTGTGGCACCCTTAATTATGAGTTTGTTGATATATGACCCATCAGGGCGTGGCCATACTTTGCCAGTTTTCAGTACAATAAACTTTTGTCCCTTGACTTCAATTGTAGTATTAGTATTTTTAAGTGCCTCTGGATTTTCAACTCTTTTTAGCCACTGCAATGGTGAAAGGAAAATGTTGAGAAAAATAGAAATCAGAAATTGTATATTTTGTATAACGACCTCTTAACCATTTAAACCAGTTAAAATAATCTTGCTGCAATATCTCAATATAACACAAAACTGATTTAGTCTAAATTGTAATCTTCTCAAATCACCAAAAAAAGTTAATCAGTTATTCAAAATATGTTACAGTCTTCAAAGACAGCTGTTGTATATTGTTACCTGTATGTGTGGCTGGACATCACTGCGGACTTTGCACTGAAAAGAGGCAGTTCCACCATGACGCACTGTGGTGTTCAGTGGATGAGGTGGAATCAACTCCGGCTTTTCCTTGATTTTATCTGCAAACATAGAAATCAATTCAGATTCCTTGTTATTTGGTGTTCAACTTGTTGAGTTAAATGGACACAATTTTATCAGCAATTTCAGATTTTAACCAAGATAAAGCTATTTGTTGCCTTAATGCTATTTGTTGCCTATCATGGAAATAAGATCTGTTTTAAAAAAAAAAACTTTTTTTTTTTTACTGATTTAGGTTTGAATTGGATACACATTTGGGAAACACTGCAAATACCAGTGTTAACATCCAAACAGAATGCATGACGATATGCTGTCTCACCTATCACATCCAGTTCATATGTGTAGTTGATCATCCCAACTTGATTTGTTACTTTACATGTGTACTTTCCACTGTCTTCTTTCTTTAAGTTTCTCAATTTCAAAGTCCATCTTGTCTTCTTTGCATGCCCTATGTCCTCTTCAGTCAGCTCCTTGCTGTCTTTGTACCACAAAATTGTAGGTCTTGGTTTTCCTGAAGCTTTGCACTTAAATCGCACAGAGCTCCCAACAGGGCGCTGGATGTTCTTTCGACGCATTTTACTGGGCTGACTGAATTTTGGTACAGCTACAAAAATAACAAGGAGATATATAGATAAAATTCAGTCTAGTTTGAATTCTGTTTCTACTTTCAAAAGCATCTAAACTGTAAGAGAAATTCAAGGTTACTATCTTTTTGAACGAACAGAAATAATTTATTCAAATGCAAAGTAACTCACTTCCTGTGTGGTGGCCATGTCCAAACTCAGAATACATATCTGTCCCAGTAAAAGATTCATTTCTAAATTCTGAAAAGAGAAGAAAATAATACAATGATGCCGCTGATTTTTTAATTTGTCTCATAGATGGCAGCAGAGTGCAGCCCATTAGCCCATCAATAGCTGTCACTTATCAGAACATGAGTTACACAAAATACTGACATTTGTACACATAAGTGCATGCCTGCTGCCAAAATTTGTCATGATTTAATGGCTCTGCTTAAAGTCAAACAAATGGAGGAGAGATATGAAAAAAAGCTCAGGAATCAAGGAAAAAAACTTTGAAGCTTAGAGTAAAGCAGGGGAAGGGGAGGGAAATGTAATGATTTTTCCTCATGTCACATTCCCTATCACACTGCCACATTACCACAGGCAGTAGAACAGTTCCTGTTGCCAGAAATGCCATGATCATCACCAGATATGAAAATTACTCTTTTTATCCATAATAAACACATTTGAGGCTAGATTAAAAGGTCGAGGTCTGCCATAAATTTGCAATTTGACATGTGTTTTAGCTGTCAAACCTACTGAAAACTGGATGCAATGTTTAGACAACACAGTCTGTCAGTGCAATGAGTGTTGGTTAAATGCCTTTTTTCCTCCTTATTCAACCAAAGAAAAAAATGTGAGAATTGGATTTGGCATTTTGAAAGGGGTGGTCTCGCATGGGTCCCTGCAAGTGAAGCAGTGACTGCTCAGACTAAATGTTGTGGATCCAGCATCGCTAGCAACATGCAATCCTATGACACCACAGATGTTTTTTATCAGACTGCATCAACAGTATCTGACCAACAGCCTCGTTTTTTAGCTGACTGGTACAATTTGCTCTCCCTCTTGCAGATTTATAATGCTGATAACAACCCCATCTAGCCAAGAAACACAGCAAGCCATGTACTTTTCAAATTCTTAAAATACTGGATATGATCTTAATGGCATCCTTGCATGTGAGAAGTTTCCATCTACTATATAATGGGTTCAGTGTGGGTTGCTAGGGTCCCCACACAGTGCGCCCGAGATGGGATCCACCTGTACTCCATACTAAGACATCACAGGGAGGAGATCATTAAATAATAAGAATGAAATTAAAGACCAAATGACACATGTGATGCACGTGAAGAGTGAAAAAGAGGACCAGTTCAGTCAAAGATAGTTGGGTCTGTAAATATAACTGGAGTGGGTGACATGTGCTAATCTCATATCAGCTGTCTATCAAGCCAGTGGTGACCACTCAAATTAAAACAACACCCATATTGTAGTTTTACAATATTTCTTATTACATAATCTTATTAAGACTGCCCTTCCCCGCTTGGCAAATTTTGCCTGTCAGCTCTGGGTGCTTCAGACATCAACTGTTGTCTCATGGAACAGGCTGGCACTGACAAGAATTTCAGTTTCAAACCCAAACACTTGAGCCAAGGAGTCAGTCAATGCTCAGGGGTGACCTGTAATTTTCCAGCTGACAGTCTAGGGCGCAGCTCACATTTTCTGCCTTACTGACTTGATAGTTTTTAAAACTTGGGTCAATTTGCAATCTCCCAAAGGTTACCCTGCTGTTTCTACTGAACACTCTTGACTGATGGTTTACAAACTCTGCCCTGACAATTTGTAGCATGTCCATCAGCACCCCAGCTTTGAACTAAAAGCCCACCACCAAGGGTAAGACATTTCTTTTGAGGACAAAAAAAATCACTGCTAAATGGCATCCCAATAACATCGCAGAATAAGACTATTCACTAGAAGTCCTAAAAGACTTTGCTTCTAACAGATAGACATGCTTCCTCTTTAGAAAGTTTGATTCTAAACAAAAGTGACTTAAACATTTTGCCCTTGCAGAGGCCTCATGTGATGCAGCTTCTGACTATCTAGACCTTGCAATCTAATGTGGCACATTGAGCAGCTGAAACTTGTCCTATAAAATGCCTGACTGCCACTGGATGTAACTGAAGAATTAGTCTGGCATTCCCTTACCAAATGTCTTAAGTTTCAGCATCATCCCCCATTGGCCCAAAGAAAACTTTATCATGAACTTGTGTTTTTAATGCTCCATAAATCACTGGTAGAAAAAGACTAGGTAGGTACACTTGGACGACATACAATAAATTGAGGGTGATGCTTATTGAACATTAACAACTATCCAATAACAATAAATGTGTGTTTTATAGACTCTTTCAACACCCTATTAACTGAAGAGTTGAGCTTGAGCCATTTTATTGGTTTCATGTTAGGGGGATTTAAATTCAATTGTCATTTGGAAGTTAAGCTGATGATGTGAGTTGTCAAGTAATTTAAACATTTTTGCTGCTTTGTCAACTGGTTTAGATTAGATGTAAGCCAATCATCATGAAGACACAACTGTCAGTTACAAGGCAGCCAGTTTTGCAGCCTCATGAGTATAAATGTCCCTCAAACATTTTTGAATTTTTACTTAATAACATAGGCAATGATGTGCACTAAATTCAATATGAGACAAGAACTTTTTCATGGAATGCAGAATTTCACCTTTAAATTACTAATCTAACAGTAGGTATTCATAATGGTTTATTCACCCAATGTGCATATATATATATTATAAAATGCTCATAAAACAGATTACAACTTTTAAATCTTATTTTGTAATTTTTGCAACTTTATAAATATAAATATTTTAGTTGTATTCACTTACCCATCACAACAAGAGTTATATTGACCATCCTGCTCCCAAACCCATTTGTGGCTTTGCATATGTAGTTTCCAGCGTCCTCTTTCATTACATCCTGAATTTTCAGAAAGTTCTTGGTCATCTTAAATCTCTCCCATCCTGCATGTATCAGTTCCTTATCTTTGCTCCATTGTAATAATAAAGGTGGGGGGTCTGCAGTTACTGGGCAGATTATTTTAACAGTCTTCCCCTCACGTATGAACTGGCGGCTCTTGATAGGAAATACTATTCGTGGAGGGCCTGAAGTAAAATAGTAATAAGTATATTAATTCAAATGTACAAAGAGGTTTGATGAAAAAGCATTGCATTTTGCCACATCAAAAATGTTCCACTTGTTTTCACATGGAAACAACTCAATACACGACCAATGATGTATGATGCTATCAAGAATATTTGTTACAATAACTTTTCCGCCTCTTCCTGCACACAGATAAAGTGGGCTGATTATTCAGGTTGGGTTTCAAAGCAGGAATAGGCCTTCCATATTGTGTTGGGAGCTACGGGTCAGTGGTGACACGTTCACCTGCCAGGGAACCGGAGGTGTGCCTTTGTTCACTGACAAGCTTTGCTCAACACAGCAGATTTATAGCATGTCAACTTCTCTACAGCACATTTAAGTCAGTTAACAAAAAATGCACCACAGTTCCCCACTTGATATGAATGTGGTACAACAGCTTAATCACTGTAGCACAAGCAACCAGTATTTAGCACAATATCTACCTTGAGGGGTACCTTCATTTATTTTTAACAGCTTATGGCTCATTTTCACTGATCAAAAACAAAAATACACCTGCAGAATTCTCCTGATGAGTTAACTCCCATTTCCAGCTGATTTCCAGTACTTTTTACACAGTTATCCATGACTGCAGCTGAATGAATCACCTGTCTTTTTACCCATATCAATTTGCCAACAGAAAACATATGAACAATGGGGTCAAATGGGTACCAGTAAAATATGTATTCTAGTGATGAATAAAAAACCAACGGAGACAAACAGTTTTTTTTTCCTTGACCTACTTTACAAACATGAGGAGAAGTACCTTGCTATATCTATACATGTCTTTTTGAAGAGCTGATGAATTCTCATGTGAACCTTGCCTCTACTGGCCTTTGTGTCAATTCAATAGGGAATGCACGTGTAGAAGCCCATCAAGCAGCAGGGCCCATTCAATAGACCTGGTACTTGCCCCATTTTTTCCCAAAGCAAATATTGACTTTTCCTGACATGTTGGTTTTATAATAAACATGTTGGCAAATACTTCAAATGGCAAAGGGTACGGGTGACTTTCTGCGATAAAGCCTTCACCATAATACAACAATTATGTTTGCGCAGATTGTATCCACAATTAGAATGGAACAGTGCACAAATAATTCAAATCGTCTATAAAACGTGACCTAGCCTTTATGCTGCATACAAAAACAAATTGATGTGTTCATTTAAGCTGTTCTACTGATGTTTCCAGGTAATATCATGTTTTACAGCAGATCTACTATTGAAATGATCTTTTTTTCAGCTGACAACTTCCATTTATGTCTGAAGGTAAAAAAGAACGCCTAGGATAAACAGTTTCCCTCAAAGACTGCCAGGTTTTTCAGGTTTCAGCTAGCCAATTTTGGTTTCCAGGGAGACAGGGCACTGATATCAATCAGACTTGAACAGGATGTTTTAAGATAGTAGTGGCTTCATTTACTTATGTCATTTGGATAAATAAATAGCCTCTCCCCCCTGCAGTATGGAAAACCTTTAGAGCATGTGAAGCCTGTAAAATGAACTGGAGTGGAATGCATTTATCACATGTAAACCAAGCTCCATCTATTTGGTCCTAACCTCTACTAATTTACCACTCATTAACTCCATCAGATCATATTTGTTATTGAAGCAAAGCTGCAAGATCTGGCCCTCTGTAGCTGACATTTCAATTGGGATCCTTGATAATTGGAAATGGCTGGCTTGTAATAAAAACATTAGTCCCACATTGCCATTCAAAAAGTACGAACACCCTTCAGAAATAAGGCAAAAATCAAGATCAGAATTAAGTGGCATGTTTTGTGGCCTTTCCTAAGAAACTGTGGTGCTAAGTTGGTGATAAATTGCAGATGGTGGCATACTGATCCATTCACAATGGTTTCAACAAAATTAGGGGCTGACAGATAGATGTGTTTAACCCTTTATCACTCACACTGATTTTGCTATAAATTTTGACTAAATTGACACACCTCAGCTTATTTGCAAAGACAAAAATATCATAATAATTACCCCATGGACAAATGAAAGCACACAGGGTTTTTAAGCGTATTTCTTTTCACTTCTGCATCAAATTCCACAGGTGTGCCAGAATTTCAGTCTACCACAGGCTGAAAAAGCACAGCACACAAAGTGATAGAGACAACTTAATTGCAAATATATCCTAGACCAGTTACATAATGTTAACTCAACTTAGTGACCAAAGTTAAATATTTCTCTCCAGTGAAAAGGTCCTATTCAGTATTGGTCTGATAAAGGGCAGCATTTGAGGAAAATACTTCATTTCATGCCAGACTACCCAAAATACAGCTATGTGATTATGTCATGAATTGGTTTCAGATTTGATTTCAAAGCTGGTCACCTCCCTGTTTATCCTGATCAGGGCACTAGTAATAAGCCTTTTTAGTGGGACCCTGTATTAACAAGATGGCACATTCATAACTTGGCACCATAATGTGACCAAGGACACAGACTCAGGGCTCCAGGTAGCTTAAATGGGCACCTAGTATGTAATCAGTTTTGACAGAACTTTCTCAGCTCACCTGAGAACAAACAGGCCTGGCCTGCCATGACATAACAAGTGGCAAGAGTACTTTTCCTGCTGACTGCCTTAATATAAATAGAACATTTTCTCAAGTGGAGCTGGGGTTTGTTGAAGACTCGGCACCAATTACTATGGTAAACACATCTGTATGTTTTACCCCAAGCCTACACCCCACCTGCCACTTTTCTCCTAAATACTTGGTGCAAAACTTTGAGTTGTATGAATATTTCAGCTTCTACACCAAACTCTTAGCAAATTTCTTAATATTAAAAAATTCCCAATGGTATCAGCAAAAACCTTCCATTTTGGCTGCCCTTAAAAACAGTAATGAAATTTTCCATCTGTGAAGTACAATAAACTGTGAGATTTGAAAAAGGTTTTGGATGGCATGTCAGTACAAGTTATGAAGCGTTTGATCTTCAAAATCAAATCAACATAATCAAAGCTAGGACTGAGCAGCTTGAGTGCCGACAAAGGTAGTATTATCCTCCAGCACAAAAGGACTGTGGAAGCCTAAAAGCCTCTCATCCTCCAACACAATCAACTGTCCTCATTTGGGACTTCTAGATGGGTAATTTTGGTCTGTACATTTTAAATTAGACATCTTCCATTCATTTAACTCCAAGCTTTTTTCTCTTTTTTACACACAAATTGAAAATTTGTAAATCTGCGAAGACTATACTAATTTACCCTGAGAAATTAATCTTTATTTTGCAAAAATTGTAGATTTTTTTTTTTTTTTCATGTTTGGAGATACATTCCTGACATCATGCAAGTACTATACTGAGTACTTAAAATTAAGGTCAAGGCCCTCTTTTTAAAATAATAGTTAAAAGAAAAACATATTTCAAAATTTTGGGGAAGAGTAGGGATGGTACCATCATATCATCATGTACCTAATAATCCCAAATCCAAAGATAGCTGTAGCAGGCATTACATCTCCCAAATAGTGGCATTAATATTGTTCCTTATCTGTCAAATAAGCTGCAAGTGCTAAGAGACAGTTAGCAAGGACAGGAAATGTTTGTTTTAATCAACTTACCTATGCCTGCTGAACATAGCTGGGTCAGTAACCACGCAAATATGAAGGCGCAAAGGCTGACACTACTCATCTCCACGTCTCACACCTGAAATAGAGAAGCACAGCCATGATTATCAACGGGATCCATTTAGTGAAAATGAATACTCTCCATGGACCAACTCCATTAAATATGTCCTGTGTTAACAAACGCAGCACACACATGGCAAACACTACCATTTTTCCGCAATATTTCAAATGACACCATTCAACTGTTGACATTCTACACAAAAAGCTTTCTGCTGATAATCAGCACTATGTACAATCATTCTGAAATGTCACTGCTGTTAGGCAAACACAAAAATGGTAGCTGCAATTTAAAATATTGAAAAAAAAGAGAAAAACAAGTCTTGCTTTTAGCATTATAGATCATGGTGTTATCTCTAAATTACCTTGTGTTGACTAAAAAGTCATACATCCTTTAATTGAAACTCGCTTTGATACAAAGTAGCTAAACCTTGCAGCACCCATCAAGATTTCAGACAGTGTAGTCTCCATGCTGTCCCCACCTCCCAAACTGCCCTTAGGAATGTGGCACGGTTGCTTTACATGAAAGCCCAGTCATTCCATGACAAAAACAATCCTCAAGCATAGGACGACACCTAGACTATGAACCTGAATATTCCAATGACAGTCCCCAGTGTAGTTAAGCACACGTTCTTCACAGATGTATTTACTCAGTGCACTAACAGGCAGCTGCAACGACTTCCAAATTCGATGACGAAGCCGCCTTCTACCTGCTTAAAGATACAGTGGCGTAAACTAGACGTCCCAGTGCAATTCAAAGAAAATAATTATGTATTTAAACTGCCTCAATACCTTTTGAAAAGCGATTCTTGTCTAAAGAAAGGCGACCTCTCATTTTCATGTCAAACTTCTGAGCTGCCGTATACAATAACTCCACACACAAACGAGATGCGAAAGGTAGTAGTAATTGCCTCTGATTATACTCTTGTCTACCGACTTGGAAGCCTACAGTAGATCTACATTACGCTGAAAGGTCGACCATTCCTCACGCGGGAAAGACAACTGATAATATCCATGAGAGCACCCATTTATAAACGTACAGATTAAATATCGCCAAGCCTCCACTTCTATTCATTAGTGTTGACGACTATGTTTACAAGAAAAGAATGCAAAGTGTAAAGGTTTACCATGCAATATTCTGTGCGTCTTCCATACTGCTCAAACGTCAACTGTTTAATAGCATGCACGCATGGAACGCATTTCTAAATATGGATATTTTTTCACAAAGTTGCCACATTTCTTGTCATTTCTAACCAAATACAAAGATGTGCCTTTTTTGACGTAACTAAAATAAGAACAAAGCCTAGGAGCATAAATGAATACGTTATATAACATATACCCAAAATTAACCTGGCACCCCTACCCCATTAAATGAGCATGACCCTACATGACACTGCCGACCCCTGTGGAGAAATACATGATACTCGATATATATATATGATTTATAAATGTGCGGGGGAATACCAACAAAAAGGTTATTGAACCATTCAGTTTACCACGTTTATCACTTAACAGCGAAAGTAAACTATGTTGGCAACATTAACTCGCCCATTTTAGACAACATTTAATTTTAGCCGTCTAATCTCGTGCAGCCCGTGTCACCTGCCAGTCCTCATTAGGCAACATTTTTGTTGACCGATTACATGGCACATATTTACGGATTTGACTCTGCGCGGTGCATGTCACCACGTATTACACAACGTAGTGGAATGAACGCAAAGCATGTGATAAGCAGCTCTATGCTGCTGGGAGGCCACGGCAATCCGTCGGACAATTTCACAGTTTACTCAGTTTCAACTGAGTGTGACTGTCAGTCAAATAAATGAATTGACCAGTAGACTGCAAACCGCTAGTGCTCAAACGCCATTCACACGTCGCCCCAACATCGACTATTCTGATATAGTAGAAAAATGATTTTTGTGCGCAGTTAAACGGATCCTAATAGAATTTTTTTTTGGCGAATTTCATGAAATAATGACAAATTGATGTTTACACATAAACAATTAAAGCAACAAACCAAAACTGTTGTTCACTTTTATAGAGTTTTTCATTCAAACACCATTTCTAAGTTTTAATGCAATAATCCAACTGTAAGTATATTTGCTCCGTTTCTTGTGGATTTTGCTTTAAAAGCCCATTTAGAGTTTATGAACTGGAACATTACAGAGAATTTGGTGTGTCTTCTTAAATGTGTTTCTCCAGTATTTCACCCTGAAATTAATTCCACTGTTTACAAATTGGGCTGTTAACATAAATTTATAAACCAATGTACCTGTAAACTGAGTCACCTCAAATAAGCATGCAGTTGATAAAACTCACTAACACAAGTTTTGACTACCTTATACTGGAATTTATCCAGTGCATGTGCTTATCTTTCACTCTACATTGTACACCATGGGAAATTCAGTTGTTTAGAAGAATGGGATTAAATCTCATTTGATTTCTCCACACATACACTTTCAGAAAATGTAGCTGTTGATGTCAAACTTTTTGGGGGTAAACCTGACAGGACTTGTCTAAAGGAAAACTTCACTAAAATGTGAAAGTGTTTTGGTAAAACATCGACATTAGTCATGTTGTTGACAAAAACTTTAAATTTAAAGAAAAAAATTCAGTGTACCTTAGTCATTATGTTTTTTAAGGTAATAATAAAGTCATCTACTACTAATTGCTACATGCTTCTGAATACCAAACTGACATGAAAAATGCAAATGGAATGTTTCTGAAATCATAACTTATAAGATAAAAACTTTCGAAAACCACCTGTCATCTCAACTAAATGACTCCTTTTTAATGGGTATAACAGAAAAAACTCTACCTTATTGGATTTCAGACTTAACTCATTCTTTGCTGCTCTTGTTCAACCACTGATTGAGAAAAGGCTATTTGACAGATGATTGAAGTATGCTGCCATCACCCTATGTTAATCTCATGTAAGCACACCTGTGCTAACCTTTAACAAACTGTTAGCAAAGAAATCAACCTAGGACAAAATAAGCTGCAAATAAGGGGGAACCCGGCCTACATGTAAACACTTACACCGTGTCATTTAATGCAGTCACACAATAGTTGCTTTTACTTCTACCTACATCCAAGTCACATATAAGAAAACATAGGATAAGGTACACTGCTAAAAGCAGGTATCAAATCTCATGAAACATACTCCGAAATACTGGAGATCAAAGGAAAACCACTAAGCATGAGCATTTCTTTTAACTTTCGAAAACAATACTGGCAAAAGGTGCTCCTTAAATCAGCAAACAGAACCTGCTCTAACAAAGAAAAGGAAGAAGGAACTGAAATGAATTAAAATGGTTAAACTATAGATTAAAATTGTCCAAAAAGCAGATTGACCACATGTCCTGCAGACTACAAATCTGAATTTATTTTTTTTCAGTCTAGTTTAGTTTTTACTTTAAATAACATACTACACATGTACAAAAAATTACCTAAGCACAATTTTATGTAAGATGTTTCTGAAATCACGATTCTTCGTTTCAGTGCTTTATCTCAACAAAGTCAAACAGTTCCACTTCATGTTCTTGAACCCATGATCAAAACCAAATTTTCACAACACATCAAAGTCAAAAACGTGAGGCAGAAAATGCAAATGGATGTCCCGAAAAGAGAGGTGTCTTGGCATCTTTCCTTGGCGTCTTGTTGTGTCAGTATGAAGAAAGGCAAAGGATGAGGTAAGGAACAGCTTCAGGCAACTGCTTTAACTTTCTTGACCTAGGTGTTTGCTAAAGAATGTGATCAGTCTCCTGGACAGAATATAGCTCAGAGCAAATCTGCCAGCATAAGTAAATTTGTATAAAATATCCCACCCCTCTCACCAATTTCATTACAGTAGCCAAATGGTTTGATGATTGCATTGTTTCAAACTTGAAAAAAAAAATAATGGAATCTCTATCTCTGCTTTTTTTATAAATTTGAAAAGTTATGTTGAGTTCTAATGGTTTACAAAACTTTGCATTGGAGTTCAATATTTGTAATTTTTAAGCATGGTACAAAATATATACAAGCATGCAAAATATGTTCAAATCCTACCTTAAAAACTTTTCTTTACTGTACAATCAGCTTGCCCATGAGCCCAAGTTAGTGTGTAGTTCCGCAGCTCTGTACTAATCACTATAAAGTGTGGTTCTCTCCATGCAGAATGCCATAGCTCTATGAATTCTTGGTAGAGACACAAATTAGAAGAGCCCCTAAACCTAAATGCAGTCACTTCCCTTAGTGGGAGATTATTTACCTAGGCAGTATGGGATGTTATTACATAAGGCCTTTTACCAGCATGGGCCAAAACAGGAGGCTCAGGTACAGAGATTTTAATGGCATCTTTCTCAGTAAAGAAAACACAAATATCCCTCAGCCCATGCTAGGGTTGCTGAGGTGTCAGGAACTGCCAGGAAATTTATGACACTCCTTGTGATGAAGGGCCCTGTGATTTCTAAATCAACTTTGCTGATAAGCAGGGCCCTACCTGCAGTGCAAATTAAACAATATTGCACACAATACGATGAGACCCTACCACTGATTACAAAGATCTAAATGTACCAAACTCATTGCTTGGGTTTTATTTAACAATTTGAACTCATAGTGGTATACAAGAGACTATTCACTGTAAAAACGATTTATTTGGGTTGATGAAAATGTAACATTAAATTGTCATGATCAGTTTCAATTGGCTGATTACGGAAAGCAATTCATCTAACTTAAATGCTTCTGTGAACCATTTTTTAAAAATCAAATGAATGACTAATCTTTAAATACACACAGACAAATATCCTTAAATTTCCGTAAAAAAACTGAAAAAAATTAAAAAAGAAAAACTGTCTTCATGGCTGACATTTTAAATTTTAAATCTTTTCCAGCTTTAAAATAAATGTCAAACAAGGAACACAAAACTTTTTTAAAGAATGACATAAGTGGAACCATATACTTGACATTAAATTATGACAATTTCAAAACTAAGATTATCTGATGAAAAATATATGATATGCTGCATGACTCACAAAACGTACCAAATTATTAAATGTCAATGTCTGCTTTCCTCTGGGCTCGAGACTCTTGAAGTGCCATCTTTGAATAAAATACTCCTTACTGTTAACAGGCTGTGATAAATAATTAAGTTTCAGGGAAATGCAATCAGTGCCTATCAGAAAGAATTTATTGAATTTTCCATTTGCTTCTCTTAAACAGGATTTCTGAAGGGCCCCATCCAAATGCCTGTGTATTGATTGTACCATATTGTCACTTAATTACCAGGGGCTGATAATAAGATGTAATAGTCATCTGGGGAGACACACTACTCAAATGGCTGCCAAAATGCCCTTTCAGAACAGTAATTCTGGTTTTACTTAGGAGCCTGGGAAAACAGGATGAGTTGGCCCCTTCTATAGCAAGATGTAATGCTCCCAAACTGTGATGCTTGTCAGTCATTCGTCAGACATCTATTCAATTATGTTCTTGTTTTTGCAAATCAGAGAGGCATAGTGCAAGATAAGGGCAAGGGGCGCCAATACTGCATCCACTGTGTGGTCTATGAAGATAAAGCAGTGTGCAGCAATTTTTGGAAGATCTCTTCATTAAGGCCTGTAATCTAAACCATGACAGAATAACAAGATGGCAGCTGTCTTTCAAAATGCCTGGTTGTGTTTGAAAAGGATGTTTTTTGTTTGCTTCCAAACTCAGAAAAATATTATTTTATCCTAAAAAAGAAAATTTCAAGTTTTTCACTCTTTGAACAGTCTGAGTGTTCTGATCTTTTTTTAAACAACTAAATAACTTATTATACAACTTTTTTGTCAACTAAATAACCTTTCTGAAAGCATGAAATAAAATGCTTCCATTGAACATTTACAAATTTAAATTCAGTCAGAAACAGTTAAAAACTAGATAAATTATCTTTATTTCTTTCTCGATTAAATACTTGAAAGATTCAATTCAATCAAACAATATAAGATATATAGAGGAATCCTCTATAAAATGAATGCTACTTGAAAAAAATTACGTTTTCCATTCCATCCCAAAACCCCATTATCTCTTCATAACCACACCCTGCTTTTACTGATAAACTAAAGTATTTCAGTTCTTACAGCTTTTTAAAATACTGAATTTTATCATTAAAGGTGTACTTAAAATGATGGAGATTTGCTTTTTTCGCAGAAACCTGGAACAGTTCCATCCACGTTGAGTAAGTTTTTTTACAAAAAAGAAGGAAACCATATGGGAAGATGGAAAACACTTTTCTAAGGATGCGATTTCATTTTTGGCAAATTAAGATAGAGACCACATTAAAGTCTTCAGGCATATAGACAGTTGAAGGGATGCAGGCAATCTAACATAAGCCTACTCTTTAGGAAATTAATCCTGCAGTGAGAGCACCTAAGAAAACATACAATACCAAAGCACAGCCATTTTTACCAAGAACTTGGTGATGCCATACAACACTAAAATATTTATCCTATAGCCAGCTATTCTTGAAACCACTTAAGTAATTTCATACTCTTTTAAAGTAACCTGTTAAATTAAAAAGCCATCCACCCATAAAAGATTATGGTACAGTAAATAACAAAATAAAATTTCCTGAGTGTTGTACATTTTGATGCAGGTTCATTTCCAGCAAAGGATGAAATTTCAAGGTTCTCAAGTTGGGCCTAACATCCCTCTTTTCGCCTCCACTGATTGACTTTTATTGGTAAAAGCAGGAAATTAAGAACTTCATGGAGGTCTGGAGATGCTCAACACTGTCCATCCACAAATGTAAGTCATGGACTCTTCTAGATGTCACATCAAACATATTTTCCAACATAATTCAAAAATTGATATCATCTATTCTTTTAAGAGGAGATATATTAATACTGGATTCTGCTTCAGAATCACTAAAGTGAACAAAAGGTGTAAGGCTGATATGAAGTTAGCATCCTCTTAACGGTAAATCAACAAAGGTGAAATGAGCTGTGTATTTGCCTACTGAAATCTCAATTCAGAATCTATCAACAAAGGGATGCTAATGGAATGGCTTTGTTTACCTCCTGGAGGTGGCTTTCATTTCCCCACAAATTTATTTCTCTGTGATATTTGTCAGCTATAGATCTTACAAGGTGGGAAATCACATGTGATATCCTGCCGGAGTTGATTCAATATCTATATATACATGTAAGCTTAAAATATGTGCTCAGTACCTGACCACATCACATCCTATTACAACCATGTCATTAATCATAAGACAATAATACCAAGATCTCACATATGATAAGCTATGATGACCCATTACCACTACCCGACAGTCTTAGCCTAATGACTTTCCATCACTGTCCACTAAATACTGGAGTACAAGTGACCATTACTTATATGTATGTTTCACGGGTCATCCAAGGTCCAACATAATTACAATTAGCATAAGTATAATCCCATGGGATTAGTTGTGCTGTGGACAACCCAAGCGAAGACTATATTACTTCTCAGTGTAAGAATGATGACACATACTTACCTGAATCACATACAAAATTATCTAGCTGCTCACAAGGGCAGGCCGCTGCTATATGACTCCACTGTAGCTGTGGCCAGGATAAATTCTGGAGGGAAAAGGAAAAAAAGATAAACTGAGATCAAACGGTGCTTACAGTAAGGACGCAATACATGTAGAATAGGGCCTCTCTGGGTACTGAGATCAAATTAGTTGCTTTGAGCTCCAAGATAAACACCTTTGTTTGGCCATTTGCTTAGTGCCTTAGTTTGGCGCTACAGCACCAGCTATTGGTCCAACAGAAGAGAGCCTAGATAAACACAGATCAAATTCCCATTAAAAGCTATTAGTCCTCCAATACAGGACCAAAGTTGTGACAGAGGAACAATGACAAAAATCAATAAAGGGGACTATTATATCTCAATCTGCTTCATTAGCATAGAGGCCTAATGCCCCGCCCCAGGAGTTTCCCCCCTGACCCTGCTATAGTCCTCAATGAGCAATTAGTTCCAAGCTTTACCTACTGCTGAGTGGGCTTTTAATACCTGGTTTCACCTTTTCCCGCCTTGTCACACCTGTACAAAATTACCACCAACAACGATGGCATCAGGTGAAAATCACACACTTTCGTGTGACTGACAATTATATTTCAAAGTGTTAACAGGACACACCCATTCACAAACTGGTCCTTTTACATAAAAGCATACAGTTACTAGGACATGTTCATGTGATGAAGCAGAAATATCTAAATCTTTATGAAAATGATGGTTCATTTTTTCTTTAGGTTGACCGCTAAGGTAGCAATAGCTTTAAAATCATTAAAATCTTGCCTTTGCTCAACAACTTTAAGCTGTTTCCGATTATCTGATTTATTTCCCACAAACCAGTTGAGGGAAATTAATCTTCCTCATTCGATAAAAAAGAAAAAGACGGTATCCTTTTGATGATAACTGTAAACCACAAATCAAATAATTTACCTCATTTTCAAATTTCATCAATATAACAGTATTAAACCTGAAATCAATTGTTTTAAATTAAATCTCAAAAAAACTGCTGTCAAATTAATCACAGGAAAACTAAAGAACATTTCCTTAAACTCCAGTTTCTCCATGTACCTGATTCTCTTCAAATCTTCTTTAACTGAACAGGAGTCTTTGCTCTGATTTAAGCGCCCTTTGCCACTGCATCCGTTAACAGATTTGGCAAACATTTCACTTTCACATGCATAAGAGTGTCTGCAAAGTTATCATAACATTGATGCTCTATAAAAGGTTCACTTTTCTCTCTCAAAAGTACTGCATTCAATAGAGATGTTGACTTAATTCAGGTAAATATGACACAATGCAAACATAGCTTTCTGTGCATTGATCAAATACGAAATAGCGGGTCTTATTTAGAGGGGACATCCATCAAATATTTAACACTTTTTAACCTATGTCACTGTTAGCATTTTGGTTTGCAATAAATGTCAATCTGCCATTAAAACTGACATTAAGAATAGTAAACACAGCTTAATTCACTCACATTTCCCTTCTGAATCCAATAACTTTTTATTGAATAATCCAAAGAGCTTGCAAAATGTAAGTTCCTATGTTAATATTCCAGGCACTGTTGTGTTTAAAACAATAGGATGAATAATTGATGTATCTCCACTATATCCTCATCATTCACGCACACCTAGGAGTAGCTTCCGTATTTGAATGTAGAAATCAATCCCTGCCCTGTCTGTTTGACGGCAATTTCAATACTGTGCAATCTACCACGGCTGCTACTTCTCACGGCTGACTCCAAACTGCACAAAGCTTAGTATATCTGTGACAAACATTTGGCTAAGTATCTCACAACACCTGGAATAACCTTCCATCACATAGTTATGACAGTTTTCTTTCCTGAATCATGATCCTACCTCTTACACAATAAAAATATATCTATGGGGGCCCTTCACCTGCATAAAAAGTCTTTAACCATGTAGAAGGGCTCTGTATTGTTTTAACAGGGCCAGAAACATGAAAATATGGCCTTGAGGTACCATCCTAATTACCAGGTGAAGAGAATAGTCAAATTAGACCTTATATGGAAATGTCAAAATGTCACAAGCATAACATGACCCAGAGATGATTTATGATTGGACAAAGAAAGCATATCAATTTATATATCACTTCAAAGACAAATTACTAGTATGGCTGGCTCTGCATGAATAATATACACATAAATTGGTATTGTTATTCGAAAGCCTAGTATACCTATGCATGTGAAATTACTGCCCTTACAGTCTGAAGACCTAACCCCATAGCTTACCTGAATGCTTTTGCACACTGCAGTTTTTAAACAACTCAATTTTCTTGTCACCAACACAACAGAAATTAGAAGCCTTTTTTTACTTACAAAAGCTGAAGTTTGTTCCGTAAGGAATTGTAATCTCCAATATGTGTTTTTTTAGCCTAAGGCTATAAATTTTCTTCTAATCATTGTCATCATGGGCTGTGCACAGTGCAGTATCATCGGTATTGTTCCTAACAATTATGTTGCATTTGCCCAATCCAATTTAACCATACTGCATTATTCTGGTCCATGTAACACAAAAGGCTGCCACCAAAAACTGCCATCATATCATAAGCTCAGCCACTTTTATCTTTATTTTGTTACAGGAACCAAGTATCATAATGCAATATTTACCAAAAAAATCTTCACACAAGACTTCAGTAATTGCAACACGTAAGGAATGTTTTCATAAAACCTTTCACATAGCAGGGTATAAACTAAAATGAATGAACACCTTGAGAAAAAAGACACGCCAATAAATATTAATGAAAAGAAAAAGCTTTTCATGATCCTATATAAGTCTCTGAAAGAAATAGTTGTGTTGCACACTTAAAGCAAAGCTCAAACGTGAGCAAATCTGATTTCTCACCTTTACTAACAGGTAGCACATTTCAATCCAACTCACACTTAATTCCCATTAGCATTCAACTTGTTTGTCGGTTTCAAGAACAAATTACAAACAGCGTGGAGCACAAAATGATTTTTAAACACCAAATTCCTGTGAAGCAGCGGATAAATGACTTTCATTAATTTTCAAGGGATGCAATTTTATTGTAAGGTGCATTAAATGCTCCTGGTGTGGTAGAATTACAAAGCCAATCAATAACCTGCAGCTTACTTAGTACAATTCTATCGAGGGGCACCCATGTACATGGACCTGATTTCAATAAGTGTGCAAACACTGCCTATCTAAATCTGCCTGTTGATCAATGTAGTGAGGGTAACCCTTGGCCTTACGTGCCAACTTGACAATCACACTGAAACATTTGTCTATGTAGCAGCTGGTGGCACAGGAATGACATTCTAATAAAGCAAAAATTATCATCATTGTTGTAGGTGGGTCATATGGCTTGAGATTTAAGTGCTATAAATTGACCAGAACCAATTTTGTTATAAAATCATACATTTAAAAAATGCTTTTGTTGTTAGGTTTTTATTCTATTCCAACTTTTGACAAAAAAAATCCAAAATTGAACAAACACACTTCAATAATCACATTAAAATATGTGAAGAACCTTTACAACTGCTGTATAATCCAAATCATATATAAATCTTTCTATAACACAGTTAATATTTATACAAATGTAATTCTTTTTTGAATGGTTCACCTGCACATTATTTCCATCTATCTAATAGGAAAATTCACAGTAACTTAACTGACAACCACAGGAGGAAAAACAGTTTATTAAAGTACCCTATGAATATTCTTCAAAATTTCATAATAAATTTTCACAATATGTTCTTTAGTTCTTTGTAAAGAAATCAACTCTGTGTTTTCTTTCCTTATCCACTGCCATGAATGAAAGACAGCAGTCAAACACAAACAACAAGCCATTCAATTAGTGTCTGACTGTCACTACACTGATGCCCCATGGCTTGGTATCTCTATTAGCAGTAAGAAGATAGCATTAACAATAACCTATACACAAGCCACCCACCTCTCCTATCCTTTCTTCTCCTCTCCTAATGTCTAAAACTGGAAGAAAAAACTTCCTTGCCTTCTCTGCCAGTTGACATCTATATCTATTTTATGCTATGGACCCAGAAATTAAGTCTGGCAGTACATTTAATATTTGCATAATGACACTATTCTCATCAAACTTTTCAATTAATCAGATCAAATGACAGTTCTGATGGATGTCAGCGTGCCAATCCGACTCTTTCTGTTGTGAAAGGAGGCGTCTATCTTCTCCAATTTCTGAACAATCTGCTCCGTGTCTGATGGAACAATTTCAACACTTTTAAAGTTTAAATTCTGTGCACGATTTTTTTTTTGCTCATCTCCTGACTATGTCACTCTACTAATGATGCTAAGATAAGATGTTGTACAAGACATGCCATGCCTACCTGCAACTCTACTAAGATATGGATCTCTCCTGTGAGGCTACAACAATGCAGCAGTCAAGCACAGCTAAAACTCACCTACTGACAAGTACAGCACCACGGAATGCTGAACTGATGGCCCACGCTTAAAGGCAGTAATCAACTACAACTGTCTCTTGCCCCAGAAGCACATGAACCTCCTGCTCCCTGCTGTAGTGGGAAATTCAAAACAAATAATATTGTGACTACGTCTGGTGTATAGATGTTTATTTTTCCTTTTCTCATTGGGAAATTTCCCCCTAAAAATGTTCCAGTTGCCTTGAAACAGGTTTTCTAAACTTGAACCAATTTATTCAGGTTAGAATATAACCCAAAGCAGCCAAATGTAAAATTGAGCAATTGAAGTTGTTGCAGGTTGGAGTCACACTGAACCGTAAATATCTTTTAAATGGTTAACAGAAATGCATTTGCAAGTCATGAGGATAAAAAGTTGCAGCAGATTTTTTATGTAACTTTTAAAAAATAATTTTCAATCAGTTAAAACAGAGCTCTCAGCTAATTTGGTTTATTCTTCAGCACCACACACACTGCACTGATTATCACATTTATATACAACTAAAGTAGATTTTGAAAACTTTTCAAACATTTAGATACATGTTTTAAAGTGTGAATGTCTTTATAAACTGTGAACATCTTTATAACAGAAACTAAAACTGAATTGCTGCATTGTCATTAGTATCATCACAATCAATTGCATTCAATTTGCAGAACTAAAAAAGTTCTGGTTTTAACACATAACTGGATTGCAACAGTGACGTTGCAGGAAGCAACTACCTTTTGTAAATGTCAATCTCATAAACATGAAAAAAATACAGGAAATGCCATTTTCCCAACAGAAAGTCAATATTCTCTCAGTTATCTATTCAGGATCAACCTAAACAGGTAATCAAATAGGTAGACTAGTATGCCTAATTACATTTGCTTGACCAAGAGATAACCTGGTGTTTTTCTAACTAATTTTTTTCTATAATGATTTTTCTGCGTCACTGAACAGTCAACAGAACTGAACGCTGCTGCAATAATTAAGTGGGTCTCAACCTGGCTGGCATCTGATTGAATTAGCCATGCTCTTCTTGTGTGTCAATGCAGATCTCCGTGTAGAAATAACTTGTGGAGCTCTAGTGTTAAGCTAGACCTTAAAAGCTAGTACTCAAGCTTTGCCTGGTTAGTATCAGAATAAAAAGTGAAATGAAATTTAATGTAGTTAAAAGAAAGAAATTTAAAAAGAAAGGAAGGAAGGAAGGGAGGAAGAAAAGAATAAATAAACAACTTTAAATCTGTAACTACACAACTTTTTTGGGATTAAAGCATGGGACTTATTGTTCTCTCCCAGAAAGGCTAATGATGAATTTCATGGTTGAAGTAAACAACAATAATTCACTGCCAATATTGCATCACCTCACGGAACTTTCACATAAGGGTTTTCCTTTGGATGGTATTTAAAGCATCTTCAATGTTCTTCCTACACCTTTGTGTCATTTTTGAAAACAACCACCATGAAAGTTCTTAACCCATTCCTAGACAACTAACTCACAGGATCCATGATCCATTTCCTGTAAGGAGGCTCCTTTACAGATAAATCAATCAACCTTTCAGGGAATTCAAAAGCCAAGAAAAAAGCTTTGGTGCAGCACGTAGTTTGTAGGCAAGTTAATAGCATTTAACCCAGCATTTAGATTCCTGCGATTAACATTTGACTGTGGTTTGCATTTCAATAATTTCAAGCTTACTTAAAATTAAGAGCATCACCAATTGCATGTACTTCCATTTTTTCCATAATTTTTACCTCCTCCACAGTAATATTGATAAAATGCGTACAACTGTAAACACAAGCACTCACCGCTATAACTTTTTGCAAACGTACTGTGCATGACAATGTTGGTTATGGGTGTGCCACCTGCACGACACAGTTCCTTAACTTAAACTATGTGACACTGAATGGTCCCTTGACCACTAAGTTATCATCCTAATGATTGGGGTGTGTCCAAATGGGTGACCACGGCAGATGCCACAAACTTAAAATAGAGTTATTACCATAAAATTGAAAAAATTGAATGAATCTAAATGGCTTTTCACAAGCAAAGCAAGCATCAGGATCAATTGATTTTTTATACATCTCATATTCATTAGCCTTATCACTTATAGTAAAAAAAGAGAGAGACAGAGAAAAACCAGTTTGATAACTTGTTCAACTTAACAATGTCTATCCTGTAAAAATCAATATGTGAGTATTAGAACTGGACAATCGAAAAGTAAACATTTATGACATAACTTTACCATAATGTTCACTACATGAAAACATTAGTATATATATCCCTATTCTTTATCTAAATGCATTGCTTTTTTTCACAAAAGACTGTGATAAGGATATAATATCTAATCAATAACTCCCATCCATATTCATTTCCAGAGGAATCCCCTAATCAAATTACCCAGATTTAGCCAAAAAAAAAAAAAAGAGTAGGACTAGTAGGAGGCTAACCATGACAAAGTTCTCTCCAGGACGGCACTTGCTGATACTATCTGCCTTCCTCCCTAACCTGTCTACTTCTGTATGTTTCAGTAGTTAAGACTTCTGTATTCCATCATACCAAGATTGATTAAAAGGAAGTAACCTAGCCTAGGATATCTAACCCAACAAACTGAGATGAATCAAGTGTTTCATGTTTTAATTTAACAAAAAAAGTACATGTGTGTCCTTAAGACCAATCCCCAGTAAAAAAGTATTTAAGACTTCTTTAATGAAAAATAGTTCAACTTCAAAGCTAGTGATATGTTTTGTACATGAACTTACAACAGTGTTAACTGTCAAACTTTAGTCCTTTATACTCATCCAGTAGCAGCACAGTACTTTTAATTTACTTCAGACATTTTATCATATTCTACGCCAAATTTACAAGAATCTATTAGAAATATATCCATTCAATATTGCCTATTAAAAATTGTCTAATTTTATATGAACAAAGTTTTAACTGATAATGTATGTGAATATTCAAAAATAATATCAATCAAGACAAAAGGGTGGGGTAATTCTAGGGACAAACTCTTCCATTCAAAAGTATGACAATATTAAAAAAAAATCTTTTCTCTTGATGGTCATGTATTTGTCAATCCACCTTTTCATTCATTCCAAGCAAAATTAAAAATACATTTACATGATCAACTTTTGAATTTCCTTAAGTAAGAGCCAAATCCATTGCCATCTTTCACCATTTCAAACCTCTGAGCATGTTCTTGAATTAGAAAAATCAAGAACTGCCAATTAATGTGTGAATTAAAACAATATTTGGATTCTAAATGAAATACTGAAATATTGAAAAGTGACCCAATACAGGGTTCTAGCCCTGAACGACTACAAGTTAAAAAAAAAACAAAAACATCAAGCGTAGTCCACTAAGGTAAACCCCAATTCAATCTGCATATTCATATAGAATATTTCTTAAATACATTCTACTGAAAATAATTTTTTAAATTGTGCATTTATATTTCATTCAAATCCTACCTTCACTACTTGTTAGATTAACCACTTATCAGTTACGTTGGTTGATCCTCAAGACTTGTTCTTCTTTTTTATCACAAATAGTAACCAAAATAAAATGCCACGACTGCAGATGAGAACTTTACTGAGGTTGTGATTACAGTTGATGATCGGAAGCCAAGTTTTTGGGAATGATACCAAAATTCCTCTTTGTGTCACATTTAGAAGTGCTGATTGAAGTTTCTATCCTAATTCCTATCACTTCTTAGTGGTTACTTGTATGTACTGAAATTCTGCATAAGATATCACCATACTGTGGCTCAATCAATGAAACAAAACATCTTTTATATATATGAAGTACTTCATTCTCGTTTCCCAGTCTCCTTGGAACTGTAAGCCAAGAATGTTCCGCTGGCCCTTGCAGCTGGGGCTGACAAGATAATCAGGATTTAAGACATCTTCCGCTCACAACCACAAAATTTATGAAGCCGCACTATGGAGATTTAACCTCACATTTCTATGACCACCTATGGTCCTTCGTATGATGCACATTTATTTATGACTTTATTTTTATAAGTTAAACCAGAACTGGAACATATTTGAAATATCTGTTATGAAAGTTGAATTTAGAAGCTCATAAAGATGTCATAATATGGCAGACCCTGCCAGTCAATTTATGTCACATCTTACTACAGCAGACAATGGAAAAGCAATGAAAAGCAATTTGGGAGACATAAAAGCTAATAATTCTGTTGTAATTTCCTGAAAGAGATCTGTCAGATTCTATTGCCATGGTGACAACTGTTTCATATTAACAAAATATAGTGAAACCAAAATTGTTGCATAAAATTGGCTATTTTTCATTATTTCTAAATATAAATGTCCCATACATCTGAAAAAAAAAAACTCATTGTTAATGACTAGCCAATATGTGAAAAATATCACCAATTATTCACTAAAATCATAAACTGACACAATGCACAATATCAACCAATTTCAAAATTTGGAGCCTGACACATACTAAAATCTAAATTCTTTCACGAACTTGCTAGTATGTGCCGTGAGTCGTGGAGCCGTCATGTGCTCATGTGGCCAACTTGAACCTAACATGATTAGGGCGGGAGTGCTACAACCTGACACCACCATCACAACTTACCCTGATGATCCTTCCTCCTGTGATACATTGATACACATATATCACCACAAAAAACACTTTGACAGGTCTGTCATTGTTACCAAACACTTCAATTAACATATGCCTTAATATCTTGGCAAAACTAGATGTTTATGGTTGTATCTGTGGGGTTAAGCTGTGTTTCCAATTTTAACCATTTTCTACAAATATTTGTCTATCAACTTCCTTCATCTTCATTCATCAATCCACTTTAATAACACTGCAGACAACAGATCTACCCAATTTGTGAACTATAATACTGACAATACTATGTAAATTAAATTTCTACAACATTTAAAGATAGCTCAAATTCTTATTTCTAATCTAATGTTGCCAATTAAAATACATCTGAAAACTTTCTGAATCATGAAAACATCTCAATAAGTATAAAGCTGAAGAAAAAAATTAACATCTTTGCTTTTGAGGTAAGACCATGAGGGTGCAACTCAGCAGTCAAACTGACTCCTGAAAGCCTGTCTATCATATGCATAATTCAATACAACAGTTAATTCAGGTTCTGAGGTAAGCTCAATCATCAGGGTGCAAATGTCACATATTCTCATAAACCACAGTATTATATCCTGCACCCATATATATGCTCAAATGTCACAACATGGTGAAGGCAGGTACCACACAATGCATTTGTCAGCCAGCAGATGAATGGACTGGTTTCAAATGAAATAAAGAAAATACGACTCCAACAACTCCATTATTTTCTATTCTTCATCATTTCCTAACAAACAGAGACAGAGCAAGCCCAACTGATTACTCACAGTCATTGTATCACGTCCTCAATTATAAATGATCCCCAGCTATTTTTGGAAGTTTTTTAATTGAAAAAAGAAGAAAAAATATCAATCTGTAAGCTAGATATTTAAATATGCAAAGAGTATGTGCCTTAGAGAAAGAGAGACTTAATTCAGCATTAATCCTGCATAACCTGCCAACCACCTGACAAATGGAATTATTAACCCTTATTGATTGTTTCCCCTAAACTTAATGTCCTAGTTACTTACATTATGCCACTTTAATAAGCTGCTAATAGAAATCAATTAAGTCGAAAGATGTTAATTACAGGGGTAAGGATTAATGTGTTTATGTACTTTGAGTAAATTGTATTCTTGAAAAAAAATACACATAATAAAACAATGATGGGGGCTGTGAATGGATTATAAAGCCAGGTTAATGTCTGCCAACAAAAGTGCTGAGCTGCTAATATGACACAAAGAAAAATACTGGCACTGTATTTTATTCAGTAAACTTAATCTATTGCATCAAATAAATTTCATAATTTAATAAGTTCTTGCATGATAACTAAATATGGCATGACTTAAAATGGCTAAATTACTATTGGTTTTGACCTGAAAAGAAGCTTCAAGCTAATAAAAAGTGTTAAAATTGTTTAAATGTGTTAAAAGTTTACAGTTGTATGTAGTAGAATGAAAAAAAAATTAATAAATAGCAGTTTACTACAAAATTGGAGGGGATATCAAAGGTAACTAAAACTGATACAAATGATACTACATATTTACTCTCTTTGGAAAGAAAGTAATAGATACATACTAACTAGGAATAAAAACTTTTTATGATAATGGCTTCTTATGTTTTTTTTTTTAAGTAACTCCCCACTGTGTAGGCTCTACAAGAATATGATACAGGTTGCAGGAAATGGAAATTTGTCTGATAATGAATGAAATTGCATGTAAAAGACTGAAATGTTTGTTTCAAAAAATTGGTCAATCATTGAAAAACATAAAAATAGGTTATTCATCACACAGCATGCAGGTCTAAGTTATTGAAATAAAGTGGCAATTATGAATTGTCAACTTTTCTGTGAAAATCACACAAATTAAAGATAGATCCAAGAGTAAATGTAAATGAATGTAAAAACAAATGGAATAATAGGACTTAAAATCACTGCTAGTCTATTTGAGCTTTATGTACATTGTAGCATATACTATAATTTTCTTCTCAAACAAAAACAATGCAGGTTTCTTTATTATCAATCAGTATGTAGTCAAAATAGATATAGTGCTTCACTACATCTCATCTTTTTGCTGAAAAACTATTTTAACATCTGACAAGTATCAAGCAAAGTGTCCATACCTGTCATTTTCCTTATTACTCTATTTTCCTTATTGCTCATTTTCCTTATTCCTTATTGCCAAATGAAGATTTTAAAGTTACTAGTCCCATCCATGTTACGTACAGTAAAAAATAATAAGCTGATAACATAATACAGATAAAGTTTTTAGTAGAAAAAATGGTAACTAGTACATTTTCTTTATGTATGTGGCTAGTAAAAACTTAATACATAGCAGTTACCTTATTCTTCCAAATAAATCGTTGAAAGCAAGCAATCCTTTCTTAGGTTGAAGCAATGTTTTGGGCTCTGCTGGTACATTCCATTTGTTATCCTACAAAAAAATGACTATAAATTACATCAAGCTTTGAAAAATATGGAAATAAAATTGTGTCAATCTTGTTGCAGTAAGACTTCATCCCAATCCAGGCCTCATGTCACACTGCACAGAGGACAATGCTCTAGTGGTCCCCACACTTAGTGAAGTATGCTTGCCATCCCTGAATTACAGTGTATAGTTACCTGGTGCTGGCAGGATCACCAGATACCTATGCTGTAATACCTTGTTCGGCTTTTTCCACAAAACAAGGTCACAAAGAGCATCCATCACCTGTGTCACCAGATCCCATACCAATGTCATGGATTGTAATTATTTGTTTTTCACCATTGACTGTGGCAGTGAAATCACATTTGACGACATAGTTTCCAGTCATTACACTACCATCATCATTTTGGTTTCCAATTCCACAGCAGGTGGGACAAAAACATTCACAAAACATCTACTTTGTTCTTGTTTAGGGTTGAAAATCAGAATGCAGGTTTCTTTAAAAGTTTCTCACAGAAAAGTAATATTTGTATGCAGCAAATAGTTTTTTTAACCTTTGTAACGATAAGAGCAGATGCATATTGAAAACCCTTCTCAGTGACAATAAATAATGAATACAGATGGATGCCATTATTGAAATATTTATCATTTTAAGCTACCCTTTGTGTCTCATAAGAAAGAGTAAAGCAGCACAGCATTCAACAAAATTGATCTGATGAAAAGTTTATGTACTTCACATCACTCAAAACACATGGTTTGTAAATGGGATGTATATTACAAAAATAAATGCAAATAGAATATATGCATACTAGTGTAAGGAAAATGCCTACATTTGTTTTCACAACTCACCTAATTTACAAGCTGTGATCACTTCCAATATGTATTGGACATTGTACTGTTTGATCTGTTGTCAGTCACAAATGATTGATCATTGTGGGTATAGGCAATACCCTATATATTAAGACAAGAATGAAGATGCAAAAATAAACTAAGTGGAGACTGTCCAACCTATGACACAGCAAATAGGTGTACTGATTCTGTTGATGTGCTGGACAGACATGCCCAATATTAGCCAAGCAATTCCCCCTGTTGTCAGTTATTAATTATTTTGTCCTTTTTGCAATATTCTATGACTTGTAATCGATGTGAGCAATTCTAATTCACATAAGTCATTTTATGTATGTAAAATGAATATGAACATGAATCATACCAAATTAAACTTATTTTCTATCCAATGCCTTTTTAAAACACACACACACACACATACACTTTTTTGAGCTTACCTATAAAAAGTAGCATTAAAGCTATCTCAGTAAATAATGCAGAAAAGCACATACTTCACTGCTGATGGCAGTGGAAAATTTAACTGTTATGTTGTGCTTTGATACCTGTGTATATACGTATTTTTTTTCTATGAATTAGTTTTAGTTTTAAAAACTTACATTAAGACACATGGTACTAGCTGGGTGGGTCAAACTCTGTGGATGCTTCTCACAAAAGTGCCATCGGTGGAATCAGCTTAATCAGCACACGATAGACAATTATCCCTAGCTGCTGGAGGAGGCATGTCAGACAATTAAGCTGACTCCACTGATTGCACTTTAGTGAGGATCCCCCAACAGAGTTGGACCAACCCAGCTAGTACAATTTTTGAATCGGAATTCAGTCTTAGAAATGTAAAGCAAAGGGAGATTAATTTCAAACAAAATTGTTTTTTAAATAATCACTGGCAGTTGCACTGAAAGTACAACAGCGCCATTTTTAAAAAAAGCTACAGAGGTACAGTCCAAATCATGACAAAAAGCCATCTACTTCTGAACATGTCTTCCATTAGTAACTATTAAAGATAATTGCCATTAAGTGCACCCTTTATGTAAATTAACTATAATAAAGGATGCACTGAAAGGTCACAGTCAGATGTGACAGAACGGTCCTTCCAACTGAATTCAATTTCAAAATCATTTGAATAAAGAATAAAGTTGAGTTTCTTTCCAAGATATTTAATTTGGGGTCATGTCGATACTCCCCCGCACCGTTATTCCCCTGCACCGATACTCCCCCGCACCGATAATTCCCCTTAGTAATTTTTTGTATTATGCGCATCGATACAACCCCACACCAATAGATCCCCGCACCGGTACATCCCCGCACCGATACTCCCCCACACCGATACTTCCCCACACCGATACTCCCACTCAGTATATCTGTAAATTGTAGGGGAATATCGGTGGGGAGAAGTATTGGTGCGGGGATGTACCGGTATGGGGGAGTATCAGTGCGGGGGACTATCGGTGCGGGGACGTATTGACATGTAACCTTTAATTTTATGTTATAAAAGCAAAGTGAGTATGAATATTACAGAACAAGAATTTAAAGGGGAACCATATCCTAGATATTGTCATCAATATCCCCCATGTTATTTGTACATGTTCACCTGACACCTGGATTTTCCTAACTCAACTAAAAATCATGTTTATTTGCCAGACCTATTTTAGGCACTCAATTCTTAACCACTTGTCTTCATATGCTCTTAAAGACAGTGAAAATATAGACACATTTTGACAGGCAGTAAGATTTGTATCATCTTTGTCTTCCCTAGTTACTACCAGTACATGCAGTATTGGAATTCATCTCTCATATTTTTCACTTCACAAAATTGTATTTTTTACTAACATATTGGCCTTGCTTAAAGGATAAACCAACTTCTAATTACTGTTTCTCTTCAAAACTGCTATTTTGAACTATTACTGTTAGCAGGGTATGTGTATGTGCCTGGCAGGTATGCTGGCCTAATGTTAGTTAGTGGCCTAAGTGATGGATGACAGCCCTACAGCTATAATAGTACAGGTGCAGCCATCATATAACTTACAACACAACACACTTCACTGTGTCACACTAGTCAGTGCACCAGCAGCTAGGTAATAAGATGGAGAGATTTTAAGCAAAAAATAGTTTTGAAAATAGTTCTAGCATTACCTAATCAAGTGAGCTGCGTAGGACTGCTGTAACATGTTTGTAATAATGAGAGAGTTTATTTCCAGTTCAGATAACATACCTAGTTTTCCCTTCCTCTTTGCTGATGGAATGATAGCTTTTGAAATTGTATATTAGTATGTTATCTTTTTAGTACTTTTCTAGTTCTGTCAACAGGATCTGTGTGATATCAGATTCATTAACTTTTTTGACAATTAATGAAGTTAAAATGTTTTAAGCATGGCATATTTCACTCATAAAATGCTAATTGCAATTTTATTTTGTTCCAAAACAAACAAAAATGCCCCTTTTTTTGTTGTTGATCTAAATGCAAATACTGAAGCTTTTCATAAAACCAACCTTCATTGGAACAGAGAAACTGTTGATAATTATTCATGTACATATGTATCTACAGGTTTTATCAAAATAAGAAAATATAATTGTTTTCAAATACTATGTGCCATGGTCATAACATTAGATAGCCAATCAGCTTTTTGGTTGGAGTACCGTGGTCCACAATGTAATGGATCCAACAAAAGTTGAGAGCAAATTATGCTTTTACACATCTATATATTTAGAACATAATACATTGAACATCAGACTGAATTCAAATCATATCATATAATACACATGATGCGATAATTAACTTTAATCAAATATATTAAATAACGAACAGTTCACCAGTTTTCTATACTTGCTATGACAAGTGTCATTCACTTAATTTTTTCCAAATTCTGATTACATTTGGCAGTAAAAGGGTCAGATCTCCAACTGGAGCAAAGAAGCAAGATTCAGCTTTATCACATTATCTTGGATGTGTTGTACCATCGGTAGGGTAAGGGTAGTAATTTTATGATAATCAAGTCATACCAGCTGTAAGATATAAACAATATATCCATAAATGCATAAAGTTGATGGCCGAGCTTAATGTCTATGATCATGATAGACAGTCATCATCACCATGACGAAGATAAAGACTGTCTTGTCTCTTTTCTGCCCCATTACTATATTACATGTTCTTCTACAAAGGACTGACTTTAAAACACTTTTTATAAGAAATGTAGGGTACTGATAGCTCTCTAAGTTTTAAGATTTAAAAGTTCTGCAGCTTTGTTGAAGCATTCTCTTATGCTATATTTACAAATCTAGGGTTTTGCAGATATTTGCTTTATTTATGACAGACACCCAATTTACAACCTATAAGACCTTAGTAATGATATATATATATATATATATATATATATATATATATATATATATATATATATATATATATTTTTTTTTTTTTTTTTTGTTTTGTTAAATTTTAAGAGAATCGTGCAATATCACTGAGGGTCACTGACCATTTCTTCAGACACAGTCATAAAGTGATTAATGTTTACGAATCAAATGTACTAATTCTATCCTGACATGCATTTAACCAGCTCAGGAGCCTGCATAAAGTAGTTCATCAAATGTACAAAAAATATTGTACGTCTTCGTGCAGATTGCCCATATATCACGCCCTACATAACATGATATTATGTACCTGGTAGAGCATAGTCCAAGTACACAAAACATATCAGCATTTGTCTTTAGCTCCGAGTCTGTAAAACTTGGATTTCATGTCTGTCATCCTAGTTCTTCAGCTGAGACCAAGCCTGTATTGCCAGTAATTTCAAAAGGAGTCTTTTTCAGAAAAATCATATTTTTACCTCCTCAGTTAACCCAACTTGTACATGTATATTGTACATGTACATGGTATAACACACATCTATTTTGATTTTGATTCCATCTAATGAATGTTATATACAATCCACTGTACATATTAGAGCAGCAGACAAAAAGATTACTTTGATATGACATTTTTACACTGAAAAATTGCCAGGTGATATTGTCTAGTCTGTAACATTATTTGGGACCTACCATGTGCTTCATCTTGAAAGCTAGGGACCTGACAAAGGTTCAAAAGTTTAGGTCATTTTTCTTTAGCAACTAACTTGCAATAAACTGACTTTATCAGATAAAAAAATCTTAGGATGAAAATAATTGAACCTTTCCTACAACTATAGGTCTCTCTTACATGCGAAGTCTCTCATTTAAATCCCACACTAAACGTTGGACTCTAGTTCTTTCTCGGTATTAAAATAATGTGTGTAATTTGCCCAAATGCCAAAAAAAAAAAAAAAAAAAAAACAGAGGAAAAAACTTTTCCCCATTTTCACAATTTTATACGATTGTAAGGCTCATCTTCCTCAAACAGCATACGGGTTACTATTTTAAATTAATTCAAAACCTATTTCAGTCAATTTTCTCATGTCATGTTAGAAGTTGCCACCTGTAGTGTCTATGGCTTTAGTCCCTTTCTCTGCTATCGGCTGGTCAATCTAACTCCCACCCAGGAGTGGCCTATGTATTAATCACTTTAAATCTAGCTATTACACAGTGTGAGAGGAAACTTAAAACTCCCAAAACAACATTTTCTAATCCATGGCTAAATAAAGCTGGAATAAGATAAATGGAATGGAATAACTGAATTACTGGGTAGGAACATCTATTTGTCCTTATTGGTTCAGTAGGACAGATTGCTAATGCACCTTAATTTATCTCCTGCAATTAAAATATCTTTTAATTCGAAAAAGTCAACCAAGTGCCTTAATGACCTATAAAAAGGAAGACTGGTTGAGATAATCATGCATGACAAAAATAAGTAAAAAAAATTGTTGTGAAGTGGCAATCATAACATTACACTATTCAATATGCCGCAATTATGAAACTCTTTAATTGTAATTTACTTGATATAACCTGTTTGGTATAATTTTAAGATGAATTTATGCAATAAAAAAGACAGAAGTTTTGCATCCATATCTTAAAAATAAATGTGGAGAATTACAATAACTTAAATTATAATCCTATTAGTGAATTTGAACTGCATTTTTTATGTTCCACTTTACCAATTCCATTTATAATTCCGTTTGAAACAATTTCAAATTGTTCTACCTTATTTACTTCTGATTTAAGCATTAATGAGTGTCATCTTTTTTTATAATGAACCTCTAAGCCTGTTCACAAATCTAATTTTTCTTAGCATATTAAATTTTCATGCACAAAGGACCATGGGCAGATCCCCCATATTAACAAGTGAGGGGAAGAAAAAAACATTTTGTGCCCAATCCCCAAAACAACTATTTTAGCACACAAAATATGGCAGTACAATTCACAGAATGTATCTTCTCTCCCTTTATGGGAAGATCTGAGGTTGCATAAATAATTTTGTTTTGAAAGTAGCACCACCATCTAGACCTGTGCATGAGGGTATGAAATATGGAGTCAATCTCCCTCCTTTCCATATTTTGTTCCATTCAAATAAGTGTCCAAACAGAATGACAGTCATAAAGGTTGCAGCTGCAGGTGTGCTCTTAGCTATGGAACACATTCAATAGAAATCTTCATCAACTTAGTAGTAAAATCCTGATTCCATTACACTCTGTATTAAAAAAGACACAGTGAGCATACATTCAAATTTGTAGCATTCTGTTATGTGAAAAGCTACCTCCTGTTACATTTTATTGCAGGTCTATAATTTTTTTAAAACCTAGGCTAGATAACTTCCAATTACATTCTATAATGCTACAGCCTATTTGTTGATGACACTATCCTCCAAATTACTTGATCAAACATGAACAGTATTGCCATCAGTACAACAATAGGTATGATAGCATATGTGCTTTTGCATGCACAAACATACATTTGAACTACCAGTAATTCCATGTATATGAAGATGAAATGAATAGTGCATTTTCAACAATAATCTAAGGGGGCATATTAACTACATTTGATATTTAATGTAAAAGATTTCGATCAAGCTTTTGATCAAGTTGGCTTTCCCAATGCCTACATCTTCTTATTCCCAAAACACTGTATCAAAACTGTTTCCAGATTATTCAAACATAATTAGTCAAATAAAATTGAGAACAAAGTCAAAACAATTATGAAAATGGCATATGTAAATTATTTAATTATTATAAATCACTTAAATTTAGCAAAAATAATTCACCCCTATGAAATCTCACAAACACTATAATGCATATGAATTCACTCTGCATTTAGTAAGAAAAAAAAAGAACTACTGTATTCAAATATTGCATATAAGAGGAATAACAACTCTTCATTTTTGTGGGAAAAGTGCCATAAAGTGGATTTTCCTTGGGTAAATGACACTGTTCCCTTATATACCAATTGTTAATGAATCTGTTTTGACATTCAAAGCAAGTCGCAAAGTGTTTTATGTGTGTAATTTGTAATTTTCTCTTGAGATACCAGTAATTATCAAGGGTAGCAACCTATGAAGGTCCACGTGGTCCGATGGCAGAGATTCAAGAATAATCGTGATAACTGCCATTTTGGTAAATGAAATGGCATTTACTATATTCCTATGTATTGTTTACAATTTTTACAATATTTATTGTGGAAATTTGGAAATTCATATGAAGAGTTTGTTATGCCTTTAAATTCATTTTTATTATATTTTGTTTTATCCCCCCACCCCCACCCAACAAAGAAAGATTGTCTTACTAGTAGTTCAAGGGATGTTCAGAAAGGAACTAAAATCTCAGTCATCTTTAGCCTTACAAATGAGAATTTACATAAATGACAAGAAAATTACATGTTTTGTTACATATGTAATAAGCATTTGTAGTCAGTTACAAGATGGCATGCTAGTGTGTAACATTCAGCCAGCCCACTAAGACAATGTGGCACCAGAATGGGCAGAAGACAGCCATTTAGTGCCAAGTTTGCCGTCTGGAACTGAAAGGTATCTGATAAAATACAATCTTTAACTTTAAGGCTGAAGTAAAAAAAATAAAATGGATAAAAATGTCTGCATTCTTTGATTTAAATATAGTTTAAATTGTGATGTTTTACAGATAGGAGCATGCTGTCTCCAGGGCTACTCACCATGTCAGACCACAGATTTGTATCGCATAGGCTGTAATCTGGGATGATTTTTTTATATTGTGACATTTACATAAATAAATTTCAGGCTGCAAAAATAGAAGTAAGAGAGAGAGAAGGGGAGAGAGAGACCCAGTGAAGATAAATTATCTAAACAACGGATTACTTCTTTTACTATTTCAAAATTATACTACTTCTACAAATGAGTCTAAAGTTGAAATGAATATCACAGTGCCATGTGATATCTTTATGACAGTATTACATAAAGTTGTTATTTGTTTAAATCAAAGCTATCTTACCTATGTTCAAATTCACTGCTGTGTCAGCTACTCTTTGTAATCACTTAAACCTCCTTGAAAAAAAGTTACTATTTCAAATATTGTTTAAGAGAGAAAAAGGAGAACAAAGAAACCACTGAATGTCACAGGACAGTCTAACAGTCGTGACAGTGTAATGGAATAACAGGTCAACCCAGGCATGGAAATGAGGAAAGTTAAATTCATCTATTCCAGCAGAACCATATTTCATAATTTCCGTAGCATTGGCCTTTATTCATCTTTGTACACACAACCCGCATGACAGAATCATCTCATGAAAATGCACATATTTCAGCCACCAGTAGGCGTAACCATGGACGGTTATAAGAACTAAAGAACGCTCACTGCTATAACAAATGATGATGAAAATAATTACTTGCCGGAACCAATGAGAATGAAGTGTTGTTGGTGATGACAATAGAAAAGGTCATCAATCAGTTATGCTCTAATTCAGGTAGGACAGAAATGGAGGGCTTACCACATCCAGTTCTGTGTGTAGGGTACTAGTACCATATGCACTGCCAACAGGGGGCACAGCTCACCTGTGACAAACAAGGAGTTAATCACTAAAGCCATAATCACTCATGTATTCAGGACACTGTCTCTTTCTCATTGAAATGATATATTGTATTAACTGTTCTTTGCTGCTTAACACCTGTTGGCTGTTGGTAATGTGATGTTTATTATGCATGCAAGTCTCTACAGTAATATGCCATGGACAGGAAAAGTCATTAGTACAGATTGATAGTCCAAGATCTTACAATAAATAAATTTTCATTGAAGTGAAATGTCTTGGTTAAACATGAACAGGCAGTAATTCATAATGTTTTTAATTTAAAGGCTCAAAAGTAAAACCATCTATGTCTATTGAACAAAATGTCCAACCTACGTGTATGAACCACATACTCTGAACAAGCATAAACTTCTTATATGCTACTAATGCAAAACACAATGTCTGCTTAGAAAGATAACATTCTTCAAAACTTATCTTTTACTATCTTTAGTAATATCATGCTATAAGACAACATGTTTTTCTTTCCAATTTACTATATCTAAGTTCACATATGACATTAGACCAAACACATATCTCATGGATGTAAAGAATAAATAAATACTCTTACTTTTCTCCTCTTTATTTTTATTTATTTATTTATTTATTTTGAGAAATTGGCAAATAAATTAATAAGACACTAGTGCAAACATATATGGGAACAAATCAGCACCTATACATCACAAACTGAATGCTGACTTCTAACTACAATGTCCCTCTTCAATGACAATATCATTATATATCACAGGCCTGTAGCCAGGGGGATTTCGGGGGGTTAGAAAGAACCGCACCTTTTGCTGGGAAAAGGTCCACTCTGGGTAAAATTTAATGTAAGTACATGATGTTTTTATGGAAAAAGGTCCACTTTTTAGAAAACGAACCCCCCTTTTGAAATTGCTGGCTACGGGCCTGTATCATAATAGTTATGATTTCAAAAGTAATGTAGTCTACGTAGATATAAGAGTTTAGGAACCAATTTCAATGTGCAAAACAAAAACTACAACTATAATGATGACTATTCACGTAAAAAAAATAATAACTGAAGCACACTTTATTGAGTGGGTTTATACACAGATATGATATTCTGCACAACAGAAAAGCAACGACACTGCAGTAATATATGCATTAATTCTATTATATAGTGTATTTTCTATGCATATAATGTTAATGTCAGTTTATCATAAAATTGTAGTCATTAGCTGCCTGTTGCAGCTATTTACTCATCTGACACATTAATAGTGACACTTGTATCACTTGCTGATCAGACAGCAGGAATGTCTATAATGATCATGTACAACATCTTTGGCAGCCCCAGGTACTTAGTACGGCTGATCCACACGACATATTGACTAGATGTAATCAGCACTAAATATTTGCAGTTTGCAGTTTGTTAAAATTAAAAAAAAAAAATCTTGAGTTATACAGTATGTATATTCCTTTAAATGACTGGGTAGTTATTTTTTCCCCCTTATAATTCTTATTTATAATTCTTATTTATCTTCCCTGTTAAAATTCTTTCTTTATATGGCAAAATATCCTACCTGAAAATTTACTTATAACAATAAAGTGTATTTCATTCTTTATAATTCAAATGTCTCCGTAGATTCAAGTTCAAAGATGAATTAAAGAACTGTTCATAGGATTTTCATGGCTCTACTACAGTTTGAATGTCGGTAGGAATGAATAAGAAAATTCGCAAATTGCAGTTTTTCCTGATGATATCTTAAATCAACCCATAGGACCAGACCATATTACCATTACCGCAACCAGTCTCTTGACTGCTAGTTATGCATCGACTTACCGTAACTTGGAGTGTGTTCTGATTGCAGTATGTCTCTGCTTGATTGTTGCAACAAATGTACGACCTGCACCACGTCTTTGGCTGTCTCATCTAACACAATTATTTAAAAAAACGCCATCTGATTATACATGTAGTAGGCCTACTATAAAGAGAAAAACAACAAAGTGTGGTGCTGCTCCCATGTCTGATACGCCTGTTGATCGTGTTAAGATGCCCAAAGACAGATTTATCTACTCTATACCGTTAGAAAATAATAACCGTTTAAACGTTTTTTTAATCAGCATCATATTTGAATTTCGTTCAACCTGGCGAAGTTCATTGACATCCTTTTTTTTTGTCTATCTAAGGTTTAAATTTGCAGATGACTTTTACACATCATTCATTGAACTGAGAAAAGTGTTTTAGGCAGTTTTGTTGATCACAGTGACTCTGATTTTTTTTTCTTTTTTTTTTTTTTTTTTGTAATGGAAATTAGATGACATGATTTCCGTCAGTTGCGGTTTTTCCGTTCACAAGAAAGTTCCGTCGTCATCAAAATTTAGTATTGCATATGACATTAGAGATCAGAAAACATGAAATTCATAATTTATTCTGTTGCATAAGCGATAATCAGCTCTCTTCATGTCTCTTGATCATCACCTTCAAGTATAAGTGTGATCACATCCATTTAATCTCTAATTCAACATTGACAAACAGCATGGAACGGACATGTAACATGAGGTGAACTTTTTATTTTCCATAAAATCTAAAAGAATAAATTAGTATATAATCAATAAAACAGCTCAACAACAAATAGGAATAAGTAGCCTACCGAATAACGGTCAACAAATTTTAACAAAGTGTATAAATTTACCCTGTAATAACATATCACAATAATACAACGTTAAAAGTATGTACCACTCAAGCTTGAAAATCCCAATGTGGGGGATAAATTTGGATAATATACCTTTAACCCTTACTTAACCTAGTAAAAATACCTTCGTGTACAATTGGCATGTGCATGTATGAGAAAATATCAGTATAGGCTATTTGGAGTCAGTAAACAAAACCAAGATTCAAAACTAAAGAATATTATGACGATCCCAAAAGATGTCTCAAATTTAAAAAAAATAGATCTTACATCGTGACTGATAGTCTACACATTTCAGTCTTCAATAAACATCGCTTTGATTATTTCCTTATAGCATCTAACCTTCCCTCACAGCAAACATACATACATGTAAGGTAGTCCATATAATAAAACAAAAAGTAAATGTCTAAATAATATTTCGAAAACATCACAGTTTGCATCAGGCTAGCACCAACATTTGTGTGATCACGCTGGTGTCATCAAAGCAAAAACATTAGTTCAATGACCCTGGGTTTCCCAAAGATCTGAACCTCTCTGCCATAACATGAGAAAATGAGTCCTTAACACTGTTAACTAGACTGTGAACATGATGAATTAACACCAGGTCTCTGGCGTACCTTTCACTTTTATTCGGATAACTCTTCCAACCGGAAGGGGTTTCTGTTTGGTAAAATTTTACTAGACCATCTTCTGTTTCATTTATGAATTCGTTTATTTCACAGACTATGTCGTACATGAGATTCTCGAGATTTTCTAACAGATGAGTATCCGTGATATCTGCAGTTTGTTTGTGTGTCAAATATTCGGCATGTTCGTGTTCCCGTATGATCTCCAAGTGCATCGTCTCTTTTCGGAGAGATTCCGACACATTTCTCAAAAAGGTTATGCAAGAACCCTGAAAATAGAATATAGTATTACATTATCAAAAATGATTAGCCATGAAATTAATATGTACGACAATTAAATCCATTTTAAGCCTTAAAAATAAGGAAAAAAGAAATGTAACTATAATTATCCTATAAAGTTTAAACAAGCAGTTTTGGCTGGCGTTGTTCTACACCAAAGTCAACACATCAGTCCTTTTTCAATTTTCATCATGTTATTTGGTTTCAACTTACATTGCAAATGCCCGATTCATTGACCACTGGTCGTCCGTTCTCGTAATAGATCAGACTCGGCAGCGACGTCGGTGATTTAACGGATTTCAGTACGAAGTTGAAAATTTCAACATTGTCGTGGTATCTATTATTCAACTGGAAACGCATAACATCACAAACGTAAATAAGTCATTCAAAACATTGAATTTAAAAGCCTAGTTCATACAATTGAAACTCTTTGAATGCGGGCATTATTTAAGCTATATGTAATTAACACCGTGATGACCCAAGCCTTGGATACAAAAAGAACCGCTTTGCCATGTTCAAATGCAGGTAACTGATAGCGATATTTACCAAAATGATAATTCTGTCGTCGGCAACTATAAAATAGATGAACACTATTTTCTATCCTACAGATGCCTTTCTCAAAGGTACTGCATTTGTTGCTAATTGAAAGAGACCTTCCTCGATCAACGAGCCAATATTGTTAAACCAAAAGACCAGTTAAACCTTTTAATAAAACAATTTTGTAAGGGAAAGAAAATTCCTTCAATTTTTTTGCCTTTAAATACATTTAAAACGATTGATTATAATCTGTGCAGTGCCCTTACCCATCTTTTCTTGATGCTGTGCGCCTGATTAGATATCTGGATAGTGTGGTCCAAAAATACATTAAGCGCTTCCTCTAGGTTAGCCAATGTTTCGTTCGATATTGTGACAGCTTTCGGCACGTTATCTGCCTTTTTTCCACCTCGGGCACACGGCATGTTCCATCGAAGATCACTGGACGGCAACGGGGATGTTGTAGATAACTGTATCACAGTCACAAATACACTCACCAGTATCAAGGTCAGCATCTTTCCTACACATAAAGAGAATCATAAAGTGTTATTCACCACGAAGCCAATTTCTTTTCAGATCGAAATAACAATACGAGTGTCTAAATCTCGATTAAGGTTTATATATCTTTTTTCCGCACAACATACAAAAGAAAAGTTACATACCACAGTATAATAAATGATTATCGTAAATATGGGCACTTTGATCTTACCGTTCAAAGGTTAAAATTACAAAAGAAATCCCCCTTATTAAGTTTAGAACAGCTTCTTTTCAGACTATAACTTTTGAATTGTTAGAAGTTGTCTGATCTTTTTATTTATACAACATTCGGGGAAGTAAAATAAGAACATTTGTCATAAGAAATTCCGTCATAAATACTATCGCTGATCATCTGAAGGGCATGTTAAATATAGCAACAGAGACTTATGACTCTTGAATCCGGTCTACAAGGAGGATACAAAGAGAATTTCCGGTTGTTATATTTTATTAAAATTTCAAGAAATTGTTAGATCTCGACGTCACTTTTATGTGGCCTAAAAAGTAAGATTTAGAATTTAAGGAAAATGTGTCTTTTGCGTCCATAACAGAATAAAGTAGAAGATACTGCAAGTCTAGAATCTCAAACCACAACCTACAGGTTGGGAAAGGTCCTTCTTCATTGTAGATTTGAAAAACAGTATGCACTGCGTGCCTATCTGAAGGCATTTCAGTAATGGAGGATGAGGGGCATATATAAATGTCGTTAAGGTCATTTAAAAAAACTGAGGGGACACTATATTCCCGAGATTGGGGCAATGTCACTAGTGACTGCTATGTCATCACATAATGTTTATTTATAAATAGACAGGCGGCCTTCGTACATCATGCGATATATATATAATAAATTATATTTTATATATAATAAATTAAGAAAGGATTTTTGTGTAGATAAGTGAATGTGTATAAGGTTTGTAATATAATGTAGTTGTCGTGTTGTAATGGATGTACCCTTGGCCCGCGGGGCTGAATTACAGTTGAATAAACTACCTAAAACAAAATTAAAACATTTGGTCAACCCAAAGAATTCTTTCCTGGTCTGCCGGACTTCCCAATTCCGCTTGTGAAGACTCTGTGTGCTGGCATGGTGTCAATGTATGAGAATGCAACTAAACGCTCCCCCCTTTTTTTCATTACACGGATTCTAAAAGTTCAAATAGCTTTTCAGTTCAATTCATTTGATTTCCCTATAGCCTTACTTGTTATGGTTGGCCACAAGCATTTGTCCTGACACACGGAAGTTGATATATTATGTTACATACTGCTGGAAATACAGTTTTCCTAATTTTATGTAAAACCAGGTGGGATCGTGCCTATAGCAGAAAGTGCATTCACAGCAGATTTTGTATACAGTATAGGTCTTTATAATTAATAGCAAGGAAAGTCTGCTAAGCCAGAACAATTTATGTCGGGAAAGACATTTTTCAAAGTCATTTTTCAAACATTTGACCTTGAGTCTTTTTCATTTTTTCACGTACCCTCAACTCTACTGAAAGGTGTGACGTTTTTGGGTAGCAAAATCAACAGAACAGGAGCCCAGCTCTTTTGTCTCATGTACTTACGATTGTGGTTTGATGTACAGTATAATTAAAATGCTTATGGAATACAGCCACAAGGAAATTGAGTTACGATATTCTCAAAAACAGAATTTCGAAATAATTTTGACGGACAAACCAGACTTCCAGTCAGTCTCAGGGGCGGATCCAGGATTACTTGAAGAGGGGGGTCCGCGGATGCGAAACCGACCCCCCCCCCCCCCCCGGCGTTGGGTTCGGGGCCCGCTAAAGGGCCCCGATAATATTGGCATGTTAGAGGGCGAATGATGCCTTTTGGTACGGTTTAGAACTATGATTCAACTAGTCAACATTCTAATTTCAAGAGGGGAATAAAAGTGTGATTTTTTTCAGAAATCGAAGGAGGGGGGGGGGGGGGGGTCAGGACCCCCCTGACTTCCCCCCTCCCCTCTAAACCGCCACTGAGTCTAAGGAATTATGTTTAATTTAAGATCGTATAACTCCGATAAGTCAGGACATGACAGCAAGTACTGTCTTGAGGTTACTGACATGAGCTTAGTTTACAGTAAACGTATGTAGAACGTTCCGTCAAAGGTGAGCCTTTCAGCTAAATATTATCTAAATATAATCTTTTTGAAATAAAAGACGTTGTTTTTCTTTTAATCTGCTTGGGTTTGATGTCATAACGGAAAATGTGTCTCAACAATCCGCCGACAGGTAAAATTTTCGTATCTTCATGAAATCATGCGAAGGCACAGGTGTTGAATAGTGGGTGCAGCAGGGGATCAGGCCACCGGGAGGAAATTTCTTGTTTTTGTGAAGGCTTCAAGTGATATGGGGCATACCGGGGTATTGCTTCTGCAATATTAAGTAAAAAGTATCAGACCTGTCGCCGCAGGAGATTTTTATAACACCAAGCGGAAAGTCACAAGCTTAGTAAACCGAGAGAAAAGACAGGGGGTCGTTTGACGCACGTTTCCAAGAAAAGTACGTACAGAAATTTCATAATAACCACCCTGAGCTTCAGAAAAGCTTGAAACAAACCTCTACACTATAGCATACCCATTCAACTTTCACGCAAAAAGGAGGTTTGTTTGAATTTATTATTTTTTTATTTGCATTAAACTTAGTTATATATTTAAGGTTAATACATAAACATTATCTAATAATATCTTTCTACACAGATGCAAGACGGACCCACATCACACCACTGCCAAAACATTTGCGGTCTGTTTAGCGTGACTCCTGTTACAAGTGGACTGGGCTTCGTTCCTAGTTTAGAGTAATAGTTACACAAATTTCAATTTGCCTCAGTTTGAAACATGCAAGTCAATCTTGGCATAAACAGATGTACGGGATGGAAAATAAATTTTTGTCGATTACAATAACATGAACGCATTCCAATGTGAATAAGACAATGAATCATAGATACCGTACAATTTAATGTCTTGTCAATTCAATTTTCAAATGGATAAAAATGACGCAGCTATAAGGACATCGAAGCCATATGCTTCCTCGTTTTCCGACAGGACTCGCAATGTAGGAAACTTAAGACACGAAAAGTTTGAGACTCACGTTAATGTTAAATGAAGGATCAAGAAACACTTTTGTAGTATTATTACCGTTTTTTTTTCAAAAGCAACAAAAGTAGAGTTCATTTTATGATGCAACATCGAGACGCGAGTGAAAATAGCGTGAAAAAATCAGTCTTTATTCAATTCGAGTAACTCTCAATAGTAAGACAAACGTAAATTACTGCAAATATACAAGTGTTTATTTACAAATAACATTTTTTGGTCATAATTTACATCTATGTACAATTCTTTTACATTTTATGACATACATTTATTCTGGCAATAATGAGACAACAATTATTAGAGAAATTCAACTTTCCTCCCAAATGTGTTAAAGAAAGCCACACACACACACACACACACACATCTACCTCATATTTTTAAAAACATTTACTACCTTTTCTTATTATGTGGTCAGTTATACCTTCTTGATATACACCCTTGTCTACAATCTGCACTTGGCAATACCAATATGTTATAATTCTGTTGGCAGATCAAAGGTGCATGCTGGCTGTGCTATTTTCAATAAAAAAAATCTGCCATAATAATCCTTAAGTATGGACTCAATTTTTCTTTTCTTTTTTTTTTAATTTTTCAATATGGAGTCTGTTAATAGGAATGTTTATCAACACTGGCAGATGTCGTCAAATTTATGCATGTACAAACTAGTAGGTATCTAGTTTTAATGTGAATTACAGAGAAGAAAACCAGTTATGCCCTTGTGAGCAACACTAAAACCACTTGCAGGATAGTAGAGTTTAATTGTGGTATTCACTAAGCATCATCATGCCACAGACCTGTGTTATATGGTCAGAGCTTTACACTTCCAGAACAGCCCTCAGTCTGGCAATGTCAATCAGCACTGATGAACTGCACTTTCTTGGGATAACTTCTCATCAAGATGTTGTATGCCTTTCTATAATTTAGTAGATATCCATCTGTTATCATGCAAATTTTAATAGTTTGGCATCCAATTGCTGCCATCCTCCGGTAAAAGCTGCCCAGTTACAAGTAAAATGATGTCCACTATCCACCATATCCCAACTCCTCCCAATGTCATCAACTTGCCTACAGCTGTCCCTAACATGGAAATTTGTAAAAAAAGGTATTATATATATATATATATATATAAGCAGTTTCAAAGGCAACATTATTCATGAGGTATTGTGTAACTTAGATGTAATATCTCAAACTCCATGGAATAAGGCTTCGTTCACATGCAATGTCTATTTTCTAAATTCTATTTTCTATTTGCGGTATGTCTTATGATCACAGTCTGTGCCCTGAATATCCCGCGGCATAATTGCTGGCAGCGCGAGCCAGTTACTATAAGTTACTATAAGTAACTGGCTCGTGCTGCCAGTAATTACGCGGCGGTATATTCAGGGCACAGACCTTGATCATAAGATAGCGCGAATAGAAAATAGAATTTAGAAAATAGACATTGCATGTGAACGAAGCCTAAAACTTATCTTACCAGTGTGACCTAGACAAAACCTGTCTATGCCTAAAAAGCCCAGTAGAACAGAGTAGATGAGAGTGACAACAAAATAATGCCCTGTGTACCTGAAACACAACATGTTTCATGAATATACAACAATGTCTCTAAGGGTTTTGTTTGAAACATTATGAAAACAAAAGGATGATTTTTGTTATCTCTTGCTCTCTTTCTGAAATGTGTCTAACGATTTTAAAGTAAAGCTGTGATTACTACCAGAACCCTTCATTACAATAGCAAAAATGCACCCAGTAAATACACCCAGTAAAACTTCAGAGCAAGTATCTACACATGGCTGTTTGTAAGACCCTTACTTGATACATGGTACTCCATCCTTGAAAAAAGTTCTGTTGCCAAAACATTCGATGTAATCTAACACGCGGCACACTACTTTGGTCTTCTCCACTTCATCATACTTCTGGCCGCCCCACTATATAAAATAGCAGGGAATTTGGCATTAAAATCATCATCATCATTATCATCAAATTTTATACCTGCTGAATAATTTTGGGTTTGAAAACAAGACCTCTACAAATCAGTGTTAGATACAACCATGAGACAAGGCAGCAACTGTTAAGGGCAAGTACAAAATGTGATATATATATACCTATCCTACCCAAGTGGGGCAAAGCTGGCAAGTACAGCTGCAGATCATCTGGCCCAAATTTTCTGTGAAAATACTTAGTCAACAATTTCTAACAATGCTAAGCATTAGAAAAAATATATATACCATAATAAATATAATGGTATTTACCTTAACACAACCATATCCTAACTCATCCCTAGCTGTCAGGTTCCCATCATGATCAGTTGGCTCTTCACAACCAATAAACTCTTCTGGCCTTAAAAAACAACAACATTCTATGATATTTTTCAACAACTGCAAGCCAGCATATTCGGTTGACTGTGCATGACAACATGGACACCCCCCTACAAATGGATTGCAGGTTACTTTGAACGACCCAATAAAAAAAGTGAAGTGGAATAAAAAAAATCATAGTATGGTGAATGACAACAAAATAAACAACAATATGATTATTTCGGTACAGACCATTAGGTATAAGATCTTACAAATTCTAGATGACATTCAAAATGGTGAGAAAAAAAGGTTGATACACTACTGCTGTGAGCTGTGTAACTGGCTGACTGCTAGTGAGAAGCTACAAACTTAATCAAAGTTCTTGGATTAAAATATTAATTGGGTCTTCATGCCTAGCTCCTCTAACTCTTTTGTGGTAAATTTCAAGTTTCTATGACATCATTTAAGGGCTGAAAATCCAGTGGGGTAATTTTTTACTCATTTTTGAAAGTGCTGTCTCAAAAATGACAGATGTGGTGCTATTTAAACTTAAAGCAATAATAACTCTTCCTTTGAGATTCAAAATTCCACAAGAAATACATTGTAAACAATGCATGGAAATATATTCTATTCCATTTTACCACTAAAACAGCCGTTATTGTAGTAAAACTAAAATCTGTGCTTGTCAGATGCCTTTCAATGCCTTTCTTCCCGGTCGTCAAGGCATCTGTTGCCAATGACATTAGGGTGTCACGCAGATTCTCGCATTCATTCGAGACCAGAATAACATCTGGCGCCAAACCCCTGATGCAATACGCAGATGTAAGTTGCGAGTTTTTGTACAGTGCATCGGATAATGAAAAGCCCAGAATTGCACACATTGTAGATATAAATGCATTTTGAGCAATAAGACGAATATATCTTATGAATCTTATATTATTGTTATATAGCGTTGTTGTCGTCTGCTTTTGCCGCGGTTTTAAGTAGGTCACCAGAAACTATGCAATGTCAGAGAGGGCTCCGTCAGTTAAAATCTCTCTTAATCTCTTAAGAGATTTTAACAAAAAACCAAACGTTTAGGAAAAAACCCTAGACTAACTTTGAATGCAGGAATGGGGTCGCTGACCATTGGTAAGTACGGGAAAATTGCCGTTTACTCTAGGAAAATCCAGTTTTTGGCCAAAACGAAGAGCTATTATGACTTTAAATAACTTTTGATCGAAATGAGAAAACTAAAAGTATCAACTGTTTAATAATACTCAAATTTGTGGCTATCTGTGTGCCGAATTTCAAGTCTCTAGCTCAATTAGACAAATCGTGTGTAACCCCACTTAATCAGAAAAACAGCAAAATCCCTGGTAAATCTAAAAGATAGAACAACAAGCAATGTCTTTCGTCCCTCTTCCCCATTTGAACTCTAAATATATTATTGATAAAATACATGTGTGACGGCTCGATGTGTACCACTTACTAGAACTAATATAACATTTATTATTTTATGGGGTAAACTTACAGGTACTCACAGAGGACCAAAGGCCCTTCAGGGTTATAATGATACCCCTCTTCTTCACTGTATCTTTCTTGACCAATTGGTACGTATATATTATCTGTTTGCAGATTGAGAATGAGAACAAATTGAAGTAAAATAAAAAACAAGCTGACGACGGCTGCTCTCAAGGAAGCAGCCATTCTCATACGCACGCCATAAAGTAGTACTTCATACATTAACCTAACTTTAGTTCGGTACACTTTTAAAGCATTGTTCTCAAAATAATTAATTATATGTGATTTCAAGTAATTAAATTCTTTGCCATCTTAAATATATTGGATAAAGTTATTTCGACTAACAAAACGATAAAATCAATGGTTCTAAAAATACGCTTGCATTATACACTTTGCAAGACAAGACAAACTCCAGGTCATGGAGATTACAAGTCTTTTCAGGGCGACAGTGAAAACTGTTCGCATGAGGCAAAAATCTCAAGGCTTGTTAGCTGAAAACGACAAAACAAATATTTTACCCAAGGCAAAACCTAAAACCTGCTTTGAATCAAAAGCGAAGGATGTTGTAAGTATATTTTCGAATACAGTGACACGTTGCCGTTGGCCACACTCGCCAGTATGCTAGTACAGTTGGGGTTTCAAGACATCTGAAAATAAATAAATGTACCGTGAAACTACTTATTAATATGTGGTCAGTCCCTGGGCGCCGACAGAGAGAGAGGGGAGGAAGGGAAGTGGAGAGTTTACTATCCATACGTTTGTAGAACTAAATCTAACTAGTCTGCCATGATACTGATGCAACTCGAGTTACAGTTTCACGAAGATTGTGTCAGCCTTAATAAAATGCAGAGATGCCAACCTCATCTAAAATCTGGAGATTCTAAAATTTTGCTCAGAGAGGGGGGGGGGGGGATGGGGAAGTGACCACTCTCTCAACCCCCCTTCACCCCCCCCCCCCCCCCCAAACAATTAGAAGAGAATTATGAAGTTAGCAAATGATCACCCAACTATTCTGAAGACAAACCAATTTTAATAGTGTTTTGTTTTGGGTATTTGATACAGGATGTTAGCTGACAGTGGTGCAAATTTTTGAAGTCTCTTTTATCTGGGAGATTTGGTTACCCGTGCTGGTGACTGGGAAATTTGTACTGTCTGTGTGAGACTCCCGGATTATCTTGAAGAGTTGACATGTATGAAAATAATTTTTTGTAAAACTTATTTTTATAGTTTATTAAAAGTAAAAAAAAATTTTTTTTTTTTTGCTATATTGTTAGTGACCTGGGAGTAAGAGAACTCAGATGTATGTTTTCTGTATGTTCTGCTCTAGGTTAATTAAAGTAATAATAACTCTTCCTTTGAGATTCAAAATTCCGCAAGAAATACATTCTAAACAACACATGGAAATATATTATATTGCATTTCACCACTAAAACGGCTGTTATTGTAGTAAACCTAAAAACTGTGCTTGTCAATAGGGCTTTCGGTGCCTTTCTTCCCGGTCGTCAAGGCATCCGTTGCCAAGGATGTTGGACAAACACGGATTCTCGCGTGCATTCAAGACCAAAATAACATGTGGTGGGATAAGATATAGCAGGCGCATTACACAATCCTCAGACGTAAGTTGCGAGTTTTTGTACAGTGTGTCGGATACCTAAAAGCCCGGGACTGCACAGGTTGTAGATATACATGCATTCTGAGCAATAAGACGATTATATCGTATGAATCTTATTTTATTGTAATAAACTGTTGTTGTTGTCTGTTTTAAGTAGGTCATCAGAAAACCCTGCTCGATATCGCCATGCAGAATTAAGTATATCAGTGCATGTGGTAAAAGTACAACGTTCTCTCAGTGCAAGGTCTCTGAATGTAAAACATCTTATTTACCTCTGTTGACATGCCATTGCCCTCTCTATTATAATCCTTCTTTTATTCGTGTGAATTTTGTGTCATACTCCCTTCTTCTTTTTATCCCTCTTATGAGCTTAAAAGGTTTTTCTTCGCATCGACCGCTGTATTGACTTGTTAAATTAGGGCAGTCACAGGGTACGCCTGTTCACTCGGCCTTCACTGATAGAAAGTAGGTTGAGCAGTTTTCTCACACTTCTTCCCACCTGTTAATTCATATGCTAGTATCTGAGTCACGTGACACGCAAGGTATGTTACAATCGCAGGATGTAAATGTAATTTTTAGCTCTTTATTTCTACATATTGGGTGCATGTTCAACGTTAAATTTGAAATAGATCTTGTTTATGTGGAGTGTTAGATGCTGTGATAGTGCTGTTCTTGTGAATAATTTCCAACTAAAACCACTTTGTATGCCTGTTTAAACTTAAATACGAAGAAAACTGTAGACACTTTATTTGGCAGTTAACAGAAGAATATACACATGGGATGTTCATATTTTGGCAGGAGAAATGATGTTATGTGTACTAATTAGACTGTTCTGAACCAGGTGTCAACAGTAGCATGCAACCCTATGTGTATCATTCATTGGAGACCATTGTCTTTAACCAAGTACAGCTAGCACTAAATACAAAATATCTGGTTGTCCCACACAAGTTGTCTACTGGTCAGCAATTACTTAAAGAAAAAGTCTTATCAGGATTTACTGAGTGAAAATGGATTCAATATTTGAAGATGCACACAAAATCTATATGTGATTGTCTTATATTATGTTGACAGTTAGCCCATGATGCACATATAACCACTTTTTCAACGGTGTGACTGAATTGCGCAATACACTGCAATACAGCGCAATACACTTGAAAAAACAAGTTCAGTTGCAATCACACAAAAGAAACAGCCATTTCCAACAAATTAGGGTGATATAAAGCAAACTACATTACTATTTAAGTAATATCTTAGTAAAACTTAACAAATCGGTGAGACTTTTATATTGTCGGGTCAGCAGCCATATTGGTGAGTAGCTCTTCTTGGATATATTACTGGCCATGCAAGATGGCCAACACGGCAGCTGAGCCAACATTGAAAAAATTGTGTCAATCTCTTGCGGTGTATCAGCAATATTCATTGCTAACTGATATATTTTGATTTCATATCAACCTATTTTGTTTGAACTCACCCTTTCCAGTGTTTACTTAGTAATTAATATTGCTGATACAACTTGACAATTTTTTCATTGTTTGGTCAGCCGCCATGTTGGCGAGTAGCTCTTCTTGGCCAGTAATATATCCAAGAAGAGCCACTCGCCAACATGGCTGCCAACCGGACAATATAAAAGTCTTGCTGATTTGTTAAGTTACATCAACAATATTACTTACCTAGTAATATAGGTTGTTTTTATATCGGGGACGTCTCGATAGTCCGAAGGTTCATTGGTCCGAAGGTTCATTGGTCCGAAAAGTGGTAACATTTTCATCGATTTTTTAATCAAGGGTTCATTGGTCCGAAGGTTCTATAGTGAACATTCGGACCAATGAACCTTCGGACTATTGAACCTTCGGACTATCGCTACGGCCCCTTTATATCACCCTACTTTGCTGGGAATGGTCATTTCTTTTGTGTAATTGCAACTTGGATTTGATTTTTGAAGTGTATTGCGCTGTGTTGCGCTGTAATTCAGAGTATTGCGCATTTCAGTCACACCGCTTTTTCAAACATAAAATTTGGTAACCTAACTTGATGCCATGTTATATTGCATTACCATTTACAGGTTTCCAGCATTACGAAGCTCAGAGATTTTCTGTTAGAACATAGGAAAGATTATATAAATGCATCCAGGTAATCTTAGAATTTGATGTATAAGTTCAGATTAAATCTTACTGGGGTGTCTAATATTCATAGTGGAGGATTGCCATAACATAAATAAAAAAAGGAAAATTGGTTTCAGTTTAAAATGACCTTATTCTTTAACCTATTTAAAATTGTTATTATATTCAGTTTAAATCAATATCATTCATCTTTTCTTTTAGTCATTTGAACACAAACCACCAGAGAATGAGCGACTTTGAGAGAGATGAAATTGATGAAAGTTCGCAGGCGTTTATGAAAGCTTGTTCAGAAACCATTAAATTTTTCAAAGCTGATGGTGGGTTGAGAAGTGCTTAAATTTATTTAATAAATCAGCGTACCTTTTTATTTTGTATCTGATTTGCTATCAAAAGAGCTTTATAAGGGAGATATCAACCAGTTACTATTATATTATATTGTAATTCATATAAGATTTCAAAATTCAAAGTACAAACATTTATTTGATATTTTTCGTCTAGAAATTATCAACATTTGCAAACTGGATCAATATAATATTAAATTAGTCATCTTTTAAATTATTCCATTTCTTTTATTTATTTATATGTTTGACTGTTTAATTAATATATTTTTGCAGTTGGTAAAGAGAAGACAACCCAACAAGTCAAGGAACACAGGGAGGCAATTCTGGAATTATTAGAAAATTATTTGAAAGGTTAGGCTTTTAACTTTTTATGTACAGTGAAAATGCAATTTTTGAGCAAGGGAATTAATGTAATCACTTAAATGAATATTGGATATTACAATGGGTTATTTTTTTATAAAAATAGGTTTAAGAAATAATTAGTGCAAAAAAACAACAACACGTTTTGTCCTGTTTAAGTCGCAATTTTGAGGTGCAATTTTTTCCAGTGTTGAATTATACTAAAATTTGAATACCATATCTTTGTTTTTCAACAGTTGTGTGTAAAATATACAGTGAACAGAAAGCAGTGAGAGTAAAGAGAGTCTTTGACAAGAAAAAAATGTAAGTTGGATTTGGCTTTCAGTTTATCATTATTGTAAACAGAATGATGTATATTTTAAAAGAAATTATTTATTGTAATTTAATGTGATGTTGACAGTTTTAATTTCACAGTCAAGGCATGTTGCCATAAAATGAAACAGTTCTGAGTTCAGTTGTATATAAGATATGGTCACAGGTGGTATGTGTGTAATATCCAATATGAATTAATGAAGTTATATAGGGGGTACAAACTGTAAAGAATTATCTTGTCAGAGTATCTAACTTTTGACATCAATTATTCCTCTGACAGTGGAAGACTGGAACCTCAAAGGCGTCGCAAAATGAAAGATGAAGAAGATTCCACCCACAATTTGACCACAAAATCAAATGGTACTGTTTATAATTAGATATGTAAACAAAATTTCAAGATTTTGTGTATTTGTTAAACCTTTAATATTTCTGCTAACAAATTGAGATATCCAGAATCATATCAACAGTGATGACTTTTTTTATGTACAGAGACATTCTGTACATATAGCAATCAACTACATCTGTTGTCACCTTGCACTTTTCATTGTTAACACAATAAATGGATAACTATTACAGCAGCTTTATTGGACTATTTTTCTTGAAATGCATACATTATACTGTATGTAATCCTTGTTTAGACATTAAACAGAAAACATTGTGACTTAGTAGCCTGATACTTACTGGAAAATTTCATATAAACTACTAACATACAGATCAAGTTAAAATGTGAAATTTTTTAAAATTAATTTTAGCATACCTTAAACTACTTGTAATTGTTAACACAATAAATGTTAAACCATGTAACTTATCGCCAGACTAAATGAAGTATTTTATAGCATTAGAATACATGCCAAGTTTGCATTTTTATGGTATTATCCACATCCAATTTCCTTAAATTCATACTCTTTTATGTTTCACCGGAGACTTCTAATATTTAAACAGTTCTGTTACTGATGTTGGTCTGTACATTTGACAGCTTTGTTTGCCAAGTTTTACCTTGTAGAATAATGTTTTTTAAGAAAATATGCAGGTTATTGAAATGATAGATATGTAAGGTCTTTTTCACATCAAGCAAAACAGATAACTGCACTGCTTCAGTTTTAGGGATTTACTAGTTAAATAGCTTGGCTATTATATACAGCATAGGAGGGTCACCTAAACCAAGTCCTTTGCTAGACCCAGCCAGTTAACCAAATTAATTTCAATTTTAACATTGAAGCTTGTGAAAGGGAGTAATCCCCCCCCCCCCCCCCCAAAAAAAAAAAAAAAAAGAAAAGAAAATATATTGTACTTGTTAGGACAAATCAAACTGGTGTGGTGCTGATAACTATTTTGCTCCAAGTGAAAAGATAATCAGTTGTTAAATTTACTAGGCAATTGCTTTCTTTTTATGAAACATTATTACGAGTATATTTCTGATTCAGGAGTATACTTTTCATGTTTTTTATTTAGTCTTTAATCTTAGATAATCTCAGTTTTGCACCTTGTTTTCTCTCCCCCCCCCCCTCATCTAGGTCATTATCTCATTATTTAGGTGAGCCAGTGCAGGGACCTCCAGTAAAGAAATCCCACACAACAAAGTTACCACTATTTGGTGATGAGGATGGGGATGAGGAAATATCACAAGAAGAAATGCAGTTGGTGAGTTTCTCAGCTAACACAGTTGTTCTAGACTTTCATCAGGCATCATGTCTTTTAACCTGAGCAACTTGATTTATCTTAGTAACTGCAAGATTTTTAAAAATGCTCATATTTTTTTCCAGTTTGAGCAAGAAAATAAACATATGTATGAAGAAATGAATAATATGGTGGATGAAATTAGGTGAGTTTCTAAGTATTTATGCCTGTGCTTTTTCATTAAGCTGTACAAGTAACCACAATTTATTATATTCTTAACTGCATATTGATTTTGTAATGAATTAATTGGCCATTAAAAGAAGGTACAGCAAGAACACTTCATGTTTGATATATACATTTTATTTCAGGCAAATAGAAGGAAAAGTTGTAGAAATCTCAAGGTTACAAGAAATATTTACAGAAAAGGTGCTGGAACAGGTCAGTATGGGAATTCCTTTCTGTGTTAAATGGAGACAGTTGATTTCAGAGGAATTTTTTTCCACCTCATAGTCACTCATAGTAACTGATTGTATGCCCTAATTATGATATTGTCTGAATACCAATCTCTGTGTAAACATACTTTGAAAATTATAATTGTAATTTCAGTACCATAGTCAGAGAATATATTGTGAGGTCATAGTTGTTGTAAGGGTGTACTTGCACCAAAATAATAAATTTCAAAACTATATCATCTTGCAAAGCCAAGCATACTTTATATTATTCCCTTATATAGATTGATTCCTATCTTGCTTCTTATCTTAATACTTTCTTGGTTGTGAATCTTTTAAAATTAAAAATAAAGATCAAGTTTTGATGCAATTCTTTGCAACATATTTTTCAAATGACCACATTAGGTGGAGATTTTAAAAATGAGGTCAGCTATGCTATATTTAATGCTTATCGCTAGACCAGAAAAAGAATCTATAACAGTGTGAACAATAACTCACTTCTGCATGACAGGGATGCATGTCAACCAGGAAATAAAAGTATCCGCATAGTTATTTATCCTGCTGTCTCATGTATTTAGACATGGCATGCTAGGACAAGTCTGTAACATTTTCTTCTGCCCTGGAAGTAATGACCATTACAATACAATACAAAAACTTTTCCACTAACTGTTAAGTCAAATGTTTCATGTTACATGTATATATAAAAGTCAATATACAAGGAAATTCTCAATCTAGTTTGCGATGTTGATATATGCACCATGCAAATGATTTCAAATTTACATTTATTCCTGTATAGAATTCAAATTTACATTTATTCCTGTATCACATTTACAAGAATGTTGCATGACAGTTTATTATGTAGCACTTGTGAGCACAGTTATGAGTACATGTAAGTTGCATCTAAGAGAAAAGGAAACAAAATAGCAAAATCATTTAATAAACAGATTCCAAGATCTGATTTAAAGATGATATATACACTACATGTTAAAAACAACTGGTGCATGATAGTAATGATACTATCCAGTGCCTGTCGCAGCAGAAGTACATCCCTATAGTGCATATACATTATGCTGATATTTCCTTCTCTTACAGGAAAAAGATATTGACAGAATTGGAGACACAGTGGTTGGGACAACAGAAAATGTGATTGAGGCAAATGAGGAAATTAGAGAGGTTCGTGGATCATCTTCAGTTACAGAGACAGATAATTATTTCTATCTGTTGAATAAAGAAACTTTTTTTACAAATGTTTTCCTTAATAAATTTTTTTTAATTCTTTGAGAATAAAAAAAGATTCCTCATTAACATTCTTCATATGTCAACTAAGCCATTTCCATTTTTTCCTTTTATATTTTAAGGAAGTAGGCATTTAAATCAAACATTTATATTAAACCAACATGTCATTGATAGTGTTATGTATTCAGTCTATATATTATGTGTTTAGGTCTAGTAATGGAAAGCTTGTGGCAGTTAGGTGTCCTTGTACCACTAGACTGCACCCAGTGGTACTTGCTAGACCACAAAACACATGATAGTAAACCACACAAGTTGTCTAGTTTCTGTCGCCACCTGCTGTCTGTACATGTCTTGTACACAAGGGGGTTTGTCCTTTTCAGGATTTAAGAAAAGCCAAGTTTTTATCTGAAATGCACAAACTTAGGAAAGCCTGTGAGATTCTAATTTGAAGTGTTTTTTCATTGTTACAAAGTGCATGAACAGACTTGAAAATGGCAATCAGAATCTGTAGATCTACATGTATCTCCTTTCAATAGAGAAAGACCTGTAAACAATGGGAGTATTTCCAAAATAATGAGGAGAATACACATAACTGTGTAAAATATGCAACTTTGTCTGAAGAATTGGATTGACATGCTTGTCTTGTGAATGAGAAAATTTAATGGGAAAAATTATGTTGATGATAATGCATTGTACATCATTTGGAAGATCATACAGCAGAAAATCATGCACAATTATATTCCATCAATAATTTGTGTGTGGTAACAGCAGTTCTGTGTTTACTTGTCCGCTGTCGACTGACAGTGAAAGAATTATCATTTTTATCTTGGATGATGAATAATTTTAAAATACCAAGACCTGGCATGTCATATTATCTTACAGGCATTATGCACTGTCATGATTTTAAAAACTCTCTGGGTGATATATTAAGGCAACGTTCAGAGTACTTTTAAAAATGTTAAGGAAAAAATTGTTAGAGGATGGTCAGGATCATGTGCCAGAATCAGCATAGGACCGTAAAGAAGGGATATTGGGAGCATTAGAGATATTAGAGATAGGGATCTAATACTACACCAGTTCAGCATACTTATTAGATTATACTTGCACTAAAAATGCATCTTAAACCATAAACCCTTGTCATGTGGCAGTCAGGGGATAATTCCTTGGTCTAATCTTTTTGTCTTTTATGTATTTGCTAGTTTTGCACAAACTTGCTTCAGATGGATGGTTGTTAAGATATGTGGTCTTTTTCATTTTGACAGTTTTCATATGACAGCAGGGGTTTCCCCAGAATTTGGGGTATTGGGAGTCCCAAATTTGAATCTGTCACCTATTTACATGGAGTCCAACCCAAGCAAGTCGGGTCCCCACCCGTCATTTCCCCAAAATTTTGTAAGCCGCCCAGCCATCTCTCAAAATATAGGCAGTCTTTTGAGGCCAGTAGCCATCCTTGCATGACAGTGGCAGTCTTTGTGTTGAATTTTTTCTCATGACATAGCAACAACTTTAACACCTTCTTGGAAGATTGCCTGTTATTCTTTTATTCACGTTCTCTTTCTCTCTCTGTGTGTGTGTGTGTGTGTGTGTGTGTGTGTGTGTGACTTCTCAAAATACTGTCACTTAAATTCCTATCGACTTTGTCAGGATAAGTTTTAGTGTGCAGGTGGAGGGAGCTGTGAGAGATGGCAGCTAATGGAGCCCCAGGGTTGGGGTCCTAATGTTACAGTGAACACATATTATGTTGTACCATTTCCAATACAATAGAGCAACATCCTGCCTGGGAAATTATCCCCCCTCCCACAAACACACATTTATGATTGCAAAATTATTACTTTTATTGTAAGTGTGATATCATCACATTTACAGTTGTTTGTAAGTAGTGGTGCATGCACCTTAATTGGGCTGTTATTTCTCCTCCCCCTTCACTCCTGTGCATTACAGTACTACATTCCAAGTTTTCTGTGGGTTTCAAATTGCTATAATTTGAAGTATCATCATGTATCCCTCTCACATATAAGACTATATCATCCATGATACTGCTTTAATAAATAGAGACACAAATTGCAGTGCACTGTTTACATAAGACACACTTTTACGTCAACTTGCATTGATGTTTGTGCATTTATATTCGAATTCACAGATTTATTTTAGTGTTGTAGATTTTTGTCTGATAATCTGTCCTGTGTCACTCATTGTAAAGATTCTGCTTTACTGAAAATACCTATGTGTAGGTGGGTCTAGGGTCTATAATTATAGTGGTGGAGATTGGAGGCAAATGCCCCAGGATGTTCATAGATATGACCATTGCATGACTCACCTAATATATATTTATTGAGATCATTTTAATAATGCTAAGGTGGTCATGGCTTCTTGGTGGAAAAAAAAAACTGAAAAGGGGGGGCTGGGGTATTGAAAAAATTTGTTCTTGTTCTATTACTGTTTGCAGTTTTAGCATTGAGCAAACATTTTAACAAACAAAACCTGGAAAGGCTATTATTATGTTTCAACTTAAATTTTAATGGCATAGAAATATTGATAACTGCTGAAAATGAAATAACATTTGTATGCAAATAAATTCAGTCAAAACAATCAAGTTACATATTTTCAATGCCACTATATCACCAAAGCAATTCCCCTTCCCAGAGGCATAACCAGGGTCCAGTTGGGGGGGGGATGGCATAAATCAAATTTGCATGTTTTTGCCAGTTATGAATGATTTTTGTTCTCGTTTCATATGTTTTAGGTTTGATGACACGAACACAAGATTATAGGATTTGGGCATTACAACACCCAATCCAATCCCCACTACACCCCCGATTTTGTGTGATCTGGTTGGGGGTGGCTTAGGGCTGGGGGCAGACCTACAGCTACCCAGGATATGACACTGATGTATATATATATAGATGTGCTCTTTTTTAGGCTATCAAGAATAATGCTGGTTTTCGTGTGTGGATTCTTTTCTTCCTGGTGGTGCTGTCCTTCTCCCTGCTATTCTTAGATTGGTATAATGCCTGAGAGGGATGGCAAATTAAGCAAAGAATGAAGACATTGAATTCCAGTGTGCCAACACATAACATGAAGATCATTATCTTAACAGTTCCGACTGCCTTCTACAGATCCACGAGGGTTTTATGTCATGATGTGAATATCAGATGACAGCTGACATTCGTGACAAAAAGGTCGAGTCAAGTTAAGTTCAAAATTATGTTTAATATACGCAATGATAGCTCATGTGGGTGACCCTTTCTGAGAAATTGCTGTCAACGGAGCCAAGGATGCCGTTACTGTAAAGTTTTATGGATGCTTATATAGCAACTTCACAATAGATGCTCACATAGTAACTTCACAATAAAGCTATTTTATATATTATTGTATATTGAGCAACTGTTACTTTCATGAAATATTTTGCTTCTTTGTCATTATTTCAATATAATGAATTTTATTGTGCTCTTATTAGTTTAAAAATAATTTCACATGCTTATAAATGACATTTGTATCTCTTATGATAAAAATAAACACTTAAAGTATATTGCAGTACAGTTTATTATCCAGTTTCCAGGTGTTAATTCACAAGAAAAGTAAAGATAATTGTATCCCATTTTTTCCACCCCAAATAAATGAAAATGATTTACTCATTCATTCTATTAAGTTTGCCTTATTGCATGTAAAATTATAACAAAATAATTTGAATGTGCATCTCTGACAGCTGGAATATAAATATAAATCTCGCTTGGTACATATAAATATCAACCAGCAATGGCAAAGACAGCTTTTTTTTCTTCTGAGCAATTTGCAAAGCATCTTAAATTGACTATTCAGGTAACATGTATATAAGATATATACTTAATACCACTCCTGAGGTCTATTTCTAGTTCACATAAACATACTCCCAAAAACAGATGGTGGACCACGCTCTATTACAGACTGATTGCCTGACAAATTGAATATCATATTTTCAATTATGACATTTGTCTAATGACAGAAAAACCTTACAAAGTTTTATTGTGCTCTCCCCCACCACTTCCTCCCAGAGACTAATATCACAGTGGACAGCCAAATCAAATGGAGCTACCCCAACAACACAAATGACCACAATTTATATTCTTTGGGCAGTGTCCATCACAGAGTAGCACTGGGAACATAAATTCTGATGCTGGTTTCTTCATTTCCTCTATTCCACTACACATCCTTTCTTCAAAATTATGTTTCCATACTTGGAACATTCCCTACAATAGCAATAAAACGGTAAAAATCAGCATACAAGCATATAACACAGCTTCTTTTGTTTTGAACATTTAATTTTGAAGAGGAGGAAAACTACTGATTATTTTTCCACACATTACATTGTTGCATAGAGCATACACTTATGCTTCTAATGTGTTGTTATAAAATATATGCAAGTTCTTAATGAATTTCCCATAAGTTAAATTATGACTTTCTGATTTCCTGACAGTCATAAACATTTCCCACTTTTAAAAACTACAGTCAAACAGAAAACTGGACCCTGAAAGTTGAAAATCTTACCCTGTTTGAACCACAGCAAATGCTCGCTTTGCTCTCTCATAGAATTCAAATCTTTCTACTTTTTCCATTTCTACCTGAAAGAATTGTAGAAATATTAGTTCTCTACACTGGCTCTCTTGCTTAAGTAATTCTTGAAGGGTTTTGTTTCTCCATTTCTCCCCTACTTACTTTTTTGCCTGCAGCAGCATCTACCAAAAGCTGGTATTTTTCCCAAACTGGCACTTCTAATTTCTTCTCTTTATCCGACAGTACCAAAGCCATCAGAGCAACCTTTAAGTAATGTGAAGATTTTTTTACTTTTAATATCTTTGGACAGGTATATCTGAAAGACTAAGGCCTCATTCAGAATGGGGGACTAACTAGTTCGAGGGTCAAATATGTCCGACCCATTTGAATACTTCCCCATGGGATATCTCTTCAGTATCTATTAACGGATTAGATGGCAAGCTGTAGTGGGTCACCATATTTGACCCTCGGACTAGTTAGTCCCATATTCTGAATGGGGCCTAAACTACAGCACCTACCACAGTGATAACCCTGACATGTCAATATTATAAGTTCACCAAAAAGAAAAGGGAGAGAAAGAAGCCTCAACTGCGCACATGTGCAACATGGCAAATTAAATTCATTCCATTTGTACTAACAAGTGAGGACTTTGCAGTGGCTCTGCCAATATTTTTGCACTTTTTACTCTTTTTCAACAATTTTCAAAGCACATGTTGTTGTTTAAAGTGTAGGGAAAAAATGAAACAAATCATAAGTACGTATTCCAATTCATCTTAAAAGACCTAACAGATTCTAAGTATACAGACTCAGAGACCATATGTACCTCATCAGTTATTGTATGAAACCAAATTGTATGCCATCTTGTGGTTGACCATGTGGTTTTGATAACTATCTTTGTACGTTCCACAATTTGATAACTTTGACACTAGAAGTACGACTAGGCAAAAGGATATGAAGTGAAGTACTTCCTGGTAAGATATATGTACAGAGCAGTCAAGCAAGGAGCAATAAATACCCTAAATTGATGATCTGGCTACCAAAATCCTGTGACAACAAGCAATTTACTAAATACATGTTGTACTCACAGGTTTTGGAACATAGGAATCCAGTGGAAACACCTTTAAAATGGCAGCAAGAAGCTCTGGAATCCCATGACCTGAAGAAAGGAATGGTTTTTGAGTGGTCATTACGGCATCAAAATAATGATTTTATTCCCAACTACAATGTATGCCAAAATACATAAAAAAGGTTGCTATGGGTGCAATACAAAAAAAAAAAAAAAAGAGCTGTGTCATCTTTTGGAGACAGTATATGTCTTTTCAGTGCGTTAAATCTTCCCATTCTCTATACAGATAAGCCACTTTCAATCCTTAATTTATTGAAATCATGACAAAGAGAGAAAACACAAGGAAGTCATGTAACCTACCTGAAAAACAAAACCTTAAAGAAATACTTATTAAGCATTTTAAAATAAACTTGAGAGTGATGGTTAATGATCAGCTGAGTACTCAAAAAATGTTGGTTGTATATTTTTTTCCATGCTGAAATTCCGTATGCAGCACATTAAATGTAATTTAATTAGGAACTCATGGTTGGTAACTTTCACCGTTTCCTCATATTTCCTCAAGAATTTTTTTCTTGGATATCACGATATATTGAATTGAATGTAATTCACTTGCAAGGATGTTCTCTTAGTTTTGAATTATATTTAAACGTCTTTCATCATTGGCCAAGTTACAAACACTAAACATCTAACAAATATTTTTCTTTACTTTTTAGATACTCCAACAAAGTACATCTATATCTAGTAATTAATTACGTCCACATATAACAGAGAGACTTAGGCTGGACATGGGAGCTCACACACAAACTCTTTGAGTTCAGGTTAGTCTGTGGTGAAATAAGAAACATCCCCTTTTTATTGCAAGCAAGAGACCTGGCACAGTGACAGACAATAACATTGGGAATTGTCTTGAATGAAGCTTTCGTATGCTGTAATTTAATCTGAAAATTAAATTACAGCATCTAAATCACACTAAGTTTCACCATATTTATTATGCTTGATAGGTTTGTGTATTAGTAAGCCCCCCGGAAACAGGCCTTGGTTTAGGGCCTAAATATACTTTTAGATGTTCATGTTACTGACCTGTATCTAAACAGAAGGTTTATTTACAATATATATCCTTTCAATGCTGTGAAAGACTAACATTCTGTGCAGAGGAAAATTATGAGCATGATGATATTATCTTATTTGCATATCAGAAGGATTAAGGGGTACAAAATGTCAAGGAATTAAAAACCTCACCTGGCTAAAAGGAAGACCTCAACTTTTGTTAAATTAAATGTTATTGGACTAAGTGTAAACTACCTGGTTCATATTAAAGAGGAATAGAACACAGTTTAACTTAGATTCCTGACAAAAAGATTAATTTTATCAAAATGAAAAAATATGTTAGTGTAGTTATCAAATAAGGCAAATATAAGGCATTATGATTATATATAAAAATTCATAAAGGTTTCAAAAAAGTATAGAATAAATCCCTGACTTTCCAGTAATTACTTTTATTTGTAAAACAAACAAACAAAAATTAAGAAAATTTTGCTTTACATTGATACTCATGAAACCTTTATACTGTAAGGTTCATCTGTATTCATGGCCTTTCTTTACAAAAGTGAAAAAAGTTTTAACCAGTTGTGAAAAACTTTACATGTGATGTAAAGATTTATATTTGTAAATATTACAATACATAAAATTCCTGCATAATTTACAATAGAGAGTGATCAAATCTACCAGGAAGTATAATTATATATGTGTGTGTGTGTGTGAAAGGGAGGGTAACACTGGAGATACTCCCCTTTGAATACCAAAATTACCTAACACAGAAAGGTGCTGCTTTCTTTGAATATTTGAGCTGTGACTCATGCAATTTCTATCTGTATCTAGATCCACAGATAATACATGTAACATTACAAATTCACTAAATGCTGTTCCAGGCCTGGTCACATTGTTAAAACAATAAAAATGGAAAATGTTTTTTCTAGATAATAACTCCTAAAGACCAATTTGATAATGATTTATGAAACAGAAATTCAGTTCCCTGTAAGGGGATTTTTTCCTAAATTTGTAATTTATGGAAAACTAACAAAAAAAGTACCCCATGTACACATACAATTTTTGAGTTATTCAAAATTATCATGAAATTTGTGAATTGGAGCAGTTTCAGCTCAAACCAATGTCAAAATCATTAAGAGACTCAAAGTTTCAGAGCAGGTCTCAAAAGTAGAAGCAGAAGCGGTAGCAAATGCTTTTTGACAATGTGATATGGGGGCAAAATGCTACCATCTTCAGATTTGGAAGAAAAAAAAATAGGAAGAAAAAAATAGAAGTTGAAAGAAGTTTACTGCAACAAGTTTCTATTACAATTGGGTGGGGCCCAATAGTGATGCACATTACAAAAACTATAAGCGTATAATTTCATCTTTGTCAGGATTGCTTGCAAAGAAGTCCTCAAAATGAGTACATCCTGTCTTCACCATGACATTTTATACTACAGCAAATATCAAGGAAAAACTACTTTTAAGGACTTTGTATGAATAAACATTCTATACATTTTCAAATATTTATTTATAAATACATTACCATTACTATTATTATTATTGTTGTTGTTGTATTTTTTCTATTTGGTTGAATTCATATCTTGTATTTGCACTTTGTATATTTTCCACACATGCACCTGTTGCATTGTGCCTGGGCCTTCTATTCTCAAAATCTGCTCTAGTAAAACTATTGTGAGACAAACACTCATCAGCAAGGTGCAGCTGATATCCACTTATGCTTTGCACTTGTATATATCACACATCTTGCTGACTTACGGTGTATTTATTACAAATTTCATAAATAACAGAAACACTTTTAGTCAACAATATGTAAAGTAAATCAGAAATGTATAAACACAGCATCCCTGCACTTTGACATACAGGTTAGTATATGTATGTCAAAGAACTAGTCAAATGTGAAGACCCACTTACTAGTATATTTCCTATATATACAACTGACAAAAGTAATGGCTTGGACACTGGCGTACAGCAATCAACTCATTATATACAGATATTTTTCAGTTAAATGATGCTGTGACTTATCTCAGCTATGCTATACCTCACAGCAACTAAAGTAAGTAACTGACATTTAACCATTTACCATTTAACAAGGGATAACAATTCTTCATATGAGATCCATATTTCACAATAAATACATCGTAAACAACTAATAAAAATACAGTTAATTCTATTTTACCACCAAAACAGCTGTTATCACAATTATTCTGGAATCTGTGCTTGCCACTGGACCTCCATCGATGGCTACTCTCTGTGATAATCTCTTAAGAGATTAAAAAAACCAAACTTCTTAGAGAAAAAAAAAACAGGGATTAACTTAAATGTCATAACAGAATCATTAACCATTGGCAAGTATGGGAAAATTGTTGTTTACCCCAGAAAAATCCATTTTTGGACCAAAATAAACAGCTGTCATCCCTTTAACCAATATATAAATGTCCACTTGTACACATGCACAAACGTCTGCATACACACAAACATGGCAAGTATGGTCTTACCAAGCATATATGGATGCACTTGCAACAGAGATAACAGCACCTCCTTTTCTTGACCTGGTTGAGCAATTTCTCAAACAATGTACAAGATAACAGGCATGGAAGAGTCTTAAAGCCAAATCATGGCAGACTTTTCATAGCACAAATTTAACTACAGAAATCATATATGTTTTTAAAATAATTTTTTGTTGTGTTATTTATTTATTTTGTCAAAGACATGACAAATTGATAAGACATATTTTTATCAGTTTGTTTTTTATATTTAAGGTTTAAATTCTCAATTTACTCAAGTAAGCCTACACGAAGCACGTCCATGATAACCTTTTATCTGGCTACTATAATCTGTAGTTTATTTTCAAAGAAAGCTTTATCATGTTTTTATTTTCATACCTGGGTAACCAAGGTTAAGGATAAAACAATGAATACCTAGTCAGCTTTTCAAGAAAACTACAGTATTGTTCACTCACCATCAGCCCTCAACTCCTGAAAGAAACAAACAACTATAAGCATCAACTGTTACACAGGAACTCCAACATCAACAAAATCAAACGACACAGGACCATTACCATAAATTTCATTGAAGTATATTTATTTTAATTTTATTGATTAAATATGCAATGAAGGAGAATGGTTAATTATTATTTAATTCACTGATCTTCCTACATTTTAAATGCATATATTTAGAATTAAATTTAGGATACAATGAAATACTATTTATAAAATAAAATTGATTCCCTTGACAAAATATACCAAACCCTTCTTCTCTAATCCCTAACTCATAACATACAATATTCAAATAGAAATAAAAAGGTCTAATTAAAATGTCACCATAGTGCTTAATAAATGAGTTCCGTGGGGGGCTGGATGACTGACTCACCTTAGGTCCATTGCGGCATATGGAACTACCAGGGAAGTGGGCATCTGCCAGAACTAAAACATGACCAAAATTAAAACATTAATGAAATCATGAAAGCATATTTTTCCTAGAAGATGGATGCCTTTGGGCATAAATGTTTGCACTGGTAAAATCAATTTCACATTTTGTATGATTTATTGGCAACATTTGTCAGGCAATGAAAGTTAAGAAATATTACATGGTTTTATGCTGCAGCAATGAAATATTCATTACGCACACCCTTTCTTGGAAAATTCAGCATGGGGGTACCAAAATGACAGATTCATGTTAATTGATCAATCATCACTATTTGTTTTATCTATTCATTTCAGATGTAAGCTTTATTGGGTCTATTGTCAATCCATATTGTTATTGTGCTAGAAGAGTTTCATGCAGCAGATTTCATTAAAACTACACTGAAACACAAGCTGTACAGTACATGATTTTCCCAGTTTTCCCCACTCCCAGGACAGCAACTGATAACACTTTCACTGATGTAATGCCAATATTCCATGAATTTCCTATTCTACACATATTGTATATAAATAAGGCTTTTTCATCAGTATACTAATATACAAGATAAACTTGGCACTAACATGATCACAGACTTAAGTAGGAGCATTTTATGATGTCACCTTGTATAGCAGGCACTAAAAGGAAGATTCAAACTCAGGGAACCCTTTTTTATCATTTACTCAGTTGTTGGTATAAGCATTAATTTTGAGCACAAGATGTAAGGTAATGTGTATGTAACTGGCTATATACATGGATATTGTAGCTGTCAACAGAAACAGAAACATGAATATGAGATTGTTTTTGTACTATAACAGTATATTTTTCTATTTTCTTTTTAGATACTTACTCATTCCTTTAATTATGTAATGATTTATATTAATAACCAAATTAAGGCACATTAATTTGTAGTACTATTATTCCCCTGCTCATATGTGTAAGTGCATTTTACACAAAATTAATATATGCAAGTTATTTTGATAGTAATTCTTGTCTAAGCCAAGAAAAAGAAATTGGTCCATATTAAGTACCTGTATTTTCAGTTAAATACTTGATTGTTGGAAATATTTATTCCAACAAAGTAGTACGGTATGTACTGGTATTATTAAAATGCACATTCATACCAAAAAGCCAATTATGTTTACCAAATAAAACAAGAATGTTAGAGATTTTTTATTATCATCATAGCATTTCTTTTCTATTGACATACTCCCCCCCCCCCCCCCCCCCCCCCCCCCCCCCGTCCTTCTTTTTTTTATGTCATTTCAGTAATAACGAGTATCTTCCAGCGTGACAGTGCCATTAATAATACCAGTAAATATAGCCTGCGCATCTACAATACAAAGGGGAGAGGGGAAGAGCCCTGCTGGAACATTGTTACCCAAATAATCGACGTCATGAAGTAAAGAGTGGTCATTTAGCGGAACCCGGAAAATCCTCTCTTTTGATAATCCGATAGTTAATCCGCCGTTGATTTCCACAGGTGAGACAAAATTCCAATCACTAATCAGTATCTGGTCTCGAACATTTTTCGATCTCTTAAATTTGAATACTAAACATTCCTAAATATTTGTCACCTGGTTTCGTGTGGTATATTGAAGTACTGAAACCAAACTATAAATTGAATAAAACCACATAAAACTGAAAACATGCATCCCTTGTTCGGAATTTGCCAACGAAGCCGGAAGTAAAATCATGCATTCCCCTGCGGACCTGCACACATTTTACGCTGTACATATAAACACGATGAACCGTAACAGTACCCCTGGTCTTACCGATTTCATCTCCATGTCCCATAGAACACAAAGCATGTAGCAGATCTGGAGATAAGATAAATGGTATTCCCTTCAACGGCATTTTAATTCCCTCGGTGTTAGTGTCCTTTGAAAAGTAGGTCATAAAGTTGACTCGTTTTCGACTTGAACGTTGTTAAGTCGAGTAAGGAGGACCCAAACAGGGAAGTCCCTCAAACCAAGGAGTTATAACTCCTTGCTTAAACTTATGCTCGAATTAAGATAATGAGGAAATTTGATCTTTTACTCAAACTGCTGCTGTTATGTCGCTCGCTGTCACAATTCCTGATCTTATAATAAATAAATGTCGCATTTCTACCCCCTCCTTTTTATTTTGGGGAGGGGGGGAGAGGAAAATGAATAGGCCTACACATTTTTAGTTGGAGGGTGTGTGTGTGTGTGTGTGTGAAGCCAGTGCTCCCCCATGTGTTTGCAGTGAACTGTTCAGTTATGAACATAATGTGCACTTCACTGTGAACCTTTCTATAAATAACCAAAGCTGCATACTCCTCTTTTTAAAGATCAATAGGCCTACCAATGGTGAAAGTGTTTTACTGTCTACATGTAATAGGCCTACCCGAAGTTTAACTCGCAAGATTCCAGGTTAGTACGACTAGTACGCTTATCCTTGTAGATTGCGACGTTTAGGGCCTATGGGGAAAATGTGGCAACTCAATTTAGTTAACAATTTGCCGATAAATATCACAGTAAGTCAAGCAGTCTGCGCAAAAGAAAATATATTATCTTAAATATGATTATTAATTTTCTGCAACCGCTGGCATAAGATGGTGGTAATTCTGTGTTGCGGTCTCACTGCGGTACCTGTAAAAACTTTCCGACTATCGTTGATTTCTTCACAAAATGAAGATATATGGACTTTAAACCAATAATTCATCGTCCGCAGAGCTGTATACATTATGACTTGGTCGTAACCAAACAGTTTCCGATTGCGACATGTGCGTTGGCCACCCAGAGAAAAGAAAAGAAAAAGAAAAAAAAAGAGGTAATGGGCATGTCCCGCTAGTACGTAATACGTGATCCCCGCGGTTCCTGTTTCTGTACCGTTGTAAAGTAAAGTGGGGTATTCAAAGCCGATGAGGGTAACTTCCAAGTACGCGATGAGTCAACCTACATGTAAGTGACATAGCTTATCTAGACATTATCTTTCGGATCATCCGAAACGGCGCTACTATTTTGTCGAAGTAAGATTAATCTTTTCTAATGTACAATAATTTGTGATTACACAGGGTTTATTGCATAATTGTTGAAATATTCGACAACGTGCGAATCCGATACGGTGGGGGTTCCCCGATTTTAAATGCGGCACTCATAACAAAGGGCACTTCCGTAGGTGCACGTCACGTCAGACATCACATCCTATTCCGACCCACATCAAGAAAATCCATTAGGACATTGGGCATTTCTATATTTAACCCATGAATTCAACACGTATAAAAAAAGATTTCACCACCATCCGAGACATTACAATCTCGAGCCTCTGAACCGACAGCATCACTCAAGACTACAATTAATAAGAAACGAAATCACACTATCTATATTGAAGGAAGATTTTACAGATGGCAATGGGAATTATCCAAAGTATGTAGAAGTATGATAAATAGTACATAATATTTTATTGTGGGTTATTTAACGTTGTGGCATATTTTTTATCTTGTTTTGCAAAGTTTAACTGAAATTTAAAGCGTTCAAAAACAACTGTTGGAGTTTTATTGAGAATGTTTAATCTTAACTGAATGTTTTTATCGTTTTAGATTCATGTCTGCTACTCTTGTGCTTGGCTAGTTGCACTGTCGCAGTGCCTCTGAGGAAATCCCGCGATACCTCTTCTTCGACGGCGGCACCAACTTCGCCCCTTCTTAGATGGCACCAACCGTGTGGGGGTAGTAGTCCTGTGAGCAACGGCCCAGCCCTACCCGCGATGCCTGCTCCTCCTCTGGGTCAGTCTGCTTTCACCATACGTATGCACATCACTGACAATATGAACAAAGTGAAGGATCTTCGTAAACGATGGGTAAGGGTTTTTCATCATCTTCTTCTAAATGAAGAAAAAAATGTAAAAACTAAAACATGATGATGATTCATATACTGAAACCTAAACTTTTTAAAGTATAGAAATTTAGTTTCTTATACTAACATCAAGTAATGCAGCTTTTTATTGAGATCGAAACTTATATGAAATTTCTGTTATTTCAGGTACAAGAAAGATTTCACAGCGATCCTGAATATATCAACTGGATTGAATCTCAGTACATAGTGTACAGTAGTTTGCCACAAGAGGAGCACTGGTCTCAGTTTGTTGGGATTCAAAATGCTGTAAATAACGTAAGTCCTCCAATTTCGACATGTGATTCTAGTAATTTTTTAAAAGTTATATTACATAAACTAGTCTATATGTTTTAATGATTGTCGCTTTTGGAAAAAATGTTCTTCTATGGAAAAGATAGTTGAATGTTTATCTTGCTCATTTCAAGGAATCGTGACGTTTGTTATTGCACCATTGTTTACATAGTTCCTGCAAAACGCTTGCATCGCCATCTGCAGTAAGAAATAATAACTAACGTTTTCTACTTCTATTTCAGATGGACGAGTTCTTTTCACAGAGTTATATTTGGCTAGCCAAAATAGCAGTGCACTTAGAAGAAATAAGGATAGATGAGCTCGCGTCCAATACAGTTTTTAACCAAGAAAACGTCGATGCTCATATGATCCAGAGTGCTGAGGATCAGCTGTACGTCTGCATGTGCGCCGTTCATACCCTCATGACGTCCAGGAACCTGCAGCTGGACCAGACGATCGAGCGAGACATACTGGAGACTACTTTCGCTGACCCGCCAGGCAATTCAAAGACCCTGAGGTACAACAGAGACTGGATCGTTTTCAACCATTTCCTGAAACTCCTAACTCATTTGGAAAAGGTTTACACCGAACTCCAACAAATGTAAGAAGTTGAACTCTTTAAATTTTGATAATCTCCGTGGTAATACGGACAAAACAGTTTACTTGATTTGGGTCCGTTCTGTTATCTGTGCCTAGGGGTGTGCAGCTGCATGAAGGACTACGGCATCTATTATGATCTCTTACAATACAGTTTATCCATTATGGCATTCCAGCTTTAAGTGTGCGTTTACAAATTCATTTGTATATTTACCATTAAAAGTTGAGGGACGAAATTAGTAAACAAAGAGTAAACTCAGTGCTTTAGAATTTTCGCTTATGTGAAAATGATAATAGTAGCGGCTATGCCGTGTTTTATGTAAGTGGGTTTTATCCACTGTCGATTATTTGTGTTTGGATTGGATAACTTTGTGCTATGTGTATTCGTATTTATATATATTCATTATTTATCATATAGGGAATTTAAAATACCAATTCCTATAGTTAATAATTATGCTTGTACATAGGCTTTTATTTATTGAACTTCAATGTTCTTGTGAGCTTTATACCAATTTTCCAGTCGATTCAATGTTAGCAGTGATATATTTATAATCTTCATCTTCCATTTTGGAATTAGGTATTTATTGAGCTGCCTGTGATATTTTTGTGAACTTACAATTTTTACCATATGTTGAAACAATAAAGTTGTTAAAGTTAAATCTACTGCTTTGTCTCTAACTTACTTTGTTTAACTGCTACGATTCAAGCGCCAGCGATCAGAAGGAACTTATTCTTGTATACTTTTACTGCCAGACGTGAAAATGAGAACGAAGTTTTTTATCACCTTAAATGATTTGGGCATTTGTTCCTGGACATCTCTGATGTAACCGTTTTGGAGATGGAAACTGGTCGCTGACTTTACCTTAAAATATCACAAAATTGACCCTATATTTATATTTAGTCACTACATGCCGTGTTCTCATTCTACGGTATCAAGTACTGTGAAAATGAAAGGCCAAATTTGCTCATTAGTCATCATATATTTCCGACAGGTCGGACTCTCGAGCAGACGGGGTTTTTTTTGTTCTTATTCACTTTTTAATATTTATTGATTGATTTTAGGGGTATCTGGTGCATTGAAGGTGGTCAAAGACATAATGAAAGCGAATTTAATTGGGAATGATGTATGGAATGCGTGTCATCTATAAGATTTTAATGGACAAAAGCAACGATAAAAGATTATTCAGAGGGCCACAAAAAGTTATTTGGTTCGACGCAGAAAAGAAGGCATTGACCCCATGAGCATTAGCTTAATTCTTGTCAATACCAGAATTAATTCACAAAATTAATTACTTCTTCGATATAATGTTTTGTCCTCAAATTAAAGCTAGTCGTTACATGACACCACGTCTAATTATCAAGCAGAAGTGTAAGCTGCATTTCCAGTTTTTGAAAGGACGCAAGAATGTAAATCACAATGCTCGCTAATCAAAAACCTTCGGCGTTAAAATGGATCTTATACATTATGCATCACAATTAACAGAGATTCTCATTGGAATAGATAATTAATACATCCGATGAACTTGTCTTTCATTATAATATATTGTCGGAGTTTGATATTTGGTTTCCCCTCAACAACTCAATGATCTTCCTTTTTAATTAAGCAGAGATGAACGAATAGACTAATAGGGATAGAGTTGTCAAGCATTTGTCTCAATGTATCATTAAACTAATCCCATATCAAATTGACCACTTCTTTGTCTATGTCATGATTCTCTTGACAATTAGCATTTGAAAATAAGGGAAGCATTTTATCATTAGTCAACAAATATTTCCAACAGCCTACACTGTCACCTTTTTTGAGAAAATCTGACTCAAGGAATTCTTTATTTGAAAAATGTGATATTAGAAGCAGTCAAGATGTAATTGTGCCAGTTAATGAAACCAATGTAACTTGAAATGCTGAATGGAATGATCGATCAGGCATTACGAAATAAAGAGGCAATTAAAGCAATAGTCACAAGCAATGAGAGTTTTTTAATCTGATGATGAACAGAAGGCATTGGCGGCCTATTAGCTTGTGTTTTCTTGTTAATACCGATTCACATATATATTTTGGTCCTGGAATCGAAAAGGTGTCGTTATAAATCAGATGAGTAATGGAAGATACCAGATTGTGGGGTCATTTTGAACGAAATGAAAAAATTCAATTGTTTCTACATTTAACTTTTAGCGATACAATCAGAATTCATATTTACGCCGACTGTGCAAAAAAAAAAAAAAAAAAAAAAAAAAAAAAAAAAAAAAAAAATCACCCTTCAAAGCTTTAGGGCTACCAGTCTTAACGTTCTACCAGCCCGAACACAAAACCACCTGCCTCAAGTGAAAGTGATCAAATGCCAAAATTAAATGCAGCCACATACTGTTTTAGCACATTAAACCAAATTCAGACGTTTTCCAAGTTAACGAGATATTCTAAATATCGGAAAAGTAATCTTTCACTGGTTCGACTAAAAATTATCTAGTTAGAAGCATCCTGTTTCATCTCACTGGGTCGTCTTCTTCTTAATGCGTTTGGGATTGTGCTCTATTTGTATAATGCATGTATATCATAAGGATAGTTTCTTGAATTGATCCATTAATGCTTTGATCCATCTATGATATTGGTTTGAAGAATTGTCCTATGTCACTTTGCAATATGTTGACTGTGGGCCCCTTCAGTAAACCCTTGACTTTACTTCTACGCAATTTCTGTTACATCCCAAAAATATGCAGCATAAATCACTTACTTCCCTATAACTAACTATTTTATCTTTTTTTTAAATTATATTTATTTGAAGCTCAAAGTTAAAATGTGTTGACAGTCATACCAATTGGTCGGGGTGTAATTGCTTGTCGTTATTGTATGTTGATACCCTGATCTCACTTTACCGCCTACATGTTAATACATGTAGATCTATACAATAAATGAGGAGCCTTAAGGACCACGCCCTCTTTCTCTTAAGATGTCTAAAAGACTAGCAGCAGCTGTTCAATTATTTATCTATCTTATTTTATTATTGCAATAATCATACCAATAACCATGGTAAATTAAGACTTAAAAACAAGATTACAATACACTGTGTATCATTTTCTGCTGGTGGATTAATAAACCCTTCTCATTTTTTATTTCGGAAATATCAAAAAGAATGTTTACAGCAAATAGGTTACTGGGTGCGTTCATACAATTCTAGACTTAACAAAAAAAGAAGAAAAAACAGAATATGAAGCCATTTAAAATATGAGACTATTTAATAATGCAGCGTACAAAGCGATACTACATTTAGAACAACAGACACATTACAATATTGAAACAGCGGAATAAAAAGGAAACTAATTAAGCCGAACTACATAAAACCGGTGTTGTTTCTTTATTGGCGTGGTTCAGCTATATTTCAGTATAAGACAGCCATTGACGGTCTCTGTGCGGTCGACTGCAAACACAAAACATGTGTTGTGAGAACATTAGCTGAATACTTGTGGATGGAGTGATTAACGGGAGACTAAAGTGTAATCTTGGATAAGGCACGTCTTGTGCTCGTATTTTCGCCTTCTTGGAAAACGTAAAAACTGCTCACGCCATAGTCAATGATAAAAAGCAAGATTTATAGACAAAGTTCAATGTTTTTCCCGACTGTTGTGCAAAATAAAATCAAACTTGTTTAAGTTTAACGAAAAACAAAACAATTAATTTGTTCTTACGTTAATAAGACCCTAATTTGGTCAGTACAATAATACTACGCATACGAGTGCTTCTAGAAGGTAAATCTACCGGGTTCAACAACGTAAGCGGATATCAAGAGGGGTGAGCCCGATGGAAGCACCATTTCCCTTTGTCCTACCCAGATGCTGTGGCAAAACAACCTGTTTCTTTGAGGTCGTGACTGAGTTGTTAATATTTCGGCCAGCCAGATGCTCGCTTCCAGCCTAATAATAGACTTGAGTGAAATGCACAGTGTACATCCTGGAATTTTTTTTTTTTTCAATTTTAAGAAATGAAAAACATGCCCAATTTTCTACCCACAAAATGTTTTTTTTTTCACAACAGTTTAATACACGATGCATATCCCGAATCAAACTACCCATAATTTTTACATTCTATAATGTTTCGCAATAGACATGGAGCAGTTAAGCCTCTTCAGAATCACTTATATCCTCTTATGGAAATTGTCTTATTTCTAAAAGGATGCCGGGAGTATGTTTGGATCACTGGGAAGGACACAATCCTTGCATCCAATGCAGGGTAACCCAGGTTTTCTTACATGTGATTGCACCCAATGTCCCAAAAAAGTTCTAGGAGTCAATTCAAAAACACTAAGCACACGGCACACACAGCTGCGAACAGAGAGTAAACAAACTACATTGTACATTACACATGTATTACGTATTATGGTGTGACATTAAGTAGTTAGGGATCTGTCATTTACCTTTTGCACTCTCGAAGAGAGCGTATTACAGCTGTTAAGACAGAAGAGTGTATGGCGTAGGGGTGTCGTGCATATTGTGGTAAAAAGCACGATGCAAAACACGGATATTTTGTGTAATTGTCGACCGCCATTAAAAGGATAAGTCATTATGCAATTTTAAAGGGAGTGTTTATTTGTTTGTGATTTTTGAAAATGGTCCACGTGACACGAAGAAACCAATATGCTAAGTAAAACTTTACAAATGATTTTTTTAAATCTTATTTTAATATACATTATATCTAACGCATATGATTCACAGTGCTCAGCTTGAAATAACTTTACACTGATTGCCACGACCTTTTTTATTTTGAGTCAACTCAAGACGATGTATCCTTTTTCCGCAATACATGTATATATTGTTCACATATAATACGCTTCATTTCCAATATCGATACAGTAAGAATACCCGATAAAGCCAAACATTTGTTGAAGTCTATTTTGGTTAATAGTTTTGCCCAAGCCTTTGACCACACCAAATACCACAGCAATGCATTGTCACGTAATCCAAGCTGAGAAAAATCATTTTACGATTTTACTTCCTCTAATTATTTAGACCAGTTCTTCCTTGTCAGGACAGGGAAGAGTTGTGAAATACTGTCCTACCGAGGAAGGACTGAGCACATTCAATGACTTTGTATTTTTTGAAGATCCAAGATTAAACATTTGATAGGTTTTCTTTATCCAACAGCTATTTATACAAGAAAATGAAAATGCGCCTTCCTATAATTTCATCATCTCATTTCCGTGGTCAAATGTAACCGAAAAGTTAATGTATTATATAGCAGTACAAACCTTATTACCCGAAATAGCTACTGATAAAAGAAAAATAATGCTAAAATGTAAACTCTTTGAGTTAAATTGGCTTGAGGAAAAACAACCCTGTGTATTATTTTTCGTCTTAATTGTCTTTCCTTTCGGTTGTAACGCAGCGTCATCGTTATTTTTACTCCCGCATAATCATTCAATAATTCGTTAACCTGCACCCTTTATCGAGGGGCAAAACAATAGAATTCTACTTATTTTTGGGGGACATGGCATACGTAAATCCTGTGGTAAAAACGAACAGGACAAACCTGACCAAAACACGATAACACTGTAGACTACTTCCCTGCAGTGTCATAACTGTCATTTCAAACCGCAGTCAACAATAATAAAATTGATGAAAAGGCACTTCATCACCTATCAAATCTATCATGTCTCATCTCGTCATACATTAAGTGACTGGGAAAACGCAATTTCCTCAGATTTCCTAGGAATCGCATGCCATACAAGCCTGCAATGATAGTCATTCTATGCTGATTAGCTTACGTCAGTACACTTAACTATATTTATATATATATTACCGAGAGAGCATATGGAAGCTTGTACTGGGTCCTTTACAGAAACAAGCGCAAAATTGTCAAAATCACAATGATTATCTACTCGCACTTCAGTGTTTTTTTATGTTGACGCCGCACTTGCCAATTGTGTCAGTTGAGACAAACGCACTTGCTTGACTACAAAATGTGCTGACATGCGAAAGAAGCTAAAATCAGAGCCACAGTAAATTAACGCACATACACTTTTCTTTTTGTTGGACACATTTTGATTAATAACCAACTAAATCCCTTGTAGATTTCTATCGGCATTTATCTCCTTCTTGGGGATAATTACTTAGGGCAAATTTCATGCACTTCGTTTATCTATCATTGACAGGGCTTTTTCTAACTCGAGCCTCAGATTTGTGAGCACAAATGCCCAAATTAATGACTCCAGCCACGAAATACACTATCCTAACATAAAATAACTTGCCACAAGCACAGCGTTTCATTACACAAACCGTTTATCCGCTTATCTAACCGTTTGATACGTTCCATAACTTCCATATGAGCCGGAGACACATTGACCTTTTTAGTACACCAGGTATCGCTTTTAGTGACAATTTTTCCCGCTTGGTGAGCCACTTGACGGGGCAGCAGGCCCTAGACTGCGCGTGATGGAGGGATCGGATTTTTGTTGTGTGCCTGGGCAGGGGTGGATCCAGGATTATTTGAAGGGGGGGGGGGGGGGGGGGCGCAGATTGATAAAGTTGAATTTGTCGTTCCTCTTGCCGCAGTCCAAAGCGTTTGTATTAAAAAATCAATAACAGTGTCCTCTGCCACTGGTTGTAATGAAACCTTTTTATGACGCGCAAAACGCAATCCGAAATTCGATGGTTCGTGTCAGATTTACGTTAAGTCGCTCAAAGAAAGCTCAAGTACACATAATGACCAGTTAAGCGGTTGACGCTCGCAAACTGCATGATCTACGTGAAGTCTTCATCTTCGGAACCCTCTCCCATGACTCGCGACCGTCTCCTTAGTATATTAATTACATGTAAGGCCAAGTGTAGCTTTTTAGTGACAACTTTTCCCGCTTGAGGCGCCACTTGACGGGACAGCAGGCAAGCTAGTCAACGTTTAGAGATGTAAAGTGAAGAAAACAAACACTATCTAATGAAGAAAAAAAAAAAAAAACGGTGAAAGAACTTAAAACAATTTTGAAAAAATATGGCAAAAATGTAAGTGGAAGGGGGGGGGGAGAACAGTTGATTGCAAGAATGAATACCATTCGCGACCAAGAACTGTATATTTCACATGATTGCTTTACCGATGAAAAATTGAGAGACTTACAGTGGAGCGCTGATTTGGGAGATGGTCCACCGTGTCCAGTTCACAATAATACCCCCGAGACATGTTAAATAATTTTAATGGAGTCGCTTGCTTGCGCGCTCGACTCATTTTATGACCTTACAATTCAATCTATAAGTTCGTCGAACCTCGAGGCAAAGACGACAATTTCATTGTTATAGCCTATGTGGTTTGTTTCTTAAGTAACAGCGTGTTCAAATGTAGTGAAGTCGAACACAAGCTGCTACTACAAAATGCACAAAATATACTTAAAATGACAAAGAATATTATTGCAAGACTTGAAACACGACTTACAGTTACAGTGTATGTTGATATATCTAACGCAAAATGCAGAGAATAATGAATAAGAAAAAAAGAGATTGGAATTCATCCAAAAGCATAAAATCATCAATTAATGACAGCGAATCGATCCACTTGGAGATTTTTCACCTCTAATCCTCTTCCGAAATAGACTCAGAAGCCGGCACTGTAGTGCGTTACTTGGTGCTTTTTGTAACTCTTGGTTGTTTTTAGTTCAAATTTCAGTTTTTAGTTTTTTGGCTGCGATTTCACCGCTTCATGTTTAATTTAGTTTATGTCAGCAAATGGAGCATGACTAGTGTCTTGACAATAACTTCTATCGCCCCTGGAAGAGTCAACAGGATACTGTTTATTAAAAACCGAGAAAAGGGAAAGGGTGTAATACCATCTCGCCTTCTGCCTACCCTCCATCAGGGCCACAAATTGACTTTTCAGTAGATATACACAGTTATGTACATGTATCTGGCTAATTCACGGTACAATATTCTCTATGCGTTGTAACAAAGTGCACATAAATAATCTGCAGCCCTGGTAGAGGGTACCTTCTGTTATAAGCATTACTATACATAGTGGACTCGAAAATGGTCGTTTTCGGCTAGTGGGGCGATTGACGTCATAGCGATAAGAATAGCGATAAGGTAATAGCTGTAGATTTCAACATACACCATTGCTGTATTATAAGGGATTAAGGTAATTAACCTGTTAATGTCAACATCAACAGTGAACGGCACAGTGAAAAACAACTAAATGTGAATGATCTGAAGTGCCTTTGAAACTTTCACTTGTGATCGATGATGTTATCCCCTTGATGAAGACATAGCAATGGCATTTGTGGTTATCATAATTTTGAATAAGAATCATAAATAATGCACATAAAAATGTTTACACACTTCCTTATCATTTCAGGGTTTGGTATCTTTGTAAACCCATGTTACAAAATTTCCCATGTCATATCTGTATATTGGATCAAACCATGATGAAAGTTTCTTAATGCAAGAAGGAAATTAAAGGAAATTGCAAATCATTTATCCATTTAAATTTCCCATTTAACAAATGTAAAAGGTACTATGATGAAAAAAATCCAGTCACACAAAATCAACGATGTAAAACTTTACATTTTCAAATTGATTACTTTGACATTCTAAACACCTCTTTTGTAACAATAATTGATTTTAATTATCCTGACAGTTTTTAAAAATTTTTGTAGATGAACGAAATATGTCAACAATCCATTTTTTTGGAATTAGAAGTTGCAAAGCTCCGAAAAATGGAATAAAAACTGGCGCACCTGAACAGCTTGACAATCTCAGGCTTTTGTCCGATATGAAGCAACATGTGAAAAAGTCAATTTTGGGTTTCAATAAGTTAACCTTAAGAAAATCAGTCAATAGTGATCTGTTTGGTGGTTTATAAAACGGAATCTATTTGAATTTGTATCACAATGGTTATTAACATTACCTTATGAATGTGATTAGCTTACTTGCGTTTTATTTTACACTTTTATCCAATATTCTTATCTCTGCCAATTGAAGGACTAGTGAGTGGAGATAGGGACATTTTGATCAATAAAGACAGCAGAAGTTGAACACACACACACACACACACACGCTTGAGTAACCAATTATTACAAACTGACTGTGGCTACGCTTTGTGGTATCAAATGGAGCATACCTGTTAAAGGCAAAATGAATAATTTCTGATCATATTCTTATCCACTGGAAAAAAGTCAAACCGCATGAAAACGGCAAATGTGGTGCCTTCCAAGGGTTGCACAACTTTAAGCAATGTTCAAAACAATTTAAGTAGTTTAAAAGTGCAATCATTAGATACGGATGCGACCAGGTGGGAGGCTTGAAAAGGCCTAATGCTTGTGCACAAGTTAATGAAATAATAATGATACATTTTACGAATTTTGGACAATTTTGAGAGCTTTGCTTATTCACTTCCCGGTACATATTCAGAGAGAGAGAGAGAGAGAGAGAGAGAGAGAGAGAGAGAGAGACCAAAAGTGAATGCTGTCACAGATTTGGTCCTTTTTATCTTTAAAAGTGAATGTAGGATGTAGTAGAAACAAAAAGCATAGAGAACATTTTCTTTTTTGAAACTTTCAAAAATAATTTGTACCGAGAATACATACCAATCTACACCGATCATAAAACGATTAAAATGAAGACTAGAAATCCTGAAATCAGGCATAATCCTGAAAACTTCACCCATGTTCAATAATGCGAAATCAATATTTTCATGAAACTTCAAACTGATCTAAACGAAAGAACAACTTAGTGACTGAGAAAACATTGAAATGGAATGTGGGGATGTCGAAACAGTGAAGATATGGATAAAACATCTTTAAAATAATAAAAAACATTCGCAACAAGTTCTAGCTTTAGACTGTTTTCTACCCTGTGTCATGTCAACTCTCCGCTACTTTCATATCAAGTTCCACTGCTCTTTATCCATTGATTTACAGATCAATATTGTTTTAGGTTACGAAAACAACAATAACATGAGCATGATTCACAATAAATCGGTTCAAGTGGAATTTAAAGAAACATAATTAGCTCCATAGTTTGATTTCAGGTAGGTAAATTATTGAAGTAATAAAAAAATAATGTCTTTATTTCCTTATAGCTCCTTTTTCAGAAACACCTGTTATTCAACAGCCTGTGTATGATAAACGCAGTCACGGATGACGAGTACTTGTTTCCGTTATCAATTTATTGATGTCTATCAGTTGTCAGTTCCTTTTCGCGAATGTTTTAAAAGTTCATACCAAATTGGAGATCGATGTCACTTTCACTGATGTCTTAATTTCCGGACAATTTCCACAGACTCACTGAAAAATAATTGTTTAGCGTCGCAAGACACGCCTAGGACGAGGTACTTTCGCCGAAATAGCGGGAATGTCCCAGAAAAAGTTGATGATCTAGATGATACAGTTGGCAACTTTTACCCTCAAGACATCACCAAGGTTTGCTATATAAGGTAGGTTTAACAAGGAATCGACGAACATTATCTTTTACACTGACAACTCAATTGCCGTTTTAAATATCGAACAGGACTACATTTTAAGAATATGTGTAGACAAGGTGAGTGCGCATTTTTTTATAATTTTTGTTTCGAGCAAAAATAATCGGCCATATCTGCCAGAGAGCCGTATGGACTACTATATTCCCTTAATGCAAGTTATAAAGCACGTTCTACCATTCAATTTTATTAAATAAAGTGCATAGTATGGTTTACCATTTTATTGATTTATTTTATACACAGTTGGGTGCACCGGCATCCATATAGCCCATTTCAACCATCATTTTGGACTTATAAAACCATTTTTTTATATATTTTATAGCAGTTTTATGTTTTAATTCAATGATTATCAATTACTTATCTTTTGCTATTGACAAGGAAATTCAGACTTTACCATCGGTTCGAAAAGGTCTTTTTTACTTGATAGCTACTCCACCCCACAATTACTTTCAATTTATTATCATTATTTACTCTTTAAGGGCGTTTCAATATTCATGGATAGTTGAAGTACTCTTTGGGACACACTCTTATAATCATTTTACATAGTAAGCGTAACAAATGTGACAACTTTTCTGTGACTGCCTTTAACACAACACTGTAACGCACCAGTTGTCTCATAATGACTTTTGCACCTGCTAAGGATCGAAATGTCTGCTTTTAAATATTTAAAAATAAACATGAGAAAAAAAAAAAACAAAGAATTACATCAGTTGAGATCCTGGACTATTTTGAGAAAATTTGCATACCACGTTCATTTTGTTTCATTTTTGGCTCATTATATATTCCGAGCACATTCCCCGTCCTACCGGGCAAATAAATTGCGCTTTGTTCAGCACCTTCGAGACCGATTCGAGAGCAGTTTTATTAATCAGCACCGTTTATAATAAAAAAAAAATTACAGGTTTAATCACATCAGAAAATAATCATGCCATTCACAATCTTGCGTTGATACCAGTGGACTGGTGTGGTTTTACTCTTAGTTGGTTTAAGTAGCATTTTTGTCACTCCCCCTTTTCTTTCACATTCCCATTTCATTTTTCTACCTCACTTTAAAAAGGTATGCACTCTTTGCACTTTGATATTTTGGTCCACTTCTCCTTCTTTATTGACACCGTGAGGCGCTGCTACATATGTTTATACATCACTGGCTTTTTTGAATTTGGCGTATACATAATTCATTATAATCATTATCATATTTTAACACACACATGGTAAGTTACCATGTCGCCAAACAGCGTAAGATCACAGAATGCAGCAATAAGGTACGTCTGTGTACTTGCGGTTTTTAAGTATAACGCGGAGGGCATTCTAAGTTTATTTCTCCGCATAGTTTAAGTGTAATTTACCGTCCACTATTGTGTCAATGATATCTACGCTTTACAGGTGGCTGCACGTTCCTTGGCGTATTCATACTTATGCTTTACTTCCTCGTCTGCCGAGGAAGGGAACACTCTCCAAAGCCAGTGTGTGCCACTCTTGCCTGCTCCATTACTCGTGTGATAGAAGTTGACTTCTCCAACCCTTGTGGCCGTGAGTATAACAACAGACTTAATTTTTATATGTATGTATTATTAAATCTTTGCATGCATTGTGAAGGACGGACTTGAGGTAAACTGTGTCGTGAACGTGTAAATAGAGATTTGAGTTGTCGCTCTGTGCATTTTCTCAATGTTATGAAAAATGTTTAGGGTCACCGTAATGTTTTTGAAATTGGCAATCTCTCTGCGAATTATCTTAACTCGAATTTAATATCTTAACACCTTGACATGACCAGTAATCCCCGTTTTATGGCCTATAGCCTTTCCTAAAAGCTTATCATAGGGGTAATAAGGATGCGAAAAACACTGAGAAACAAACATGATTTTACTTTATAACGGACCCTGGCAGTAATTGAAACCACATTGTGTAGGTATGGTAAACGGCATTTTTTCAAAATAAATACCAACTTGCATTGAAATCATTGTTATATTTAGTTAGCAATTCATATAGATTATAGTGTGACAAGTACAAGCTGTAAAATGTTATGTTAGCAACTCCTGAGTAGATTAAGATCTTTGTTGGATTTTGTCCTTTTTGCCCCCCCCCCCCCAGACGCACTATCTAAGCATACGATGTTTGGGGGGGGGGGGGGGGGGGTCGGCTTCGCATCCGTGCCCTCCCTTCAAATGACCCTGGATCCACCCCTGTGTATATATATATATATATATATATAGAGAGAGAGAGAGAGAGAGAGAGCGAGAGCGAGCCAACGTAAACACACACGATATTAAACACATTTTATCGTTAGACGCATTTCTGATTACATTTGATATGCAAAGATCTATTTTTTTCAGTTTCACCGTGCAAAAGCAACAGATCTACTCCAAAACCGAAATACCTTGAGAACTTTATTATCGACTTGGGAAAAGCGCGTACCCGGGCAGAGAAACTGTACGGTTTTTATGTAAGAGGAATTTGTATTTTTAAATATTTTAAACAGAAAAAAAAACGAATGCAGAGTTATAGAATTTTTGTTTTAAAAATGTATTTCGAAAATTTCGATAAAGAGATGTTGCATAATATTATATATTATTTCACGAAGTGATACGATTTTATATGCTATGATATCATTTTTAAAATTGTAGCGTGGAAATCTGGGTAACATTATAGCTGACCGTCGACTCACTCGGAATCCCAAAAACGATGTTAGATTGAACTGTGAATCATGGACCCGGGAAACGTTCGGTACTATCAATGGCGCTGACGTCCATCTGAACGGGGAAACGGTACGCTTCTTTTGTTTGGAAAAATAAAGAAAGGGGAGGATCATTTAAGTAAGAATTATAAAAATGAAAATACACTGTGGACAAACGTTGCTTTATGGAAAAAATAGGCGACACACATTTGTCCACTATTAATGTACTTAATCATCTGACAGACTGTTGGTGTGAATATACTGCAAATCACTACTCCGAATAACTCCATGTTATTATAGGTCATAGATCATTTGAATCAAAACAAATAAAAAAAGGAAAACCTGCTGTAACAGCAGTTATCTATATTCTGAAACCTGGCACCGACATTTTTGCTTTTCTTTGAAAGAAATATAAACCAATGTTAATGGCATAGTTAGCACACTTAATATTCATATGTATCAACCACTTTGCCCCTTTACCCGTTACATTGTCACTAACTTACTTCTTTTTACGATTTCAGCTGAAAATCATCCATCATGCTCTGTTGAATTTCACATATCACGTAAGTGACGTTTACAGGAATGCAATTCAAAATAAGTACTGCCAACCTGGAGACAATGAAGCGCGTGATATACAGGAATTTCAGGAAAATAATATGCTTCCAATCTTGTGTACTATCGACGTAATGAAACGTCATCTTCAGATATGCCTTGATTCCGAGATACACGCTCAGGTCAAATCAGCACAGTGGGACAGATGTACAGAGACCAAACACCAAAGGAATGTCTACGGTTTGGAAGTATTTTATCACGGAAAGTGTCTTCTGTCGTTCCTTTGGGAATCGTTCAACGCTGCCATTTCGAAGCGACCTGACGGAAATACTTATTTTCTGGACTTTGGCAACTGAGGCTTGGCCACTAACTTGTCGCATGTCTTCATTTTGAAGACATGCGTTATATTTTTGAATCTCACATTAATTTTGCCATTAACTCCATCGTGATACTGACAGTTTGTCTGTGAAGACTAAAAATGCAAATTCGGTGTTATAATTATTAGATTGAGCGTCAGTTTGTGATTGTAATTATGTGCTAAAACCAGTCAGTCTGTAAGAGTCCAGATTTTGTCTTTGGAAAGTGAACTTATTGTGAGATGCATTTATTTTCATTATAGAAAATACTTTTTCTGTGATTAGCAGTGATATACACAAATTGTTTTTATTCCAGTTGTTTTTTGAAGAATACTCCATATTGATCAAACGACAATTTTGTACGTTTTATATGACCTTTTACACAATCCGTTTTTGCTACTATTTGCATGGGTTTTAAATAAATATAGTTTTATTCACAGCAATGAGTTTCTTTATTTTCCATCCGTCCTCCAGCACTTACATTAGGAAATACTCTGGCATTTTATTCACCAGCTTACCATGTAGTCTCCGTTGAAAATTTATAGTGCATGCAAGTTTCATCGGAAACGTGTAGTTATAAACTGTACCTGTAAACCAGAAAAATCCGTTGTCAATTTATTCCTTAGAGGTGTTTTAACATTCTCACTGTTTTTAGTCGTATTCACATCACATATGAATGCATTTGAAAGGGGTTCAGAGAGACTGTTCAAGCGTGCATCCTTTCAGCAAGAGGTCCCATAGTTCACGGGCATTTACGGCAATTAGTGTGTAAAAAGTACAAATGCCTTCGAGTTGGCTAAGTGTGTGAGATGTTGACATTACTGACAAGGAATAATTGCCGACAGACACAAAGTGGTGCCGAAATGTTGCAAGGAATTACGTGTTACCAAACAACAAACTGATGGACACCCATGAATTTCAACTTTGTTTTATCGGGTACCAAGCAAATTCAAAATCCAAAGATCCCATGATCTTCTTTATAAAAGGTCTGTTCAATTACTGATCAAAACATTTTGTCATTTACCACATTAAAAAAAAAAAAAAAACATAACAATTGCAGAAAATATTAACTTATCTAAAACTAGTATTGCTTGGCTCGAATCAAATATCGCAGCTGTACAGAATGTCACAGGATTTTCTATGCCTTTGAATAAAATGAAATCACCAAACAGAATGGAAATAAGAAGAATACATCTGCATGATGTTTGATATCTAATTACCTACATCACGAAAGTTGTCATTGAGCACAATGGATCCTTGCATGATTGCCTCAACATAGAGCATATTAATAACATAAAATTGAATAATTAAAAAAATTACAATTGATAACTCGAGGCAGTCGACGACTCGTGATGTATTTAGGGTTTTAGTTATGAAATAGGTTTTTAATTGACCTCGGTACGTATGTATGTTATTATCTAGCTTCTTTTTTTTTCACAGCATTTAACAGTGGTGGCTTTCAGTAAATATAACTGCAGCCTCGAGGCGGTGAAGATTCGTGATGTGTTTGTGTCACACCCTCGATTATCTTGGGTTTTAATCATAAAACAAGTTTTTAATTAAGCTCCGTTTATAAATGTGCATTAATATTTGGCTTCTTCCTTCCTCTCAGTATTCAACAGATGCCAGCTTTAAAGTAAATATAGGAGTAGGCCTATGTTGCTATTGTAGCTTGCCTATAAAAGCGTGTTTTATACCTCCTATTCGGATGTAGAGAGATAGTAAAGTCGGACAGAAAAATATTGAAAGCGTTTGTGAGCTATTCTGCTTACCAGGCACTTTTGTTTTCCGTCCACCAAGCTGAAAAATTAGATAAATACGCCCATTGTTTTGTTTAGAATTAAAGGGGTTTTTGTGACTGAATTTCATCGAAATACGTAACTTATAAATACAACAATATGCTTCTGCGTCTCAAGTCCTTTGATAATGAAAAGATAATTGGTCAAATTTTTTCAAATATCAGGACCGCTATCAAAATTTGTTTTTATGGAATACAATTCGCCTATAATTTGACTCATAACTTCTTTGATTTTGCGTTCACCTAAGTGCGTTTCATGGACGCAGTTCTTAAGGCAAACATGCCACGCACGATAGAGTTAGAGTGCAGATTCGGTGAACATATATATACATATTTACATTTTACAAATATATAACTGTTTGGGTACAATTCACACCAGTTTAAACAATGGTATATTCATTTTCCGGTCTTGCATCTTTCGTATCACAGGCATCTCCGTCGCATTTGTTGTCAAAGCCTGTCGCGCAATCGGTGAGGTCAAGATACAATGTTGGTGGTTCTCTCTGTCTCCTTCTCCACCGCAACACCGCGAGAACTACACATATGCCTATCAGTAAAGCTGCTCCACCAGCCCCGGTGCCGATATAAACGGCTGTCTGACTGTCGGCTATTGTTTGACGCTGTTGCTTTAGTTCAGTTTCGTTTTCCTCTTCACTCTGTGTTGGAGGAAAGGTCTCTGGCTGCAAACTACTTGTCAGTGGTACAGACAGGTCAGTACTTGCAGCCACTCTCAAAGTTATTGGTGCTTTCGGTAAACTAGATGTTTTGGGTGATCGATAGTGATCATTTATTGTTTGACTATCAGTTGAAGTCTTGCGATCCTGCACAAAAGATGTCCCTCTTCGTGTTGTCAGCTTAATCCAAAGCGTCTGGGTAACGCCAGAAGAGTTGAACGTAGCTGATGTTGACGAAGATGTCGATTTTGATATTTTTGTAGGTCCATCAGTATTGGATAGAGTGGATACATTGGTAGTTGAAGAATTTAGTGAAGAAAAATTTCGGTTGGTGAGTCTGGTTGAAGGTTGCGTTGTAGGTGTGGATTCATGAATAGAAAAAGTAGGGGTGGTAGTTATGACTGAGGGAGTAGGGGTAGAATTGGGGGTGGCAGTTATGACTGAGGGAGTAGGGGTAGAATTGGGGGTGGTAGTTATGACTGAGGGAGTAGGGGTAGAAGTGGGCGTGGTAGTAATGACTGAGGGAGTAGGGGTAGAATTGGGGGTGGTAGTAATGACTGAGGGAGTAGGGGTAGAATTGGGTGTGGTAGTTATGACTGAGGGAGTAGGGGTAGAATTGGGGGTGGTAGTTATGACTGAGGGAGTGGGGGTGGTAGTAATGACTGAGGGAGTAGGGGTAGAATTGGGGGTGGTAGTTATGACTGAGGGAGTAGGGGTAGAAGTGGGCGTGGTAGTAATGACTGAGGGAGTAGGGGTAGAATTGGGGGTGGTAGTTATGACTGAGGGAGTAGGGGTAGAATTGGGGGTGGTAGTAATGACTGAGGGAGTAGGGGTAGAATGGGGGGTGGTAGTAATGACTGAGGTAGTGGGGGTAGAAGTGGGTGTGGTAGTAATGACTGAGGTACTGGGGGTAGAAGTGGGTGTGGTAGTAATGACTGAGGTACTGGGGGTAGAAGTGGGTGTGGTAGTAATGACTGAGGTACTGGGGGTAGAAGTAGGTGTGGTAGTTATGACTGAGGTACTGGGGGTAGAAGTGGGTGTGGTAGTTATGACTGAGGTAGTGGGGGTAGAAGTGGGTGTGGTAGTAATGACTGAGGTACTGGGGGTAGAAGTGGGTGTGGTAGTAATGACTGAGGTAGTGGGGGTAGAAGTGGATGTGGTTGTAATGGCTGAAGGAGTAGGGGTAGAAGAGGCGATTGATAAGGTAGGTGAAGTATTAGAAGTTGACAGTCTAGACGTAGACATGGTAGTTGACGAAGTGGGTATATTGCTGGATGTTGACTGGCTGTATGATGTAGTAGTTGGGTAGTTGGTCGTTTTCTTAGAGCCTGACGACGAAGAATGAGTTGCCGGTTTAGCCGTTGTTATTGGTGTCCTGGTAAGTTTGGTAGAAGGCGATGTTTTATATAACATTGATGTTATGCTGATGTTAACGGCTGAAGTTACAGGATGTGTTGATCTTGTTGCGGCGTGACTTGTACTTTTCGAATCTGAAATAAAGATGTTTATGTTTACAATGACTATTTTACTCCTTTATGTAACTGTCGGTCAAGTTTTGCTTTTGACCAGAATAATACTTGAAATTTGACTTGTTCCCACCGTCCCTTACAAAGGGTTTTTTAATTTACTGAATAGAACTTTTATGTCGTTAGTTTGACGACCATGCACCAACATGCCAGTAAACAAGAGCCAAAGATTACCTTGGCAACCCTGTATTACAACATCATCCAAAGACGCTGCTGCCTTGCCGTATGCCTTCTTCAAAACGGTTGCTCGAAATATGACCTTTAAAGAAAGAAATTTCGGTTAACAAAGTATTCATTACATCTAACAAATGTATCATTAGACGCAATTGCAAGTTATGACACTGTGCAAAATCTCTTTTTCTGATTTTGATGCACGCAATGAGTCTTACCTTGAAATCTCCTTTTCTAGCAATATTTGCTAAGTCGATATTTCCGGAATCTAACCAATCGGTTATGATTAGACTACTATTCCGTTTCCATAAGAGGGCGCTCTGACCTTGTACCCTTACTTCTAGTGATAAGTAATCTTCGTAAAAAGTGTACAAGTAGTACAGAAAGCTAATAGAACAGATTCCGTAAGACTGTGGGATAACCACTGAAGTGAGGGTGGTGGAGAGGCCTTCTCTGGCTAATTGAGCGTTGAGGTACAAGAAGGGACTCTGTATGGTCTTTGGAGGCGTACCTGAAAAGAGTTAAAATAAGATTTGTCCGTTTTTTTGTGTAGTTATATTATCTATCTATGTCTACCATGTATCTACAGTTTTTTATTATCTCCGCCAAGGAGGTTATGTTTCCACCCCTGTTTGTTTGTTTGTTTGTCATCAACATAACTCAAAAAGTTATGGATGAATTTCGATGGAATTTTCAGGGTAGGTCAGAAATGGGTTAACTATAAAGTGATTAGTTTTTAGTGGTGACCCCGGTCAATAATCAATCAATAATCAAAAATAAAAAAACTAAGTTATGGACCGATTTTGATGAAATTTTCAGGAACTGTCAGAATTGGGCCAAGGAACAGATGATTAGTTTTTGGTGGTGATCCGGATCAATAATCAAAAATCAAAAATATCGAAAATTTAGGAGTGAAGCCATTGGATGGAGACTTTGCTGCCTTGGCGGAGGTCTGCGCTCTCTGAGTGCTTTTCTAGTTTCCCTGTATTTATTGTCGATTATTGACAGTATGAGACTCACTTTGAAAATTGTCTCCAGGTTTTACTGCCTTCCATTCAAAACTGCTGTCAGCGGCATCAATGGTATAACCGCATATCATGACGTCATCGAAATTGCAGCTGCCCGGGCTAAGAGTAATTACCTCTGTGTATTAAAAAAAGAGTTCATGCATTTACTTACTAACACCGATATTATATAATATGTTATCCAACACACGATGATTTATTAAATATTTTATTTAAAATCACTTGTTATGCCTGTGTTTAGCAAGCTTTCACTCTGACTGAAAATTATCTATTTCTATCAAAACTTCATCAGCCCTGAAATCTGAAAATGTTGATTTCTTGATCTTTCATTACCTCAGATGGGTGAGGTTACGACTATAAACAAAAGCATTGTATTGTGCTTATTGTATTAAAGCTACCAGTTCTACGGAAAAGGGCAACGAAAACTGAGAAGCATTAAATAGAAAAAATATACGGATTCATGTTAATATGGTAAGCCAAGTTACGTTCTTCGACTTAAACTGCAAACAACTGAAAAATGGCCCAGATTTAATCGTATACCGATAACATTAATGTTAAATCCTCGTGCAAGTTGTTTCTGTAGTACATTATGTTTTAACGACGTAAACATACCTGTTAGTGCGTGGAATGAAATTAGTGACACCCAGGCGATCCATTGTAAGTTATATTCCATGCTTCTTGTAAAACCGTCTAAAACTTCTAAAATGTTTAACAGAGTGTCCTTGCACTTAGAGATAGAAGTATTGTCGACACGGATCACCCAGTTATTGTGGACAAGAAAGTTAATCATTGCTAAGCTGATTCCCCTGTGTACAAGATACCGAGTACTTGATAGCGGTCTGTGCGATATCTTCTTCCGATGAATTGGATATTGAAATGTTGAGTTAAATATTGTGCATGTATTCCTAAACGATATTAAATCAGACCAGATAAATTGAACGATAAGGAATACAATAGCAAACGACAAAGTAAGTCAAATACTCATCTAAGTAATGATTCTAAAATTAATTCTTGGTTAGCTAGAATAAAACGTAACTGACCTGGTCTTCCAGATAGTAATGAAATCAAGATAGCAAATCGCACCAAAAATGTCACTTTGCCCTACAAGACCTATCTCCCTCACAGACTAAGTCAGGTAGGGCCGAAGCCACATTTTTTTGGTGGTGATGGTGGTAAAGTAAACGGGGCAGTGTTCGGAATTTTTCTTGTCTTAGCTTTTTTTCCTTTTTTTGGCAGTGTGCTAATGCGCACAGAACTCACAGTTTAAACTGTTGTACTATCACTGCACCCGTCCACGCTCAGAATGCATTTCAACGTTCATTTAGCTTACTCAAAGTAAAAGAAAAGTGCTCCTTACATGAATATTTTTTATACATAAAACTCGATAGCATGGTGGTCACTGTGTCTAAGAAATGGTTGATGATACCAGGAAAAGGCGTCCATTATTTTAACAACCACGTTTACGCCCCTTGATTAATGCTGTAATTAAACTTTTTTTAAACTTCGAATGTCTATATCTAGTATTTATGGATTCAAATTCATGGGTTCAAAATTTCTCTAAAATATCTAGGAAGAGTCCTTTGCCGTTGCCATTTTATTTCAGTATTTTGAAATTTCCGGCAATCTCTTCAACCAACCGTGTTTAAATGGGATGATAAAATAGTGGCTGTGATTGATTCTTCACAGCAAATAATTCAAGATAGCAATATGGGGTGATCCGAGATTTTAGGTCAAGTGACTAGTTTACCAACACTTAGACCCCATTTCCAGAGATTAGATCGATCTACTTTAGATCGACCTAACTCCCTGGGGGTTCACGCTAAATAGCTGTCAGCCGGGCGGACACGAAAGTTAATTACCCCCTTACAGCTTGTAGTAGGCGGGACGGACATTTAAGCCGGATTATCTGACAGTAATCTAGTGAGACTCCCCGCGGGGATAGATCGATCTAAAAGTTCTGGTAATACAGCCTTAAACAGATAATGATCCACCCCCTTGACCAATATTTAAATTCGGACAGCCCGTTGTCAAGTTTTAATGTACAGCCACGGTATTTACTTTTTATTATCATCTTTATACAATTAAAGTATAAAATGAAGCTTAATATGATCTGCTGATAAAGTTTAATAAAACTAATTATATCAATTGTGCCCATTACAAATATGTTGCCGATGGGTATTTTTTGTTTCGTGTGGAAGTTGCTTTTAGGGACCGTAGTCGTATCATTTCCTTTATCATCATATCATTGTTAAAAATCTTCATTTTGAAATATGAAGGTTTTGCTCAAATAATACCTGCAGATATCACGTTTGAAAATTGTGAATATTTGAATGATAAACAAAAGTGGAAAGTGTCTGATCTTCTCATTCAGATTGTTGAGCTTTGTGTACAAGCAAATAACATTCAGATCTAGTGTGGCTCAGCATCATTCGACACGATATATTCAGTTAAATGCAATTTTAGCCAATTAACGGCATGGGGATAACTAGCACTGCTTTGAATCTCTGCATCAAATTTCAAAACCGGCGGTAACCTCCCCTTTAAAGTCATTATGTTGTTTGAGGATAAATCTTTTAAACGGCACTGACACCTTTAAACAAAATGGCATTTTGACATTAAAACTAGAATCTGGCTTTCCGTGTATACGGGATTTGGCAATAAAAACCAAATACAAGTACAGTATATGAAAAGCCCGGTTATTCTTGTTTGTTGATAAATGTGCCTTATAAGCTTTAAAGTTTGTCGTACGAATAGTAATAGAAGCAACTATTTATGAAACCCATTACAAGCCATATAATTGAAAACTGCTCTCTTTCGAAATCTGGCTTTTTATTCTACCTTCGGTTTTTCAAATATTTGATGATGAATTATTTTATCAAGTTGGGGTCTGACATTGCTTCTCAAAACTTTTTTTTATATGTGAACATTTTTTCACTGGGCTTCAGAGCAATTTAAAAGGAGTCTCTTGTGGACTTATGGAGTCGTCTGTTGGGCATAAAAGATTATTCCGAAAAGTATGCTTCTTTTGTATTAAATCATACTTTGTGTAGCAAAAAGTTATTGTTGATTATTCATAGAAAAAACAATTAGAATTATAAAATCTTTTATAAATATAGTGAAAAAAAAATACCAATATTCAAATTTATTCAAAGAAAATTTAAAAGGATATAATACAAAATATTCACATAAATAAAAGCAAATATCAATTAAAATGCATTAAATAAAAATGTGGCTAACTTGTACCGGGTTGGCTAGAATTTTGATTTACAGTTGGTGTTGGTTTACATGAACAGTACTTCATGGAGCCTTCGTCCTTAAGATATTTGTAGCACTTCGAATCACTACCGTACACACTTAGCCGTATAATACTGAGGACACTAGTGACGTCATAACTGGAATTATAACCCAGCCTGCTCGGTAGTCTTATCACAGCCTCGTACAGCCCCTCTCCAGGGAAAGTGACAAAGTCAACTATGATGTCGTAATAAGAACGGATAGAATTATCTCGCTTGTTTCTTCTAATTCTAAAACGTTGCGTCTTTTCTTTCTTTCGTTTTGAGATTTTAACTCGGCCAGTTTTCTGTGTCTTTTTGGGCATTCTCTTCGTACTTCTTAATGTTCTAACACTTTGGCTCTCGTCTGACAGAATATGAGCGGATTTTATCTCAGAAAGAGTAAGATTTTGACACAGCTGAGAATCTACCGATAGACGGCGATTCATGAACTCTATGGCCCAGTCAACGGCTGTTGTAGATTCGACAGACTCTTTGCTAATCTGCCTTTGAACGCGACACC